>NC_092672.1:7857857-9167500 GCF_964355755.1 Antedon mediterranea
GTCTAGGAATAAACTTTCAATTTGAAAGTCATCGGGAAATATAATTCACGTGACGTCCACCTGACATGCATAAAGTAGTAGATACTATGATTGTTATGCTTAAAAGTAACTTGGTTTTAAATAAATTTTAATTTACAGATTTTGAAGTATTGAAGAAACTGTCTAAGTAAAGATATCAACCATGACGGTAAGTAATTTATTTTATTATAAACATCTATTGGAGAGGAAAGTATCGAGAACAATAGAATAAATTTAGTACCGTATACACACCAAAGTAAAACAATAAATAAGCCATACTACTACCATAGCTGGTCAATTTAAAGTTTCTTTATACACCGGCTCCACATTTCGAAAACTTTGAATATAAAAATAAAAAACATAATTTATTTATGTCATTGCTATGTGCCTGTTTGCACTTTGTTCAATGCATTCGTTAAATATTTTTTTGTTTACTCCAATTGCCGTTGAATACGAATTTATGAATTATGAACTATATCTGTATCGATTTCACTGTTCAAACTAGGAATTATTCACTGTACCAAATTATCATAATATAAATAAAGACTTATACCGTAATTCTATTATATCATTACTCTTACAGTATAATATGTATTGACATGAATTTATGTAATGTAATTAATGTGAATTGTTTTTAGGAAAGAGGATACATTATGCTCAGCTACAATTGGGCTCACAAAGTGTAAGTTTAACAAATAATAAAACAAGTAATAAGATATTTAGGACTAACCATGCACCCGGATTTCAGTATTATACGCGTGATGACGCGCAAACGTCGTGTTTTATTCATTCTTGTATATCTAGTCACCATTGATAAAATTACAGACTATAGAACAGTCAGGGTAAAATATATATAAATATGATTGGAGGAAAAGAGAAGGCAACATTATGACGTATTTCACAAAATAGTGACTAAATGCCGTCAAGAATTGCAACGTCATCGTATTACGTAAGCCTAAAAATGATATTAGTGTATAATCCATCAGTCATGTTTAGAGAACAATAGTTTTAAGAAAGAATCAATTATTTTCTCTTCCTTAGAATCGTTAGAAATATAAGATACCGTCTATGGCAAGAAGGTTACAGAGTGTGGATAGATATTGATGAGAAGGATGGAATGAAAGACTTTATTTACAGTGATATGCCTAATGCTGTCAAACATGCCACAGTTGTCATATCCTGTTTGTCTAAGAAATACGAAGACAGCCCTAATTGTAAAACTGGTAGGTCTGTTTTAATTGATTTTATATAAGCTTATCTAGGTTATCGACAGCGATTTATCTTAATATTCCTAACACATCTTGGCATACATGGCGTGTCATAGGCTAGCCCCAGTCTCTAAATAAATAATAGTCTTTTTATGTTGTTAGCATTCCACAAGTCATTTCGTGTCTACAAGCTACAGTTATTATACGTATGAAACGCCGCGTGTGTCTTTTTTAGCATTATTATGTCTATCTACACTATTTAGCGAGTGCCATACTTGACTTTGAAACTACAAACAAACATCAAAATATATCTATATTGTATAACTTAAAGACAACAATCAATTATTAGAGAAACAATCATTAGAGACTTGTGGCAGGTATAATATCAAACAGACGATTTCGAGTTCGAATCTCCTTTATGTCATTTAACAAGAAAGACAATAATGCAAAAAATGCAGAGTCACCGTTATTATTAGGACCATTTTCCACTGGAAAACTGCAATGTCTTGAAACAAGGTGCAGAGAATAAAATTGATGGTGAGCTATATTTAATTTTTTTTTCTTTATTTTAGAGGGTGGTTGCATTGGACATTATAATAAGAAACGCATTCCACTACTGATGGAGAAGGATTATAAACTTGACGACTGGGTTTTGGGAATATTTGTTGGACGAATTTGGATTGACTTTTCAAATGTAGAACGCTTTGAAGCCAATTTTCAGGAACTGCTTGCAAGACTACAGAACTACCCAACTTTGGTAAGTTAAACGATTCTACACGATTTATTGTATTATGCCCATTACAACAGACGGAACTGAAGATTGAGGACTCCTTACTAACCCTTAGCCTATAGAAAACAAACCCATTCTTTGTCAACCCTAATCATACAATAATAGATCTCACTTTTTGTTATACCATAAGAAAATCATTTTTGTTACAGAATCCAGAGAAGAACAACCGAATACCAGCTAATCTACCGCTACCTGAACCACTTTCTTCGAACACAAATCCAAGTATGTTAAAGATTTATGTAGAAATTATCTTAACAATTAAGCTAAATAATTTAATATGCTATTTCAGAATACTATATTTACTTTTAAATTACAAGTAGTCTTGGAATAAGCTTGGTGATAACCTACGTATATCATATGACTCCCGGGAGGCAAATGGTAAGTGTAATTTGAGTGGGGCTCATTGTTGTAGGCTTCGTCAATTCAAATAAGCTTTTGGACACATTAGAATAAAAAGCATTGCCTGTCGATTAGAAATGGCAGAGGGTGAATTTATTTATTTACTCATATGAAATCTAAAAAACATCTACCATATAGCAAATTTAACTTAGCTGTATAAACACTGAAAAACTACAGTATATAAGCATAGGGAATTTAGGTTTTTATATCCAATTCAATTGTCTGTTCGCCATTTCCCTCTATTGTGGATGATAAAGGCAAGATACTTCTCATAAAATTCACAAATAATCTAAAAAAAAATTTACTTTTGTGTTTAGTTCCACCATCTACATCTTCGGATCCTCCAGATACAGCGCCCCCAGTGGACACAACGGATAATCCACGTTCTTTAGGATCAGGTAAGCAAATCTTTCCTTAATCAGAAATGACTTTTTTTTTAAACTATAGTTTACTGATAACATTTTAAAAGCTAACTGATCTATTTTACAGAAATATCTGGTAATCTTGAAGAGAGGACAACTAGTAGGCCTACAAGACCAAGTTACAGTAGGATTATATCAGAACATTAATTTCTTTACATAGGCCTATAATTATCATAGTAGGATCCTACACATTTCTACAGATAATAAACAAGAGATATATCATTGCATGTAAAGCAGTATAATTTATAGGCCTTGGGACACATCTCCTCTCAGACCTAATCTATACGTATTTCAAAATACATCAACCACTAGTAACTGTGCTACTTTACCAATTAATATTATTATTATTATTACTGTATTTATTTTACATGTTAATTGTTATGAAAGAAACCATTATATAAATATTTTACTTTTTATATAGAATTGACTGAACGTGAATATGCAAGTCTGCTCGTAAAAGTTTCACAACGTTGGAAAAAGTTTGGCAACGTCCATATGTTGAAGGTACTACTATGTGACTTTAACAAAATCGGAATAACTGAAATTCAAAAGAATAATGACGAATTTGAATTGTTTAAGTTACTCCGGGGTAGTGGTAAACTGAGTCCATCAAACATAGATGTTATCGTCGAGGCTGCGTTCTTATGCGGGGTAGGGGCTATTGAGGAGGTCATCCTGGATAAGATACCGGAATATCAGTACCCTACGTCTAATAAAGAAATAAATACAATCACAAAATATCGCCAAAACGTGATCGAATTCGGAATTATTGTAAATCAAAGTAACTTGGAAGAAATTGTAAAATTGTCTAGTCTTCCTTGTAAGAAGGAGGCAGATAAGTGGAGTCTGATATTTGAACTAGAACTTCATAATGTACTGACTCCAAAGAATAAGGAGTCATTCATTGAAATGCTAGGAGATCTAGAAAATGACACGACGAAAGAAGTCGATGCATTGAACACTTACAAATGAACCAAGCATGTAACTCTATTGGTGTATATTGTACAGTAGATTATTGTATGCATATTATTTTTCGTAGGCCTACTCTATTGTTCATACATTATTATTTTGTATAGATTATTATCAAGTGATTAATACCAAGTAAATTAAAATACTAGTAATTTTTAAAAACTTTAAACAATGTCAACTAGCCATCATTTTTAAATAATCTGGAAGTTGTTTTTTGTATTGTATTTCTGTGTTTTATCTTTATTGTATTTTATATACACAAGTAGGCCTAATGTTATTAAATACTTTAATAATAACTTATATGCATTTAATAAGCACTATTGCTAACTTGATACTTTTACTAATCTGCCATTATTCATTAGCTTATAGTAATGTAAATAATATTGTAGGTAGGTTCTAAACGTTTACAAAGTATTGATTTAAGCATAATTAAAAATAAATTATCATGTATTATAATATTGTAGATTATACACGTTTCACAAATATTAATGCAAGTTTTTTTTTCTCTTTCGTGGGGCCAACCCACTTTTATTTCATTCTTCATATTACACATTGTAGTTATATAGAAATTGTATAAAATGTCATTAAAAAAATGTTTTAAATATATATATATAAGTAAAAATTAAAATAATAATGAAACAATTAAAAATTAATACATGTAATTTAAAGAAATACAAGTTAATAATTTTCTTTTTACGTTACCCCATTTCTTTTTTACCTTGTTTATGTTACAAGCATATTGATTCTGTATAAGATGTTTTAGCTCAAATCGGAACAAGTTCCAGACGACTTTTTTTGATCTAATTTTTGAATGCTTTTCTATGATTTAATAAAATTTGTTTTATAAATACAAAAAGTAAACAATGATAATAATTTATTGACATTTTCACTTTTTGTTCCAATAACAATGTCTAGCCAATCATGTACGGTTTCTTCAAGTGTATAGCATTTTAGAATCATGTTATTGAATTTTGTCCATACTTTTTGGATACTTTTACATTTCAATAGCATGTGCTTGTCTGTCTCAATTTCGTTTTGGCAGTGTTCGCACATTTCTTCAGGATATATTTTCCATATCTTAATTCGTTGTTTACATGCCAGAATCCGATGTAGCAGTTTAAAATTAAATTTTGCTACTTTTGTTACATGTTTCATGCTATACTTTTTTAACCATATTTCATTCCACTTAAAGTTCACATTTCTAAATTCTGTTTCCCATTTCGATTGACAAAATGGAGTAATAGATATATTGTTGATAATGTGTTTATAATAAAATGAATTTTTATACTTTTTACAAAATATTGTTTGTATTTCGTGTTTGTCTCTCTCTTTTTCATTGTTTATAATTATTTTCCTCCAATTTGAGGGAATTGCATTTACAATCTTAAAATATTCAATTATTCCATTTTGTTGCTCTGAAAGGGAGGGTATCAATTCTGTCGGAGTCATTAATCTGTGATTAACTATTATATCTTTTATTGTTTTATACCCTGCCTGTATCCAACTTTTAAAATATAATGTTTTTCCACTGCATTTTATAAAAGTGTTTTCCCACAATAGTTGTTTTTCGTTTACATTTTGCGGGTATGTAATACTTATATTGTTAAAATACACTAACACTTTTAACATTTCTTTATAAAATTCAGGCATACATTTCAGTTGTACATGACTTTCAAAATTGGGTTCACTAGTATTGACAGTATAATTAAATGGATACATATAATGTTTTGGTAAATATTTCCATTTACCTGGGTCAGGGCTTAACAATCTCTTAACCCAACTAAGTTTTTTAACGAACTAACCATTGTGCTAAGATGTACCATATTTAGACCACCTTCTAATATTGAATTTATAAGGGTTTTTCTTTTATTTTTTCTCTTTTTTTACTCTACAAAAATCTATATTATACCTTTTCTACTTTTGGGAATACATATTTAGGCACATTTATGACACTAGCATTATATATAAGTTTGGAAATTGCAAATGTTTTGGCAATGGCACTCAAGCGTATTATCGATAATCGCCATTTTCGACAGCAGTTAACATCACGTATGGATATAAGCTACCTTTACCTCCACGGTAAGCTTTACTTCTATATATAAATTTACGTAAGGGCAAAATTCGGTAAATCGCGCCTTACTTCTAGAATTTTTACTCGATGGTACGTAAAGTTGGTTCGTACTTTCGGTACTGATTAACCACCTGATGTAACCCTGTTTACTAATTAAATTAAATTAAGTTAGATAATTAGTTATTGACGATTAAAACGAATTTAGGTTCAACGATTTGCCCCGAATAGGGTATTTTCCGATCGTGGTATACACTGTCTAATGGATGTCCATCTTGAAAAATACCCGCCACAAAAATGCGAGGAGGCTTCGCATTTTCCTATCTCCTCCTACGATAATTGTTTTTAATAGCTGAAAACCGGTTGAACAGCTAGAGTACACCATCATAATGTTGAAGACAGGCCGATTTTCTTAAAAAAATACTATTTTGATAGATTTAATATACGATTATACAAATGTATCGATTTGCGATGAATGGAACATCCAAATCTCTCAGTCTGCCAGAGTTTGGTTTAACACAAGTCGGTAAATTTATGAGCCCTTGGTTTAACATATACGGTAGGTAAATATATGGGCCCTTTGAGAATAAACTTGCAATACTTTGACAATACTGTAAATACCTATTAACTATTTTTGGTCCTCATTTGAATCGAACATTTCTTACTTTGAATGTTCGTCCTGTTAGATAATAATAAACTGTATTACTGACATTGTGGATAGGCTCTACTGTTAGATATATAAACACATTATTATATACAAATAAACTTTATACTGACAGTTCCTTCTCAACGTTTGTATTAATTAATAATTACTAACAATATAAACGTCGTAGTGGTGTATCGTGACATGTACTTTAATATTTCAATCGATTATGACAGTAACAGTTTTAACAAAGTATTAAATCGCACATGTTTTACTGTATTTAGAGGTATATTATGTATAGGCTTATAAAAAATGAACAAAATATTTCGTTACTGAGTGGATAAAGAATATATTTAAAAATTGTTCCTCTTTGTACCTATCCGCTTTCCCATCCCTCAACCCTAATGTTACATACAAAACACAAATTGGGTTTCTCTAAATGAGTCCAAATCAAAAATTTAAAAATAAGTTATAAGTGAGTTTGTCTACCAATGTGGCTACTTTTTCTAGTGATGTTTGAACATTTAAGGTTAATGTAGGCCTACATTAATATTATATATTTTACAATTAATTTCAGTAAACTGCATGTATTAAACGACAGTCAACAATTTCAACAACATGAATGGTAACTATTTTTTTTTAAACATAATATCGGTTCCTTCATCTTCAATATTCAATCTATGTAATTCTACCAATAACTAATAAATATTAATAAATAAAGAGGCTGGTTGAGGCTCAATCAAAATGAAAGACCACTAGGAGCAGAGATGTGGTGGTGCTTTTAGGAATGGTCGCTTCCCTAAGCTTTGGTCTCAGTTACCTTCCTCATTACGCCAATTAGCTGTTACTGAATCTTTTCCTTATGTTTTATCATCTATTGACTCTTTCCTTCATGATAATTATCTTTAATTCTTTTTTCTTTTTTTTTTCATTTATTTTTTTTTTATTTATTTATTTTTTTTTATTTTTAATTAAATTTTTTTGAATCATGTTTGTTCTTTTTTTTTCCTGTATACTCTCAGCTTTATACTTTATTTGTTTATAAAAACATATATTTATTTTAGTTAAGATCATGGGACTGCTGACTCTTGTAGTTACAGTAATCATATTACTTTAGCAGTCTCTCACCAATTTCATCTTTGTACATTGTATATATGTTTTGTTGGTCGAATAAATAAATGAAATGAAATTAAATGAGACGATTCGGCCCGGGATCATTCGGCCCTGGTAGACGATTCAGCACACTTAAATTTATCGGCTTTTATATGCATTTTATAAGCCTAAAATAAGCTTTTTTCCCCAAATTTTATTTTCAGAGAGACTATGGGATAGTACTACTAATAGATGAAGATGCAATAAAGCAAACATTTTGAAAACATTGTCAAAAATGATAATTTTTTAGTCACCGATGCCGCGCTCTCCGTGGAGTTATTTCACCGCGCTGGGCCGGTAGAAGTACACGTCCAGCTTAGGCCCGGTGTAAGATAAGTATCCGGCATTCAAAAGTGTCAGAGCGGACACTTTTCAGCATTGAATAGTGTCCAGTTGCATTTTTCAACAAGTTCGCGGACGCGGCTTTAATGCTGTCCGGTCCGTCAATAGCCAGGCAACCGTTGTATGTGGTTAGGATTTGAGATTCACAATAATTAAGACTATATTTTCTGTGCGGCCTGTGCATGCAATATAAAGACAAAGTAGACTCAAAGCTTTAAATTATAGTTGGCACAAAACAAGTTAATCATACCCAACTAGTTTTCTTCCAAGTAATGTCCACTTTTAATTAAAGATACTTCCAATAATGTTTATAAACGTCCACTGATAAGCCTATTCATGTCAGGGAGCGAACGTCAAAATGCCACTTAACATGTGCCCAAATTTGCCGTACCAGTCGCGTCGCGCATATCATAATATATGACGTATAAAATAGGTTAGCAGTTAGTCGACGTGAAAATCTAAATATCAGACAAAACATGAACTTTATAATAGAAGTAGCTTGATCAATGAATTTACGAGTACGGGGGAGAACAAAAATATAAGAACTTATAATTTGTTACATAATTATTTATCAACTAGAAGAATGAAAGTAAGATGATGGTCGAGAATAACACCTAAGTGATTGTGCCGGGTAACCTGTTTGATAGGAGAGTAGCTAATAGAGACATTGATTGGTCGAAGTGAAGAAAGTCTTTGAGGCGTTCCAATAACCATAACAGTTTTTTAGTCACGTGCAACGCTACTCTAGAGCTCACTATGTCGGTCGGTTGGTTGGTCGGTCGGTTTGGTCGGTAAACACTAACTTGAGCACACGACTGCTGCAGCCATGTATATGGCCTTGTTTAGTGTTAAGAGCCAATTTATTTGCAAGCAGCCAAGTGGACATTTTATTAAAGTCAAAATCAAGATATGTGGTTTGTACAAATAGGATTAAGCAGGGGAATGATGATTGATAACAAATAAGCCTAATTATGTATCAACCGAATAGAGCAAAATTGTGTTTAAATACAATTACATGCAAGATATCTTAGTAGGTTACTGTAGATATCTTTTACGAAAAAAACTAAAATAACACAAACTAAAGATGCAACATGGCGCAAACGGAATATAACCATTACTTAGGCCACATGTATTAAAATATGCTGTAACCGATTCCTGATAATTTGATATAAATAAAGATAAATCAATCGATAGAATAACATATATATTATAGCAAGAGGCTATCTATAATCCTCCTTGGCTGGGGTAAAACATATAAACACGCGGTAATTAACTATTGTAATTTTTTTTAAATATTAAAGATGCATTGTCCCCCAAAAACATGAAAAATGAAGGACTTTGAATAGGCTATTTTGTAGTTTTAGCCAAGTTAATACTTCCGTAAAAAAAAACCTCGAAGCAATAATGTTTTCACTTATAAAATGACAAAATAAATTCAACCAAAAACCCGTTGGCTGGCAGTCAATTTGACAATTTTTTTGCTTTAAATTACAGTCTTTTCAGGTAAATAATTTTTTTTAATTAAATTTTTGGTCAAAGTGAATAACTATTATGTGAAAACAAAATGGCATATTCAACAAAAAAATTTATACAAAATTATTTTTTCAGGGGTACAATACATCTTTAAGTATATCAATATATTTATTTTGTTGTAGAATTGGACTTCCAAACATTTTTGATGACGGTATCTCTATGGTGTGACAAACATGGGAATTTAAACAAGATGAAATTGGCGTTTCGTGAGTTTAATACAATCTTTAGAAGAAGCATAACACTTAGAGCTATTCAGAATGCGAAAAAATGCGTTTGATCTGATTAGAATGCTTATCGCTAATGGAATGATCCATCGAACAAATATACGTATACTTATTGAAGTTTTTAAAGTATGTGGAAGGGGTGGTGTTGAAAGCGTGATTAAGCCAGAATGGAATTTACCCAAATTCGAAGATGTTCCAATCACAAACATTTCGGATCACCGAAGAAAACTGATACAATTCGGTAACACAGTCACCAATGAAAACATGAGAGTACTTGGACAATTGTACAACATTAGAGAAAGAGATCCGTATTCTTTAACTCTACAATTAGATATAATGGGATATCTTACAGGAGACAAGATGAATGAATTCATTGAGAAACTTAAAGATTTGAAGATGTTTAATGAAGTTGATGCATTGAGTAAATATTTGACATATTTGACATTTCTATTCTATATCAAGAGCTTATCAACTTTTTTTTAAATTAATTTAAGCAGAAAGTGTGTGCCCTTTTGTAATGATTATTGCAGTATCAAGCCTATTTAGTTACTTTAAATACGTGTCTAATATTAATTAAATAATATTATAAAGTTATGAATTAATTAAATATTAGTACATGCCATTATTCACAAAATTTCACTAGATACCTAGTACTAGTCTACTTTAGTAGTAGGCCTATTAGGATTTTACTCTACTAGAATACGTGTTTGTGCATGTTGTATTATTAAACATGCACGTCGTTCGCAAGTTTGACAAAGATAAGTTGCCTTGTGGAAGCAATGCAATGGATGTTACACGTTACCGTAAACTGTTTGAAGAAACAGGTATTCATTTCATTGTCTGGATCTGTAGCACCAATTAGTTATAGACATGGGTTTAACACTGAAAGGTTAAAATTAAAATTCTTCTGAATTTAAAACTCATATCAAATAAAATACAATTTTTAAGAAAATATGAACATTTTTTTCGAAGACATTTGATTTACCGTATAATTGACTTTTGATATGGAAATTTGAATCAGCGTTACTAAAGTATTATTTTGTTCATACTTCATACAAATCTTAAGATAACATTATCATTATTACTTCTATGACAGAAGGCCACGGCGCTACTGGTGTGGCACATGGTGAGGCTACAGGTACACCAAACGAACCAACATCAATGACAGGTTAGGAGATTGTATGTTTGTGTTTTTTTGTGTGTTAAACTTAAATGTTTGATGATATAAAACACATTAATCTATAAGATTATGAAAGTTTCGTAATACAGTACAAATTTCCAAATGAAAATTGTACTAGGAAGGTGTTTAAACATGATTAAGCACGTTACAGAAACATAATGTATACATACTGTATCATAGGCAGATAACACTGGTAAATCGTCTTATTATATTATTAGAATTAACAGAGGACGAATTCAATGAACTGTTAACGGATGTATCTCTTTGGTGGAAGAAACATGGAAACATTAACATGCTGAGAGTGTTGCTTAGCGAGTTTACACGTCATCATAACAGCATCGCTCTACACACATTAGAGGAAGCAAAGACACCTTATGATCTGATTCGTTTACTTAATGCTTCAGGACTTCTCAAACCGACAGACATAGATATCCTCGTTGAAGCCACTAACTTATGCGGACTTCAGGGAGTTCGGGAAGCGATTGTGAAATCACCAAACTTCGACGTTCCATACAAAAACTTCTCAGACCATCGAAGAAAGTTAATAGCGTTGGGTCAACAAATGAATACAGACAACAAGCTAATTATAGGCCAACTTAAGGACATTAGTGTCAACGATGACACAGATCCGTTTTGGTTAATCTTAAAATTGGAAATGAAAGGCACACTTGCAGAGGGAGAGAAGATTGAAAAATTCATTGAACAAATGACACGTTATGGTATGACTAAAGAAGTGGAGGCATTGACAAAACTTTGATAAATCAACCAGTATAAGGAAAACAACATTTGAATGAGTGCATGAATGAGACACTAGAATGCTATGGGAAAAGTTTGTTCTGCACAGAAATAACTTTTATTCTGTTTGACGTTGACGTTTGTATTGTTCTGGTATCATTGGACAAGTTGGCCTTGATTACATATTGGACGTATAATAGTGTTGTTATAAATACAAATGATGATACATAGAAACTACTGTAGTATTAAAACAAAAGTACTGTATGAATACACCATCAATACATGCATTTGTATAGTTAAATATTAAAAGTTGTGTCATAACAGTATTAACCAGATATTCTATAAGAATATTTAAGTTTAAAAGAGTGTACGTCCATTGTCCATTTGGAGCCAATAACAGCATTAAAAAGAACACAACTAAAGTACACAACATAATAGTTTACAACTTATGCCTCAACATCGTCATAGAGTTGAATAATAAAGTGAATAAACAAATAATTGAATGTAATGGCCACTGTATCTGATATCGTAAAAACTAGAATCAAAAGGAACCCTTTATTATAATAACGAACTCTTTGATTATTTCAAAGTTTAATCAGGACATTCTAAAATGTATTTGTCATTGTATATATTGTATATTATATTGTTTATACAATTTTTTCCTCTCTATTTTTTTTTTTAAGGATTTTGAAATAAATTGAATTAAATAAATTGATTTATGATTTTATTGTTTTTCTCCCCCATTAGGATAACTGGATCTTCAATTTTGCCACCAGCTTCATCATAAAAAAAATCCCCAACAATCATGCGAGTGTGATTATAATGCATTCGGCAATACAAACTAGATTACTAGAATACAAAATGTAGTACAAATACAACAATTGTGAAGAATACAAATTGATGTTCTTAATGTAATAATAATAACAATAATATGTAGATATTTATAACTCACTATAATACAAACATAATCAAAGGCGCAGTGAATAAAAGTAACCAACAATTTTTTTTTAACAAGGAGGATTTCAGCATAGTTTTGAATAATAAGTTTAAATTTGAACATAAAGAGGTAAGGTGCCTGAACCGGAAAAGACCGTCTTGAAGAAATGCATTAGAAGAATAAAGAGAACGGGTTAAAGAATAAGGTGAAAGAGAAACAGATTTGATGGTTGTTTGAAAACTATTGATTTGGAAAAAAGAAGGAGAATTTTAAATAGTATCCGTTATTTCATAGAAAGTCAATGAAGGTCTGTAACAATGTGTTGTTTACACCAGGGAAGAGCGACTCTCCCTCCCACTTGAGGAGTACTGAATGCAGTACTATTATTTGTATAGGCTAAATAGGATAAGTAGGAGTAAGTAGGATAAGTAGGAGTAAGTAGAAGTAAGTAGGAGTAAGTAGGATAAGTAGGAGTAAGTAGAAGTAAGTAGGAGTAAGTAGGATAAGTAGGAGTAAGTAGGAGTAAGTAGGATAAGTAGGAGTAAGTAGAAGTAAGTAGGAGTAAGTAGGAGTAAGTAGAAGTAAGTAGGAGTAAGTAGGATAAGTAGGAGTAAGTAGGAGTAAGTAGGAGTAAGTAGGAGTAAGTAGGAGTAAGTAGGAGTAAGTAGGAGTAAGTAGGAGTAAGTAGAAGTAAGTAGAAGTAAGTAGGAGTAAGTAGGATAAGTAGGAGTAAGTAGGAGTAAGTAGGAGTAAGTAGGAGTAAGTAGGATAAGTAGGAGTAAGTAGGAGTAAGTAGGAGTAAGTAGAAGTAAGTAGGATAAGTAGGAGTAAGTAGGAGTAAGTAGGAGTAAGTAGAAGTAAGTAGAAGTAAGTAGGAGTAAGTAGAAGTAAGTAGAAGTAAGTAGGAGTAAGTAGGAGTAAGTAGGAGTAAGTAGGAGTAAGTAGGAGTAAGTAGGAGTAAGTAGGAGTAAGTAGGAGTAAGTAGGAGTAAGTAGGAGTAAGTAGGAGTAAGTAGGAGTAAGTAGGAGTAAGTAGGAGTAAGTAGAAGTAAGTAGGAGTAAGTAGAAGTAAGTAGGAGTAAGTAGGAGTAAGTAGGAGTAAGTAGGAGTAAGTAGGAGTAAGTAGGAGTAAGTAGGAGTAAGTAGAAGTAAGTAGGAGTAAGTAGAAGTAAGTAGGAGTAAGTAGGAGTAAGTAGGAGTAAGTAGGAGTAAGTAGGAGTAAGTAGGAGTAAGTAGGAGTAAGTAGGAGTAAGTAGGAGTAAGTAGGAGTAAGTAGGAGTAAGTAGGAGTAAGTAGGAGTAAGTAGGAGTAAGTAGGAGTAAGTAGGAGTAAGTAGGAGTAAGTAGGAGTAAGTAGGAGTAAGTAGAAGTAAGTAGGAGTAAGTAGAAGTAAGTAGGAGTAAGTAGGAGTAAGTAGGAGTAAGTAGGAGTAAGTAGGAGTAAGTAGGAGTAAGTAGGAGTAAGTAGGAGTAAGTAGGAGTAAGTAGGAGTAAGTAGGAGTAAGTAGGAGTAAGTAGGAGTAAGTACGAGTAAGTAGGAGTAAGTAGGAGTAAGTAGGAGTAAGTAGGAGTAAGTAGGAGTAAGTAGGAGTAAGTAGGAGTAAGTAGAAGTAAGTAGGAGTAAGTAGGAGTAAGTAGGAGTAAGTAGGAGTAAGTAGGAGTAAGTAGGATAAGTAGGAGTAAGTAGAAGTAAGTAGGAGTAAGTAGGAGTAAGTAGGAGTAAGTAGGAGTAAGTAGGAGTAAGTAGGATAAGTAGGAGTAAGTAGAAGTAGGAGTAAGTAGGAGTAAGTAGGAGTAAGTAGGAGTAAGTAGGAGTAAGTAGGAGTAAGTAGGAGTAAGTAGAAGTAAGTAGGAGTAAGTAGGATAAGTAGGAGTAAGTAGGAGTAAGTAGGAGTAAGTAGGAGTAAGTAGGAGTAAGTAGGAGTAAGTAGGAGTAAGTAGGAGTAAGTAGGAGTAAGTAGGAGTAAGTAGGAGTAAGTAGGATAAGTAGGAGTAAGTAGGAGTAAGTAGAAGTAAGTAGGAGTAAGTAGGAGTAAGTAGGAGTAAGTAGGAGTAAGTAGGAGTAAGTAGGATTAAGTAGGAGTAAGTAGAAGTAAGTAGGAGTAAGTAGGAGTAAGTAGAAGTAAGTAGGAGTAAGTAGGAGTAAGTAGGAGTAAGTAGGAGTAAGTAGGAGTAAGTAGGAGTAAGTAGGAGTAAGTAGGAGTAAGTAGGAGTAAGTAGGAGTAAGTAGGAGTAAGTAGGAGTAAGTAGGAGTAAGTAGGAGTAAGTAGGATAAGTAGGAGTAAGTAGGAGTAAGTAGGAGTAAGTAGGAGTAAGTAGGAGTAAGTAGGAGTAAGTAGGAGTAAGTAGGAGTAAGTAGGAGTAAGTAGGAGTAAGTAGGATAAGTAGGAGTAAGTAGGAGTAAGTAGGAGTAAGTAGGAGTAAGTAGGAGTAAGTAGGAGTAAGTAGGATAAGTAGGAGTAAGTAGGAGTAAGTAGGAGTAAGTAGGAGTAAGTAGGAGTAAGTAGGAGTAAGTAGGAGTAAGTAGGAGTAAGTAGGAGTAAGTAGGAGTAAGTAGGAGTAAGTAGGAGTAAGTAGGAGTAAGTAGGAGTAAGTAGGAGTAAGTAGGAGTAAGTAGAAGTAAGTAGGAGTAAGTAGGAGTAAGTAGGAGTAAGTAGGAGTAAGTAGGAGTAAGTAGGATAAATATCACCGTACGATTGACGTAATATGTTGGTTTACTATACTATGGCCAGATTATATCATTTCATGTAATACTTTGCTATGCTAGTGTTACAGCAGTTCACTGTGCTAACCACCGTCCCTATACATTTCTCTTCTGGTAAAAATACCAATAAACAAACACCCAGCCGTTCTTACAATCACAATACAATAACCTTAGACATCCTAATAAATATACCACTAAAAATAATTAACTTTAGTACATTATAAATTTCACTATGGTATGCATGTTAAACAACCACCGTATTTATTTTTTTATAAATACCAATAGCAAGATAGTTGGAAAGTAAATACAAATTTACTTTATGCCTACAAAGTTATGGACACGACATCACATTTGTGTACGCTAGTCCTCCCGACATTGCTAATTTAGCTATAGGATTGGCGGTACGTTAAGTAAAGCTTAAAGCACATAAACCATAAACAATAATCATGGCACCAAGTATTGAATTAAAAGATAGGCTTACCCATGCATATTGGTCATGGTCCATAAATGGATAAATTCCTTCACTCAATCAGTCTTCTAGGGTATACATCATTTAATTACAATCCAATCAACTCAAATTTTAACATAAAACACTCCATTAGTTATTTCCCCTCCTGCATTATACGCCTATCTTTACCATTTGACCATTGGTCTTGCAGCATAGTGTGCTAAAATCCGACATAGAAATTCCTTTCTCGATGTGGCATGATGGGACAGCACACTCAATTGTACGCGGCGCAACCAAGACATCAAATAATTGGTATACGCCCTCATCTTAACAAGAATCTATATAGATCTAACACCGTATTTAGCGAAACTGAAAATCAGTCAATCATTAATAAAAACTTTTGCCTTAGGATTAGCTCATTTTTTAGAAGTTTCTTTTTTAACAGTTTGACGTACGGTACCTCGGAAAACACATCTATACTGTTTTTCCAGGGGAGGGGGAGGGAGGGAGGGGGAGCAAGTTTTTGAATGCGAATGAAAACGACTAGGCCCTAATAAGATTAAATTACAATACAGTACAATATTATTTCTAGTGTAAAAGATTGAATACTGTATGTTCGGGGGAAATATTAGTCAGGTAACCGTTTTATGATAGGTGGTTTGGATTTGAGATTCAGGTTTTGATCGCGCATGTAGCCTACTTGTCTTCTTTTTAACGACCTTCGTTAAAGACCACTATAATTAAGACTATTTTCTGTGCAGCCTGTGCATGCCATAACAAGGCAAAGTAGGCACAAAGCCTTAAATTATAGTTGGCACAAAACAAGTTGATGATGCCCCACTAGTTTTCTTCCAATTAAAGTCCACTTTAGTTAAAGACACCTCCAATTAGCGACCATTATATTATTTGAGTAAAGACAAGAATAATAAATATTTTTAATTATGTGACAAAAACACGTAACTGTACTGGTACTCTTCCAATAAAAGATCACTTTACTTAAAGACAGCTTCAATTAGCGACCATTATATTATTTGGTATGAGTAAGTTTTTAATTATGTGACAAAAACACGTTGTGTACTGGTTCTTATATCAAAAACACAATGAATGGCTAGATAATAAAATTCATTCTCAATGAAACAGCAGTTAAAATAAATTCATTCAGCAATCGAAATATCGCAGAATCACATTGCAACGTATGTACCCTATACTGTACACCTCAGATATATTCATGGACAAGTACGTACCGAGGGACTTATATTCTAATGTCGATTCCAGTCTCTACCCCGAAGTAAACCAAAGTAAAGATAATCATTCATCTATTGTAAACATGATTAAATCAGCTTATCATAATTTTGAGTTCTGGTAATTAAATAAATAATATGGTAAGAATAGGCTATGATTATCTTTCTGGAAATTGATAACTGCACTATTTACCAAACAATAGGAGATTCGTTCGTTCCAGCGATTAATTTAGAATAGTGGGAAATATCTTATTCTATAAATAGGCCTATAAAGGGGAAACAGTGTTTATAATAACCTACATGACGCGAACTTCTATTGTTAGCGTTTACCTTCCTGTAAATTGATCTATCGCCATTTTGGCTTAATACACGGTAAGTATACTATTTCGATTTTTTTATTTCTGTTTAAGCATTTCTACCAAACAAAAACCGTTTGTGTGTGAATATTGTTAGTATGGTCTATAAAGGAGTACAGTCTAAGACTCGAACACACAAAATAAAGTAGCCACAGGATGTGTACTTACAATAGATTAAATTATTAATATTGAGGTGTGGGAGTGTCATGAATACGGTAAGCCTATTCTTAATTCTTAATTAGTGGTGTTATAAAGTAATGCTACTTACTATTTATATGTTTTACAATTAATTTCAGTAAACTGCATACCTATTATTAAACGATAGTCAAGAATTTCAACAATATGGATGGTAAATATATCCTTTTTTATGTTTCCTTCTAATCTATAAACTAATAGTTCAACCAATAAATAAAAAGCCAGCTTTGGTTGGCCTTAGTATGTAATAGGCTGATCAGTCTACAAATAAACAAATAGGCCTACATGTCTTCTTCGAAGAAAAAACACTTTTGGGACCAGGTTTCTGGTGGTTCCTTCTGTTTTTTGGTATCGACTGTTCAGCTTGTGTATTATTATTAATATTATTATCAATACAATGACATGGTGAACATAAGAGAAAAAAGATCTGGACAATTGAAGACGTGAGCACTATTACCACGGGTCAGCAAGCATGTTCACAAGTCAGATAAAATTAACCATGACTCTCTGGCATGGAAACAGATAAAGTTCTATAGGATACATTAAAAAACAAACTGCAAATGTCAAACAATACTGAAACGAATGTAGAATATCATCCGGGTGATGGAATGCCATGTACTTGAGGGCACTATTAGTAATTTTACCAAAAAAAACGGGAGACTTGTATTAATTTAATATCGTCAGAACTCAACATGTATCCTATGTATATCAAATATTTTTCTACGTAGTTTATTCTAGTGAAACAAGTACATTTTGGTTTTAAACGAAATAAATTCGTAAATAAAATCATAAATAATATCGTAAATACTGCTTATATAATTAATAACGTAATAAAGTCTATACAATACGGTACTGCAATCAGACGTAACTAGTTTGACTAAATCTAAACCCAAACCAAAACAGGTAAAAAAGAAAAAAATAATTAAATTGAAGTATAGACAATGCGCGTATTTTGGGAAAACGTAAAAGCTCCTCCAAATTGACGTATTTTGGAAAGTTTGCCTCTAAACTTATTTTTCCATCCTTCTGCACTTTTCTTTAATAGTTTAATTTTGTTCTTTAGTTGTAAGTGCGTGTGTGTGTGTGTGTGCAGAATAAAAAAATAAAACAAACCAGAGCTATATATATGGCTCTGAAACAAACAAACAAATAGCGCTCTCAAGTTCACCAACCCTAATATATTGTTGTTCTTTCATTCTCAGAAATTACGTTCAATTTAATAAAGTTATCTGTGGCAGATTATTATGACGATAATCATTGCCTCGTTATGCTGAAGGTATTATTCAAAGATGACATCGACCATCATGAGCTTTCCAACATTGCCGATACAATGAGCTTACTTAATGCGTTATATAACAAAGGAGTGTTGAGGTGCAACGATCTTACATTCCTTTATAACACCATCAGACTAACTGGACACTTCGCTCTACAAGATAAGATTAAGGCAACTTGGACATCATTCCCGAATGTCAGAGAAATAGCCGTAACTGAGTTTACAGAACACCGACAGAAGCTGATGCGATTTGGACAACAGGTGATTCAGACAGACGTGAGGAGGATTGACGGATTATACAACACGCCGACGAAGAACTACAAGAACAGTTGGGAAATGATACACCATTTGGAAGACAGGAATGACATTAAAGAAGATATGACAGAATTTATTGCTAGATTGAAACAACTTGATCTTCCTAAAGCGGTAGATGCACTTGAAAAGCCAATACAAGGTACAATTTTGTCCATCAGCCTATAATGCATTCGTTTCTTTAGCCGTGCATTATGGCTTATAGAATGAACAAATAAAAACATAGCCTACATTAAAATAGAAAAAATAATCTCTTTATTAATTTAGTTTTACACCTAGACCAAAAGTACCGTCAAAGAATATTATATATATTCTTTGGTACTGTGGTAATGCAATACCAGTTTAAACTGGTTATTTGATATTTTTAATACAGCCGATTATCGTATGATGTCCTAGCTTAAAAGAGAAATATATTTAATAGGATTAGGAGACGTTATAAAACAGCCCATGTAGCCTACACGATGTCAGCATAGGGTGCAGCATGGCAGGTATAAGTACAATACTGAGTACTGAAATGAACCGATATTAAAACAATTCAAACCTCTTAATGCATATTCATGAGTGTAGTTAATTATGCATATTAAATATTATTTCTATTAATATAGCTGATTGGCATGAATGAACGAATTCCGTTTCAAATGTGGCCTGAATAACCACAATTAAGAAGTATGCTAATTTTGTATTACATTGTTCTCTGTCCTAACCCGTGTTATTTGTTTCTGTTGTTTGCTATTACCATGTATAAGTGTATTTTTAAAGTATTTATGTCTGAATCTGGTCAGCCGTTCTCAAGCTTTTGATTTCCGGGATTTAACCTTTCCTAATTTGATGTAGGCCTAAATACAACTTTTTATTGATTATATTATTTAATAAACGTTAAATTGATTTTAAATGATATTATCTTATAGGTCCTGGCGCCGCTGTGGCGCCCGATGTTATCCCAGCTACACCAACCACCGGTTAGTTGATGGTGTATATTTGCTATAGGCCTACATAAGTTCAGTTCAGTTTTATATATTTTATTTGTGATATGAGCCTATTCTTTTATATTCCTAACAATCAAAATATAATAATATAAGTTGCTTTGGATATATTATGTAATCATGGTATTCCGAAATAAAAAATCGAATGAAATAGTTATAAATATAATTATAAAATGTATTAATACACCATTTTATTTTGTAAATTACAATTTACAGTTGAAAGAGAATTCTAAGTCTACATAAACAAACGAATTATGAAAATAGGTGATAAAATCGGCCTAAACTCAATTGATAGTTGAGCATCTTCAGATGTGTCCTTAACAAATCGTTTTTCATCATTATTAGAATTGGATGAAGAAGATTTCAATGAACTGATCACTGAAGTATCTGATTGGTGGAGGGATCATGGAAACATTCACATGCTAAGAGTGTTACTAAGCGAGTTCACAACTCGTGCCAAAATTACTTTGCACAAGATAGAAAGGATAAACACAACTTTTGATCTACTTGACCTACTTCAGGCTTCTGGACTTCTCAAACCGACAGACATAGATATCCTCGTTGAGGCTACTAATTTATGCGGACTTCAGGGAGTTCAGGAAGCGATTGCGAAAATTGTGAAATCACCAAACTTTGACGTTCCATACAAAAACTTCTCAGACCATCGAAGAAAATTAATAGCGTTGGGTCAACAAATGAATACAGACAACATGATAACTATATGCCACCTGAAGGGCATTAAGGTCAACGATGACACAGATCCGTTTTGGTTAATCTTAAAATTGGAAATGAAAGGCACACTTGATGAAGGAGAGAAGATGAACAAGTTCATCAAACTACTTGAAGGTAAAAAGATGAATAGAGAAGTAGAGGCATTAAGGAAACTAAGTGGTGAACCAACAGTTTCATAAAGGTATTACCAAGGCAATCTAACAGGATGCTCCGAAGATCAAATGGCCTATCTGTAGCTGCGCCACGATCAAGTCCACGCCTCTTAACAGACACCACGCGCCGCGAAGAATAAGTACATACGGTAGTATTATTAGTACATGTTGGTATTTGTCGCAACCAGACATAAGATCAAAGGACTGTTACGAGTTCCTATCTTGACAAGGCGAACTCAGTTGCCTGTTAGATTGCCTTGATATTATATAAAAATAGGGTTCTGAATGTGTGACCATAGTCAATAGAAAGTTTTGACGGGTGTAGCACATTATGATTTTCCTGATATGTTTGTGATAAAAAGCGAGAGCTCAGTTACCAACAAAGCAGTACAAACTTGCACAACTTATGTTGGATTCTGGATGGAGATATTAACGGAATGTTCTTATGTCACGACTATCAATCTGGTATGAAAGTGTGTAGAAGATAGACAGATAGTGGATGAGCTTTAGGACAATTAAAAACAGATTTTAATGTCTTGCAATGTATATAGTTTTTTCCTTAATTTGTATAATTATGGATATTTCTGACAAAAGAAGAGATAGAGAATCCACTAAAATCACCCAAAGATGCTGAAACAAACGGTAAAGATAAGAAAAGAGAAAAATTGCTCTCTTGAAATATTTCTTAGACCTGCTCCTGTAAATTATATTTATCCTACCATACAATCGAATTTCGATTAATTAAATTGATTAAATGTTGAATGTTCAGGCTGTACAATAGAAGCCCTCCTTCGGTGTACTCCTATTCAGGGGACACCCTATTAAAGGGATACTTTTCACTAAGCAATTGGAAATATTGTTATAATAGACTACTACGCTTAATCCCTGCTCAGGGGACACTTTATTAAGAAGACACTTTCTTGGAGGTGTCCCCTTAATGGAGTTCTATTGTATTATTAGTTTTAGCATAGTTCACCATAATATCTCTATGGTTTTAGTAGTAACATTATGTATACATATTTCGTTTATACTTCTTTTAGCTTAGTAACTACGTACGATTATAATCGTATGTCCATATTATAAATGGGTGTGTGTGTGTTTTAATAAAGAATTATTTAAACTTAATTGACAATACGGTTTTCACGTTTTCTCTTCTGTTTAAAAGTGCTTTTCATGCCGATGGCTTCTCCAACGACCGACGGCCTCTCCAACGACCGACGGCCAACCAATGTTAATTAATTGTGCGCATGCGGAGACATTGGGACGTGTGTCTTCCTTGCTCACCACCTCAACACAGTTTTGATGGTTTCAGGCGATGACCGACGACACATCGATTGACCTGACGTTGGTCATCGATTTTCGCAAATCGAAAGCTCCCTAAAATATTGTCGCAGACAAAGGTCATGCGTCACGTACTAGTAACCAATAAAACATAGCAGGCCTCCGTAGTTGGCACTCAAATTTGTTAAATGCATTACATACACAACTAATTCATTTAATATATATATTATTATATTGTATGTTTGTAATTGTATTTTTGGCGGTGATTGCCTTCCATACTAGATGCATTACATATACAACTAAATCATTTAGAACAATAACATTGACTCTTTATTTCATACAAATCTATAAAAAATGTATAATAGGTTTCTTTGACACAATTTACAAGACTGCTATAATAATTATATACATTCAAAATTCCCAGTACATACAAATATTGTTCAAAGGCACAATATTAGTTGATTAACAAGGGAATGGTAACATAAAACATTTATTAAAATGATTAATCTATATTTTTATATAATATATATTTTAAAAAGTTTCGGTTATTCAATTTACAGACAATAATTAAGCATAATATATACATTTACTAAATATTATTCTACCCAGTGCCAACTTAAATTAATACCTGTATATACATAAATTACAAAAACAATGTTTTTTTGGAGACAAAGAACAAGAATTTTGCGAGCGAGTGGTTGAGCAGAAAGTAACGAAAACGACGTCCTTTAAAAAACGAGAAACTTTTGACTTGTGTTTATTCTTAAATATCTTAATAAACATTTGTGCTACAAGTGAAACTTAATTGTGAAGATATATTGCACTGTTGCAGTGAGTCTATTGAATATTGTATGCATAAAAATGAATGTATCACAACTTATCTTAACATGGAAGAATAACAATATGTGCCAAGCAAATATATTTGTTCAATAATTGTTTGTGAAAAGTATAAAATGGCGTAAAAATTGGCAAAAGTTTCATAAAAAAAATCTATAGGATACTTTAATGGCCACCCATACATACATACATTCTATAACCAAGAATTGTCCTCAGTACAATCAAAGCAAAAAGTGGCCATCTCTGAGCATTTGTATGTAAAGCATACACAAGTTAAAGTTGGTATATATAGATAGATAGACAGATATATGTTGGAAAAATTCATAACAATTCTCCTGTCGTTGTCGTTTTATGAAGCTATTATGAAGAGTAAAATGGTAGAAATATAAAACATATTTGGAATGAAGGTAGGTTTTGTTTTCTGTAACTCTAACTTGGAAGAACAATTAAATAAAAATACGACAGTATTCTAAATTGCATAAAGCTTATTTGAACTAGTGGCAACCTAAAGTGTGTTACATAAAATATAAACATAAAAAAAAAATGTTTATGAGGTAGGTTTCTACTAAGAATTTTTGAACACAGTATCAGAGGTTAATAAACAATTTATAATAACTATACTATTTAAAGGGAAGTATACTACAGCACTCATATTATCGTAATCAAATGAAGCAGCGAGGCAGGTATTTGTTTTTGGTTAGAGTGTGGCACATATTTGACATGGTCCCTCATGAAATGACGTGTTCCCGCATTCTAAATATAAGCTCACATTTACTGATAAGCCCCATTCACATTATGTGATACCATATAAGTAATGTTTTTCCTGAGCTTTCATTACATATATAATAATCGCCCTATTCCATGACAACCCAACAAAATATTAAAATCTGGTATGTCATCAACTTAATACCTTATAATCAATCACTTTCACTCTCTGACTTGCCATTATTGATTGCACATGTTTTGGTAAAACCCTTTTGACGCTGTCGTACGTTCCAATGAAGACATTCTGCTAAACTGTCGAACCAATCGCTGATTTGGTCTCGTCGACATACACAGGCTACAGGGTAGATGGACGTGGTAATACGTACCCTAGAATATGATATTTAAATTTTTTCAAATCTCTTTAAAAGCATATATTATAAAAATAATGAATGTTTATGAGTGCAATATGGCAAATAATTTCATGAGCTGAAAATAGAATGTTTCATCTTTCACAGAATTAAATTATTTGACCCATTGCACAGTTTATTATGTATGTTTTATAACACACCTAGTCTTAAGGAGAAGCTAGGAAAGGCCAAAAACATTCGCAGCAGGCAACAATCCAATTGGACGCGGAGTAGAACATTATAGATGACGTAAGTAAGTTGATTTTCAAATGCGCAGTCAAGAGCCTAACCTTGCATGCTCTGGTTGCTCAATTGTAATACAAGAATATGTACTCTGATGTAAAAGTTTAATATTACCGGTCTATTGAACATCATGTGAACCACAATTGTCCAATTAAATGACAAGAACCTATTCCTATATTGCTATAAAGTGATTTAGAATCAAATTATAATACTTACGCCCATCCTTTATGAATTTCTTGTCGACTTCTTCCATCATGTGATACCCACGCTGTGTGTCTTGCATCTGGTGGTACCATAATCTAAATAATATAATCGACTTCTGTGTTTATGTGAAGAATAAAAATAGTATTTTCTTAACTCAGTATCATAATACTATTATTTAACTCATCAGTAAAGCTCTGTCTATACTATCAAACTAGTTTGACAAAAAAAGTGTGATGTGCCCAAATATGGTAATGATATGACATCATGTCCATATATGGGCACATCACATTGTTTGTCACACATAAAATTTGATAGTGTACACAGAGCTTAACATACTACACAATACTTATAATTTCTTATCTTGTTGAGTCCTTACTAAGTAGGGTCAAGTGATTAACATATTGAGTTAAAAAGGGGAATTTCCCTTTACAAATTTGGCTTAACGCCTACATGATGTTTATGTGTAACAGCTAACTATGAAAATTTAAATAGTAACTAGAAAGATAGTTTAATTGTTAAAACTATGTCTTGTACTGTACAGTATTTGTTAAAGTTAGTTTCAGATGTATAAAGAGTATTAAAGCTATATCTAATATGTATTTTTAAAGATGCTTAATAAAGACAGGTAAGAAATTGACTTAATCAGATATGTATACAGCGCACTGTGTTACATTGATGTTACATCTTTACATGCCTCTCTGAAGTCTTAAAGATTACCACCTTGTTACAAAATTTTACATTGTAGTGTAGTCTATTCCACATACTATTCCCATAATTGGATCGGAATAATTAAATAAATAATAATGTAAACAGTAACACGCAAACACACATTCATACCAAGGAAACAATTCATTACAATATGTTGCATTTTGTCAAATTTGTGTATTGTGAATGTAACAGAATTGCAAAGACTCAGACTCCTGTATTACCTTCAGTTCAACACCAGCAGGGATGATAATTGGTCTAAAAGACAGAGAATGAGGGCATATTGGAGTGATCATGATGGCTGGAACGTTAGGATGTATCATGGAAGCTCCTGCTGCAGCTGCGTACGCCGTGCTGCCGGTAGGTGTCGAGATAATCAATCCTAAATTGAAAAAAAAACCATTAACATTGATGAGGTTAGTTATTCAAACATGAATACTTTGATTGAAAGTTAAACGAAAATAAAAAATAATATTTGTTTATTTGCTATTTGTTGTTTATTTAAAAAATTTTTTAATGACTTTTTATTCTTCTGGCATTACAATGATCATGTGAAATTTCTCCTGCCTGACCAAGAACCACAGCATGGAGTTGTCATCTATGTAGTACTCCATTCTCATAACTGCTTTAAACTTGGTTCCCACTGTGACGCAACACAAAATGATTTGACCAATCACAAGCAATGGGTTATTAAATGACTTTTTATTCTTCTGGCATTACAATTATCATGTGAAATTTCTCCTGCCTGACCAAGAACCTCAGTTAACTAGCAACATGGAGTGGTCATCTATGTAGTACTCCATTCTCATAACTACTTTAAACTTGGTTCCCACTGTGACGCAACGCAAAATTATTTGACCAATCACAAGCAATGGGTTATTCGAACAGTCGCTTGTTATTGGTGAATGCGCTTGCTCTGTGTCTATGTCCTTGCGCTGCGCTTTCTTCTAGAAGGGAACCAAGCTTAGTAGACTACATTGATTCAATTTGTATTCTCATTTTTCCACTCAAGATGTTAAATAAAAAGCAAAAGCTATTGGCATGATAGTATGAAGGTCACCATAAGTTTGGCGAACTGAAAGTTACAGCCCTTTGGTTCAAGAGAAGCACTTAGAGAGACAGATGGCCTAGCAAGAAAGAGCATACAAGATATAAGTAGAGTTGAGCTTGATTGGTTTGGTCAAGTTAACCTAATAAGTGTGAAACTAATAATAATATGCAGTAAAGAAAATCGCTACGAAAGAGTACATCAAATCATAGGGTTTTACACCACCAAACTATACTGTCGAATATAAAACATACCATCTCCCTGAACGGTTGTGATGTGTCGATTATCAAGATAAAGGTCAAGGTTTGATAGGTACGGTGATGGTCCACGATCAATCACAACTTCATTTAAAACCTACAATGTAATAGAATAAGGAACAGTTATAACACACTAGATTGGTAAAATAACTGTTCATGTCTTTTCATCAAAAGGTCTATTCCTGAATATATTCTGAGCAAGGTAATCTAACAACAGAATACTGAGCTCGCCTTGTCAAGATAGGAACTCGTAACAGTCCTTTGATCTTATGTCTGGCTGTGACAAATATCAACAGTACTGTACTATGTACATATTCTCCGCGGCATGGCAGCCACAGATAAACCCTTTGATCTCTGGAGCTCAGCATCTTAGATTGCCTTGGTCTGTGTACCATATTTGAAAATGGTTCAAGAGATGTAGAAATATATAAATTATATAATAACAAATAATTTAAAAACATAATAAAACTGCATACTCATGAAGTGTTTTAGTGAAATTATAACAAAATTTAAATAGTAAACTCTATTCAATGCTGATAAGGATCTCAACAAGTTCGAAAAAAAAAATTAAATGTTTTCAATAATCTATTTGGCCAAAAGACAGAATACGATTTTTATCATGTAATCTACAGTACATTTTGAAGGTAATGACCCTAAAAGTATAGTGAGTTTGTCAAAAGAAAGTTAAGCCTATCATTGTTACCATAAAGAATAGGCAAAAACGATAATTGTTTTGAAGTTAAATCTTTGAAAAAACATGTTTTGATAAAATCTGACCGTAAAATATGCAATTTGTGATTCTTTTTGGAGTTCATATTTTGTAGATAAACCCACTTAATCTTTAACAATATTTGTTGAATTTGTAATTTTCAGAAGAATAAAATGTGAACCTATTTTTTTTAACCTTTATGGTGTTCAATATTTTTTTAAATATCTAAATAGCTTACCTGAAATTTTACTTTGAGGTTTGGTGGGTCAGGAAGTTTGTGTTCTGTCCCAAATATAGAATCATGGTCATAATTGTGGTTGTTGTTTGGAATATTATCATCAGTGTATATATGACTATTTAGACGACTCCTTAAGGTCACTGATGAATTACCTATAGAAGAAAAAGAAGAAATGTTATTAATACAAATCATATCATTCTTTTAAAAGAAAAAAAAAAGAAGTGGAATGGATAACATTTAATATTATTTTAAAAATCCAATCAAATGATGTCATGATCATTAAGAACAATAACATAATTGTATCATATTATTGCTTTTACTAAATCATGACATCATTGAAAATATTATTTTCATAAACTTCGACAGCATAAATAGTTATCCTATTAGTTCTAGAATGAAAACTTTTCGAATTGTTTTTGTAAGTTTTAAGAAAATTGTATGTTTATCTTTTTTATCGTTATTTTCCTAGAGTAAATGGGCCTTTAACGTGCAAAATCTAGTCCACCTATTGATCTTTATGGAATAGTGCTATAAATATCACACTATCTCACCTTTTAATACAGCATTAATCGAGTCTTGATAATTGTCAAATTCAAACGGCGTTAAGAAGCCTAAAGATCCTAATGAGAAAGCCATGACAGGCGGTACACTACCCTGCAAAACAAATTAAAGAAATATATGAATGAAAGAAGGGGATGCAATGTTATGTTTCAGTGCTGCATTATCGTTTCATGACGATGATTGCATCACATTTAATAATAACACAGAAGTATTTTGATATTAAAAGAGGACTTAAAGACAGGCAAACATTTTGCATTGAAGAAGAAATTGAAAACTATTGAGAAACTTAAAGAACAGCAACAGCAATGAAAGAACTAGAAGAAAACCAACTAGATAAACTTAAGACAGAAGAAGCTCTTTTAAAGGAATTACAACAGTTTGAGGTATCCTAAGTATATATAGATATGTTTTGATAACAAATTACAGATTGAACAATTACAGATCTAAGAAAGAGGGTCTGACGGGGAAAAAGTGCGTCAAGCAAACTCTTGTTCTTAGCAGGGATAGTTCAGCCAACTAAATAGCAAAATCCAAAGTTGTGTAATACAGCACACATAATTGTGTGCATGTTGATCATTGGGTACAGTCTACTATTTGCTACTTGAACGGGTTATTGCCAACTTCCTGTTGAACCCATCCCAAGTTGCTGTTCTCACTGAAAAGCTCTGTCTACACTATCAAACTTTATGTGACAAATAAATGTGATGTGCCCATATATGGACATGATGATGTCATATCACTACCATATTCGGGTATATCACCTCCATATATGTGGGCACATCACATTAGTTTGATAGGTGTAGACAGAGCTTAAGAACTTACCTCTTGAAATAATGATGAAGCATACAACAAGGTACCGTCACCGCCGAGACATACAATAAAATCAATCTTATCTGTAATATCATCACCTGTGATTGAAAAATTTACAATATTGTCCATTAGTAACTTTGCTGCACTATGATCGACTGTTTATTTATACCCTGGGGATAAATAGTAGATGTATGTAGAGCCACTTAGTCACAGCTGATAATATTGATGAAATAGCATCCTCAGTATTGTTTGTCATGCATGCATGAAGGTGTACTCAACAGGTACAGTATAAGCATAAGAGGTACTGTAAAGTATGCAGTAATAAATTATTCAAAATTGTTTTTAATTTCTAAATCCATAGATGCAGGATTTTATTGAGGGTGGGAGTGCTAAGGTATACAAAAAATACTTTTTTCAAGTGCTATCCCCTGGATCATCAGCACCTAATATTTCACAGTAGGTTTTGATAATGTTTAGATGTACAGGTAAAGAGGTACAGTGTAAGAGGTATAGTGTAAGAGGTATAGTGTAAGAGGTATAGTGTAAGAGGTATAGTGTAAGAGGTATAGTGTAAGAGGTATAGTATTATGCATAATAAATTATTCTATTCTATTATTTTTAATTTCTAATACAAACAAACTTTTAATATTTTATGAAATTAAAGGGACAGACCCAGGATTTTTTAAATGGGGAGTCCTAACATAAAAATAGAAATATAAAAAATAGCTCCATTTTAGCTGTTAAAATTTGGGAGCACACAACCTAAGCTCTACCCCCTAAATCAGCACTTAATATTTCACAGTAGGTTTGAGGTTTAAGTGCAGAACAATAATTGATCTGGCAGGACAATGGAACAAATCGATAAAATTGCATGAAAAGGGACTGTCCCTAAAGAGTGAAAAGTGTAGGTACCAGTCACCTGACAATGTTGTTTTCCGCCCATTAAATAGTTTTAGCACATTCATTTCCTTGTAGATGTTTACAATGTTAACAACATTAAATATGTTGAATCATCATCAGTGGCTATGAGCGCTCACTGGCAAAAACCCAGGGCCCGGGGTTATGGGGGCCTCTGAGCAGTACCCAATGGAAACAGGCATTAAAATATGTTGAAAAAGGCTAAAAATGTTCAAGGCTTCCAGCGTTCGAGGGCCACTTAGGGTTCCTAAATCAGGGGCCTCGGGTCTCTACGTTACTCCTCCACTGATCATCATCACATTTTACAATCACATTGGGTTAAATGATGATTAAGCTGAATGAAATTTATGTTTGAAATTCAATAAGTCACAAGAATCAATAATTAGGATAGGCTTAAAATTCCAACCACTGTGTGAGTTAAAACTGTTTAAACAATCCCAGCTGAGTCCACCACTTACCATACACAAATAACAAGTGTTGTAAATACTGTACTGTGGGTATACATTATAGAAAAGGTTCAGTGGCCATGGATGGCATTAATCATTCACAATTAGAATATTAAGGAAACACCTTTCAAATTAAAAAATTATCTAAATGAGTAAGAGAAATCTTTAAATACAGTAGAACCATTTTAAAGGAGACTCCACAAAATATCTCCTAGTGTAAATAAGCGTGTCCCCTGAATATGTGTTGGCTGTAGTGTTGAAACATATATTTCCTCTCATTCGTTTCATGAAAGTGTCCCCTTAATAGGCGTTTCTCCTGAATAAGAGTGTCCGCTGAATAGGGGTATCCCAAAGGAGGAGTTATACTGTATTTATTGACTATTATCTCACTGATATATTGATATATCTCACTTTGGTGTGATTGGTGAATATGACCATAAACGACATAGCAATTGAAATTCATAGTAAACCTAAACATCATTTACACATCTGTCCTTCTATATTATGAAATAAGTACAGTGCATTGATTTTATCACTGTACATCTGGGTGAAATAGAATAATTGAGATATTTCTCCAAAAATTACAGATTGCCTTTTAATCAGAGTAGATTAGAACTAATAATAATAATTCTACTCAAGATACTATAAAACAAATTGTCTGTTGAAACTCGAAATAGTTACTTAAATGACCTATTTCAAATAATTACCTTCTTTAAATGTTTTCATTTTATTTCGAATTGATGTGAAGTGATCATCATTTAAAATACTTTCTTCTTTTTGGACTCCAGCCTCCACAAAAATTACTAAGTTTTTTTCCTATAAAGAATAAAAGTAACTGCATTTTAATTTTAAAAAAATATATATTTAAAGAACAGATATATTTAAAGAACAGATATATTTAGTACTTGAGAAAAGATCCCTTTAACAAATAATCCTTTTTCACATCCACACAGTGCGTCCACACTGGCGTTTTTTAATGGTGACCTGGTGTGTGTCAACTCTAGAGTTTACACACATAATGCGTCCACACTGGCGTTTTATATGGTGATCCAGTGTGTCAACTCTCGAGTTTTGCAAAGCTGTGTGTGTGTACACTTTACATCGAAGAAAAGATTGACCTTAATTACTACTGTATTCTGCATGATTGTAAAAATTGTCAATTAATTTTGTAGACTTTTTTTATGTTTTTAGACTGTTTTTGATTTTGGCTTTTTGTTTTCATTTTTATCATTATATATTATATTCTATGTTTATCGCTGTTGGTTTAGATCGAATGCAATAAAAATAAATTTGTTTATTTTTTACACAGTTTTATTGTAAAATGAAATGTTCTTTTCAGATTCACATACTACAGATTTATATCATAATTCAAAGTTTTCGTACAATGTACTGTATTGTTACAAACAGGATATTACAACAGTAGGAAGTATCATCAGTAGTATAGTTATGATTCTGAATTTATCACTTCGGCTCTATGGAAAAGGACAAGTAATAATCATAACAGTTTTGATACAATACCGTAGCTAAAATCCTGGATTATAGTAAGCGTAATAATACAAAATAGTAAATTGTTGTGTTTCTAAATATAGTATTTAGTATTACTGTTTTTATACTATATTGTACGTCAATCCTGCTGTTGGTCTTTTGTCAATTCTCATTCTCTCTGGTTAATGTATTTCTACAATAATTGTTGAAAAAAAAAACATCAATCATCCTTACTACACCCTGGTTACACGACAATTGAAAATACTGTAGATGATCGGCTCAATACCTGTACATACTCTAACATTCTGTACACACTGTCCTTTAATTTTAAAATAGCCTAGACATACTAATATAATTAGTATTCATTTAATAGTCACAACGATAATAGATTTAGCTCTTTTAATTCAAAGATGCTCTTCATGTGGAATACCATCCTGATGAGAGCGCATCTTGTAGTAATTTGTCAGTACAGTTTATTTTTGTAAATTTTGTTTTTTTAAACTTTCTATCGGCCAGAGATTCCGAAATAAAAGATTGAATGAATGACTAAATTATATAAACCAATAACATTTACTGTAATGAAAAAAAAATGGAAACAAATCGTAGAAAGCGTAATGTTGGTAGAAGGAAATGAAGAATTTACGATAATTTATTTTTAAAAGTATCTCAAGTTTAAATCTATCATCATTAGTACAAGTCAAACTTTACTCACACTCATCAAGTACAGTAACACTGTATTATAACCAACCAGGCCTAGTAACTGTAACCAGATATTTTCATATTTCTATTTAAATTATATTCTGTAAGTGAATTAATCCCTAAAGATCTTAAAGTATTGATTAATTCGTAGATAATATATGTATGTATTTTGACTTTTCATGTACCATTGATTTTACAGTAAAACCTGTATGCTATTGAATGAGACAAAAGTAATAAACATACATGTAGTACAGTTTACCCTTATTTATGTAAAAATATAAGTATGTACTGTTATTCAACAATACATACTAATGTGTTTGTTGGTGAATACATTTTGTGTTTTTGTCTCTCCTCAGAATTGTTGTTTATATATTTTTTCTTTCAATATTCAAATATTCAATGTTTTGTCGAAACAAATAAACTTCAATAAAAATAAAAAAGTAATGAGGTTTTAATATTATAATTGTTTATCTTGATGTTAATTTTATAAATGTGTTTTGATGTACCTGTATTAAAGAATTTGAATTTTATAAAGACTACGCACAGTATTGCAAACATATTAATCAACTACTAATAGAAAATTAGCAAATTTAAAAATATGCTTTAACAATCTGATACAAAATGTACTTGGCTTAATAAACTTGTACATTACTCGGCAAGGCACTCATTATAAATTTTATAGCAAATTTTGAATGGTTAAAAGCAACGTAACAGTAAAGTCCATCTATAAATTTTTACTTTCAATTTAGTTATAGACGTAAAATGTTAAAAGTTACTATGTAGGAAAATAATTACTGAACTTGTTAAACTAGTGAATGAAATGTTAGCAAAAACACAATTACAGTTACACTAAGGTGTTGATTGAAATCTAAAAAGACTACTCAATTATCCGTAAATAAATTCATTTGGATCATGAATAATTATGTTCTTATAATTTTCCTTTGAATGATACAAGTTGAGAATAAATTAAACTTTATTTTCTCTACAGTTTAGTCATGAGTAAGTGAGAAAAAAAAAACCCTGCTCCATTTGAATTGAAATGTTTCATTGAAAATTATTCAATGAAACATTTCAATACAAAGTTTCTATTCTTCAAAGTAAAACAAAATCACACCTCAATTGATGGCTCGTACTGTAAACAATGGCTCAGTAATTCTAGGCTAAAGCTTTCCCTGAAATATTTACTACAGGTAGGGATCTTTTCTGTAGCTTTTTCGAAGGATGCCAACAGGCAATTCAAAACAAAAATTCAATAAAAAAACCGTTCATTTTAAAATCAATTAATAAAAACATATTAAAGTATTTAATTATCTTGACATTCTAATATGTAAATTATGACTTTATGTTTTTGTCTTTCGAAGGATGCCAACAGACAATCCAAAACAAAAATCCAATAAAAAAACAGTTCATTTTAAAATCAATTAATGAAGACAAAGAATTTAATTATCTTGACATTCTAATATGTAAATTATGCCTTTTTAGACTATAATAATTATTATTAGCAATTTATGCATGGCAAACAACGTATGTTATTGTATGAAAATGTTTTGTTTTTCAAAATGACAATCCGTGTTGACACATGTCTTTAATACCGTCTGTAAACGTCATTGTCGCATATGGCCAAGTTGTCTATAGTTAGACCGGTAACTTCTTTCTCCATGGTTAGACAATCGATAGTATACCTATACCTGGGTACCGTAAACTGAAGCAGTGTTCTCCCCAGGCCTTTGAAGGGTCACGGTACCGTGACGCTTGGGTTCTCTACCGTGACGCTTTACGGTCGGCCGTGACGCTTAAAACCTTATCCGTGACGCTTAAAAATATCAACCACAACAATCTAAAAATAGATTAACAGGCAGGTACGGTACTTTTTCTAGAGCTGAGGCGCGGCATGCATAAAGAGCCTAATGCATACGAGACACGTGACATGACCACTAGACGAAAAACAAAAGACTGCGTAACAAAGTGTTAAACAACTGAGACTCGCTTTCACCGGCCGCCGCCGCCGAGAGATGTAAACACGTGTTTTGTTACTGCCATGTCTCTCTTTCGATCTCTAGTATTTGGCTGTTGTCTAAAGTGTAGTAACTTGTATATTGTAAATAAAGTAAATGATTGATTTTATTGTTTTTCTTGTAAAAATGTTATGTGTATTAAAAATAAATATCGATGATATTATTATTTTCAATATCACACTGAATTAATCGACTCTATCGGTGGGATTTACTCTTTCGTTGGTAACATACGCACGTCATCGAATGATTTCTAGGCGCAATTCAATGCTAGCTGCTTTGATCGTATAATACATTCAAGAAGGCTACGATCGTTTTCCTATTTGCTAGTGCACTAAAGTCTTATTTCACTTAACTTAAGGTACATTTGTACATCGGTGCTAGAATGTTTTAGGCCCTACTTCGTGAGAAAGTCAAGTGACAAGGGATGTCGCATGGTATTGTGATATCAGTACTGCGATACTGTATGTCACATGGTGCTTTCACCGGCCGCCGCCGAGAGATGTAAGCACGTGTTTTGTTACTGCCATGTCTCTCTTTCGAATGTTTTCCTATTTCCTTGTGCGCTATGAAGTCTTATTTCCGGGCAACTTGAGGCGTCTTACTAATGAGTAAGCCTAGTTTTATTTCATCGGGACTTGCCCCCGATGTTTGTATTTGAACGCAAAAAATGTTTTTTTATCGCATATGTTTACCCGCCGGCGAAAAAAAAAAGTAGGCTACGATCGTTTTTAATGTTTGCTAACGCGCTATGAGGTGTCGTTTCCGGCTAACTACAGTTGCCTACTGATGAGGCATATTTTTTTTTCATATATCGCGTATACAGTATGTTTACCTGCGGAAAAGTAGGCTCAATCGGGCTGTTTGCTAGCGCGCTATGAAGTGTCCTTTCCGGCCAACTACAGAGTTGTCCTACTGATGAGTAGGCATTTTTTATTTCATCGGGGAATTCCCCTTGACGTTCGTAATGAACGCAAAAAATGTTTCTTATCGCGTATGTTTACCGGCGGAAAAAGCAGGCTACGATCGTGCGGTTTGCTAGCGCGCTATGAAGTGTCTTTCCGGCCAACTACAGAGTTGTTCTACTCATGAGTAGGCCTAGCTTTATTTCATCGGGGAATTCCCCTTGACATTCGTATTGAACGCAAAAACATTTTTTTATCGCGTATGTTTACTGGCGGAAAAAGTATGCTACGATGGTTTTACTGTTTGCTAGTGCGCTATAAAGTTTCGTTTCCGGCCAACTAGAGTTGTCCTACTGATGAGTAGGCTAATAGATTAGGCCTATTTTTTTCATTGGGGCTTCCCCCTGACGTTCGTAATGAACGCAAAAAATGTTTCTTCGCGTATGTTTACCGGCGGAAAAAGTTGGCTACGATCGTTTTGTTGTTTGCTAGCGTGCTATAAGTGTTATTTCCGGCCAAACCAGAGGTGTCATTCAACATAAATGTTATGTGCGAGAGTACCATTTCCGGCCCCAGGGGGGGGGGGAAGCGTGACGCTTGATGTGAATCCTGGGGAGAACACTGCTGAAGGGTTAAAACTTAAAACCTAATTATACAAATAGTCTTATTTTGAATGTTCAAAGGTTTTGTTTAGTGATAGTGGGATATTTTTAAATATTTTTTTTCAGCATTTACCTTAGATAAGAAAGTGACAAGAGCCTTAAATGGTTCTATTACGCTCTCGTCATAGATCTTCTTGATAACCAGTACTGAGAGAGCATTCACTTTCCATGTAAGTAACTGACTTGATGGGTCTGTCACATGCCTAAAAATTATCAAATAATGCATTGAAAATAAACCAGAAAAATAAACCAATATATTACTTGTTTCTGGTGGCTGAAAGACCAACATTTTCATTCTATCACACCGTTCAGACTTTGGTCCATATTTGGGTGGGTATTACAGTGGTGGCTTTTTTATACAATCCTTTGGAACATATTGGGCACTATCCTGTGATTCAAACAAATGTACAGTACTACTAAATGCTTTAACACTACGGCCAACCCATATTGAGGGGGTACTCCTCTTAATGGGGTACTCCTCTTAATGGGGTACTCCTCTAATAATGGGGTACTCCTCTTAATGGGGTACTCCTCTAATAATGGGGTACTCCTCTAATAATGGGGTACTCCTCTTAATGGGGTACTCCTCTTAATGGGGTACTCCTCTAATAATGGGGTACTCCTCTTAATGGGGTACTCCTCTTAATGGGGTACTCCTCTTAATGGGGTACTCCTCTTAATGGGATACTCCTCTAATAATGGGGTACTCCTCTTAATGGGGTACTCCTCTTAATGGGGTACTCCTCTTAATGGGGTACTCCTCTTAATGGGGTACTCCTCTTAATGGGGTACTCCTCTTAATGGGGTACTCCTCTAATAATGGGGTACTCCTCTTAATGGGGTACTCCTCTTAATGTGGCACTTTGTTGGGTCCTGAATGTGTTCAATTTAATAGAGTTTTGACTGTAGAATAACAATAGATAATTCGTTTTTTTTTACAAGGATTATGTAGTAGTAGTATATTAAACAATTAAACAAATGATTTTTAATAATTTAAAAAACTTACATTATTTGTGAGGCTGGAACTTTTTTAAGACATGCTTTTGGTCCAAATGTCGTTGACGGTGTAGGCGCATAGATGGAACGTCCTCTCCTACAAAAAAACAAAATAAAGAATTGTTTTATTTTACAACGAAAGAAAAAAAAAAGAAAAATCTGAAATATTAACCAAAATTGTCTTAATAATTGAAATACTGTAAAAGAATGTTAAAACATACATACACAATAAAAACATCTTAATTTTTACCAGATCTGATTTCTTGTTTTTATTTCCTTCTCTTTCGATATCTGTGGGTGTCTAAATATGTTTGACAACCACAATTTAGGAATGTAATTTTGTGTTCATTGTGCTTTGTCACCTGTTGTTCTTTCACAAGCACTAATTATGCATGCAAAATAAAACTCCGCCCCCAGCCAAACTTTAATAATTGGATTGGCTAAGCCTTTACAATGTTATGCAAATTGAAGCCCTGCCCTAGCCTAACAGTCAATGTCGTTATAATGTTATGCAAATTGAAGCCCCACCCTAGCCTTAAATTTGTTTTATTTGACTGGCAAAACCTTTTCATTGTTATGCATGGGCAATGGATTTGGTGAATTATGGAATGAACAATTCCTATAATACAATTTAAACCTACTGTAACTAATACAGAGCTGTGAGAACACAATCAAATGCAAATTTGTCTTGAATAAAATGATCTAAATACAGTAGTTTTTTAAATAATTTATAAGAATTAGTATTGCTAGTAGTGTATCCTTTTTCTCCACCAGTTAATTTTGAATACAAAATTCTGCATACTGTATATCTTTTTAGTATTCGGTTTGCATACACATTTTTCAACATACCAAAAAAGGAAATTCATTCATTTTATTTTTGTACAAGAGGCAAGAGTTAATTTGTGATTTGTAAATTTAAAATTATTTAATGTACAGGTTTTTTTATACGAGTAGGAGAATTTTACAGTAGGTGGAGGTATGCACTCTCGGAGTGCCGTTCTAGTTTAAACTGAATTCAGTAAAATAAATAAAATGAGAAAAAATGGAATGGAGAGGGAAAAGATGAAGCACATACATTTCTGTTCTCTCTCACTGAAAGGCAATGCTTGTTTGGAACCAGTCACTGTCTCAATAATTATGGTTAACAAAATAAGTAATAAGTAGCAATATGGTTATTTAATGCTTAAATGGTACATTTCTTCCAGTTGGTACTAACCTTGTACATGCCTACAGCACTGTAGGAAACATTGCAATGAATTATTTAAAAAGGCTTTTGCTTGCAACAAATGCTAAAGTTACATACCTTAGTTTAAAACTACTGACATCCCGATGTCTAATAGCAGATCCAGACATATTAACAATAACGTACAACCACTACCAACTGTCGGTAAAATAAATATTAATAACGATATACTTCAGAAGGTAATAAGAATAGCCTCTGGTTTTGATAGTTTTAATAAATGCCTACTGCACTGGAATAATCGAGCTATCTGTGATTTTATCGCCTGAATAACTTGAGAATGTTAAGAGATCCACTGTTGGAACAGGAAAGAGCCAATACATAATCCAATGACACCACACAAATTCCCTAAACAATAGCAGAAATTTTAGGTAAAGTTTTCCTCTTCGCCCTCAACCAAAAGTTATTAACAGTTTCACCACGGCCTGGTATTATTATGTGCTATTGTGACACGTCAAGGGGTGTTGACAATGCTGAATAGCCTATTGTTTTTTTGTTAACGCATCGTTGAATAAGTGTCAAACAGAAGTTCAGCACAGGCAATTGTTAAATTTAGCTGAATCATCATATTATTAAACTTGTTTCATGCTACTATTGGCCTTGCTTTACCACCAGGATGTAATCAACTATAAACACTGTCATTGTTATTATCAACATACAGTAGGTAAATATATGCTTTATTACTGTACTGTTTGGATAGTACTGTATACCTCCCTGTAAACTATCAAAAGGGACTCTAGCCATAGAAATAGATTAGGTTATATAATATGATAATTTAGCTACAGAATGATTCTAAAAAGACATTTTGGCACACATGGCGTATAATAACTAGACATGAGCTGACATTTAATTTTGAAAAACAAATCAGAAAGCCTGCTGATGGCACTACAAAAAAACAATATCTATAGACAATTGCAGCAAGCCTACTGAAACATAGATCTAACAGGCATACACAGATACAACTATGGGTCACTGAAAATTAAATTAATAATACTAATAATTTATTTGGATGCTACACTTTTGAAACAGTGGCACACTTCTTGAGTGAAGGTACGTACGTCCAGAGTAAGTAATATAAAAGTTAGAGGACAAAAAATGATTTAACAATACAGTAGGCCTATTTACAGTACAAGGAAATTTAAACTAAATTATGTACAACAAGATATCAAAAATAACATTAACAATAAGTAATACTTTGAAACAGTGGCACACTTGTTGAATGAATGTGCGTCTATAGTACAGTAAGTAAAATAAAATTTAGGAGAAAAAAAAATTATTTAACAATAGGCCTATTTATAAGGAAACTTGAAATAAATTATGTACAAGGATATTAAAAAAATAACATTTTAACAAAAGTAATACATTATTTAAAAAGCAAAGAACTAATCATTTTCATTGTTGATTTCCTTTCTCTTTTTCCATGCCCGTTTGGTGAAACTTTTACAAAATCTATCGAATGCAACTTCAATATTTATAGGAAGATCAGGTACAGGTGAACCAAGAACATACATTAATTTTTGATCTGTTGTTCCATTATTAAATTGGTTCCAAACATCAATTGCATTCGATAGATTTTGCTCGATTATTGCCAATTCCTCCAGTCCAATATTCTGGAATTTAAACTGGAATTATATTAAAATGATGGTGCTAGTCTCTTGTATTTCAACTTCAATCTCAAATGTTGGTTTATCCATCTGCAATTGGCACAAAATAGGCTGTTAAAAAAGTACAGTATTTTTTTGCACTAAATTTGTGGGGTTTTTTTTAACCATATATTTTAATATATATATATATAATAATAACTAATTTTATTAAAATACAGTACTTTTATTATTAATTATTGAGGAAATAAAATAAAAAAGAGAGTACTATACAGCTATAGGTTTATCTATACAGTTGGCAAAAAATAGATTGTAGCATTGTAAATTAATTAATAAGTAATTGTTTGAAGTGAATTTGACGGTACCATTATTTGATAAGGGTGCCCTACTGTTTTCTTCTTTTCAGAAACAGGCTATTATTGGTTTATCCAGGTAAGCTAGGCACAAATAGACTTGTTTTAATACCAAGACAGTACCACACTCTATTTAATAGCTTAGACTAGAGCTTAGACTTTTATTATAAAATACATACTTATTATAATATAATAAGTATATTGAAATATTATATTGAATGAAAGAAATAATAATAATAACGTAACAATGGTACAGTATATAGTAGTTAATTGTTATTGTCCTTTACACAATAGTTACTTAAAAGTACAATACCAGCTGAATTGATAACTGTATCTATTTTAAGTCTCTAAAATATGGTTTTACATCAATGAATTAATTATATTAAAATAAGAAATGTTACGCTAGTCTTCACTGATAGTACTTAATAATAATTAATATCCATGATCCATTAGCAAATAATTGACTTGGATAATTTCAGTACAACTAAAAAATGTAAAAATAGCAGAATTAATTGACCAACTGGCGTGGGATAAGGCAGAGCGTATTCTGGTATTGACATAATACTAGAAGAGCCAGGACTAGAACCAAGAATTTAGGATTACAAGCAAACCTCCTCTCTATTGGCCTTCACTAAAAATCACAGGGTTATACAGTAGTGACTGACAGTACACTAATCATTTTTAACAGTATTCTTTTTTTTTTACTACTGTAAATGCATCAATTTTCAATGGACAAAAATTTAACAAAATAATTTAAAACAAATAAACAGGAGAAATATGCCGAATGCTTTGTAATATGCAACAAACTTAAAAAGTTTGGAGAAACTCTCTTCATATTCAGTCAAAGCTGAACTGGATTTAATTTTCTTTTCTACTGAAACATAATCGATAAATTACTTACCCTTCATCAATTTGAATTGAACAATCCATAACAAAATATTTATTTCCCATCTGCATCAATTATTACATAAATCTTTATCGGTATCTCTATAATAAGTACAACTATGTTTAATCATATCCTATACTTCTTGATTTGATCAACAAAATCAATTTACCATCAATCAGCAACAAGCATTTGTTGAATTTTCAACAAAATCTCTGTACTAACGTTAGTAGTAAAGTACCATGCATACACCGGTTATGATAAACTCAGAAGCAATTGAATATAATTCATTATCGACAGTACTGTAGAATGTTTTACAAAAACTCGCCGAGTGTAAATTCGCCAAAGTTAAACCAGGAATTAAACGGACAGTGCAACAGATCTTCTATGTCTCTATAAGGAAATTACAAAAATTCAAAAAACATATCCTTTCCAAAATTCAGTGTAGGATGGCTCGACAGAAATAAGCAGAATTACTGTCAACAGATATTTGATACAGTTTGTTTGACTGACTGACAATTGATTGTAAAACGGTACTGCGGCATGATCAACTAGCGTTCTTGCGCTCAAAAGAACATTCATAAAAGCATTGATGAAGAAGGCCTACTACTAGTGGTAACAGTAGAATGGTTCCAACACATGACTATACTTCGGATATCCACACAGCTTAACAATCAAGAAGTAGTAATTTTGGTTCATCAAAATTCAAAAAGCACTATCAGTATCAGTACCAGCGAATTGTATAATTATTAACTCGGCTAAACTGGTCACCAAAAATGTACAGCTCGATTAGTAAACATATTATGCTGATAAACGGTGTGGTAAGAGTGGAATGATTACTCTCCAATAAAATCATTATTTGCCTAATGATAAATGCCACTAATTTGATTCTTTGAACTACGGTTTAAAAATAGGTAAAATGACTTGCTGGTAAAAACCTACTGTTCCATGGCGTACATTTCATTTAGGTCAGGTGATTGGAATTGCAAACTACTGTAACTAATAATAATATAATCAAAAGATATTTTAATCCTCAGTGCAGTACAGTATAGACAGTAGGCAAAATTAACTTCTGATTTGGTCTCAATACAAAACAATTGGTTAAAAAAAATATGATCTTTCCCATAGTGTACTAATACTATTAAATGTAACCCTTGTATGCCCTAGCACTTTTTTTTTATAACAATTAGTTGCTGGGTGTTGTGCTTAGGTACTTTAGAAATGAGGGTTAAGAGTATAATATGCATATTAAAATGCAGTACAGTATGTACTGTACTAGAGTTCTAGAACTGTTGAATATCCACGCACAAATTATTGAATTAACATCAATGTTTACACAATTTCAGGTTATCGATTATAAAATAGAGGGCAGTGTATAAAATACTTTATTCATCATTATACACTTTTGAACAGAAACACCACTTTTCGGTAATTCTCAAAACTAACAAACACCCAGTGAGAACCTTATTCAAATTTAAACCATTTATCACATAATCATTTGCTGTGTCAACCCTTAAACTAACTTGAACCCTTCATAATATAGTGCCTTCATTGTACAGTACTTTTTAATAATTCAATTTTAGAGCGCCCTCAATTAATAATTATAGTGATCAGCTGTTTTTTACCCTTTTTTTTTTATAAAATAAATCAAATTAAATAAATCGTAAATCATTTAAATGTGAATTATCAACAATTATTTTATTATTGCAATCAGCATAATTTCACAACCGAAATCATTCTAATAATTAGATGCACAGGACTTAAAAAAAGATTGTTTTAAGCTAGGCCTAGGTAGCCTACGTGTTGGCGATGATTCAAATCGTCCACCGCCTAACCTACCGGATAACTCGGCGAGGTCCAAGCATCATCTGGCCAACGCTACGTCTCCTACAGCAGTCTGTATTGGATTCTAATGAACTAGGACGAAAATCATCACAATCTAAAGAAACATTTCCTTCCTCCACTAAACTCATTCCCCGTTCGTATATTCGGGGAAAATCGCCATTTTCATCCATATTCTGGTGTTTTACGAGAAGTTTCAATTGCGGTTTGCTGCAGCACGTCGCTGAGAGTGAGGCATACATATATTGTATTTGTCTTGAGGTATTGCCTGTTAAAGAATAGCACGGGCTATTCCATTTTACTGTGGGTAATTGCGGTCAAATTTATAATAAATATTGAAAAACTGCAGGTATATACAAACGATTTCCTGATTGCTGCCCTCTATATATTTTATTCCGTGGATTTTTAACTGTATTCAATAGATACTATTTGCTGTATATTGTAGAAACCTACTGTAAAGTTTGTTTTCTTTTCTCTCTCGTGTTTTCTTTCACATTTCTACTTTATAAATTACGGTGTATTTTTGTAGTATGATTTAAGGTTTTATTTCAATTGCCGTATACAAGAAATAACACGAGGTCAAAATATGGAGATATAAATTCAAAATGATCAAGGCAATTTTCCATCGACGGTATTAAAAAGAAAATACCCGGCACGGGTCATACTATACTAGATAATTTTTTTAAAGCATACCATGGCACAGGCGTACATGCATAGGCTATAAAAGTGTTTAAATTTCATATAAATATTATTTTGATGATTTGCATCTCTAAGTATGATTATTAAGAAAATCGGTTTTAATTCAATTTAAGTTTCATCTTACTCAATGACAGATTCATCTTTTTAACATGCTCTTTTTACTGCTCTAATTTTGTTCCAATATAACAAACCTAAAATTAAACATAAACAAAGTCCCAAGTTAAATATGCAATTTTTGTTATTTTTAAAGCGAGTTTGTTTTGTTGTACTTATTTTAATACATACAATTAAATACTTAAAAGTATTTAATTGTTGTAATAACAGCCAATTTAACGATGACCACCATACTTACCAACCTGAGAGATTTAAAATGCGTGATCGGACACAAAGTATTTACAGCCCCCACCCCCTCGTGGCGACTTGCGACGGAAACAAATTTAGTTCACTGGCACTCCTGGCCGGAAATATTACTCTCGCACGTAAAATTCATGATGAATGGCACCTCTTGTATTCCGGTACGGCGGTAAACGATGCAAATATTATTAGATTGTATATTACTCTTTTTTTTGTTAATTCAACGTTTTTCATGCTGATTCATGAATTTATTTTATTAAAAAACATTTTTTGGAGGGTAAAAATTGAACTGATCCACCAACCAATAGCAAGAAAATTGGGTTTACCTTTTATAAACGCACACAAAATCATGTCATGTGTAATTGTGATCATGACAAACGTCAAGTGGTTATAGGCCCATCCTCGTCACGGCGAGCGACCACGGACACAGTAATTGTAACTTTCCCTGATATTACGTATTTTATTGATGTGTCATGATGTAATAATATAAATAGGCCTACTCGTGTAATGTTCTATACTTTTAAAATATACCAATTAATTTGAATGCATTTTCCTCTCAAATTGTGTTAAAAAATGATAACGCATCGTATATAGGCCTACTTAGGTTTAAACGCGTGTTTCATTAAAATCACTTGAAATGCGGGACCGTCCCGAACGATGCGAGACGGTTGGTAACTATGGACCACATAAATAATTTTAAGTAGCCCTACCATTTGTTTGTTGGAATTAATGGTATCGATTAATTACAAAACTATTGCATATTATGTAATACAAACAATACGCATGCATACAAACATAGCGGATTAATACAATTTACAGCTTGCCCAGCTTGTTTAAATGGACCCGAACTCATGGTGGTTACAAAATGGGGATTTGAATTGAATGTTATTTAACTAAAAAAAACACGCTCTCAGGGAAAAATCACAGAAATTGCATAACTGTACCTTTAAATTTATTTTTATTGAATGAATTTATTAGTGTTCATCACATAGAACTAAAGTAAAGTCAAACAAGATAAAATCAAGTCTATTTAAGCAATTGAATGCTGTACATTTAAATTTATTTTTATTGAATGAAATTATTAGTGTTCATCACATGGAACTAAAGTAAACTCAAACAAGAAAAAATCAGGTCTATTTAAGCAATTGAATGCTGTTTAATTAAATAAACACGCTCTCAAGGAAAATCACAGAAATTACGTAACTGTACCTTTAAATTAAATTTTATTGAATGAAATTATTAGTGTTCATCACATGGAACTAAAGTAAACTTAAACAAGAAAAAATCAGGTCTATTTTAGCAATTGAATGCTGTTTAATTAAAAAACACGCTCTCAAGAAAAATCACAGAAACTACGTAACTGTACCTTTAAATTTATTTTTATTGAATTAAATTATTAGTGTTCATCACATAGAACTAAAGTAAACTCAAACAAGAAAAAACCAGGTCTATTTAAGCAATTGAATGCTGTTTAATTAAAAAACACGCTCTCAAGAAAAATCACATAAATTACGTAACTGTACCTTTAAATTTATTTTTATTGAATTAAATTATTAGTGTTCATCACATAGAACTAAAGTAAACTCAAACAAGAAAAAACCAGGTCTATTTAAGCAATTGAATGCTGTTTAATTAACACGCTCTCAAGAAAAATCACATAAATTACATAACTGTACCTTTAAATTTATTTTTATTGAATTAAATTATTAGTGTTCATCACATAGAACTAAAGTAAACTCGAAAAAGAAAAAATCAGGTCTATGTAAGCAATTGAATGCTGTTTAATTAAAAAACACGCTCTCAAGAAAAATCACATAAATTACGTAACTGTACCTTTAAATTTTATTTGATTGAATGAAATTATTAGTGTTCATCACATGGAACTAAAGTAAACTCAAACAAGAAAAAATCAGGTCTATTTAAGCAATTGAATGCTGTTTAATTAAATAAACACGCTCTCAAGAAAAATCACATAAATTACGTAACTGTACCTTTAAATTTATTTTTATTGAATTAAATTATTAGTGTTCATCACATAGAACTAAAGTAAACTCAAACAAGAAAAAACCAGGTCTATTTAAGCAATTGAATGCTGTTTAATTAAAAAACACGCTCTCAAGAAAAATCACATAAATTACGTAACTGTACCTTTAAATTTATTTTTATTGAATTAAATTATTAGTGTTCATCACATAAAACTAAAGTAAACTCAAACAAGAAAAAACCAGGTCTATTTAAGCAATTGAATGCTGTTTAATTAAAAAACACGCTCTCAAGAAAAATCACATAAATTACATAACTGTACCTTTAAATTTATTTTTATTGAATTAAATTATTAGTGTTCATCACATAGAACTAAAGTAAACTCAAAAAAGAAAAAATCAGGTCTATTTTAGCAATTGAATGCTATTTAATTAAAAAAACATGCTCTTAAGAAAAATCACATAAATTACGTAACTGTACCTTTAAATTTATTTTTATTGAATTAAATTATTAGTGTTCATCACATAGAACTAAAGTAAACTCAAAAAAAGAAAAAACCAGGTCTATTTAAGCAATTGAATGTGGTTTAATTAAAAAACACGCTCTCAAGAAAAATCACATAAATTACGTAACTGTACCTTTAAATTTTATTTTATTGAATGAAATTATTAGTGTTCATCACATGGAACTAAAGTAAACTCAAACAAGAAAAAATCAGGTCTATTTAAGCAATTGAATGCTGTTTAATTAAATAAACACGCTCTCAAGGAAAATCACATAAATTACGTAACTGTACCTTTAAATTTATTTTTATTGAATTAAATTATTAGTGTTCATCACATAGAACTAAAGTAAACTCAAACAAGAAAAAACCAGGTCTATTTAAGCAATAGAATGCTGTTTAATTAAAAAACACGCTCTCAAGAAAAATCACATAAATTACGTAACTGTACCTTTAAATTTATTTTTGTATTGAATTAAATTATTAGTGTTCATCACATAGAACTAAAGTAAACTCAAACAAGAAAAAACCAGGTCTATTTAAGCAATTGAATGCTGTTTAATTAAAAAACACGCTCTCAAGAAAAATCACATAAATTACGTAACTGTACCTTTAAATTTATTTTTATTAAATGAAATTATTAGTGTTCATCACATGGAACCAAAATATATATAATAATAATTTTTCCTTGATAGTGTGTTATATTAATATTTATAATATGTGAATAAAAGATACTGTACATAAATTGACCCGATTAAATAATACTGTAGAGTAACAGACAAATATACAACATCTTGCACCTTGATATTTTTGTATCTTTGCAAATTTGTTTTCAACAGATGCTGCAGTTTGTTAAGGAGCCAACAAGCTATGGAAGACAAAATAATTCAGCTACCATACACTCTAAAAAGAACAAACAAATATTAAATGTCAACCAGGAACTAGATTGAGCACCAAAAAACAAAAGTATTATATCAGCCACAGTTTCTCTTAATATCATATAAATAAAACTAAACATTCTTATTCACCAGGTTTTATTGTAGGACATTTTGATATTATAAATCCATTTACCTGAAAATGTATTTAAATTTCTTGGGTAAAATCACAAGTCCTTACGGCATTATCAACTGCAAGTCCAATCAAGGTCAGGAAAGTGTTTTGGTACAGCAGATTTTTATTACCCTATGGTAAAAAGAAAAAAAATCATAAAATATTCTATATAGAAGTCTGCAACATGTATACAAATAACACACCTATGCACTTGTTCTGACCAGTATGATGATGATATGAATATTAATTATACCATAATTAATTTTTTTTTTTTTAAAATACAACACGACCAATAATTACTTCACAATCTATTTTATAGGTCTAGTAGTAGGTAGTTATAACACTATTTACAGTAAAAGAGATGCTACAATGGTCACATTAATCTTCTATGATATAAATAGATATAGTATCTAGTACATTAATATTAAAATTTAACTTATATACATTTTTCTTTCAAGAAACAAGTTAAAATAAATATTAATATTGTTAAACTTTTTAGTAATCAGTATTTTTACAGTTTTTTACATTGTAAAAATGTATTTATAAATTAAAATGTACATGTATAACATTGATTAATAATTGAATGTTAGCTAGCATTTACTTGCTTGCTTCATCCCGCCTAGTAGTACTAGAGTAGTAGTAGTAATGTATAGTAGGCTACCTGCTACTACTAGGGCCAGGCCTATTTTACTATCTAGGCTTACTACTAGCCTACTGCTACACTCTTCTATTTCTAGCTAGTAGGGCTACACTATAGTATAGGCGTAGCTAGGCCTAGGCCTAGGCTAGGCCCTATAGGCTATATAGATAGATCTAGCCTCTACTAGAGAGGCTAGTAGGCTTAACATTAATTAACCAGGCCTAGCCTAGCTAGGCTACAAAAGTTAAAAACTACCATGAATGAATTGAAAAGACAGCCTAGCCTAAACGATCCGCCTAGACTAGGTTTCTTCGACGTTAAGTCCTGCCCATCCAAGCCTTCCTCTAGGGGTGTGTCGAAAGCGAAGACCTCGAAAGCGAAGATCGAAGACCGAAGACCTCGAAAGCGAAGACCCTACGAAATGGTAGTGTGCACAAAATCCGACCAAAATCGATGATAACACCTTGAATTTACAGATTCTAAAAAAATATTTTCTTTATCTAGCTATGAACAAGCTCACGTGTTTTCGCTAATGGAGTTAATATGTGATATAGTTTTACGAACAAACACATCGCGCTATTTGCAAGGCGACGGACACACAAGAAGGACCTCGAATTGAATGCAATATTAAATGTCACTTTTTCCGATAACTTAGCATTGTAGCACACGTCCCCTACAATTTAAAGCCATAGCCAACTGTATAGAAAAGTATAGAAATAAACTACAGTAAAGTAAATAAATTAAAGTAAGTAAATTGTAAGAAGTAAAGGATGGCCATATGCTTATTTAGCCTAATTTTAGAGCCTATAGGCCTAGGCCTATAAAAAGTGTCCGTATCATAGATTTTACACTTGTTTTTAAAAATGTTATACGTACGCGTGAATACAACTTAGAGATCTTTTTTTTTTTTGCATTTAAATATTATTATGTTGATGTATGTTTATTATCTATAATATTTGCCTATTGTCTAAATGTATGAATAAATACAATAAGATATTTATTTTCCTTTAGTTATTCTATATAGGCCTATAGTATTTTAAACTTGTACATTTTCCCCATTGTAGCCAATACTACAGTATTACTGATTTAATTATTCGCCAGTTTAAAAATGTTTTTCTAATGTATTCATAATGGACAAATAATATTATCAGTATCGGTTAGTGTGGTTGGCGAAGCGACAGTACTATGTAAAGAAGAAAAATGTAAAATAAATATTTCATTAACCAACGTGAACTACTAAACGAAAACATCCTACCGCAACGTATTGTATTGGCGCGCGCGCAACATTAGAAAATACTCTTCTATCTATTTTTGCATCCCCTCTTACAATCGAGAATCATGATGAACGTAAAGCAGTCGGTGTTGAACACGTCGGTTCCCACTTATGTTGACACGCAAGTTTGTTCTTAAGGCGCACTTTGCGTCGATCTGGAAACTAATTCCAGCTCTTAAAATATTTCCCGGGCCAAATTTGTCAGAATATATTCAAATTATGATTTGACAAGAAGTAAAAAGAACGAACGATATAGGCATCAGCGTTCTGCAAATTTTGGTTATAAATCGGTCGTTTCCTGCGACATATCATCTGTTTCACGGCTTCCATAATTCCGAATAATTATGCCATTATGTCAACGTTCACAAAGACAAAAGCCATTCAAAACAAAGATTGAAATAAAAAATATTCCCTCCAAAATTACAAGTTGCCGATTTTGTTACGGTTGCAATGTGATTAGTGACGATAGTGTGTTCACGTTTAATTTTTTTTCAATATTAAAACGGGTGTTTATTCATATCGGTATTACGTTTACCGACACTGTCAAAAGATTAGTTTAATGAAGTTCCAGTCCCCCCAACCACAATTTTCCTCATCATCAAATAAAAAACTGACTTTTGTTTTCAAGCATTGCCCGTGGTGAATACAAAAAGAGATACTCTCTATAAATCTTTATTAAGTGATGGTGAATGTTTATCGGGCTTAACCACTCTAACCCCCAACCTTCTATCTCACAGGCTTGTGGTTGAGACGACTATTCAACAGTCTCCCGATTTTCAACAGATTGTCGACGTCCCGCTTCTAAATGTTTGCATCCCTGCCATGACAAAACAAACAACAAAACAAAACATAAAATTTTAATTAAGAAACAGGTTACCGGTTGTTGACCATTTAAATATAGAATTGACACTAATACAAACAAATCTAACAGAATTATACTATTATAACGGGTTAACGATCAAGAAAAATTTTCAGAGTGTGATGTCTATCGTTCGTTCTACAGTATTAGCCTTTTGTCAAATCATAATTTGAATACAGTATTATTTTTTACTTTGACAATACAAAGATATAAAATAAAGTTCTGTTCACGGTAAGCTATTGGGACGAACTGTCATTGGCCCGGGAAATATTTTAAGAGCTGTAATTGGTTTTCAGATCGACGCAAAGTGCGCCGTAAGAAAATAACGTTGCGTGTCATCACAAGTGGAAACCGGTGAGTTCAACAATATTTCTGCTTTATTACGTTCATCATGATTCTCGATCGTAAGAGGGGATGCAAAATAGATAGAAGATAGATGGATAGATTTTCTGTTGCGCGCGCCAACGATACGTTGAGGCAGAATTTTTTTGGTTTAGTGGTTCATACGTTGGTTAATGAAATATTTATTTTCCTTAAAAGGAAAATAAATATTTCATTAACCAAAAAAAAATTTACATTTTTCTTTACATCATCTGTCGCTTCTCCAACCACACTAAATATTCTGATACTGATATAGGCCCTATTATTTGTCTATTATGAATACATTAGAAAACATTTTGAAACTGGCGATTAAGTAAAATAGCAATAGTTACAATGGGAAAATGTAAAAGTTTAAATACAATACAGGAAAATGAATATCTTATTGTATTTATTCATACATTTAGATAATAAACAATAGGCAAATATTATAGATAAAAAACACATAGCAACATATTTAAATGCAAAAAAGATCTCTGTACCTAACATTTAAAAGCAAGTGTAAAATCTATGATACGGACACTTTTTATAGGCCTATAGGCTCTAAAATAAACCTAAATACCGGGCCTACCGCCATCCTTTACTTCTTACAATTTACTTACTGTAGTTTATTTCTATACTTATAAACAATTGGCTATGATTTTAAATTGTTATCGGAACAAGTGACATTTCATGTGCGAGGTCCTTCTTGTGCGTCCGTCGCCTTGCAAATAGCGCGATGTGTTTGTTTGTAAAACTATATCACATATTAACTCCATTGGCGAAAACACGTGAGCTTGTTCATAGATAAAGTCATGATTTTTTTAAATATAACGATTAAAAATGAAATATTTTTTCAGGATCTGTAAATTCAAGGTGTTATCACGATTTTGTATGATTTTGGTCGGATTTTGTGCACACTACCATTTTGTAGGGTCTTCCCTTTCGAGGTCTTCGGTCTTCGATCTTCGCTTTCGAGGTCTTCGCTTTCGACACACCCCTTCCTCTAGTCTAGTACTAGTAGGCCTACCGCCTAGGCCCAGGGCTAGGCACTCACCCATTCCTCGAAACACACGGCAACAGTTGCTGCTGTCGCGTTCCTCTTCATCACACACACGATACGAAGAAATACTGTAATCAGATTTATATGACGGTTTGCGGGAGTTACAAACACAAAAGTAACGCCACTTGACGCGAAATTACAGTGGAAAACAAATACCCACGAACAAATGGTACAAGCAATACCTCAAGAAAAATGCAATATATGTAGGGCATATCCTCAGCGACGTGCTGCAGCAAACTGCCTATCAGAAGTTTTGGTTGATGTTTTTGTTGGAAAGTATAAGTTTTCAAAGGGCGCCCTCTCTGAACAAAATGTATTAATAATGATGATTTATCCCGTGCTCCGATCCGATCCGATATATATATCGATCTTGATGTGGGTTCAATAGCAAAAGGGGTAAGCAGCTGGTCACATGATGACCATCCACTTAAATTTAAACTCGGCCGTATTTAATTATATATATATATTATTATAATAAAAAATAGTATTTTTTAATTGTTTGTGCTTTATTTTATCTTTATAAATTATATTTATTTTAATTAAATTTTTAGTTACATGTTTAATGTCTTGTTATGATATATTTGTGTGAGGGTCCCCAATGATCAGCTTCGGCTAAATGGACCACCTTATAAAATATTGTTGAAATAAAAAAATAAATGTCTAGAAAACTCAGATAACGCGACATGTTTCGTTTCAATTAAAAACTATACACAACAATATGTTTTCATGTCAAATTTATTTAATTAGTCACCTATCAATCAGTTAAGCACCAACAGTTAAATTCTCTTTCATAATTAGAATCTTAGCAACACCCTCACATACACATTTTACCATGTAGGCCTAAAGCAAATTCATGCTTCATTCAGAACAAATATAAAATTAGTAATATTCTTTAATTCCGATCCAAGTTTATATTTTTGAATACTTCTGTATTATCATTTAATATATTGGTTTTCAGGGGTACAATAAGTAAATCTGTATTAAAAGTCCTGTCCATTAATGTGTAAAACCAGAGAGTCCATGACGCAATGTAAAATTTAAAATTTCTTCCATAACTACATATACATAGCATGCATTACATTACCATATATATTTCCCCTCAAGCGTGGTTCCCACTAGGACGCAACAAAACGACGTACCGACGCAAAGTGCTGTATTGCGTAATCACAAGTGGAAACCAACGATGTAACAGTGCTGCAAACATTGCAGGTTTGATTCCACGCAAGCAGGGGCAAACACAATTATTGGAAGGGCATTTTCTTACGTTGCGTCGTTTGCAGTACGTTGCGTCGCTAGTGGGAACCACGCTTAACATACTGTGCAAGAATATCAATTGTCATTGATTTTCAATGAATTTTTTCACTTTACCTGTAGGTATACAGATTTCAAAGAGTGACAATAATTATAAAATTCAAACATGGTACTTAACTGTGTTTCTAATATTTCAAAATTGACATTATTTTAACAACAATCTGTTATATGTATTTCGATGTAAACAATTCTATTTATAAATGCCTTATTTTTTCTTTTCAATTCTTTTTACTGAATCATCAAACTCTTTGTCAATGACATTCAGCATGAGGCTGCCAGCATTCAAGTATACACGATTCTGAGAAGCTGCAACCTGTGGAAACAGTATTAAATATTACAGTATTAGTAATCATTGAAGAGAGTGTGTATGTTTGTCGGGAATAGAAATGTTACTGCTGCACACATCCATACAAACACACACACACAGGGTATCGTAATGACCAAAATTGTACTTGGAAGGTTGTAAATTACATTTGAACTACCCATAGGAGGTGGTTTGGGCTGGTAATTACACTTGTAAGCTATTAATACAATACAACTCCTCCCTCCAGGGAATACCCACCATTTAAGGGACACTTTCCTTTGAAACCAACAATATAGTATTTATATTAAAAGGACACTTCCCTTTGAAACCAACAAGGGGATTTTTTTCATTTCTTTATTCGAATTCATAAAATAACACAACATAAAAAAAAAAAATACAAAGAATGAATTCAGGGTAACACAAAAAAGTAACCAAAGGTCAAACTTATTTCCATTGTGGCCCTTAGTGAAATATATTATTCTTAAATACTACGACAAAGTTTTAGCAGAAGACACCATCTTTAAAAAGACACTATTCTGTAAACTAACGAGGGGACAAATAATATGTTTTTAACACCATTTAGTATTCAGCTTCTCATAAATTACAGTTTTTCCCAAACAAATCCCAAAAAAAACTTACAGTTCTTGCAATATTTTGAGCAGCACGGATCTTCCTCAGCTTCAAGTATCCAGGGTTTTGAGAAATGGCCTCTCCCAGGTACAAATCAATGTTAAGGTTAACAAAAGAAATTACAGAATAGATATGTACTCAAAACAATGGGAAGCTCTAAAAAGACTATGATCATAGTGCTTATTAGTCACATTCATTTAGACTAGACAAAAAGTAGTTAGCCCTCTAGCGGTCATTTGTGATTTCTGAGATTCATCGAAGCGCGACAACATCACCGGAAATGATGTGAATTTAAAATTTTTATAGGGTTAAACTCTTTTAACCAATTGAAAGCCTTAATTTATAGTTCCTTATGAATAATTCATGAGAATAATTAAAGCAAGGGTTGAAGAAGCATGTGACTTGGTTTTTGGAACAGGATAGCAGTTATGATTGTGTAAGGTAATCATTGAATTTGCTCTTCTTTTTGTTAGATTTTATACGGTTTTTATCAATAATAATATTGTACATTTTTACGAGACCATAAAAAAATTCCTCAATTTTTGAGTAAACGAGTGACTAAATAAAAAGTTACTATGTAATGTAATTATTCGTTTGACAAAAAATGGGCATGTTGATATTTTCAGGTATTTTTTAAATGGCGATTGAAATAGGTAAACAAATCACATGTATGACAGTGGTTTGTGCGAAGCTGGGCCTAGCCTTGATGGTCCAACGCGTACTGCGTGTTAATCAATGCGTATAGATATAAACGTAGTCGTTTAGGCCAATTTTTTACATGTTTATTTATTAATATTAGGCCCCATTCTCATTTATTTTAATTAATGTACTGAATGTACCACACTTTACAATTCTATATAAATTAGATTTTGTACTTGTATTAAATTCAAACGTTTTATGGGATTTAAAACATTAAGCTAGGCCTAGTAGTAGGCCTAAGACCACAGGCTAGGTTTTTCAGCCCATCTTTCAAATACATATTTAAATTAACATACTTTTTATATTTCTATATTTTGTATAGGATCTGACTCCAGAAAACATTTGCATCACTTGAAAGCGGCTATTTATGGACAGCATGTTGACATTCAAGAAAATTTGACCAGCTCTTATTAATTAAATGTCTTTTAAATTAAAGGTTTTCATTATAAAGAAATGTACGGTGACAGAAATTTAAATGATTCTCATAATTGAGGTTCTCATAGATATATTGAAGGTAAATAAATAAAGGTGTTTGTTATTCTTGCCTTTAGAAATAAACATGTTGTTAGTACTATATTATTAGGCCTAGGCCATGGCCATTATACAAATTAAAACTAACAAAATACAGTAATCATATTTAAGGCCTACGCAGCAGTACCTTATTTGATTTTATTTTTTTCAAATATTTAATTGATGAACTAAATGAGTTTGACTTTTCAATTAGTTGCCATTTTATTATTAGTTTCTGAGTGTTTTTATTTATATTCTTAAAATAATTGTATACAACAACTTTAAAGTATTGCGAAGAAGTGATCAAATTATAGTATTTGTATTTTATTGTCGCTTAAAATTATGGAGTTAAAGTATTTTATTTTAGGGCGACAGAAACGGTTAGGCAAGAAAAGAAATAAATTTGGGAATTTTTTTATGCGGTAAAAACAATTAAACATAATCTACCCCTAATGCATGTAAATGTAGAAAACATTGCTTATGTTAGCGCGACCGAAACTCGCTACTGGGAATAGAGCCTGCAAAAGCGACGCGTGCACACCTACTCGGGCACCAGCGGAGCGCGATCGATAGTAAATATACCCGACTTCAAATGATCATAAAATTCTTTTAAAAAATATCAACATTTTGATTTTTTGAGGATTAAAAGTAAAGATATTGAAATTTAACATAATATTTACAAATATGTATTTAAAAATTCGGAAACAATTTTAGCGTGATATTAAAACTAACGTTTTAGAGTTCCGCGATTTCCTACGCAGGATTTGTTTGTTTTCATTGTTAATGGGCGAATGTTACCTAAACTAGAATCGTTATAAATCTTTTAAATTTGTATTATAAGTAATTTCTTTAGTATTCTTAGTAACATCGAATGTCTCAAATTAACTAGCAGTTATTTATACTAACTATTGTTCAATAATAAGCGTGTATGAAGTGAAAATCTATAGTAATAATGTTCTTAGTCAGTTCGTCTCGCTCGCGTGAAGTCTTCGGGTTTCTCAATAAAATTCTCAGCGGTTTGATAGGCTCGCGCTAATGTTTAAATCAAAAGCGCTCTCAAAACACTTTTTGTCCAAAATTCCCAATATGACGTGGGTGTGTAGTTTTGTCATATCAGACACTGGTTTGATATACCATCAGATTACCAAAGATAGGAGCACATATCTCCAACAGCTACCAGGTTCACCACCTTAACTTAGTTCCAACCCTTAACCACCCTCACCCGACCCTATTGTCTGACCATCAAGATCCAGGCTAGCCACATCTTTGGCTTACCCTCTGTGCTTAAGGTCATGTTTTGTGTCGGTCTGATTTTACAGCAGGTGTACAGACTTCACCAAACACCCACCAAGATTACAGAGCGCTCCCTAAACTAAACTCTGGTTTCTCGTGGGAGTTCTAGGCTAGGTGGCTTGTGAACCGATGTCTATTGAAACTTCACTACATGATATTCATCATATGGTCATATCACCAGAAAACAACACTTGGTTGGGGTGTGGGGAGGGGGAGTGGTGGTGGCGAAAGTTTTCAAAAATGGATTAGAAAGGATATCATGATTGCTGACTCTGCCTCTCCCTCAGCCTGAACCACTTTTTGTTGTCTTTCTTGTTTTGCTTTCTCCACCAAAAATTGCGCCCTCTGGGCTTCTTGCTGTGCAACTTGCTTAGACTCCACAGCAGCAGTGTATTCTCTGCCAAAACTTAGCTCAGTGATTGAAACATCATCAAGAATAATGTTAAAGTCCTTAGCTCTGCTTGTTAATTGACGTCTGATCAGTAAACTAACCTGGAAAAAAAAACATTTACTAATGTATTTGCATCACTTTAGTTAATTTGAAATTTAGTCTTGTGGACCTAATGCTCTCTATGGTAATTGTTATACATTAGTGAGTGGCCGAGCTGTGGAACCGTAATTACATAGCCATAACATCGACAAGGGTTCGAGGCTCACTCGTTCCATGGTTCTGGTGGTAGAACGAGTATTCTCAGCTAAGGCCTATAAATCGTAGGTCCAGTGTAGACATCTAGCTAGTGTGCACTTTAAAGAATTTAGTACATCTTTCGACAAGTAGGGTGTTACAACGATGTACACACACAGTCACAGGTGTTTACCACCTGTTGGTCCCATCCTTCACTAATGAAGATCTTAGAAATTGAATAAATAAAATATACAAATCAAGAGGTTTCCATCACAATACATTTGATTTCTTGTACCACAAAACCAGTTAAAAATAGTACATAACTTGAAAAAGAAATGATTTGTGTAAAACATAACAAGAGAAGTACTAGGTGTTCGTTTAAACTTACAAACTTTGTAATATGACAATTAGAGATTTTCCACAGTTCACAATGATATTATCTAGTTTATTATGAAAAAAAATGAAAAGAACCAATTACCTGTTGACGTTGTGTGATCAACTGGGAGGCATTGAACTTTGCAACGACACCCTTTAAAACCTATATAAAAAATAGATATTATTGCATTGATAAATATATAATGAAACTAAAGCTTTGTCTACACTATCAAACTTTATGACGTGACAAAAAAATGTGATGTGCCCACATATTACTACCATATTTGGGCACATCACACTTTTTTTGTCTATATAGATAGTTGATATTGTGGACACAGCTTAAGTGATTCTAATTGTTAACACATTAGCTTCAAAAAAGTGTTCAAACTAAATCCTTGCTATGTTTTCATTACAAACAGCCATAATAATTAGGGATGGATGCTATCATGTCCATATATAGGCACATCACACCTTTTTGTCCCATAAAGTTTGATAGTGTAGACAAGGCTTTAAAAATGAGTCTTCTTTTGTTTAGACTTTCCCCACCCTCCCTTTTAAGTTTTCTTTCAATAAAACTCCACACCACATTTTCAGCAGCTCAGTCTACTTAATAAAGAATTACCTCATTACATATGGATGGCAGTACACGTTCATCATAGTCAGTGCCAAGTTGCTGGTACATCTGTGGAAGCGTGTTGTTTACTGGTCTTGACAATACACGCAGAGAAATGTTGACCATCTGCAAATCTAAAAATAATGGCAACAGTTAAATCAAGCAGTCAAAACATAATTATTTGCTTGCAAGCCCAATCGATACCAGTACTAATATTGGGCGGGACTTATGTCAACACGGAATTGTGTCAACACAAGTGTTGCGAGCAACTGAGCGCTTCCTCAGTTGCCATAAACATTCCAAGTGCGCAACTAATTTTAGTAGAAGTTTTAGAACAAATAAACGGTTTCCTCTCTTTCCTGAGCTACAGTACGTGTACAGTATTTTTTCCTTCTGTATATCCATTCATCATACACAATCATAAACATAGTACAAAGACTGGAAAGGGGAATCTTGGAAGCATAGCTTATAAGTAGATACCCCCTGTTACAAAAACAATAATTAAAATATAAAACTAGAAATAAATAATTTAACTTAAAGGAAAATGCAAACCATCACAATCATTTTTTCCCAATGAATCTTGTATTCCTGTTAGTGTAAAACATACCTTTGCTCCCTGTGGGTGAGGACAGCTTTCTTGGTCTAGATCTTATGTCATATATGATTGGGTATTGAAACCAAGGTATCCTAAAATGTAGGCCTTCAGAATAAATATCATCCTTGATGCCACCAAGACGACTGAAAATAATTGCTCTATGACCACCATCAACTGAAATGGAAACATACAACATACAGTTTGTGCATTTAATCTCAGGCTTCTAATTCTATGTTAAAATACAACTTTTTTTTTTATTTGAAAACAAAGGAAATAAGAATAACAAAAATATTTACACTCTAGGCCTACCAATTAATAAGTATATTAATATTATATGTCAAGTAATAATAGTTTATAGCTTTTATTTAAGTAGGCCTATGTAAAATAAAGACACATTAAGAATAAAGATTAATAATGTTTTTTGGTCACAACTCAAGAATTTGTCTAGGCCTAGGTTAGTTTGTTTAGGGAAGGCTACAATATACTGTTCTGTTCAGACACCATCAAAGTTGCTTCAATTCAACACTAATTACGATCAGCAACTTAGCGGTCAGTCTAATTACCGAAAACAACCGAAAATAACCGAAAACAACCATAAACAACCGAAAACAACCACAAACAACCGAAAACAACCATAAACAACCAAAAACAACCATAAACAACCGAAAACGAACCGAAAACAAACCGAAAACAACATAAAATAATCTAAATACCGAAAACAAATTTGTATAATATTTTTTAAATGTCGCCCTCTATTGATGGGTGTTTCTAAATCTACTAAGACCATAACAGAGACAAAAAACCGCGCGCGCAAAAGCCAAGGAAGACCCTACGATGACAGTGTGCACAAAATACAACTAAAAATCGTACAATCAATCAATTGATAACATCGCATTTACTTACAGAATCTATAAAAATATTTTAATTTTAGTCTTTCGATTTTTGATCCAGAAACCAGCGCATTAGGCCCTACTCCTTACAATAATTATGAATATGTTAATCCATAGTATAGAAAGTAAATTGACTATGGTTAATCATGATCAATTTAATTATAGATTTTCAAAGATAAATTATACAAAGATACTAGGGACTATAAAGTATACTTAAAAGAAGCTCACTATAAAGGATTCACAATAAAATCTATTCAGTAAAATTACTGTAGTCGAGTAAATAACGTTTTTATCCTTAATCGCTTCAGTATTCACTTAAGTGACGAAACCGGGGACGAAAACGCAAAGTTAGGTAAAATCATGCTTTGTTTTTGAAAAGACTAAAAACGAAATGTGTTTATAGATTTTGTAAGTAAATGTAGTCTACGGTGTATTTCATTGAATTTGTACGATTTTTAGTTGTATTTTGTGCACACTACCATTTCGTAGGGTCTTCCATGATTTTTGCGCCTCTGTGTATGGTCTTAGCTTTAGAAACACCCATCAATAGAGGGCGACATTAAAAAAAATATTATACAAAATTTGTTTTCGGTATTTAGATTTTTTAAATTTTGTTTTCGGTTTGTTTTCGGTTTGTTTTCGGTTGTTTACGGTTGTTTTCGGTTGTTTATGGTTGTTTTCGGTTGTTTTCGGTTATTTTCGGTTGTTTTCGGTAATTAGACTGACCCGCAACTTAGCAAGCCTGCTACATCTCCCTATAATATGTAGACTAAGCCTACATAACAGGTAGGCTAGAGCTATGCAGTGTTAGTTATTTATCCTGGCCCTTTTTAGCTGGCTGAGCTAGCTAGTCCAGATCAGACCTGGGCCTAGCCAGAGAGAGTAGTAACTAGCTAAAGGCCTAGGCTAGGTCTAGCTAGCTAGCTAGGGCCTAGGCCTAGGTACTTTTGCCCTTTTACCTGTATACATCGACTCCTTTACAGCATATGCTACTGCTCCTGCACCTAACAACAGCTTAACGCCTGTAGTTAATCCAGAAGGGCCTTTTCCGAGTCTTCCAAAAGCATCTTTTACTTTGTCAGCCATTATTTCGGACGGCCAAAAAAAACGTGCTATTTACTGTAGTCTGTCTGTGTGGATAGAGATCCTGCTGCAGACTGTCCGCCATGCGGTATGTCTGCCAGGCGGTATGTCCGCCAGGGGAACATATTCTCGACGATACCATTTTTTTAAAAGGGAAAATATTTGTACTTTGTTTCTGTAATGTCTGCAAGGCGGTATGTCTGCCAGGGGGAACATATTCCTGACGATACCATTTTTTTAGAGGGAAAAATTATATGTACTTTGTTTCTGTAAGTAAATTGCCTTACTAAAGCGTCACTTTGCGTTGCGTCGACATATCCAAATGGCAGTTTGATAGTCCATAATCCGAGGTGTTTTGTATATCGAATTTTTTCTGTTCGGTTTTTATATACAATATTTTTATCAGTAGAATATTCTGTGAATCTAACCTGTTTCTTGCAGGTGGTTTATCCCATCTTAGATCTCCACATGATGAATACATTAAAAAATAACATCAAAACTATAACAACCTTAAAACAAACAAATTAATGCTAGACATCACACAACGTAGGCCTAAAAAATAACTGCATTGTCCGTATTGTAGGAACAGCTGAAAACCGTCGCCGGTGGCCATCCTTTGCATATAATACTAGTATTATTAACTAGCATAGCTATATCCTGCGCAGCATTATTATACTGTTATTGTTATACTACTGTGTACTACATTGGCCATTATTTACCGAATTACTGTATATCTGATTCTTCATAATTTCAAAATCATATTAATTTTTCATATCATTTTTATTGTTTCACAGTACATACAATTTTATAAAACAAATTACAAGAAAAAGCCTTGTTAAAAATGATGTGTGGAATCTAAAAAAAAGGATTTTTGGTCTGAGTTTCCAAAAGACATTAAACATTACAATGTAAAACATAAAAAAGACTTCCTAAACATAAGATATAATTTATAAATTCCATAGGAGCAAACTATAATGAATATTGATAGATTGACTTAGGCCTATTATTTGTATTTTTTTTTAAAGAAAGTAAGGTTCGGGTAATAATTTTAACCAATGTAACCTTCATTATGATTATTGTTTTAAATACACCCTATTTAAGTAGCATATCTTTCAAAATACTACAGAATACTGTAGCAGAAATATTACAGACAAACTGTAAATTCAAAAATACTGCACCCTTCAACACAGTGCATTTAATTAAGACATTTGTAATAGTAAAACGAAGGCTTGTAGACGAATGGACAAATGACATCTGCATGCAAAAATAAGGTTAAGTTTAAAAAATGGATAAATTGGGTTATGAAAATATTCATACTTGTGTCTACTGTTTTGTTTTAATTTTAAATCAACTTTTTTCGACTAATTTTTGGTGAAAGTTAATAACTATTATGATACTTCAAAATGACCAACTTTTTTTCGAAATATTAATTTTTTTAAATAAATTTATTTTGTTGAATTAGTCAAAGGGACAATACATCTTAACGTTGAAATAATATTGAAAAACAAACGTAATAATGGCGTTAACACAATGTAATTTCAACCTTTATTCAATGTTGAAAAAATGTTGTCATTTTAACCAAAAATGCCAAATGGATTTTAACGTTGAATTAACGTTAACATTATATTGTGTTATAAACGTAACACAATGTTCAATTCAAATCATGTTGCCATTTTAACCAAAAGCCAGCTCGATTATAACGTTAAATTATCGTTGAAATGAGATTGATATAGAAACGTAATACTGTAATAGAGTTAAAACATGAAAACATAATTTCAACCTTTATTCAATGATGAAAACATGTTGTCATTTTAACCAAAAATGCCAACTCGATTTTAACGTTAAATTAACGTTGAAAAGAGAATGCTAAAGAAACGTAATACTGTAAAGGGGTTAAAACATGAAAGCATAATTTATAACTACCTCTTTCAATCTTTTTTCAACATTGAAAACATATCCTTTTAACCAAATTCGACTGGATTTCAACGTTAAATTAAATTGATAAATAAACGTAAACGGTTGGGCAATGACATCAACGGCTTATCTGATGTTTATATAGAACGTACCTGTTGCTATAATTTGTAATTGATTCATATAAATGTACAAAATAAAAATTTATGTAAAGATGCACTTAAACACTCTCTGGCGGACAATTCGGCTACACAAGGTGTAGGCTTATCCCTTCACGTCCACACCATCCCACTCCCCCTCCGTTCAACATATTGACCAACTCTCTCCCCCTCCCCATCCATGCTCAAATACACGATCACACCCAGACAAATTATTAAGAACATACAATTCGGTTACACACGGTGTAGGCCTATATCCCTACACACCATACATCACCCCCCCCCCCCCCCCCCGTTAAACATATCGACCAAACATGAACTCCCTCCCCCTTTGCTCAAATACACGATCACACCCAGACAAATTATTTAGTTAAAAAAGAACTTAGGTCCAAAAACTCCCTCTGGTGGACAAACTGCATATTAGGCCTATATCTATATTAAAACAAACAGTATTTCTCTGCTATTTTTAAACGGACATTAAAAAACGGTACGATGTATAGTCAAGACAAAATTTGGTCACCGTCTGGAAATATTACATTAACAACAATTAAATGTATATCATATATTTTTCGACAGAATATTGTAATTCAATAAACTCTCTCTCTAGTGGACAGTTGGGCTATCTTTTACGTTATAACAAATATTGGCACGTGTTGGGCGATGAATTCAACGGCTTATCTGATATTTATATAGAACGTACCTGTTGCTATAATTTGTAATTGATCCATATAAATGTACTAAATACAAATTTATGTAAAGATGCCATTTAAATCTCTCTGGCGGATAATTCAGTTACACACGGTGTAGGCTTATCCCTTCACACCATACCCCCGCCCCCCGTTCAACATATCGACTAAACATGAACTAACGCCCCCTCCCCATCCAAGCTCAAATACACGATCACAATCAGACAAATTATTTGGTTAAAAAAGAACTTAGGCCCGTCCAAAAACTCTCTCTGGTGGACAAACTGCATATTAGGCCTATATCTTTAGGCCTCCTATATTAAAACAAACTGCATTTCTCTGCTATTTTTAAACGGACATTCAAAAACAGTACGATGTATAGTCAAGACTCATAATTTTTAACCGTCTGGAAGTAGGCCTATCACATTAAAAAAATTAAATGTATATCATATTTTTTTTGGTGACAGAATATTGTAATTTAATAAACTCTCTCTTTAGTGGATAGTTGGGATATCTTTTACGTTATAACAAATATTGGCACGTTTTTGGGCGATGAAATCAACGGCTTATCTGATGTTTATGTATCATAACATACCTGTTGCCTGTTATAATTTGTAATTGATCCATATAAATGTAAATATAAATTAATGTAAAGATGCCCTTAAAAGCTCTTTCTGGCGGACACTGTTACAGTTACACACGATGTATCCATTGACACCATGCCCCCTCCTACCCCCTCCGTTCAACATATTATCGACCAAACATGAACTCACCCCCCACCCCCTCCCAATCCAAGTCCGTTTTCCTTTGTAAAAATAATAATAAACAATTAAACATAATGTCACATGGGCCTAAAACAACTTAAGATTAAACAATAATTATAATTATAGATAAAATTCGGAGAGCTATATAGGGTGCAAGATAATAATAATAACAATATTTAATAATAATAATGAATAATCATAGGCTTATAATGAGTTATATATGAGTATGAATTTATGAATAGCCCTTCATCAATGCATGTGAGAGTACTTAGACAAAACTGTCGGGATATCTAAAATGTTAACTAAGCTAAAATATTCTGTATCTCCCAAAACATGCGTAAATTTCGTAGGAGCATGCAACGTATTATTGTTGTAATTCAATAGGGGGTTTACTCTGTTACGGGATACTAAAATTGTAGAACAGTGTAACTGTACCACTACCAGAGAGATTTTAAAATCTTTGGTCGTATTACTTACTCTTTCATTATGGCTCTGTTATAAATGTAGAAATAGCGCCCTCTGTTGCCAATATTTTCTAATTCGTCAATGTTTAAAAAAATCACAATAGACAATTGTAAAAGGTCATTTATTAATTAAAAAGAACAAAAAAATACACACAGTATATCAAATACCAGTATAAGTAATACCAATACGAGTAATTGACGGTCTACCACACTGTAGATACAATAATTACCCACTGTAAAATGGAATCGCCGGGCTATTGTACTAGTTACAGTAATTACCCACTGTAAAATGGAATCGTCGGGCAATTTGACAAGTTACCGGTTGGCGGACACAAACTCCCTCTAGTAGACATACCGCATGGCGGACAGTCTGCAGCAACATGCAATTGTCTGTGTGTGAGCAAGGCTAGTAGAAAATTACAGCATGCGAAATTTATGACGAAATATGATGCTGCCCTCAACGGACACTACTACCTGTTAAAAGAATTAGCTGAAATTAAAATTAGGAATTAAACTAGGCCTAGAATATAGTCTACAATTACAATATATTTACTGAAACATTGAATTTAAATAATTAAGAATTCGATATCAAGAATCGCTTAAAATATTTCCCACTGTTTTTCCAATAATATAAAAGTAGTGAATGTTTATGAGTGCAATGGTACAAATAATTTCATGAGGTAAAAGATGATCACTGCTGAACTAGTGTCTATAAACCAAAAGTTTATTTCAACCATTCCAAGAGAAAACTCACAGAAAGCAACGTACTTTTTAAACAGGGTAAATATTCTATTTTTTAATTTCGGTTTAGACTCGTTGCTAAGTGACTTATTAAGCAAGGAATAATCATGTTATAGATTTTGTTATTCATGGCTTATTCGATTTTAATGGCAATCGATCTCATCATATTAGAATGTATAATAGTTGAAGTAAGAAAGGAACACAAAACTAGTTTTGTTATGCCAAGGTTAATTAAACATGTTAATCGTGGATTTTGTTCTGTATGTGTATTATTTGTCTAGCTTATTCGATTTTAATGGAAATCGATCTCATCATAATTGATCGATATTATTACTGTATATATTAGAAGTAAGAAAAGAACACCAAACTAGTTTTGTTATGCCACGGTTAAACATGTTTCTAACGTTTGCTATAAGTGTTTGGATTTTGTTCAGACCTTCTTCTTCAGGTTGTAAGTATGGCTTACTTCAAATTATTAATAGGTTCTAGGCATTGTCTTAAGTGACAATATTTGTATAAGTACATTATTATCTAATATCCATCTATAGAAGCTTGGTTCCCACTAAAGCGTGGTTCCCACTAGCAACGCAACACAAGGACGTAACGCAACGCAAGTGAATTGACCAATCACAAGCGATGGCTTATTCGCTTGTGATTGCTAACTGTCTATAACTTCGCTTGTCATTGGTTAAAACGCTTGCGTTGCGTTTACGTCCTTGCGTTACGTTCTAGTGGGAACCAAGCTTAAGTCGCAACGCAAGGACGTAAGCCGCAACGCAAGGACGAACTGACCAATCACAAGCGACAGTCGGAATAATCCATCGCTTGCGGTGGCTTCTTGTATTGCACTCTTGTGGGAATCAAGATAAAACAGTAGGCCTACCACCGTCTGGTCACGTACCAGGCAATTCACCATAAAGCTTGGTTCCCATTAGAACGTAACGCAAGGACGTAAACGCAACGCAAGCGTGTTGACCAATGACAAGCGAAGTTATAGACAGTTAGCAATCACAAGCGAATAAGCCATTGCTTGTGATTGGTCAATTCACTTGCGTTGCGTTACGTCCTTGCGTTACGTTCTAGTGGGAACCAAGCTTTAGCTTGGTTCCCACTAGCGACGCAACGTAACGCAACCTACGCAACGTAAGAAAATGCCCTTCCAATAATTGCGTCTGCGTGAAATCAAACCTGCGATTTTTGCAACACTGTTGCATCGTCGGTTCCCACTTGTGATTACGCAATACATCACTTTGCGTCAATACGTCGCTGCGTTGCGTTCTAGTGGAAACCACGCTATATATAGATGTAGTAATTTTGAATGGAATCGAATACTAAACTAAAGAACGACGTTTTGTACCATTTCAACTATCTCGAATCTTGGAGAACTTTCTCCAAATTAGGTGATATTCGATTCGCCTAATTTGGAGAAAGTTTTGGAATAGTTTGGTACAAATAATATATTTGAAAAATTATAAAATAAAATGAAAATACAATATTATATATATATAATATAAAAAAACAATATAATGCAGCAAGATTTTTGTACAAAAATAAGCATTATTATTACAAGGACGAATACAAAAATAACATCAACAATGCAATAGGCCTACGTGTCAGAAAAGAACAAACGCTACAATAAAATCATTAATTAAACATTCATTACAAATAAATTAAATGTTGTTCTACTCTATCAATGTCATCAGTTATGGGATAGGGCTATTACAACGTTCAGTATACGAACGTTTCTTTTAAATGGTTTTGGATTGGTACTGTGTATTATTGTTTTGGCAGTGGTTGAGATTGGCCGTAACAAACCAGCAGTGAGAAGTTCCAACTATGGATCGTTTGGACCAGATCGTGTCAATGACGGAAACCTGGGAACCTTCGTACACACAGGTATTACAACTGCACTAAAGCAACGCGACGGAAGCCAGCCTTGTTACAACCGTTAATGTAGAAAACGCCAGCTAATGTCGAAACAACCGTTAATGTAGAACAATCCACCGCTTATGTAGTAAAACCTCCAGCTTATGTAGAAACACCAACAGCTTATGTAGTAAATACAAATCAACACCAGCTAATGTAGAAACAATTAACAGCTTATGTAGTAACGAAAATTTCCTCCCAGCTTATGTAGTTACTATCGCCAGCTAATGTAGAAAATGTTATATATTTTACAAAAATGTCTCATTTATGTGCCAGTGCATCGATCTTTACTTAGCTATCACAGGCCCGTAGCCAGGGGGGTTTTTATGGTTCGGGCGAACCCCCCCCCCCCCTTTATAGCGAACCCCCCTTAACCAACTGCGAACCCCGATCCCCGACATGCCCAATACCTCACCCTCATCTCCAAAAATCCTCCAAATACGTGCCCCACAGTACAAAAAGTTGTTTGTAAATTGAAAAATTCGTAAACTTGTTCGTGAACCTTCTTCTCTGTATGAGCGTCAACTATTGATACGTGTCTGTAAATTTCTAAAAGCTGCAAATGAATTGCCGATTTTAACCTGAAAAATAAATGTTTGGTCCCTGCATGTAACATGATATTGACGCGTCTCATAGCGAGCTGGCGCACGAACGATTCGTACAAAGGACACCGCCAGAAAACTGCGTACCTATTGTTTAGATCACTGGCAGTCAGGCAGCATGCATAAAGTATATAGCCTTCCGACGTACATCAGTATTTATGTGTGACTATGAAGTATAATGTATCATAGAGGATTATAGTGAATATTAATATTTTACACTATAATATCTATGGTATCAAGTACTGTAGTTCACATTATGGCATCCGATAATTTTTTTCTAGACCACGCCGATACGTACTAAAATGTATCAATATCACCTATTTACATATTTATATTCCTCAACAAATTGCTGTAAATAAATATTATAGATAGAGCTAGCAAATAGCATTTGCCTTCACCCAGTTTGCTTTTTTCGGGGCTGCTCCTAGGTATACGTTCGCATTGAACTTGAACGCAAAACAAAATACGAAGTAAATGATCAAACAATCGGCGGTTCCGCACAGAGCACGCGCATCTAACATACGGCAACAAATAGTTATCGTCATTTAAATTATCGACGTGTTTGAGGAGGAGGAAAAAAGTACGATCTTTTTGCTCATTGGTTATATAGCATGCTGCACGAGAGTGTCTTTTCCGGCCATCTAGGGGTGTCATTTAACAAAATTCGCTTCGCATCAGGCTGGGGGAGGGGGGGGGGGGTTGATCCTGGCTACGGCCCTGTATCAGTCTTTCCACCTCTCGTAAGCAACCAACTTTCTAAAACGAACACACATCGTAAGCAACCATCTCTGTTAAGGGACCGCTTCTCATAATCGACCACCTCTCGTAAGGGATTACCTCCTCTCATAAGGGACCACTTCTTATAACCGACCACCTCTCGTAAGCGACCACCTCTCTTAAGGACCACACCTTTCGTAAATGACCACCTCTTTTAAGGGACCACGACCTCTTTCTCTCTATTAAAGGACCGCTTCTCATAATTGTCAGTGACGACTCTTTTAAAGGACCACCTCTCTTAACGACCCACCAATTGTAAGTGACGACCTCTTATAAAGGACCACCACCTCTATTAAGGGACTGCTTCTCATAATCGACCATCTTCCATCGCAATGACCTCTCGAAAGTGACCACCTCTATTGCGACGACCAGTGTCTCTGTTAAGGGACCGCTTCTTATCATTGACCACTTCCGAGAGGTGGTCGATTATGATAAATGGTCCCTTAAAAGAGACGGTGGTCGTTCAATAGAGGTGATCACTTACGAGAAGTGGTCTATTATAAGCAGTGGTCCCTTAATAATAGAAACGGTGGACGTTCAACAGAGGTGGTCACTTACCAGAGGTCGTTGTGACGGGAGATAGTCGATTATAAGAAGCGGTCCTTTAATAGAGAGAAAGAGATCGTGGTCCCTTAAAAAAGGTGGTCATTTACGAGAGGTGTGGTCGTTAAAAGAGGTGGTCGCTTACGAGAGGTGGAAAGACTGATAGCTAAGTAAAGATCGATGCTTGCACATGAATTATAGACATTTTTGTAAAATATATAACATTTTCTACATTAGCTGGCGATAGTAACTACATAAGCTGGGAGGCAATTTTCGTTACTACATAAGCTGTTGACTGTTTCTACATTAGCTGGTGTTGATTTTTATTTACTACATAAGCTGTTGGTGTTTCTACATAAGCTGGAGGTTTTACTACATAAGCGGTGGATTGTTCTACATTAACGGTTGTTTCGACATTAGCTGGCGTTTTCTACATTAGCGGTTGTAACAAGCCTTGACCAATCAAAAGTGATGGATTATTCGAATGTGTCGTTTGTCATTGGTCAACTCGCTTGCGTTGCTCTTAAGCTTGGTTCCCACTAGAGACGCAACGCAACGACGTAACGCAACGTAAGTGATTTGACCAATCACAGGCGATGGATTATTCGAACAGTCGCTTGTCATTGGTCAACTCGCTTGCGTTGCGTCTACGTCCTTGCCTTGCGTTGTATTGTTCTATTTCTTTTTTATAAATTAGCTTCTATAGGCCTATACGACAATTCGATTACGCGTCAACTAGCAACAAGTGAGTTGACCAATCACACACGACAGTTCGGATGATCCATCACGTCATGATTGGTCAAATTACTTGTGGAGCGATTACGTTCCTGCGTCCTACAGTAGGAACAAAAATCTAGCGTTAGCTTTATTCATGGATTATTTTCCCAACTTCAATGTTAGTATTCTAAGTTAAACCTGCACTATATTTGATATCGAAGATCCTTAGACAGTGCTAGTGTACAGGCAGGAATTACGAATCACGAAAACAAGTTACTTGAATCAAACTTTATTCATAGAAACAGGTTGCTATAATAAAAGGTATTATTATAATTATTAGCAAAACGAATAACAAAGTACTGTAATATATTGGTTTAAAGTTACAAAAATGTGATTATAATTATCCTTTAATATAAGAGATCCTTTATTGTATAATGGCTACTACTATTTTGTTTAATTAATACAAAGCTTATGTTTTACCACTGTAGTGATATAATGCATACCGTGAATTTTGATCTCTCCTGCCTTCTATAGGTATCCAACACAGTCACAACACAACTGTGAGCCAAATTACCTCAAATGAGAATGGTATCGACCAACCAAACTGTAACCTATATCCAACCATTAGTCATTAATAACTTTAAAAACTAATTTTTTATCAAGAGGCAGTTTCAACTTTAGAGGGCACACTTTACAAAGTCAATATGTCTGGGACAAAACAGCTAGAATATGAGATTATGTCGAAACAGCCGGTACCTGCACTATAAGAATAATAGTAATATTGTGGATACATAATATGATTGAGTGATATTTTTTTTACTGAATCAAAAATCCTACAACCGTAAATTTCTACAATCTATGAAATAATGGTTAGTATTTTATAACATTTGTTTATTTTATTTAAGGAAATGAATTATCACCGTATGTATACATCGATCTTTTGGATATGTATTATGTTAAGCAAGTAAAAATTATCAATAGACAAGGTTGTAAGTATAGTCATTCTTTTAGAATTTTGTGTACAGTACTTGAAAGAGTACACTGGTTTGGTTTTCATAAAGTTTGTATGGCTTCTATACAGAGACGCAGCACAAGGACGAGACGCAACGGACGGCAAGTTGACCAATGACAAGTGACAGTTTGAATAATCAATTGCTTGTGATTGATCAAATTACTTGATTTGCATTTGCGTACTTGCGTTAAACTCTGTCTACACTGTCAAACTTTATGTGACAAAAAGTGTGATGTGCCCATGGACATGATGACGTCATATCACTTCCATATCTGGGCATATCAATACCATATTTGGACACATCATACTTTTTTGTCGAATTGATTGGTGTAGACAGAGCTTTACGCCATATAGTGGAAACTAACATTGAAAAGTCTGCCACAACCGTAACAACGCAGCATAAAAAGATACTCTTCTATCAATTCCGTACAGTACAAATGTTAATGTATTTCAAAGCTCTTTCAGTGATTACGCCCTCTTTTTGGTTTAAAAATAATAAGTGAATTTATTACGCGAAATGCACATAAACTGACGCTTTCTTTTCCAAAATAAATTGGACTTGTGGAAGGTTACTTTTTCTAGCTCATGGTATTATTAATATAAGAACATAATTATATCGAGTGTTTCTGATGATGTTTTGAACAGGTTGTCAAGATCGGGTGACAGGCGGCATTGTTAGAATAGGTGCATCAGTGGATAACATATTCGCAAATGTAGCTTGTGGAGAACCTATAGCTGCAGGTGAAATTTCAAATTCAGCAGACATTTACAGAGATTGCGAACTGACCGAATTAGTTCGATATGTCAGCTTGTCTTTAGACGGTATTCGAGAGTATATAAACATTGCTGAAATAGAGGTTTATACTAATGGTATGTATATTTAGTATTGATAAAACAAAGTCGGTTGTACACTGGAAATTATTATCAATAAAATGTTTATAGTTCTTTTTTATTCAATCTAATCGAATCATCGCCACTAACAGGCTAGCTACAATAAAAAACTACCGATAAAAAATATAATTCTTTAAAACAGACATACAATGTAGAACATCGAACATAGAGACAAGAGTGGTAATAAAGGGAAAAATGTAATGCCATTAAAAAAAAATATCGATATTGGTCTTATTTCCTTATAAGCTGGGTTCCCACTAGCGACGCAACGTAACGCAATCTACGCAACGTAAGAAAATTCCCTTTCAACAATTGTGTTTGCCCCCGCCTGCATGAAATCAAACCTGTGATATTTGCAGCACTGTTGCGTCGGCGGTTCTCACTTGTGATTACGCAATACAGCACTTTGCGTCAATATGCCGTTGCGTTGCGTTGCGCGGGGCAAACACAATTATTGGAAGGGCATTTCCTTACGTTGCGTAGGTTGCGTTACGTTGCGTACTAGTGGGAAGACTCGTTACGTTGATACTACGTATCATCGTCCTATATAGTATAAACTAGCCTTTTAAATGTAATGTGATTGCTGAATACGGCAACTGAATTCTTTTTTTTTTCTTAGCGCAAGTATTAAGAACTTATAACAATCACTGCTATGAATATTCCCTTGTTGCTGCAACATGGAGTGAAGCAAAATTAGATTGTGAGAGTCGATCTTCAACGCTCGTTACAATAAACACTGAAGACGAGCTTACCCATTTGATGTCGTCATTCAGCTCAACTACATGCACGTGGACAGGTCTTAATGACATCACAACTGAAGGAGAACCTGATTGGTTGACTCATGATACTACGGTGTATTCCAACTACAGCAATGCTAACAACGATGCAAATGACTGTTTTTCTATGACTACTGATGACACTCTATTACGTAATGAAGATTGCAATACTGAATTAGTTTATATTTGTGAAGGTGAGTAGTTCACACTGCGTTGCATTAAACGCCCCTCATTTCCACCCACCCCACCCCAACTACCCCATTAAATAACCAGATCTAATTTGAATATCTTTCTGAATTAACGTATAAGTTTAATAAACATTTAATTCGAAAACATGTTCGTACAACAAAGTAAATCACATGACGTGCGTATACAAAATTAAAGCTTGGTTTCCACTTGGACGCAACGCAACGACGTAGGTGCAACGCAAGTGAGTTAACCAATCACAAGCGACAGATACTCAATTAAAAATAACAATGAGCTGCATGTAGTTTTAAATTTACACCCAAAAAAATAAACTCTCTCGAACAAGGGCCCCCTAAAAACCTTATAAATACGGTTAAAAAAATAGAGCATAACTATTTTTTAAATGAAATAAAATACAGTAAATTTTCAATTATTATCAACCTGCATTTTATATCTTGCAGCAAGGGGCAACAGCTATAAAACCTATGAGATTGGCACAAGAGACAAAATCCCGACTGATGAGTTCGTATTAAAGCGTATGCTAGCTATCAGCCCAGGCCTATGCTCACTGGGATGTACTACATTGGATGCTTGTACTTCGTTTTCATTTAATTTCATGACAAATGAGTGTAAACTTAGTAATAGTACAGGTCAGGACAACCAACTTACAGATGAACAATTCGCTAATTTATACATAATAAATTCGTCTGGTTTAACTTGTTAAAAGTAACGATATAAAACAAAGCGGAAAAAAGACGTACAAAAGAAGAAAATAAAACACTGTCAAGTGGCTCACCAAAATAAAAAATGAAAAGAGATATGCAATATATCTAAATATGAACAATGTTTCTATGAATTTTATAGGAAAACATGTTATAAGTTTATTTGTAGACTGGAAGATAGTACAAACAAACTATAGTTAAAACTGTTAATAGTTACACATTTTCGACGCTAAATGTTAACAGAATGGCACTTCTCAGAGCTTAAGGTGTTTTTATTAATTTTTTGTATTTTTAATGATGTTTTATAATGATTTATGTGCTTTATTTTCTTTTTCTTGTATGGCTTGTAAATTTCTGAAATAAAGTTGACTATTATTATTATTATTATTATTATTAAATATAATAATAACATTCTGAAATAAATATTTCAAAACCAATGCATTATAGTTAAAATTTTAAATATATAAAACATAAACAACCATGAATTTATATTTGTTGATATAAGAATGTTTAAAACTCTAGAAAAAAGGGGAGGGTGGATGAATGCTTCATTTTAATTTGCTACTTGACTTTCTGACAGCATACTGCGGTGAGCAGTAGAACATTTGTAGAACATGGCATACCGAACTGTTTATGTTACAACGCAATACACATAATTGTGTCATTGATAACGATAACATGGTGGTGGTAGATAATGATGATGCTGATGAAGGTGAAACCATCGGTAGTCGATTATGACGGTGGATACACCATCGGTAGCGGATTATGATGGTGAAACCATCGGATAATTGACTGAGGTGAAACCATCGGTAGTCGATTATGATGGTGGATACACCATCGGTAGTCGATTATGATGGTGAAAGCATCGGTAGTCGATTATGATGGTGAAAGCATCGGTAGGCGATTATGATAGTGAAACCAGCGGTAGTCGATTATGATGGTGGATACACCATCGGTAGTCGATTATGATGGTGAAACCATCGGTAGTCGATTATGATGGTGAAACCATCGGTAGTCGATTATGATGGTGAAACCATCGGTAGTCGATTATGATGGTGAAAGCATCGGTAGTCGATTATGATTGTGAAACCATTGGTAGTCGATTATGATTGTGATACCATCGGTAGTCGATTATGATGGTGAAACCATCGGTAGTCGACTGAGGTGAAACCATCGGTAGTCGAGTATGATGGGGATACAAATAGTAGTCGATGGTGATGGTGAAACCATTGGTCGTCGACTGAGGTGAAACCATCGGTAGTCGACTGAGGTGAAACTATCGGTAGTTGACTGAGGTGAAACCATCGGGTAGTCGATTATGATGGGGATACCAATAGTAGTCGATGGTGATGGTGAAACCATTGGTAGTCGACTGAGGTGAAACTATCGATATTCGATTATGATGGGGATACCAATAGTAGTCGATGGTGATGGTGAAATTTGGTAGTTGACTGAGGTGAAACTATTGGTAGTCGACTGAGGTGAAACCATTGGTAGTCGACTGAGGTGATCTTATCGGTAGTCGATTATGATAGGGATATCCTTATCACCCATCTTCCCTGATAACATTTGATCTAGTCAATATTTTTTTCAATTTAGATTCAGTATAAACGCTATGTACATTTTATTGGTATATAAGATTGTTTGAATTAAAGAACTCCCTATTTTAAGAAAAAAAGCTTGCAAGAGAGCTATGTGCTACTTGTTTTTGCTGACCCGGATTTCCTTTTTATAAAAAACACCCATTTATATATGGGTTTCAATTAGACAACGCAGTAATGGCGTATAATCGTTTTCTATATATTTTGTTATTAAATAATTTAGTAAAATGATGATACAGTTTGTTTAGGCGATAAACATTTTGGCAGATGTTTCCTCTATAACAGCTACGTGTTTTTGCTGACCGGAAATTTCCCTTTTATATAAAAAAAAAACACGCATTTAGGCCTATAATTGTCAAATAGAAAACGCAAAAATAACGTATAATCGTTTTCCATTTATTTTTTGATTTAAATAATTCATTGATCATAAACACGTTTTTTTAAGGCAATTACACTTGTTCATAAAAAAAAATAGATCACAGCAATTCATTTGAAACGGTCTTTTTCTGCCTTAACATGTGGTTATATACTTTGCATGGGCAAGTATAATAAAAACGCACTCTGATAAAAGTACTTTGACAAATTATTATAATAAAAACAAATTGTATCAAGAATAAAATTCGGAACTACTGCCATTGATTTGTTATACACTATCCCTTCTCTTTAAAATTTATATGTAGGCTAAAAAATTAAAGCAATAGTGGATATGGAACTTTAGACTTTACTTTTGACTTTTCAGACTTTACGTGTGAATTAGATTTGCGCGCAAATACATAACGAAAGTATAAAATGCCTAATATTTTGAGTGTTTTTCGTGGTGTATTAATTATTTGATACATTAAACATAAAATAAAAAAGTGGACACAAATCTGGTGTAACGCAAATGATTAGAGGCTTTGGGGCCGAAACGACCTCAACCTATTCTCAAACTTTAAATTGGTAAGAAGTCCGACTCGCTCGATTGGAGCCGGGCGACAAATGAGAGTGCTCAGTGGGCCACTTTTGGTAAGCAGGACTGGCGCTGCGGGATGAACCGAACGCCGGGTTACGGCGCCCAATTGGGACGCTCATTAGATCCCAGAAAAGGTGTTGGTTGATACAGACAACAGGACGGTGGCCATGGAAGTTGGAATCCGCTAAGGAGTGTGTAACAACTCACCTGCTGAATCAACTAGCCCTGAAAATGGATAGTAAATATTCAAGTGAGACCTTTGAGGGCCGAGTGTGGAGAAGGGTCCCATGTGAACAGCCGTTGCACATGGGTCAGGCGATCCTAAGAGGGTAGTTCCGTTCCGAGCGGTGGCGTAGGCCGCGCCTCTCGTGGGTCTCGTTAGGCGAAATGGAATCGGGTCAATATTCCCGAACCTGAAGACGGAGGTCGCTGCCTCACGCAGCCAGTGCTCCAAAGCAAACAAACTCGGAGACGCTGGCGGGAGCTCCGGGAAGAGTTGTCTTGTTTGATAGGGGCTGCGGGCCCGTAAAGCACCGCGGCTCTTGCGGTATCCGGTGCGCTTCCGCTGGCCCTTGAAAATCCGAGGGACACCGACTGATTTTCGCCTCGGCTCGTACCCATAACCGCAGCTGGTCTCCAATGTGAATAGCCCCTGGCCGATAGAACAATGTAGGTAAGGGAAGTCGGCAAATTAGATCCGTAACTTCGGGAAAAGGGTTGGCTATAAAGCGTGGTTCCCTCTAGAACGCAACGCAACGTAACGCAGCGACGTATCAACGCAAAGTGCTGTATTGCGTAATCACAAGTGGGAACCGACGACGAAATAGTGCTGCAAACATCGTAGGTTTGATTTCACGCAGGCGGGGCAAACACAATGTTTAGAAGGGAATTTGCTTACGTTGCGTAGATTGCGTTACGTTGCATCGCTAGTGGGAACCAAGCTTAAGGTCTGGGTCGGTCGGCCCGGAGAGTGAAGCGGGACCGGGCGCGTGCCGTGAGTGAGCGAGGCCTGCGCAAGCAGGGCGAGCCCGGACTAGTGCCGGCCCCATTTCGTGGACCTTCCTGGCTTGGCGGCCTTTCGGGATCGCTTTGGCCGACGCCAAACAGCCAACTTAGAACTGGTACGGACACGGGGAATCCAACTGTCTAATTAAAACAAAGCATTGCGATGCGAACTATTTACGGTCATTGATTTTTGTTACTTTGAAATATCTGTAAGCTATACAAAATGAAAGCAATATGGGACTTTCTGCTGTATGAATATTAATATTATGTTTTTGTTCATTTACATTTTTTTTTTTTTTTGGCGGCCCGGCATGGTATTTGTAGATCCGACCATGGTGGTACAACATAGGAGGTTGTGTAGTTTATACAGTGACGTAACATGGTCGCTGAGACGTCAAATTACTGCTTTTTTGCCTTTTAAGAGTTTTTTCTTAAAATTTAGAAAAGTGACATAGCCTATCGTGTGCAGCGCCTCAATAAACATCAGTGTGCCAAATGTGGGCACATACCGTTCTGTGGTTTTGGAGGAGATACGTAAAATACGCGAAAAATTTAGTACATAAAACATAAATCTCTTTATTCATCTCATAAAACAAACAAAAGCAAGCAAGGAGTAAAAAATATTTTTAAAGATAAAAGGGACCTCCAAGAAACCCCAAGGGACTTGTGATAGGAGGCCCACTAAAAACTAGTTACATTAATTAAGCTACTGTAAAAAAAAAAAAATACATAAATTGACGAATAGACCATTAATATTATATCAGGGGACGCGCATTGTTAGGGAATAAAATTGCCAGGAATCGAAAACCAAATACCAGATGAGGTTTGAAACACTCAGAAGCAGAAAGGTTAAATGAACCCACATAGGCCTAAATACTGTACATTACATTATACATACACATTAAAATGTTTAAGCATTAATAGATATATAGCCTACAATTACAATATATTTATTGAAAAAATGAATTTAAATAATTAAGAATTCGATATCAAGAATCGCTTAAAAAATATTCCCACAGTTTTTCCAATAATATACAAGTAGTGAATGTTTATGAGTGCAATGGTACAAATAATTTCATGAGGCGAAAGATGATGCGATGATTGAACATTCATCATCACTCCTGAACAGTTTCTATAAACTAACAGTTGATTTCAACCATTCAAAGAGAAACCCCACAGAATGCAACGTACTTTAAAAAGGGTAAATATTCGATTTTTCAATTTCGGTTTTGAATCGTTGCTAAGTGACTTATTAAGCAACGCATAATCATCATGTTATATATTTTGTTCTGTGTATTTTATTTATGATTTAGGCCTATTCGATTTTAATGGCAATCAATTTTATCTTGATTGATCGATATTAGAATGTATATTATTTGAATTGAAAATAGAACACCAAACTAGTTTTGTAATGCCAAGGTTAATTAAACATATTGTTAATTGTGGATTTTGTTCTGTATGTGTATTATTTATAGCTTATTCGAGTTTAATAGCAATCGATCTCATCACGATTAATCGATATTATTACTGTATATATTAGAAGTAAGAAAAGAACACCAAACTAGTTTTGTTATGCCACGGTTAAACATGTTTCTAACGTTTTCTATAAGTGTTTGGATTTTGTTCAGACCTTCTTCTTCAGGTTGTAAGTATATGGCTTACTTCAAAGTATTGATATGTTCTAGGCATTGTCTTAAGTGACGATATTTGTATAAGTACGGTAGGGTGGAGGAGAGCAATTTCTTCATATCTAATATCCATCTGTAGAAGCTTGGTTCCCACTAAGTCGCAACGCAAGGACGTAAGTCGCAACGCAAGGACGTAAGCCGCAACGCAAGAACGAATTGACCAATCACAAGCGACAGTCGGAATAATCCATCGGTTGCGGCGGCTCCTTGTATTGCGCTCTTGTGGGAATCAAGATAAAACAGTAGGCCTACCACCGTCTGGTCACGTACAAGGCAATTCACCATAGATAGATGTAGTGAATGGAATCGATTACTAAACTAAAGGACGACGATTTGTACCATTCCAACTATCCCAAATCAACTTTCTCCAAATTAGGTGATATTCGATTCGAGAGCGGCGCACTTGTGGTTGAATTGGCTGGTCCTCACGAAAATCTTTCCGCTCCAAAATATATACAAGAAACAAATTAATTCGGTATCTTTATTGAATGAATAATAATATTATTTATTTCACTTTTTTTCATAAAACATTTTGTACATAGAATAGGTAACTGACTCATTTGAGTTACAGCGATGTGTTTTGCTTAAGCAGCACATGCTCAGCATTTTTTTCATCTCTTTTGGTTTTTTTAATAAATTGTATTGATTTTATGATGGTCAAATAAATTTGGAGAAAGTTTTGGGATAGTTGGAATGGTAAAAATAATAAATTTGAAAAATTATAAAATAAAATGAAAACACAATATATATATAATATAAAAAAAAACAATATTATGCAGCAAGATTTTAGAATTTTTGTACAAAATTAAAAATAAGCAGTATTATTACAAGGACGAATACAAAAATAACATCAACAATGCAATACATGTCAGAAAAGAACAAACGCTACAATAAAATCATTAATTAAAAATTCATTAAAAATAAATTAAATGTTGTTCTACTCTATCGATGTCATCAGTTATGGAATAGGGCTATTACAACGTTCAGTAGGCCTATACACATACGAACGTTTCTTTCAAGTGGTTTTGGGTATTATTGGTACTGTATTATTGTTTTGGCAGTGGTTGAGATTGGCCGTAACAAACCAGCAGTGAGAAGTTCCAACCATGGATCGTATGGACCAGAATGGGTCAATGACGGAAACCTGGCAACCTTCGTACATACAGGTATTACTTAACTGTACTAACGCTTGGTTCCTACTTAAAGAGTGTGGTTCCCACTAGAACGCAACGCAGCGACGTATTGACGTAATCCCAAGTGCTGCAAAAATTGCAGGTTTGATTTCACGCAGGCGGGGGCAAACACAATTATTGGAAGGGCATTTTCTTGCGTTGCGTAGGTTGCGTTACGTTGCGTCGCCAGTGGGAACCAAGGTTAAGCCACAACACACAACGACATGAGCGTAACGCAAGTCAGCCTTGACCAACCAAAAGTGATGGATTATTCAAAAGTGTCGTTTGTCATTGGTCAACTCGCTTGCGTTGCTCTTACGCCGTCGTTTCGTTGCATAGTTCTATTCTCTTTTTTGTTATAAATTAGCTTCTATATAAACCTAAACGACAATTCGATTACGCGTCAACTAGCAACAAGTGAGTTGACCAATCACAAACAGCAGTTCGGATGATCCATCACGTCATGATTGGTCAAATTACTTGTGGAGAGATTACGTTCCTGCGTCCTAGAGTAGGAACAAAAATCTAGCTTTAGCTTTAATTATGGATTATTTATCCAACTTTAATGTTAGTATTCTAAGTTAAACCTGCACTATATTTGATATCGAAGATCCTTAAAGCTTGGTTCTCACTAGCGACGCAACGTAACGTAATCTACACAACTTAAGAAAATGTCCTTCCAATCATTGTGTTTGCCCCCACCTGCGTGGAATTAAACCTACGATGTTTGCAGCACTATTGCCTTGTCGTTCCCACTTGTGATTACGCAATACAGCACGTTGCGTCGATACGTCACTGCGTTGCATTCTAGTGGGGACCAGGCTTAACACAGTGCTAGAATATATGAGATTATGTCGACACAGCCGGTACCTGCACTATATTTTGGATACATTATAATACGATAATAAAAATAATACTAATAGGCTAATATCCTGTGGATTTCTAATATCCTACCTATAAGTGCTGTACAAAAAACTCCAACCAATTTAAAAAAAAAACCCAATCCGATGATTGAGTGATAATTTTTTTATTCTGGAATCAAAAAACCTACATACGTAGATTTCTACAATCTGTAAAATAATGTTTAGTATTTTATAACATTTGTTTATTTTATTTAAGGATATGAATTATCACCGTATGTATACATCGATCTTTTGGATATGTATTATGTTAAGCAAGTAAAAATTATCAATAGACAAGATTGTAAGTATAGTCGTTCTTTTAACATTTTGTGTACAGTACTTGAAAGAGTATACTGGCAAGTTGACCAATGACAAGTGACAGTTCGAATAATCAATTGCTTGTGATTGATCAAATTACTTGAGTTGCATTTGCGTACTTGCGTTAAGCTCTGTCTACACTATCAAACTTTATGCAGGGAGTTTAACTCCCTGCTTTATGTGACAAAAGTATATGATGTGCCCATGGACATGATGACGTCATATCAATACCATATTTGGACACATCACACTTTTTAGTCAAAATGATTGGTGTAGACAGAGCTTTACGCCCTAGAGTGGGAACTAACATTGAAAACTCTGCCACAACCATTTCTGATATTTTGAACAGGTTGTCAAGATCGGGTGACAGGCGGCATTGTTAGAATAGGTGCATCAGTGGATAACATATTCGCAAATGTAGCTTGTGGAGAACCTATAGCTGCAGGAGAAACTTCAAATTCAGCAGACATTTACAGAGATTGCGAACTGACTGAATTAGTTCGATATGTCAGCTTGTCTTTAGACGGTATTCAAGAGTATATAAACATTGCTGAAATAGAGGTTTATACTAATGGTATGTATATTTAGTATTGATAAAACAAAGTCGGTTGTACACTGGCAATTATTTTCAATAAAATGTTCTTTTTTTTTTCCTATCGAGTCATCGCCACAAACAGGTTGGCTACAATCTTAATATAAAAAACTACCGATAAAAAATACAATTCTTTAAAACGGACATACAATGTAGAACATCGAACATATAAAGACCATAGTACAAGTTAACTAAGTGGTAATAAAGGGAAAGAAGTAATGCCATTTTTTTTAAATATCGATATTGGTCTTATTTCCCTTAAAGACCCGTTACGTTGATACTACGTATCATCGTCCTATATAGTATAAACTAGCCTTTTAATGTAGTGTGATTGCTGAATACTGCAACTGAATTCTTATTTTTTTCTTAGCGCTAACTTATAATAATTACTGCTATGAATATTCCCTTGTTGCTGCAACATGGAGTGAAGCAAAATTAGATTGTGAGAGTCGTTCTTCGACGCTCGTTACAATAAACACTGAAGACGAGCTTACCCATTTGATGTCGTCATTCAGCTCATCTACATGCACATGGACAGGTCTTAATGACATCACAACTGAAGGAGAACCTGATTGGTTGACTCATGATACTACGGTGTATTCCAACTACAGCAATGCTAACAACGATGCAAATGACTGTTTTTCTATGACTACTGATGACACTCTATTACGTAATGAAGATTGCAATTCTGAATTAGTTTATATTTGTGAAGGTGAGTTCACACTGCGTTGCATTAAACGCCCCTCTTTTCCACCCACCCCACCCCAACTACCCTATTAAATAACCAGATCTAATTTGAATATCTTTCTGAAGTAACGTATAAGTTTAATAAACATTTAATTCGAAAACATGTTCGTACAACAAAGTAAATCATTTGACGTGCGTATACAAAATTAAAGCTTGGTTTGCACTTGGACGCAACGCAACGACGTAGGTGCAACGCAAGTGAGTTGACCAATCACAACGACAGATACTCAATTAAAAATAACAATGAGCTGCATGTAGTTGTAAATTTACACCCAAAAAAAATAAACTCTATCGAACAAGGGCCCCTAAAAACCTTATAAATACGGTAAAAAAATAGAGCATAATTTTTAAATGAAATAAAATACAGTAAATGTTCAACTATTATCAACTTGCATTTTATATCTTACAGCAAGGGGCAACAGCTATAAAACCTATGAGATTGGCACAAGAGACAAAATCCCGACTGATGAGTTCGTAATAAAGCGTATGCTAGCTATCAGCCCAGGCCTATGCTCACTGGGATGTACTACATCGGATGCTTGTACTTCGTTTTCATTTAATTTCATGACACATGAGTGTAAACTTAGTAAGAGTACAGGTCAGGACAACCAACTTACAGATGAACAATTCGCTAATTTATATATAATAAATTCGTCTGGTTTAACTTGTTAAAAGTAACGATACAAAACAAAGCGGGAAAAAGACGTACAAAAGAAGAAAACAAAACATGACGGATTAACTGTGGCTCCAAAATAAAAAATGAAAAGAGATATGCAATATATCTAAATATGAACAATGTTTCTATGAATTTTATAGGAAAACATGTTATAAGTTTATTTGTAGAATGGAAGATAGTGCAAACAAACTATAGTTAAAACTGTCTCTATAGTTACACATTTTCGACGCTAAATGTTAACAGAATGGCACTTCTCAGAGCTAAAGTTGTTTTTATTGATTTTTTTTCTTTTTTACTGATGTTTTATGATGATGATTGATGTGCTTTATTTTCTTTTTTTTTGTATGGCTTGTAAATTGCTGAAATAAAGTTGACTATTATTATTATTATTACATATAATAACATTCTGAAATGAATATTTTAAAACCAATGCATAGTTAAAATTTTAAATATATGAAACATAAACAACCATGCATTTATATTTGTTGATGTAAGAATGTTTAAAACTCTTCAACAAAAAATGTATGCATCATCAACATCAGCGCCATTTTAATTTGCTACTTGGCTATCTAACGAAGTAGAGTATTGCACTGCATGCTGTGGTGAGCAATAGAACATGTAGAATTACATGGCATACCGAACTTTAAATTTACAACGCAATACACATAATTGTGTCATTGATAACGATAACGTGGTGGTGGTAGATAATGATGGTGATGGTGAAACCATCGGTAGTCGATTATGATGGTGAAACCATCGGTAGTCGATTATGATGGTGATACCATCGGTAGTCGATTATGATGGGGATACCATCGGTAGTCGATGGTGATGGTGAAACCATCGGTAGTCGATTATGATGGGGATGATACCATCGGTAGTCGATGGTGATGGTGAAACCATCGGTAGTCGATTATGATGGGATACCATCGGTAGTCGATGGTGATGGTGAAACCATCGGTAGTCGATTATGATGGGGATACCATCGGTAGTCGATGGTGATGGTGAAACCATCGGTAGTCGATTATGATGGGGATACCATCGGTAGTCGATTATGATGGTAAAACCATCGGTAGTCGATTATGATGGGGATACCATCGGTAGTCGATTATGATGGGGGGATACCATCGGTAGTCGATTATGATGGTGAAAGCATCGGTATTCGACTGAGGTGATACCAATAGTAAGATTGATGGGTCAACTGAGGTGATACCATTGGTAGTCGATTGTGATGGTGAAACCATTGGTACCGTAGTCGATTGTGATGGTGAAACCATTGGTAGTCGACTGAGGTGATACCAATAGTAATATAGTGATGGTGATACCAATGGTAATCGATAGTGATTGTGATACCAATGTATAGAAACAAAATATTTTAAGTTACTATATAAAACACTATCTATGGAAATTATCTTTTTCTAATGTAAAAACTGAAAAATAGAAATGAAGACGCCGAAGACGCTTAAAGAACATTTGTTTATACTATTCAATCGATATAAATAATCAATATGTAATCATAATACTAATTGATATTGGCCGTGGAACTACAGAATAAATTTATATAGGTCCATGATTAGACAGACATAAGGAGTCATTATGAAGATAAAAGAATTAAAATTCTTTTATCCATAATATTCAATCATTCAAATTAAAATGAACTATGAACAATATTACTTACATGGTAACCAGCGAACAACACAAATACATACCAAGTTTACTCAACCAAATGACTTAAATGTAGGTCAATCATAACCAATTACAATAGGAATTTGTAAAATGGGTCGATTTCGATTATGTTCGATTAACACAAACAAATACCCTGGCGTATACATAAAGTATTGTTTCCATTAATTTCACGTAGGCCTAATTAAATTAATATAATTTTGCACATTATCAATTATATTGATTTAGTATGAAAGCTAAATATAGCTACTGCGTATTAATATTATTATTACACTATTATTACTTCTCTGTTAATAAACACTTACTAAAAGTAAGTAATTTGTTACTGAAAAATCAACAATCAATTTGAAACCGTAATTAGCGACAGGTAATTATTTTCAAATTTTACTTCATTTCACGTTTTATTTTCCATACCAAAGCCGTTTTTTCCAGGTGTAAAAGATATGATTCAAACTTTCCATTTCAACTGCGTAATGTGAATAGAGCAAGTAGTTATCATAGGGCAAGGTAAGTTAAGGCTAACTCCGGCAGTGTAGTACGGCGAAGCCCGACGAGTCGGCTCGTCGAGAGAAAATTAAACATGTTTGAAGTTCTCTCAACGACATAAAAACTACCCCGACGCTATCCCAAGACGAATCGTCTCGTCGGGATTCAACTACGGGATTCAACAGCACCTAGACGTTCCGTCGGGCCTCGTCGTACGATGCTATGTTGGCCTTAATCAGGAGACAAGACGGCAGATTTTCGCAGTCTAGTGTCTTACATAATACTACGTTCGAGTGTCGGGTGGTTATCGATAACTTCTGTTATAAAGCAAATGAAAATTATGTGTCGTTGTTTTTCAATATTTTTCTACTTCATGAAGAAGTCAATCAAAACATTTCTTCGTTTTTTTCAATAATAAAAATATGAATATTTACTTATAAAGATTCACACACTCTCGATTCTACTAAAAAAAGTGTAAACAGCAAAATGATAATAGGCCTACAATGTGGCTTTGATTTTTTTTTTTATTAGCGCAATACAAATGTTTAATTATTATTATAGTGTAAGCTCTATTCAATGTTGCTGTGTTTTCTAAATTGCTAATTCTTCTGTAGGCGCCAAATACAGTTAATTTGAAAATCAGCTTCACAGTATAAATTAATCAATCAATCAACTATAGGCCTATTTATGTACGTGTGGCGAGCTGCTTATTGACTTTCGATTGCAGGCGGTTATCTAATTATATAATTTCATTCATTCAAATTTTTATTGTCCAGCCAAATTGAAATGAATGTACTACTGGTGTTGATCGAACTCGCCGTATTTATTGCTCGTGTATCTGCCAGTGGTAAGTAGGCCTACTTTTGTTTTGATTCATTTACTATTATCATATTTGTATCACGAAAAAAAAAATGTGTCAAATAAAAAATTATTTGAAAATAGGCTAAACTCTCCAAAAGTTTAAACAAAGCCTAATCTGTTTTTATCCAGAGAAAATTGCACATGGAAAACCAGCTTATAGTAGCACGTGTATTGATGATAATCATTGGGCGCCAGAGCATATAAACGATGGACTAGATAACAAATGCACGCATTCGCGTATGTATACCAGTAATTAAAGCTCTTTAGGATCCTTCGTTCTCACAGGGAAGAATTCACTCTTCTCTGGTTATCCCAAGCATTTTTAATCATGTAACGACAATGGTGATATTTAAAAAAAAAAACGATACGATGGCGGAAATGTATCGTCGTGATGATGAAAGTGGTGTACGGCATTAGTCAAATGTTACATTCATAAGAGTTTATTTATGGAACATTTTATCATCAGATACTGTTTAAGGTTAGAATTGAACGAAGGAAGATTTTAAGAGAGATTTTTCACTGTAGCTTCCAAATAAATTATAATTATTATAATTGCCGCATTTATTGATAGGTAATTCTGTGGGTATCAGTGGCTGGATCTCAATGGAGAAAAAATAAATAAGTTAAAGTAAAATAGTCAGAAAAATTAGCAGAGCTTTCTGGCAACACTAGCCCTTTATCAGTGCAAGTTAATTGTTATACTATATCTCTATAATTATTATATAGATAATGAGCTGATACCTTATGTACCGTATACATCGATCTTGAAGACATTTATTCTATACAACGAGTGGAAATAACTAACAGGCTGGAGGACTGTAAGTAAGAATGTTGCAATTGTGATAATATATTCCAAAATCCACCTACTTATTTTGTCAATATGTCTCTACACGTATACAAGTTTATGTACTTTAAAACCCACCAAATACACGTACTTTCTTTTCATTGGAAATGATACTGCACACATTAAATTTCATTCATTTCATTTCATCTTTTATTTCGGAAAAAAGAATACAGAGTACAAAATTCTTATTAGCTCAAGAACAAATTACAAGTGTATACATTATTATAAATAATTTGACCAAATTGTCAAATTGGTTTTTAGTTAAATTTAACTGTTTATTTGGTAAGCGCCATTATTTTTTTTTCATCATAACTTATTTTTTGTGGAACAATCTATTGCATAAATAAATAAAACCATACAAAAAGTCTTTAAAAAAGTTTGATTGTATCTTTTTTCCGAGGGCAAATATACATATTGAAAATAACTAATTCCAACTTTTTAGTTGTATTTTAATCGTTTATGAACGTCATTGAACCAATCGCATTGCATTCCAACAGGTTGCAAATATCGGACGGTTGGTGGCGTTATCAGAATTGGAATGTCAGATGACGTCCTATCAAACCAAGCTTGTGGGGAGCCAATAACGACAAGCGAAGTTGATGCTAGTCAACTTATAGTGAAAGAATTTAGTCGATCGGTGTTGGGAAGATATGTTAGTATTTCGATAGAAAACGTTGATATATATTGCCTATAAATATCTGTGAAGTTAAAGTGTTTATCGAAGGTAAATATTATTCGTATCACATTTAGGACTAAAATCATATTGACGCAACGGGTCCCAATGTATAGGGTAGATTTTAATTTAGTCCTTATTTAAAACTACTGTTTAAAAAACTATTTCTTTCTATAGACGTAGTATCAATATTATATTTTTTTGTTCACATTGCTTAGATTTATCTGTTTTTTTTTTCTAACACAGCGACAACCTTATATTGAGGAGGCTGAGGCAAACGCAAATTGCTTAAAACTCTTTTGGCGTCTTTATGTATTGCTGCATAATTATTGATTGATTCTATCATGATTTCATAGATAATATATATATAATGTTATGTTTACATAGAAGTTTTAATTATCAAACCATTTAGAGTTGGCGGCGATTCAGCCTTTAGGCCCTACTCATAAAAAGAAAAATATGTTGGCACATATGGCGTGTCTGGAATTTAGTTACGAAGAAAACTAAAATAAAAACTTCGATTGGTGAATGTGAACTGCAATAATTATTACATTTTACTATAATAAATGAGAGTATCATACATCAAAACATTATGAATACATATTTATTGTTTTTTAACCTTCAGTCAGGTTGTACAACAACAATTGTTATAAAGTATCTGATACTCCAAAAACCTGGAGCGATGCCAAGGCAGCATGTGAAAGTCAATTCTCAACGCTTCTGACCATCAATACAACACAGAGGACGAGAGAACTTATGTCACAAACTTGACGTCATCATTTAGCTCCTTCTGGACAGGTCTCAATGACATCGAGCAAGAAGGTAATCCAGAATGGTTGACCAGTGACACGCCGACTTACATGAACTATGACAAAGCAGAAAGTGAAGATGACATGGATTGCTTCAGAATTACCGCCAATGATGGATCCTTACGTCATGCAGATTGCAACTCAGAAATGCAATATATATGTGAAAGTAAGAATATATTTATGTATCGTAATGTCACTCTTCATGAATGATAGTGTCTAGAATGAAAAATTTTCTTTATTTTGATGTTTACCTTTTAAGGCTTGGTATACATCTATATCTTTGTGCAACAATATGCAGTGCAATAATATAATTATTATGTTTTCTTTTATAGCAAAATCTGTCGCTTACAAAAAGTTTGAAATCAATGCACAAAACAAATCTCCAACCTCAGAGTACGTGAGAAGCCTGCTCTCTACAAGTCCTGGAACATGTTCACTAGAATGCGGAAATGTGGACGCGTGTAGTTCGTTTTCATACAATCACAAGACGAACGAGTGTATTATTAATATTAGTACCAGTACAGGTCAAGATGGAGAACTTACTGATGCTGAAATGGTTGATTTTTAATTAGTCACATTTTCACAAGCAGTGTGCATTACAGTCAACTAAGTATTTTTGGTTGTCTTTAAAGACTTTAACTTTAAATAAACTTAAGTTGTAGGCCTAGTAGTCATTAGTTATTCATGATATGCCTTTTTGTTGCAATCTGAATGATAAGTGATGTTAAATATAAATTCCAATGTTCATTATTGTTTATTGTTCACTAGTAGTAGAATTAACAACAATTGTTTTATATTAAACCATCTTGGAATAAATATACAAGGTAACTGTTGTAAACTGATCAACCAAATTATAGACTTTTAAAAACTAAAAAAAAAACAGCAACAAAAAATGATGACGAATAACGGGAAATCATGCCAACAATTATGTAAACAAAATATGGTTTAAAAAACAAATAAAATACAGTAATAGTGTAGTTAATTGATGATGGACAATAGAGCGGTTTCGCAATCTTACGAATACGATAACGAAAACGGATACGTCACGCACACGTATTAAGCCATAAAAAAATCTGTTTCGCATGGCAACGAAATATTGAGGCGCGTCCAAAATATGACTGCGGTAAATTTGAGCGAAGCGCAGGTACGTGTTGCTTGGTGCTTGGCTGCTGCCTAGGCCTAGCGTAACATCAAAGCGAGTTTATCAAAATTGACTTGGCATTTTAGTAAATTACTTTAGTAAATTACTTTCAATAAATCTATAATTATATTATAATCAAGAATCATTCCTGATTCAAATGCAAAATGTGCAAAATAGATCAAAAACTATACTCGTTTTGTAGTTACGAATATGACTGGTGATATTCGTCAACACGAATACGCTTTACGAATATGAAATGGATCAGCTCAAAAGTTTCACAAATGTATGACGTATCCGTTTTCGTTATCGTATTCGTAAGGTTGCGAAACCTCCCTATTAGTTTTGTAATGAAAATAACGTTCAAAATGTCAAAAGAGAAGAAAAAGAAACAATGCTTAATAATATTTATTCGGCAAAAGTTCTTGCCAGGAGCAAGTAATAGACATGAGCCAAACAGAAAAACTGCTTATGGGTAGAAAATAAATAAAATAAAACGAATTGAACAAACTGATGCTGAAAATGTTGATTTTTACTCTGTTACCTTTTCAAAAAACAGTGTGCACTAAATTCAACTGAAGAGCATATGCGTACTATTTACTTTTACCAAATACAAGTAGAACATTTCCCTTTGGAATCTATATATACATTTACGTAAGGGAAAAATTCGGTAAATCGCGCCTTACTTCTCGAATTTTACTGTTAGATTATAAACACATAATATACAAATAAACTATATTACAGACAATTGCTTCTCAACGTTTGTATTAATTAATAAATACATCGTAGTGGTGTATCGTCACATGTACTTTACTATTTTAATCGACTATGACAGTGAAAGTTTTAACAAAGTATTAAGTCTATTGTTAAGGATCTGAACAAACTAACGCTCATTTAATGTTAAAAGAGTTACCGGTACCTAATAAATTGTTATGAAAATTATATATATCTTGAATGATGTATTTTCTTTTTTTTTTTAAACGTTGTTTTATATCTTTGTATATAATGTCTATAAGATGTATATAAATGGTATGAATTAACAGGGTATGAAACAATACGGTATGTATATGTATATATTTAATGTATTTGTGGGTGTCTGTGTACAATGTGAATAAATATAAGAAAACATGAAAACAGGAGGATAATATTGGAAACAATATGTGAAAAACTAAAATTTACAAAAATTACTGATATTTTTTTTTTGAGCAGAAAAATATAAAGAAAAATGTAGAATATTAACGGAAAACAATATAATTAAAGAAAGAACATATGAAGACAGATATTACTGATTTATTTGTAATGTATTTAATTATGATATGAAAGAATAAAGGTGGTGGTTCACGCCACAAAAGAGAAAAAAAAAAGTATTAAATCGCAAATGTTTTACTGCATTAAGTTGTATATTATGTATAGGCCTATAAAACATGAACGAAATATTTCGTTGCCGAATGGATAAAGAATATATTTTAAAATGGTACCTCTTTGTACATTCCCACGACATTAATGTTACATACAAAACACAAATTGGGTTTGTTTAAAATGAGTCCAAAAATAAAAAATTTCTCTCTCTTTCGGAAGTAATTCCCAGGGTGCTAATTTTAGTTGACTGCATACATCATCGTGTCTATTTATTCGTGTCTGTAAACGACAATAGTCCTGCGGTACCTACATTTGAAATCGCCATTTTTTTACGCTGAAATTACTGAGGAGAGAACGTCCATCTAGTTATCACAATTAGATATCGCTTTCCCGTTAGGTAGATACCGAACGGCACGTGATGGAAAAGATAAAAGCACTTGTGTTTAAATAATTGTCAATATTAGATCTCATGATTCGTCATTAAATTTCAAATTATGGCTTTTGTAAAGAGTTCGATCATTAGTAAATATTATTTATATTATGTCACACTAACAAGAATAACAATAAAATAACTTGTTCAAACTGTGTGTTATAAAAATGTGATCATGTGCAGAACTAAAACTGTTCTTACTGTGTAGACTTTTATTTTAATGATTGTTTACGCTTCAATGCACACGTAGTCAAGGCAACAACGCTCTCTTATTGAACCACCGTCAAATTAATAATAAAGGGTATAAAGGAGCATTATATATCAATCATCCAAATTATGGAACACATTCAAAAATGACAATAAAACAAACTGTCTATCTATATATATATATGTCTATATCTGTATGTCTGCATGTCTGTCTGTCTGTCGGTCTGACATGACATGAAGCTTGATTGGTCATAATTCATTTCAATAACAATCGAGTCAGTAACAACACTAATTTACCGTTATCTGTTGATTGACATTATTGATTTGGTCGATACGACATATCGATTTACAATCGATAGAATACTTATATATATACATTGACATTCCTCATTACATCTCATGCTTTATTGAAACATGTATTAAATGTACCTTCAAATGTTATGTCAGAAAATGTTGTGTCACGGAAAATAAAACCTCACCCCGCTCCTGGTGCCTGTGTTATCATTGGATAGAAACGAGAGTTAATTTGAAAATATGATTGCGTATGTAATACTGTTGCTGTTGAAACTGAAATTGTTTGTTATACCATTAACTGGCAGTGGTAAGTACCGTATATGATTTCTTGTTTTAAAACGTACAAAAGCAGAAATAAATGATATTTAATACCATCATTTTTCTCTATATTTGAGTAGCTGAGGTTCACACGAATTTGGCTGTAAAGCGAAACTTTATGCCCAGCCGATTATAGGTACTCTATCTATTTCCGAAGTATCATTGGAATATTTGGTAATACCACATCTCTAGATGATATGTTTAAAATTGTTATACTTTTGAAAATTAATTCAATTATACAAGACTCAACCCACCCATTACACACTCATATATTATTATTAGCAGATCAGGAAGGGCTAGACTGACAAAGAAAACAATTTCTACAAACCGCTTCAGATTTCCAACACTCATGGCATGCAATTTATTTAATCAAAACTTTAAAAAATAGTAACTTGTATTTGTTTATTTAAAATTTATCACTGTATTATTTTATGATCTACTATGTACAAAACATATCTCAAAATTGTAAAATTTTAAGAATAAAGTAGACTTGTATCTTGTAACGACACATGTGTTTCACATGTATAGTAACATAACCCTTAACCTATACTTACATTATACAGACACCACATGTGACCACAGACACAACTACCCCCCCCCCCCCCCCCTTATATGGGAAACTTACTAAACTTCTAAATAAGCAAGTTTATGTACTATTAGTTTCAGTTGAAATTGGCCACGGAAAACCAGCTTACGTCAGCACTTCTTATTCCAACTGGTATCCAAGTAAGATTAATGATGGAAATATTAATAGTTGTTCGCATACGGGTAAGTTTGATGCACTTAATACAAACAGCCATTTAAATCATTTGTTTGACAACCACGTCCTACGCCAAAGCAGGATTTGGTCAGCATTATTGACAGAAAGACGACACCAGTAAAAAAGGTTAAATACAAATCCGAGAAATGCCCTGTAGGTCAACCAAAAAATGTCAATAATAACGAAAATGAAGATTATAACGACAATGGAGATAATAACGACAATGAAGATAATGACGAAAATGAAGATAATAACAAAAATGAAGATAATAATGACAATGAAGATAACAATGACAATGAGGATAACAATGACAATGAAGATAACAATGACAATGAAGATAATAACGACAATGAAGATAATAACGACAACAAAGATAATAACGACAATGGTGGTAATGACGACAATGAAGATAATAACAACAATGAAGATAATAATGACAATGAAGGTAATAACGACAATGGTGGTAATGACGACAATGAAGATAATAACAACAATGAAGATAATAATGACAATGAAGATAATAATGACAATGAAGATAATAATGACAATGGAGATAATGACGACAATGAAGATAATAATGACAATGAAGATATTAACGAAAATGAAGATAATAACGAAAATTAAGATAATAATGACAATGAAGATAATAATGACAATGAAGATAATAACAAAAATGTAGATAATGACGACATTTGTATGTATTTTTTATGATGATTTTCCAAATAAATTCAAATCAAATCAAATGAATGAAGATAATAACGACAATGGAGATAATGACGACAATGGAGATAATGACGACACTGAAGATAATGACGACAATGGAGATAATGACGACAATGAAGATAACAATGACAACGACGATAATAACGAAAGTGAAGATAATAACGACAATGGAGATAATAACGATAATAAAGATAATAACGACAATGGAGATAATAACGACAATAAAGATAATAACGACAATGGAGATTCTAACGACAATAAAGATAATGCCGACAGTGAAGATAATAACGACAATAAAGATAATAATGACAATGGAAATGGATGGATGAAGATGGATGGATAATAACGACAATGGACATACTAATGGCAATGAAGATAATAACCACAAAGAAATAATGCCGGCAATGAAGATAATGAGGGCAATGGAGATAATAATAACGACAATGAAGATAATAACGACAATTAAGATAATGACGACAATGGAGATAATAACGACAATGGAGATTCTAACGACAATTAAGATAATGACGAAAATGAAGATAATAACGAAAATGAAGATAATAACGACAATTAATATAATAACAACAATTAATATAATGACGACAATGGAGATAATAACGACAATGAAGATAATAACAATTAAGATAATGACGACAAAAATACAGATAATAACCACAATTAAGATAATAACCACAATGAAGATAATAACGACAATGGAGATAATAACGACAATGAAGATAATAATGACTATTATGATATATAACAATAGACAATTACGTTGATTACTCATTTAAAAATATGCTTATGTTTACATTGATATTTATTAAGGATCGCAGATATCACCTTATATATACATCGATCTTGAAGGAATGTATTATATAGAACGAGTGGAAATAACAAACCGAGGAGACTGTAAGTACTAGAGAGTTAAGAATCTTAATATTCAAGTTTTATTGACCTGAATTTAAATAGTGCTGCTGTATCTCCACGTGACAACATCTTGCCAGTAGCATAGAAATATTCGGTAATACTTTTTGTATCACGTGTGCCTGTATTATGTCAGGTTAAGTTAAAGGAGTTTCAGTGCAAAAAGTAATTACTACTACTTTTTATTATGCGAATTTTCGCTAAATGTAAAGTATATATATAATATTTGTAATGATAATATATTTTTTATGTTATTTGATTGGAATATGAATCCTATATAACGAAAACTTCTGTATAGTCTTATTGAGTATTACTTCAATAGGTTGTCAAAACCGGGCAATTGACGGTGTTGTTAGAATCGGTATGTCTGACGACGTATTATCAAATACAGCTTGCGGAGAACCTATAACGCAAAGTGAGGTTAATGCTGATTTACTTCTGGTCAGGGAATGCAGACAATCAGTTTTAGCAAGATACGTTAGTGTTTCGATAGAAAACAATAACGGTTGGGCACTAAATTTGTGTGAAATAAAAGTTTTCAGTGAAGGTAAATACTATCCAAATAGATCACATGCCGTAGGCCCAAATATATTAATACGAACAATGGCCGTTATACCGCGTTTGTGTCTGTGGTAATTACTGAGATTTCACTCTTATTGCCTAAAATGGTCTCTTCTTGGATAGAGCCATGTGACTTTCAACTATAAGTATTAACTTACGCAGCGCTATAATCGACACACATGCGTAGTATGTCCCGAAGTCACGTTTACTGTTGCTTGTACTCATTTATTACATGTTATTGATCGATGTATTATACATAACTATCGATGGTAACATTTATGTAGTTTCAAATTGATTGTGTTTAATGTATTGTCAAATGGAAATGCATAACTAATTTATTTACGTGTTTTTTCTTTATCGAAAACTTTAGTCGCGCTATACAACAACCGTTGCTATAAAGTATCTGATACTCCAAAAACCTGGAGCGATGCCAAAGCAGCATGTGAAAGTCAATTCTCAACGCTTCTGACCATCAACACAGATGACGAGAGAACTCATTTGACTAGCTTGATGCCATCCTTTAGCTCCTTCTGGACAGGTCTCAATGACATCGGACAAGAAGGTAATCCGGAATGGTTGACCAGTGACACTCCGACTTACATGAACTATGACATAGCAGAAAGTGGAGATGAGTCTGACGACATGGACTGCTTCAGAATTGCCGCCAATGATGGATCTTTACGCCACGCATATTGTAACTCAGAAATGCAATATATATGTGAAAGTAAGATATGTTTTTGATAGTATGCCGTAATAAAGTAGGCCTACAACATGCTCTGAATACACGTTTCCTTCTTGGTATTTGATATAAATTTGCAGACATTACCACCCTGACATTACCAATACTAAACTTGGTTCCCAGAACGAATTCAAGGACGTTAGCGCGCCGAAATCGATCACAACTGACAGTTCGGATCATGCGTCTTGATTGGTCAAATTACGGTGGGTTACGTGCTTGCGAAGGGGTGGCGTAAGTAATTTAACCAATCACAAGCGATGGATTATCAGTCGCTTTTACAGTCTTGCTTTTAGTCGTTTTACGTGACGATCCATCTCAAGTTAGGAAACGCCATGTGTGCCAAAATGTTTTTCTTTTTATTTAAGCCGATTGCCGTCTTGAACATCTACATAAAGTGGTGTCGGAAAGATAGAAGCTAATGCATAATATACTAGGAGCAATATGTGTTCGTAATGAACCCTCATTGTGCGAATTTGGTCCAACATAATGGTGTTTATTTTGTCTTTTATAGAAAAAACCATTGCTTACAAAATATATGAATTCACTGCACAAAATAAATCTCCGACATCAGAGTACGTGTTAAGAAGCATGTTCGCTACAACTCCTGGAACATGTTCACTTGAATGTGGAAATGTAGACGCGTGTAGTTCGTTTTCCTTCAATATAGGGACAAAAGAGTGTACTATTTGTACCAGCACAGGTCAAGATGGAGAGCTAACTGATGCTGAAAATGTTGATGTTTACACTGTTACCTTTTCAGAAGCAATGTGCACTAAATTTAACTGAATGCTATCTTCTTTTTTAACACCCCTATTCAAGAGTCACACCTATTCAGGTGAAACGAACGAGGGACAACCAACTCCTCCGAAATGTAATATAATGTATTGAGACACTTTGTTGGGACCCGAAGGTCTCCTTTTAATATACCTTTTTAAATACTTGTAAATAATGGTATGTTTAGTGTGTTTAAGCTGAAAGAACAAACTTCAACAATTATTTTGGTCAATTGTTTTTGATAATAAGAAATAATGATAAACCTTACGTTAAACATTGGTCCCTACATAATGATTATAAATATTAATACATTCCGCCATGATTTTGGTAAAATGTTGCAGTGTTACGAAGTCAGAGAGAGAATGGCAAATTGCTACCGAACACGTTCGGACATTTTGGCTATAATTATTGTCGTGCCAGTTGACTTGCGCATGCACATATCATAACATGACGTCGTGGATATCAGTCGACATAATGAACGTGCGCATTTTTTTTTATTAAACTACCACACACAAAGAGAGCAATGTATTACTCGACATCATAGGATATATTTGTCTAAAAAAAACAAACATTGTATTTAGTAGTTTAATAATATAATTCCAAACTAGATTTCAAGTACGTAATCATGAATGGTTTAACGTAAAGAATTATATACAGATAGATTTGAAGTGATGATCATTGTAATATCGTTGCAGAATAGTATATTAGCACCACTACATGTTCAGTAGAATTAGTGATTCTTTTAGTATGTATAGAATGTCCTGCTGCAACCGCTAGCAGTGCCAACATTATTTCAATTACGGGACCGGAAAGGATAACTCCGTTTTAGGTGTTTAAATAAAGTGTCTTATTGGGAGTATAATTGCTATGTATTCCGAATGGATGTCCAGTGACAGTGTATATTGTTTATTCTAAATCACATTATAGTGTAGGCTGGTACGTCGTTTATATGAATGTCGTGTATATTTTTTGTTAAAAGCAAACTTTGACTTTATTTCATATCTTGATAATATAAGGAATGAAAAAAAATATGTTGCCATTTTTTCAAAAGACCTCTAAAGGACCAAATTCAAGATGGCCGCCAACATTCAAATAACCCTATTAAAAATCAGAATATCACCAATAATACAAATTATGAATGTGGAACAAGTCCGTTTTGATGGTATTACTGTACCCATTATACAATCCTAACTATGTAAAGCGATAATCTGTCGGCCATCTTGGATTTCAAAATGGCCGCCACTAAAAATTAAATTCTTTAAATAATATTTTTTAAATGTGTGCATAAATTGTTGTTTGTACACAATGTTCTAAAATTGTTGTCACTTCTCACAGGATTGTAAACTGTAAATATAAGGCTAAAGTTGTCAATGTCCTGTATAACAGATATATAATACCCCACTATGACTATTAAATTAAATAATCGTTCAAAGTTGAAGTTGCAAAAGTATGGAACAAATTAACAATTTATATCAAATATTCAACATCAATTACGTCTAACTAGAGGGTTAGACCTCTAGTTCGCTCGCTCCCCTCTAGGAAGTGTAAACGAAGGTTCTCGGAAGGATAATGACTCCGGTAAAAATGTTTTAGAAGGACGTTCTCCTTGTACGTTTTCTGTCGGTTACCATTATTGAAAATGCTTGACATTCGAAAAACTAAACCTACTCTGTTTCACAGTGTCTTAGATGATTAATAACATTTTAAAGTATAGTGTTTATTGTTTAATAGGGCGGAGGTGGGGAGGCAGAGTTCATTTGAGGGAGAAGCTTATTCGAGGAATTTTTTAGTTTTAATAATATCGTAACATTTATAATCAAATAAAATCCTCTAATAGATATGAAAAGTGGTAAAAAATTATAACAAATGCTTGGTAAATTATAGTTAACAGTGTAATGAATTCTATTATAAATAGTATATACAATATTGTGTGTATAATTAATGTAGATGGGCGTTTATTAGATAGTTGGGTAGGTGGGGGGGGGGGGGGGTGTAGGCGATTATTATTCAAAGTGATGTTTTATTGGGAGGCGTTTATTCAAATAAATACCATCATAATACATTATTTCATTTAAACATCTTTTAAAACTAACTTCCGCGACAGTGTAGGCCGTTTCGGCCCAAGAAGGAAGATGTTTTTAGACTGCTTGCAATATGGGCCCTAATGGGACACAGATAGCCTACAGTTATTCCTGCCAGCTTACTCAATAAAACTTGGCTATCGGGATTTTATTTTTTAACTACTGTACCTTCACACGCGCGGTCCGATCCGAAAATAAACAAAAAACTAAAATAGCTATAGCCACTAACGACCAACTTAACTGAAACCAGGTAGTTGCAAGGTGAACCTGTGAACTCATCGTGAACCTGGAAATTACTTTGACCGCGTACAATTGAAATTGAGTTGAAAATCTACCGATGAATCAGAAATTTTGTTTAAAAACTCTTTATAATATATTCCTAAGATAGAAATATGGAACAATATCGTAATGGTGAAACTGTTTTACATTTCGCGGTACACCTGAGATAATTCAGGTAGGTATCCAAGGCAGAAATTTGTTCCAAAGTTTTTCCATTGTGCTCGCCTATGTCAGAATTAACCATAATTTATATATAGATTCTAAATTACAGATCTCATTTCTTTTCATGAACCTGAAACTTGACAGGAGACAGGACCACAATATACAACAAGTGCATTTATAACTTATTGTGAAATCCTGTATAAATATGTTAAATAATAAATGCGTTATTGCTATGTAATTCAATGTCTGAACCTTCAGGGCCATAGTCACCAGTATGGTTGGTAAGTTTTCAACCTGTCAACTTTTGGCAGAAGCTTGAAGGAAATACAGATACACCTCTGCCTATAAATAACCTTGTAAATGAATGAACTCCTACTTCTCATCTTCTACAATCTCAACCAATTTCATTAGATATGTACCCCCTACAGACAGACCAGCATTATACACTGGGTTGATGAGTGCACATGGTTGTGGTATAAAAACTCATGTACTAGGGAAAGACAAGAATGCCTGGTGATGACTCTTGCCCAAGATGAGTGGAGGTGGACAGAGATGACATCAAAAAGCAATTAGTATGTCGACCCGGTGAACTATATGGCTTTTGGACATGTAGCATTGTGAGAATAGTGTTGAGGCAGGTGCTTTTGTTGAAACTGAACTTGTATTACCTATACAACCAGTGACACAAATCGGGACACAAATATCTTAAATGGAAAACATCTGTAAAGGACAAAACCACACTAATTCTGCTTTCTCTCTACAACTTGCTTCTACAAATGCAGACGGAGAAAGAGATTCTAAGTTAAGTATGTATATGAGAGGACATGTATGTGTGGGACTTGCTGGATTTACACCAATTGATCAGGGTCATTGAGCATGGTATCATTGGAATAACACAAATTAATGATTTCATCAGAGCTGGCAAATCTAGTTAACATTTAAAGAGAGATGATATCCCGGTTAATGAAGAATGCTGCAATTCGCACAAAGGTGTGTGTTGGCCATGGCATGATGAAATTGGACAGAAAATGTTTGAGGCATTGGTAAAAGTCTTGTAGAAGGCAAACTGTCTATATGGGATCCTAAGAAAAAGACGAATATTGGCAAAAAAATATATATGACGGTGAATACAGGTGACAAACTTATCAAAGTAAAAGAAGACTCCTATAGAGATTATTTGCCGGTGAAATGAGGTCTTTCAGTTATTTTGCCAATTTGTTTCTGAACAAGGTTGTTGGGAACGGAGATCAGTCTGTGGAAGTTTGATGGATACAGTAGTAGAGAACGAAGGAAGGTCAACTTACTGTATCGCATTCAAGATTAGAAATATTTCATTGAAGGACTTTGGCGGAGTTAGTTGTCATTTAACTGAAGAAGTTTATGAGATGTTTTAATATGAAGAAGTATACAGTCAGTACTATAGACCTCCTGATGGTCAACATTTTGTGTTAATCACCATGTTGTTGTCATAAGCATATCATTTTGTATATTTCAATCTAATTTTATTTAACAAGTTTTAATAAGAAATTTAACCCATTTAAAAAAAAAATGTTGTTTTATTTGATTTTATGTGATTTCAATCAACGTCATAACTTGCACATGTTTTAATAAGAAATTTAATCCATTTTTAAAAAATGGCGGCCATTTTGAAATTCAAAATGTCAGAATACTAATGAATATAGGTTTATAATAATTCTTATATAGCAGAGAACCCATATGAACTTAAAATATTATTCATAATGGGTGTTACTTTGTCCAATATGGTACATTTATTGGATATTTTACGTATTGGCGGCCATCTTGGATTTGACACCCTTAAGCTTTTTTAAAAAAATGGCAACATATTTTTTTCATTACTTTACATCCTAAAGACACTAAATCAGCTGGAATTTTGCTTTTAACAAAAAAATGACACGAAATTACATAGTGGCCTACACTATTATGGACTACTCGCTTGAACACAAGGATTAAATGTATTCCATTTTAAAATAGAATTCCACATGAGTACGCTATTATGTAGTACTATATAATTAGTAAGGAAGAATTTTTTTTTATTATTTTTTTTATTTATTCGACTTCTCACTAACACAGTTAGTGAAGGATCTGGACCAACAGGTGGTAAACACCTCTAAAACGGTCCAGTCCCAATTTGCACAGTGGCTGTGTGTGACAGTGGCTGTGTTTGTGTGAAGAATATATTACCATTAACTTCAGGCGCAATTATTAAAATATAGAGATTTATGCTTATCACTTAAGTTTAGTACAATAAAGGTTCAGATGGAGTTATTCGAGACGATCAACTTCACGTTAGGATATAAAAAAGAATGTAATTGGTTTTGATGGAGTTTATTTGCGACGAAACAGTCGATTACCAACATTACGAAATCACAGGACGATAGGCCAACAGTGAATAATAAAACCATTCGAACTGTTAATCAATTTTAGAAGAAGTCGACGTCGCATTATTGCCAAGGTTTATTCAGTGGTTGCCGAAACGCACAACTTATATAATAATGCAGTGCGAGTGCTATGTCCGATTTTAGAGTGGCATCATTTAAATGTTCTGAGCCGCAGGAGTGAGTGAGTGAGTAGTTTCTCACACCAAGGTTTTAATCTAACAACAGAATGCTGCTCGCCTTGCCAAGATAGGAACTCGTGTTACGCGATAAAAAATGACGATCCATCGCGTCGTGATTGGTCAATCACTTGCGTTGCGTCCTAATAGGACCGACCCAAGGTTGATATCTATATCTGACAACATAAGGGTGGAACTGAACAAGTAGGCCTACATTAAAGCTAACATAGAAAATAAAATATTGAGAACATACATTAAAATATTAAAAGATGACAATGACAAGAGTATGAGTATTTATGCGCATGCTCGACTCTCATTGTAAAGTTTAATATAATAAACTCTTTGTATAAAACCCCACCATGAATATTTATATGTTGCTTTATTTTATACAAATTTACTTCGTATTTAAACTCACTCGTACGCGTTAGTTGACCAGAAACAGACTTTGCAGAGCAAGTCTGTGTTTTTGAAATTCGGTTGCAGAATTTGAATCTATCACAAATTGCTTGTTGTTGTGCTGTTTAGACAAATGATTGTACAAGATGATGACAAATGTGATACGGACGGTAATGAAAATCATCGCGTTTATGGCTTACGTTTCTGCCAGTAGTAAGTACATCCACTGCTTTTTTTCTCACGACTATTTTTAATATTAACCCGTTTTGACGTCTTGTTTATTTATTTTTAGTTTGTGTATTTCGTATCTATGTAAAATGGTCTTGAAATAACATATATTAAAACATCTCATTTCATTTCAAGATCTTAGCCATCATTGGTATAATGTATTAATTGTTGAACATTGCTCATCTACACTCTACATTATTAATAATTTTCCGATGATGTGGAAATTTAGAATTAGGCCTAATTATATTTTCATTTTATGTTTGTACTTTTAAAAAACAGAAAGATAATGATATATCGGCTTTAAAGTGTTCTTTTCTTCGATGTTGGCAATAATTACGGTATTGAATTGCACATACAACAATCGGACAGAAATACGTAATTAATGAGGCGAGAAAGATTATTTTCGCCTTATAAACGTCCAGTCCCACAATTACTATACAATGCACCATAAAAACCTTTCTAGCTTAGGTTATAGCTCGACATAGAAGGCAGCATCTGTAGAACTTCATCCTATAAAAATGCACGAAAAGTTAGTTTCAACAAATCCAGGTTTCCGTCATTTTGTGCAATAAATAAATTGTTTATTAATTTATAATTTAAGTTGATACTAATTATCATTAAACATACTGAATTGTGAATGAATTGGCAGAAGATTCATTCGGACACCACTATAACCTCTAAAATACAATACTGAATCTATTTTTCAGAAGAAATTGCATATAGAAAATCAGCTTTTATTAGCAGTTCAAATAGTAAATCTGAAGAGGGGTCATCAAATATAAATGACGGATCGAGAGACACATTCGCGCATACGGGTAAGAGACTACAGTATAAAAACTTTTTTTTTCTAAAAATCGTGGCTTCCAACGGACTGATAGAAAATACATTTTAATCATCACTTAGATCATTATAAAATGTGTTGTTGTAAGTATACCCATGGAGGTTTCTTCAAAAAACAGACTAAGCATTTTTGCAAATTTAAGCCTAAAGCAGGTCAAATTAGCAATTTAAATGACGGGTACATAACCCATGGAGGAAATAGTGCCTAGCCTATCTATTGTATGTTAACAACAGTGAAACCTCATGAGGTAGATATAATTGCTTACTTGACGTCACAACAATTTACGGCGACGGCTGTACGGCGAGTGCGCACGGCCAAATCGTAAATCTTACCATTGTTCTAAAATCATTATGTACATCCCTAAAATACGTTATCTTATCTCGTTAAAGTTGTCCTTTAAGGCTAAGAGACAATACTTCGAACCTGGTGAATTTTAAAGTGAATTGCGACGACCTAGGATCTAAACATGAGTGTGTCGTTGGTCGTCGCCTGAGCCCAGAACCGTTCGAGTTAAGTCATCGTCGTCCACTAACATATAGGGAAACACGACGGGAAGCCATAGGACGGAGCTTATGAATAATTTATGCATGACCTTCTAAAAAGTGGGCGGAGCTTAGTGTGAAGTTCCGCCGTCTTAACTTTTTGAGAACGATAAAGTTGCCATTTTCCGTTTACGGAAATAATGTATATATAACCTTAAATATACAGTTACAATTACATTTAAACGTGGAATTTTCTCTAACTCTTTTTCTTCAACTCTAAATAATATTTGAACTTCTAATTTAATTGTTCAAAGAAATAACAGTTTTATTGGGTTAAAATTGATGTGTTAAAAGCGGCGTTTGAATGCGAGGCCCTATCTGGGAAGGCCTATGCTGCATCACCAAAGCCAAGCGATTCAAAAGGGCCCCGCGCCACGAGACAGGGAGGATCGGAGAGAGAAACTGTCGGTCGTCGTCTTCTTCGCGCAAGGGTGCGTAACTAATAAAACGGCTATGTTGACTGTTAGGATTTTACCCTCTAGCGAACACATGGTATTCGTCGTCCTCCCTCCTAACCGTCGTGTTTCGTATAAGTCCCTACTTATTTCGCGACGGCGCTACCACTAAAAATAAATCTGGACATGCGCATGTTTGTTATACAAATTCCAATGTCCTGGACGTAGAATCGACGACTTGCCAAGCCTAACGCATGCCACAATAAAGTACATGACGTCATATGTCCTAGGTTATAGGCCGTTGAGATCGACATTTTCGCTAAGCCCCGAAATAAATGAGGATCGATTATTACAATGTATTTAGGCCTAATAAAACACGTTTTCTTTATGTCTGAATTGTTATTTAGGAGGTGAACGAACACCTTATGTATACATCGATCTTGGAGGAATATTTTCTATAAAACGAGTGAAAATAACAAACAGACGTGATTGTAAGTTTAAGCTTAACTTGTAAATGTAAATTGTTTATTAATAAAAACCATGTGAACATTTGGGGAAAAAAATTCAAAACCGCTGGATGCAGATACTGTAGTCAAAGTTAGATAGCTTATCTTATCAAAACAAAACTGACCCTTTTTTCCAAAAATGTATGTAAGGAAAAGAGTAAATACAAATACCGATTTTCTAAATTTTTCCCCCGATCTTAAAAGTAACAGTACATTTTTTATTACAATAGATAAAAGATCATTTATGTTTTGCATTTCAAATTAACACTGACAGACATATTTGTATATTCCGCCGACAGGTTGTAAAGATCGGACGGTTGATGGCGTAGTTAGAATTGGAATGTCAGACGACGTATTATCAAACATAGCTTGTGGAGAACCTATAACGGAAAGTGAAGTTAATGCTGGTAATATTTTTGTAAGGAAATGCAGACAATCGATTTTAGCAAGATATGTTGGTGTTTCGATAGAAAACCCGAAAATTTGGCCGCTGAATCTCGCCGAAATCGAAGTTTTCACGGATGGTAAATAGTTACTTCTTCATTTACCATAGTACGGCCAAGACAATCTAACAGGACACTGAGCTCGCCTTGCCAAGATAGGAACTCGTAACAGTTCTTTGATCTTATGTCTTGTTGCGAAAATGCCTACAGTATACTGTTCTATGCAGATCATTCTCCGCGGCGCGCGATGTTACTCTGTTGGCGAGGTGGCGAGAAATTGATCATGTCGCAGCCACAGTAAACCCTTTGATCTCCGGAGCTCAGCATCCTGTTGATAGATTGCCTTGGTATATTATACAGAATGTATAAATAGTCTATAATAAATTATTCAACCTTTCGATCTTCGATTATCATCTTCGGGAATGATAATTGAAACATTTAATTAAATATTAGACTTTCCTCTACCTGATTCGGAATTTGGTGCGATGGATCATCAAGAAGCCATTTTTTTGCTGAAATCATACGATTTTTTTTTCTTTTTTCTTTTGACCAATCATTAACAGTGAGCATGAATGATCTCGCTTGACAATGGATAACCGAATTCGTGTTCGATGTGTTGCCAAGTTTTATACATTTATTCTAAGCTTTTTATTTCTTTTTCAATTTAAAAGTCACGTTATACAACAACAGTTGCTATAAAGTATCTGATACTACTACTGAAAGCTGGAGCGATGCCAAGGCAGCATGTGAAAGTCAATTCTCAACGCTTCTGACCATCAACACAGAGGACGAGAGAACTTATTTGACTAACTTGATGTCATCCTCCTTCTGGACGGGTCTCAATGACATCGAGCAAGAAGGTAATCCGGAATGGTTGACCAGTGACACTCCGACTTATATGAACTATGACATAGCAGCCAGTGGAGATGAGTCTGGCGACATGGACTGCTTCAGAATTGCCGGCAATGATGGATCCTTACGCCACGCATATTGTAACTCAGAGAAGCAATACATATGTGAAGGTAATAATCATAATAATTATATTTCTATTGTAAAATTGAAAAAATTCATCTCCTTCCCAAAATATTTTTGAAATCAAATTTTCGTTTTTCATGAAGGTGAAAAATAAACGTTGAAACTTACCAACGTTTCGTGCGTTAGCATCGCACTTTCTCAAGGTAGTGGTGTACGTGTCAGCTTGGTTTGCCGACACTGATCATGGCATAGTCACGTGATGTTGTTGTGACATGCGCCCTCTCTGAGTTATTTCTTGAAAACCTCTAAATGGTGAATCAAAAATTTCTATTGTAGTTTTACTCTATCTGAGTCAACACAATTGTCGTATTTGATTGGAATTATACCGTTGAGTATAGTTTTCCCGTTGAGTACTTATTTAACAGAGTATTTTGAGCGTTGAGATTGTTCTTAACGAAAAGGCTTGCGCTGTTAAAACATTTTCTATTCGAATGAATATTGTGTTGAGCACAATTCGTTTACAATTTACCATTCCAATACAAAAAGGACTCAAGAAATCTTTATGTTGATTACGAAAGTTCCCAATCGAATACGAAAATTGTTCCGTAAATACACGGTTCACGTTGTTCTTAATTGTTGGTATCTGCATGCTGATCCTGACTATAAAATAAACTGGTATCTGGTGAGCATTTTTTTTTCATTCCTGAGGAAAAGGTGTCCACACCTTTTCAAGAATTTGTTCTTTCAATTTCAAAAGTAAATATCTCTATACACTTTTATTTCTAAGCCACCTTTTCAATTCCATTTAACTTGTGTGACGTGACTTAACGTCTATTTTCTATCAATGTAACCATAGTAACCGGATCGTGGTACTTATGTGTAATATTTTCTTTTATTTAGCAAGATCCATTGCTTATAAAATGTATAAAATCACCGGAAACACTAAATCTCCAACCTCAGAGTACGTGATAAGAAGCCTGTTCGCTACAAGTCCTGGAACATGTTCACTAGAATGCGGCAATGTGGACGCTTGTAGTTCGTTTTCATACAATCACAATACGAACGAGTGTATTATTAGTACCAGTACAGGTCAAGATGGAGAACTAAATGATGCTGAAATGGTTGATTTTTACTTAGTCACATTTTCCGACAATGTGTGCACTACATTCAACTGAATAAAGTAGACGTAGGTCTACTATAATTATAATTATTAAATATTTTTAAAATACCATTTTTTAATATTTGAAAACAACGGTTTTACAGACAGAACATCTGATGCGATAGTTTTGTCTTAATATTAGTAAAAACATAAATATTTTTGCATAAATGGCGTTTCATACGTGTATTACTTGAGTTTTGATCAGAAACAAATCAAACGACGACGTGTGGAATGACATAAAAAAGACAATAAATACAGACTTGGAGCAAGTCTACGGATGCCATTGCTTCTTACTATATTAAACTTGCGCAAAAAAAAACTAAATACATTTTCGTATTAGTATTATTATTAACTTAGGCCTAAATTAAATGTCTAGATTATATAGCTTACTTTCTCTTGAATTATTTATATCAACCTTCTTTATAAAATTTGCTTTGCTAATACTAAACAAACAATAAACTCCGAATATAAATTTAGAGTGTGAATATGCGAAGCTCTTTATAATCACCTCGTACGTGTTGTAACTTAATTAGTACAGTACAAGTATATTGTTTGGAGTTCATCATGACTGTATAATAATAAAGAAACTGGCATAAGTATATATAGCCTATTACATGTATCAATAGACAGAAAAAAAAAAAGGAAGATGGCGGAGTTACAATGCACTTGCATTACTATGAAAATGAATAAAACGACTTAATCAACAATATTTGAAATTCATGATCATGAATCCCCGTGTTACTGCAAACATTATATCCTCCTACGTTGTTTGTAATTTCTACATCATGCTCCTACTATAGGATGTACATTTTTTTATTATGTTTATAATATATAAACAGTTAATAACAATGTTAATGTATAGAGAAAAAAATGAATATTACTAGAAAACAATGTGGAACAGCAGAAAATATGCTAGTTTACAGGTATGGAAATAATGTTCGTTCTATTTTATGCACTATATAATATTAATTATAGCCTATTCATTGATTTTATTTATTACGTGAAATGTATTTCAATGTTTTAAAAGTAGGATGAACCTACATAAGACAGAAGTTAATAACATTAGGCCTATACTAAGTTTAAAAGAAATATCTAAATCCTGTGAAACTGTTTTGGGGGCTATCCTGGTAAAAAAAATTACGTCAATTGATAAACGGACACTATTGTACACATCTTCAAATATAGACCTTGTGAATTGCTTCTTTTATCTTGTATATTGTTATTGAAATTGATTTTAATGTGGATGAAATCTCAATTATTAAGTAATTCTTTAGAACAGCACGCAAAAAGAATATTATTAGCATACAGCACGCACTACTCCAAATGGTTAAAATGCCAATATGAAATTTAAACAAATTAGATTAAAAACAAATTGAAGATTAATAAATGAATATAATTATACTCTATTCTGAGATTACACTACATTTACCACAAAGTTACATTGAACATGTAAAATGTATTAATCAAATAAAGGAATTGCTTAAGTAATTATTTCACAGTCTTATAGTTCTCTCTTTGTAAATGTCTATATTATTGTGACAGCATATAATTAAAGATGTAAAAAATAATTATTGACATTAAAACGTAGTGGAGTTGTGGCTTGGTGGTTATGATGCTTGGCTACCAATCTAAGGGTCCTGGGTTCAAGTCCTGTCATATGTCAGGATTTTTTCTCATGACAATTTGCAACTCCACTCCCAAAGACTTGTAATTAAGTCGTTGTTTATGTAGAGCATCTTGTGTATATGTTTGTGTTGTGTATATGTTTGTGTTGTGAACAGGATTGCCACCTTTGAGAGAAGGACAGTGATTGAGTTCATTTGTGGTCTTCCTTGGCTATAAATGCCTAAAAAAAAAAAAAAAAAAATTTTTTTGTTGAATATGCCATTTTAATGTCACATAACAGTTACCCACACGACCAAGAGTTAGATCCAAAAAAATGATTTATCTGAGAAAAAACTTTAATTTAAAGCAAAACATAGTCAAATTGGCTGCCAGCCAATGGGTTTTTGGTTAAAATTAGCCATTTATTTTGTCATTTTATAAGTGAAAACTTTATTATTTTTTTTCTACAGAAGTGATTAACCTCATTAAAACTACAAAATAACATTCAAAGTCTAATTTAATTAGTCTTCATTGTTCATGTTTTTGGGGGATCGACAATACATCTCTAATAAATATAATGAATAGGCTCATCATTGTTATTTTTTTTATCAAGATACGTACACAATATTAAGAGAAACTGATGAAAAAATGAAGAAAACTGGTTAAATAACCGACATAATTTAACAAAAACATCTGAGACAAATAAAACAGTGTAGGCCTATCAGTAGCTCAATAAATAGTGCAGTCTTCTGACGATCTATGCCTAATCAATAAGTAGTTTAAGTTTTGTAATTCATTCATTTAAATCAATAGACTGTGGCACTAACATCAATTCTGCAATTGGAAAATTTACCTAATAAACATTCACCTAGTATGGTTTAATTCTCTTGGAGTTCGATATTTAAGTACAGTGTTTCTTGTATTTTGTAAATTAATCGAAACAAGACAATAGTTAATCGAAACAAGACAATAGTTATTGTCACGTAATTAAATACTACTAATTCATTGAATTACAAGTTAATTTTCTTACCGTGAATCACCAACGTAAACAAAATACTTCTGGGTGGGGCCTATATATAAACATGACCTACTATTTGCAGATAAAGTACAGTGTTTATTAAGGGGACCTTCGGCATACCTCCTAACTTGGAGAAATGAAATATCGGGAGGTTTTATTGAAATATTTCTTATAAAAAACCTATTTAATCATTGTTCTTTCTTAAGATATAATGATTTATTATTGTTGTGTAACAATCAGTAGTAAACATTTTGTGTAACTATAGTCTGGCCTGCTGTACAGAACAAAAATATAATCATAAACTAAACTACAGTATATGTAGGCCTACATATTCCAGGGTAGGAGCATTAACTTCTAATGACCCGGCCCACATAGGCTACTAGCTAGTATATAGGCCTACTACCTAAGGATAACGATGCAACATTACAAGTCAATAGCATACATTGCCTGTTAATATTTTGTATCAATATTAAAATAAAGAAGAATTATGAAAATCTGACTTGCAGTTTTCGAAATATATAGGGTCCAAAACATCGCCGAAAATAACCGTTTTTAGCCACGAACGAAAAATAAATTGCGCCCTTGGTAGGCAATTGTATGAACATTTTTTTTACGGTTTTTATTTATTATTTATTCAACTTCTCACTAACTCTGTTAGTGAAGGATCGGGACCAACAGGTGGTAAACACCTCTAAAACGGCCCAGTCCCCAATTGCACAGTGGCTGTGTTTGTGTGGACTAGTAATATATTTTGTATATCAACATTGTAAAATTCAATCAGATATAAAGTATAATATTACATGTTTATTAAATTAAAGGAGTGTTTTTTAATCTCATTCAAAGAATTTTATTACATTATTTTCCCGACGTGTGTCAATGCCAGGACGCAGGACATGCAGCAGTCCTCAGAGAAAACAGCACATGTGAGAATCTTCCGCAGTCTGTTGATTCGAGTCAATCAATTCAAAGGGCGAGAATCCAAAATCGTTCAACCGTCGGCATTAGATAAAAAAAAAACTGTCGGCCTTAGATATAGCTTTCACGTTGATACAAATTTCTTATTGATTATGTTATTATCAGCACCACATGACCCAAGATCTGTTACGCCGACTGGTTAATATAGGCCTACTAACTTTTATGCATCGCTTACATACACACAAAACAAGGCCATATACATGGCTGCAGTCGCGTGCGCAAATTTGAGTTAGTGTTTACTGACCGACCGACAAACCGACGACATATTGCAACTAAAAAACTTCGCACGCGGCTGCATCCATTTAAATGAAGACTATAGAGGGCACTACACCAATACATACATCAAACCACAGATGGCGCTATTAAAAAACCTACAGCAGAGCCATATACAGTACTGTATTCAATATTATGGTTCTGAGTCTGACCTAAAGCAGAGCCAGAAATTAAATTCATTCATACACATTTAAAACAATAACAATTTATTACATTAATTACATTTATATGGCTCTGACCTAAAGACATGGCATATATAATAGCATTATATAGATATGTCAGTTGTGCCATGCCAAAGCCGGATATTGAGAAATTGTTGGAACGTCTACTTTCGTGACACAGTAAAAGTGTTCTCTTGAGGTGTTCCCTGAATATGGTTTTCGATCCGTACTGATATTGCTCGTTGTTTCCTTCATTATGACAGTGTCCTTTAACAGAGGTGTTTCCTGAATATCCCGAAATTCCAAAGGAAGTTTTGTTGTAATTTCATTAAAGATTATTGTTTTAAAATCAGACTAGTCAAAAGGTACATAACGAACGCAAGCAATTTCAATTTACTGTGTTCAGTATTTATTTACATTAACATTCAAGAAAAAATGACCAATTGCATGGTTAAACAACTATTATACAGATAATTTATTATAAACAAGAACTTTATCACAGTGATTTGCCAAATGACATTACGCTCACTGCGAGTACGTTACTGTATTACATTGCTTGGTTCGCACTAAAGATGCGACGTAAGGACTTAACGACGCAACGTAATTGGATGGATTATTCGAACTGTCGCTTGTCATTGGTCAACACGCTTGAGTTACGTTTACGTCCTTGCGTTGCGCCGTAGTGTTAACGAATGTTTAGGTATAATAGGGGAAATACTAGGTATATTAAATGTTTACAGTACTTCTTTAATTCGGCTGCCAATAGACCATACCAACAAAAGAAAACATTGTCTAATAAAGTACAGCTTAATATAATAATAGTCTGCATTATTTCGAATAAACAGTATACAGAGGGTTCTGTCATTCCTTGCGAGTACATAGCAATTATACTCAAAATAAAAAAAACTTGATTTATACACCTAAAACGGAGTTACTCCTTCCGGTCCCGTAATTGAAATAATGTTGGAACTGCTAGAGGTTGAACAACAACATGCATGCATCAGGGCATTCTATACATACTAAAACAGTCACTAATTCTACTGAACATTTATCATGAAAAGGAAAGAGAACAATGCAGCTATTCTGTTATATAAACTTATTGTACAAAGGTAATTATCAACAAGCTGCTGGTGAGTATAGTTTAAATAAACATACTGTGTTATGTTATACAGTATTACAAGCTGTTGGCATCCTTGGCACAGCAGTTAAGAAACTTCCAATCATGTGGCAGAAGGAAATATAATCGCTAATAGGACTCTTACATGTCCAATTGACTTTTATATACAACACATAATAATATTCACAAACATAGTTTAGCATATGTCACCTAAAATTCTTGTGCCAGTTTCGTCTTGGCATAGTGATAAATTTGACAACACACCATTTGTGTAACACTAACAGTTTGGTTAGCCTTATCCCAGTTCCTAGAATTCCTACCAAAAATTGACAGGATATTATTTATAAATATTATGAATACAATTTAGTATGTCATATCTATAATTTTATCTAATAATGGTATATACATGTACAGTACCCGTACTGTAGTCTAATAAATATTAAAATATATGTACTGTACACATAATTTAAAAAATTACATAAAGAAAATATTACCAATATTAGAAATGATTTATAACAAATAAAATAAGTTATATATAAATAAAGCATACTGTAATAAACATAGTATTAGATATATTTATTTAGACAGGCTACAATTTAAAAAAAAACATGGTAGAAAAATTGTAACACTTTTAAGGCCTTTGCAACTTATCAGTTCACTGTTTTTGTCCACGAGTTGCCCTCTTTCTATAAGATGCAAACTGTATTTCAGGGTCTGTTTCATCAGGTATAACAAACGATTGACATCCAATCTGCAACTCATTTTCAGTTTTCTCTGCATGTGTTCCTTCTTTCTGTATCGACCGTTTCCTCAATCTAGTTTGTTCATCATTGTTTTCTTTGATCTTCTCTTTCGTTTTAACATCTTTCTTGTCTTTTTTCGCCTTAGATTTGTGGCCATCGTCATCATTCGATTCTTCTTCAGATTTAACTTTGCTATGTGACCGTTTCCTGGTTAAATGCTCCTTGTCAATGATGTCTTTCGTAAAAGAAGATCCAGTTTTGTTTTTTATTACAAAACCAATGTGCTCATTCTTTGCATTCTTTTTTTCTGTCACCAAAACTGTAGATTGGTTTTTTGGAAGTGATAGGTTTGTCAGACAGACTTCCAGGTTACAATTATTACCTCTTTTCTTCCCCTTCAAAGTTTTGGTCTTAGTTTCTGCTGAAGACTTTGCACCAGCCAGAGGTTTTTTTAAACTTCTGTTTAAAACATCTAACAGCAGGGTATTAATTCTTTCCAAATCCTCGTCAGTGCTACTAACTCCCTTCTTTAGTAATGATTCCACAAGAAATGCATATGTACGTTTTTCTTGTACTGGGATCCAAGAACATTTCAAAATTGGAGCTATGGGAATTAGTTTCTGATAAACCATTTTCTTCAGGTGGCCTGATATATACAGTTTTCTAATGTTATACAAAGAATTGAGAAATGTCACGTTGTCATTCCTTTCCTGCTCAGTACTTTTACCTAGTACAAGGTCACATTTAAAAAGTTTCTTCATATTATTTTGTGGAACCTTTCCAACTTGTATGTCATTATTAAACAATATAATTTCACCAGCTTCAAAATCCAGACAATCCTCAAGGGTGTAAAACACTTTGTTGTTTGGTTCCTCTTGAAGGTTTACCACCATAGAAAACGTTTTTGTTTCTGAAGGCATATGGTTCGAATCCTGAGTGGTCGGAACAAAGTCAAAATTTCTGACAACGGGCTTTGCAGCTGATAGTGTGAACATTTTTTGATTATAATTAGTTGACTTAAGTAGAATATCCTGATGCAAAACTGTCATATTGTTGTTAGACAATGTTAATAAACCAGTAGGTGATTTCGGCAGAAATGATCGGAATTCCTTTTGACCTACGGAAACTTGAGGGATACTTGTGAATTGAGAAACACCTGCTGGTACACATACAGTTGAATTTTGACATATGTTTGGCAGGCCAGCAAGTTTAATACTACTAACCATTGGTACATGTTGAACTTGTTGTATGCCTTGACCTAATACAATTTTTGTTGTGATAGGCTGGGCAGGTTGAGTAAAAGTCAATGTTGGTTGGATGCTTTCACAAGGTAAAACTTGAAACAAAGCTGGGGCAGGTCGAGGAAAGATCGCTGGAGAAACAACAGAGGATTTAGGTGAACTTACTGGTACAGACACTGGAGAGAGCTGACGGAAAGTAGGCCTAGTACCTGCCAACGGAGTCAAAGCGACTGGAGCTGCAGCTACAGGTAGATTAGTAGAAATAGATGAAAATGCTGTCAAAGTAGGTAGAGTTGTCATCTGTGCAACAACTGGTGCGCTTTCGCCAATAATGGTAGCTTCAACAACAGAGTTAAAAACAGATTCAACCGTTACTGTAGGTGTTTCAGATGACGCCATGTTGGTTTGAATCACAGATGTATTACCTGTACTTCCAAAGGTTGTACTTTGTACACCTGAAGCTGTTGTTTGGTCAGTTGGTTGTTCAATTATATTTGACTTCAGGTCTTTTACATGATCTTTATCTGGACTGCCTTCTCCATAATCTTCTTTTCTATGTGATATTAGAGTGTTGACATATGGTCTGGCAAATTGAACAATCCATCGAAAGTCCATTCCATTAAAATGACCTTTCCCAAGAAGACCACAATATTCTGAACTTATCTGAACTTCGCTTATGATTATATTTTCACCAGATTTAGTTTTAGGAATGGCCTTTATCATTTCCTCCGTCAGCATCTTACATTGCTTCACTCGCTCCATTTCTGTTAATGGTTCATTGCATGTTTCTTCGCCTTTTGCAGAACTGTTTTGCTTGACTTCTATCTCTCCTTGATTATTCTCAGAAGGTGCTGTGTCATTGTGACTTGGTTTGTTCAACATGGTATTGTTAGTAACTTCTTTTTTACTTTCAGTTACATTTGAATCACCAGTAACAACATCAACATTCTCAACAGCTGTTTTATTTGAAACATCATTCACGGCTTCAGGAATCTGTAATTTACTTTCAGTTTGATTGCATACTTCATTAGTTATCATTTTAACAGAAGATTGTTTATCAATCACTATCTCTTGGTTGTCTACCTTTTCTAGAGGTTCATCAGACATTCCATTGACATCCTCGTTTTGACTTTTTGACTTACGATTATCCATTATTTTGTCTGCGACTACTTCCATTGGTTTAGGTAGCAAATTGTTCACATCATTACTGACTACATTTTGTTGCTCACTTAATTCTGCAGAATCTTTCTGTACATTTGGTAAGCCATCTTTTGATAGGTTCTCAGCATTTCCAATAGATTGACATGCAGCTTTTGGAGAAGGTAACTTAGCATTTTCAGATTGTTCATTTTTGTTTCCTTCTTGCTTAATATCACTTTTATCCTGGTCTGTTTTGGACTGCTGATTTTCTTCTTGGGTGGTTATGGCCTGTTCAGTTTTGAGTGCTTTTTCTATATTTATGGGTTGAGGTTCGGTTGATTCTGATTTTGGATCTTTACTTTTGTCATCAGGTGCATCTTGCTTGTCTAAATTAATTGTTTTTACATCTTTGAAAGGCTTGTCTGAAGGTTGACCATCACTTGGTTTGTCAATCGCTACAACAGGATCTGCTTGTTTCTCTGCTTTCTTTAATTCTGTTATATGTTTCACAAGAGTACTATTAACAATTGTTTGTGCAGCATTACGAATAGCAAGAAGCTGGACATGCAAATCTAGTATACATTCCTGCTTCTGTTTCAAAGAATAACTGGTGACTTCTCTACTTCTCCTGCGCAATGTTGATGAGTGAGTTAACTTCCAAGCTTCTTGCAAAATGCATGAATCGACTGCTTCACTGAACATGCGTTGCATTACTTCAGTGTTCAAACCAAAATTTGTCAAAATACTGGGGTCATCCATTACGGACAAAGGTGATTTGGTATAATCAAATGTTCGCATTTTAATATCTTCTTCACTAGGAAACAGAGGGCAATTATCAAATTCTTCATTTAAGTTCCCAAGTGGTATTTTATATTTTAGGTCCTTATCATTAATTTTATATTGTGAATGTCTCTTTAAAAGTTTCTTAAGCTCAAGTGATTGCTTGTGTTGCGCAAGCCTACAAGCTAGATTAACACGCTCAACTTGCTTACCAAGATTAAATGAACCTTTTGGTCTTAGGTTACTGTAAACAGTTGAGGTGACATGTTGTCCAAGAAATGATGAAAGCCCTGTGGTGGTCGATACCGGCGGGTTTAAGGCGACAACCTTGTTCTGAACAGGCTGTACTTGTTTCTTAGCTAATGGCGCATGGGTTCCTTGAATATGGAACATTGGTCTAGAAGAAGTATAAATTACTGATGGCGTTTTTTTCATAACTGGCTTCTCTAACATGACAGACAACATATTGGAGAACGGATCTTTTGTTTCCTTTGACTGCGCTATAGAAGCCAAACTTTGCATCATGTCATTGGCACTGAGACTGTGCTTCTTGGATGTGGATACAACGTTTGAACCTGATGCTTTGTTGTTTAAATTTGACTTCTTTGCTGCTTCATCTGAATCTGAGTCGGAAATAATAATTGTTGGCACAGTGTTGCTTTTAGACTTGGCCCCATTAGTTGATATTTGTTTTTGTTTATCATTTTTCATTGTTTGGTACACCATACGATGCGAGACTCGCTGGTGGACGTCTAAGTGCTGCTCAGTCGAAAACAGTTTATCGCACATTTTACATACATGAGGATGTGCAATCTTTTGATGTCTTTTCAAATGGCACTGGTTCTCAAATGAAGTGAAGCAGATTGTACAAGGAACTCGATGCTCCACACGCGTTGTGTGAACACCAAATTCAAAGGCATTCTTAAATTGGCTTTTACAATTCAAACATTGTATACCTTTCTTCTCGAAAGACTGGTTTTTCCATGAGGTTTTTGCAGGAGCTGAAGGATAAATAATATTATTTTAATTTATATAAAAAAGTATTTTAGTTATATCAAATTCACTAATAAAACCATTATTTTAATAATACACTTAATTCAATTTGATTTATTAGTTTAAATAAAATGTTAGCATAAACTTTAACTAGTTCATTTATGGGTCAATAATGAATAAGTAGTAAAAAAAAATTAATTCCTCAACGTACATATATACATAAATTTCCATATTTAAAATTGATGATAAAAAATAAAATTTTACCTATAGGTGTAGGTTTCTTGGCTAAAACTGGTGGAGTCAACATGTGTACAGATTTGATTACATTAGTTGTGTTCACTTTCTTTCGCAATTCAACAATCCCTGCCTTGTATTTCTTGACAATCTTACCATCCAGACCAACAACAATCTTGTGTTTTAGGTCGCTCTTTACAATGTGTATCTTTTCTGATTTAGGTTTAATTTTTGGAGGGAGAAAGTCAGGCTTATCTAATTGTTTCCATATTTCGGCCATTTCTTCTTTCTTCTTATGATTATTCATTATGTGGGAGTCGTAGGAAGTCTTGCGGTGAAACGATAATGAACATTCCTCACATTTAAACTCTGATCGTTTGACGTTCATACTTTCTTCAAAATGAGAATCTCTTTGTAAAAGACGCAACTCACGGTTTTGACATTTATCTGCTTTGGCCATGATTCTGTGGAAATACAATTCAGGAATTAATTATATATATCGCTGTTTTCTTAAGGCTTAATATACTGCACAGTAGTACCTCTCCTGAGTTCTTGTGGGTCACTAATTTCTTCAGGCAAGTTATATTTGTTTAGCCTAACAATCATCAACAAGTATTCATGTGCCTACAAGTTATTTGCTTTACTCATTTTCTGTCATCAAAATGATATAATAAAAACACTTGCCTACAATAAATAAAAGTTGACCTCTTGCAAATTAATGGCCTAGTCTAAGAATTTGTTTTCTATACTATACCTGGTATGTTGCTTTTCATAATTTAAAACAAAGTACCATAGATGCATGCAAGTTTAATAAAGGTAAGGTTTATAAGCCAGATGCAAACGTTTTGATAAATCGAATATCGAAGTCAAATATAGCCTATGACGCTCGTTTCACCACGTAGTTTAAGTTCTATTGATTTGTTGTTAGCCGAAACCGTTCAAATTCATTTCAATGTAAATTTTACATGTTTACAAATGACAATAAATTTACTTTACTTCAATATGTGATACTGTACAGTATCACAGAATGTTAAACCCTTACAAAAAATTTAATTCCGTTAAATAAGCAATGTATTTTTTTTCCTTTACTGTTTTATTGACATTATTCACTATGGATCAGGGAATTTTTGTAAAGTATGTACCATAGCTTATTAATTTGTACATATTTCTAAAATTATGTAGCAAAAAAGTTACAGGTACTTTAAAAGTAAATCTTACAGTACAATTAAACAACATGTTCTGTTTTGAGTAGCCTTTTTTTATGCAAACATCAGACAAATATATTACAGTAACATTTAACAAATACCTACAATTACAAGAGATATTTTCAACACACAAATTATATAACATCATAACTGTAGGGTCAAGAAACATTAGTCAGGGAAGCTTAGGGTGGGTGGGGGGTTTTGAAGAAGAAGAAATTTGAATCTCCAACATATTTGATAATAGGCATACACGCTTCTGAATACTGTACTGTCTGCAGGAATCAGTAATGTCTATCGATTTTGTATTGTAATGTAAACCCCAAAAAAAAAACATGACACTACTGTACAGTACAGTAGAACCTTCGTTTTACGTACCCTGACTTTACGTTCCCTGGATTTTACGTACGCTTAAAATAACCGATGACGTCATCATTTTCTTACATTGAGGGCGCAATTTAACAACAAAGCATAATAAAAATGGCTGTGTGAGGAATTCTTCTGTGTGAGACAAGCTACACACGTGCATTCCCCTACAGCAACGACTGTTTTTATTGATAGAAAATACAAGAACATTGATATTTTAATTGACACTTTATTTAAACATCGCACAGCCTGTATATACTGTACTTTTTTAGTTAGACCTCACATCTTGCTAGGCCTGCTAGCCTGGCCAGGCCTAGCTAGTGACCACCTGCATGCTGTACAGTAAAGTAGGCAAACACGGTAGCCTTTAATATACAGTAGCTACCATCTCTACGTATTTGGGGTCAATTTAAGGTCAACCTTGATTTTATGAATCCTGTGTTTTATCCTGTGGTCCCGTACCGTACGTAAAATGAAGGGATGTTCTACTGTACTTCCATACTGTAATGTACAATACACAAACCTTAAGATTTACTTGCTTGTTGTATGTGTTTTAATAAAATCAATGAATTAGTATCATGTACAAGCCTTCATCTACAATCACCAATTATTGTGTCATCATCAAAGAAATCTAAGGAAACAATAAAAAAAAAAGTCACATGATCAACAAATTTAGTATTTCTTGTATATTAAAAATGTAGTTCTGTGTAGTACTACTACTAGGCCTAGTTAGTAAAAAGTCGGGGGTGGGCTTATACCCGAGTATGGGCTTATACCCGCGTCAGTACGGTAGTAAGTAGTAAAAACATAATTAGTAACTACACAAAAACAAAACTACAGAAGGGAAAATATATAACAACTAATTATTTTAAAATATCTCTCTAACGAACAGCATTTTTTTTTTCTGCTTTTTCCCATTTTTTTTTCAGTTTATTTATTTTTTCATCCGTTCACTAAACTTTGGAAAATGATCACGTTTACTATAATCTTTTAACACTACAGATTGAAGTCAGTACACACGTGTTGGTTTCCTGTTAACGAAATGCAGATATCACTCAAAGTAATTATCATTTTATCATAATCAGTATTTTACAAAACAAAATGGCTTCCAAGCAGCTTCATAATGATGGTTCAATTCCATTTATTTTGAGGTAAACCAGATTGTTGAGTAATAATTACACTTTCTAATAACTCATTTTTTATATATCACAAGTAAAAAAAACATGTCTTACAAGTTACCTAATAAATAATAAATATGAAAACAATCAATGAAAATTTAACTTTATTTTGTTAGATTTAAAACAATTGTAATTGTGTTTTATAAAATCACATAAAACAAAACACCCCTATTCCATAAAATCGAACGGTCCAATGTTTTAGCAGTACAACCCCACTCAATTTTCTTACTTTAGAATAACGTATTTTTCGCTGTTGTACATAAATCGGTCACCAAGAACATGTCTCAAGAATTACTAATAATTTAAAAATACTCTTAGCTACGATTTCAAACAATCACAATCGTCATTTTGAAAATGGGCGCTAAATATTATCTGTAATAAATAAGGTTACCTATAATATTCCCTATCTGATTGGTTTTAGCTCGGTGTCCGTCTTGGCGAAACCTGCAGTGTGTGATTCAATCACGCGGCCTAGCCTAGCCACATCAAGCTAAAATAATGCACACGTTGTATATTAGCAATACTTGACTTATGTAGATTACATTAGTACTTACTTGGTTATTCTCAGAAAATATGAAAATAAACGTAAACAAACACCACCACCATATAAATTATCAACCAATCCAGTCGGTTTTTAACACTTCTTTGGACACAGGAAAAAGAAAATAGAGTGCGCTAGACAAAAGATTGTTAATTATGTACTTATATTTGACAGCGCCCTCAATAAATTAGAAAGATTCAATATAGTGTTTCCACTGATGAACATAACAAATTGAATTGTTAAATCATAGAGGGCTCATTTCAGGTAAGAATCAAAACGTAAATAAGGTTTATTCTATCAAAGTGTGAGAGATAAATGTCATCATCATGGTGTTCTTAACTGGTTTTCGACTAATTCGTTCAAGAGGACCAGATAAATTTTGGAGAAAGAAGTTTATTTTTGACCAAGCTACCGTATGTGCATAATTCATAAACATCAGTACATTTTGTAAGGCTTATTAATATTAGAATATGCCTAGGCCCCCTCTCTCTCAAACAACTCGTTATCATCGTTCTCCCTCCTCGAGCTCTCTCATCAGCACCACCACACACGTGCCTAGGCCTACCCCCTAGGCCTAGTACAGTATACAAAACTTAAAAGCTAACTAGGTAGCAGGTAGACCTTAGAAAATAAAAACTTTTGTTTTAAAGAAAGACGTAATAAAATATTTATTTTAATATAGCCTAAACTAAGAATAGGCCTAATAGTAGGCCTACAGACAGTAGACTAGCCTCTATCTATATAGCGTAGGCCTACTTACTTTCTGTGTAGGCCTCAGTCAGGGCCTGCCTAGGCCCTAGTGAAATTATTCTACCTACCCGGATCTACCTGGATTTTGAGTGATTTTGATCGTGACCAGAACATATTTTTCTTATATGGACTGTATTTAGGTTAGACCAGTGCGGTTTTAAATTGGTTTAGATTTTGAGATTCAATCACATTTTTTGGCAAAGAGTTCCAACAATTTATAGTTCTTATACAGAACATATTCTGTCTTGTTTTCGATTTCACTTTTGGTTTCTGTATTTTATAGCTGATGACCCCTTGTACTGAACACTCTACTCATCTACTTTATCGATACCTCGCATCATTTTAAATATTTGAAGCATAACTGAACATTTTTTTTAAAATAAGTCATGTACACAAAATTTCACTAGACCTACAAACTTTTTAAAAGATTAAGTTCCATTTTTCATTTCAGAATTTCTATGGAAGAAGGAGGAACTGTTATCGTATAGCTGTAAGAGCAGTTCAAAGGGCATGGCAGTTTGGTCAAAAAAGTCGTAAAGTGAAAAAACGTGCTGCACGTGAGGCAAGTACAGTAAATCATCACCTAGGTTAAAAATGGTTATTATTATTATGGGCTGCAAATGGGTGTCTCTCTTAAGCCGATTTTCCACTAGGCGAATTTGTTCGCGCGAATCGAAAGCGTCATGCTATGCACATGCGTATTCGCGTTTCTGTCTGTCATACTGCCTTCTTCCACGAATTCTAGTTCCTTTGATTTTTCGCTTTAGCGTTTCTACTTTTTGCGAAGCGAAATATTGCGCAACCAATCAGAGCTCAAGAAATGAGCTATGACGCTTTCATGAGCGCTCATGCGAATCGAAATGCTCAGCAACCACGCGAGGAACATGAACGTCGCAGCTATTCGCTCATGTAGTGGAAAGAGAGTAGGCGATTTTTTTCTCTTCGAAACGTTGGATTCGCGCGAACAAATTCGCCTAGTGGAAATTCAGCTTTAGGTTTCTTGGGATAGTGCATTATTACTTTCTCTTTTGTAACCTTTTAAATGTTGTATTGTTTAACTTTTTTAAATTGTTTTTCAGCTCTGGAATATGCGTATTAATGCTGCAGCTAGAGAGCATGGTTTGTCATATTCTACATTCATAGCAAATATCGCAAGGGTATGTAAATTGTAACAAACAAAATACTCTGGTTTATATCGTTATTGTTGATATAAAGTTTGCTGTACACAACGTATATACAGTTCTGAAAAGAATTTGACATTGAGATCAATATATTTTGATCGTCCTCAGGAGTGAGAATGCAAAAAATCTAGGAAACTAGGAACATAAAGGAATTTGGGGGGACGGGTGTGAAAGTTCAAGTTCACGTTAAAATTTATTTTCAAATACAAAGTAAATGAAATTTGCCTTCCAAGGTTCAAATTACAATAAAAATAACAACAATTAAAAACATACAATACTATACAATGGATAAGATAATATATAAGAAAATATGCTATGTATAAAACATGGTAACAGTATAAATATTAAAATACTATATAAAGAATAAAAGCTAAAAACGGTAGTAGAATTTAAAACAAAAGTAACCAAATACTATAGCCTTGATATTGGAAAAAACAATGCCTCGATTGTTATCGGGGAACGATTAAAGGCCAATTTACATAAACAAGCAGTAATGGTAAGCGGAAAACCACATAGCTTGTCCACGTTGAATCTTTATCTATCTTGAGCAGAAACCGCTCCGTGTTGTGTGTAATGTAACTGCCATAAGGAATTTAACAGATTTTATATTTGAATTATCATTACCACTGTGTAAATTGGCCTTACGTATGATTTTTTTTCTTTATTTTTTCAGTGTGACATTCGAATTGATCGCAAAATGTTGTCAAACCTGGCAATCTTTGAACCTAGGTCATTTCAGGTGAGGGCTAAAAACAGCTTACCTTTATATTACAATATTATTTAAAAATAAGAAGAGAAAGTGAATCTGTGGTAGTTGTAATAAGGTGATTGCAGTGGTCCCACATTAAATTAAAAAAAAAAATTATGGCCAAATTATTGAGGGTACTACAGTATATTATTTTAAAATATATCCAACTATAGAGGGCATTATCTTAAAAAATCAGAAGAAACAATCGTATGATAGGTGCTTTCTAAACGGGGCATATATGTACATTGTGTTGAAAAATGCATCTCCAATGCATTTTATTGGACCATTAAAAGTCAACCAAATACTGTAGATTGTAAATGGTAAATGTATGCCCAATTTGGATGTGTTTGTTTGTACCCAAAACAATCCGCAGATATTGCTCAAAATGTCAGGAGGTTTTTATTGTATGACCTCAGACTCACTCACAGTAAAGTCGCTTTAAAGCTTTAAAATGTCTACACTATGAAACTAGATTGTCAAAAAGTGTGATGTGCCCAAATACGGTAGTGATATGACATCAACGTGTCCATATATGGGCACATCACATTTGTTGTCACATTAAAGTTTTATATTGTAGACAGAGATTTATTAATGTGTCATATCTTTCAGAGTTTAATAGAGTTAGCAAAGGCCAAACAAGATGAAATCTTAGTGAGAAACTTAAAAGCAAATCCTGATATTTTAATGCAGCGCTTTACAACACAAGAAGACATACTGGCTGAAAGACTACAGAGTTTAAAGGTTAATGGGTCTAAGACAGAGGGCAGCAGACAACTTTCTGATGGTACACCTGTATGAAGAGAAATATTTTATAAAATTTACTTGTTGGATGAAAAGATGTTTGAGCACAAGTGATGAAACTACACAAGCTAAGAAATCATTATTTAAATAACTGATGAAACTTATATTGACTTGTTCGGTAACTTTGGCATTGAAACAAACAATGAAGCTAATTTATACAAACTACTTATTATTGTGGTATAACATAAGTAACTGCAATGTTACAATGTGTCTACATAACAGGCAGTGTGATCTAAATTGTGTACATGCAATGCTGTGGGGTAGAGTTTGAAACATTTAAATACACTACCCACGTGTGTGATACACAATTAAAACAAACATTGGTTTAACGTGCAGTTGAAAATAGAATAAAAGCTGTGTTCTTAAAAAAATTCTTTTTCTGATTTGTAAGCCTTAGATTGGATAGTAAGATCAATAAGGCCAATTTACACAGACGAGCAGTAACGGTTATAAATATATAGAATCTATTTCTTATGACCATTTACACAAAACGTGGATCAGACATGCGGTTTCTGCTCAGGATAGATACAGACTCTATGTGGAACAAGCTAAACGGTTTTCTGCTTACAGTTTTCGCTTGTCTGTGTAAATTGGCCTTTATAGCCCATTTACTCTATAACACCGAATCTAACTAGAAGCCCAACCCTTATTTATATATATACACTTATATTGGAGAGAGGTATGCAGTATTACTTGTGTCCTTAAGCCCGTTTTCCACTAGGCGAATCAAAAGTGTATGCCATCTTCCACAAATTCTAGTTCCTTGAGTTTCTCGCTCCAGCGAAATTAGTAGTTCAAATAGTTTCTACTTTTTGTGATCCAAAACATTCCAAAGCCAATCAGAGCTCGAGAAATTAGCTATGACGCATTTATGAGCACTCATGCAAATCGAAAAGCTCAGCAGACATGCGATGGGAATGAAAATCACTCTTGTAGTGGAAAGGGTAGCGTGAGCTGTTTTGTCTACATAACATTGGATTTGTGCGAACAAATTCACTTAGTGGTAAACTTGCTTTAAGCAAGATACTTTACCCTTGTTCTTCGAATTGGACGTCATTACACTGGTAAAAAAAAAAGTAGGGATTGTTTTGTGCATACTGATCTGTACTGGGCTCTCTGTAACCCAGTATAAAGTAAGTATACAAAAAAGGTAAAATGTGTAAAAATATAAACACTGCACTCAAATTTTCGTTTCTAGTGAAGGACAAAATTATGTTGGAACTTACCCAACGTTTCATGCGTTATCATCATCAACGCATGAAACGTTGGGCAAGTTCAACGTAATGTTGTCCTTCACTAGAAACGAAAATTTGGTTTTAAATAATATTGTTGGAAGGAGATGGATTTTTTCTACATTTGTTTGCGTGTATCTGTTGGTTTTATTCAATTGACTATTGCTGATTTCACTTCGAAGTTGGCTGCATAAAAAAATTAGAGACCTTGCACACAACACACATAAATAAACTAAATAACAAGAAATTCCGAAACATATTTTTATTAACATCGAATGCTAGCACATAAACATTTTACACAAAAGGAACATCGACTACCTTTCGAGTTATTATTATTTTCCTAACATTTAAAATAAAAAAAATTAATTGTACATATGGATTTATTGAATATTATTGTGCTGGACTGTATACAGTATCATTATTTCAGGAAAATAACACTAAAATTATATAAATTTCTTTTACAGTTACAGAATACAATTAATTACACCTATTTTATCTGGACATTAGAATCACCATGGACAGAAGTGCAATAATAAGGTGGGCTATATGCACCTTGTTCTGTGTGGGGCACCAGTAATCACGATTAAATCTACAACAATCCAACATGTACAGTTTGAGTTGTAAAAAAGAACAAATTACACAGGGGGTATATTACCAACCCCCTGGTATCCTACACTTAGAAATAATATGGTTTTTACTTCTTTTTAAATACATTTACCAACATTATGGTACAACAACCCTGTCTTATAGTTATACTTTAACTATACTTGTTCTAGTACTTAATACACAGATGTATTTTTTTCTTCTAAATTTCATAAATAAAATATATCAGATGCATTAAGAATATCAAATCAAACTTTTTATTAAAGTTCATGACATGGATTTCTTTATGATGCTCTCTGATGGAAAAAAATACATGATTTCTTATTGAAAACGTCCAATGAAAAATCATCAACACAAGCAATATATTGATTCAATCTCATCTGATTGGTTAAGTTCGTTGGAACTAACTCTACATGAAAATAGCAATAATTGTTGCTTATTGATCATTTTACAGTTAAGTACAATTTTATATTTATTCCATGGACAACACTTACAAATTTAAATCTGGTCTCATATTTACAAGCATTTTTAATAGGCCGTAAGTGAACCAATTTTTTTATCCACCCTGTTTGATGATCACAGACACCACCTAAGGCACACAGACACAATACAACTTGGCACCAGAAATATAAAGGTATAGTTACGTGATTGCTATCATATTAACAAAATTAATACATTATTTGCATAGTATTATCTACTAGAATTTCAACAACTAATATGTTTCATGTTCCAGATCATATTTCTAATTATTTTTATACTTTTTCTTAATTTTTCTTTCTTTTTTCCTTTTTGACTAAAATCAATTCAATTTTTTTACATAAAAAAATCATACTTTTTCCTCTAAATGTCAAATTTCTACATTTTTTCTACAATTATGCTACAAACTGTGCGAGTCAAAATATCTAATTCTACAACTTAAAAAAATTAAAATTGAAAGAAATAAAATGAAAATTTAAACTTTTTTAACATAAAATACACCACTTCAAGTGGTTTTCCTTTTGGCAAATTTAAATAATGTTTAAAAAAAGGATTATAAAAAAAGACATATTTAGTACCATGTATATACATTGTTTCACATTATTTCAGCCAGAAAATGTAACTAATTAAAACCTTTCCTTTAAATATTAGATAAATGCTAATTATTAGATTATTAATTTCTGATTGATTGATCAACAATACAACCATAATTCAATTTTTTATAAAAATTGTTGGCATGCAAAAATATAAAATGTAATATATTAAGAGAAATTCAGATATAGATTAAACTAATCAAGGAATTTTAGTGTAAAAGACAAAAGGCATTAGAATAATTGGGAATAATCTTTTAAAATATATTTTAATATATGGTCCTTAGTTTTTGGTCAAATCAACCTTTCAATGAATGATTATTAGAAATATAATAATAATAATAATATAATATTATGAACATGGAATGCATGGTTAAATAAAAAACAAATAGCACAGGTTGTTATTGGTGGTTCCATTGACACTAAAACAATAAGCTTATACGCCTACCCTATCGACACAGCTTAGCCTGGGGTGCTGGCTACCTTACATCATTAATGTAAAGTTATCTTTGTTTTATTTGATTGATTATATTTCATTATTAATTAAAATCTCCAATTTTTTAAAACAGACACTTTCAAAATATTTACAAGCATTATGAAATGAATTCAGTAATAATTGATTTAAATTTAAAATAACTGTTTTAAAATTTGAAGAAAAAAAATATTCGAAAGACTGAAATGGCTTGTTCAAAATAAATATACTTTAAAGAACAATAAATTGGCTTACTTATTTATTAACTAAAATATTATTCAAATGTTTTAGTGTGACCAGTAAAGTTTAAGAGTTGTTTATTAATTGTTTAGAGGTAGTTGTATTTTACATTTTAATAGTATTCGTATATACTAGAAACATTTACGTGGAATGTTTCACAACTAATTGTTGTAAAATAAATTTTACAATTAAGCTTTAAAAAATAAAAATATGAACCTATTTTTAAAATGTGAGGCATATATGAATTAATAAAACATTATTAAATATGTTTTTTATTGTACAGCTTTAAATAAAAAAATGTTTATGAACTCAAAAATATGGTAATATTAATTAGTAAATGATAAATTAATTTGTATTAGAGAGAGTCATTACACAGCGGTTGCGGATTGAGGATGATTAGTGCCGTATGACATAAGAGGAAGTGGGTGAAGACCATTGCCATTACTTGTTGATGATGGCTCCCGTGCGACAGAAGAAATTCCTAACTTTTTACTTTCTGGTTCAAATTTAGCCAGCCACTCTTTCTTCTTATTGATAACAACATCAATCTGTCCTGCAGTGGATTCCATTGGCTCAACTTTCGATTGGTCAGAAATTTCTTCCTCTGACGAATCATCCATTATGCTTTCGTTGGTCACTCCATCTTCTTTTTGTTCTTCCTCACCACTCATTGCCATTTCATCGATATCACTCGATGTCTCTGGTTCACGTACGTCGTCCGTTTTAATACTGAGATCAATACTTTCTTTATGTCCATTTTCAGCAATTCCATCTTCATTTTCGTCATCTTCCATTTCTCCAATGAAATTTTTAATTTCATCAAAATAAGAATCTTCTTTCCCGTTAAGTTCAGTGCTAACAAACGGTCCTCCTTCAGCTTTGTCATTCTCATGTTTCTTAAGATGACGGTCAAGATTTGTCTGCTGGCCAAAGCATCTATCGCAAAGTGGACACTTGAATGGTTTTTCTTTATTGTGGATGTTACGTACATGACGTTGTAGGTTTGATGAAATACTGAAAGACCGATCACAGTACTTACAAGAGTAAGGTTGCTCTCCAGTGTGCGTTCGCAAATGACGTGTAAGATTCGCGGATCGTGGGAATAATTTTCCACAATATTTACATGTGTAACGATCTTTTCCTCGAACTATCATTTTGTTTGAAGGTCCTTGATATATGACATGTTTAAAAGGATAGCCTTGACTTGGTGCACTAGTGCCTGATTTAATCAGGCCGCTGTCACCGTTGTAATGTTCAAATTTGCGAATAGGAGAAAAAGAAGATCGCCCAGTATGCTCATTATGATAATCAACTCGCAAATATTTTGGGGCCGAGCTTCCTTCCAAATGATTCACTCTGTACATGGGATCCATTATTATTGGTCGAGGATATGGCAGACTCATCAGTCGGTTGATTGGCGAGATCTTGTTTTTGGAATCGCCAAAAATGTGCGTCTTTCTTGATTCCTCTTCTAATTTGGTACTGACTTTTTCTTCAGTTTTTTTAACAGATAAACTCAGGTCCAGTGGTTGGTCCTCTGTAGAGTGCTTTTCTTCTTTGGGGCTTTCTGGCGACTTACGAGAAAGATCAAATGGAATTTCTTGTTTTTTTAGTAAACCGTTAACGGCTGCTTGACCATTGAGAAACATTGATCTGGCCCAGAGAGGATCAATCGGCATACCAGGTCTTATAAATGGAAACGGTATGTGAGGCATGAAAATTGGACCACCAGGGCCACCAAAATACTTGTCTGCAAAAGAAGCAATTGCTTTAATCGGTTCACTGGAACCTGCTCCTGCTGTGCTGCCCTCGCTTGGTGATAAGATTGGTCTGTTCTTTGAATGTTCTTCTTTCAGTGAATCACTTGTTTTAGTAGCAGATTTTGATGAGTTATATAAAGCTCGCTTAGCAGCTTTTCTTGGTACATGCTCGTCACTTTCACTGTCTAAGTCACTGCCTGATGTAGAGTCAAGTTCACTGGATGCAGGTGTACTGACATTAGATACATCACTCCCTTCACTGATGTCACTCTCCGATTTTGAAGGTTTTACTTTCTTTGGACTTTGATCCTTAGATTTTACATCAGCAGAATCACTATTTGTTTGTGGTGCTGGAGTGGTATAATGTTTCAGCCATTCCTCGGTAGAAGGTGGCAGTCGAGACTTCTGAAGATTACTTACTTCAGTAGGACTAGTGGGTTGAGATTTTGACAATGGTGGGTAGCCAAGCATGAAGGGTTGAGGGGGAAGTCCCTTCTCTGCTAATAAGCTATTCTGGATCAAGGCTTGTTGTTGTAAATGAATATTTGCATTCCACATATGTGCCATACTAGCAGGATGCAGGGCTCCGTTTGGCAGGCTGCCAACCATAGGATGCCCACCAGGCAGCATACCTGGCCCTGAACGAAGGCTCTGTTGTAGTGGTATACCGGCTGCTAACTGGCTGTTTAGTAGTTGTTGTCCATGACAAAATCGGCGATGTTTATTAAGAGAGGTAACAGTCGAGAATACCTGTCCACATCCCATGCACTTTAATCGTGTCCGGCAGTCTATGTGCATTCGTTTGTGTCGGCATAGATTAGAAAATTGTGTGTACGACTTTAAGCAAACCTCACAAGTAAATGGCTTTATACTGCTGTGTATGTGTGTGTGTTGTTTTAGACCACTACTTGTGGCAAATGTTTTTCCACACTCGGGACAGGCGTGGCAACGGGCTCCATGGTGCTGCGTGCGAATGTGTCTCTGTAAATTACTCGGATCGGTAAACACTTTACTACAATTCTCGCAAGAATATTGACGCTCTGAATTGTGCGTAGATTGGTGGCGGATCAAGTTCGCTTTCCAGTTGAAAGTTTTCGGACACAACTCGCATTTGAATTCTCGACTTTCGTCGTATTGGTTCTGTTCAGATTGGTGATAGTAATCATCTGAAGCCATCGATGGGGTCTTTTCCATTTCCTCATCACTGTTGTTATCAAGATGATTTTTTTCTGAAAAAACATAAATAAAAATGATTGTCACTTATTGCATAAGATGCTGCAGACTTTCGTTTTCTTGCTGTGATGCTAATGTCTTATGACAACAACAATTATTGGCAAGGTCACACTATTTTAACTAAGTTTAATGTAGAAAAAAACGAGTATAAATGTTAATCCTGATTTTAAAACCTTCATATTACTACTCATCATTATATAAAATGTTATACAATATTGATTAAAATACATTCACTGTTGTTAACAACTTTTTAAATTCTATTACTTTTTACTATTTTCAAGATTATGAACTTTGTACTGTAACTTGCAATTTATCATTGCTACAAACAGTTTAGTTTTCTGTTTTTTTTTTCAATAAAATGATATTATAGCAACATTTTTTGTATTAAATAACTTCTAAATTAATTAAATATACTTAAATCTATAATTTTAAAAATATAATTGTATAGTTGTTACTCATTTATACCTAATTAATTATATTCGCATTTAATTTAAGAGTGTTATACCCTATCTACTGTATTTAATGACGACATTAAATGTAAATTTGGCAAAATTTACCTTTCTCATTGTCACTATATTCTTTATCTTTTCGTGGACATGAATATTGTTCATGGTCTCTGAGGGCAGTCTTTGATGTGAACAGCTCATTGCAATCTTCGCAAACGAACACTCTCTCTTCTGAAAAAAAAAATCACAAAATTTAAATTTTCGTATTTAGGAAATATTAATTTGATGTTTATATTTATTTTGTATAAACTAAATGCAAGTTGTTATACTGTATATATAAGAATTCTTACATTTGCCATAATACTGATATGTAACATAATATAAAACTATACTCCAAATAATGAGAGGGATGTCATGATTCGACGCTTCAATTTTATTACATCATGACTTCTCTCTCAAATTGTTTTTTTTTTTATACCATAGTTTTTAAAATATGCAATTAAAAAAAGATTATATAACAAAATAAAAAAGTCAATAATGTAGTGTGGATACAAAATGTGAAAAATAACAAGAATCATTATTTACCTATCTCGGGTAGATTTGATTGCTCTTTTTCGGGTAAGACTGTGTCCTTTCCTACCAATAACTCCTCACCAGTGCAAATTGGACGCACCACTTTATAAAAAACCTTTAATAAAAAACACAATTTCAGTTATAATAAAAACTGAGGGAAAATAGATTTAAACTTGCTATAATTTAGTTCACTTAGTTTCTATGTAAATAATATAGATAAGATAATATTAAATCTTTAAATCAAACAAATACATATTTTACAGGTTAATTTTTCAAATCTCTGATGAAAAATCATTTATAATGGAACACATTAAGACACATGCCTATTCTTGATTTATTTAAACAAAATTTTACCTTAAAGAAAATGTAGTATTTTAAAGAAGTATTATTTGGAAATAGTATACGATTATCAAAATAATATAACCTTTTACAATTATATTAATATACTAATATATTGTCATTCTATTTTCATTATGATTTGTTTGTCAATCCTATAAAACATTACAAAAAAACATATTATCTTTTAGTACTGTTTACACATACAGTAATTAGTTGTTTATTTATTCCAAGACTGGAATATCACAGAGTTGATTTATCAGCCTATGTTTACACAATATAAACTATGATACTGCTAATTGTTTGTTGTTTCTGAATTAACAATTATTATCTATCAGGAATTAATCTCCTCTGAAAAAAACCTAAACCACAAAGAAAAACCAATCTAGCCGCTTTTATATAGTTTTTATTATGCATATACATTTTAAGTTCAATCATATACACAAGAAAACCTGATTTACAGCAATATTTATTGAAATACACCAAAGACTATTAAATATTTATATAATTAGTAATACATTGTTTAAGTTTTATAAAAATCATTTAATACAAGCTTATTAATTTGTACGTTGACAGGAGTAATTTAATATAAATTTCACAAAATTGGTAAATGTCATTTTTCGTTAAAAAATGTTGTATGTTACCTTATGGTCGACTTGAACTGCCATCATGTTCTGGTCATCCAGATCCGGTGAACTACGTATGTACTTCATCCAGTTGCCGGTATCTGGCTCACTAGCGTCAATCCAACCCCGTACTTTGCCAAGTTCGTCAACAATCTGATGATTAAGAATGAAAGCATGATAAAGAGATTTGTTTGTAAAACAACAACACACCTTGAAAATTATTAAGAAAATTATTAAGAATAAATAAATAAATAGTGTAAGTTGCTATTGGTAGACCTTCTTAACATAAGGTTCAAGTATTAGCGTACAGTATTATAACAGTGATAATTTTGCATCTAAATGTTTATAACATACATACTGCCAAAAATAAATGATCATTGTAAATTAAGCTATGATGAAAATCAATGCTGTTACTTTGTCTTAAAATATTTCATTCAAAATAAATCTATACTATACCAACATTTTTCAATGGATATAGGAAAACAAAACCAATGAACAAGTACAGTAGTTGATATAAACTGAGAAAACTGATTTTTTCCACGATATAAAGAAACTAACATTTTAGCGCTACAGTGTAATTAATAATGTATCTCAAATTATTTTTTAAACAATTATTAATTATTATTATCATATTATACACAATGACAATGGGTAAACTATAAAGAAAATCCTTGATTGAAATAAATTAATAACAATCGCTTTTTTTAGGCTATTATAATGTGTATATATCAATGATAGGAATAAACAATTCAATTTAAATAATGATAGATAACAAACAATTTTAGCAATAACAAACTCAGCCCATATCTATATACAAATATAATATTAATAATGATCCTAAAAATGAAAACTGTTTCTTTAATTTGATAGTATCATTTGTATAACTAACTAGGCCTACTTATATTAAACTTGATTATATATGGGATTATACTAAAATTATGAATTCAAGTTGTGTTGCTACTATATATACAGTAACTTATGGACAAATAAGCAAACCTATACTTATTTCTTCTATGCAGGTTTATAGATACTTAATATACAATATACAGAAACTGAAAGTTATAACTTCTATTCTTCTAACATTAACAATGCATTAATAGAAGCACTTCGATGGCAAATTACTAAAATTCTAACATTGCTTAATTTAAACATACTAAGATATCCCTAGTGTTAATAGACTGTATATGGGGACTGTATTACAACACAATAAACTAACAGAATATAGATATATATGTATAACCAAATTCTCTATGGCATGGACCATGGTTAATCATAATTGTAGATACACACAAATTAAAGTTCTAAGTAAAGTTAATAGAAACAAAACTGTATAAAAGTTACAATGATACAAACACTTATATAAAACAACAATCAAATTAAAAGTTCTTAATTAGATCTTACACTCAGGATATAATAAAGTATTGTTATCAATCAACAAAAGGAGAACAACTTTATAATTAAATGTTTAGATACTTATTCAAACTTGAAAATAAAGTCCACCATGTACAGTCCAACAAAATACAGTATAAACAGTAATTAAATCTAATACCTTCAAACAATTCTTCAACAAAGAAACAAGTTTTTTTCCATGTACTAAGACTCCACCATAGAGAAATGACAAGAGTAGCCTCCACAACTTTACACTCACTTGTGTTCCCAGCGACTCTAAACAGACTTGTCCAGTCAGCCGATATAATCAGTCACTCACAACAGGGGATCCAAACTCCTATAAGGTCTATGCTCCTATCATCCAATAGCAATATTGGTATAGCGCCACCAAGAGTTTTTACAGATTGCCCCAAGGGCATCCTGTTTCATCTGCTTCTCTGATTGCTCAATTCATGGGAAATTTTAATATGCATATATTTATTGATCAAATTATGATAAACTCTTTGGAAACTTTCACATTCTCTAGTAAAACAATCGATTTGATTGGTTGTCTTGATTTCTTCACTGTGCATTGAAAGGAAATATTTAAATCTACCCATGACTAGAGAACAATTTTACTGAATATTAATTATAACATGTTCGGCTTTGAACAATGAAGCTATTATATTATTACACTCAATGGAAATAACTATTCTAAACTGCTGTAGCAACTATATTTGTTAAAATACTTGAAGTATTTCGACTGAATTTCTTTTTAGGAAACCAGATAATAAAAATATAATTAATACAGGAAAATTACTGAAATGTTTACAATTCATAAGTAAACTTAATTCAGCTCCCTTGGCTAAATTGTGTAAAACCTAAGTTCTAATTATTCTGTTATAGGACAAAATGTGCCACTGATTTTAAAGTAAATGAATAAAACCTAAGAAAAAAATTCCTTCAATTCCAAAAAGCAAACTAGGTCTACAGTATATACCAGCCAAATAAAGAAAAAAAAAATACAAGATGAAAGATGGATTTAAATGGAAAGTTTTACAAAGTGGCATAAACATAGCGAGTATCTAATACAAGGAAATAGAGTCTAGACGTTCCAGTCACTCACCCTATCCACAGTGGCCATAATACAGTAATAAATAATATGATATATCTACTTTCAAATTGAACAAATTGGCATATAAAAAGAAATATATGATAGAAAAGGGGGAAATAAGAAATGCTTCTATTATGTTGTCATGATCAGGTGAGCTCTTGGATGTTTGAATATATATTTGCTCTATTATTTCAATAAACTTACAATTGTTTAGATAAACGTGATGGTGTGTATCATCTTATGCAAAGTTATACTTAAATCGTAATAGTAACAATAAGTATACATCCCTTTTCATCAGTTTATTTATATAAAATATTTCGGAAAGGTTTTGCGTTTCCTTTAAATATGTATGTATTGAGGTAAATTATATAGATTAAGGTATAATTAATATCTTAATTAATTATATGTTATTTAATATCCTTATGTAAATGTAATTGCACGAATATGTGCTTGACAAAAGCGTATTCAATAAAGCTAAAAATGAATTCAGAAATTTCTTTTTAACAAACAAATCTGAATAAAACATTTTAATGATTATTTTAGTATAAACCAGACAAACATTTACAATTAAATTATCATTGCATATCATCTCAATAAATCATCAGCACTTTATTAACACAATCTGCATATCTATTTACACTGATTACTGTGTTAGTAGGGGTTCAATATTGTTATAACTTTGCACTATTTGTTACCATTGAAAGATCAACTTTAAACACCATACACCACATAAATCACAGTTAGTTGTTATAAAACAATCTGGTAAACACATTGTAAACAGATCACCACAAGTTGCTTTTACTGACCTCAAATAAATGATAATTCTAACTAACTACATCTACTTTGACCTCAATTATATGTTATACTTCTGAATGGTTGTAATTAATTAACTAATTACTTTTTTTTTGTGGTTAGAGTATGGAGAACATGCATATTGAATTGGTATCAGTAAACTATTAACAAAATGTATGTTGTCCATGTTTAATAGACTTTTTTAATTTTTTTTTTTTTCGTTTTTCTGCACTATATTCTGTTCATATAAATGTTGCAGTCAATCCAAAATTAATACATAACTAATTATTATTTGAAGCAACATTTCACTATATATATTTATCAGTTATGACCGCCAGTGGCCTATACAAACATCTATACATTAACACATTTCATGTTTTTATCTGTTAAATGTAATTAGGCTAATCTTTGTATATAAACTGAGAACAGAGTGAATTACACAGGTACAGTATGATTCATGTTTTCCCTAAATGCTTTTAAATTAAGTGGTAGTAATATATTTACTAAAATAAGCAAGTTGTCCATTCTGAATAGTAGTAACTTTTATCAAAACAAACTTGAAAATGAGGAAGAAATAGTTAGAAAACTATGTAAAGACAAAAGATTTCAAAATATCTAGGTCATGAAAAGAACCTATCTTAAAAGTTTAACTTGTAAACATGTAGCAAATAATGATGATGTCATAAATTACCAAACTATTTTATTTCCTTGGATGGCTAGGCTCTTAAGCCTGTTTTCATCTCTCATTGAAATGGGGAAAAAGCAGATAAAGTTGATAGGTTATGTTTTTAATGTGTTTTATTCTTAGTTTTAGTGACTCGTTGAAATGGGAAGAATGCAGATATAGTTTTAATGGGATAGTTCCTTATAATTGTCAAGCTTGTGTTTGATGTATGATTGTAACAAAATAAACAAGAATATCACTTTCAAAGCCTAGTAAAGTGCTACAAATATTTGCAATATCATTAGCTTATAAAAACCAAAACTTGTTATATATTATGTGTTGAGGAGAAGAGGTTAAGAGAAGGACTATAAACATTGTAAAAGGTGATGTAAAGATCGTACAAAAGTATGTCTGCATTTTTTATGCCAGTTGTTAGTCACACGGTAGGCTGGTTGATGAAGTCATGTAGTATGTAACGTAATGGCATGTTGCTCATACACTCACTGACACAAAACATGATCTGAACAGCTCACTGGTGTAAACTAAAGTGTTGAAAGGGTTATATTTAAGGTTTCTATGTCAATCCTATCCTGGGAATTTAAATTAAATTTATGATATGACATTGAGCATGGTCAAATTGTTCTCTCCTTACTAATTTATATATATTTAAAAAGTTGTTTTTATATGACCTGATATTAAGAACATGTCAATATAATAATGTATTCTAAATAAGATTCAAGAAATGTTATTGGTCCACTTTAAAATGGAAATTTGTTTTGCTTGGTATAATTAAGACATAAAACAACAAAGAAAAATACATCAAATTTCAAAAGGCAATGTTAAAATACTATTTATATGTTACTATTGAAAAATGTATTAAAATTTACAAGACTTTGAAACAGTAAAAGATTATTTTAACATTTGAGTCATTGTATTCTTTACTACATTTTGACACCTAACATTTAATGAACTTTCCAAACTAAAAAGAGTCTATGGGAATCCTATTTGATTTATATTGTGTTGCACAAGTACAAACACTTTGTGTACATTCTCACATAAAGAAGTAACACATACGCCACTACCTCAAATATTCAACTGTGTAAAGTAACCATTGTCAAAGTTCCAGAGGGAAAATCAGTTAACACAAACAATGATTATGGTCTTTAAGCAATTCATGATGCCATCAAAAGATATTAAATTTTGAATTATTTATTGGCGTTGATATCATCAATGGCACATGTAAATACAGTATTTTTACTATCCTATTGGTTGTATTTTTAAAGCTACCTTACAGGATAAAATGAAATGTTAATTTCTAAAACTTTAAAGACAATATTCGAACTGTTTTCTTTAACATAACAAACCAATGGCATAGATATACATTCATTTATCAATTGTTTTATATTTGTTCTAATTTAGTATAACTTATGAAAAAAAAACATTTACTTAAGTGTTCTCTGATAATTATTAAAAACTTAATTTAATAACTTAGCTAGTAAAAATAATGAGAAAAAAATGTTAGTATTCTCTCTAGTCAGAGAATTATTACAATTGTTAGTATATATATATATAGTTTGTATAAACTTAGCTCGTAAAAAATTAATCTTGTAAATACATTTTACTATTAAAGTAAAAATTGCATAATTAATTTTCAATGTACACATCAATTTTGACTAACATGTTTTCTGACATTTTATGTATTTTTAGTTGGCCAAAAGATCATTCAAGGTATTCTCCCAAGTGTTCTCCCAAGTGTTGTCCCAGGCTGACAGGCATTGCTATATCAGCAGCAACAGACAACTTCTATTGAGTATCACTCAATGATGAATGAATTCTACATAGATTTACGAACTGTGAAGCTCATTTGAGGTGTCATGTTAAATTTAAGATGTGGGAGAAAAAGTAATATCTACGCCAACTCTGTGTTAGTGCAAAACGAAACACGATATAAATATAAAACCTAGACAGACTCTGGTTGAGGCAGATTTGATAACATAGTCGTCTACCAGTACCACTTCTCCCCACTAGTCCTCAGAGAGACTGATACCAGCCAAACTGGCCAATATTTTATTTGCTTTCGCTTAATATTCCATTATGACCTAGCTACATCAAGTTCAATCATCATTGATCATCAGTTTCATTTCATGCTCAATATTTTTTATCCTTATTTTTATTGCAAACATAAAATATACGAAAAAACTATATAGTGAACCGATATGGTTGGAACTATCTTAACATTTCAATGATAGAAACAATAAGAATTCGATTTTATTTCAACATTTGGTCTTTTTTTTTTAAATCTTTTGAATTAAGCTATATTATACAATTTCTCCAAGAAAAATTTAATGAACACAATTTTTTTAATTAATTTTTTTTTTAAATTTTGTATTTAAAAAATTAACACAGATTTAAATGTATAACTATCATTAATTTCATAAATGTAGATCTCTGTACTCACATAAATTTATTTGTTGCTTGTCAAAATCTAACAATAATTGTTTAAGTATCAGTTCTTTGAATTTAAGTAGAGAAGGCAATTAACCAAGTTCAGTGCTCTTCAATGTAATTTAATCCACTCCACAAGGTTCCAACAATTAAAAGAAACAGCCAGGATGGTGTTGTCACAGCCAAGTCACTGGACCAAATGAAGACACAGGCCACTGGTCTGTCTTAAAATGGGCGATAAAGTGTTAGCCAATGTGGACTAGTGTAGGCTAAGATTTCTTTTGTTATCATTAACCAATTATCACCTGGAGTTGATAGCTAATTATCAATGCAAAGATGAGCAAACATACTAAAGAGCAAGGCTATTAGGAACAGTTGATGTTTGGACTTAAACATTAAGCTGTCCACACTTAAATCAGTATTCAAATACAACAGTCAAAATAAGACATAGGTGATAAGATATGGCCCCACTTATTTAAGCTTATAGAAAAGGGTAGAGGAAATAGATATAAATTAGCAGGGTGATAAGATAAGTGGTATTATGTTTGTTTGTAGTTTGATTAGTGCTTAGAAAATCATTTTTAAACAAAAGTTTTTTTGGATGTTAATTGGAACTGTAAACAGACTTTCAGAAGTATTAAAATGGGTAAGCTCCCTTGAATAAATGCTAATAAATAAAGCTTTTCAATAAAAGTGTGAAATGGTAAAGAGAAAACAAACTACACCTGTAAATAAGCATAGGAAAATATAAGACTATTTAGAGCGATGGCAGAGACAGTCACTAGATTGACAGGGTATTAAGCCCACAAATCGCATAGGCTTAGAAACGAGTTAAAATAGACAACATCTATCAAAATTGCAGAATATCAACAGGACAGGTAAAGATACTGCATTAACCGATTAAACTATACAAAACAACATATTGTTCAGTTTCCAATCGTTATCAATTTAGTTATGTTCTTATATATTTGTGTATTGTCAAAAACAATGAAATACTATCATTATCTATAGCAACTCATTTATTATTAGTGTTTATATTATCAAACATTTACTAAAATAAAATTTAAGAAAAAAATTTGAAATAACTGATAAATGTTAAAAATCAAACAGTATATGTTATATCTAGTCTAGTAGTCTATAATAAAGTATTAAACTATTTAGTTATTCTTATTCAATGAATAATTGGAAGTTGCTAATTAAGATTTCCACTAATTCCACTCAACGCTTATTCTCTATTCAGAAGTCTTCCTATTATTAGGTGGACACTTTGTTGGGTCCCAAATGTCTCATTTGTAAGGTTTCTCTGCAGATTAAAAGATGAACACTAATCAAATAAAAGTTAAGTTTAAAAAAAAATAGTTTTCAGGAAAGCACTGAGACAGTATAGAATAGATGCTAGGAAATACAAAACAGCAGTAATAAATTGTAGACTCGTATTAATTACTAAAATAACATATCTAGAAATATTCAGATTTGGTTGTAAAATCTTTATATTTGGTAATAACTTTTATCCAAATATCAAATGCCTTTTATTAACCCTTTTGTGGTGTATTGGTCGTGTGGCACAGACGTACGTAAAATTGAAGGGCATTTTATTAGATAAATAATAAACGTATTATGCGTATTGCTTTAGTAATTTACAAGTATTTTAAAAGCAATCACAAAGAATAGATCATAGCTATGCTTTTGTCAGTTTAATATTTAATTCTCATGAGTATAGAAATCACAAATGACACTAAATATGATGTCGTTTTTAACTACCCAATTCAACAATATTTAATATCTTTAATTGACATTTAATTTGTTTTAAATATCCTTTGGATTATTACAAAATAAACACTTGTATAATATCAGTGATTCTATGATAATGGTAGTAATTAATATTGAATTAAACTTATATTGTAATTCTTAAAGATATCTTTTGCATTTAATAAAAATAACAATCATTGAAAATTATGATATTATTACAATAAGTCAAAAAATGGAATAAATATTAAAATGTTAATAACTTTAGAGTACTTACAAAGGACAATGTATAGATGTTTGAAATGTATTGATAAATACTCGGTTATATAATTTCCAATTAAAAACACCATAAAGAAATTTGCAAACAAAATAATTTCTTGTTTATCTTCAATAAAAGTGAAAAGAAAAAGCAGCAAAATGCAACAATAAACGAAGATATTAAAAAGGAACATTTGCAGACAATCATAAGAAAGTAAGTGTATTGTCAAATTCATTTTTGTATTGATTTCTTTTAATCTATTTTAAATGAAAATATTATTACTGTACCGCATTTCAAAATGATGAAATAATGAACAAAATGTATTAATACCAGAAGATACACATAATATTTCAGATAAAACGAAGATTTAAACTTTAAATAAAAATAATTCTCTTTATTATTTATTTTATCTTTCTCTTTACTTTGAGTTACCTCTGATAGACCATGAAATATAAAAAAATAGATATTTTATATTCAATCTAACATTGGACAAAATGAATTATATATTGAATCAATTTGTAGAAGCAGATCGTACAGTGTGTAATGTTATGTTTAAAAAATTGAGATTATTCTACCTCCATCCTCTCGGTTCCGGAGATGGGTCTTCATAGCTTTGTATCAAATATAACTTTATTTTCCACTTTGCCAGTGACTAAATTAAATATGTTGGTTTTTAATTGAGAAAAAAATACCAGAATACTAGAAGTCGAACTAAAATCTCCAAACCTATGCACTTTTTAAGTCATTGAACTTTAACTACATAGTTAAGATGAACAATTAAAGAAAATGAAAATTGTTTCTTTTAAAGTCTTTACAATTGAAGCATCGCAATTTATAATACAAGTCTTCCTCTTATTATCTAGAAAACAACTAAAAACTAATAAAAAAACATTAAGGTACACAATGAAGAGAAGTTAAATGCATTGTATTCTACTGACCACAAAATTACCCAATGAATTTAAACAACAAAAAGAATAATATAACAAGTGTATAGCTGGTTGACTAAAGTTCAACGTTATTTTCATGACTATAAGCTATTCATATAAAGGAAGTAATCCTGGTTTGAATTAAAACCAAAGATAGTAAAATGAATAGATACCAATATATAAGGCAATTAACACTTTTGATGACACTACGGAAGTAGCCTAACAGACCATCGAATAAACTAAAAACTATTTTCCGTTTAAAAAGTTGATGTTCAACACAAACAAATTGCTGGAACTCCAGAATAAAAATGGACATTAGGATAAAAATTATTGCTCATTTACTGTTTCATTTAAACAACAAATACTTATTGTACTTTATATACATAATTTTATAATAAGAGTGTCCTATGATAATTTGCATATGATTTAACAATACTGTAGAAAATTGTAAAGATTCAGTATTTCTATAAACTCTAGTTCAACTACTTAAGCAAACTGAAAATCATTAAAAAAAATCCAGTAACAGAAAACAAAGGTGATAAGAATTCATTAAATATTGTATTTGACCAGACTTGGCCTTAGGCGTACCATACACCACATCGCAACATAAACAACACCTAGTAAAGACCAATTATTTCCATAATAATAAAAGATGAGAGAAGCAGATTCGAAGCTATCAAAACTAAGGTCCTTTATATTGCCCCTAAAGGCAAGTCGAACTGCGACAACGGAAATAAAAACCCAGTAGAATAGAGAATAAAATCACGTCTGCAATAGAGAGTATCTAATTAATGAGGCCCCTCTTCTGCTGGTCAGGGTTCCAGGTAATACACCTGAGGGGTAATACCAGTTCTATACAAGAAGACACACCTGCGAACAATAGGTTTTGATAATCAAAGGCCAAGAAGAACATTTTATAATAAGACTATTAGAACATCTCTCAAGTCTAAGTCATGTTCTTCCCACTAGCATCAAGATTACAAAAGCTAAACAGAAGAAAAACAGTAGCCTGAAAGATTCTTATAACACTTCTTAAAATCTTTAGCCTGTACTATACTTCTTAATAAATGTCTCTTTCTTCTTGAAGGAAAATATCAAAGCGTACCTTTAGGGTGCATGACACAGACACACAGTGCAAATAAGATTACTTTGTTGATAGACACAAACAAATTGTAGAACAGTGTTGACATTGTACATCATAAAAAAAAATCATTAAATAAAAACAGATAATAGCAAGGATAAGTGGTTCTTTAAAAGCAAGCTTAAGAATGCTAAGTATTTATCCTAGAAGCTATCTTTAAAAGACTACCACTATAAAATAAATATGAATTGGAAATCCATTTGAAATTCATAAAACACATGTTTCATATTAATAATTTACTTGTAAAAGATGAAGCAATGATGAACATTTGATCAATGAAAGTTTATCAAATTGTTGAAATCATTCTTTTAAATTTTGTAGACCTTTTAAAGATATATTTCCACAAAACATGAACAAAAAAATGAATGAAATCAAAATTGAAATAGGCCATTATGTAGATTTAATATTATTGACTACTATTTAGAAAACATATTTTCGTTTATATAATAGAAAAAAAAACAGTCCTTGGTCAAAGTTAAAAAACTATTAAACATAATTTACTAAATTGTACTCTCCTATAAATATCAAGAAAACAATGAAATTATTTATCGGTTATCTCCACAAGGGAGAAAACACACACTTTCTAAAAAGGATCTAATTAAAAATTATGCTGACATAATTAGGTTTTTCTTACAACGTGTATGTTTCACGGTGGTGGGTAAGTTACAGAACAATTACACTATTCTGTTAGCTTTTGAAGATCGTGCTTATGACATGAATACGAATAACAAATTTCAACCAAATATTGACAGATATTATTAACATATTTCACATTTATTATCTGTATCATTGTTCTATTTTTTTTCTCTACTGGGTAATTGTTTTAATACTAGTGTTTTACTCCTTTATTTCATATTTTATGTATGTAATAATAATATCTTAATAAAACTACTCCTTTAAATCAGTGGTTCGTGCTTATAATACCAGCGTTTTTTAAACCATACAAATAATTTTAAATGAAGCTTGGAAATAGTAAAATAATTTAAACACACACTGAAATGAAAATTGCCAAAGTCTTATTTACCTATCAAATCAGCTGCATATATTTTTAGTTTTTAATAAAAATGAATATGAAGTATTATATAAAGTATATATAGGCCTACACAATTTAAGTTTTTAAAGAAAATATATAATAGTGTATACGGTAATGATTTTTGTGTGGAATAAACTAATATACAGTAGTAATGTTTTTTTCACTTTGAAATATATGCAGATATAAAATACTAGGAATTTTGTTGCTAATTGTTGATTTTTTGGTTCAAAACACCTGTAAAAGCACAAAAACACAACAATTTTATCATTGTTGATTGAAAACAATCGTTGCTAACGCTTCATAATTTTAGAAAGCTTAATGTCTGACAATGCGGATCAATTATTACTCGTCGTCGAAGGAAACAGAAATTGCTGCGTAATCTGTCTTGATTTTCATTCTTTTTCTGTTCGCTTTCTAACGATTTTCGGATTTTTTCAATTGCTAATCTTTTTGTCCTTTGCAAATACTAGGGCTTTGAGAACTGAATGAGTTTGATGTAGGTACATTAATGATCTATACAGAGCAACATAATGTCTAAGCCATTAAAGAAAGGAAAATAATGTACAAATACAATATAAATCAACAATGCAATTACTCTCTGCTTACAGTACCTTTGAAAATGGTGGCTGAATTATTAATAAAACATTAATTAATATCACAGTAAAATTTAATTACTTAGTTTTGTCTTTAATAATGTAAAAACTACTGCAAATCAGTATTCCATTGCGAGTGCAATTTGAAATAATTTAATATAAATACATATGAATTAGTATATAGGTAATCAAAATATTGTACAATGTAATTCTAACTTTTTTAAATATAATAAAATACAATTTGTTATATATCATGAATTTTATTAATATTAGATAAGTAATTATTAAAGACAATTAAAAAATACTTTAGATGAATGTACAGACTTTCAGTTAAGTTTCTCTTCTGCGATGGAAGCTAAATATAATAAGCTAAATCGGAATTGCAGGCTTACAGCCCCGCTTACAGCAGACTGCCTGACAAATATTCAACAATAATAAATACAAGAAAATAACTGAAAATTATCAATAATTTAAGGGAATTATAGTTTTAGAGACACTAAATATTTTTAGTATCGCAATGGTCTCTTCAGGACCAAAATATATGTAAACTTTACATAGTGACTCACTATATTTTTTAACCTTGTCACATTTTGTTCGTACAAGGTTGGAATATCTACCATACTCTGTAGCATAGACATAAGCAAACACTGACCGCTGAACTTGTATTATCAATTTAATTATTTTTATTTACTAACTTAACAATTATTAAAATCAAGAGAATAACTTTGAATAGGCCACATCCTTGAACTTAAAACAATAACTAACATTGTAAATACCACCATCTTAAAAATCAAACAAAAATTATCGGTCAGGGTCCTTGCGGAATGTTCCGCTGCAGAAGAATGGGGACTAATATCTTAAAAGGAATTTTTTCTCTGATTCTTTTCTTGACCAATCTAAATCCTTTGGTCAACAAAGTTATCTTTTCTTATCTGACGAGGGAGTAAACAAGTTCACAGGATCTTTATTTCAATTGCTTTCTTGTTCTATCTTTTGTTTTGCTATCTTTGGGTCAATACATGCTTAAGGCAACAGGTTTTATATTGAAAAAGAAAGCCTTTCAGATTCTGTACAATCTTTGAACTTGAGGTCATATTCAGGTCTATCTGAACTTTTTAATTTTAAAGTTTATCATTCTATAGATAAGTATAAACTTATAAGATTAAAATTAAAAAGAAAGTACAGTATCTGACACAATAAATTGTGTGTTCCTATATTGTATATTTTTTTTTACATTCATAAATTAAATTATTTTTTATATCATATTTTCATTATTAAATGTATATAAAGTTTTTTGATGTTTTATTTATTTTTTACCAAAAAACTGAATAAACTGCACATATAGATATTATTATGTTAAATTTTAAAATCTATGGGTATATCTTTTTCTTTACATACATTTAAATGTGGAAAGTATTTTGTAATATTATTTAAAAGTGAAATTAATAATACTGTAATAATGTAGTAAAATAATTATAATCATAAATTAATACAATAGTAAATGTAAGTAGTAAATAAATATAATATTATGGTAGTTAAATTATTAATACTATAAATTAATATAGTAGTTAAATAACTAATAACTTATATAAGTAAATAATAATTAACAATTATTATTAATTTAAAAAAATGTAGAATGAAAATTAAACACTACATTTTGAAATAGAGATACAAAATCAACTAATGAAAATATATGTTTATTTTAAAAATCCTGAAGCTAAGTGGTTGATGTTTGATCACACCTAGACGAAATTAAAAATCATCGTTGTTTACATAAAACACAACCATAGATTTTTCAATACAAAGCTTTCTTTTCTTCAAATTTAATTTTCTAAGGGTAAAAATATCCTTGACACTTTAATGTAGTAGTGGTATCTGAGTATGTATCTATTATTACCTCGCATCTGCACTTTTATTGGGTTTTACACCTAAGGGCTTAACACACACAGGTAAACTAACGCGATGAGTAAACAACTTGCGTGTCATCTTATCTACAAAATGCGTTTTCCATTCATCTACACACTATAGGTAGTTCTTTCTTCCCGACCTAAGATAACCTATTTTCTATTGTGTTACAAGTTTTAGATTCTGACAATATTTGTTCAGTCTTTTGTCGAAAATTCTTTTCATTTAATTCATTGTGTTTAAATTTCGAAGTTATTCGGTTATTATTTTGCGACAGACATGAAATTAAAAGAAAAATAACCATATCCTTATTATTCAGTATTTTTTTTTATGGCTTTGCTCTTATATTATATCTCTAATTTATAAAAATAGTTAACATAATAGATTTGAAATTTAATATTGATGAAACAATTTTCCATTTTAAAAAAAATAACAATTTTCAACAGAAAAATGTAAAAACTACTTTTGTGATCAGAGCAATATTAATTAATATTTGGTATAATCATCAGAACTGTTTTATTTAAATTTAATTATAAATTTCCTAAATGAATTATAACTTAATTATTAATTATCAAATATGCTATTTTAAAAGTCATTTAATTTTAAGAAATTCATAAAAAAAAGGTAACATTAGTTTATGCAATAGTTGAAAGTGAAAAAAAAAAAATCAAAACCTACCGAAAGCTTTGAAAACATCCTAACGCCGTGAAACAAACAGTATATTAACTTTAGCCGCTCAAAATACTTTATCAACTTTTAACAACTCGAGTTGGAAAACTTTTTTTATACAACATTCATAAATAAAGTTGAATAACTGTCACTCAGTTGAAGTCGAAGCTTTAAGACAAGAAGGCCTACTGAACTAGGCTTAAGCACCAGACGAAGATATGAAAGTGTTCGTTAGAGATTGAAACCCACGGCGTAAACACCAACAACTCTGGGACAGCAACAAATGATACCGATTAATTGGTCTAAGACAAGTTGGTGATTCAGGCAGAATGTTCGTCGTCCAACAAGATAAGCATGTAAAACAACTCACAGCCAAGTCACGAGTACGTCCCTATTCAAACTGACGGATGTCGAGACACCCACGCTTTCCCACGGCAGGATTTTGCAAGGCGAGAATACACTAATTGTGTATCGATAGACAACATGCTAAACGTTCCTTTTTACAAATTCGTACGAGATGTTAATTTGTAAGATAAATGACGAAGGATTGTTAAATGAAAAAAAAATACTGTCGGTATTCTTTGGGAGGTTTTACTTGCAGGTGGGCAAGAATTGTAAGAAGGATTTGCAGATGGTCTGATTCTATGATTCTAACTTACAAGATCTACCACATCGAAATGTGAGTCAATAGTTTCACAATTTAGAAATCAAAAGAGCTCTTTAGCATCTGTCATGGAATGTGATTTATGACTGCGTTTTAATCTGAGTGATTGATCTTCGCGTAGCGCTATTTAACAAAGCTTCGTGCGTCTGACGAGCTTCTTCCTGTTTAAACATATGCTCCTTGATCAAGTCTATTCAATGCTATCTCCTCCCTCCTCATCTCTGACTGTTCCACCAATCATATTCACTCCCTCTACATAGGTAATGTAAATTACAAATTCTACGTATTTTTCAAACGTCATCGCTCCACCCAGTAGTTATAATATGAAAAGAGTTTTTACTTGTTAACATCTGATTGTAACAAATTTCAATTTTTTTTTATAAATGCTAATAATTCAGCCAATTAATTATTTAAAATTCGATATGTATGTATTAATTATACAATAAATGCATTATACAATAAATGCATTATATAATTTGAGCACTCAAAAAAACGGAAATATATAAAATTGAGTTCTTTTCTTTATTTATCACGTATATCACTAGTGATTTTCTTATTTATTGACCGATATCTATATCCTCAAAATTATATTTCAATACCTGTTTTATAAAAAAAAATCAAATATAATATTTAACTTAAGAAATAAATGATATCAATTAAATGAAATTTTATATTATAGTCAATAAAGGCTAACTATGACAAAAACAGATAAATGTTTAGTATAACCATTTTTTACATGTTAAAATTAAAACTATTTTAATGCATTACAAGTTAAATTGTATCAAATTACTTATTACTGAAATATTTTTTCTAATTATATACACCGATATTCGTTGGGTTGGAACACATCTATTTTCATTAGCTGAATAGAAATGGTGTCGGCTAATATTCTTTCATAAATGAATCTCAATGTTATGTTTTCTCTCTTAATTATTTTCCCTGAATAATAAGTTACCCACAAGAACATTTGATAAAATGAAACAAATCAGTTTTTGCATTATAATTGATAGAAGTGCACCAAATCTATTTGCTTATGTAATACAATTTAAAAGGACTTTAAAATCTACTGTGTGGACAGTTCATAGGTGTACCGTAAAATGGCATATATAGGGTTAAATACGAGATGTTAAATTAATTATCAAAAACATTCAATACAAATTTATTTTGATATGCTACAGTATCTTAAAAATGAATATTAATTAAATCAGACTTTTGATAGGTTATTTTATAGTTTTAATAAAGTCAATAACCTTCATAGAAAAAACAAGGCCAATATACATGGCTGCAGTCGCATACGCAAATTTGAGTTAGTGTTTACCGACCGACCAATGAAAAAAAAATATTTTCACAAAATAAATGGTTAAAATCAACCAAAAACTCAATTTGACTATTTTTTGTTTTAAATTACAGTTTTTTAAGGTAAATCATTTTTTTTTCGATCTAATTTTTGAATAACTATTATGTGACATTAAAATGGCAGATTCAACAGAAATTTTTAATATAATTATTTTTTTAAGGTTGACAATACATCTTTAAATGTTTTAAATTTATAGTAAACCTTTTCTTTGTAACATATTCAGGGGACACCATATTCAGGGGACACCCATATTCAGGGGGACACCCATATTCAGGGGACACTCGTATTCAGAGGGACACTCATATTCAGGGTACACCCATATTCAGGGTACACTCATATTCAGAGGGACACTCATATTCAGGGGACACCCATATTCAGAAAACACCCATATTCAGGAAACACCCATATTCAGGGGACACCCATATTCAGGGGACACCCATATTCAGAGGGACACCCATATTCAGAGGGACACCCATATTCAACAGACACCCATATTCAACAGACACCCATATTCAAGGGACACCCATATTCAACAGACACCCATATTCAACAGACACCCATATTCAACAGACACCCATATTCAACAGACACCCATATTCAACAGGACACCCATATTCAACAGGACACCCATATTCAACAGACACCCATATTCAACAGACACCCATATTCAACAGACACCCATATTCAAGGGACACCCATATTCAGAGGGACACCCATATTCAGAGGGACACCCATATTCAGAGGGACACCCATATTCAGAGGGACACCCATATTCAGAGGGACACCCATATTCAGGGGACACCATTAATTAAGTTTACACTATTTGTTTGGTCTAATATTGTCGCCTTAATAGGGGGATCTACTGAAAACAACTAAATGAAATAGTGATTCAAAGATGCTAGGTTAACAAACTCAATTTATTATGCACTAAACATACAGACAGTTTCATGAGGGGTACCTCAATCTGCATGGTACTTAGCAAGGAATCTGCAGCTATGTTAATGTAAGATCTTTAACACATAACACTTGTTAAGTCATATTCGAAATAAATCTAAAATAAATCATACCTCAATAACACAGCATCTTTCAACAGTCAGATTTTCAACATTTTACGACAGTTTTGTCACAAACTTAAAAACTAGGGTCCATCTCTCTAGACAAAGTTTAAACTCTCATGTAATTTGACCAATTTTCAATTTATTTCCTGGATTTCAAACCTCTTAGCTAAACAATAAATAATGTTTCTCAACTGACTTTAATGCCGACATGATCTGATGAGAGACTGTGTCAAACACGACCTCATTTAATGCCTATTTTTTTATTTAACCTTTACATGTTTCATACTTTAGGTACCGTATAGTTTAGAAACAAAAATTACATCTGCATTTGATCCACGACTAGAGCATCTTAATCCGAGGAAACTGAAAGTTTGTCAACGTTGAGGAAGCGAACAACAACAAATGCAATACTCAATTGATGAGAATCACGACCAGGTGATGTTTAATCAATGATTTTAAACGGCAATTAATATCACTCTTGATTTCCCCGCACATTTCAATAGAAAATGGGAGGGGGAATACTTGTTATTCTCATTTCTAGTGTTGTAATCTTTGTAAAAATTAAACGAACAAATGAACACCTGGGTCCAAATAATCTGTAGGAAAAGAGAATAGCAGAGAATGCTAGAAAAATAACACAAGTATTAATCTCATATTTCCTGATATATTATTCACAGATTTACATGTTAAGTTTGCATACAATACATATTTTATTACATGATCACATTTTAGGTTCAATAATAGTATAACAATAACAAATGTATTAAAACAAATGTTGAAATCTTTTGTTTTGTATGTGTTTAACCACAATATAGTACAGAATATCAAATAATTAATTTATATAATACTTAATTTGTTTTTGTTTTATAGTGGGTTGAACAATAGCTGTTTAGGACAGTCTTTCCTTGCATTTATAATCTGTTTGATTTTTATTTTGCAGAAATTTAAATAAATAAACCTTTTAAAAAGGTAAATTAATAAGGATAAATAAAGCTTTTAATCCTTTTAAATTATTAAAATAATTAAACATTTTAAATATACAATATGCTCAATAAAAATAAATATTTTTGTCATAGCAAAGGAAATATCTATAACATAACAGATTACAACACAATACCCAATATGTTTTATATCATTTTTCATATCATCATAGCAAATATTTATCTAAATGTTTTTGATAAATGACCAAGATGAGCAAATTAAACAAGATATTTCATATTTTTCTTTATTGGAAATATGAAAATAAACGACCTACATGAAGTTATTGGGAAAGCTCAGTTTATATGTTGCAGTGTCATTTATTTATATATATATATATCGCTTAGCAATGATGGAAACCTTAAGGTATAATTCTCGAAAGGAGCGATTACATCAACATCGGTGTGTCACTCACTCGAAAGAAGATCGTAAATTGTTTTTAATGTTGTCCATTTACATCATCCGCACTGATAAAGAAATATGTCAATGAGAAAGGCACATGAATCTATCAGAGTCAACGAGACAACAGCTTTGAAATCATTACGAGTTGGCGGTAATCAAATGAAATATTTTGATATATTGATGATGACTGTGACAAAGGTTTGTAACGAATCGAAAAGTACCGTTACCCTCTCAGAGAAGCTTTCAGCAATAAATAAACTATCTATACGTCATAATAGTGAATCTGCCCACTTTATAACAATCTACAAAATTGTACTACTGATTGTTACAATCACTTTGACATTTTCTATTCAAAGAAACTATTTTTTCTCTCTTCCGCGTAAACTAGGTCTTCCATTGTGTTGAGATTTACCATCGTTTCGGGATTAACAAGAGACATCTATTTTCATGAAATCAAGTCGATGTCGTAAATAACAACACAGAGAATATGATTTGATGGAATGAGACAAGAAGCATTACCAGAGGGAACACTTAAACAAATCTGGTCTTCACTCATGTTTTTATTATTTTTAATACACGTTACAGATTTATACTGTGATTTTACGACTCCATTGTTTGAAAAGGTGTCAGAAAAGCTTGTAGAAAATCGTCAAGGAAGCCATTACAAAGTGAAGTAAGACAAAAGGAACGTGAGAAGCTAATCATATTTAATTGGTAATGATATATCTCTTGGATAATGTGATGGCAATGGGGATATGTGATGGAATAGTGTTGTCATTAAAACATTTACTGGGTCCACTTGAAATTGACCCCATGAGAACAAGGGTAAAATCCTTACAAATTACTGTTATTAATCATAAGATTTAGCACCATAAACACCTTCGACAAATCAAATGCGAAAATTGATTATTGTGTAAATGTCATTGTTCCTTTTATTGTTGTGTTAATTGTGATTTTAAATGTTACGGAACAATAAAGATATAGCAGATATTATTTATTGTTTGATATACAAATATAAATGTAAATAATTAAATAAAAATATTATTATTTCAAATAAAAAATGTATATTAATTACATTTTCCTACATAAATTACTTTTATACTGATTACATTTGAGTTGAGAAAAACAATGTCATTCTCAGATAGGACTCGAACAAAGATCTCCAGATCACTAGCTTTGTGTTTCTAAAAATGTAATGTTTTGGAATTTTTGACAAATAATAACAAACTTTTTATGATTATGAATATTGTAAAATTTGTAAGAATTATTGTTTGATGATAATACTAATTAAAAATTTCAATAAAAAATGAAATTCTTTTCATCCCATCCCAGAAATATTAAATTAGTCTTAATTAAATGTATATTAATTTTTACAACAGTATTAATTTTTACCAATTTATGTGCCTTTCCTTTAGTTTATCCTGAAATTGCTACGACAATCAATCTAATAATACTAAAAATATCTTTATAAGAAATAGACTATCAAGTCTTTTACCCATCACTATTAGATGAGAATTAATTGCCTCCCATTATCAAGTTGTCAGTGAATTTTCAATTTAACAAATTCCATTAATCTCGGCAGAGCATTTTACCGATCTCTTCTTCGTCACTTTTTTCCAGGGTTACGCACAGTTGTCTAGTTACTCGTCAAATTCATTTAAATTCACACCGGTTAAAAAACCATTTAAACCTTTGATACCCTCTTTTGATACGATTAATTATCCTATTAATTTAACGGAGATAAAGAATACCTATTACCGCCAAATGTTAGCACTTAACGTTTTCCCATCGACGTGTTTGCTTAATTAAGGACCAAAACGAACATTATCATTGCCATCATCTTTCTCCTCAATTTCTATTTAAGTGCGATGTTTGCCCAGAGTGACATCAATTTATCCATAGACAGCAAGATGATTTATCATCAAAGAAACGAGACGATCGTTCTAACAACAATCGTCGACACAATCAAAGTAAAATTCCATCCGTGCATCGCAATCTTCTAGCGCTAAGTAGCAGTACTTCAGTATCGTATATTGATTGCCATCTTTTTGAGAGTGGGCAATAACCGACGTATTAATAAATAATTATCATCGACGACTATCTAATGAGCAAGTAGTTTGAGTCGTCAGGACAAGATGAATCTGTTAATGCATGTTAAATTGCTTGTTTCTTTATTTTTTCTGGGTTTCTTTTTTGATACATTAATATGAAGTATGTAGATTTTTTTTAACTACCTGTACTAAATTTACTTTAAAAAAAATTCTGTATTTTAGGAACAATTTCTAAAATAGGTAATAATCATGTTATAAAGCAAAAAAAAAAAATCATAACAACAAATACATACATACAATAAAAAAAAAATATATATATATTTTATACGTACATAACTTAGAAAATCTTTAAATACTTCAAAGCACTTGTCTTCCCATTACGAACAGACTAAGTAATGGTAAGAATTTACTAGTATATAAGAAGTCCAGTCAAATGGAAACATTGCACAGAAAAGAAGAGAATGATACCACTGAGTTTAATGAGTACGCTAGAATAATAATAATCAAAAGAAATGTTCTTTTTGTAAGGAAACAAAATTATTCAGCGAGAAATTACTCACAAAAAGCAGAACTGATAGTTGAACGACACATCGGTGCTGTCACGTAGAAAGAGACGCATGTGCTCCAGTTGCTAGACACTAAAGGAACGTGTATGAAGCTATAAAACCTATTGTACGGTAAATTATAAAAGTTGATGATTCTCTTCCGGCTAGAAAAACTTATTTCTAATATAATAAAAGATGCTGCAAAGTTGCCCAACTGTAAAATTAACAGCATCTTGGTAAAATAGACGGTATAACAAAGAAAAACAAAGTGCTTTTTACAAACTTTAATACGTGTCTATTGACCCTACTAAGATAACATCATTACTGCAAGCACAAGAGAATTTAAAAACAGATCTCATAATAAGAATGGAATTTAAACCATAATTTTAGCTTTATTTGTTGTTATATATTTAAAATACCACCTCCTTCCTAAGCTATTGCCGATTGCGCTCTGATAAGTTTTAACACAATAAAAACTATAATAGGATAAAACTCATCAGTGAAATTAGTACACTATCTTGAACCCACCTGAACTTGAAATCAATCTTTTACAAACAATTGCCAGAATAATGACATGCATTAATTTTGATAAATAAAAATGTTGTACACCTTTTACAGACAGATTATAAAAACACCATTTTATAGCACTTTGAATAGATTATAATAATGATCAAATAAGCGGATTTTTAAACAGATTAAGATATGAAGAATGATAAAGAAAGATATTCAAGTAAATCTTACTCCTATTACTGTTTGTTTCTTGTGTTAGTATTAATCCTATAAGATTAATTATAAAGTTTTTAGATTTCAGAGTTATTTTATAAGGCCAACAAGAAAAAAGAAATATTTCAAAGTTGTTTGAAGAGGAATTTTACTGTTAAGCTCTGTTTACACTATCAAACTTTAGGTGACAAAAAAATGTGATGTGCCTATATATGGACATGATGTCATATCACTACCATATTTGGGCACATCACATTTTTTGTCAAACTAGTTTGATAGTGTAGACAGAGCTTTAGCTAGGGTAATGTACCAAAATGAGAATGATAATTCAAAAGTCATGTTTTCGATTAAAAATACCTTGGAATAATTCTTTTAATGTTACAGATACGACCATTATTTATATTATTATTTGTAATAGTTAATATAGAGGGAAAAGTGTGGCTCTAAAAATGTCATGAGGAAGGGATGTCAACTAAACTAACTTTTTTCAACAGTACTGATGGGTATAAATCTCTACTGGGGTATTGTCGATCGTCCTACTTAAAAAATGTAGCCATAAAATTCCCCTCTAGAATACACTGTTGAGGTGATACAGGTGTCTGTAAATGGGTGATGTTACTGCTTGTTCAGTAAGTTGTTGAGGTGTCCCATTATCTTCTACTACCTGTTTTCAAACTATAACCACTTTTATTAAAGAGTAATAGGATATTTGTATTTGTCACTTCTGGATTTCAGATCAGTAAAATATAAAAGGATGAATAGAAAACAAGTAAACTAGATCACCCTGCAGGCATTAGCATAGTACAATGCACCCTCGCTAGATATTTCTATTTTGCACCTAATTTATGAAAAGAACAAGAAAGAATTCACTTTTATTGTCAAGTCAAGTGGGTATAATTGGATTGGTGGTTAACCTCTCGTCTTACACCTCAAAACAATCAACAAGATCAATAACAACACTACAATAACATCCACAATCAATATCTAATTAAAGAATTAAAAATCAATACCTTTAAAATCAATAGATTAATAAATTCGTCAATCATGTAGGCCTACAGTATTATAGTCATAGTTTTATAATTCAATTAACTAAATAATCATATACTACAAATACCTTTTTTTTTAAACGATTACCAATTGATCAATTATTAATATCCAATTAATTAATAAAAAATTAAGAAATAATTTAAGTAGGCCTATAAAAATTGTTAATTTGTAATTATTAAATTAAATTAATCAATTGTGCCTACAAAATATATTTCACAAATTATTTGGTGAACAATAACAATAGAGCATATAATTAATTATAAACATAAAATTCAATATCATTTTAAATTTATATGTAAAATATAAGAAAAATTGAAATATTAATAAACTAAATATTTTTCAAATAATGCAAAATATAAATTAATTAAATAATATAAAAAACAATTCTACCCCACATTTGAGTATTGGTTTAGGTCAAAGTTCACTGTCCTCATTTTCCACCAACTTAATACCTTCTTCAAAATAATTTCAAAATAACTTTTTACCTGTGTATAGTCTATCAACATGGCTTCCTTTATCCTTTTCTCTTTCAGTTTTAACACTATTTATGTTAATTAACCCAGATAGGTCAGACACTTTACTTTAATGTTTAACTTTAAGTTGTTCACCTCTATATCACTTTATAGGCGTTTCGACTTCTGCCAGTCAACACCCAAGCTGTTTCATGATTCATTATCAACTGTTTTCATTTTTTAAAGAAGTTGAATTATGAAAAGAACATAGGATGTATGAAACAAATATAGATCCATCACACTTCTAAATTCTTAATTAAATTTATGATGTTTTCTTTTCAACCGATTCTCTGTACTACATATTACATTATCTGTCCAGTATCATGGTGAGTTATTTAATACAGCATCACATAGGTATCACATGTGATGCCTGTATTATGTTAAGTTTAGGCTTATGGTCTATGATACAGTCATCACATTGATGCAAATGTGCAACTGTAAGTACCCAAGAATTTGCCTATGATATTGGAAAAACTATAGATACAGTAGGCCTACCGAAAAACCTTTTCTCTATTTTTGAAACACTTAGTTATTAACTTATTACTATGTAGCAGCAACTGTGTTCAAATTGATAATTCTGTAATTCATTTTTAGTAGGCCTATAATTTTATAAATAAAATTGTACTATTAAGGCTGTCAGCAAATTATATATAATACAACATACAGTAGTATTAAATTTAATCAATTACTATTCTTTGTGAAATTTAAATGACCATGTTGGGTTTTAAATAATAATCGTACATAACATTCTTATTATTGATATACAAATCCAAAGGCAAATTACTGAAAAAATGACAATGCTGTGGGGATCAGTGGCTGGATCTCAATGGAGATACAAAAAAAAAACAAAACCGAAAAGCTAAATCAAAACGATAAGTAAAACAGCCAGAAAAGTAAGCAGAGCTTTCGGGCAACACTAGCCCTTTATCAAATTAATATTGATATACATTACATATATACAACCTTTCCACTGTGCAAGTGGTTAGCCTGTTATAATAAAGAAGACAAAGAAAGACATAACTGTAAACTGCATTTTGATATTATCCAGCAGACTACTGAAAACGTGTGATGAAAAGACGATTAACAATAGGCATGCGAGCTGGTTAATTATAAACAAATTCAATATGAATAGGGCTGGATGACGTTGGCCTGAAACCATTGATACGTGTTGGTAATTGACTAAATGGCAACATCTCTTCAAAGTTTATAAAAGCACCCTTTAACTGAATGGGTAGCGAAGCGGAAAATTAAAATTGAGTGATGAAACAAAATAGCAAAGAGACTATTGCACTATATATTCAATAGTGTTATTAGTCTATAAATAAAATGCATTTTTGAGGTATTCTGGAAACCGCAACAGGTGAAAACATTTATAAAAGAGTTTTGTTTGTTTTTTTTATCGTTTTTCTTGCAAAATGGCTAAAATAAATTAATTTGAAAAAGTTGCAAAAAGAAAACCTAAACAAATATTAGCAGCATTTTTGGTTGTAACATTTAAAAATTTAAATGAAACCATTGCAATTTATTAAATTTTACTTATTAATAATTTATTAACTTTATATGTATATTTAATATATTTTTCTTAAGCTACTCCAAAAGATCATTTTTCTTTTTTTATATGTTGTATACAATTGTATGTTATTGTATTGGTGTTATGATGGTCAAATAAATAAAACACAATATTGATCAAATAGGAGTCTACTACATAAATATTAATGTAAAGTGCATGAAACTAAACAAATTGAAAGATATTGAAAATATTGAGTGCAAAAATAAAGAACAATTGGATGCTCCTCCCATTTTATCTTACAGTCTGTCAATCACTGACAGAAAGAAAATAGCATAAATTCTCATGATTGTCGTTCGTTGTTATGTTTGATTTATTTTCTTAAGCATCATTCCGTCATTCCGTTTTGATTGTTTACTATGATTAACGAGCAGGCTAAGTGGTCACTTTAAGTGCATCTTTATCTTGTTTGATTGATTGACAAGAGTTAATAATCATTGAGGTATCGCAAGCACTAAAAAAATGGGACTATTAGCGCGATATCATTCAAGATTATTTGAGAGAGCACTCAAGATGTACATCGTACACTTCATATTATCTCAATAGAAGGGGGATGGATATAGCTATTATTTAGCTATTACTTGCAGTGGGTATCACTTACCAAGTAGGTTCTCTCAGAGCAAGGCTTGTCTTTCTTTATATTGATTTTCTGGTTGATTTCATCTCAAGTGCTTTTATCATCAATGATGAAACTGTTATAGATTTTTCTCTTCTAACGTATTGTACTCATATTTTCTTTTGTAATGTAAATGACCAATGATATAATGTGCAGAATGATGGACGGCAATAATAGGAGATAGCCATTGGTCAATTGTCCCCCATATTGATGTAAAGTATATTCTTACGTTGATTTGGTCATTAGGTGGATTTGACTCGTTTGTCATGTTTGAGTTGATGGATTTAAAATATATTTCTGTCATAATTCTAATTGAAAAATTACTCTGTAATTATTGTTTCTATTTAAGCCAAATATCTTAAACAAAATAAGCCAAGCCAAATAAGACATCATTAATTATTGTTCAATTATTATATATTTTACATGTATCTTTGTTAACCAGTACATTTGGATTATCATTATTCATACTATAGCTTTGATTGGACAGGATTTCAGAACTAATTTCAAGTATTGTCCTGTTAGAAGAGGATTAAACAAAACTTACTGAATGCCTTAACAATGGTATGTGTTTGATGTTTATTGATATCATTTTCAAGATGTTTTATAAATGAATTAAAATTGAAGTTATAATTTAAAACAAGTAATTATAGTCATTTATCATTGTTTTATTATATTTCCTTTCAAACAGGCATATATTGACAAATTATATTAACAAATTAAAAGATTTTTTTTTATATTTTTATTATTAAATGAATGTATTTAATAAATGTTATTCATTTATATTATTGTTACTAGTTACTTTTCTGTGAATAAGTTCAAAGATTTTTTAGAAAACAATTTTTTTTTTCTTATATCAATTTGTTTTTTCGTGACACCTAAATTTAAATTCAAAGATTTCTAACAAAAGAAAAAATATATTGTTTCAAAAACTCTTTATAGATTGAATTATATCTTCATAAAATTTAATTCATACATTTAACTTTTCAGCTAATTTATATTTTTAAAGGTATTTTAGATGGTAAACAAAAGGATTCAAAACAAACTACTTCTATGATTTATTTGCTTCATGATCGCTTTTCTATTAATTTCTATTTTTTCGTACTTTTATTCACTTGCAAATCTTTACTCTTTTGTATAGGACTAATATTAACAAAAGATTTTGTCTAACTCTGTCATTTGTCTTGAGTTCCTGAGGACGCAAGTCAGTTTAATACACTTAATCAGGATGAATGAAAGAAAAAAAACATGAAACATAAAAGAATTTAACTAAGCATTTACTTCATTCAGTCTCTATTCAAATTGCTTATGCTGATTGAAAAGCTTATAAAATAAACTTAACATTCTATTAAAGATGAAGAAATATAGGCCAATGCCAAACCTTAGCAATCATCAGTTTACATTATGTTGTTTTGTTGGCTTTATCCTTTGTTATTTGATAGATTCTATTCCTAATAAAAAATAAGTTTTAAAATGCATGATAACATCTTGTAAAAATAAAAACAAGGTTACTTTAAATGAATTTAAATTTTGAAAGTTTTCCTATTTTTTGTTTGTTCACAAGATGGAAATATTTTCATATCATAAACCTTGTCAAAACATCAATTTGGTGAATCAAGTTTTGTATCCTTTTTTATTGTTATTGATTGGGAAATAAGTCATTTTCAAAAAATGTTAAAACTTGTATCTGCGTCAGAATCCAGTAGCATCAAAATAACATCACATAAGTTGCAGCGTTGAATTTTTCAACGACGTGAAATTGAACAGTTGCGCTGTCGTTTCGTTTTCTAGGTCATATTAAAAGGCCTAAGCTCCTTCAGTAGAGACATTGCCATAGACATATGTAGGAAATTGTTAGTTCTTGTCTATGCTAATTGATTACCTTACTCTAACATCAATGGTAATAGTATTTAAACAGGTATTTAACCATCTTGTTTCTCATGTTTTTTTTTTACGACACCTGGTTCAAACATTGCAAACTGTCATTCCTATGCTTTCATACAATGTAATTGAATAATTGTTTCTTTTCATGTTATATATTTGATTTGATTAAATACTTTTTAAATAATCTATAAATAATAATGACATTGAAATAACATCTAAACTAATTGATACACAGGGGTTTTCTCTAAACAGTGATTCTTTATTGTGATATATCATATTGGAATCAACAACATACAATAGTTTAACTTTTTAATTTTATTTTAATTATTAAAAAGATCATTAAAGTCACATTTTTGCACTCTTTATTTCAATCAAGGGATTCAAATTTCAAAGAAATTGTGTTAATTATTAATAAAAGTATACAAATAATAACATTATTAAACAATAATTCCTTTTGAATTATGTTAAAATTTTTTTTTTTTTGTAAATTTATTGTTTGATTTTTTTATTTCTATTTAAACAATTTATTTGTTTGTTTTTTAAAATGACATAAACAAGCAATCACCTCCTTTAGGATGGCACACGTAATTCTTTATGGACAATTTCTATCGTAAATCACCAACTTCTTCTGATTTTAAAAAATGTGACATTTTATGAGTCAGACAATAAATAATGAATTGATAACAGAAATGTAGGATAGGCAACTAGAAATTGTTAACAAATGCAAATCAATCATAAATGTAAATCCATAAATACTGAATTTAATTAATAGTTCTATAACAATTTGAAAATAGAACACATTTTATATCATGTTTGATTTCATAAATTCCACATTATTCATATAATGTAATAATATGGATAATAATTATAAATTTAAATGTGTTAATGTGTCATTAATATTTGTATTATTGACATTAACATTGACATGATTTATTTTTCTTAATCAGTTATTACTTAGATTTGATGCTGCGTTAGGGTTGGTTGGTTGGGATTCTTACATAGGAGCTCTTTTTGCACAAAAATGGAACATGCCACTTCTTTCACCATCCCCCAACCAACAAACGTGTCCTGAGATAGGTCAATTAGGTCTATTGCTATCAGTAGGCCTACCTCTTCTGGGAAAAGAGAGAAGGGGATATGAACCCTCCTGGAGACAAACACAAGTGATTTACCTACCACAATAAACGGTTACTACCTTATTTAGCAGCATATGAAAGAATTGCGTTTCTAAATTGTGCTGAAATTTGGCACCAATTGCATTGGTCTATTATTGATGTTTGTATCGTATCACTTTTAAGCTTTTGATAAATAAAGTATCTTTCCAACTTTTAATATTTTTTGTCTTTTTTTTTTCAATAAGCATATCTAATCATTTATGTAATTTGTGTCTTTTTTCAGCTATTATTAAATTATTATTTTACAGTCGCTATTCCCATAATTTTCTAGATAACATTGGATGTCTTCCAAAATATTTTCATCCTCATCTTAACAAAACACAAATCTTAAATGTGGAATGCCTCAGGTTAGAAATACATAAATCACTTTAGGATGGTATTCTCATCAAATTGTTATTCCAGTTATGAATTAGCTCAACAAGGAAGATACTTTCCATGACTTATGTCCACCACTATGCATGTTACCTATCTACCCACCTGCTTTAGGCCATCTCCTAGGCTCCCAAGCACATCATATTTGTATAGTTATGAGCTAAGAGGAGCGATTAAGATCCCCGTCGGGACTTTATGTGGGGGTCTTCAGAAGATAAGTTCCGGCACCTTAAGAACAGCTGTTATCTACTGCATACTTGTTAATCCTGTACAATAAACCAGAATCCAATACTAAGTATTTCTGACTTATCATGGTTAAAAACAGACATATTCAGGTATCATGAATATATCACCAGGATGAGCGGCAATCACGGAACAATCTTGCGTTTCATCGCCACCGTAAACTAACCAAATGTTTGTAATCGTGATAAGTCGGTAATTTATGATCTTTACATCCTCGTATTAATTTGTCGTTTTATCATTCATTTCGAATCTAACACTTTTCTGGATTTATATAATGTTACATACCATTGTAGATATGTTCATGAACATCTTAAACATATCCATAAAGTAATTAATATTATGAAAACAAAATACATAAGGGAACTAGTGTTTTAAGTCATTAATTATAAATTATCTTATTGCCATGTTGTAATATCTTAACCAGTCTATGGAGGCTCTTCTGAACTAATTTTTGCCAATTATCAAAGTTTGTTATTCTACATAAATTCTTTAGAGAATAAAACCAGGCAACTAAAAGCAAAACATTAGTAGAAAAACTTCCAAAACAGTATAATTCAATCGTAAAGTTGTTACTAAAATTTTAAAAATTAGTTCAAGCATTTATAAAGCGTTTTAGTTGGTAGTTAAGTAATAGTAGTAACACCATTTCTATAATTATGTTTTTATTATCTCATAATCATGATTTTTTAGAAAAGTTATTGCTAATATTATTTCTTTCAATATTGAATCATTTTGAATATTAACTGTCACATTCTTTGCTTCAAAATCGGTTTACATATTCTGATGATAATTAGTTGTGAACTAAACAAGAATAAGGATTCAGCAAAGTTACACAACACATGACCTGAATTATGAATACTGATTGGCTAAAAGTATGTTACTCGTTGACAACTGAGGTGCTGACAGCCATTTTGTTTTTCACCAACTCTCCCATGAGATGTTCAACTTCATCAAGAAGACTACTTCTCCCAATTGCCCGTTTATCTCCTTCGTACTCTAGTTATGGTACGCTCGTCAGGAGAATAGTTCCTATCAACTAGAAGTGGCGAAGACTCCCGCGGGGTATTAAACCATTTCACGACATCCTGTTTAGCTGAGCTTGTGTAGCACTGACTAGAAATCGCTCTCCCTTGTACACCACTCACAGATGCTACATAGATGATATGCATTGTGTCACTTTACGGGTAATTCGGAGTGAAGTTTCTATTACCCTGTTCAACCACGGAACGTCACAACTAAAAGAAATCACTCCCCTTGCGTTCAGGAAGTTTCATATCCTATGCAGTCAGGGACATAAACTAACAAGTAGTGTAGGGATTACACAAATTCTTGACATCTCATTAAGTCAATCAAACTGGTCTTGTTTAACGACTGGAAATTACTTGTAAAATTTATAAATATTCTGCATTCTTTAACAGTCTAAAAACTAATTTGCATACTGATTCAGTTACTGTACTATAACTAGAAGTCCAGTAAAAACATCTAATTATAGCCATTAATAACTTTAATTCCATTCTAAAACGTGTCTATATATTAATATATCTATCATCATTTATATGTTGATTAATCAATAAGAGCCTGTCTTTAAAAGTATAAAATTTATTTCATTTTCAAAATCAATTTTAATATGTTGTGGCAAAATATAGGTCAGATCTAAAATAAAAATTCACTTTATTTTACTATCTGTCAAGCAATATGTTGCATAACCTTGGCTCTAAGGTTCTTTTTTTTTTCTAAAATACAATTTTCGGCTAAATGATAAATATCTAAGCTGTCATGTCCTCATCAACCCATAAAATTTACTTGCTTTTTATGAATATAAAAAAAAACCATTTTGTTTTAGCAAAGCTCTGAAGAAATTTTACATCCAAGTGAAACCTTTAAGATACTTCGGTTGTTGCCAGTAAAATGAATGTCTAACATTCTAATCCCAAGCGTTTCAGAAACCGATAAAGTTGAGTAAAACACTCATCCAAAATAAACATAGCCAAATTCTTAAGAGAAATCAAAACAATCATAATCATTTCAATTGAAAGCTTATAAAAGTAAAATCAAATCAAATTAACTTCTAATTCAAATAAATATAACCTAATTTCTTACTATCAATCTATTTAAAATTGTAAAGTTAACTTCTTATTTATGTATTTGAATGTCTAATAGCTGCAAAAAAAACACAAGAGCATTTGCCGACTGTCATGGGATACCTTATCAGAAGAGGCAGAGATGTTACAATTCTGACCAATCAAATCATAGTTTCTATTGGAAGATGTGTGATGAGAAGTAACTTTTTTCTTCCTGAAACCAAATGTTAATAATTTTTGGAAATTAAAAATGTCTGCTACACTGTACTGATCAATTATGATATAACATCGGCGACCCTATTTCTAATTTAGTCAAACAATTTGGGATTTCGTCAATTTCCTTTTGTCCCGCCACCCAAAGAACTAATTGTGGCCTGGTCAAATAAAAATAATGTTTTCTTCCTCACAAAACTGGGTTGAAATTAGGAGGAAAAAATGAATAAAGAACATACTTCCCACTTCTGCAATCTTATATCCATTCCTTACAAGATGTGTTATGATTTTCTTTATTACTTCGGAAACTGTTATTAACATAAGTCTGCCAAAATGGATTTTTTTTCATTGAATGAAAATTACTATTTGCAGTATACTTTGAATTTCTCTGTACGTATAAAACTTTTGTTTTGTTTGTATTCCAGACTAGACTACAATGTAATGTGCAAAGTTAATGTTCGCATTAAACCACTGGTGGCGCATGGACTGAAGAAATCTATAGTTTTCAAGTCAATATCATATTTATTCAAACCAAATGAATCTATTTGAACAATTACCAGGATGTTATTCTTGTTGTAGAAATAAAAAATCCACCCCCTAATCAACAGGAAGGCTAAGCTTGGCACAATTGTTTTCTGCAAATGGTAATGATTTGCATACAGTATGAATACAATATTAATGTAAAAAAACACAAATATAGAAAAACATAAAAGCCTATTACTAGTTGTAAACAAACATGGTATTAAAATTTAATAACATTTTAATGAACCTCATTCACATACCCTAAACATCTTAATGAACCCCATTCACATACCCTAAACATGTGTTAATTTTATGTTTTAGTTTTTGTATGTCATATTTCTGAAATAAAATGAATATGAATTATGAATGGAAAATTATAAAATTAAATTAATAATTATACAAATAAATGAATATATTGATGATTTATAATTAAAAAAAATATGATAATAATTGCATCTTCTGTTTTTGATTTTGAGGGAAGCAGGGGACTTCCGGACCTCATGTTTGTAACAAAGTCATTTTCAAAGTTATCGGAGAACTTAATTGCCATATTGATGATGCATTTGTTAATTTATTGAATCAACAGTGAAACAGACCTGTTATAGTCTCCATAAGGGAGGTTAATCAAATGCTATTGCTCCCCCTGCTGTGACATTTGGTCAACGTATGTGAAATGATACTGAATACAGACATGTCGTCAACTGAAGACGATGCTTAACTCGTTGAATCCACTTCTCTGATTCACAGTTGGTAGTAATCTGATGTGGAGACCAGATTCGTGGGACAAAACAAACATGATGACGAAACATTACGATTAAAATAACACCAACGTTTTTTTGGTTACACTTGGGTTCCAACTGATCATGTCTATAAATAGATTATTTGTAAAAAGAAAATTGAATTCTAGGTAAAAGTTGTTTTCTTAGATGAGTAACTAATACTGGTTTCAATTTATTCCAAACCTCAGACATAAACAATACATCTTGAAACTCACCTATTTAACAGCTAATTTACGAAGGTAATTATAAAAAAATAAAAATATAAAATGCTTTAAATAAGGTCATTGGACGGTTTAAATATAGTTATACAATAATAACGAAAATATATAAATTTATTTTATCTATTATTATTTAGCAGCTTCTACCACAATTGAAGACATCAAGAGAGACTTATATTTTTTATGAAAAGCTCACAATAGTTTAAATAAAATGTTGAAATTTTAGCTTGAGCCTTTATTTATCTATTTTGCCACTCTGCCTTTGTATCAAAGTACTTTTGTGCATGCCTTAAGTCCTGTCTACACTATAAAACCTTATGTGAAAAACAATGTGATGTGCCCATTTACGAACATGATGTCATATCACTACCATATTTAAGTATAATACTACCTTATTTGGCACATCATACTTTTTTTGTTCAACAGGTAGATTATTAATTCATAATATATTTTACTTTATATAGAATATTTTACATTTATAAATGTATATGAATGATTTCTATCAATTCCATATTTTTCTACAAATTAAAAAAACAATTTTTGACATATCTTCAACTTTTCAAAAAGTGACAATGAATTTAAAAGTGAAAGTTCCATAAGACACGCTTGTTGATTATAATTCTTGAACATTTCCAAATGCGACATGACTCGCTGGAGGAAGAGAAGACAAAATGAGTAAATCAGGAGAGTCACAAAAGACCTGAAAAGATTACCGGTTTTTTCCTTATGCTTCAAACATATGAAGGTGTTAGAAATTCAAAAACAAATTTGACATCTAATGATCGAGAAATTATCCCGAAATAGTAACAAAGATTGTACACGTCCTTCTTAGGCGACGTTAATTAAATTATGTTGCATCGTTTAATGGAAAAACAGATTGAATGGATTTAAAATAATAGGGTGTATATAAAAAGATAAAAATACAATTAAAAGACTACACATGTTTAGTAAGTTATTGTTTTAGTTCGGTGTTTATTTTGTAGGTCACTTTGTTGTTCAATCAAATATCTAACAACAAAATACAATTTGCAAATAATAAATTTAAAAAATTAAGTAAATACCACAACCAATGACTTAATAATATTTATAAAGCTGCTAATATAGTTATGAATTATTTTCCACATTTAAGAAATTAGATTTATTTTATATTAGGTATACATATTTACAATGTCATTTTATTTTATACAATAAAAACTAAATTCAAATTGATACAAATATGTGTACAGTATTATGTAAAACTTTCAAAAGTATGACTTCATAAAAGCTATGATATCATCTCTAATTGATAAATTCATTATCCAATTTTATTTTAATTAAATTTAATCAAAAAACACTGTTCCTCTTCCTTCCTTAATTAACATAAACTAATAATTCAAATTTTTAATTTCCTAATAGTGGTATTTACATAATCAGGTTTTATAATCTCAAAAAGAAAATTGTTTTGACCTAAAAATAGTTTTTTTTTAATTTTTCAATTTAGCCTATATCTATACTATATTGTTTTATCTAACCCTCTTACTCTTGACAATCATTTTATTGATTTAATCTTTATTTATAAGTTAATGTTATGCTTTCATGTAAAAGTTGATAACATTAATATTTATAAATGGAAAAACCAAATAAAAAAAGATTTAAAAGAAAAAAATATAGACTCAGCTCAATAACAAACTATCCTGACGAAACAGAAAAATATGGAAAGAAATCACGGAAAGCGTAATGTTGGAATGACAAAAAACGTTTCAATCGAGAGACATGGACTCATTTATTATTATTATTATTATTATTATTCATATTATGAAATATAGATATTTTTAAATTGGGTCTTTATACTATGGTATTTCAATTTGGTAAAAATGTGTAAATTGTTTCAATACAATGTTATTTTGATGAGGAGGTATGTATGTAGACATATTGTCTTGTGGCAGATATTGAAGGGAGATACCTCCAACCTTACCGATTGATTTATATTCATAGAAATTGAAATTGCAAAGAGCAGACCTAACTAACATGTAACTTATTAATGGCTTTAATCTTCACCACCCCATCACCTCAATGTCTTTACCAACTGTATCCAGTCATGAACTCATAAATATGCATGTACAAGGTCAGAAGAGTACAAGTAACTTCAACCCCATTCCAAATAGATCAGGGTGTTTTACTAGACAAAAAATCAACACCTCCCCTTTCCTATAATACCTTTTTGAAAGGAATCCTAATTAGGATAAAGCTTAAAGACGGGAAGTGGCCGATTTTTAAGCATTGTTAGGATTTCCTTCTTAAGGATTGGATCTGAGGGGGAAGTCTTCAATAAGGACAACCTTGTCCACGGGCGCTGAAACATAATGGGCCTAGCGGAGCGTATGGATTAGTTTCCTCCTCGTTGCTTGTTCGTTTACCCCCTTTAAAAGATAAGAAAACCCTGTCATCAGTCAGCGTCAATTCAACTAAAGACAAATTGTGAACTTGTATTCAATATTACCACAACTGAAACGTTATTAAGATCTTTGATTGCAGTAACAATAATCTGGATTGAAAGAGGGTTAATGAGAGCAATCACCCGTTAAACCAATTAAAGCCACTTAAATATACCTTATCTTTCTTTGCTTAAATATAAAGCATATTTTTAAAGAAACCATCAGTGCACTAAATTGCCTTAGGTCATAGAATCCATTCCTATGTATGTCTTAACTAAAAATAAACAAGTGAGCCATAAAACAAAGTTTTAATAATTATATTGTAAAACAAAAACAATAAAAAAGAAGAAAACTTTTCCGAATACTATAGTATATTGGATATGTGCTGGTGGTATATTAAATCTGAATATACCAAAAGATTGAGTCATTATTTGTGAAATTAATTATTAGCTCCAAAAGCACGAATATTAATTACCAGATAAGTCTACTATTAATAATCTTCAATGATTAATTTCATAAAAGTCCATAAGAACTTGTAGTCTGAGTTGTTACTTAGTCTATTTCAAGATTGTTGTTAATCCGGACTGGATTAAACTGATCCATGTTAATCTAAAAGGTCCACAAGGCATTTAAATATATGTATGTAATATGTACAACCCAACCTGTGGAGATAGTTAATATTTGTATATCCCTGGAGATGACACAACAAGTGTATAGTCTGTGTTTTCAATTGCTGGAGGATTCGCTTTGATGACAAATTAATTAAGTGGTTGTTTGCGTACCATAGCCTATTTAAATATCATAACTTAGTTGAGTTCAATTTTGGTAAGTTTTATTTCTGGCTGAAATTTCAGTTAAAATTGAAAAGTTAAAATATTGATGCAGATTTTCAATAATGAAGATAAATCAGAAAGAAACAAAAAGAAAAAAATTACAAAGAGCATTTTAATAATGGAGAACTAAAGAAATAAAATTAGTTTGAATAAAATGGTAAATAAGATGTTTACAACTTAAACAAAAATGTATCCATTTAATCTAATTTTTCTTCAATAAATGCCATAAAAAGATATTTCACTACTAAATTTGGTGTTAATCAGTTGTTTCCATCTAATTTGGCTTGGATCTACGGGGTCCATATCAGAATCAATATTATCCCATCATTTTCATTTCCTTCAAAACACATATTCCTGGAATTTTATAAAATTAAAAACATGTAGAGAAAAGTTAAGTTCAATGGCTTAGTAGTCTTGACAATGAATGTCATTGTGTTCACTTAGCCATATGTCTGATTCATCCATCAACTGTAATTTGATTTCAGACATTTCTAGAAATAGACAAGAATTCACCAATTAATACCTCATACAGATAAATTAACAAGTAATTACATCTATAATCAAATCAAAATATCATAAAACTGTATTTTCGTTTAATTTGATACTTTATCTGTTGCAAGTATAGTGATGGCACTAACAAAATTCAAAGTTTTTTAATAGGAATAAAAAAGGGACGTGTCTTGTGGAAAAGGAGGGTAAAAGAATGTGGGGTAAGAGAATTTGGGGATAAGAAAATTTGGAGGTAATAGATGTTGGGTAGGATGGTATAGGAGAAAAAAGGTGCTTAAATATAGGCATATGGGTCACATCATCAATGTAGAAATATTCTATAGTCGCGAAACACTGGTCATATCAGAAATCATCATGGTGGAAAGGTGCTATATAAATTGTAATGTAATGGAATGGAAATACAAAAGAGGTGGAGGATTTATAAAGCAATGGTCTAAAAAAAATGCTTCAAACGCGAAAAATAGTGCCTACTATTGCGTGACATGTGACTGTGATTGTCCAATCAAATGACAGGAATTTATTTAGGTGTTATATAATATCCAACATATCATAGTGATATCTACTTTAAGTTAAACCTGTCAACTTATTGTTAAGGTTTAACCCTTTGTGGGCTAAGTTAGTGAAAACAGAAAGGGGCATCTATTGTGACACCCTGTACATGGCAATGATTCATATTATAATCATTATGAAAGTGAGTAATCCATGTTTAGTGTCATCCAAATGTGAGTATGAATTCAGGAATGTGTCTCAGGTGATGTCCATGATCTTGTCTGAAAATACTGTGGGAATACTAAAGTTTATTTGTAAAGTGAAGTTCATCACTAAAGAATACAATTTACGTTACTGTGTAGTGTGTAATTATTTCCTTAAAGAGGTGGAGAATGGTAAACTTTAAATGTTCCACCTAGTGTACGGTATAATGGCTATGCATATAAGATTATTTGTTGTAGTTAAAATTAATTACAGGCAGTGAGAAGCTCTAAACAACAACATTTATTTAGAACCAGTTCAAGAAATAAAAGCATTAAAACTTAAATGGCAACATTAAATAACCCTAATAACGATAAAATACATAAGAATCACTATCCAAACTGAGTTGAAACAATACCACAAGCTTCTGTGGTCTAATGGTAAGATATCTGTATATTAAGTAGAAGATTCCAGGTTCTAATCTTATTTTCACAGAATTTTCATCTTCACCATTTATATATAATTTCAAAGATGGTTTTCATTTTCTCTATGCAACATAATTACTGTATTCAATCATGGAGAAATAAGTTAGTAAACTTATTTCTCCATGATTCAATTGAAATACACAAGGTTTGCATCATTATGTTAATTTATTATTTGTTGATAATATGGATTGCCTTCTCATGTTTTGTGTTGTCTTCTCATGAATAAAATTTGACAGGGCACACTTGTCAAAGTAACTCAACTATTATGTTAAACACAGCTTTTTGTGTCTCAATCGCAACTTTCTTTCTTGTGAGCTAAGCCCACTGACTTCCAGTATATGTCGCCATTTATCTAGTAAATACCACTTGAAGGCTCTAACTCGCCACAATTTACTTTCAATCTTGTGCGATGTTGTTTAAACTATGAGCTATCAACAAGACACTTATGATATAATAGTTTTTGACACGCGTTTCAGAGGCATTGGTAATCGATGGAAAACAGGATGGGAATATACCATGACATACGGGAAACGTTGCTACCAAGAGAAAATAAGAAACAGCGAGTAAAGATCAGTAACCCACAATCTGGGAATACCAGTACTTAGTGAAAGATTTGTCCCTAATTAGTGTGAAAACAAACTTTCATATTCTACGCATTACATCAACCAACTAAAACGAAAGCAAACAATTCTGAAAGCTAATGCATTGTATATTCATAGATTGTTAATTACTTGCATACACGCTAATTAATAATGGGTCTAAATAGAGCCGTAGTAACGTTGTTTGCACCTGCAATGGTGTACAGGGGCGAGAGTGGGTGGGTGTTGATGGCTATAGGCAGATTCATCTAGAGGAAGAACAGAACGAAACACAGTATTCATTTTGTTGATTTATCAACATTCCGTTGAAATATTATTTTACTCGACTTCAAACAATTTGCTTACAATATATACTTTTTAGTCATCTATAGAAAAAAAAATGAACTGAAAATTCAAACAGATGTAAAAATGGGTGTGGTTGATATAATTCTTACCCACTCCTCTCTACTAAATTATTTCAATATTTATTCATTTACTATTATTTAGAAAACTAAGTTTGATAATTAAATATACGTTTTTATAATCAAATATTCAGAACAAAAATTAGCCTATATTAACATTCATTATTATTCATACCAACACTATTATTGAAAATGAATGTTTGTAACGATTACACTTTAAAATAATTCATTATTAAATCAATGTTTTAGGATTAATTCCAATTAAATTCAAGGAAAATTAAAATATTTTAAGTAACAAATAATCGCATCTGGTTCCTCTGCAACAATTTGATATCAATATGAGAAAAGAAATTTCTCATTCTAAAACCTTTCCGTACAGATTGTGACAATAACGCATTAAAAGATTAGCAAAAGAAGGGAGAGGCCTAGAATGAGTCTTTATCTGATGATGCCATACACGTCTGTGTATCTTGGCAGCCTAGCCAGCACAACAGTCATAACCAAAAACATCTGCGAAAATATGCGATCATCTTCCTATGAACCAATCGGTATTCCTTGTCTACGATCCAAAACATCGTCATAAAGTATTACACTCGCATAGTTTCACTCTGAACAGTAGCTAATATGGGATGGGAGAAATATCTAAGGGCATCATGGCGTGTCAGTTTATTTGAACCTAGCATCGAGAAAGGTAGGAACTCCACTGAGGATTCATAAAAAGGGCACTCGGTGACATCACAGGAAACAGATACTATATTGAGGAAACTCTAGAGACGGGTTCGCTACCTAGGGACCACCGTTCTCAGGTGCCACGACACCGTGTCTATGGATGCGCTGTTGTTCAGCAGCAACTATATACACGTCTGGTTATCCTGTGGAAGGAATCGCCTCCTAAGCAGGTACCATGCGCGAGAGGTACGGTCAAAGTACAATAACCTCTGTGTAGTTAAGCTTACAAACGTCGGTGTCAACATAACATTCTCATTGGCTTACAGACAAATAATTCCACGGGTAGATCAATATCAAGACGGCCTTCATAATCTGTATAGGTCCAATTCGTACAGATTACGGGTCAGTAATATACTTTTATCTTCATCCGTACCTTTCCTCTCTTGTTATCGTCATAGTATTAAGCAATCTACCCCTTATTCTTCCTTCGTTATTACTTTCATTTTTCTTTGTAACATTTTTCAAATGAGAGGCTTAGCTTTTGTAAAATTAATTCTATTTGTTAAGTTATTGTTCCTTCCTTGTGTAATTTGTATTCAATAATGGAACTTCCTTTACAAATCTCCTATCTTTCTACAATTAGTATCAACTTTCGTACATAGTCATGAATTTGTCTTCTAAATTTAAAAAAGTTAACAAACAATATAATGAATAAATCGAAATCAAACAGGCTACCTACTTTTAAATTTGATATGTTTAATATATATCTATTAATTATATAAATATATTAATCCCTTTCTCATTTTAAAATCTTGATGCAGACTATTTGTAATTTAATATATATATAATATTGTTGGTTGGTGCTTTAACTATGACAGTATATAATACGACTAATACCCGATTAACACATACAAATATCTTTCTATGATAATCTTACTAAGAAAGTTTCTAAATATTTTGTATGTGTCACAATCTGTTCTACATCATGTATAATGTATTATCTAATATTTTCTTATAAAACAAACTAAAATAGAATATAATAACAAACAATATTGATATGGATGAATTACAAGTAATTGATTACATCATATGTGGGGTGTAATGTGCCTGTAAGCAACGTGCAACTGTGTGGGAAGAGTGTTGGCTTTGTGCCTTTTCCCACACCCCATATTGATCAAGTTAATTGTCTACAAGTCATTGTCTGGGTTTGGCCGACTGGGCTTAACCAAGGTGGCCAATCAGCTAATGTGTCAGCCGGCCCAGGTATAATCAGCAGACCTGGTGTTACGAAGCCTAGCCACAATCTGCCCACCAAATGTCACCCAGGAGGGACCAGAGATGATGCCGGAATATTGCGATTGTTGTCACCTGGTCTTAATGTGATCAGAGACAAACGATGACAAGGCTCTGCGACGCATCTGGTTTTAGCAACTCAAGACAGACTGCAGCCTATGGCTCACTAGCCTTGAAGGTGTCATGCTAAACACTATACCGTTTATTACATTCTCACTCGTGTCTCTGCGAGTAATTAAACATTTCATTACTATCATCTTTGAATCACTGTCCACAAATGACAGATAAAACATGATTTTGAGGGCCCCCTCCATGAGTGAAAGTACACAACTTGACGTTCAAGTGTGATGTTGATTTATTTCTTTCTATTCTCCGAAATAATACCTACTATGGTTACAAAATTTCCCACGATTTGGAAGAAAAAGAAAAACGTTATCGCCCAGTTTAAATATTCCCATGACGAGTTTGATCAAAAGTGTCACAAAAGGAGTAGCAATGTGAAAAGAGGCCTCCTGCTGTGTATCACACCTATAGTTTATAGAAGAGTAACTCTGTACGGAAACAGAAGAATAGACAAGATTGCCTGAAGCCTTTAGAGCCGAAATTCAATGAACTTGTCAGATGTCTAAAGAAGTAGCGAAGCAGAAGTTTTAATCCTGTTTTAAGACACACAAAGGACTGATCAAAACCACCCAATTATCTTCTTTCAGCTTCCATTGTAACCTCCTAAACAGAACTATAGCAGTCTTTGTGCTATGGAACCTGCCTGCAATGTGTGTGTAAACAGGAGACTTCTTAGCTCTAGCCCTGAAGGCATCTTAGATGGTAATGACACACATCGAATGTGCTCACTCAACCGATCCTACTCAACTTAAACTCTACCCCTCAGCCGAGAACTTGAGCCATCACAGACCTAACAAATAATAGTGATTAAATAATGGAGATATTGTTGCGAATGGAATCAGCCAATTAACAGATATCAACGACCCTGTTCATAGCACAATGTTGTGACAAGCCTCAGAAGGGCTTGAAAACCCAGCATGGACTCCTTATCATTAAGTCTCATTGATTGGGAGAAACACTTATCAACAAGTTAAAAATGGATAGTTTGACATGATACAATGCTTGTGATATTTCATGTCTGCAACATTACATACAGGTGTACAGGCTAAGGTGGGATCAAACTTACACAAACATCACTTCGGGGCAGTATGCATTTTAATGAACCTGAGGTTTCTTAACCAAGTCCACCGACACTCAATGAAAACAACAATCGGATATTTTCTTAGGAATCAGAGATCGGCAAATGCAAAGAAACACGGAATCACAACGTTATTCCATCTGTAACTCTCCTAACATACCCCAAAGATATGAAAATAAAATGTTCTCATGATATCATGTTTATATCTATATTTATATTTGCCACATTTCATGGGATAGAATCTTGTATTAATATAATTAATACAACAACATCTTGAGAGTTGATTTCTTATTTTAATATTTTCTCAAAGAAGTTGAACAGTCAGTTGGAATATTGCATTACGAGACATATGTTGAGTCTTGTTATTTAAGCTACATAATTTTATGTAAAATTCTCACGAAAGAATCATTTCTATCTATCTAAATTGCAAAAATATGCCTCTTGCTGTTTGGACAAAACAGGAAACTTGTTTTATTATCAAAAGTAGTTTTATTTTTACTTCTATTTTCATATTTATTTATTTTATTAATTTTGGCAAAAAATAACAAATATCGTTATTGTAATAAGAGGTAACAAAAGGATTTACCAACAAAGGTGATCCAAAAGTTTTATTGAAAAATGTATCCCATCTCATTCTGCATACAATAATTTGAGCACTGTACTATCAACCACCTGTGGAAATAAACTAGTTCCTTGTGATATTAACAATTAACATTCCTGTGCTAATTACCGAATAGGATGAGCTTAAAAAGTGTGAAATGTGGCCAACAATGTTTGTTTAAAAGTTAAAAGTTGGGAAGTTTTTAAGACTTTCAACAAATATTTAACAAGTACTTTATTTCTTACTTAAAACTTGCTTTACGTTGAGACTTATAAGTGCAGCCATTAAGTCACAGAAGATAAAATATTTAACTGGTTTAAAAGATAAAAATAAGTTAAAACCAGAGTAAATATTACAAGAGCTGGTTAATATGATAGTCATGTTTTCTATTAGTCTTAAAATATCAGAAGAAACTAATGTGATTCAAGACCACCATTAAGCCCAAGGACTTAGGCCTATTAAAACAACTAGGCATTTTGGGATTTATCAGGACTATACAGTCATAGGCAGATCCAAGGGGTCCCTAATTTTTTACTCTTTTTCACAACCCTTGATATGCTATGGTATACCATAGGTGGCCCTTCTTTAGGAACATTTCTTAATTGGAGGCAGACATTTTCAATTTATAACAAAAATCTAAAATGTTCATAAAACTTGGAATTGTTAATCCAAATAAAAAAGATAACTTTGCAATAGCTGTCAATCATGGCTGTTATGTAATTAATGGACATGTGAGGTGATATATGGCTATTCTGTGATATAAATGTGCATACATTTACAGTACTTTATAAGGTATGTTGTAAGCATGGAACTATACTATATTATAGTTCCATGGTTGTAAGTTTCTTAGTGCAGATTACCACTATATGTTTTGACAGATTACATTTTAAAAAATCAACTAAACTTAATTAGAATTGATACAAAACAAGTTACCAAAATTAAATTATTACAAATTTTCGATAATTTTTATTTTTTGAAGACATTTTATCAGCTTTTTGCATAACAACCATTCTTACATCATGCATTATAAAATATGACAGATGCTACGAAATTGAAACGTCTATGTTAAAAAAAGACCAAATATTACGCATCGTAGATAAACGCAGCAAGTCTGGGGACATACGTGTGCTCACAAGAGCGACCCTCATTACCGTTCGACTGTCAAATAATGATACTAGACACAAATGTTATCATTAAGTGTTTCATTTGTTGTTGATTGATTGATGTTTTAACCGAAAAGTTTGTCATAATATTAAGACACAAGACTGCACATGTAAACACAGTCAATCACATCCTATCATCAGGGGAAAGACGATTGGGAAAAGGGAGAAAGAGATTGTAAAAAATGAAACTTTTTATACAAAAAAAACCTTAATTTGGTAAAATGCTTAATATTTAGTATGTATTAAATGCAATGTTAACATTGCCATATGTTTAAATTTATATTTAAATGTTTTCTCATAATTTTGAGGGACACAATCTATCTCATCTTGCATTTTTATGCTTCCTTTTCATCTCTTAATTGCCCTTTTCTCCAATCTTCTTTCCTTTTTTTATTTCTCACTGATGAATTTGCTGATGAATAAAAAAATATGTGAAAGTAAAATCTCTTTTTTCTAAAAATGATTAAACCTGAAGTATGGTCTTTATAATAAAATATATATATTCTAGAAGAAATAAACACTTTTTAATTCTATTCAAATGACTTCCAAAATATTGTTTTAAAAGGCTTACCAATTATAACAGGTTGTTTTATTCGTTTATAACCATCAATAAAAAAAGGTCTTTAAAACGTTTTCTTTCATTTTATACCTGTAAAAAATAGTTCCAGACAATTTAAACGATACAGGTGTTATATAAATCACATAGATGATTTAATTATTTAGATGAAAGATGATAAAAATTAAGAATATAGTTGTTAATCTACTAGCAGTTTAGGTCAGTTATACAAACAAAAATTATGGTCGGTAATCTTCAAAGGCAATTTGAAACATATAGTCTAGACCCAGCAGGAGATCCTATCCTAGTACAAAATGTATCCATGAGACTAATTACATTATAGGAGTCCTGTTGAAACAATGGATATTTATAAGTAACTAAAAAGCAATCATGGTGGTAAACATAGCAAACTTTTGAAATTGTGTTAATTAGAATTGTCTGTTTTTCAGCAGGGTCTCTCTGTGTTACCGTCAATCATGGTTTTTTTCATCTGACAACGAGTGGAAATCACGCTTTTTAATTTGCGGTATTGGTTCCGGCCGTGATAACGACGTGTGCAGGATAATGCTAAATTTATTGGCAACATGGTGAAGACGTTTTCAACGCTTCCTGTATAAACCAGAATATTTTTGATAGTGAAAATGACGCTAAACTTCGTGACCAATTTTAATTGTCCTTCAGTTCGCTAATGATCTGTCTGCTTTGGTTGTCTAAGGTCTGGTCAAGTTTAAAATCTTCCAGGCCCCTGGCTGTGATAAAAGTTTCAAAGCCTCTACTAAACACAAGGTCATCTTTTATTTTTTTTCCCACAATTTGAAACAGAATTACTATAAAACCTCAAAGTTTATATAACCTAGGGGGCCTAGCTTCATCTTCTTCCAGGTAGATGTGTAATACTGGTAATCAACACCTTAAGGTGTGTGTACACGATCGCTGGAGGGATACTTCTCCACCTGTAGAAGCCGGCTAACACTGACGAAGTGCAGCATCTTTTAATTGCTGGCAAAACACGCACCCTGCCAGCCTGACAGCCTCCTCATGTGCTTGTTACTATTTTCACCTACGGCTGATTTTAGGGTTCATTGAAACCTGTAACTATTTCCGTTACTATATTCGTACTATGATAACAAGTGCAATGCTTTTTATATCACATCAAAGGACAACATGATACCAATGTTGACAATTATTTTTAACTGAATACCGTACTAAAATCTTACAAACATTGTGATGAATCAATTATATAAATTATCATCAATTATCTTTTTTTCTGAGCAACTAAAAAATAATACTATTGACTATAAAGTTACAAACAAGTTTTAAAAATATAAAACTACTCCTCAAGACTCTGCAAATAGATTGCACCCTCTATAGTTAACAATTTGTAAAATTAAGTTTAAAGAGATAGTTCAATCAGATGAAAAATTATCCATATAGGTGATTTCAACAACAAAAATGTGGTATTAGAAAAATTAAAATTTTGTGCCACTTTCATTTAAAAAAATATTGGCAGCTGTGACATTTATTTTAAAGTAAAGAAACTGTTCCATCCACTGTGTAAAAGATGTACTACGGACCAATCGTCAAATTTAATTATTACATAGACCAGTCATTGATTACATCTCCTTTATCAATATAACAACTAGCGAAGAGAAGTAGGATGACAATGATATCGAGTGCATTAATTAAACTGAGCAATCAACAAGTTAAAAAGCTCTCAATGCAAAGTGTATCTTCTTACCAAGCATTTACAAGAGACCTATTGTCCATAGAGTTCACGATCATCTCCTATAATTAAACAATTCATATGGAGACGCCTCGAATATCAACCTAGCTTAAAGTTAGTAGACGTACTTGATAGGTCTTCTTAATTATCAGACGTTTATTACAAAATAGATCTTTATCTATCGTCGTAATTTAAGACCATCATGATAGGATCTCATTATCCCTGGTTGCGTCATGAAAAACCAATCACGAAATGATATCAGAACTGAAGAAAGGTGATTTCCTGGTCTTTATGGCTGTTTTCAAATGATGATGTATGTAAAAATAGTGTTCACCGGGCGTAATTGGTATAAGAAATATCAAACTAAAGATATTAATATTGTTAAGTAAAGTAGCTGAAGAATTTTTAGGCCCATGCAAAAAGCTACACCTTCTCCCTCCCCCACCCCCTGATTATTTTGAAATCCTGGGTTCACCACTGATTTGTACAACTAAAAACGGCTTTAATACAACAGATGATCTACCTAGTGCAGATCACCTAAAGCTTTATTACTCTAAAAGAAAGCAATAAAATGAATACAAATCAATGCAGACAATCTGACTAATAATAGCTGTAACAAAATATAAACCAGGTAGGGTATATGTAATTTAAAAACTAGAAAAACTAAGTCTTTCTAAGACTCATAAATGCACCTACTTTAATAAAAATCGTCGAGGCTTAGTGCGAGAAACGCTTTGTCATGAAGCGTTAAAAAACAACACATCGAAATTAATGATATGGCTTCAATAAACCGGGGAAAAAACTGACAAACATATTTTCAGGAAGATAATGAATTGAATATATAATAAGCACATTCTCCCTGAAGAGGTGACCAATTAGCATGAGAGCAGTCGTTGTTAGTAGCACACTGGAAGTAAGCTTACAGGATTTAAATGCGTTCAGGTGTTCTGTAAAGATAGCCTTAGTTTCCTATAAGGATTACTTAAAGTCACACTGTACCGTGATACTAAAACACACCAATGCGATACAAGAGAGTCGACAGTTAATCACTATGGGAATAAATATCTACAAACAGAAACATAAGCGGATCAACTGTGTCCAGGAAGGGGGGTTTACAGTACAATAGGTCATAAGATCTGACCTCTTTTTCACCTTTTTTTTTCTTTCAACCTTCCTATCTTTATTCTGTCCGCCCGTGCTCCTCAGAGACGCAGCCTGATCCCTCAGGTCACTGAAAAGATTGTGACAGACAATGATAAATTATGTAAAAATCATTTGTGGATGTTTTAAATTACTGTTGAAAAGTAATATGATACACAGGGGATGGGTAGAAAAGACATCTTTGGAAAATACGATGAGATTCTAAATTTACTCGTTTATTTTTCATGTTTGTATCTACATACGCTTCCTGTTTTTCAATTAAACGGTTTCTGCTGTAATAAAATCGTCTGTATTGTTTACTCGTTTTGGCCAAAAATGACTGATCCACAAGTGCTGTTTGCGTTTAGCTACCGTACTTTACTCAGGTTAGTCAATTTTTTACTTGTCATATGCCTAACTATACAAAAACACTTTTTGCTTCAATTGGTTTGTTTTCAGGATTATTTATCAATCCCAACCAACTTGGCCCTACGTGTACGAAGACAGCGTGTACTTAAATGTACGTGTAAAACCATGCACTGAAAATATGTGCTTTGTGAGATTGCGTTCCCTATTGCATAGTATTTGTCACTGTTTTAATCAAAATAACTATTAAATATCATGTACTTTTTTATCAAGGCATTATAAAAGTTGGCTTGGGATTTAGTTGGTGTATGACTAGCAAAAATATTGGACAATATAAGAACATCATTTAGAAAAAATTAAAATATGCAATGACTAACCAATATACAAATACAAATTTGTTTAAACATAAGGTGTGGTTTCCAAATGGGGTGTTAACTGAATTTCTTCTTGTCGTAAATATATCCTCTCTTCAGGAGAGAGGTTTTTATTGTTGGTTTATGCAGGTAAACTGGGCATGGCTGGAAAAGACTGGTTTTTTTTCTTCTACTACGCATTGTTTTTTTTTGCAAACTTTTTTGAAACAATAATTTTGTTTGTGTGTAAAGTTTTTATTGAATTTCATACATTAAAATAATGATTTACATCATAAATAATTCTCTTTATGTTATTCTTTTTTGTTGTTATCATAACACCCAAGCTAGACAAATAAATGAGTTCACACAGATATTAATCTTATCCTATTTACATTGATAGATAAAATGATATTCACAATAGCTATATAACCTGATGATATATCTTTAACAGGTGAAAAACAATACACAAAGAGCTGTAATCTGGTTCTAAACAAACAATAAACAACCATTAAATTAACAACCATATATTTCATCTTATTAATCTATTGTCTTTATAACAATCACTTTGTAGCTTCTTTTATCTTATCACTTGATAATATTTACCATGCTATATATGCCTGGTTAACCACCAAGCGTACAATATCCAGAGTTGAACGACCTGAAATTAGTTCAACAAGTTTGCGATGTGAAAAAAAAACAATAGGCAGGGGAGTCTCCGTAAAAAGGAAACACCTGAGAAGTGAGAAGTTGCAGCTATGAAAACGAACAATGATTCAAAATAGCACCTGAGATAAATCAGCAACTGTTCAGCAGCTGTCTTGCAACCAAAACAAAAAGTGTTAGCTCATCACCTCGGTAAATTGCCAATTATTAACACTAATTAAAATAAATTTTACTATAATTACCAGATTGCATAACAAAGATAAAATCGTATATAAATAAATAGAATTAACAAAATAACAATATATTTAGTAACTTTAACATCTTTAAGTTGTAAAATAATTCAACAACTCCGAGCAAAATCTAAAAATTTGCGTAAATTAAAAATCAACCAATGCAATAATGGGTTAAAAAACCTGCAATTGCTATCTGTAAAGCTATGTCCTCTAGATAGTGATATGACATCATCATGTCAATATATGGATGCATCATGTTTTTTGTCACATGAAGTTTGATAGTGTAGACAAGGCTTTAGGGGTCCATTATGTATTATGATCATGTGACGATAGTTAAGGAAATATTAATTACGATTTTATTTTAGATAAAATCAAGTATGGTTTGTAAATATGAAGTCTTCCTTTCTTTTTACTAAAGACTTTCAAAACCCATTCTGTCATCATCTATCATTTAATAAATCCATTTAACTTTTCCAACAATTTATTTTAAGTAAATTTTAAGGGTGAGACAAAATATCATCTTATCTTTCTTTTTTAGTCAATGAGATTGCTTAAGTCAGTTTTCAAAATGAGCAAATATTTTTACATATTTTAATTTAAAAACTGGCAAAATTATTTGAAAATATTAATCCAATTCAGTGATTATAGAACAGTTGTATTAGAATTATTGCCGTTTTTATGAAATGTAACTTTAACAAACTTTTAAAACAACAAAAAACCATTATAATTATATTTCTGTCTGATATATCTGATAATTACAGAAAATTATCTTAGGAAAACATACAAATGAAAACGACTTTCAAATTTTTAAGATTTAACTAAATAAGGTCATACGTCAAGATTCATGATCAAAAATGCTAATCACATCGACTGATTCACATCAGGTGAAATCGTAATCTCTTGCTAAACCATGACAACATGTTCGCAACACCCGGAAATACAGAATTTCCCCCATCTACCGTTATCTCAACAAGAATGAGTTTGAGACACAATCCTTTCTCTTTGCCCATCCTTCCGTTCTATGAAATCTCGCCTACTCACATGGCTCAGGTGTTTAGACAAGAGTTGACCTGTTTTTCTCCCATCACGCATCTTTTTTTGCGATAGCCAATCATAATTCGTTTAGGAGACTATGCAAAGTGTTAATTTCACTAATTTCCTGTTACTTTGTTAGTAAAGCCTACTTTTTTTTTGTTTACAAATTTTGTTTTAACTATATAAAAAAGAAACAATATTATCTGTCTGAATAAATTCAACTTTGTTTAATGGAAAATTTAGTTGTCCTTAGCTTACTAGAAATCAACAAAATTTAGTTGTCCTCAGCTTACTAGAAATCAACAAAATTTAGTTGTCCTTAGCTTACTAGAAATCAACAAAATTTAGTTGTCCTTAGCTTACTAGAAATCAACAAAATTTAGTTGTCCTTAGCTTACTAGAAATCAACAAAATTTAGTTGTCCTTAGCTTACTAGAAATCAACAAAATTTAGTTGTCCTTAGCTTACTAGAAATCAACAAAATTTAGTTGTCCTTAGCTTACTAGAAATCAACAAAATTTGGTTGTAGGTCCTTCAAAAACACACCCCACAGTTGCATTGAGAGACATAACCACCAGTAGATGAGAGAATATGATTTTACATTTTTTTTTTCTTTAGCAGCCATGAGTATGTAATATACATTTTCTGGGACAAATGTTATATTGTATTGTTTAAATTATATAACTTACAAAAAAAAACAAATACAGAGTGTTGTAAAAGGGAACTAAAATTTGTGTTAGGAAATAGACTAATTTTAAAAACAAATAACATGTTTCCATATTTAATAGGATCATTGTACCACGCACTTACACGCGTCTATGTCACTAGGACCGTAGTGATTTGTGAAACCTAATAAAACCTATCTTTGGCACAAATCTACATGTTTAACATCGATATAATAATTAGAACACACAGAAATTAATAAGCAATTAAAAAGGACATGTAAATACAAGTGAACGTCCCTCAGCAGCAAGTTGACGTGGGGATCCAGTCAGATCTACTCAATTCACAATACAAACATAATTGCTATGGACATCGTACAATGCAACTTTTGGTTTCAAGTTTTCTATATTCAACTCAATTTTCATTTTGTCGTTCATTTTCTTGATTTAATACTTGCCAATATTGGATGCTGAGTAGAATGATGAAATTTTTAATAAATACTCAATTATAGTTATCAATAGCAAAAGTAGAGTATATTGACAATCATATCATTTCTGTAATAACATCTTGTCAGATAACGCATATTAACACAAATAAGGAACACGAAAAAGCTCTTTGAGTATCAATAAAAAAAAAAACCTCTGTATCTGTACTAGTTAAAGTTCCACACATACACTATGCTGTTGAAAACAGTGAAGGATGGACTTAATGATTACTTTGCATTCACACTGACTATGAATTCAAGTTGGGTGACCAGAAGAAGCGGTTACGAACAGTACCGTCCACACTAATACATTTCAAAATACATTCATAAAAAAAATTTATTCAATAAATTTTGTAGATAAATAAGTACCGGTATATTTCAATAGCGATTTACACAATTTGAATTGGTCAATTCTAAAATTATTTTTTTTGATAATTTTTTGTAAAATATATTGTAAATAACAAATTCAGTGAAAGTGATATCCCTCTTTAATGAAGATTAATAACTTTCATATTAATGTGGTCAATTAGAATGACAAAAGTAATATTGGAAATGCGGTCAGACGAAACAAAGCAGTTATATAATCGATTAATAGGTAACATAAATATATGACACTTGGGAGTTAATCCATCAATCAACATGCAAATAAATTGTTGGCCTAAGCTAGAGGGCCTGAAGACATCTCAGAATATACAGGTAGTGAAGAATACTATACAAAAGTATAAAATGACCTGACTTTTCTGCTAGAAATAAAAGAATTTTGCAGAATTTTGAAAGACCAATGGATGAATTCACATTTGTTGAAATTGGATAGGAAACGTTTAACTTTAATCTAACTTAAATCAGCTATTTAAATTTTTCTTTTTTAAAAAGCTTTCAATTTTTTCTTTAAATGGAAGAAATAACTTTCCATCAAAGCAAATTGTATGATAGCAGTCATAAAGTTTTTTGAGGCAGGCAAACGTTTCTCACATTTGGTACAATACAATAATAGGGTAAATAAAAATACTCAACTCTTGGACGTATGTAGCTTTACCATCATACTTGACATAAAATTAATATTATTATAATTTATATATAAAATATTAAAAAACAAAATTGTTCAAACTCACCTGACTATATCATAATACTATACACTATATTGTTAGAAACCTGATCATACCTTTAATATACATTTTTGTTAAGAACCATATGCAGTGCCAAAATTCAAACTTCAGTTGCCTAGAGAAGATGTATCCCAAAAACAATTTCTATTTTAGAATTCCGTAAGACTTTAATATGTATCCATGAGAAGCAATTGACATTGAAATATACAAAAGAAATTATTTTCCCAATAAATATGATATAATCATTATTGAAATAATTAATTCTACTCTTTTTATTATATGGTAATTTCCTTTAATAATTGCTCATCTATTCTTCAGTTATTTTTTATTACGTGACTTGCTACATTTAATATCGTTACCTTCAAATTGTCTTAATGTTTGCGAACATTTTATTTAAACGCAAGAATTAAAATTGCAAAAAAAAAGAGAAGATGGCCTTTAAATTAAATATTGGTAATTTTATTTTATTAAAACAAATGAAGACGATAGATAATTTTAAATCACAGAAATCAAAGTATTTTTGGTAGAGGCTATCTTTACTTAATGGTAAATGGTCTTATTTAATTACTCTGGGACAGACCTAAACTAAAGCTCTGTCTACACTATTAAATCTTATGTAACAAAAAAATGAGATGTGTCCATATATGTACATGATGATGTCATATCACTACCATATTTAGGCACATCACACTTTTTTGTCAAACTAGTTTGATAGTGTAGACAAAGTTTTACACAAAGTTGCTTGTGATGGAATGGTCCTTAATCAAAATAGTGTGACGTTTGAAAGTGTAGACAGAGCTTGCGTTGCATCATAGTGCGAAAAAAGTCTGAGCAAAACCACACCAAGACATCAACATTTTTTTTTCAGACATTGAATTAAGCACAATTTTAAAAAGCGAAAATTACAGACTGCAGAAATTAAAGACAGGAGAAATAAAAGGCATTTTTTTTCCTTTCTCAATAATAAAAATTTCACTTTAAATTCACCTTAAGCATTATCATTACTATGTTATTGTACGCAAAGAGATAATGAGTTATAACTTATTGGAAAAGACATTAAGGAAGTCATTAAAATTCAGCAGACAATTCAATTATAATTGAATTCAATGGATGGCAATTTTAATTGTTGAACTATCAGACATAAATATGTTTTATTATAGATATCATAGTACTTGAACTTTGACATCTAAGAATTATTGTTATAAAATGCATTGTGTTATATATATAACATATAACTTTATACTGAATGACACTTTCAATGTTAAAACATTCATTTCCAATGTTGTTCAGTATTAAATATGAATTTCTTTTTTAGTGTGTTCATTTATAGTTTAAAACTAGCTTTATCTTAATTAATGATGGATATAGCTTTCATATTTTCTTACTTGCAAAAGTCCAAAGTATTCTTAATATTCTATATAATAATATTTACTACTAACAACATTTTGGACCGAAAGTAATGTTTTCAAATATTATGTAATAATTATTATAAATTTAATTCAGGTAGACAGTAAATTTTTCAACTTTTGAAAAAAAGAAAACTTTTATATGTTCTACTAATTTGAATTTTATAAGATTTAAAATTGTTTAAATTTAAGCATTGTGCGTATTTCTAAGGCTCATTTTCAAATAATGTGTAACTTTATTGAAAAATAATTATACAGTATAGTTATTTATTTATAGTTATAAATTATAATTTAAAAAATCAGTGTATTAAAGAATATGTAAAAAGAGGAAAACAAATGTTGATTTTAAATATTAAATTTGACAATTCATTGACAAAAAGGAAAACTATGTTCAACAAAAAAATGAAAATATTGTTCGTTTATGATACTGTATGACCAATTCATGGCCTGATGTGTAAATTTTCAATCCGCCTCTGCAAAATCATCACTGATGGACAAAACAAGGAAGAGAAACAATTGATATATTTTCATGAACTTTAAATCAATGAACTTATTTACATCTCTCCTATTACCTTGAACCAGATATTTACTACCCACAGAAACCCAATGTCACTCACGGATCTTGTGAATTCTCGTGGGTACGAGGGTTGTGAGAATCTATTCAATTTGCATTACTTTCGGGCAGGTGATGTAAGACTTTAGTGTCAAACATGCATATAAATTGTTACTCATGTTCTTAGTTATGTTTATTTATTTCAATAACTCTTTATTGGAAATCAGGTGGGAAGTGACACCTGTATTTAAATGGGAGTTTTTCACACTTAATGAGGTATCAATTGTACAGATGTACTGTACTTTGTCAATTACTGAATTTCAAGTAATTTTATCTGGTTTCACCAATTTGGTTTTGTTATGATTTGCTTATGATTTGTCACACACAATTAGTATGTTTACTAGTCCAATACTAGACCAATAACATTAAATATACTAAAGAAGTCTTTAGTGGAAAAAAACAAAAACTGTTCAGGTAACTTTTTACATTTTCCTTTCAATATTAAACTTAAACGAGAAACTCCACAGTGCTCAAATTAAAAAAAAATGAATATGTGTACATTGCTAGGAGAAATTTGCGGAAAAAATAATCACACTATGCAAATTCTGCTTTACTACTAAACCATTGCATGGTGTATACATGTCTGGGTAAAAATCACATGGTATGACAGTGGTGAATGTATACCAAATTAACTGCCTTTACAAACTCTTTTAAAACAAAAACAAACTCTTAAAAAAAAAGTTAGTATCCTCAAGACAAAAACATTTATTTATGTCTCATATGAATAGTAGGTATTAAGATAGTTGAACTATCTACAACAAAGTATGGAACTCTGATGACATGATTTGAACTAAAGATGTTAGGATAGGTAGGCAAGCATGTCAACCACCAAGCCACAGTGCCATTGAAAGTTGTAATCATGTTGTCAACAGTTATTACCAGACAGAATGTTGTACTCCTGCTCATGGATGTACATCAACAGGCCTGAGACGACCCTTAGGTCATCATGAAAGGTCATGGTTCATTACTAGGTAGGGGAATAATCCTCTAGGCATGATGGGATGAGCAGATGTTGATTGTAGACAGAAATCAAAAATATCTATCAACGCAAACATCATCAGTCTCATCAAATGGGAATACACAGAGAATGGCATGTGGCTTCCATGACAACCAGTCAACTTTGACCTGGTGTATCTCTGTGGGTTCTGCAGTTATTGTCGTCTTGGGAGGGGACAGGAAAACATAGATGATGAGATGAAGGAGGATGATGTATTTTATGACATATATTTGTCTGGCTTCAATGATTGTAATACCTGAAAACATTCTTAAAGTTAAGACAAGGGCAATGGAACAGATGAGAAAACAAGTGTTGCCTATCTCTCAACCAAATGCCATAAATTTGTCTGCAGACCAAATTGTCCATCAAAGAGTAAAACAATTGATGGGTCTATTTCTTAGCAAATAAAACTAAAATAAGATGAACTCAACGAAGTCGACCGACAAACCTAATTCTCAAAGTATTTAACATCACCTATATTATATAAAAATCTTTAAACATTTAATCTTATATGAATGTAAATGATTAAATGATAATTACAGTTTATCATAATGCATTACAACTAATGTTGACAAAATGCATTTTCCTTACAACTGAAACTATGACTTTACTTTGCATTCAGAGTTGATCATGATCAACTTACTCGTGATGTTTTATGTGAACACTGTAGATCACCAGGTTTATTTGTGCTGCTGTTGATGAATACACATTTCAACCAATCAAGATAGGATACCTACTTAAGTGATTTTTTTTTATATGCACGGTACCTATAAAATGTAATCATACCTGGCATGCGAATTCAGTTTTGGTTACCGTCTCCTTCTCAACTCCTTTAAACGGGCCAAAAGTTTCTCCCACTGGAATATCCGCATGGCTGAACACCGCTATGCTTCCTAATAATGATTCACGTAGTATAAATTGTGGTGGTAAGTCAACATTGTCTGGAATGTAAACTGGTGACGGGCTACCGGTCGTTTCTTGCGCATCGCCACAGGTGGACGAAGATGTTTCATTGTCGCTAGTGTGTTCCGAACTATACATTGTACCGTCGGTACCATCAAGTTCATCTAGAAATCAAACATACAAATATTATTAAAATTAAGAATAAAATCAAAAGAAATAGGGCAACAATTACTTTAAAACATAAAATTGCCATTCATCACAAAATAATCACTATTGTAGAACCTCTCAAAATGTCCCCTTATTAGAGGCATCCTCTGAATATGGGTTGCCACTTGTTCGTTGCTTTAAGGGCCTTTCACACCTGCTCCGGCACGGTTCCGGTCCGGCGACGGCAAATCCAATCGAACGTCAATGTTTCGTTTTCACGCGGCTACGCGCATATCGATTGGTGCTTGGCTGCATGGAACGTCGTAAAAACGAAACATTTATGTTCGATTCGCCGGACCGCAACCGTGTCGGAACAGGTGTGAAAGGCCCTTTAATAGGGATGTCCCCTGAATACAGGTGTACCAAAGAAGGGGCCTCTTATTAAATTTATAGAAAAACACAGGTAATTTGAATAATTTAAATGGAAAGATAACAAATTGAAATTCTTCTATAACCATGTTTCAATCATTATTTCCAACCAGTTTAATTTATTTTAGATGTCATTGTCATTTTTAAACGTCCTTGTCATTTTTAATGTCATTGTCATTTTTATCATTCTGTCACGGTATTGCTTGAATGCAAATATGAAACAGATCAGTAAAAGACATGCCCATTGGCAAAGTTCCCAGGAGGCTCGGCTAAACATTGGCGTCAAGAAAAGACAACGATTTAGCATCACCGCAACAGGGTGCCAACCCTCAAAATGCTTATACAAGTATAACAATTAACGAAGATTTCTCCTAAAAAATCCCAAATTCTGTGATGGAAAAAAGTGTTCTCTTCCATCTTTCTATTATGAAGTATGTAATTATTGAAATCAATGTTAGTGACAAATTGATAATAGTAACATCTAAAATTCTTTTAAAATATTTTGACATTTTTAATCAACAAATCAACCTAAATGCGATATTAAAAAAAAACTGTTTTAGACCAGTCCCTTTAAGACCTTCCTAATTCCAAGGAAGTTTAAACTAATAATGTATGATATCTATTTCAAAATTGAAGATAAAATTGACCAAAACAATCTGATAACCAGATCAGTTTCATCATTTCATCATCCACTTTATTATACTTAGTAGACAAAAGTTACAATATAAAAATCAAACCATAATATAATCATAATTTTATCACCAAGCATTGTTTTTTATTTTAAATAAAAAATAGTAAAAAGGAATGACACGTTTTTGTTATTATCAAGTTCTTTTTTTCCTTTAAATATATCTCTTTGTAAAGTTTTAGTGCCATTTATCTAAATGTCTTGGTCTTTATTTTGCTGTGAATTAAACATATATTTTGTAATAAAATACCAAGGCAGCGAAGTGGCAACACCTACAGGCAGTACAATGTAATACGTCCCACCAACATAGGCTCAGATGATAAACAAATAACGCCCTTGTCGCAACCCACTACTCTTAATTAATTTATTCTACGATGACCTGAAGTGAACCTTAGTGGTAGCCGAAGAAGTCGCATCACGGGTGAGCCTGATTAACGCCCTGGGGCTATGACACCTCCTGCTCTTCCTGCCTGTGCAAATAGTCTCCTTATCTCGCAATTGCTCACAAAAACTGTGCTTTCTCTACAGTTACAATTAACCCCATTTACCTACTGCGGGACTCCAATTTGTCCAAAGAAAAACGACCGCTCCGCACGTCTATTCTCGGTGTGCTTGTCAAAACCGTAAGCTATGTGTTAAGTTACAGTTTCTTAAACTACTTGTGAAAACATGCAATTGCCAACAGCGTTTACATGAAATTTGTTTCCTTTCCACTGCTCATCTTCTCGTGTCCGAGGCAAATTTTCGCAAATACTCGATACGCCTTAAATTTAAACAATTTTTTCTCGCTGTAGGTGAAAATTATTAGATTGTCACGGAGGAAACGCAAGAGACAAAAACTGATATATGAGTTTGTGAAATATTTTTATCAAATTATTGCACCTGACATAACAGTGTTTGTAAAATAGCGGAAGACGTCCAACTATTGAACGAAAATTGACAGAAACTTGGAAATGATTGTAATGAAGCCAATTAAATTAAAAGGGCAAACATGAAGCAAAATAGAAAGAAAAAATATTAAAAACATTAATATTTGCAAGGTTAAAATAGAAAACTGAAATTAATAGCTAATTGACGATTAATTAAAATATATCTATTAAAATTAACTTTTAAGAAAAGCTGTGATTAACTGATCTAATTAAATTAATAGTATCTTACACATAATTTAGTAACATGAGTATGAATTACTCTTTTTGAATTGTATCTCTCACATCAGAGAGGACAATTATTGGCTAGACATGATATATAACATTAAAATTACAAATATATTAAAATAAATTGCTAAAACCATAGAATATAAATATTAATGTTTACAATTGGATGTTTTTTATTTTAAAATGCATCATTAATTAGAAAATAAATAATTGCATCTTTGAAAAGATATTTTATTAATTGTTCAATACCATTTAAAAAATGTTTTTTAATCAGATGTATTATTGTCTGACTAAAAAGTATATATAATATACAATAATAATAATATAATATATATTAATATGTTGAATAGGCCATTCTAATTTCACATAATTATTATTCACTGTGACCAAAAAATTGGATTAAACAAAAAATCATTTGTCCAATAAATCATAATTGGTTAAACCGTTTTTGGTAGGAATTTTTTCAGCAAAATTGAATATTTATTAATTGACATTATTATTTGTATGTTTTCGGGAAAACACATATTCATTCAATATTTTGTGAATAGACCTTTAATACTAGAATAGACTTTTTAATAGTCATTATTTTAGTTTAATAAGCTGATAAACTTTTAGAAATAAAGCAATCCACCTGGGAAATATCACCTGTTGTTTTTAAAATGAGACGGAGTAGACAGGAAGATAATGTGTGACAATTAATTAAGAGATAATTAACGATTATTAAGAGCTGGAAACTTAACAAGGGCCATGATAGGCAGATGAATACATGTTTCAGATTAAATAGAGCTGCATGGCGCAAAGGTAAGAAACCAGGCATTTGTATGAGATGGCACAAGTTCGAAGCCTGTTTGTGCATGATAAGCAGATGAAGACATGTTTTGGATTAACCTCAGAGAGATAGCATAGGACATTTTATTGTTTTAAATTGTTTCATTATAATACTTTTTTTTATAACCTGTTTTTTTATGAACTTGTTTTTATTGCATATACCTTTTTGAGTAATTTTAAACATGAAATATTTCTTACAAAAAACACCACTCCTCTGATGATAACTACCGTCTATATGCATTTCAATATTTATCATCAGCAAATGATTTCATAAACTCTCTTTTCCCAGACGTGCTTTGGGGTGTGTACATGCCCAGTGCAAGTTTCCAAATACCCATTTTTTCAGTCATAGTAAACTATAAGCTACCCCATGGTTTTCTAATGCTCTCGTTTTCTTGAATACAACTGCCTAACGGAGCGGTGCGAAAACTTGAACTGAAATAAATTTGACTAACATAAGCTTGGAATTTTGTTTAATAATTAGCATTAATTGTACAGTCATGTATACTTACTGTATTGAATGTAAATGAAACATTCTGAAAACTTGAAAAATGAATGTAATTAATTTCAAATGTTAATAAATTGTTGATTAACTTTATCGTTTGTCATCATTTGAATGGAAAACAATTGTGAAAACAAATAACAGGCCATCATAACTGATATTGTAATATCTAATTAGATCTATTCAAAGAAAATCTTGGCTGAAAATACTCGATGATAGCAATGTATGCACCTGGGACAAATCTATTGATTGATCATATCCTACGATTAAAAGGAATGACCTAAAACAGCCTGAGAATCCAACCCAGATTTCGCAAAAAGCACATCATCAGTCGTTGATACAAGAATGGCCGTGACTTATGATTGATAGACAGGAAGAGGGGTGTGGCCTGAGAACATTTCCCCTCCCAAATGTTAACCAGACTTTAACAACCAGATAGATTTCCTAACTTCCAAGTCACATTCAACACATCCTAAATGGTTTATTTACATTCAATTTGCTTATCAAAAATCAACTTCGTGAACAAAAATTGAATTTATAATACTATGCCTTATTATTAAATGAATGACATTGTCGTCAAGTAAAGTACCCTGGCGCCAATGTGCTTTTAAGTTAAATTTAAAATCATATCATTATTAAAGTTTGCTGTCCTGATAGCAAGACATAATAGTCATATGGGAATCACAGATTAAGTGTTAATAATTATGATAATTTCACAATTTAGACACAAATATTCAACAATAAGAATATAATTGAATATATCAATTTAAATTTTGATGTTACATTTAGTGTTTGTAATGAAAAAAGTAGAGAATGGTGTGGAATTATTAAGAATATCTATAATTTTATCCTTATACATTAAAGAACAAAACAATAAACAACAAAAAATTACAGTTTATTTCAAGTAAAAAATATTGAGAATACACAAGAATAAGTACAGTCACAAACAATCAATCAAAATCAATCTATTTTTTGGGAACTTAATGAGTTTATTATCTTTCTAAACTCTAAACTTAAAACCAATTTATTGTCTTTTTTATTCTATCAATTTATCAATCAATAAATTATATTATTTAATGGGACAACAGAGTTTTCATTAATTTATATCGCAGAAAATATCAATTCTAAATTAAAACAAACTGTTAGATATGAACGTTTGTTGAGACGAATAAAATGATATCTACAAGCTATATAGTTTTGTATCAACTTAAGTATAATGTAGGTCTCTATTTTAAAACTTATCTAAAGCCAGATAGTAAAGCCACCCCAGTTAAAAAGCAATCAATGAAAACCCCTTACTCTACTCATAATATATAAAAAAAGCAACAGGTCTTCATAAAACTGTAATAAATTACCATTCCCTAACATATAGAGTAACATAGTATTTACATGAACATTCTAGAATAAGATGTTTTGATTTAATAAACCATGTATAATTAATAAGAACAATCAAGAACATTCCAGAAGTGCTATTAATAGAAACTGTAATCATGTAATAATGAGAAGTATAAAGAATGATCTAGAAGGATAGGAGCATCTTGTATATAAAGGGTTGTAAACTATTGTAAGGTTGTTGGATTAGAGGTTGGATTAGAGGTTGGATATTATATTGTAAAGTTATTGTGAAACTGTTGTTTAAAGTGCTTACTGGATTGTTGAAAGTTGAAGTTGATTGAAATTAAAGCTTTGTTTTTGAGTTATTTTACAACTTTGTGGATTTTGTGTGTATACTTTTATGTCACAAGGGAGTTCCTAAAGTATTTTCAACCGCTCGGAAACATACGTGAGAGGAGTTCGTGACATAATTTGGTGGCAGCGGTTATTTCGATCTACTGTTCGACTTAACTGTGTATTTATCTACAGTACTGTTGTGATATTTTGTGGTAGCAGTTTGATCTACTGTATTTTGCCATAGATTGGTGGCTGTTTAGGATCAACTGTACTTTTATTGATATTTTGAGGAAGTGGTACTTACGATACTGAGATATTTTACGGAAGCCGTGGTGCTACGTTTTGTTTAATCGTAAGTACACAAACATTGTTTTAAGAACAGTACATTATTTATTTGGAACAGTAGACTTGTGAACGTCTCGGTAACTACGATTAACTAGTAACAAGACCCTCATCCAGATTTAAAAAATGGCTGATAAACAATCAACAACAAGATCCGGTAGAGAATACAGCGGCGGCGATGAAACTGATTCGGATGTAGAATCAGTTCAATCAATTCAACCTGAACAACAGGCAGAAGAGTCTGGACCAACCAGTGGACATAACCCTACAGGGGCTGACTCATTTTCAAAAGACTTTTTGTTGTTGATGCAGCAGCAAATGCAACAGCAGAATATTATGATGCAGCAGATGATGAAACAACAAGAACGTTCACGTCAAGAAGATAATGAAAGACGTCGGGAAGATATAGAGAAACAAGAACGTTTACGCAAGGAAGATATAGAGAAACAAGAACGTTTACGCAAAGAAGATATGGAAAGACAAGAACGTTTACGTAGGGAAGATATGGAGAAACAGCAAGCATTAGTAATGGCGTTAATGGACAAGCAAAAGGACAGTGAGGAGAAACGATTAAAAGACATAATGAGATTGAAGGAAGTTCAGATTGCAAAGCTTTCTGATAGTGATGATATTGAAAATTATCTCACTACGTTTGAACGTATTGCTAACACCTATGAGTGGCGAAAAGAACACTGGGTAGTAAAACTAATACCTCATTTGACAGGCAAAGCAAGAGCAGCCTATGCATCACTACCAGTGACAGAAAGTAACCAGTACGACATAGTGAAGAAAGCAATATTACAAAGGTATGACATAACTGAAGAGACATATAGGCAAAGGTTTAGGTCAATTAAAAAGAAAAGTGAAGAAAGTTATAGAGAAATGTATGTTAGGTTAAAAAATTTATTTACTAAGTGGGCTAGGCCTGCTGATAAAAGCAAAGATGATTTAGCTGAAATTGTTATTTTAGAGCAATTAATAGATATTATGCCCACAGGGGTACAAATTTGGGTTAAAGAACATAAACCAGATTCTGGATTAAATGCTGCAGAATTAGCAGATAATTATTTTCAAGCTAGAAAAGGTATCGATTTTGAGAAAAAGTTTCAAAATAGAAAACACGAAAATAGAAACAACCAGGAGAAAACAGTGAAAGGCACTCCTGAAGTTGACAGTAAGGGTAATAATAATCCCCCTGATAACTTTCATAAATCACAATCTGACGCTAGACAACCTCTCGTTTGTAGACGGTGCAAAAAAGTAGGCCACATAGAACGATTTTGTCGAAGTAAGGATGGCTTTTTGTCGACAAAGACAGATACTGTTTCAAAACCATGTACACCTTACATTTGTAGAGGCCTAGTTGAAGGATGTGATTGTGAAATTTTGATAGACTCTGGATGTGATATGACACTTGTTCATTCTGATTTAGTAGCGGCTAAGAAAATTAATCGCGCGGAGCAAGCTAAAATTACATGCAGGTGCGTCCATGACCATGTCCAAGCCTATCCTACTGCATTCGTCAATATTAAGATTAATAACGAAGACCATAATTTGTTGGTTGGCGTTTGCAGCGATTTACCAAGAGATGTAATTCTTGGTAGGGACTTTCCTAAATTTGGAGACTTATTAGGAAAGAGGGATAAGAATCATGATAGGCATAGTTTTGTTGCCACTAGAGATCATGCTAGAAAAGAAAAACTAAGAGAGGAAAACGAATTAAAGTCGGAAAAAGCTTCTGGGGTTATTTCACATCAGTTAGATGATGTGGTTAATTTTCAAGAAGAATTTGGACATTTAGATGGCCAACTACTCAGTAACAACCCTCCCAAGGAAAAAGTTCATAAAACCAGAAGTGAGAAACGAAAAGTTAGGAAAGAGTTTGCAAAAACAAAGGAAGCTCAATCTAGCCAAGATAGTGAATTAGACATTTTAGATATTGGCAGAGATAAAATTAAGGATTATCAGGTTAAGGATAGAACTTTAATTTCACTTCGAGAACAGATGTTAGTACAGAAGGATGATGACACTATAAAGATAGTCTGTAAGGATGGAATTTTATTTAGGCAGGTTTTCACTAAACACCAGACAGAACCAATAGAGCAATTAGTAGTTCCATACCCTTGCCGTAATAGTGTATTGAAAGTCTCACATGATATTCCTTTGGCAGGTCATTTAGGTAGAAAAAAGACATTAGATAGGATAAAGCAAAGATTCTTTTGGCCTGGTATTAGAAAGGATGTGACTGAATATTGCAACACTTGTGAGATTTGTCAGAAAACTTCAAAGTATAAAACTAAATTGAAGGCCCAGATGATTCCTATGCCAATAATTAGTGAACCATTCCGACAAATTGACATGAATATTGTTGGTTCATTATTAGGTTTCATTAATAATTATGTTGTATGTTATTATGGCGTATTTAAGTTTTATAGAATAGGAGTGGGTTAACTTTTGCCACTTTCGTGTATACTTGCCCTTCAAAACTCCAAGAAAGAGTTTTGAGCTCAGAAAGAGGGGGGAGTGTAATAAATTACCATTCCCTAACATATAGAGTAACATAGTATTTACATGAACATTCTAGAATAAGATGTTTTGATTTAATAAACCATGTATAATTAATAAGAACAATCAAGAACATTCCAGAAGTGCTATTAATAGAAACTGTAATCATGTAATAATGAGAAGTATAAAGAATGATCTAGAAGGATAGGAGCATCTTGTATATAAAGGGTTGTAAACTATTGTAAGGTTGTTGGATTAGAGGTTGGATTAGAGGTTGGATATTATATTGTAAAGTTATTGTGAAACTGTTGTTTAAAGTGCTTACTGGATTGTTGAAAGTTGAAGTTGATTGAAATTAAAGCTTTGTTTTTGAGTTATTTTACAACTTTGTGGATTTTGTGTGTATACTTTTATGTCACAAGGGAGTTCCTAAAGTATTTTCAACCGCTCGGAAACATACGTGAGAGGAGTTCGTGACAAAAACCTAAAGTATCTTTTCTCTGAAATAAACATTTGAGCCAATATAATCCAAGCAAAATCCAACAATATGAACATAAGCTTTAACATTACTTTATATACATTTTAGAATAAGAAGCAATATAATGCTTAATATATGTAGCAAGGAAGAGAAGTATTAAGAGTGGGTGTCAAAAAGTTACCGTTAGGTGGGAAGAAGGGGGGGGGGGAGAGACAAACGGTGTGAGATGGCGAACAGTACTTGTATGTACCCAGAGGTGTCTTAGGTGAGTGCTGTAATATAGTCTTTGTGAACAACTTTTAAATAAAGATTTAGACTGGGTGAAGATTTTGAAGGTGGGTCACCCAAATCACAATTACACATATGGCTGTGGGCTGTACTATTTATGGAGAGGGGTGTTTCAATTTTTTTAGTATATCTCGCTCTTTGAGGAGAATAGGGCATTTTTCGGTTTATCCAGGTAAGCTAGGCATGAAATATGACATCTATGAATTTTGGAAATATATTAAAATAGCTATGAATAAACAAAATTATTATCATTACGGTACGATAAATCATAATGATCATCATTGTCATTTTCTATATTCAAACTATCAATATCCTTTTTTCTTGTGAATTAAAATCCTTTTAGAACTTTAAAAATATTTAAATACTAAACAATTGAAATATTTAAAAAAAGCTAATTAAACTAATTATTAATGAATAAAACACAAAATGTTACAGCACAACATATTAATGAAATCATGTTCGTAAAACAAAATCCGACTAATTATTGCTCCTTAAATCGTTGACTAGAAGCCAAAACCTAACGTGTTATTTTACGTGTCTATCCACGACTTTCGCACTTCGTCATTATGTTTTGACAACATTTTTTACACCTATGAAACTTAGAGAACCTGCAAGTCATCTTGAAGAAAATGCTAGAGAATGATAAATAAAAATGGCTTACTCATAATCTCCTAGCGAAAAAATGTCAAATCATTAAAGAATAATTTCCAAGGATAAACATAAATTATAAAATGTTAACAAATATTCAAATGAAATTCTTGATTTGGTCAGTTGTGTCTTATTTTAAATAATTTACGAATGAAAATTAATATATCACATAGATTGATGTTTAATTATAAATCATAAAAAGAACAATATTTATACTGTCTCTACTGTATGCATCTAAGACATGGATATTCAATAGTTAAAATGTGAAGAGGGAAAGAGATATAGAGAATCAAAGAATTCAAAATTTAGATTTTTAACAGAATTTTGAAAAGGTAACAAATGAAAATAAAGAAAATATTAATTAATGGAAAAAAATATAGTAATATATTTGGGCATACAGTAAAGGAGCAAAAAACATTGAAAAAAAAAGATTATGTGAACAAAAGAAGATGAAAAAAACAAAAAAGAAAATATGGATAACAATAGTTAAGTTATAGAGTAGAATCATGTCATGCAAAGTTTTAAAAAAATCAGTTTGTATCATGTCCTATATCTTTATGAAATATTCTACAAGTTTGTAACAATTTTTATTAACTTTCATTGCAATCAAATTCTAAATAGTTTTAAAATAGACATACCTTCAAAAGAAGATTGTTTTCATACGAATACCAAAGAGTTTGTTTACAAATTCAGCCGCGCTTCATTTGATCCGACAAGATACATTCCACTATCATCAAATCTGGATACCAATTTGAAAGATGATATAGAGATGATCATTTAATTGACAGGCGCCAAGAAAAGTGTCCGTTTTCACCTATTTCTCAACTTTTGCAATTATCTCGTTAGCTAAATGCCGTTATCTATCTGCCAGTTTTACATTTCAAGACATTCTTGTCAATTAATTGTAGAGGTGTACTTTGTCGAAAGCATACATTGCCCCAGACTTTAACATCGCGTCTGTCAACAAACTTTTTGCGAGTTAATTTTGACAATTTATCGCATAATCTAGAGATATTTTGCAACATTCGATGTTCTCCAAACATTTCAGCCTAATTTGAGGTGTCCCAGTGGATGCGAGGCTGTACTTTTGAGATAATTTTCTAGATAGAATTTTTGAATAACGCCTAATTCATACGGCTTACATTTCAAATTGTTATAACTAAAGAATATTTTGGCAAAAAAAGTTATTTAATTTGAAATCAACATATACTGGAAAAGGGCACCACATAAAATCACACCAAAAAAATTAGTAGTCCATGTGACCCACAATCGTCTAATCAAATGACAGAAATTTATTTAGGAGTCATATAATACACTATATTTTTTTGTATACTTTAAACATTACCAACAAATGAAATATATTATAGTTAATGAAATTTGATTTCTAAAATTGCCAATACAGAAAAGCAAGAACAAATACATAAAAAATCGCATTACTTTTAACAAATAAAATTACATTAAATTTGTTTCATTAAACTTGTTTTGTTTAGAATGTCTAATAATGTGCATTCAATTTTAAACATTAAGTTAAAGTTCAAGTTTTAATTAGAAAACCGGCATCGTGCGGTGAAGTATAATCGCCGAATGGAAAATGGACCAGACAATAACTCGTAAAAATTATAACTCTTATAAATCATTAATCATTTTCTTCATTATCTAATTCAATTTCATAAAGGGGCAAGGTCAAATAAAATTTTAATCCACTTAACACTTCGCTTTGGTCAATGTTCAGTTCGTATCAATTTCTTAGTTTTTTCCTGCCCTAATTAATAGTCATTAACACCTATTTGCTTATAACCTGAGGAAGGGACATCGGAGATGCGCTTGTTTCATTTCAAGAAAGTTTAAGTTGTCACTCTTAGGTATAATTGTCAGGGATAACAAGTTACCCAGATTTCAATAGCACTCACTGTAACGCAAATAAACTGAATGTGCTAAAAATAACTCAATATCACATGGTCAAACAAATCACATGGTATAATATCGATACACGTGTTGAATAATATTATAGCATGCATGTTGACCTTTGAGTAACGTGACCTCTACATACCAGACATAATGATTTTCACATAAAACAATGACAATGAATTATAATCACAAGACAAATTGTGAACTTACAATTTTTATCCCCAACCGCAAATATCAAACGCTGATCGCAAAGAGTACAAAATGATTTTATTTTGTTTCTTGTTATAAACATTCATAAAATCAACAGCTGTATCAAAATTAATTGTTCTTCAAAGCAATTGTATAGCGTGGAATTTTATTCAAAGAAATTATGACATTAATAATTATAATTAAATCTGTAAAGAACGAAAAAAGTTAAGCGAATTATCTCCTTGACCTTACCCACTCTTGCGGCATTAAGTCAACTAGTATTATCTGAACACTTTAAAACTAAAACCAATATACCAAATAATTACTCCTAATTACTGTATAATAATTTAGCGTAATTATTCTTCGGATCAATAAATGATTTAAAATTTAGTAATAGTACTCTGACCACAATTCACCGCTAACCCTCCCCTTCTCTAAAAACCTATCAAAAGCTCTAATAGGCAGCTTCAGTTTACGACTAGAAATTAGAAATGTTTAATCACTGTGCGCATATGGGAACATTGTTGTATGTTTTTCTCGTTTGCTCAACAATTTGCTATTTGATGTTTTTGTGGATTCTTAGTGCACACGATGACCTACGACAAACGCAGATCCTACCTATATAGGCCATCGCAAATCGAAAGCTGGCTATTGATAAATATCGCCCTGATACTTGTGAACTAAATCTACCTGTAATTTCTATAGATATCCTTGAAATACATATTGATACAGTAAATTAAATTTACCTGTAAATTAAAAACCGACATTGTCATTGTTAATTTTTGCAATTTTTTTTCACTTTGCCCTTCAAATCAATTCTTATCTAGCAAAGATGGAAATATTAAATATGAGTTGTAATTTTTATTTAATTGCTAGTAATTGGCTATTTCCTATCACCTTTCATTATCTGTATTTCAAGAATGTTGCTACAATTGTATATTTATTTGTTGCCATTTTTCTTTTAAACAAAAGATTTTTATTTATCATTTATTTATTTGCCAACAAATAAAAAACAGATATAAAAGGCAAAGAAATACCAAAACAGGTGCTAAACACTATCCTTTGCTGAACCAGAAACAAACAACTAAAAACAAACTATCATGATCTATAATTACAACATCTAAAGAAATTGACAAATTGAAAATATTTCAACATAAAAAAAATTGACAATAAACAGGACATGCTGTAGATTAATTTAATATGAGAATATCACACTTTGTATAAAGACAGAGATTGCCATACTTGATACAAAATAACAAGTATGTAATGTTATATTATTCATTATAAAATTGTTTCGATTATCAATCATAATTTTTGTATGGTTTTTGTTGTGATTGAAAAAAAAAAAAAATAAATAAATAAATATATCCCAAAAATCACTTTTAGAACAGTGGCAACATACTTAAATATTAGTGGTGCAATCAAATTTGGAAACTTAAGCTTCACAAAATAAAAACATTATATCACCAAAGAAATAAGAATTTAACACACACAGAAATTAATAAAATAATAAATAAAAACAATGAATAAAAAAAATAAAAATATATGAAAAAATAATTGTAATATAATAAAATAATTAATGATAAACAATTTAAAAACTATAGCCTACAGTAGACATTCGTAGATAAAAACAACAAAGGTGTATTATGAATGGTGGACAACGATCTGCTCGTCTCACCTGAGGTGAGCCTTAAAACGGACAGGTGATATCAACAGAAGATGCGGTTGCGTCTTGACGGCCAGCTTATATTCTGAGAAAACCATAAAGATAGGATTCCCAAGGCCTCGTTTCTTCAGCTATGTTGGTTATAGGTTTAGAAGACAAGGGCTTATTTTAAGTTTTGACCTATCACAATCAAGTCTTTTGGGTATGGTTGGTTGGCTTAGAATGTAACTAGAGATTGTAGTATAGACTTTAAAGTAAAACAATATATAAGTTGTAATAATGTAAAAGGTGTTCTGTATGAATCAGAATAAAAATAGTGATAGGTTCACAAAGTTTTACTTTTGATAAAGTACAATGGGTTATACAAAGAATTTTATTCAACTTATCATAAACTTTGGTTTCATATTTAATTTGTCATAATTTTTTTTAATGCTTTCTAGGCTAATATTTGAACTAAAATGCCACAACATAATAAATATCATAAATAAAATGTCTAATACAATAACATTATACTACACACATTTTCTTTAAAAATGTATTTAGAATAAATGAAACTAAATTTTAAAACATTGTAAATTGAATTCATAAATAAAATATGACAAATACTGACAAACATTTTGTTGGTACAGGTTTTTTTCTATTTATATGTTTTCTATCTTTATTTTTTTTAATTTTTGTTCTCATAGTAAATAAAATGCTTCATTAAAAATTGTCTTATGTTGTTTCTTCCTTAATCAGCAAATTTCAGCCCGCTTTATATTAATAAACTATAGACAAAACAACTGAAATTAAGTTTTGACACTTAAGCTTCTAAAAAATTAAATCTATTTTAAACTAAAATGATAGAAAAAATTAAATATGACACCATCACTGTCATCATTATTAATTAAATTTGATATTAATACTGAATTGATGGCAAGTAATTGTATCAATTATATTTAATCTTGAATAATTAGTGTCACCTTCATGCTAATTTCAAGCCTTCCTCATCAAACATCTCATCGGAAGCATTTCAGCAGTATCTATAGCAGATATAGGGTACGAAACCTGCCGAGCGCCATGTATTCTTAATCTGGCTGCTTAGGTTCAGGTTTCCCTGAGGTAAGTCTGACAAAGCCGTGATCAAGTTGCTATTAATACATTGTGTACATTCACAACATGAGAAACATTAACAGAAAAAAAAATCATTGAATATTCATCCATCCTTTATAAGTTTATAATAAATAGGCCTACTTGTATTTTAGAAGATTTATAGAAATTAGTATATCAGGTATAGACAAGAGATAGATGGTGTAATGATAATCGGACTAGCATGTGATAGGCATGGGTTCGAGTCCGTCGTCTGCGCCTTATTAAATGTATCCTAAGGCTAGGTACTTCACTAATATTGCTTCATCCTTCAGATGGGACGTAAAGTTGGTCCTGTGTAAGAATTTCTTAGACTACGAAAATAGGGGATCGTTGCCTGGTAAGCTGCTCTGGCTAGTCTTTGTTTATATGAAAAAACATATTTTCAACTTGAAATTGGGAAAATGTATATATTTTCCTTTCTTATTATTAAATGTGATGTTTTCAATAAAGTACTGTATATCAATTATTAAACTTTCTTTTATCATAAATTATATTATTTTAGTATTCTTAAAACAAAAGTAATGCTAAATTACTTGAATATAAAACATAACCTAAATATAACCTAGCAAATGACATATAATAAAAAAAATTACAACCAACGAGACATGAAAACGCTACTAAAGACATATAAATAAGACGTGCTAGAAATAAACTATTATGATTGGTCGAGTGATGTCACATGTTAATTACTACTTTAGACATGGCATTATCCCATGATTCATTGGTAAACATGATTTCTATGACAACAACTTGTAAATTAAGAATCTCGAAAGACACCGTTGAGAACGAATCTGTCGCGTACAGCAAATGCCGGACATATAAAAGTTGTCAAATCAGCCGTTTGACTACCAATATCAATTTTATTATATAAATCAACAGTCAAATTTCTGATTGCAAATAAAAATAAATCTATCAGAGGAGCTCTGGTTATGTGGGACGACGATGTTGAGAAAACTTTTAGAAGGCTGAGATATTCGACATAAATTCCAACATACGGGCTATCTACAGTTATTGCCAATCTACGATTCCATATAATTCCAATACTTTTCTTCAGATGCGATTTAAACAAAATTTTAGCAATTAAATTAATTTAATAGAGTTCAACTGATTCTATAATCACACAATAATATCTACAGTTTAATTAACTCTGATACAATAATTCATTCAGGTTTTTTTTTATTGGATATTATTTTGAGAATCAAAATTTGTTATAATTATTCTCTTAAAAACTAAAACCAGATAACAATAATTCATCTTGTTGATAACAAACTTTATTTTGTATAAATGATTTCAAATCTAAGTGACATTAATGACTAAATCTATAATTAGTAAATATAAAAATAAAAATACAAAGAAAATTAATTATAAAGAGTATTGATAGAAATAAAAGTCTAAAAAAGTTGTTTAACATTTATTGGAATAATTTGATTTTGTTGATTTTGTTTAAATGAAAATGAGAAAAAAAATTAAATAACAAATTAAATATTCATTTATATTTTTGGTTGAAACTTTAAAAAATCATTTATAGGAATAATTTGATTGTGTGGAGTTAGATTTAAAAATTATAAAAACATCTATATCTTTTTATTTTTTTCAAAGAATGTTTAATTACATAAGAAACAATTAACAATGAAAGAAACTAAAAAACCCAAGCCCTAACAAAATTCTTCACCTTATTGCCTTGTTTGAGGCAGACCTAGTTCTTTAGAGGTAACCTACATATTAAGGAGTGTGTCTGAAGTGAGGTTGATGCTCTAACCCTGCTAAGCCAGAAAACGCTGCGCACATTAGCGACGATTAATAGCATAATACGCAGAAAACCATCGTAAGACTCAAAAATCAATAAACGTAGCTAGCTTGTCATAATTCATACGTCCCACCAGTAGCATCGCGCCGTCGTTAATAACATATGTGTCTTAATCTCCTATGACAAGTTTTCTCTCTCGATCATTTTTTACCTTGCTATGAAACTCGCGCACTATTCCAGGCCTTTTACAAAGTGATTTTCAAATTCCGTCGGGAGTGTGCACGGAATCAATAACTATCTATCACGCTTCCACTTAGATATGATTTCCGTTTCACTCACGTTGACGTATTCAGATGTAGTTCTAGTTTTCTGTTTGGATGGATACACTCTGATTGATTCCCGAGTTAAACGGTTCACATCAAAACTATGTAATTACTTGGAAAATTATTTTAGCATTGTTACACTTACAGATGTAATGTTTTCTCACAAGGCAATCATGCATCATAAATGATTATACACAATCAATAAGGCGCCACGGTATCATTGCTCATTTAGCAACAACATGTAATGATCAACCCTAATAATCACTAAACAATAAAGGTATAGCGACGAATGCCGCGTGGTGAATCAAGAACGCGTCAAATGTCAATCAGTGACACCTTTTTGATCATCTTAACGCTAAATGTGTAATGTGCGTGGATGTAGTTGAAATTATCTGGGATGAGATCAACTGTTCTTTAGAGAGAAATGTAACACCATGTTAACAATGAACGAAAGCATATCCATAAATCAACAGAATAAAACAATTGGATAATCCTGAAATTTTCAATATAAAAATATACAATTTCTTAGCATGATTTTATTGGCCTATTATGCCACAGATCATAAATTCAAGCAATATTTAACCGATAACTACAGCAATAAAGTAAAAAGGCGTTTATCCCCTGGTAATCATTAATCTTTATATGCAATTATTTATTTGTAATCATATGTGATTGTTTCAGGAAACAAACACATGAATCTCAAAATTCAAAAGTGTTAATTTTTAACTAGTTTCCAATTTTGTTTATTAAACATAACAATTTTTTATCATTTACTGTATTTTGTATTTTTAAATTTAATTTCATTTTAGAAGTAATTTGAATGTATAATTTTCTCATTAACTACATTGAAAATCAGAACCTACAGTAAGTACTGAAAATGTATACAATATGAAAAAAAAATGTTCATTCCATTAAAAAACATCCTTTTGAAATTCCATTCATTCAAATAAGGAACGTCCTTATTGCATAATATTCAACTATTTGACTACATTATTTGGGAGTAAACAAAAAACAAATAAAATACTATGATGGACAGCAGCCGAATATAGGGTAGATAGAAGACTTAGATGGTAGTTATTGCTAGAGTATTTCAGGTTTTTCTAAAATTATTTTTTTTTAAAAACAATTATCTCACAAAATGGCTGCTCTCTCTCGAAATTACCCACGAGACAGACGCAAGGTACTTACAAAAAGGGCAGGTTCTCGTTGATGTTATCAGCATCAAGAAATACTGCTTCTCATCAAAGTGATTTTACCATCGGATATGTTGTGGAGTCATAAGAGATTTTCAGTGCAGTTTTACGACTCGCAAATGAGCACGTTGTCAAACGTTGATGACGATTTGTCCAAATCGTAATAAAATGGAACACAGTTTTATATAACCCACATATTTTTCATGATTTGTGTGTAATATTGTGCAATAAAAATTCAGGATTAGGTTTAAAGAATATTCTATTAAAAGTTTTTACATTATCTAAAATCTGATACCAAATAATGTAAAAATTCTATTTTTATCAAAGATTCATTGAAAATAAATGAAGCTCTAAACCTTTTAATTTTATTAGGCTCAATGCTGTTACTTATATGTGAATTGTCCCCCTCCTACCTACCTAAAATATTATAATAATATTTTATTCATTTTTTTGATAGCGTTTCATAAGCTTTTAGTTTCACAAAATAATTTGCTGTTCACATTCCCATTCCAATAAATGGTGTTATCAGTCAACAACTTTGAAAAAATAACTTGATTTTCAATAAACGATTGCTTTTCATTGGCTCATAGGTGTTTAAATAGCAACTGGATTTAATAAATATTGTTTATGTACCATTACAATTATGTACCACACAATAAAAAAAAGATAAAAACAATTAAAATCCTGATTTTTTTCTCCTCTTATAACTACTCTTGTATCAGAAATTGAAATCATTTTTTCTAACCCTATTTAAAAATGAAATTTTATGTGATCACTGATAAACCTTTGATGCAATTCCACTAAGAGGTGGCCGAACAGATCATAATGATGGTATTTTTATAGAAAGTTGTATGACAACAGCTGATTTATACCCTTCCCTTCCAACGTACTCCTCAGAGGACAGTATTACAACTAGACAAATTGAACTCAGCCTAGATGTACTGCAGCAGCAAATATGCATTATTCATTCCATACCTGTGTCAAACCATTTAAACATGTGTTAACTTAAAATTTACCACTATCTTCACTAACATGACAGTAACAGTGCAAATGAGGTTAGAGAGTTTAAGTCTGCCTGTCATACTGAGAGTGTGATACAATCTGTTACCATTTTTTTTTTCATAAATAAAACTTTATTTCAAACAGTATTTTTAATATTTTAGCTGAAGATTTATAAATAAGATTATAAATAATGTCAAAATCAAACTTTAAATTGTACTGATATTATTTAATATCTGCTAATAAAGAAGGTAAGCATATATCCAGTAACAAAATTTTGAGTTTGAATCTGTAATATTCACAGTGACAAATTTTTTCACTGGGTGGGGTTAACTTAAAATTCTGTCCTTTGTGTACAATGTATCTTAAAATATTAAAAAATAAAAGAAAATGATATTGTTCCTCATAATATTTGTCTATTTATACCAAGCTTGCCTGTATAAAATGTTCCCACTAGAGAACAGAATTTTCTGAATGTTCCAAAGCGGGTAGGGGCGTTCAACTTTCTAATTTTATCTCACTTCAGAGAGAAGGGCTAATGTCGGTTTATCCAGGTAAGCTACAGGGCCTCAATAAACACCTCAACACAGTAGGCTTCACTGAGTGGTTTAGAGCACCTACCTAACTTTACCTTTTCATTATGTCAATATATATTTATGCTTTGTTCAATTATTTCTTCAAAAGTGGTCTTTTAAACTACAAAAAAAGTTAAATATCACATATTAGCTGAGGGGGAGTGCATAAATAACTCATAACATATTTGCACGCGTGCAAACTATGCTATAATGTGTAACAGGATCTATATAGTTGAATGTTCTAATAGCGATTGTTATGCTGACTTTTGTTGACAGTCAGAAAGGTAAAACATGCAATTGCATATCTTAAAGTAACATTACACTAATCTGGAGTAGCCGAGGAATAAATCATCAAAATCAAGTAAAAGATCGCCAGAAAGGGGGTCAGGTGTAACACCCCCTGAAAGACTGCACTAGGGGTGTTTATTCGTGGTCTTCACTCCAAAGATATGTTGGATGGTGTTAGCAGATGATTTGTCGACTGTCTATGGGAGGCATTCAAAACCATTGAAATATAGCTAGCCTATGGGAACCTATGCCATATATTTCATAAATTATGACAAGCAAACCAGTATTTATTACTGTATGTACGTTTTATTTGAGGTGTCCGAGGAAATAGTAGACAAGCATAAATATTTTTATTAGAAATGATTTTACAATTCTGGAATGTTGATGTAAACAATGGGTCCGATTCTTTCAATTTATAGCTTATGGATTATTTTTTGAGCTAAAGTGAGAAAAATTACTTGTAATGTTGTAATTGTGAATGCCCATAATGTCCTGCATCGCTTATTTATTATATTGTTTATATGTTCTTAAACCGAAAAATGAGATCAGTACTAACATTCTTGGTGTCAATAACCGTAATTTCACATACCCTAGTATCATGTTGAATTCCTTCATGTATAAGTATTTTTTATCATAGTTTTTATTATAACTTTATACTATTCAATTTATACTATTGTTTTTTTTGTATTTATTTACTTTTTAAATTTTGCATTTTACTTATGTTTTTTTACTTCTTATTTTATATTCTTACTATGTATAATGTATATCTTACTCGTCATACTTGATTATGTTTATGTATCTTTTCTGGTGGGTGAGCCTTAAAGTTCTTTGAACTTACTTGCCCACCAGTCGATCATCTTTCTTATATAGGCCTATATATATATATATATAAATAAATAAAATAACAGCAGAAAACTTGGTTACTTCATTGTTTTAATCACTACAAATTTGTTTCGTACGACCAGCATGTAGCTGGTCGCACTCTTCAGGTGAAATATATATATGTTTGGCAGCACTTGCCAACTCATATGCTATGACTTTATCCAAATTCCTTCACTTGCACTTATGAAGGGCTAGTGTTGCCCGAAAGCTCTGCTAACTTTTCTGGCTGTTTACTTTATAGTTTTGATTTAGCTTTTCGCTTTTTGTTTTTGTATCTCCATTGAGATCCAGCCACTGATACCAACAGCATTTTCATTTTTTTCAGTAATTTGCTTTTGGATTTATATATGTTTATTGTTACTCAATTATCATATTCATTTTATGTGGAAAATCAATAAAAACAAACAAACAAACTTCTTATTAGATTGCATATATATGTTTGCTTTTTTTTAATTTAAATTGCCATATATAACGATGTATTGATTTGTCATGTTGAATTTCTTCATAAATACTTATTTTATCATATCATAATATTGTAATATATATATATATATAGCTAACTTATTGTTAAAATATGGAATATAAATATTTGTGTTTTTTTTTCGATTTCAACATATATAATAAAAAAAATCGATCATAAGGAATCTGTAAATAGGAAAATTAATTGAGTATGTCAAAGTTTGTTTAGAGAAAAATATATATGGCAAAAAAATCCTATTTTGTTGGAATCATGCACAGAATTTAGAAAACAGATGAAACCAAAAATGAATAATTGACTGAAAGACAGGAGGGGGTCTCAATATAAAACATTGTTAAACATGTGTTTTATAAATTGTTAGATAGAGAGGTAGAAGTATTTAACTAGATGCTAATTATAATCAATTTTCAACGCAATAAAGGTTATGACCCACCATCTCAATACACATCTTCTTTCAATTATACAAATAACATTCAACTTGTGAATGAGTGAGTAAATATTTATTAATAATGAAGTACATCTTCAATTTCCGTTGTAACTAGTAACCACAGTAATTGAACTTTCTACCATCTGAAAGCCCTTGAAGACATGATGAGCATCTTAACAGAGACCCCATTCAGATGCATCAATTTCATCTGCTTTTGGTTACAAGTGCTAAACAACAACCCCAAACTGGTAATTGTATAGACAAGCTGGACCCATGGAGCAAAACTCGCAAATTATACAAAAGAAGTTACAATAGAAGAGGAGAAAAATTTGTGTAAAAAATAGTAGGTCTCTGAGGGCCTGTTTCTATAGAGCAGAGAATACGGTTTTGAATACTGTTCTTTTCAAGAACCGTTTTTTCTTGCCAGCAGAAATGGGTTCCCATAAAAAACCACAAAAAAGAACCGATTTCAAAAACCCCAATTGATTGCGGTCTCGGTCGCAAGAACCGTTCTGAAACCGGTTTCCGCGGAGCAATTTTTAGCTGCAACACAATCGCGGTCTCAATTTGACCCCAAAAACTGAACTCTGCAGTCTGCTGCACTGTGACGATTGCGGTCAACTCGCAGTCATTCATAACGAACGCACATGGACGGAACCGGTTTTATTGGAGTAAAAATTGAGCTGCAACGCGATCTTTATTTATAAACAACAGCCGAAACCGGTTTCCAAAAAGCCGTTATTTTTTTATTTTTCAATAGAAACAGGCCCTGTGTATGCAATCAATTACAGAGTTTTCTTGATGGGGTGGGGGAGTTTCTGCAAATGTTAAGCTGGAAATTGCGAGTTGTCAGTTGAAAATGTTATAAGTTAGCAATGAGAGGTGCAGGTTTGAGAATTGAAAATAAAAATATGTACCATGAACATTTAAGTAAAGTACAGTATGGGTTACTCTGGTAAATGTTTACAAAAATACCACAAACTCTTCTAAGAAAGCACATTTTTAAAAACTAAATATGCGTGAAATTGTAGGAATGATTTAATTGTTATCTCCCAGGAGTGCTAGAAAAGTGCAGTTACCTCAAAATGTCTACAAGTCTCCAGTGCAGTTAGCTACTGCAGTTAACCAACCAAGTTATAGAAAAAATAGTTTTTTATTTGTACAAAAATGACATACTTTCTAGAAAAACAAAAGAAAAGCAAGAAAAGAATGTTACCAACCCAGGTAATATAACTAGAGAGTTACAACACACAATTGGCTAATATCAGATATGAATTAAGCAAATTATTCACTTTTCAACAACACTATCTTAATCTTAGTGGAAAATAAGGTCTTTGTTGGTTTATCCAGGTAAGTTAGGCACAAAATATACTAGACAAAAAAGAAAATTTTAGTAGACGGATATTCTCCTTCCTATAAAGCCAGTACGGTTCCTACAGCCCTTATCCTAAATTTCCACAGTAGTAATTGTATTAAGGAAAAACTTTTTGAACAGCAGAATATTTACTTAGTAATAGTTCATACAAAAGAGTAGGTGCTTGATCACTATCTAAGTAACTCCACCTAAACGTTAATAATGGTATGACGATATACACTTTACAAAAATAGTAATAATATGGTTTTTTCCATATATTTGTACTTAAAAATAGAAAATCAAACAATTTAAATTTAAATTTAAATCAATCGTTAAAATAAATTATATAGGTCAAAGTTAATTTGTTTTTAAGGAAATAATATTTATTGTTGGAAATAATCCTTAAATATTTCACAATGAGATCAATTAGGTGGTACTTACTTGACGGTTATTTAGACAACCGGACTATTTCAACAATAAAGTCCAAAGTCATTTAAAGTTTATTTTCTTATTAACGAATTATGACGGTTAATACTGGACACAAAGAAAATAGATTTCTTTGCCCATTTAAATTCATGAAAAGGACCGTTATGGTCTGATAGTATATTCATTTAGGTTGTCAGACACAGAGGGATTCAGATACTTAACTACATTAATCAGACAGGTTTAAGGTCAATGAATATCTTGTAAGCAATATTGGTTTTACGTTTTTATTTCGCACCAGCACCTGTTGCCTCCGAGGGTTCTTCCGATTCAACGAACCAACGAGATAAAGCGAATTAAGAAACTGTATGCGATGGTAATTAAGACATGACCGACTAAGTATATTGTCTCTCGTCATCTAAGCAATATATAAGAGGATTAACTCACCACAAGAAACAATACAATAAAGATGTCCTTAAAATGAAATGGGCGGAAGAAATTTTAGACTGGGAGTAATTAATATCAAAAGACCCTTGTCCTTTCTTCTTTGATTTTTATCCGAAAAGAAAACAGTTTTTTGTTCATTTTTTTCTCTTTTTTGTACTATTGTGATTCATTTGCAGATATTCCCGCTCAAATTCAATCGCCACATTGTTGGGAACTTGAATCTCATCCGTTAGATCCCTTAAGAAAACAAATCAATCCATCTGGATTACCTACCCGCTTTGTCATCTTGTGGATCATTTTTGGTGGGAAAATTTGTTATTAAAGGAAAATTTTATAAAACATATATTTTATACCAATGTGTAATTTGTAAGAATATAACAACTCTATACTAGGTTACATACAATATTTTGCATTTATAACTGTAAGGAGGATATTGGTGATTTAGAATGGAATATAATCATTTTATTTTATCAATTTATTTGCTCTAATTTATGTTATGTTAAGAAAAAAATAGGCCTACTACTACATGCAAATTAAGCATTACAATTTTAATCATCTTTAAATTGTTGTTGTTGAATTTCTATTATTAGGAAAGTAAACAAGGGCGACAAAAATAAATGATATTTTTATTTTGACCATTATAGACGGATCACAAAATTCTTTGACAAAAAAAAACTGCCATGTAATACAACCATTGAATAGAACTATTAAATAGAAGTTTTAAAGGGCAATAGAACTGATACTGAACGTCATATGACATAGGTGTGTTATAATGGCAGCATTGGTAGAGGAAGTCTCACTGTCAAATCAATGTTTGTATCAGTATCTGCTTGGATAACCAAGGCATAAACATCTTCTTTATAAAATGAAATAGAAACCATATTAATTGAACGCATGATTTCCTAATTATGTTTAGATAACTCTGATGTTTTTTCTAGCTCTAATATAAACTATGTACTGTAACAAACATGTAACTCATTGTCATACCTTCTGCTCATCTCTTTATGATACTAGCTACTACAATAGTGACAAGCATACTGAAGCACCTGGTCGCTGGTGCAATGACTGCATCAAATAGGTCAATTACTCGCAACGATACACACGATCACTCTTTCATAGAGGCATTCTTATTTTTCACGTGTACTCGCGTGGAATGAAGCAGTGATAGAGTCAGTGTATTATTGTTATTATTATTATTATCATTATATAAGTAGTTAGGTATTTTAATCAATTTACGATTCCTCTTCCTTGTTATAAAAAAAGGTGCAAAAATCTATTTTTCATTGGACCAAAGTATACAACTTTTTACTAAAAGTTTAGATATCAATTGAAAGAAATAAAAAATACAACATTGAATACTATTAGTACTGATATATATCTGTATATTAAATAAAATTTCAAAAGATAGATATTTGATAAGGGGTATGAAGAGTTTGACTTCCCACTCTTCCTCTAGCTCTCCCTCTCCCATTTTTTTTCCAGAAATGCTCTTTTCAAACTAGAGACCAACAGCAAGATGGTAAACATGCTTAATGGTCTGTCTATACTATCAAACTTTATGTGACAAAAAAGTGTGATGGTAGTAAATGCCAAGTATGGTAGTGATATGACATCATCCTGTCCATATATGGGCACATCACATTTTCTTGTCACATAACCTTAGATAAGGTTAGCTTAGCAACATGTAAAAAGTCCAGGCTACAGGCTTTTCAAAATATATCCATTTTTTTACCGTTGCGCCAGAAATTACTAAACAACTATTGCTGTTAAATAACTCCGTCATAAACAGACTAACAGACTTTGGAAATCATGTTTTTTTTTATGTTTTCATAATAATTGTAGTTATCTTTAGTTGTACATACATCAATGAAGTGTAAATGTGTCGTTTAAGGTATTTGCTTATTTGGCAAGTGCTTTACTGTTTAATCCTAATGAGATTATGATTGAAGTGTTTATGTCAATATGGTTATTATACGACCATAAAACACAACATAAAAAAGCATTAAATTAAAGGGAAAACCTTAGGTTTTTTAATTTGCAACAACACATAACGTTTATTAAATTTCCATTTACCGTACTAAAAATATCCCCAAAAAAAAGCACAATGAAAATGTATAAGTATAAGGAAAAATACAGTTAAATAGAATATGATGATGTCAATGTATTGCAAGTGTGTTCAATGGTTATTACTTTCTGAGTTCTCCCCTAGGATGGGTAAACGACTATGTCAGTTTATCCAGGTAAGCTAGGCACAAATGAAGTCACTAAATTAAATCTCATTATGCTAATTTTAGGTATACTCATGTAAGATAAATTTTAAAATGCAATAATCATTTTTTATCAATGGGCTTTTAGGGAAATGTTACTTTTGACAGAAGATTGATGGAATGGGTTTATAATTGAGGCTACTTTAAAATTATAGAATGCTGAAAAACTATTAAGCCTATAACAAAAAAATGTACAGTAACATTACATTATAAAACTGGGGAAATATGCACATACTATTTATATTACTCAAGAGAATATTAATATTGTGTTTTGTTAAAATAACTATAGTCAAACCCTAAAAATAATATTTTGCTTTCTTAATTATTTAACATCAATTTTAACACCTAATTTATTTGACTTAATTAAGCCCTCATTATATTGGCCTTGGACAATCTTTTTGATATTTTTCTTATGGGAACATTTATTTCCTTTCAATTTTAGAAAACACAAATATTTCACTTTTAATTTCTATATGAAAATTTGCCATAATTTTTGTTTAAATGATTTGTTATCAAAATGTTTACAATATGTGACTCATAATAAGTTGACTACAGAAATATATTTTTAGGCTAGATATTGCTTCACCCTTCAGATAGGATGTTAAGATGTTGGTCCCATAGAAAAACTTTAAAGAACTGCAATCTGTGTGTTGATCTGATTAGGGCATAATGTGAATTTTCAGTTTTACAATGTTTTCTTTTGTTTTGTTATCACTTTTATTTTTCAATTTTCAATTTTTTGGTAGTATTTCTTTTATAGATAATTACAATGTATGTAGATCAGTGTTATCATCAGCACATTGTAACTAAATCTTCCTAAAAAAATTGAAATTGCATTCGATGGATTTTTTGAAAGTTAATAAACACAACAGGACAAGGCTTATGTAAAGCTTTGTCTACACTATCAAACTAGTTTGCCGGAAAAAAATGTGATATGCCTAAATATGGTAGTGATATGCCCAAATACATCAAATGTTGTTGTTGCATAAAGTTTGATAGTGTAGACAGAAGTACTTTTTAATATTTTGTATATATTTTAGTTTTAAGTTTTCTTAAATTTTATTAAACCACTTTCCATTTTTTTATTCTCATTTACAATATTACTAAAATCAGTCTGTTTCTCAAAACAATAGTTTCAAAAGTGTATCTTCCAAATAAAATTATTATTATATAGTCAGAGTATTGTTATGAAGCTACTACTAGACTTGTTGATGAGTCTAAAAGACACATACAGTGACTTTACTAGAAAAACCTCATCCAAGCTCATCGCTAATACAGATCAAAGGCTTACGCTTATAACCGACCTTTAACCTTAATATCAGACTTTGTACTCATCAAGAGAATGCAATTTCAATTACTTGCTACATCCCATGAATTCTAAAAGCGAAGAAATACTGTAAATTTGATAAGCGGACTTTAAGTATCAAAATAGAATCGGGTAAAGTAATTATTTTGAATTGATCTTTGATAACTTCCTGGACCCATCCTATTGCGTTTCCTGCGTAGATAGGTTATGGAAAACTAATAATAAAATATATGATTTCCACACCATGTAGATTACATATTTTTAATCGAAATTGTTTTTAATCAATTTATCCATGCGTGTGTCTGTATTTACATTATCTTCGTTTTTGTTCCATGCGGTGAAGTAAGAGTTTATCATTTTTGTTCAAGTCGGTCGATCATAGCACTTGGGAGTACTGTTTTAATATCAAATTAACATTACAAAAATGGTATTTTTTCTATAACAATTATTCTTTCCTATTTTGTTATTATCTATTTAGGCCTACTGTTTCTCAGCTCTCATTTAAAACAGAGAGAAAATCGTGCAGAGATTAATTATTGAAAACATAAAATTAATTGACTGAATTAAAAATTTACAAACTGGTATTTAAATTTACTAATCCATTTTAAATATATTATTATATACAGTACTGTATAATATATAGATATATTTTTTCAGTAACAGTATCAGGCAGAATTAGAAAAAAGGACACAGAATGTCATCATATCATATGATTAATAAAGCGTAGAAACGTCCAACAGTAGGAGTAGTGGACTGGTATACAAGCAGGTAAAGTGATTATAGTATTTAGAATTAATATTTAATAGGTTCATAGACCCATCATCTTGTATTTCGTATTGCATGCTGATATATATGGAAAACCAATAACCAGACATTATATACCAGTACACAAATAGAACATAACAAATACTGATTATTTTAATATATTATTATGCGACATAATAATGCAGGGTTAAGAAATCTAGAATTACAGAGATAAAGATACACAAAGTAGGGGAATGACGATACAAAGTAGAAAATTATGGGTAGACAAAATAGGAGAATGAATTGCAAAGTGGGAGATATGCAAAGTGGGAGGGTTGCAACGTGGGAGGGTTGCAAAGTGGGAGGGTTGCAACGTGGGATGGTTGCAAAGTGTGAGGGTTGTAAAGTGGGGGGACCAATGTAGGGAGAACAAAGTTAGAGACAAAAGTTGGGGGGACCCAATGTAGGGGGACCAATGTAGGGAGAACAAAGTTGGGAGAACAAAGTAGGAGGATCAAAGTAGGGGTATATGACATAGGGGAATGAAATAGGGAAAAGCTTAGTGGAAGCATGGAGGTCTATGTAAAAATGATATGTCTATAAAAGAGTCATACCTACAATGCAACCTTTTGTGTATAAAAAAAAAAGGTGAATCAAGTCTGCAAGGACACTAGTCTAGCCCTCTCCCTCAACCTCCCTCAAACTGCTGATTATAAAAACAGAACTTTTTGAGACAGTAAATTTATCAATAAATATGTGTGCGTTGTTTTAACACTTATAAAAGTTACAATTAAATAATAAATATAAAGTTTCAGGTTTAATTCAAACCATGAGTTAGATAAAACTCAATGCCTAAAATAACCACAAAGTGGTCAGAGTACTTCATGAATGTCCTTATGAAAATTAAGAGGGTAATAGGGTGTTAAATATTGATAGAAATTTCAGGTAAATGACTTGAATAAAATCATAAATCACACAGCTGCTAAGAAGTAGTAAAAATCACAGTGATTTTCCTACTGATTTTCCTCTTACCTTTCATAATATTGTAATTTTCACCCAGAGAAAAAAAATTAATTATAACAAAGTAGGTGATATACTAATTAACAAGTTTAACTGAATTTAATTAGTAGAATTATTTAAAGCAATAAACAGTTTGTGGAGTCAAAATAATAAGCAATATACCATATGTCCTATTTTTCTTTGAGATACAAAATAAAACTTTAAAATACAAAATTAACGATAGATTAAAAAGCATTTTTTGATGAAATACAAGTTAACTTACATGATGCTCGGCTAAGACTTTTGGAAAGAATGGATTAATAATCCCAAAAATATCAATATTTACTAATTTCACATACTTTTGAGGTCAGTGGCTTTTGAATATTAACTACTGTTTGATTAGCCTGGCTATGTTGAATTATCTTGTTTACTAGTGATAATAGGTCTGTGTACTGTATCCTTTGTTTTAGACGTTTCGTTATCTTGATGCGAAGTGAGACACTGTATTTTGCAAGGACAGAGCACCTAAAGCGGTCACATGTTTTAGCCAATGATTTCGTTAATTGAGATTATAATACTCATTTTAAAAAATAAATAAATTTAGCAGGGAAATATTTAATTTTAATCATAGTATCATCATAATTATAATTGTGCTAAATAATAGACGTGCACAATTTTTTCAATAATCATTAAAAAGAATTAGCATGACCCTCAATGTTTGGTAGATTTTCCAATTTATCGCACTTTCTTCACACATTTAATACATACTTATTATTAACCAAAATTAATAAACTAATATAGGCCTAAATGCAATATTAAACCATCAATAAACAAGAACAATTGATAGACACAAAACACCTGGTATTACTATAAGCAAAATTAATCTTTTGTTGGAATCATCCACTTTTTCTTCTCATTTTCAATAACATAACATAAGCAACATTAATCTTGATATAATGTTACCACCAAGATGTGGTGTGACGTCCTCTAAAGATTCCTCCCACAAAGGCACATCACAAGGACAATATTTTGGGAGATTCTCTCTCTCGTTAATTTAATTTTCCAGAGAAAGCCCAAATTAGGAGCAGATTCTGGTAGGGTTATTTGCCTAAACGTGCTAGTTTATGCATTATGAAGGTCAGACAGTTATTCTATGCTCACGTCCCGTTTTAATTTAATTGTTGAGATTATACCAAGCCGCATATTTTGTCATACCTGGTGGTATAAAAGTAACTTTGATTCTCTCTTTTATTAATTAAATTAAATGCTATTTTACTTTTTTTTCTATGCTATAAGAGAAACCAATTATTTATTTATATGTTTGTTTGATTGATATTTTATGGTATCTATTTTGAGGAAGATCTACATGATCTATTTTATGATCTATTATTACCGTAGTATACGATAGTACTTTAAACAATGTATAAATGAAATTTGATTGGTTGATTGTAACATGCAATACATATGTGCAATGCTTTTTAATAACGAAATATTAAACATACATTTACATTTGATAATCATTATTGTAATATATTATATATGGAATGATATAGTTTATTAAATTTGAATAAAGACAAGATGGTTAATTTGACAGTAGAACATGATTATGGAATAGATAACAAATAGGTGAAGGGGGACTGTAACAGTTGAGGGCAGTCTATACTCAAGGAGAAAGATGGCAACCAATATTAATTAAATGTTACTAGTTAACTTAGGATAGAAATTATTAACTTTTAATAAACACAAATTTTGCTAATTATTAAATTAGTGATACATGTCTGATAATTTCTTTCATGAGCTTTGTCTTTAGTCTGCTAACCTATTTTGCAGGACTGAAAAAAATTTGGGACGATAGTATGTTTGGAAGCTCCTACTATAAGGCAAGGTTGTCACAAATTTAGGTAAGGGGGATCGGATCAAAATTCTTTTGTATTTTTCTATCACTTCAAAAAGAAGGGCTAATGTCGGTTTATCCAGGTAAGCTAGACACGTAATAGATTTTAAACAATTATATGGACAAATAGTGCATAAATTATGTATTATCAACACATTCTGGTATCCAAACCTGAAAATGTGCCAGATTAAAACTCCTACAAGTACATAAATTATTTCATAAAAAAAACTAGATTCTTATTAAAAGGAGAATCTAACGAATGATAAATGTAATAAATTATTCGCTTTCTACATCTGTAATATAGAATGACAGATAGGCAAAAATACAGAATCAATAACGATATTTAATACAATTGTTGCACAAGTGCTAAAGTGTATTTGTCCTCAGGCAACTGAAGCATCAAATAAAGTCAAATGTTATTACAAATTCGTGTTAGCTTTTTCATGTCGAAGCCTATATAGAATTATTTATTATCTTGTTCTTTTATTCAGTCTTATTGTATTTCTATTAATTCGTAACATGAAGATGACAAGCATTTAGGTTTCCTTTATTGGAAATAATTGTCTTCTCCTTCAAACCATTCCATAATATTCTTAAATGCTAAATATAAAATTTCTGCAAATTAAGAACGAATACAGTACAAATACATTCTCCTTTTTGTATTTTCCTCTACCTCAGAGAGAAGGGCTATATTGGTTTATCCAGGTAAGCTAGGCACAACATATGGTATACATATTTGAAAAGAATTATAATATATTCTTTTAAAAATTAATTGTATATACCAATTATTTACTAAAAAAATTTTTTTTTTAAGCTGGAGAAGTCAAAATGAATAAAAAAACAATTGTCTGTGAATAATACTAGAAATACTTTTAAGAGCATTTAAGAGTGAAATAATTAACAAGAAATGTGTGGTCATCTGGACTTAAATTATGATTATTAGATGTTTTTATTGATGTAATGAACATTGGCAATAATTAGCCTTGACACCACTACAAATATTGAGTCAACTTGAAGGCAAGTGTGTGTACTTTAAAGTTGTCTCTGGGGTGATTATGGTATCAATATAGGAGGCTTAAATTTGGTATACAAGACACTTATGCTGTAGTTCACATATAAAACACATTTGCTTGTTTACTATTGAGAACTTGCTGATGTTGGCTCATCAAACATGAGTAGCCACTTACATCTTACACTTGTTGTAAACAAGAGTACAAATGTTAGCAGTGTGATGTACTGTAACTGACTTATTGGCAAACATTGTTATAGTCTATTATTAAAGACTAAGTTTCTCGTTTGAGTGAATAAAACTGGAAATAAACAAACAGAATAAGAATAACAAAGCAAATATTGTATCTGGATGTGATCGGTTTATTTGTTTGGTTGGCTAAAAATGATTTCCTTTATATTATTATAGCAATAACATTCCAAAACAGAGATATTCATCAAACTATAAACAACATCAATTCAACTGCTACACAAAGTGCAAATCCAGTACAACATGCATTGGATACAAAGATAGCTATGCAAATTTAATGGCTGCACTCACCACAACTGCACTAAAAAAACATCCACATCACCTTATGTAATTGCTGCAGTTGACTGTTTACTTCACAAAAATTGCACCAGCTAAAACTATGGCAGAAGAAAAACAGATAAACTCTCTAAAACAACAGTATCTGCAAAAAAGCATGTCCCTAATTACTCTAACTTTTGATCCACCTGTAACTATCTAATTGCAGCTCCTGTCCCTTTGCAACTGCAGTAGTCCCAACTGCATCAACTGTTCCTAAATTCAAGTACCGTATCTATAGCCCAACTATGCTAGACCTTACCTGCAACTGCAAATTTGAAACATTTGTTTAAAAAAAAACTTAATCTTGCGTCATGTATAAAAAAAACAATTGGTAAACAAGAAGATACCACTACTAGACATCAATAAATTACATTAGATAAAAGGGAAAATACAAACTGATAATCTGCTAAGTATTTTGAAGGTAGTTTAATGCAAATTTACGCAACCTTGGCTTAGGAAGTAAGAGGTTGGTTTTATCTGCTATATCAACATACATCTGATTAATACCACCTCAAAAAAGCACATAAGAAAAATAGATTCATTGCCATGTGACAGAGTCATGTGATGAGATGTTTCGGCAAGGACGAAGCAATAATGAAGATAATATATCCAAGGAAAATATGTCAATGATCTAGTTAATTATATCTGTTAATTATATCTGTACTTGAAGTTTTACATGCCATACCTTGAACATGGTATCTTCATTTTTATCTTAAATACCGTCAACTTTCCCAATACTGGACACCATTGGGCTGGCCTAATATGTTTGCTTTTCTGAAAATTCTGGTATTTCAGAATGTGTTTTTAATTGTAAAAATAGATTTTAGGACCTTTTAGACCAAAAAAAAAAGTATGGTTTTGGAGCGTTTCAAGTTTTCAGAGAGCCCAATATTGGGAAAATTGACTACTATCCATAGATCAATGAATCATAATGACAAAAATTCTTGACAACATTTTTTAAACATTTTTACATCATCAAATATTACTCGGCAATGGCAGGATGGAAAAAAAAGTTTAGTAACGCAAGGGTTAGGTATCAGCACTGTATTGGTCATCAAACAAATGTGACAGGAATCGAACCAATGACTTTATGATTGGTAAGCAAGCTTGTCAACCATTAAGCCACAAGAACTAATTTCTGATATATCTGGTCTCATACATCAATATTTATTCAGACACTGATGATACAGATTTAATATTCTTTCAAAAAGTTATTCCAACTTTACTGCTGTGCAGACTATTCAGTATTTGTTAGACAGCATATTTGAAAGTTATTTTCTTATAACATTTCGATTTTTAAAACCAAAGTTCAACATGTTTCACTTAAAATAAACAAAGTTTTTCTTGTTAATTACCCCAGGCAATAATTTCTTGATCTGCAAATAATCTTATGTCATATTTAATTAAGTCTAATTAACAAAAACAACAAACAGTAGTAACCTGTTTATTCTCTGGGACATTACTATCAGGTTATGGCAAGCTAGGCCCCTGGTGGTGTCGGTTTACTGACAGAAGCGTGTTAGACAACATCTCCCGACTGCCAAATACGATGGTCTGGATTGTGCTAAAAACGATATGAAAGAAACATAAGACAAAACTAATGTCTACTTGTTTTCCATTCTTCTTTCCCTTCCTGCTAATGTTGAAAACCAACGTCCTCTCTGGAGTTCCCCCTTTTCCTTTCCCTTGGGAAAGTCTACCAGCATAACCCCTACATCTGTGTGTCCCGCGGGAGTATAATCTATGTTTTTGTTTGATAGCATTCTTTCCTGTTCCCGGACAGCAGAGTAGCTTGCTAAAACAGGAGACCAGTCATTGAGTGAGAAATAGCAAAGTTTCGCAAACCAACGCAAATCATTACGCATACTTCCTACATATCAACGATTGGTCCCAGCCCGTCATTCTAGTTTCCTAATTTTCTAGGCAGACATGCGTTTCTTGTATTATACATTCAACTTATTAGAAAACACTTTATAATACTAATAATAAATCTAAGCTAGCGCAGCTAAAAAGAAAAGTTCATTACAATTATGTTTTCAGTTTTTTAGAATTAGTTGGAAGTGATTTTTTAAAGTATTGTTCAGTTTATATTGAAATTGATTTGCGCAAACATTGTAACGTATGATCAGCTTTAAACGTGCAGTTAACATGATTGTATCATGTATTCTAATTATTAACACTGTTATTGGCAAATGCTTGTCAAGAATAATAAAGCAACGCATACATTCACATCACAATAATAATACACACATAAACAACAGTACTCATTGTACCATCCATCGCCATTAAGACACATTTCATGACAATGACGTAGATTTTATCTGTCAATACCGCCAATCATTTAACATAATTTGTTGTGTCTCCTATGATATTTAAAACCGTTTATTTCTGGGCAAATCTCTGTTTAAGTGTTCAACGTGTGCAATTGAATTTTTCACCGTGACATTTCGTATCAACTTCTACGTCAATATTATCATTGATTGCTAAGCATTATCTATGATACAGTTCATCGCAACCGTCAACATCTCTCACTCTTTGTATCCGTTAATATCCGTAACGATGTTCTATTGCTGTATACAATTAATCTCTCGTAACTACAATTCTATAAGTTAAAATTTTCTTAAACCGCCCTCTTTAGTTGCAATAAATTGAAAATGTCGATCGTATTTAAATCAAGTTTATAAGAAATGCTAAACCAGATAACATCAAATGTTCATGCATATTTTACACAAAATTTCATTGATCTAAGAGAATCATATTGTTTATACTTACAGTAGAACCTCTATTAAGGGGACACCTTCCAAGACTAACAATGGTTCCCTTAACATGGATGTCCCCTGAATAGCTGTAGTGTTAAAACATGTATTAAAAGGAAAGTGTCCCTGAACAGGGATGTCCCCTGAACAGGGATGTCCCCTTAACAGGAATTTCTACTGTAATTAACTTATGTTTTATCTTTTGTTTCAATTAATGAGCTCTTTTTACTTATAATTTCTGATAAAGATAACACTTATTTATATCTTATAAGTCCAATATTTTTTAAATGACAAAGATAAAAGAACTTTTACATTAGCTAATTTAACATGCTTAATTAGAGAAAGTTTATAGAGCAACCTAATATTGATTGTATCACACCTTATTCTCTTTCATACACATTACTGGTCATAATTAAAGGGTCTACCAAAATACTGATAATCAAAAAGTACTATATTTACATTAATTGCCTTTTAATGTCTACCTAATAAAAATATCTTTAGGCTTAAATTGGTTTTAATGGTGTCTCAGAAAGTAAACCCTTTGTGCTTGTTCTTTTGATGTCAAATATTCCGGAAAAGTTCCTTAAGAAGTGTTGTTATTCTCCCGGCTTAAATTTTAATCGGTGGTTCCCAGAGAAAAAAATAAGAAAAGAGAAAATAAAGTCTGCAAGATAATCTCTGTAAAACTCATCCAAGCATCAAGTGGAAGTACAAGTTTTACTCCCTTACTTTGGTTCACCTTCAGGGCTAAGCTGGCATCTAAGCACCTATTAAGCTCAAGGTTTCCAAAAGCCCCAGGGAGGCAAAGTAGTTTTCTTCCCTTTTCTTTAACCAACTTCTATCCTTGGCCTTACTAACTACTGGCTGACAGGCAGAACAGTTGCTAGAAATGAAGATAAATGGTAAAGTATCTGTTTGTAGACAGGTATTGGTTCTATGAAGATCTACAACACATCACAACAACACCATTAATTCCTCCCAAGAGAAGTCCATTTTTTGATGAATTTTCTGAGGATGCCTATAAAATGTTAAGTTCTGAAGTGAACTTTTTCCAGCCAATGTACTTTTTCTTTTAGTCTGTCCTTCATTCTTGCCAATTTAAAAATGAAATTAGAGGAGGGATTATTTTTACAATTAACTACAACCAGGAGAACAATTAAAAAATATCATTTTTTGTTTTTATATTAATATTTCACAAACTAAATAGTTTATCCAATCTCAAATACATAAAAATCAAGGACACCTTTTTAATGATTTATATAAATGTAAAATAAGACAATTAAATGAATACAATATCTTATGAACAATGGTAAGATCATAATTTATTTTATGAGTACCTGGACTTTCAACTATAAGTACGAATGCTGAAGAAACAATACAATTAAAATTAATAGTTAATTTGTTCAATTGTTTGGTTAAAAAATTTTAAAAAACATTACTAAGAAAAATTAATTTGATAAATATCGGTCATAAACAGAAATGATACAGAAACAAACACTTAATATTTTTGGTCTTGTTTACTTTATCTGAGCGTATGAATTTGTCGAAATGATGTCGATAATAAATGTTTGTGTATCGATAAAAACTAACACAGAAAATAAAAGACCAATATAAATCAGTTGTCGAGCATCAAGTTGAAAAATGTTATTTTAATGTTCATCCTCCAAAAAACATTATAAGAAAACAAACTACTTGACATGTAAGAAATTGCAGGAAAAATTAATCAAATATATAGCGGGTGAGAGAAGAAATAAAACACGACAATCTCTTTATCTTCTACGATTCCAAAAGATAGAGATTGTCAAACTTGATTTATCTCGCAGTTTATCCAGAGATGTTTTTGGAATCGAAACGCAGATTTTATCACCGCTTATTGCGCATTAAATGGCCAGTGTGCGGTCTTTAAATCATCACTGTGGTAAGCTAAAGCCGAGAGATATCTTTCATTCAGAGTATATATTGAAAACCGATGCCAATAACTTAAAAGTTTGTGATTTAAACATGAAATTGTGTAGCACTGCAGCAATTTCTTCCAAACGACATCAAAATTATTATAAAGTTCCTGGTATGTTACTTTACTTGATTAGAAAAACAGTTTAATTTTTCATGAGAAGTAGAAAACTTTATCACTCATCACAAAGTAATCAAATAAGTTGGTGGTAGACATCAAACAAAGACAAATAGTACCTGATATAATAATAAGATTTTCAACATGTTTTTTAAGTCGATATAAAACAAAATGACAACACTCGAGGATACCCTACCCTTTCATTTACATTTCGTTTTAAACTTATTTAAAGAACAGAACCATGGAGGTATTGATGAATAAACAAAAGAAAGATCATTTTCAACTTAACATACGATCATGAACATAAAAAGTTTAAGTCAATGTGTATAATTTTAGTTATAGGCCTACTTGAGCATTGTTTTTGTGAACTTTAATTTGTTTCATTAATAGTAGGACATATTTGGACTATTATGAATTTGTGTATACATGTATGGCTTATAATAATTCACATTCTTAGTGAATGATTTTTTTTCAATATAACAATAAAAAATAGTTTCTGAAAAAAGTTTCAAAATTTGAAATTTAATCACAGATCTAAATCAATTAAAAACCTATCAAACAAAAGTATTATTTTTAGAATATCAAAATAACAAATTATCCTCCATTTTAATCTTCAACTTTATCTTAAAAGTTAACTTTATTAACAGAAATTTGTGTTTCAATCAAGCATCTCGCGAAAAATTGGATCAGACATATCTAAAAACAAACAAAATGTGCGTATCCTAGTCAAGTCATAACATTACAAGAGCCCTATGTGAATCCAAATTAAACAGATACAATTTTTGTTATCATAATTGAGAGAGAAGTTTGTGATAATGTTGGAATTGTTCTCTTGGGACTTTTTATAAATTGTTTTTCATTCAGAAGAGAGAAATAATCATTAGAAGGATTTTACTTATCAGTGGCCAGTTGCTTGCTTGACATGATGACAAGCAAACATTTCCATTCAATAACATAATCATCAAATTAAACATTTTCTTTAAATAAATTGTAATGAAAAAACATTGAATGAATATAGATAATTGATGTTGTTCTAATAGGATAAGAGAAATATTTTTATATTTCAAGACATGTTGTCTAAAAGCTCTTAAAGTTTAGATATCTGTGGCCAGATTTATCAAATTTGCTTAATATAAGCAAAATAAATAATCTTAACTTTGTTATTAGTCAATACTTTTGCTTAAGTCAAATTTAAAATATTTGACATATTTAAAAAAAATCTTAAATAATGTCCATTTCATTGATTTAATTTTTAAATGGTTTTTCACTTAAATAAATCTGAACTATCTTGACTTAAGCAAAATGATAACAGCCGCTGATACCATTATTTAGTTAAATAATTTAGTTTATTTAATTCCCTGGATCAACAACACCCATTAGTTATGTAGACATTTTTTTTTAATGTAGAACATAGATATAGAAATGGAACAAACATGACAAACAGACACAATTTATTTATGTATTCAAGAAAAATATTAAATATTATTACAAATTAAACATTAAGAACAATACAAGAAGAAATAAAGGAAGATTCCATTTTTAATTTCTTATGAACAAGCATATTTTCAAATAGAGAGAAGTATTAGTAAAAATTTAATAAAAAGAGATGCATTCTGTAACAATTGTTGTTTTATAGTCTATTAAATTGGACTGCTTTTTAACAGAAACAGAAACTACATTATACGAAAAACCGAAGCCAATCATCTGAACCGTCAAAATGTGAGTAAGCCTCCTTAGTGAACAATATTTCCTTAGCTATTTATCATGATTGAAATCTATACTGACAAATTTCTGTTGTCAAACGTTCTATTCCTATCCAATGTTTTCCCTGTCATGGGATAATCATTCGGAGCTGCCGCCAACAATTAGTAATATTCAACTTGAAAATAATCAGGAAGCCACACACCCAAAATATCGACAGATAATGACGATGTTTGTTTTCCAATTTGGATTGTTTTGTCAAGAATGTTTTTATACATTTTTCATAATGTTTGTTTGTAACTTGATGGGAATATATGTTTGGTTATGAATCGCTGAATTATCTAATTTCCTACTGAAATGTATTAATTTTAAAGCTTAAGCTTTTTATTAGCAATCTTAATTCAATGTTTATTTTAAAATTATTTCAAAGGACTTCAAAATTTACTGTAACATAAAAAATACAGTTTAACCTTTAAATCTAAATAACTTAAATTATAAAAGAATTTATAATTTTATTATTTTTAAATAAACAAATAAACTTGATGATCTTTCCACATTTTTAAATATAGTTTTTTATAATTAAACAAGCCTTAATTCACTCTTTTTAATTATAAGTTTACTTTAGCGTAACTATTTTCCACCATGTGTAGAAATTCAGAAAGAAATATAGAAAAAGATGTAACAAAAGCTATCAGTCTTCACATATATAAATTTCAACAATGTATTTGTTCACACTTTGTTAGGACACAACTAGCAATGTTACATTCAAATCTCAAATACAGTGCCAACAACACACAGAAAGCTTAACAGGATCTTGTGAACGGGAAGTGTTCAACGCCAACAAGAGGAAGTGATCACTTGACATAGAACTTAGTACGTATTCAATTCTAAATCTTATCACCTCAAATGCTTCCTGAATTACCACAACTATTGCCTGTTAAAACGCGTCCAATAACGTGAAAAGTTTAGAAAAATCAAATAATTTAGAAGCCATTTATTTAGATTCAATGTCAAATTTTAGTTTTTTAATCTTATATAGGCCCTATTAATTATTTAATTACATACATTTATAATCAACAGGGTAAGGAATTAGGCAAATGTTGTGACTGTTCAAGGAAGTTATGGTAGGCCTAGGCCTATGTTATGTAATAAATAGGTCAATAGAAAAAAGGTCAAAATGTTTGTTCATGAATATAATTCGATGGAATGAAAGAAATATGGAAAAATCATTATCTAGAAAATATTAAATATAAAGACTATAAAATGAAATTAAAAATGAATAAAGACATGAGAATAAAATAAAACTGGTATTTATCATTTTCAACAATGCTTACCTAAGTGAAAAACTAAAGCTTTTTAAATAAAAATGGGTTTTTATATTTTAAAGGACATAAGAAAAATTTAAAAAATAAAAATATTTGCTTAGGTTATTTTGAAAAATGATTAGCAAAATCAACAAATTTATTTTTAAGCAAGTTTATACATCATGCCAGAATTGTATAATTAAGAATTAATTATACAATAATGTATACTTTGGGAATTGTTAATTAAAACAACTTAAAAGCCAACATTTACTGTAAAGATAATTATTCTTTTTTCCATTTTATCTGCTCATTGAAAGTAATAGCAATCATTGGTGGCAGTATAATGTGTATATGACTAAACTGACTATCTTTTACATATTAACTAGTCTGCTTCTTCTTCTACTCACATGACACATAGCAGAATTATAAGTAGGCCTACAACTACACTGCTCATCTGGTTTCCTAGAAATTCTGATTTTTATCACAATGCATTTTACATTTCATGAAATTTGTGACCTTTTATAAAATAAGAATGTTAGGCTATTTGTTTTGGGAAGTTTTCAGTTTTTAATAAAAGATTTATGTTGGAAATGTGTATGTCCTTTATTTCAACATTAAACTTATTTAACAGAAACAATTAAGAAAGAAACCCTGAATCAAGAAGAGATAATATCAAAAGCCAAAGCCATTACACAATCGAAGAAAATTCTTAACGAACACCTTAGTAGGCTATTTGGTGCTGAATAGGTTTTCGACTCCAGTTCTACGACATAGAAGAGGAGGATCCCATATGCATGTATGTATGTATGTACCGTATATTTCGGTGTATAAGTCGCACTTTTGACACGCAAATTTGACCTCTAAATTAAGGGTGCGTCTTATACACCGAACATAAATGCCTCACCACACAGAGTGTACATATCGTCACCTCGTTGGCTAGGCCTGAGTAGGCTAGGCCTAGCTACAGTGTACTAACGTAACGGCAACCTGCTTCTGCCTAGTTTTCAAGGCATTTTAGCGTGATGTTATACTAAATATGATGAAAAGATTTGTTTATTATGGAGCTGTTTTAGGCGCTCCGATAAAATTTCATTTGTAAACGTTTACGATTGGAATAGGCCTAGTATTTATTCATAGTTATACGCACGATCGCCGACCGCCGTACCCCCAGCGCAAGCCCTTCTTGGCGGCCACATGTTGTACGGTATTCGACTAGTATATTCTCCAGGTGATTATAGCATGGACCTAGCGTACACACTTCTTGGATACATAGATACTAATCGAATACGATTGTCCGTGAAAACGTGCGCCTTCTCGAAATGATCGAGCGAGGCTAGCCCACACACGTGCGTGTTACACACACGGTCATCCCATGCACTCGATGTTGCGGGTGCGAAACTCATGAATAACAAGTTAGAAACAACTTGTTGAGGCTGGGCGCGGCCGAGCCTAGGTAAGAAAAAACCTAAATAAAGGACGCCGTTGTAGATATAACAAAATATATTATTACAATAATATTGATTACAATTTAAAAAAAACATTGTTTTGATGAAATATAAGGTGCGTCTTATACATCGACGATATAAAAAATACCAATATTTTACTCTCAGTTAGGGGGTGCGTCTTATACACAGGTGCGACTTATACACCGAAATATACGGTATATAGACAAACACGAATTCAAATTATAGGAGTTTTCTTTGAATATTTTGTCTAGTTATTTATGTTAACATTCTCTGTAAGGTTACAATCCAGAGAGATATAATTACTAGGAAATAGAATAACATGCCTTGCATTTACATTCTATATTTCAATAGGTTTTTTACTATTTTATCTCAAGAATAAATACAGAAACATGTTTATATTAAATTAAAGATAATATAAAATTGCATATTAATGTCTATATAATTGACGTACTTCTACAGCGCAAACTAGATAATAATAGAAGGCAAATAAGAACCTTGTTTATTAATATTGACTAATTTAGGTCATTTGAAATGTTGTATTTTGACTTATAAAAAACATGACAAAACTTTTACATTTTCCATTTATAGATTATTATTTGATTTAATTAATTTTATGTTTAAATACAGGATTTCAGTAAAAAGCAATTATGTAATTATAAAATGTTGTACATTTAACTGATTGATCAATCAATCAATCAATACATAAATCAATTAATTGATTATCTAATCAATTGATCACTTGATTAATTAAATGATGGATAATCAAGTAATCAATATGTCAATTGATCTGATTAATCAATTAATCAACAACTAATTACAAGCATAGTAGGTCTATTCTTTTCAAAAAGTACAAATTTTCAGCATTAGTCGTAGGATTGGTTTGCGGTTCTACCACTTTCTGAACTAATCACACACCTCGTTGCATATCCTCTAGACAATAGGAAAAGACAAGAGAATAGCCTGAAATAATCAAATTGCTTATAGCAATAAAGAATTTACTTTAGAATGGCTAGGAGCTTCTCTCTCATTCATTTATTGTTCATTTGAACTTAACCAACTTCAGACAATACAGTATAAGGTTTACTTAACCCGTTATAGCAAATATGAAAAGTATCACCTGAAAATGTTTCAACAATTTCTGGTCAATCTATTGAAAAGAAGATTATTGATAGAGCAGCTGTATGGAGAAGGAATAAGTAGACGACATGCCGATTTAAAGTGAGGAACGCCCTAGGATAAAGTCAAATACAAAATTCTAGAATTAAAGATTATGGAGTAGGCCTACAGTACATCAGAGGCCCAGGAGAAATAAGTCTGCAGACACTGAGCCTATCTGCACATGGTATAATGAATAGGGTCCTCAAGGTACCATATCAACTTGTGTTTCCTTTAGGTTTTATGCTCTATACTGTACTTAAAATAACAACACTGGTCCTATCTTTAAACATTAAAAAAGCTTGTGTAGTAGGCCTACTCCCACCTCCTGAATCTCCCTTCCTTCTCAAAGGGTGTTTCTCTCATGATTTTGGAACAATGTGTTTTTATTTGTTAATTAAATCTAATATAACTCTATATTTCATAAATAATACATTGGTATAATGAATAAGGTCATCAAGGTACCTTACCAACTTTTTGTTAGGTACCTGTACAAGCTTTATACTTATATAACAACAGTAGTCCTATGTTTAAACATAAAAAGGCTTGTGTAGTGCTCCCACCTCCTAAATTCCCCTTCCTTTTCAAATGTGTTTCTCTCTCAGAACAATGTGCTTCCAATTGTTAATCTTATTCTAATGTAACTCTATATTTCATAAATAAGTATAAACATACAATAATACTAAAGGGCTACACATGAAAAAAGTGAAATATTAAGAAAAGGCCAAATCCCTGGTTACGACCAAATCCTAAAATTCTATAATATAATAATATACTACTTAATTAACAATAGTATTAATAATAATTTCTTATCGGGTGTAAATCAGTGCCTGTCGATCTGTCTGTCTGCCCCTTTTATATGCCTGCAGTATACAAATTTCAGTTAACCATCAAAAATATACTGTGAAAATACTGTGAAAATACTGTGAAAATAGCAATAAATTAATTTCTAAAAGTTTAATCAAAGGAAGGTACATAGTATACCAATTGTTTCATTGCTTGTATCATACATAAACCATTGCTGATCATTAGATATAATTATGTTTATATCAATACAAAATCCAATTACAACACATTAATGAATTATTAAGTTTTTACTAAACTCTACTAGATCAAATATTAAATGATCAACATTTCTATAGATATTGGAGGAATGCAAGGAGTCGAAAGCAGATGTTGTATGGATATGATCTTACCATTCTTTTATTAGTGTGTTTACCTAGCCTACAGAGTTTTGCAATCAGCAAATCATCATATTCGATTGCAGTGAACGCAAAGATGCCGTCAGCTACTGCTACCTACCATGTAGCCACTTAAACTGAACATCATATTGCAGGCATATACTAATTGATAGTAAAAAAATTGATTCTTTCAAACGCTATTGAAGAGCTGCGTTATACACGCGATGTATCTGACAACTATGTCTATAACAATGTAACTGGAGAACGGTAATGAATTATATATTATATCGTCAGATGTGAAGAATATTATGTTACAGACAATAATGAAGATATCATTGTGTTTTCTCAACCCCATACACAGCCGATCAATTATTAGTGTGATGGCTTAATATTAATAATTAAGAATCTTTTTAAGTACTACTTGTTTCATATTCGCTATCATATAAAATTCTTCAGACATTGTATTGACTACTACTTTAACATTATTTTACTACTTGTAACAAGTGTTTTTACTTGTTTACTTAACAGAGCTTATATAAACTAAAAATGTTTTAAGTAATTTATTGTATTTGCAAAATAATTATTTTTAATTAAGTCTACTAATTACTTTTTTCCTTCTTAAGTACATTTTAAATTTGATTTTATTCTTTATATGAAAATCACAAATACAAACAATTTTAATAATATATTAAAAGATAATGATTTATCATTCTATCCTACTTTTTAATTTTTAAAGTTTTATATAATATTTATTTATGTATTTTAATATACACTTTTAAAAGTACAGATAGGGTAGTTTGCCACAATTCCAAATTTTAAAAATTCAAATTCAAAAACTTTTATTTTCCAATAATTCATGAAAAAAATTAGAATGAAGATTGCAAATTTGTTGTTTGATACAAATTCCTATATTTGGATTTGGAAATTTGATCACAAATGTTTTCGACCATAGGAATTTCTCAAGTGATGATAGGTGTATATAAAAATAATAATTTTTCTTCTCAGATTTTACTAACTCACTTTGAGTGCTTGTATGCTCTTCAAACACACTTATTATTTTAACTTCAAACAAATTGTGTGTAAAAATACTAAACAATATTTTCTAAATTGTGTATAATTATTGTATTTTGCTTGTTGTGTGAACAATAAAAATATTTTAATTTAACCTTTTTTTCTAATAACAACAATGTATTGTTAGTTAACTATTTGTTTAAGTTAATTCTATGGGTAATTAAGATTTAATGAAGTGTAAAAATATGAAATAATAACAGAAGTGATACACAATACATGTAGTAATGAACATGGTAATTTAATATTAAAATAAATCTATTTATTTATGATGATAATGCATCATAAGTGGGAATATTCTTTTACCTAGCCTATAGCTTTTTTAAAGGCCTATAGCTTTTTTAAAGGCCTATCATGATGTATATGGTAGCCTAAATTTACCACTATTTTATAACCCCTACATACCAGAAAGTAGTGTTTTCCCTACCCACTCTTTACTTTTACCACCCCTCCCTGGAGTATCCTAGCTATATCATCAATGTATTGTGTTCTACTACCACACTGCATAAGAATGAAACTTACTGTAATCTTAAATAGGAAAGGATCAGTGTGGTTAATGCATAAAAAATGAAGAAGTTAAGTTATATGTTATAAGATAACTTATTTCTCCGTGGTTTAGTGTTGTCTATTAACACTTTGACTGCCAAACACGAAGATCTTCGTTTTTTGGAAACACAACGCTTGACTGCCAAACACGAAGATCTTTGTTTTTCGCGTTTTTTTACGAAATCCGGTAGATAGGTTAATTATTGGTATATACTATAAATATGAACACTATATTCGGTCTGGACCGTCAATATTTTACAATTTGAAAGTAACTAATCTGGTTACGAACGATTGTCAAAATGGTACCTGTCGAAATAACAAACACCGCGCATCACAGTAGCGCATAGAGCGATGGCTTGGCGCATTGTGTATCGGTCGCGCGCTAGCTATGCCGCCGAAGCATTACAAAGGTTTTTGTGGATTGACATGTTTGTTTGTTATCTGAATAAAAAATAATGGAGTCATTTTCAATATGAAGTCTTTAATTTTATTATTGTATGTATACCCTAATTGTTTTGGTGTTTTACTGAAAGTGACCAAGTTTCACGCAACAAACTTGTTTTGAAATGGTATGGATATTATCATCAGTTTACTATCTAGGCTAGTAGTACTAGGCTAGCCTAGGCCTAGTCGTAAAACGGTTCCGGACCAACTTTAGGCCTGGTTAACTAGGCCTGGTGTCTTTACTATGTGGATTTTGGCGAAACATTGATATAAGATTTATGATTTATAAAATGTAATACATTTTTCGATAGTGATAACTTGTTTTTATAGGCATATCGGTGCCGTGTAAGTAACTTTTTCGTTGTTTGTTGATCTCACCGGGCGATATTTTCATATTGTGATGTCTTGCACAAAATCGCGAATATCTCGACTTTCTTGCGCGAAACTACGAAAAACTCAAAAAGTGGGTTACTTTAATTTTACTATTACGATTTACATATTGTGATTTAAAAATCGTTCTTGATACCATTGTAAAGCTAAAATCTTTATGATTATTTTAGTCTAAATTACATATAAATCAGATCACATACATGGTTTCAATCAGCTTTAATATAAACATCGAATTGGGCTAAAAACGCTGGCGGTGGCAGTTTCTAACTGGAAAAATCTCTGGCAGTCAAAGTGTTAATGAGAAGACCTTATTCATAACAACAAAAAAACAGAGCATAGAGTAATCTCCCGATACAAATTAGTTACTTTTCTTGAGAGCTTTGTAAATTTATGACTAGACAACAGTCCTTATTTGGTTTCTTTTTTAATAAAATATAATTATATAATAATGCTCTAACATTTTAAGTTTTACAATAATGATCAACTAATCATATTTTATAACTTTTTAATATAACCTATTCATTACAAAATGATATTATAATTTGTTTAATTACTATAAATTAGGCCTATACACATATTTGAGTTTATTTGTTGTTTCATTAGGCAGAGACATCGCAACTACAAGATCATGTGACAATGTTTTTACTTAAATGTAAAAGGCATAATGAACAAAATGGTAGAACCTACTAAAGTAACAAGACCTTTTATTCTTTTTTTATTGTTAAACTGTGTATTTTTGTTTACTTTTTGCCAAGTATAGTATCTTTTTTTTACATGGTGGTTGTGAAGTCAAGTGTCAAAGGTTATGTCAACAGCAGTGGTTGTTTGTTCCCTGTTATTTATTATTACATTGTGGGAAGTTGAATATTTGTTTAATTGAATTACTAGTATTTTTTTATTTGTTTAGTTTTTTATGAATATAAAATTGTGTTGTAAATATAAAATAAAATATTTGTTTCCTAATTTTATTAATAGGGCCTAAACTCATGAATAAATTTTGTTAATGGCAACAAAAATACAACAATATTCAAATTATTTATTTCTTGCAATATAACAGTTAACACCAAACAAAGTTATTATGACATGAATCTAACATTAAAACTGCTATGTTACAGTAAGACTAAAACTTAAAAGTACCATAATAAATATGGCATGCATGTCTCAAAAGATTAACTATCTCTGTGGTCACTAAAAATGTATAGTACCATGGACAAACATTACTCCTGTACTAAACAATCATAAAAAACTCAAATGATCTAGGCCTACTTGGCAAAGGGCCTAGGGCCTACCTGTTGTAGGTCCACCTACAAATTAAGCTCAAATTTTAGGCTCTACTTTAATGTTGCATTGTAGCGCCAATTCTATATAAATCATTTTTATTTTCAATTGCTAATAGTCGCGTGCTTAAATGTAAATAATAAATATTTTGACGCTGCAATTAATGAGCATACCTCCTCAAATCTTCCCGTCTTTTGTTTGTTGATCGAAAGAAAACTAGGGCCTGGAATACTTACTAGGCCTACTTAGAACACATGCAGTTTTTCAGGGGCCCCGAGAGATGCTCAAATATTAATGTTTACAAACATCAGCGCTTTCATTATGTAAAATGTTTATTAGTTTATCATAATTTATGTGGAGTTTTAATTTATTTACAATAAATGTATGTTTATTGAATAAGTTTGCGTTTGAGCTATCGCACGTCCAGGTGTAAGCTTAGCCCAGACATCTCGTTGACATGTGGTCTCGTTATCTTAATGAGGAACTTATTATAGCGGGCAATCCAAAATGTACTTACTTTTTGTAACTTTTCTCGCTTTTCCTTTAGATCGCATTCTTTGGAGAAGCGCAAACAAATATTTCTTGATTACTTGTCCTTCCTGTTTTCTATCATTGCCAAGTGCTTTCAATACATTTGATATGTACTTTATTTAGGTGGTTTTCTGTTGTCCTCTTTTGACCTTAAACAGTTCAATCAAACATTTTTTAACAAAATTTCTTGTGAAAAGATCTGACGGCTGGTATAGTTATAGCGCCACCTATAGTAAATGTTCTTGAAAGTAGGCGGAGTTCGTTCAAATGTCTAAACAAATTCTAAAAGTTTTGTCCACCTTTCGGTTTAATGGCGTGATCTATTAGTATCTCAAGGAAACAAAATGTTAAAATTAATGTGGTTACCTGAGTTGTTTTCTAACTTCTAGCATTCCTCAACGACAACTTGAATAAAAAGGTCGTGACATTACAGAGAGAAATTTAATGTTACACCCATAATTATAGAGAAATTTAGCCTATATAATTCCTTATTATCTAAATTTAAAGAAAGGCACACTGTTTTCAAATATCTAAATAAAATAAACACATATGATATTAGTGGGTGCGAATGGTTTATGACATTATTATATAAAAAATAAACATATAATAATTCCCAATCACGTCACAAGTGGTGTCCAGATGACAAACAAAAAACAATTTAATATTTTTAAAAATATATTGATAATATACTTATATTATTACCAAAGACGCCCGAATTTCTTCAAAAAATATCTAGCAATCAATTATCTAAACTTTAAATCCGAAAGGGAAAAGGTTAGAGAGGAGAGCTGTGGCCTGTCGACCACCTGAATCAAGTTCAATCATTAGGCCTAATTTTGTTTAAATCTGTGCTGGTTAGTTGGAGTTGTTTTTCTCGTTACAAATAATTAGTTTCTATTCCGTCATTTGCTTTTATGATACTCTTTCATCATTCATTCTTAAATTTTCATTCATCTATGACAATCCTTCATTAATATATTCATTCATACTATAGCAGGCGATACCGTGCGATGTACTAGTACACACACAGCCACCCACTTTCACAGACGGACACTTATCATAACTCATCATGAGGGCCCTTGGTTGTTAACATACGTTTTTCAGGGTCACCATCTACAAATAAGGTTAATAAAAAATAAAATTAAAATAGTGGATAAAATGTGGAATAGACATATATCAAAGTTTCTTGGTAAAGGTAAATTCTCGTCCAAACAATGCCACATGTAATAAATAATAAATGTTAGTTCCAACTACGAGTTTACGCACTCCACCATGAAGGAAAACACGTTGATCCACAAACTTATCCCATCAGCTGTCAATTTGCAGATTAGAAAGGCTTAACGTTAATCCCAAGTCATTTTAATCCAATTCATGTATAATCTTGATGCGTCTATCACAGTTCAACAAATAGGTATCAGACGAACCTGATATACATACTTAGCACTGTAGTTGATTTATTTCGATACCAGGAAAAATGTACAATATGTGTAAACATTTATATGTATAACGGTATTCCATGGTATTTTCTAAATACTCAAGAGGGTTAACATGTATAGAGGGTCCCTTCATAGGGGGTTCTTTCAAATATCCATCTCAAATAATAGTGCATAAATAATCAAGTAAGCTGGAATTGAACAGTGTATTCCCACTTATAAAATTTGTAAAATGAATACAACGAACGATTACGGCGGAATACATGGGTTACCTAACAATAAGCCCGGTTATTATTATTGGGCGCACTATTTTTATTTCTTGTACAGAATGGTGGTATTAAGATGAAGAAATATTCAGAAGTCATGTAACACGTAGCCCGGTTAGCTCAGTCGGTAGAGTATGAGACTTTAAATCTCAGGGTCGTGGGTTTGAGCCCCACTTTGAGCGCACTATTTTTTCTGTACAGAATATGTTGGTATTGAGACGAATTAATATTTAGAAGTCATGCGGGAAGTCATGGTAACACATTGGCCGGTTATCTCAGTCGGTAGAGCATGAAACTCTTATTCTCAGGGTCGTGGGTTCGCACTAGTAACAAATAACCCGGTTAGCTCAGTCGGTAGAGCATGAGATTCTTAATCTCAGGGTCGTGGGTTTGAGCCACACATTGGGCGCACTATTTTTTTTCCTGTACAGAGTGGTGGTATTTTAAGATCAAGAAATATTCAGAAGTCATTTAACACGTAGCCCGGTTAGCTCAGTCGGTAGAGCATGAGGTCGTGGGTTCGAGCCCCACTTTGGGCGCAATATTTTTTCTGTACAGAATATGTTGGTATTGAGATGAATTAATATTTAGAAGTCATGTAACACATAGACTGCTTATCTCAGTCGGTAGAGCATGAGACACTTATTCTCAGGGTCGTGGGTTCGCACTAGTAACAAATAGCCCGGTTAGCTCAGTCGGTAGAGCATGAGACTCTTAATCTCAGGGTCGTGGGTTTGAGCCCCACATTGGGCGCACTATTTTAGTTTTCCTGTACAGATATTTTGGTATTGAGATGAATTAATATTTAGAAGTCATTTAACACATAGCCCGGTTAGCTCAGTCGGTAGAGCATGAGACTCTTAATCTCAGGGTCGTGGGTTCGCACTAGTAACAAATAGCCCGGTTAGCTCAGTCGGTAGAGCATGAGACTCTTAATCTCAGGGTCGTGGGTTCGAGCCCCACATTGGGCGCACTATTTTAGTTTTCCTGTACAGATATTTTTGTATTGAGATGAATTAATATTTAGAAGTCATTTAACACATAGCCCGGTTAGCTCAGTCGGTAGAGCATGAGACTCTTAATCTCAGGGTCGTGGGTTCGAGCCCCACATTGGGCGCACTATTTTAGTTTTTCTGTACAGATATTTTGGTATTGAGATGAATTAATATTTAGAAGTCATTTAACACATAGCCCGGTTAGCGCAGTCGGTAGAGCATGAGACTCTTAATCTCAGGGTCGTGGGTTCGAGCACCACATTGGGCGCACTATTTTAGTTTTCCTGTACAGATGTTTTGGTATTGAGATGAATTAATATTTAGAAGTAATTTAACACATAGCCCGGTTAGCTCAGTCGGTAGAGCATGAGACTCTTAATCTCAGGGTCGTGGGTTCGAGACCCACATTAAGCGCACTCATTTAGTTTTCCTGTACAGATGTTTTGGTATTGAGATGAATTAATATTTAGAAGTAATTTAACACATAGCCCGGTTAGCTCAGTCGGTAGAGCATGAGACTCTTAATCTCAGGGTCGTGGGTTCGAGCCCCACATTGGGCGCACTATTTTTTTTCCTGTACAGAGTGGTGGTATTTTAAGATGAAGAAATATTCAGAAGTCATTTAACACGTAGCCCGGTTAGCTCACTCGGTAGAGCATGAGACTCTTAATCTCAGGGTCGTGGGTTCGCACTAGTAACAAATAGCCCGGTTAGCTCAGTCGGTAGAGCATGAGACTCTTAATCTCAGGGTCGTGGGTTCGAGCCCCACATTGGGCGCACTATTTTAGTTTTCCTGTACAGATATTTTTGTATTGAGATGAATTAATATTTAGAAGTCATTTAACACATAGCCCGGTTAGCTCAGTCGGTAGAGCATGAGACTCTTAATCTCAGGGTCGTGGGTTCGAGCCCCACATTGGGCGCACTATTTTAGTTTTCCTGTACAGATATTTTGGTATTGAGATGAATTAATATTTAGAAGTCATTTAACACATAGCCCGGTTAGCTCAGTCGGTAGAGCATGAGACTCTTAATCTCAGGGTCGTGGGTTCGAGCACCACATTGTGCGCACTATTTTAGTTTTCCTGTTCAGATGTTTTGGTATTGAGATGAATTAATATTTAGAAGTAATTTAACACATAGCCCGGTTAGCTCAGTCGGTAGAGCATGAGACTCTTAATCTCAGGGTCGTGGGTTCGAGACCCACATTAAGCGCACTCATTTAGTTTTCCTGTACAGATGTTTTGGTATTGAGATGAATTAATATTTAGAAGTAATTTAACACATAGCCCGGTTAGCTCAGTCGGTAGAGCATGAGACTCTTAATCTCAGGGTCGTGGGTTCGAGCCCCACATTGGGCGCACTATTTTTTTTTCTGTACAGAGTGGTGGTATTTTAAGATGAAGAAATATTCAGAAGTCATTTAACACGTAGCCCGGTTAGCTCAGTCGGTAGAGCATGAGACTTTAAATCTCAAGGTCATGGGTTCGAATCCCACTTTGAGCGCACTATTTTTTCTGTACAGAATATGTTGGTATTGAGATGAATTAATATTTAGAAGTCATGTAACACATAGACTGCTTATCTCGGTCGGTAGAGCATGAGACACTTATTCTAAGGGTCGTGGGTTCGCACTAGTAACAATTAGCCCGGTTAGCTCAGTCGGTAGAGCATGAGACTCTTAATCTCAGGGTCGTGGGTTCGAGCCCCACATTGGGCGCACTATTTTAGTTTTCCTGTACAGATATTTTGGTATTGAGATGAATTAATATTTAGAAGTCATTTAACACATAGCCCGGTTAGCTCAGTCGGTAGAGCATGAGACTCTTAATCTCAGGGTCGTGGGTTCGAGCCCCACATTGGGCGCACTATTTTAGTTTTTCTGTACAGATATTTTGGTATTGAGATGAATTAATATTTAGAAGTAATTTAACACATAGCCCGGTTAGCTCAGTCGGTAGAGCATGAGACTCTTAATCTCAGGGTCGTGGGTTCGAGGCCCACATTGGGCGCACTATTTTAGTTTTCCTGTACAGATGTTTTGGTATTGAGATGAATTAATATTTAGAAGTAATTTAACACATAGCCCGGTTAGCTCAGTCGGTAGAGCATGAGACTCTTAATCTCAGGTTCGTGGGTTCGAGACCCACATTAAGCGCACTCATTTAGTTTTCCTGTACAGATGTTTTGGTATTGAGATGAATTAATATTTAGAAGTAATTTAACACATAGTCCGGTTAGCTCAGTCGGTAGAGCATGAGACTCTTAATCTCAGGGTCGTGGGTTCGAGCACCACATTGGGCGCACTATTTTAGTTTTCCTGTACAGATGTTTTGGTATTGAGATGAATTAATATTTAGAAGTAATTTAACACATAGGCCGGTTAGCTCAGTCGGTAGAGCATGAGACTCTTAATCTCAGGGTCGTGGGTTCGAGACCCACATTAAGCGCACTCATTTAGTTTTCCTGTACAGATGTTTTGGTATTGAGATGAATTAATATTTAGAAGTCATTTAACACATAGCCCGGTTAGCTCAGGTGGTAGAGCATGAGACTCTTAATCTCAGGGTCGTGGGTTCGAGCACCACATTGGGCGCACTATTTTAATTTTCCTGTACAGATGTTTTGGTATTGAGATGAATTAATATTTAGGAGTAATTTAACACATTGCCCGGTTAGCTCAGTCGGTAGAGCATGAGACTCTTAATCTCAGGGTCGTGGGTTCGAGACCCACATTAAGCGCACTCATTTAGTTTTCCTGTACAGATGTTTTGGTATTGAGATGAATTAATATTTAGAAGTAATTTAACACATAGCCCGGTTAGCTCAGTCGGTAGAGCATGAGACTCTTAATCTCAGGGTCGTGGGTTCGAGCCCCACATTGGGCGCACTATTTTTTTTCCTGTACAGAGTGGTGGTATTTTAAGATGAAGAAATATTCAGAAGTCATTTAACACGTAGCCCGGTTAGCTCAGTCGGTAGAGCATGAGACTTTAAATCTCAAGGTCATGGGTTCGAGTCCCACTTTGAGCGCACTATTTTTTCTGTACAGAATATGTTGGTATTGAGATGAATTAATATTTAGAAGTCATGTAACACATAGACTGCTTATCTCGGTCGGTAGAGCATGAGACACTTATTCTAAGGGTCGTGGGTTCGCACTAGTAACAATTAGCCCGGTTAGCTCAGTCGGTAGAGCATGAGACTCTTAATCTCAGGGTCGTGGGTTCGAGCCCCACATTGGGCGCACTATTTTAGTTTTCCTGTACAGATATTTTGGTATTGAGATGAATTAATATTTAGAAGTCATTTAACACATAGCCCGGTTAGCTCAGTCGGTAGAGCATGAGACTCTTAATCTCAGGGTCTATGATAATTGAAATTGAATTTGAACAGGGGTTGAAATTGAGCGGGGATTAGGGTATTTAACCAAGAGTAGGCCTATACAAAAATACATTGTTGAAGGCAATTTATCTTGTAAATTTTTAAAAGGGAAAGGGATGCAAACAACGGATCTGAGTGGGCTCTTGGAGGCGAGTTTGAAATGTTTCTAATACATTTTTTTTGTAGTAAAAGAAGTTTGTTTAGGTACGACGGGTAAGTGTTCCCCCAGACAATATTGCAATAGTGGAGATAAGGAAGAATAAGGAAGCAATAGATTGTGTTTCCATATATATATATATAAACACAACAGGCATAGAAATATATATATATATATTTGTAAATCAACAATTTCAACCTTCGGGCTGCATGTTTTTTATTGTATAAACCTGAATAAATAAAAATAGTACGAAGGATGTTTTGAGGAATAAATGCTGAAAGCCTGAAAATGATACCAGAACTTTTAGATATTTTGTTTTCGATTTCGTTAATATGGGCTTTCCAGGTCAATCTACTATCTAAATAGACCTCAAGAATTTTTTTTTATTCACTAATGGTATTTGGTAGGTGCCAAACTGGAGTTGGTTTGGGCATCCTACTAGTGGTTTGGGCGAATTCCGAAAAATCATAAAATTGCACTTCTTAAAATTTACGGAGAGCTTGTTAGCAGAAAAGTAATCAAGGATGCTGGGTATGCTATCAATGGTAACTTTAAGGAGCGAGTCTAAATTTGTGTCAGTATGTAGGAGGGTGGTATCGTCTGCATATAAAAGGAATGAAAGTAAATTTGAGGATCGGTAAATATCATTTAATAGCAAGAACAGCAGAGGGCCTAACAGGGATCCTTGAGGGACTCCACATGTAATGGGTTGGAGATCGGATATGGATTGTTTAAATTTAGTGCATTGGTAACGGTTGGTCAGATAACTTTTATAAAGATTATACGCAGGGCCACGGATTCCATAATTAAATAATTTTGTCATTAGGATATCATGGTCTATTGTGTCAAATGCTTTGGAAAGATCGATAAAAAGGCCAATTGCTAATTTGTTTTTTTTCAAATGCTTATACAATCTCGTTTGTTAATTTAAGAAGTGCAATAGATGTGTTATGATCCTTACGGAAGCCAAATTGATTTTTGTATAATATGTTTTTCTGCTGAAGAAATGTATATGTTCTGTCATAAATAAGACGTTCAAGAATTTTGGAGAAGATTGGCAGTACTGAAATGGGGCGGTAATTTCCAGGGTCGTGTTTATCACCGGATTTGAAGATCGGGGTAACTTTTGCTAACTTGAGACTATCGGGAAAGAAACCGTTTGATAAACATAAGTTAAAAATATAGCATAGGGGATCTGATATTTGATGAATAACTTGTTTGATAATAGATGGACTTATATCATCAATGCCAGGGGATTTGTCATTTTTGAAATTTTTAACTAAGTCGATTATCTCATCGCTGATAACAGGACTGAGAAATATAGAATTTAGGATAGGAGGGGGAAGATAAGTTTTGTAGTTTACATTAGAAGTATGTATGTTTGATGTGAGATTAGGCCCAATATTTACGAAATAATTATTAAAGTGGTTGGAAATGGTAGTAGGGTCATCTGTAAGATTACCCCCGCAGTCAATTACAGCTTCACCGTGATCACTCACTACACGTTTTTTAATTAAGGTGTTTATAATTTTCCAAGTACCTTTAATGTCATCTCTTTTTTGGTAAAATTGATCTTCATAATAATCATTTTTAGCTTTTTTTATTACAGAATTTAGTTTATTTCGAAATTTTTTGTATTCAATTATATTTCTATTAGTTGGGAATTTTAGAGATTTAGAGTACAGTTTATGTTTATGTTTGACGGAAGTTATGTTCGAGCCCCACATTGGGCGCACTATTTTAGTTTTCCTGTACAGATATTTTGGTATTGAGATGAATTAATATTTAACACATAGCCCGGTTAGCTCAGTCGGTAGAGCATGAGACTCTTAATCTCAGGGTCGTGGGTTCGAGCCTCACATTCGGCGCCCATTTTTAGTTAAGCTTGCGTAAGTCACGTGTACGTGTGACCGTACCCTAAAGCCTGGTTTCCATTAAAATCGCTACAGCGTTTCCATTAAAATCGCTACACGCGCAGATGTTGCCGACGCAATCGGGAAGGCTCCCCGATTCATCGCAGTCAAATCGGCAAAGTTCAACCATGTTCAACTTTGCCGATTTTGTCGGCGATGAATAGTATACGCGTACCAAAGAATATTTAGCGCTCGCATACTAGATCCCCGATAAATTCTAGCGTTTCCACAGAATCGCTACGCTCTGTCGTGTAGCGATTTTATGGAAACCAGGCTTTGGTTCATAAACGTTTAAAAATGCTACAAACGGTCTGAGGCGGATCTGAATATTTTTGATGTTTTTTACCGTTGAACACGATCTAAATAACACCACCGACCTATTAACACTTACCGCAATAATCAAATCACCGAATACAAAAAAAATAGATATTTAATGTAGGCTATGGGTCACAGTGAATTGAGAGTGGAATTAATTTTCAAAGACATTTAAAAACAACATTAGGCCTACAAGTCATACGAAATACACAAAACATAATATAGGTGTTTTTATTCAACTTTGAATATGTTTATCCCGACGTCTTCCATTTCTGGAAGCCTGCGGGTCTACTTTACAGAGGCCTAGTTTATGTTTAATTAAGTATATTTTGAGAAACTTGAAAAAATAAAACTGTTCTATTTCTAAAAGCAAAATATGTATTTTGTATTTTGATATTTCGATATGTATTGTGACCTAATTTGGCAAACACGTAATGGTAGCCTACCAACATAACCGGTTATTATGTTCATTATTTTATTTATTACATTTAACTTTATTGTAGGTAGATGACCGAACTGCATCAACAACCCCACTAAATGTTAGAATTGATTTATTGTACTATTTGCATCTTTTGTTAAAGAAATTATTCCACATAGGCTTAATATAAAATATATATGCGCAAACCGCCAACAGATTTAGTGTGCCTTTTTGCAAAAAAAAAAACTGTTTCGAGAATGTGTTTTTCCCGGAAAATTGGAAAAACGTGTGATATGCCTACTAGAATGACACTGATAATTGTTTGTCAATACTAATAAGTTATTGAACTTGAAACGAGATTTGTTGTGGTCATATTGAACAACACTGGTGTCTTTTTGTGAATTATGAAAAAAACAACTAGTCAATGTATTGTGATTAGTGGTCGTAGCGAACACTATTATGACATGATTAATGTATTAACATGCTTATCCGAACCGTATAACTCTTCCCTGATATACTATGTAGATGTTGTATAGGCCTAATTATTGTATAATAATAATATAAGGACCGTGAAACGCCGTCTAACGCAATATTTGCGCGAATGAACATTATCATAATAAATCGATGTTGTTCATTGCATAAACCTTAGGCCTACAATACAATATTTATACTGAAATTCTTGACAAGGCAGGCCTAACAAAATGTCACCACACGCAGGTAAAAAATCGCTTTGAGGTAGGCCTATCGTGTAAGGTTATACTTTTATAGCGCCCTCTGCAACATTCCGACTACAAAACTTTTACCAAAAGGAGATATGGATGATAAAAATAGGTGTTTATTTTCAATTTTAGTTATTTTTTTTGACGAAATAGTCTCTACTTAAGATCAACACAAAATACCAAAATAAATATTATAAAACGCCCACTGATTAGTAGGCCACCGTTTACTGCAACATTTCTAAATGGTTTCGTATCATCTGCATCTGTATGCAATGTTATAACGATTGATTGAAATTGATTGATTGAAATTTATATTTATACTGGGTGACCTCTTCAGTCAAAGACTGGTCTCCCAGAGGGCCCAGTTGGTGATCAGTGGCTGTGATGTACTAATACACCGGGGTAACCCCCTACTCGTCTCGAAAGATGTACTAGGTTCTTTAAAGTGCACACGAGAGCTAGATGTGTACACTAGACCTACGGTTTATAGTCCTTATCCGAGAAGACTCGTTCTACCACCAGAACCATGGATTACCGGTGATACACATCTATACATTTAAAATATTTTAAACTGACGTCATTCATTATTGATGACGTTACATTTTGATAGCTATTTATTTCACTATTATATTTGTTGTAATATTATTGTTGTAGTTAATATATTCTAAAACATCTTAATTAATGAAAATAAATCTTCAACACTTTAAAACTAGCGTTATTTATAAATAGTATTACTTAAACCTCTCCATATATGAAATTACATTCAATAGCATAGAATAAGTTAATAAACTTAATAATAAATATAAATAACTCCCGTAGTTAAACTTGGTTTCCACTTGAGACGAAACACAAAGACGTAAGTCTCAACGTAAGCGAATTGACCAATCAAAAACGATGGAATTGTCGCCTGTGATTGGTGAATTCGCTTGCATTGCTGCTTATGTCCTTGCGTTGCGTCCTAATGGGAATCAAGCTTTAGCTATAGTAATATGGTTATAAAAAACAATTTTAAAATATTAAGTCTACATAGTATAAAACTTGGTACGTTTCATTTTAATATTTCTACTAATTATCGTTATCATCCTAAAACTTCTCACTTCGTAGTTTTTTATACTAGTCCATGGTGTACATGAGCTAAAAACAAACAGCAGAAATTCAAACTTAACGAAATTAAGAAAAGAACGGTATTTGTTAATTCATAAACCATCTAGATAACTTCAACTTGATATATCCGCTCTATCAACGTTCACTTCATTTATTAAAATCGTACTGGATCCTGTATCATCTGCTTTTTTCATTAGGTAGTTATACATGACAACGGCGGGAACCATAATAACTAAACCAAGCAGTGTAAACCCGGTCGCTAAGTTGAATACAGGATGCCAATGGAAACTAGGTTCTGATTTAAAAAACGTCCAGAAGATCGCTCCACATGGGGTCACGAGTGATTGGACAATGACCAGATATATCGCGCCTTCTGCAAAGCGCACAAGTAAGATGTTGAACAGAGTTGCAAGGCAGTAGGAAACCATGAGAAGTAAGGATAGATAGGTGGCGCTATGACACTCTGGGTCTTGACCATACATGCATTTTGCGCCGGAGACAAAATGGTCCCAAAATTCCGAAGGATTGCTAGCCTGCAAAAAAAAAAAAAAAATACACGCACATTACTATCTAATAAAATGGTATGCCTATTGTGTTGTTGATTTTAGGTAGGCCTATAATGTAAAACGGTATTTCTATTTATGGATATATTTCAATGAAAAGAATGTTTAAGAAATTGAATACTAACAGCGCCAAATCCAGGGATAAAATTCGTCCAAAATAAAAGAAGTATAAAAACAAAATTGTAGAGTTGTATCCAAGCTAGAAATATAAACGATTCGGTCTGGAATAAAAATAAAATTAGAAATTAGAATTATTCCTATTATTAACCATTATAGTGAACAAATAAATATTAATATTACTGTAATCTATTTTGTTGCGCAGATTCACTTCGTCAATATCAGGCAAACGGTTTTATTTTACAGATATTTATTTGTAATCTTATTTTCTCTTTCGTCGCAGGTGAGCTTTTGTATAATGATATAAGATATTTGTTCAATTTAGACCTAAATTCCCGAAACGGTTCGCTAAAATGTAACGGTCTATTCTATGCCATTTTGTTTTCTTTCGATTAATAACGCAGATCTGGGTGACGATCGTGGTTAATGTGCTTCAGTGACAATATAGCAATGCTGCGATAAGTCTATTGTTTTATAATATTAGTATTAATATGTACAGTAAATAGAATCAGCAATTGAACAAACGAAGCCTGGAATCATATATTGAGAAGAAATGAAAGATTGTGCATTTGTTCTCTCTTAGATTAGGCCTACTCATTATATTTATCTTATGTCTACTACAAATACTGATCTCATTACTATAAGCTTGGAAAATATTTATATTTTGTTTATTTAAACGCAGCACAGAATTGTACAGGCCTATCTGTTTTTATTTTGGCCAAAGACCTTATGTTATGTAATGATTCAATATTTCTTGGATTTTTCAAAGGAAGAATAACAAACTTACATCGTCTTTCTTCAGCTCTTTCTCTATGACTACATTGTAAATACCAAACGGTAGGAACGACAGTGCAAAAAGAAAAGGCCACATTACACGTGTGCCAGAGCTGCTCGATTCGGACGACGATGACGTTGATTGGTCCACATTGAATATAACTGGCTCAAGTGAGATGAATACACCAATCAAAACCACGACTGTACACACCAGACGTCCCTTTCCAACACCTACATTTAAATCATAATAAAATTAATATTGTCAAAATACAGTTTTATATGTCCGGTTCAGACTTATTTATAATATTATAGTGGACATTCGTCGTCGTCGTCCACGCCTTACATTTGTACATCCGTTTTGTCAAACATCAAATAAATGTATTCGACCTACCTTTACGCAGAATTATGTATCGACACACTACGGTGAATGGAATAATTGACGTACTCAGCACGGCCTGTAGTTCTGGTGCCGTACGCGTAGGATCGCTTGCGTAAACCATTAATATACCACTAGTAGAAGTCAGCGCACCGCAAAGTACCATTGTGCGTTGCGGCACAGAGGAACGCATCGACGAACATCCTTGACACCAACTATTCAGGAATACTATACTAAAAAATACGAACGGGAACCAGAACGAAGAAAGAAAAAGAACAGGGTATTCGTCCACTCGATTTGTACCGTTAGTGTTAGTTTTATCCATAGATTCGGAATAAATCGGCAGGCTGACGTTCATAGCGACGTTTGTTATTACCGTCATAACTGTCAAAAATACGTTTAGACCACGTTTGGAAATAATGGCCTGTTTCGTGCCTCGTATCGGTAGACGGTACTCAAATGTAAAATGACTTTCTTTCTTAAATTCATTGTCGTTGGGCGGAAGAAGCCGAGTATATCCCGTTTCCATTGCGCGGTATCAAGCGGCATACAAACGCGTATCTGAAATTAGAAAACAGGCTTACTGTAGTAAAAGGAGGCCTATAGCCTTTTCATATCATACACCTAAAGCAACGAATATTATACGTAATTGGCGCGTAATTGTTTAGCTTAACATATAATTCCTTATCACAAAAAAGATATTCTGTTCAACATCAATAGATGACCTTACGTTACGTTCAAAAACTCCTATTCATTACGAAATAGCAAGTCATCGTGACGTAATGATTTTCTATATCAGAACCATTGTGAATTGAAGCATATTGTCTAATGCACTACAAATATTGGCTGAACACTGTGACAGATTGCGATTAAAAATACAAATTTACATAAGGATACCATGTCGAAGAAGTTAACATTGACCATGGTGGTTTACAGATGGAGGTACAGCCACGTGAATCGCTAGGCCTGCGATATAATATTATCTTCATGGCTCCATGTTATGATCTACTAAGACAGTTACATGTAAAATAGTATTGTTCGTTACCTGTTAGTGTTAGTAGTACTAGCAATCGTGATTCTTTATCGCTAAACTTTGACGATTCACGTACCTTGTATACTGCTCTGTGTGTGAGAGAAAGGGCATTGTTTAGGTGTTTGGCTTAGCAGGCCTACTGTATGTCATATGACAGTAAAATATAGCTGTAGGCCTAAATATAAACTTGTTAAATATTGGTATTATCTGAATCTACCGCCACAAATGGTAAAATCAAGGTCTTATAATTTAAAGACCTTGGTGAAATGCTGTGTAACTAAAAATAGATAACGATTATCCAATCAGATCAGTGCTTTCTGATTGATTCATTCATTCATTGTACATCACTTTGCAGTTACAGTGGCACACACTATCGTTAGTGGTCCTAGCAAAATAAAACAAATGCGTAAAATAATATTAAAAGTAAAACAAAATTGAAAATAAAAATAGATAATATAGATAAACTAGACTCGATCGATCGATCAAGTAAATAAACAAAAAGAGCACAAACGTTACAATGCAAAAGAAAAAGAAAGAAAACAAATAATTATTGGTAGGTAATTAGTCATTTAAAGAAAAAACCAAGGTTCCTATATACCCAATAAGTGGTCTGATAAATGGATGATTTTTTTGTTAATGTTCATAAAACGAAATTGTTCTTTAATCCCTAATAAAAAATCAATACACGCTTGATCATAAATAAATCATGGTCATTAGTTACTAAAAGAGTGGTGGATCCTTACAGAAATATATGTGCAATAACACTTGACATAATATGATATACTAGGAAGAATTTAACGTTAGTATGGAATGTGTAATGTAGTATTACGGTAGGATAAGAATAATTCAAAATTATATGAAGTGAGAGAGCAATGCTATTGATAGCCTTGGGGTGGAGAGGGCGGTGAAACGTGCGGCCGGGAGTCCCTCTCTAACGTTGCCTTGATCTTGATGACAATTAAAGGATAACTTTACCGAGAACCATATTCTGACTTAAGATGTATACATATTATGATTTCAGAACAATTGAAAATTTGACCACTTCGCCGCGCGCGCTCGCCATACAACCGTCGACAATTGCTGTGACGTCAAGACAACCGTCGACAATTGCTGTGATGTGACGTCAAGTGTTCTTAATAGCGAAATCTACCTCATGAGTTTTTTTCACTGTCATTAACATACAAAAGACAGGTACCCGTCATTTTAATTGCTAATTTGACCTGCATTATGCTTAAAGTTATTTGAAGAAACACTTCAATATCCAGATAGGCAAAAGAAACAATAAATTATTTAACGATTTATTTATAAAGTGTTTTTAAACAATGTTTCGCGCTTTGCAAGACTTGTCTATTGATGTAATGGCATTAACTGGAACAAGCGGAGGAAAGCAGATTACGTAGGGAAAAAATATGGAAGAAACGAAACATTTTAGCAATCAGATGTTTGGAGTTTTTTCTGCCCACATATTTAGTATACGGAGAAGAAGAGAAGAAATAAATTTATTGAATATTAATAAATATTATAATTAATTTATGTAGAAAAAGTATTGTCAGTAATAATTGAAGTTAATTATATCACCGCTATTTTTTACTGTTACATTTTAAGCACAATATTGTTTTTCTAAAAATGGAAACAAGGTCAATGTCCGGTCATACTAATTTTCGCACGGGGCATGGCCCGGTAGCGATTTTTTTTTTCGTACATAAGTTGGGGACCCCCTCATGAAACGTCACAAAATAAACATGAATAATTCATCAGTTAAATTTTCTTGTTCCGTGTGCACCCAAGCGTATAGCAACAAGAAGTGATTACACAAGTGCGGTAAGATTCTAGGCCTATCTCCGCTGTTGAAGAATAGCGGCGTTTTGTGTGGATTGTCGAAATAATCGGCCTTTAGTTTATGGTGTTTTTTAATATAATTTATTACTAAAGAATTACGTGTTAAAATTATAGTTTCTATTGATACTATTAGGCCTAATTATTAGTCTCTAAACCCATGTTTATTCTAGTAGTAGCTGTGTGGATGTGTGTGACGTGTGTGTGTGTGTTAGGTATGACCAAAGATAGTTACACTATCTTTGGTATGACACAATCCGAGTAATAAGACAGCAAAATTAAACAATAAACATTACACAAAAATACATTTTTTTATTCTCGTGGGTCAAATCTTCCCATCTCATGTGTTCATATACGCGCATTTTTAAAGTTCCTTTGAGTACATTGCATATTGTTTGATAATTGATAGCAGAATTTAAAAAATACAGTACACAAATTATACACATTCTTTATTCTTGTGGGTCTAAGCTTTCTTTGGGCTATGTCCAAGAACGCTTGGGTGCACACGGAACAACAACTGCGATACGATTCTTTCTACAATAATAGGACTAGTATAGGATTCTAGGTCAATTCACGTGATTGCCTTCGCGCACTCTTCTTCACACACACGTCCACTATGCAAAATGTGTCGAGGCTAATCGACAGCTAGGCAAAACATTAAACTAAGTAGTAATTGGACATAGCCCAAAGACACAAGTCACACACACCCACACAGCTACTACTAGAATATACAGGGGTTTAGAGACACACAAAACTCCGCTATTCTATTATGAAATCAGCGGAGATAGGCCTAGAATCGTACCGCACTTGTGTAATCACTTCTTGTTGCTATACGCTTGGGTGCACACGGAACAAGAAAATTTAACTGATGAATTATTCATGTTTATTTTGTGACGTTTCACGATGGGGTCCCCAACTTATGTACGAAAAAAAAAATCGCTACCGGGCCGTGATTTTTTTTTTCGTACATAAGTTGGGGACCCCATCGTGAAACGTCACAAAATAAACATGAATAATTCATCAGTTAAATTTTCTTGTTCCGTGTGCACCCAAGCGTATAGCAACAAGAAGTGATTACACAAGTGCGGTACGATTCTAGGCCTATCTCCGCTGATTTCATAATAGAATAGCGGAGTTTTGTGTGTCTCTAAACCCCTGTATATTCTAGTAGTAGCTGTGTGGGTGTGTGTGACTTGTGTCTTTGGGCTATGTCCAATTACTACTTAGTTTAATGTTTTGCCTAGCTGTCGATTAGCCTCGACACATTTTGCATAGTGGACGTGTGTGTGAAGAAGAGTGCGCGAAGGCAATCACGTGAATTGACCTAGAATCCTATACTAGTCCTATTATTGTAGAAAGAATCGTATCGCAGTTGTTGTTCCGTGTGCACCCAAGTGTTCTTGGACATAGCCCAAAGAAAGCTTAGACCCACAAGAATAAAGAATGTGTATAATTTGTGTACTGTATTTTTTAAATTCTGCTATCAATTATCAAACAATATGCAATGTACTCAAAGGAACTTTAAAAATGCGCGTATATGAACACATGAGATGGGAAGATTTGACCCACGAGAATAAAAAAATGTATTTTTGTGTAATGTTTATTGTTTAATTTTGCTGTCTTATTACTCGGATTGTGTCATACCAAAGATAGTGTAACTATCTTTGGTCATACCTAACACACACACACACGTCACACACATCCACACAGCTACTACTAGAATAAACATGGGTTTAGAGACTAATAATTAGGCCTAATAGTATCAATAGAAACTATAATTTTAACACGTAATTCTTTAGTAATAAATTATATTAAAAAACACCATAAACCATGGAGTAACTAAAGGCCGATTATTTCGACAATCCACACAAAACGCCGCTATTCTTCAACAGCGGAGATAGGCCTAGAATCTTACCGCACTTGTGTAATCACTTCTTGTTGCTATACGCTTGGGTGCACACGGAACAAGAAAATTTAACTGATGAATTATTCATGTTTATTTTGTGACGTTTCATGAGGGGGTCCCCAACTTATGTACGAAAAAAAAAATCGCGGCCCGGTAGCGTAATTTGTTTTTCCAGGACGAACGTGGGCAGAAATCCTGAATAATTCATGATTAATTATGTATTTGATGAATGGGCAGTAAATAAAAACAAAACAAAAAAGAAATAAATGTTTATTTTAATGTAAATCATTATTGATAGTTTCGTTTTATTTATTCGACCAATATCAATATAATGATGTAGGCCTACAAATTACAAAATGCTTAACACACACAAAATGGTTACAAAAATATAATTGAAATTCATTTTTAATTTTAAAATATTAAGTCTATAACATTGGTACACTTAAAGGGCAGCTTTGGGTTTAACATTTCTATTGCTTATAAAATATAAACCTAATGAATATAAACAACATTGATATAATCCCGCTTATATTATATGTATGTATTATTTTCACAGCGACGACGAACGAGTGACGTTAAATAAGCTTCATTTATACAAAAGCGTTGAATGAATGTTTCGTTATGTTATAAAATTATAGGAATGTTATGTTATGTCTAAGATAGCTAGTAATTTTTGATAATGAATACTCTCTTAAAGTAAATAATAATTAACTTAAATATTATCTTGTTTTGTTATTATCGTTTGTGCATAATTAACCTGCAAAGTTTTGTTTTTTAAACGAATTTTCAAAGAAAGTATTACATTATAGTTCGTAACATGAGTTAATAAAACATCAAACAGAAAAGAACAGTATGTTTAATCTATAAACCATCTAGATAACTTCTACTTGATATATCCGCTCTATCAACGTTCACTTCATTTACTGCTGTGCTGGTTACATCATCATCATCCTTTTTGCCTAGGTAGTTATACATAACAACGGCGGGAACCATAATAACTAGACCAAGCAGTGTAAACCCGGTCGCTAAGTTGAATACAGGATGCCAATGGAAACTAGGTTCTGGTTTAAAAAACGTCCAGAAGATCGCTCCACATGGTGTCACAAGAGATTGGACAATAACCAGATATATCGCGCCCTCTGCAAAGCGCACAAGTAAGATGATGAACAGATTTGCTAGGCAGTAAGAAACTATGAAAAGTAAGGATAGATAGGTGGCGCTGTGACATTCCGGGTCTTGACCATACATGCATTTTGTGCCGTAGACAAAATGGTCCCAAAATTCCGAAGGATTGCTAGCCTGCAAAAAAAGAAAAAAATACACGCACATTACTATCTAATAAAATGGTATACCTATTGTATTTGTAGATTTTAGGTAGGCCTATAATGTAAAACGGTTTTTTATTTATATAGATATATTTTAAAAAGAACAAAATTAATATACTAACAGCGCCAAATCCAGGGATAAAATCCGTCCAAAATAAAAGAAGTATAAAAATGAAGTTGTAAAGTTGTATCCAGGCTAGAAATATAAACGATTCGGTCTGGAATAAAAGTAAAACAGAATTATTACATATGAGTGAGAAGAACGCACGTCTATTGTCCGAAATATAGAATGCCCGCTATCTACACTTCTTGATCCCCATTGTGACGCAACGCAACGACGTAGGAGCAACGCAACGAGTGAGTTGACCATGACAAGCGAATAATACATCCCTTGTGATTGGTCAAATAACTAAAGCTTGGTGTTCCCACTAAGGACGCAACGCAAGGACTTAGACGCAACGCAAGCTTGTTCACCAATGACAAGCGACAGTTCAAATAATTCATTGCTTGTGATTGGTTAATCACTAAAGCGTGGTTCCCACTAGCGACGCAACGCAAAGACGTAACGCAACGCAAGTGAATTGACCAATCACAAGCGATGGCTTATTCGCTTGTGATTGCTAACTGTCTATAACTTCGCTTGTCATTGGTTAAAACACTTGCGTTGCGTTTACGTCCTTGCGTTACGTTCTAGTAGGAACCAAGCTTTAAGCGTGATTCCCACTAGAACATAGCGCAAGGACGTAAACGCAACGCAGCGACTTTTCGACGCAAAGTGGTGTATTGCGTAATCACAAGAGGAAACCGACGATGCAACAGTGTTGAAACATCGCAGATTTGATTTCACGCAGGCGGGGGCAAACATAATTATTGGAAGGGCATTTGCTTATGTTGCGTAGGTTGCGTTACGTCGCATCGCTAGTGGGAACCAACCTTTACGTTGTGTTACGGCCTTGTGTTGATTCTCACTTGAGGCGGAACACAAGGACGTATCGCAACGTAAGTGAGTTTACCAATCATAACACGCGATGGTTTTTAACTGTTTCTTGTCATTGGTCAATACGCTTGCGTAATTGCGTTTGCTTCATTGCGTCGCGCCCTAGTGGGAAACAAGCATTACGTTGCGTCCATACATCGTTGTGTGAACCACGATTAAGCTTATCCTGTGCTGACCTTTATTATCATCTTAATCATCAACATGATCTGACCAACAGCATTAACGCATATAATGTGTGGCGATCTTAGTCGTCGTGCATAGCAATGCTGCGGTAAGTCTATTGTTTTGTAATAGGCCTAATATGTATAAAAAAACTTACATCGTCTTTTTTCAGCTCTTTTTCTATGACTACATTGAAAATACCCAGCGGTAGGAACCCCAGTGCAAATAGAAAAGGCCACATTACACGTGTGCCAGAGCTGCTCGATTCGGACAAACTGTCTGAAGACGATGACGTTGATTGGTCCACATCAAATATAACTGGCTCAAGTGAGATGAATAAACCAATCAAAACCACGACTGTACACACTAGACGTCCCTTTCCAACACCTGATAAAAGTTATGGTATATTATCAAAATCAACATCCTAAAAATACGGTTTTACAGGTTCACAGGCTAGTTGAGCCGGGTTAAGTTAGCAATAAGACTGTGCCCAGTATCAATCAATATTACTCAGGTAGTAATTGCACGGGCCGCTTTATTTTTTCCTATGAAGTTAAGGCAGAAATCATTATTTTCTATTACAAAGAATTGCAAGATAGCTTTAAAACTGTGTTCTAGTAGAAGTTATATTATATCCACTTATCAGTTCATCGTCATCCACAACTCTTGCATAATAAATCAGTTTTGTTCAAAATCAAATAAAATGTATTCGACCTACCTTTACGCAGAATTAAATATCGACACACTACGGTGAATGGAATAATTGACGTGCTCAACACAGCTTGTAGTTCTGGTGCCGTACGCGTAGGATCGCTTGCGTAAACCACTAATAGACCGTTCACCGAATTCAGCGCACCGCAAAGTATCATTGTGCGTTGTGGCACGGAGGAACGCATCGACGAACATCCTTGACACCAACTATTCAGGAATACTATACTAAAAAATACGAACGGGAACCAGAACGAAGAGAGAAAAAGAACAGGATATTCGTCCACTCGATTTGTACCGTTAGTGTTAGTTTTGTCCATAGATTCGGAATAAAGCGGCAGACTGACGTTCATAGCGACGTTTGTTATTACCGTCATAACTGTCAAAAATACGTTCAGACCACGTTTTGAAATAATGGCCTGTTTCGGGCCTCGTATCGGCAGACGGTAGTGAAATGTGAAATGACTTTCTTTCTTAATTTCATTGTCGTTTGGCGGAAGAAGCCAAGTCGTCTCTCCTGTTTTTTCCATTGCGTGACATCAATATGTGTCGTCCGTATAAAAAGACGTAACTGAAATTAAAAAAATAATAACGGTGTAGATAAATATTGCCTATTGAGCTATCATAAATCTAAAACCACATTAGGCTTAAGGATCAGTTCATTCTCTTGAATACCTATATGGCGCGTATTGTTTTGCTTGACAAATAATTGTTTTAGGCCTATCAAAGTAGTCAGATTGTCCAGATAGTATTAGGCCATGGAGAATCTCAATGGATAGGGAGGAACAATAAGCACATAAGACCTAAGTCAAAAACTGCTATTGATAAATCTACAAAAGAACAACTGTTACTGTGGCGTAATCACTGTCTTTGCTAAATCGGAACCATTGTGTATGCATCTTGCCTATAATGAACTTTCTAATACAAACATCGGCTAACATTAAATTCCCATAACCGATATCGTTATCTTAAGTATGTAATACAATTTCATTTTTCCATTACGGTACGCGTTAGGTCTACTAAAGATAACCCTCCGTGGTCACAAGACCAGATTCACCGGTTCATGAGCCAAACCCATTCGAAAAATAGGCCAATTGGATATAAACCGCGGTGTGTTTGTGTATGGTGTGTGGACTTAATAGGGCTATATCCCAACATTATTTATTTAACGGAGGAATATTATGCATCCACTGGACGGACTCAAGTTTATAGTGTAAATGGTTTTGACCCACCTCATGAGTGAATTATCTTTCGAGTCGTTAACACCATATTTTTCCCTTGAACAATGTGGACTCTATAGGCTACAAGAGTGTACTTTGACAAGTAAATTTACATAAAATTAGGAGACCATGTCGAGGAAGAACAAGGGCCATGATCGAACAAAAACCAGTCGGGTTTTAACTCTATAGGCCTATATTATTGAATAAAATTGATTGAAAGCATACAATAATTCTCTAGAAGTCTTACCTGTAGCAGCAGTAGTCCGACGTGCCGTGGTTGTTTATCGCTAAACTGTTGACAATGACAATCTAATTCGTACCTGGTATTGTATACACTAATAACTCACGTGAGTTGTATTGATAGTTTACCTATGATGCAACCAGCAACCGGATATGAGGCGACGGTAAAATATTAATACCAAGAGTATACTGACGAGTCAAGCATAGCAGGCTATCCATGCTTAAAACTTAGACTAATTGTGTTTCATGTGTCGCTTCTCTTCTAAGTTTTATTATGCTAGAAAATCGAACGAAACCACGGGACGAAAGCACATACTGTTTCGATGACAACAGGCGAAATACGATTTTTTTGCCGGTGGGCCTACGGAAGATCATGTGATAAGATGCAGGAGTTGTTTCAATCAACGTTTTTTTCATTTCACGTGATTGAAAACCACAAATAATTACGAAGTTGGTATTATCCGGGCTACATGAGCAATAGGAAATATCTTAGACATGTCCCGCGGATTAATAATTTCGATTATAAGGCGCGCCGAGATTATCATAATCTTCCAATAAGTTAAACAAAATAAATAATAGGCCTACTGATAGTTATTAATTTAGGTTCTTGAATTTGATTGGCATTCTTTTAATGATGATTCTCGGGTGATAGTAATGATTTTTACGTAATTTTAGGCCTACATTATTCTTGTCATTCTTTTTACCCTTTTAAACCCTACGTTTCATTGTTGTATAGATTTTTTGCAATTATTGAAAGAAATAAATATTTATTTTGATTGATTAATTATTATATGATAATACCTAGCCCTAAGTTATCCATGAGGTAGGCCTAAATTCTATCATTTTACCAACGTCGGTTTCCTACACTTTATCGCGCTATAATATTCGAGATAAATAACTGGGCCACCATACAAAAAAAGCTACATTTATAATTTATAGGCCTATTGTGTTGTTATTTTTCAATTGAGAGTAGGCACAAGGCCCGAGGAAGTGGTAAACCATGATATCACGTAGGCCTACATCATTCAATAGGTAAGTGATTGTAATGCATGCTTTACACGGTATCAACAAAACAATAAAGAATAGGTGAAATGTTTTGAAAGAGTCGAATCATTCTGTAATACATTTTCATGTTTCCTTGTTTTGCGGTTTGAACTCAATAAGGATTAAAATGAAAACTACCTAGATCCATCAATAAAGTACATAGTCAATCATGCATTGTAAATGTTGTAGGCCTACTATGTACATAGAACGATTATTTTAGTAGTCTTTTAAGTAAGCGTATGGATTTTTGAGTTCGCGCCTTTTAAGACACACCGTTTCATAACGTGATTCTATTGGTCAATTGTATAGACACACCTCTAAAGTAGTATACGACATTTTACTGTGTACACATGGTGTTAAATTCCGCAAGTTCTAATTACATAACGAGATAAATTATATTATGTAATATAAACACCATTAGTAATTGTTTGTAAACAAAGGTAGTTGATTTATTATTATAAAAAAAAAGTTGAGTTGACCTTTGACATTAGATTATCGTATGAGTAAATTTCATTCACATGTTGTGACACTTCCATTTCTCTCTGGTCGTCGGTTCTGATTTATATTTTTGTTCATTTACCTTGCTAGGCCTAAGTTAAGAACCTAAACAATGCTTCGTGTGTGTCAAAACCAAATTAAAGTGAATTTTAAAAGGTATAGTAATATTATTATTTGTTTTACTTTGGCAAAAGCTAGGCTTACATATAGGAGAGCCAGGCCTAGGCCTGCCTAGTAGCTAGGCCTAGGCCTAGGCTGGCTAGGGTAGGGGTATAGGCTATAGGGAGGCCTACTAGGCCTAGGGCCTAGCCAGGCCTTTAGTTAGCCTACCTGACCTGACCTGACTTGGGTATCTAAGTAGTACTACTAGTAGGCCAGACAGAGTGAGTGCAGGGCTAGGCTAGGTAGGTAGGACTAGGCCTAGAGTGCATAGGCCTAGCTAGGGCCTAGTAGGCCTCCTATGTCTTAATAGTACTAACTAACGCGAGGCTTATCTAGCCTAGTAGTAGGCCTAGACTAGCCTCTATTTAGTACTAGGTATTAATTAGCAGTAATACTGTAGTATGAAGGTCACCCACACAGATTGTCAATTAAAAAAAAAGGTACAACAAATTGTATTGTTTCGTGTAATTGTTTTGCATAACAACATGTTTTAATATTATTTTAAAATAATTTAGGCTTCTTATAAGGTCGCAATCTACACTTTCCGTTGTCAACGAACCTTGTAAGACATTTGCTAAAGGTTCTCCTGAACGAGATCTTGCTCAGAAGGTTAGTATTTGCACATTTTGACTGTCATAAATGATCGAACCCAACCACCTGTCTTTTTCAGCGTCAACTATGGTTGAAAGCAGAAATTGACACCTACCTACATACAGTACCTGTTTTCTTCTTAAATCAGTTTCAATTAGAACATCTTTATGTAACTAGTCTATATTTAGAGTGGGCCTCCAATGACAAGCCTCTTTGGTTTCTTTAAGGTTTATCCACATTTAATTTTCATTACTCGTAATGATTGTACTTGTGTAATTACCATACACTTTAATGGTTTTGTTAATTGATGTGTATTGCATTTGATGAATAAAACATATTAATTAATTGAACAAAAAAATAAAGAAAAAAAATTCATTTACAGTGCTTTATAATAATAAAATATGGAATGTGTGTAAATAATAATTGGATAAATGAAAAACCTTATTTCATTCATTTATTTTACACATTTATTTCCATTCATCCATTAAATCAACGGATGATGAGTTTCTCTTTTACAATAATAAAGAATTGAAAGAAGGCTTAATCCCAAAAAGAAAAGTCTGGTAAGACAACAAAACAAACAAAATTGAAAATTGAATAAAATTGTTGTACACTTTTTAGGCAATTGATAAGTTGCAATCAACGTGTGAAGAAATACCATGTGTAGTGGGAGGTGAAGAGGTGCTTACGGGCGATGTACGCTATCAAGTTTCGGTAAGTGAACAGGCAGAGAAATCAAGGCATAGAATTACATGATATGATATTACATTTTTTATCTAGGAACAAGACAAGATTAAGATTCAAGAAATGTTATTGGTCCACTTTAAAATTGAAATTTGTTTTGCTTGGCATAATTAAAACCATAAAACAACAAAGAAAAATTGCAAAAGGCAATGTTAAAATACTATTTATATTATATTTAATAATGATATCTTGAAAGTTCCAATTGTTGGTATCGTTTTGGATCTGACAAATGCAAGATTAATAACAATATTTTATAAATAATAGTTTTATTTTAAATATTAGTCTTGTCTTTTTTTCTTAAGCCTTACAACCATCAACATAAAGTATGCAAATATCATTACGCAGACAAAGTAAGTAGATTCTTCCTAAATTTTGAGATTTTTTTTATGTTTGTTATTTTCTATTGCACTCATCTATACACATGGGATATTAATATGACTGGAATTGTACTGGGAATGTTTTAAACTAAGGGGTATCTTTGCTTTTCTAAAAATGCTATTTCAGTGCAAACAATAAAAGTATGATATTACTAATTTCTAGGCACTTGTAAACAAAGCAATAAACTGCGCATTATCAGTTCGACAAGAATGGGAAAGGAAGCCACTAGCTGACAGAGTACAGATACTGATGAAGGCAGCTGATCTTGTGTGTACAAGCTACCGATATGACCTGATGGCAGCAACTATGGTGGGCCAGGTGAGTAATAATTATAGCCATTTCAATAGCCTAATAGAAAAAAATATGATTTAAAAATCCTTAAAAGTACATTCACATGGTGCTGGGTTGTTAAATAATTTAAACCTATAGAGAATGGGATGATGCCGTCTTCAGTTATTTTGAAATGTGAATGAAGGTATATAAGCCTATTTCTACCATATTATCATTGTGGGTTAAATGCAGACATGGAATGCAAACAGTTCCTATAAAGCTCTGTATACACTATCAAACTAGTTTGACAAAAAAAGTTTGATGTGCCCAAATATGGTAGTGATATGATGTCATGTCCATATTTTTTATTTGCTTTTTTGATGTATTTTAATATTTAAGGTGATTATATATATTATTGATGTATTTTTAATGTTATGTATTGAGATGCCAAATAAATGAAATGAAAAAAATTAAAAATACATGGGCACATCACATTTTTTTATTAAATAAGGTTTGACAAAGCTTTAGATTATATTTATCCATGTGTCCTCTTCATAATGCTACCCCTGATGTCTAGTTAGATCTTCTGTAGGTACAGTACTTAATGAATACATATTCAATCTATTAACAAATAATTTAATTTACAATTACGTTATTTTTAATAGGGAAAAACAGTGATCCAAGCAGAGATTGACGTCATCGCTGAGCTTGCAGATTTCTACCGTTTTAATTGCAAATATGCAATGGAACTGTCTAACTATGAGCTGATAAGTACAAAAGACAGCACAAACTCTTTAGACTACCGTGGACTGGAAGGCTTTGTAGCTGCTATATCACCGTTTAACTTCTCTGCAATTGGTGGTAATCTATCTGCAACACCAGCTTTGATGGTGAATAACAATTTTATGAACTTTTGATGTGGTGGTTTACAAAAAAATTAGAGGGACAAACTGTATATTACAGTATTAGTGTTTGTGCTATAGCTAAAATAGGGTGCCCTATATTTACGTTGAATTGCCACAGTCCATCTTCTTTCGATAGAATGTGGCAGGGTTAAGGGGCTTTTTGGCCCATTATAAACCCATGTGTTTATTTATCTCTTTCTTGAAGCAGAGTAGGTTTGGAGCGGATATTGCACTTTGTGGTAAGTTGTTCCAGTCATTTACTACACGCTGGCTGTAGACAAATTTCCTACTGTCCAGATTTGGTTTTTCTTTTCTCAATTTGTACGAGTGTCCTCTTGTCTTTCCATACTCGGCTTTCTTAAACATTTTTGTAGGCTCAATTTTTATCTTTCTGTATTATAATGCGGTATGTTTGTATAAGATCACCTCTTCTCCTTCTATCTTCAAGCGTTGTGAATCTTAATCTTTGTAGCCGCGTTTCGTATGGTAGGTATTTCAATTTGCTAATGTTTGACTGTTCATGTAGATCAAAAAGCACAATGGCCCCAATACTGACCCCTGAATAACTGAACATTTTTTAATTCAGACTGTGTTCCTTGTGCAATAACTTTCTGTTTTCTATTTGAGAGCCATGCTTCTATCCACTGAATCAATTCCATAGGCAAGCAGCTTTGCGATTAATCGCTTGTGCGGTACTGTGTCGAAGGCTTTAGCCAGGTCTAGGTAAACTACGTCGATAGGAGTACCGTCATCAATAGACTTTGAAAGATATTCAAGGCGTTCAAGAAGGTTGGTGGTACAGGATTTACCTTTGCGAAATCCATGCTGTGAGTCGCAGATGAAGTTATATTTGTCTAAATGTTCAATCAGGTGGTCTCTGATGATGCTTTATAGGACTTTACCCATCACAGACGTTAGGCTATCGGTCTATTATTTTCAGGCCTGGTCCAGATATGGATTGGTTATACAGGCAAGCTAGGGGATGACATAATTGGCTTGACAGTTCTTTTAGAATTCTCGGGGATATGCCATCTGGTCCTGCTGCCTTGGTTGGGTCTAGTGCATCAAGCTTTATCTTGACGCATTCCTTTGTGTTGTTAATATTACAGAGCTTCTCGTTTATTTCTCCTTTAAATTTTGTACTCATCTGTGGTATCTCGCCCTGCTCTTCTGTAAATACTGAAGAAAAAATCATTTAAGGCATTCACGGTTTCTTGACCTTCCGGTAATTGTTCTCCTGTATCCTTTTTTAGTGGTCCAGTAGCATGTTTAATTTTCTGTTTGGAGCGGACATAGGCGTAAAAACGCTTCGGGTCTTCTTTAATATTGTCTGCTAATTTCTTGTATTGTATTGTATTCAGAAAGATCTGGGATTTCCATAAAATGTCTACATTTTCTGTAAATCATTTGTCATAACAAGATCTATTGTTAATAGGGGCCTTATGATTTGCAACAAACTTAGACCTAAAACCTAAGCAAATTATATTATTGGTTTTCTTCTGGACCTAGAATTCATTAAAATTGTGTAACAGAATCAAGTGAAGAAGCATATATCCCAATGTCCATGTGTGTGCACAAAGAATTAAAACTGACATAACTAGTTTCTTGCTCACAAATTGAAAATTGCATAATATGGCATCCAAATAGAACAAATCCAAAGTTTATAATTAATCTTGTGCTATCAGAATTTCCAACTATATATATAGTACTATTAAATATTCAAGGATCATATTAATTTAATTAATAATAATATGGATTTATAAAGTGCCTAATATTTTAAAAACCTCTAAGCGCTGTACATATATTATTACCCCAGTCATTTTTTAAACAAACTCTTATGGAAACATATTCCCATAATGCAGCTAGTAAAACAGCGCAAAAAGTTTTGTTTTGACCTGACCAGGCACCCATTTGTACACCTGGGCAGGGGAGACAATGAGGCGAGCATTGGATTCGAACCTATGATCTCACGATTAGTCCAACGTAAAACACACTGCGCCACACACCCTAATTACTATTCAGAGTCTACAGTATTTTGATCTATCAAATTTTAGGGGAACGTTGTATTGTGGAAACCAAGCGACACCGCAATGCTCTCATCATGGTTAATCTTCAAACTGTTGCGGGAAAGTGGTATACCAGAAGGTGTCATCAACTTCCTGCCAACCGATGGACCCGTATTTGGAGATGCCATCACCAGCTCTGCTGACCTTGCTGCCATTAACTTTACTGGAAGTGCCAAGTAAGATCATTTTATGTCATATTACTATGTCAATTTCAAAGAATAAAACAATTTTAATGGAAACCAAGTTTATAAAAATGGAATGAATGAAACACCTCAAGTTGCCTACTAGTAAATATGTTGCACCGATTAAATACACCAATCACATTGGTTGCATCCATTACAACTTTATTATCCAAATAGCCAATTCATTTGGTCGTAGCAGACAAAAAAAACAGCAATACAAAAAACACAGAACTAAATATGTATGTCTTGATGTAAAGTCCTTCATTTTGTTTAACCTATCATGTGTACAAACCCGGACTACAAAAAACTATTTTGAATAGTTGAATAGAGGATTTCTTAGTATGCTATAATTTAGTGTTTACTACACCTAATATCTTTAAAATTATTATTGTAAGAAATGTTTGTTTTTAGAACTTTCCGTCACTTATGGAAACAAGTTGGTAACAATCTTGATACATATAAGTCATTTCCAAGACTTGTGGGAGGTACAGTTTTTTTTGTATAATATTAATTCTCTTATATAATTTATTCCTGAGAAAGTCATTACAAATGTTCATTGCACCAACACAGAAAACTACTCTTTTAAATAAATTACCAATCTATACCTAAGGTTAGTTTTGATGATTATTTCTTTTTTTTTGGTATATTCTTAAGCTCTACATTATCACATTTTATGTGTAATGCATGTGCCCATATATGAAAAGATGATGTCATATTGCTACTATATTTGGGCATATCACTATCATAATCAGGCACATCACATTTTAGACAGAGCTTTACTTTTAAAATTGTATTTGATTTTATCAGAATGTGGTGGAAAGAACTACCATTTAGTTCACCCGTCTGCTGATGCCCAGTCGGTCATCAATGGGTCAATGCGATCAGCTTACGAATACTGCGGTCAGAAGTGTTCAGCCATGTCGCGTATGTACGTTCCGGAAAGCTTGTGGCCAGACATCAAAGAAGGAATGATGAACATCCAAAAACAAATGAAAGTTGGTCCAGTAAGTACAAAAGTTCTGGAAAATCTTTTCTCAAGGGGCACAACAAATCAGAGAAAGAGTTTCATGAATAATTCATGAGGGAAATACAACTGTGGATTAATGTATCTAGTAGGTAGGTTAGGCCTACCTGACCTGGCCTAGGCCTTGGCACAGACTGGGGCAAGCAGGGCTAGGCTAAGTAGATATGACTGTGGATTGTGGAAGACTGAGGAAGGTTTTAATTCAGATTTCCTTTTTTTTTTATTTACAGGCTGATGATATGACTATGTTTACTTCAGCTGTTATTGATGCCAATGTATGTTAAATTATTTTTTATCATTAACATTTACATTTTTTAAAACTTCAACAAACATATCAAAAATGGATTACAATAAATATATACAGTAGTAGGGATTTTAACTTAAAATCAAAACAAGTCACATTTTGTTTTAATAATTTTAAAAACTCCATATACCGCTAAATACTATTTTAAATAATTCTATTGTTTAATCGTTAACAGTCATTCAACCGAATCAAAAGCTACCTAGATCACGCTAAGAGTTCCCCAAGTTTAAAGGTCATTGCTGGGGGAAACTGTGACGACAGCAAAGGATACTTTGTTGAGCCTACCATTTTAGAGTCTTCTGACCCCAAGGAGCGCATCATGGAGGAGGAAATATTTGGTCCAATTGTGACCGTTTATGTTTATCCTGATAACAAGTTTGACGAGACAGTAGATTTAGTAAACAACACATCACCATTTGGACTAACTGGATCATTATTTGCCAAAGATGAGTAAGTCGTTAAAATAACTTTTTTCTATATATTTTCTAGCTAAGTATTTTAGATTCCCATCCAACAAGTAACTGGCCAATTACAATATATAATATATTGTTCTTAAAACCAAGGCAATCTAACAACAGTCCTTTGATCTTATGGCTACCTGCGACAAATACTAACAGTACTGTACAATGATTATATTCTCTGCGGCGCTCTCGGTGTCTTGTTAAGGGGTGTGGAACTGATTGTGTCGCAGCCACAGATGAACCCTTTGATATCCCGAGCTGAGCATCTGGTTAGATTGTCTTAAACCAAGTCTCATTTGAGGCTTATGGAGTTTCAGGTTGAAACCCTGGATCTTTGGATTGGAAGGCAAGCATGTCAACCACCACTAATACAACTACTGTACACAGCCTTGCAGGGTAGGGACATGTTAACCACCACTAATACAACTACTGTACACAGCCTTGCAGGGTAGGGACATGTTAACCACCACTAATACAACTACTGTACACAGCCTTGCAGGGTAGGGACATGTTAACCACCACTAATACAACTACTGTACACAGCCTTGCAGGGTAGGGACATGTTAACAACCACTAATACAACTACTGTACACAGCCTTGCAGGGTAGGGACATGTTAACCACCACTAATACAACTACTGTACACAGCCTTGCAGGGTAGGGACATGTTAACCACCACTAATACAACTACTGTACACAGCCTTGCAGGGTAGGGACATGTTAACCACCACTAATACAACTACTGTACACAGCCTTGCAGGGTAGGGACATGTTAACCACCACTAATACAACTACTGTACACAGCCTTGCAGGGTAGAGACATGTTAACCACCACTAATACAACTACTGTACACAGCCTTGCAGGGTAGGGACATGTTAACCACCACTAATACAACTACTGTACACAGCCTTGCAGGGTAGGGAATTGTCACCCCAAAGGTCCTAAATAAGTGTACTCTGTATTCTTCTAATAAACATGATTTACATTTATATTGTAAACATTATAAATAATATGAATCATACGTAATTGGAAAATGAAAATGTTGCACAGTTAAACATTCTAGAAGTATGATCATGGTTCTCAAGCATTTAATATACTGTACCTAGGCCAAAAGTAACTGGTCATTTAATATATACTGTATATATATATATTATTGTTTCCATCAGAAATGTCATTCAAGTTGTTGGTGACAAGTTGAAACATACTTGTGGTAATTTCTACATTAATGACAAGTCTACTGGATCTGTTGTAGGCCAACAACCATTTGGTGGCGGCAGAACCTCAGGTAACCATTCATCCTAATTAATGTTAGCAATATAAACAGCAGTTCTTTTAGAAACAGTGTTAAAGTCTATAGTATTTACAGGTTGTGTCTGAACAACTTAACTGGATTAACATAAGCCACTTGCTATGCCATAGCTTAATAGCTTAAAACTTCCAATGACTTATCAACCATTTTTAATATAGTCTCAAGTAATATTATACTAACCCTAATCCTATTATTTTTCAGGAACCAATGACAAATCTGGGAGCCCATTTTACCTGCTAAAATGGACATCACCACAGTCAATAAAAAGAACACACACTCCTTTATCAGAATGGAGTTATTCACATATGGAGTAATAGCCAACTAAAATTAAAAACATTGAAACAAAACAACCTTGCAGTTAAAAGGATAGTCCCCAGTATTTCAATTTGCTAACATGTGAAATATTTTGTTTAATAAAATAGTCAGCTGATGGTAACGGGTAACGAAGCATTAGAGGTATTTGGTGAAAGGTGTTTTTTTAAGCTACAGGATGCATCCTAGCCTAGAAGGTTAAAACAAATCTGACCCAATTTTCCTTAGAAGTATTAAATTTGTGATAAACTGATTTAGTTACATCCAAGTGCTATGGCAAACTTTTTTAACCTTTTCATTTTAACAATGCGTTTAGAGGCGCAATTTTTCAGATTAATAATTTTAAGTTTAAAGTGAATAGGATTTTAAATGATATTTTAGCCCTATTAATTTATTGTAATAATACACAGTATTATTTATTAAAAACACGTTATTGTTTGTGTCTGTATTGTATTGTTTAACAAAGCATAATGATGTAAAAAAACAATTATTACAAGGTGCCTGTTTTATGCTAGGAATGTTGTATTTGAGATGTTCCTTATTCCGGTTGGTATGTTAATGGCACAAGCAGGAGAGCTCCCGGAATGGGGTGTATTAGTTTATCCGAATATGCCCTATTGTATTCTAAAAATAAATGCATTTTCAAACCACCCAATCAGATTGCTTGTAATTGTAGAACATCATAACCGACCAATTATGAGTGCCATACCTCATTTAATTTTTACTGAAATATAATATTGCAATAATAGTTATATATTATTGTATTAATAGCTTTTGATTTAATTTTTGATATTGGACATCCTTTATGTAATATACATATGTGGTGGTTATTTACATATTGATCTATAATAAAAGAAATCGGATTTTTCTTTTTATTTTTGGTATATTTGTGTTTCATTTTAAATTGTCAATAGGTGTTTGTGTACATGTGTGGACATTTATTTCCGACTGAAATAACATTAAAGGGGGAAAAAAGTACATGGCAGTCAGGGTCAAATCTAGAACTTGTGCAAAAGCACTTGCCACGACTTGACCCCTTCAGTAAAATAAGGTGAAATAGCAGTTTGTAAATCATAAATTAATTCAATATTACCTATTTATACGATTATTGATATACACTCCTTGAACCAATAAAATGCCCCACAAAAAAAATGGATAAATGGTGATGTTTCTAGGCGTCGATCTTGGGTCCAGAAATTGAGAGCCTACCATTTCACAAATAAACATTATTCAATATTTAAATAATAGGTAATTTGTATATAGTACATATTAAATTAAATATTTATTTTACATATTCATACCCATTATAAAATGGATGATTACATGGCCATTCTTTGCTCATTTATTTTTGCGACTACATTGTACATTTTTGTGCATGTCTTTTTGTTGTCTTTTTCTGCGAGTATGTTGTACATTTCTGCGAGTACATTGTAGGTTTCTGCAAGTAAGTCATATATTTCTGCGAATACATTGTCTGTATGTAATTTTATTTATAGCCGTGATTGCCTTTATACATATTATGTAAGCTGTTAATGGTTGTAAAAGATGAACATTTTTTTGGGAAAAAAAATCTTCAAAACGAGGTAAAAAAACAACACTAAACGAGTCAGACATTTGATAGATTTGTTTTATTCTTGCGCATTCAAAATTAGCGACAATGCCATCACTTTCACATTATAAAAACAACTGTTCATCATAAGAGAACAAATTCATCAAATCATTTCTGCAAGATATTAAAAACCAAAGCCATGATAGTTCAAAAACAATACCAGGTAAAGCAGAATTTAGAAAACAACATAGAAAAATTGGATTATATAAATTTTCTTAAATAACTGAAGTCATACAAACCTTAAGAACTGGTATCCAATCCAATTTGAGTAAGTACCAGTTTTTAAAGTTGGTTATATAAAATATAAAATAAAAAATAATATACTACATTAATTATAAATTTTATTCATATTGTCCAATAAATTGACAACTGATTCCAATCATTTACTGGTGAGGAATGAGATATCTATCAATCTGCCCCTGTATGTACAGGACCGTATACTGTATGTTGTTCCTAAAGTATCGTATATGAAAAATAACTTACACAAAAGTATATAAATTATTTTAGATTAAAACTTCACCAATGTAATAAAATTTAATATACAGATTCAATATACTATATATGCATACTATGTGTAAATTATATAAAAACAATTAAAATATATTGCACAAACAAATGTAAATAACAGATTTAAAGTTACGAATCATTTTAGAATATTTTACAAAATGATATTACGCCGGTGGTGCTTCCTTGCTGGTGTAGTGTGGGCGAGTGGTGCCACATGCTACTGTGGCACTTTTTTTAGTTCATTACCTAGCTTTTAGCATACCTTTGGGTATACCAAAGCAAATGTATTGCCTTGGGGTAACAAACATGTAATAATTTTGTGTTTTTAAAAGATCCTCAACAATTTTTATAAATATTTATGGACCACCATATCAAAATTACTCTACTGCAGTTATTACATTCTATTCTGGTTACTGTTGATTCTGCTTATAAAATTATTTATCAAGATTTTTTGGGTAATCCTGAACATCTCATATAAACACCATGTCACGAATGAGGAAGTCAGCAACAGGATCAAGCTGCAAGAGAGCAATTGGACCATACAGAGACCTGATATCAATTGTGAAAAGCAGAAAGCTGGAGTGGTACGGACAGCTGACGAGATCCAGTGGGCTGGCCAAGACCATCCTACAGGGTACTGTACCAGGAGGGAGAAGGAGAGACAGACAGAGAAAAAGGTGAGAAGACAACATCAAGGAATGAACAGGTTTGACCTTTGTTGACTCACAACGAGCTACAGAGGACAGAGACCGATGGAGGAGGATTGTCCAAAGTCAGCAGTGATGCCTCAACAACCCTATCAGGGGTTAGGAGACAGAACTGAACTGACTGACACTCTGATTACAGTATTACTGCCGCATACATAAACCTATAACTAACCTAATATGTTATTGCAGTAAAAATATAGTTACTGCAGTACCTGCAGTAGAATAATTTGTATATGATCCCTTATTTTCATACACCATACCATATTATACTTAAGAAAACACAAGGTGCAGAGAGTTTATATTTTTCAAATGTTAGATATTAGCAACTTGTTTAGACCGTCCATTGATGGCAGAAGATTGGACAGTTAGGATCATATGGATTTGTCCAGTCAAGTTGACATTGTCGCTCTTAATAATAAGAACATATAGAATACAATAATCTAACTAATAATATATTTATATAGATAAACTTTTATACAATTCAATATTCGTTTACAAATGTAATCCATAAAAAAAAATTACTATACAACAATAGTACAGTATACTTGAAAGATTAAAAATTGGCATTTATATCCATTAACAGTTTTTAACCTAATTTTTAATTATTAAAAATATTAGTATTAAGCTATAATAATCAGTTATACATAACACTTCAACAACCAAACTGTTCAATATAAACATCTTTTTCTATTAAGAGTTAGTACTTATATCCACAATCAAGTTGAACAAAATGTTCAAAAATATACATCCTTTTTCAAAAGTATGAGCAATATTCCTCTATGATATTAATCCAAAAAATGTAAAAAAGGCACACACATCTCTCGCATCTCTCAGAGACACATCAATTTATATAATCAGTTTGCACCATATCAAAGACACATTTATATATTTTTACTAGTTTACTATATAACCTTGGGTGTAATCCCACTTCGGGTTTAATCCCACCCCCTACATTATGTCTGATTTCACAAACAGGCATATCCCCGGGTATAGTCCCAGTATTGAATTTTGTTCTGGATGTAGGCTTCTCTCTAGCCAGTTTAGATAAGTTTTTACAAGAATGCTTTACCAACAATTTTTTTCCTGAACCAGAGTTTCCCCCAGTATTGTGCCACCCAAAAGTCAACACAATTTCGTGATATAGGGGGTGGGATTACACCACAGGATATACATTAATAATTAATTTTTTAGAAACCCTTATACTCTATATGATTATGTTTCAAATTGAGAAGTTTATCTAATTTCATTGCTTGTGTATAAATTTATCAAATCTGTACCTATCAAAGATACAACTAACATTTCTAACCTCATAGGCAAAGGTATTAATGAATACAATTAGAAACAAATTTAAGGATAAACAAGGCCATATACCGGCATGCTCAAATTTGAGTTAGTGTTTACTGACTGACCGACCGACAAAGTGAGCTGTAGAGTCGCGTTTGCACACAACTAAAAAGACACTATGTGAACCATAAATATATAGTTTATGTATCCATGCATTAATGTACCAATCTCTGAATATAACCTGGAACAAACTCGAAAAACTAATAACACCAATATAGACAATACAGCAATTCATATGTATCCAAGTTTATAACTGGTGTGAATAGGAGTATGGCTATTCCTAATATTGGTATTAAGATTGACATTAAACTGGTGTATGCTGCCATGTGATTGGTCAAAATGGTTAATACAATTTTTTTATTCTGGAGTGATAGTGAACAGATGTGAACTTACAGTATAGTTCAATACATTGTCCCCAAACATGAATATTGTTCAGACATTGGATAGAAAATGTTATTAAAACTGGCACTTTATCTAAGAGCACATGGAATGCAATGGCAGTTGCACAAACCATGAAGGAAAAAACCTCCATGCACAAATTACTTCAATGATCTACATCAATACTGTTTATCTACTCATTTAATTTTCCACTAACAACTAGTTAAAGCAACCGAATTGTCCATCCAAAGACAATGGTCTGCCCATGCAAGAAGCATTTATGACCTTAATCGGCATGTGGATCTTCTAGAACGGCACCTATACAAATGTGGTCTTGAAAAAATTATCCACACTTATTGTATAAGAAACTACAAGCTTTAATAAGACATATACAATAATGAAGACAAAATGATGTAATTTACAATTAGAGCAATTACATCTTAGAAACTACAGGATTTCCTAATATACAGACAGTAGCTGACGAAAAGCTCTATAAGGAAAAAAGGCCAATGACATGGATACAATGCCAGTGACATGGTTACAATTTCAGTGACATGGTTACGATTCCAGTACCATGGTTACGATGTCAGTGACATGGTTACAATGTCAATGCCAATGTAATTGAAAATCAATTTCTAACCTAAACTCTTGCTTAGCCTTGCCAATAACTCACATGAATGAAATATTATCAACGTATCATTTAGAAGTACAATAACAAATATATATATATATAATTTATATATAAAAATTTACAGGCACAGAACAAATTCTAAACTGCCCGGTAATATATTAATTCAGCAATCCAAACTATGAAAAAAAGTTTGTATGCAAAACTTAGGTCTGTAAAAAAAACACTGTTGAAAAAGTTATAAAAATCGCCTTAGAATTCTGACCTAGAAATATTTATTTATAACTAAAACCATTAATTAATAATAATACTCAATAAAACTTAGCATTAGAAATAGAAATACTATATTTTCATATAAGTATTTTCAAGACAGTATTTTCAATAAAAGCTATAAGGTAAAATAATAATAAGTATTATAAATATACTAAATACAAACTCTGCTATTATATACAATAAGTACCAATGTGTACTTGTATGCATCTATATAAAGACTTGTTTCTCTCAATAGATTATCTAGTAAAGCACACCTTAAAAACTATAGCCTTAACCACTTTCAATAACCAATATTATATTCATAGCTCGTATATACATTCTACTAGTGATCCTTTCAAACTATGTTTTACTCAATTAAACATTATATACATATGTTTTCCAGATATCAAATAGTAAACAAATTAATATTTAAAACATGATACTTTATAAATAATATTAATTAGTTAATATACTAGAAAATGTATGACGAGTCGTCTCGTCAGGAGAAAATTAAACATGTTTGAAGTTCTAGCAATGACCTATAAACTACGCTATCTCAAGATGACTCCTCTTGTCGAGATTCAACTTAGACAGCACTGACAAGTTAAGACGTTTCGTCAGGCCTTGTCGTACGACACTGTCTGAGTTGGCCTTTACACTTTCCTTTATATTATTATTATTTTATTTGATCTTTAAATGATTCTATGATGATATTGAAATGTTGATTGATCGCGACAACTGCTGATGTTTCATTTAATTACCACCTTTTGTGTAAGTTTTTTTTGTTGTTAAAAAATAAAACTCATGAAAAATATGGAAACGTGTTTTCAAAAAGCTGCCCTTTGTCCAAAAAAAAATTGAATAAACCACAGGAGTAAAAATTAACCTCTTCCCTGCTTCAACTAACAATGAAAATGCTTTAAATGTTTTAACAACTTTCAAATTTCTCTTTGTCAAATGGAAAATCAGTATTTAAAAACAGTACTGTACTTCCAATTTTCAAGGATTTTGTTCGATAATTATAAAATGTAATTATAAAATTTAAAAATATAACCCTATAGCATATGGTTGATCAAAAAACAAAAGACACAAATATTATATCAGTTATGACAAGACATAGAAAACATAAAATGGAATGTACCTGTAAACAGAAAAAGTTTGGATGGGGAGAGAAAGTTAAGTTATTCAAAGGTGTGTTCTTACGGAAAAATTCCAATTGGTTAATTGGTTTCTGTTAACCCTACTCTGGAGGTACGAGGGGTGTCAGAGGTGTACCCTTAATAGGTTCTACTGTGTTAACCCTACTCTGGAGGTACGAGGGGTGTCAGAGGTGTACCCTTAATAGGTTCTACTGTGTTAACCCTACTCTGGAGGTACGAGGGGTGTCAGAGGTGTACCCTTAATAGGTTCTACTGTGTTAACCCTACTCTGGAGGTACGAGGGGTGTCAGAGGTGTACCCTTAATAGGTTCTACTGTGTTAACCCTACTCTGGAGGTACGAGGGGTGTCAGAGGTGTACCCTTAATAGGTTCTACTGTGTTAACCCTACTCTGGAGGTACGAGGGGTGTCAGAGGTGTACCCTTAATAGGTTCTACTGTGTTAACCCTACTCTGGAGGTACGAGGGGTGTCAGAGGTGTACCCTTAATAGGTTCTACTGTGTTAACCCTACTCTGGAGGTACGAGGGGTGTCAGAGGTGTACCCTTAATAGGTTCTACTGTGTTAACCCTACTCTGGAGGTACGAGGGGTGTCAGAGGTGTACCCTTAATAGGTTCTACTGTGTTAACCCTACTCTGGAGGTACGAGGGGTGTCAGAGGTGTACCCTTAATAGGTTCTACTGTGTTAACCCTACTCTGGAGGTACGAGGGGTGTCAGAGGTGTACCCTTAATAGGTTCTACTGTGTTAACCCTACTCTGGAGGTACGAGGGGTGTCAGAGGTGTACCCTTAATAGGTTCTACTGTGTTAACCCTACTCTGGAGGTACGAGGGGTGTCAGAGGTGTACCCTTAATAGGTTCTACTGTGTTAACCCTACTCTGGAGGTACGAGGGGTGTCAGAGGTGTACCCTTAATAGGTTCTACTGTGTTAACCCTACTCTGGAGGTACGAGGGGTGTCAGAGGTGTATCCTTAATAGGTTCTACTGTGTTAACCCTACTCTGGAGGTACGAGGGGTGTCAGAGGTGTACCCTTAATAGGTTCTACTGTGTTAACCCTACTCTGGAGGTACGAGGGGTGTCAGAGGTGTACCCTTAATAGGTTCTACTGTAGTGCATTGAATTACTTTATAATTCACTTTATTCACTCAAATAAATGTTTACCAAGTGAAATGAAAAATATGTTTATGAACCATCATCATAGACTAAGTGGTCTATGTATGAACGAAAATGTGATTGAGCAAATTGCGATTAAGCAAATGCGATTGGGAAAACTGAGATTGAGCAAACTGCAATTGATCAAATGCAATTGAGCAAACCGAGATTGAGCAAATTGCGATTGGGCAAACCGAGATTAAGCAAATTGCGATTGGGCAAACCGAGATTAAGCAAATTGCGATTGGGCAAACCGAGATTGAGAAAAACTACAATTGGGCAAACCGAGATTGAGCAAACTGCGATTGAGCAAACTGCGATTGAGCAAACTGTGATTGAGCAAACTGCAATTGAGCAAAATGTAATTGAGCTAACTATGATTAAGCAAACTACGATTGAAGTTGTATAGTTTTACTGAACTCTGCCAGTAAAGACAGAGTTGACACAGTCTGAGTAATTAAGTCTAGTTAAAAAGTAGACCGTGTTTTGACCAATTGAGATTCGGTGTGAAATCATAAATACGACAGATTATTTGTTTTCACTGGAATATTCCTGGAGATTATTGAATCTACTTGGAAGAGGAGAAAATAAAAAGCATTAAATAAACTTAAAAACCACTGGAAATCAATGCAAAATCACACACATACAGGCTGTAGATACATATATAAATTATACAATTTTAAAAAGTTATTAAAATATAAAAGTTAAATTAATTCTCTCGCTACAATCCATAAGAGTTGTGGAGAACTATGTTTCAAAGAATCAAAAATGATTCTATTTAAATTACAGTTAGTTATAATAGTTTTATACATCAGAAAGTTAGGTGACCAAAAGACAGACGTACTGTCCACTGACAACAGCTACTTGACCATAACGTACTGCCCACTGACAAAGGATACAGCTACTTCACCATCAAGAACGTACTGCCCACTGACAAAGGATACAGCTACTTGACCATCAAGAACGTACTGCTCACTTACAAAGAATACAGCTACAATTGACCATCAAGAAGGACAAGTATATCCAACCGTGGTGTTGGTCCAATGTCTGCAGTTGTTTTAGATCCAACCAGAGGAAACGGTTCTGCATCAAGAATCAACCAGATTAAATTGTCCGGTCTTGACTTGTTTCATCACACACTTTTTGATCTGAGATGAGAAAGCAATTCTGAATTAATATTACAGAAACATGTTTCTTTCATGCCTTTATAAAATAAACAAAGGGGGAAATAACCAAGCATGGCAGGGATAAAGAGAAATCAGTGATGTCAAAGAAACAAAACAATTTTTATAATATTATAGGAAGTTAAAAAAAAAATTAACTAAAATCTTTATAATCAAACCATTGTATAAGTACTATAACATTAAAAAGGACCTAATTTGTAATACAATAAATACTGTTTGGGCAATGAAGACACGTTTAAGTAAGGTAGTTTTTAAACTGGGCATTATTCGTCAGGCTAGTAGTAGTAGTACTAAATTCAGTCTGTATTATCCCTAATTTGGGCTTTTGCAACAAAATCAATTACGACCACACAACAGTGGAACTGTAGCTGTGTGGTTAAAATGCTTGCCTTCCAATCCCTAGATCCAGGTCCATATAAACAAACAAGGTAGAGCCAACCACTATTCAGGAGAAACTCATTAAGCGATGACCCTTGACCCTATACAGTATTTGTAATGTTCCGAAATATACATACAAAATCTAGTAAACAGAAATATATCAAATGAAGTACAGTAACATTCCCAAGTAATACCACATTTTAAATTTGTGTTAATGATTTTGTTAAAAAGATGCAATTTTTTTTTTTTAATGCAGGAAATTATTTCACAAGCATTGGTGTTAAAAAGATCAAATTTCTCATTTTCTAACTCATTTTGCAGTGTATGTACTAAGGATGTTCCTGTACTAATATAAATATAATAATATACAAGATGAAATTACGAAGGGAAACTAGAAAATCCAATAATTATAATATTTCAAGTACAATGAAAACAATCATTGTTTAAAATTGAGGTAAATCAAGAATAATGGGAAAGCGTGCAAAAACTTTAAATTAAAAAGGGCTTAACAAAAGGTTTTATTTTTACAATCAGCAGTGCATATTGCATTGAGGAGTGTTTTACAGGCCAATTTTTGTGGCAAAAAATTTAGTACAGTAATAGTTTTCAACTGAAAGAAAAGATAAATCGCAATTCAAGGTGGTTTTTTTTATGCATAAATGTCATACATTTGCTTTTATAACTGTGATTAAATTGTTAAAATAGTATTATATATCGACAATTGAGTAAATAAAGGCGTAGGAAAAAATAGTTTATTAATTTTAAGATGCAAAGATAATTTGTAGGTGTGTAGACTAAAGTGTATAAACATGTTAAGCTCTGTCTACACTATCAAACTAGTTTGTGATGTGCCCAAATATGGTAGTGATATTTCCAATTATGGTAGCGATATGACATCATCATGTCCATATATGGGCACATCACATTTTTTGTCACATAAAGTTTGATAGTGTAGACAAAACCTTAAGTTGGCACAGGAAAAATATATGAAAAGTTGTATAAATGTGTTGCTTTCATTTCATGACACTCTTTTTTATATATCGTTATTTCAAATAAATATTAATTTAACACTTTTTAGTGTAAAATTCAATAATTTCTAGAAGCACATGACACCTATATTATAACCATATATTGATGATATTCTAACACTATATAAATTTACAATGATACATGAAACACAAAAAAATTTACATCAAGTATAGGAATTTTTAACAAGCATAAAACATATAAGACAATAATAATATATTAATACATATCTTTTTACAGTTCAGTGTAATTTTAAATTTTCAGAAATGAACAAATGCTTTTTTTCAATGGTGTGGTTAATTAACTCTGGTTCTTGATTTTAACACCATATGTTGTTGGAAAAAAAACAATACTTTGTTGGGATTGACGGAGAAGTTTGTCAACATTCACACGTTTTATTTGTTTATGTACCATACTTAGATTTGAATAAAAATAACTCTATATACTGTTTGAGATTTTAAAACATCAATTGGTCAGTGGTTCCCAATCTATGGTATGCAAATACAATTGGGGAATTTAGCAGTAAGCAGTTGCGAGACTGAGGTCATGGCATGCAGTAATTATAAGGGTAAGGGTCAGCAATCTTTAACCAATTGGGTCACATGAATCCAAAATGTTGGGAACCACTGAATTAGATAGAAAAGCACAACTGGATTACAATTGAAATAACATCTTCAAAGACAGATAGTTGCAGTATACATAGGGAATACTATAAAAACTTACCAGTCTTCCAAGTCCCAAAGTGCTCTTTTGTATAAACATTAAAAAGTAATTTAAATAATACTTTGTTTTTATTTATCACAAAATAATTGATAACTTAAATATCCATATATTATATAGATATTTTACATTCGGCCTTACCGCGTTGAAACATCGGTTCTCATCAGATCACCAAAGTTAAGCAATGTTGGGCCCTAGAGCTTGGATCTGACTGTATATATGGAGCTGGAGTCCCATTAGGCATTTGAAATCAGCACTGCTGACGAATGGCAGTCCCTGCTTCTATTATTTGTCTCAGACGTATTGGCTCATTCCTTTCTTCTGGTCTAGGTGGGCACTGAATGAGCCCTAACTGCTCAATGATAGGATCAACCAAGGTACTTTAAACTGTCCTGGCTTAGTTTCATCCATCATTCAGATGAATTTAAGACTAATTGTCATTATATTATATATATATTATTTATTGTGTGAAAGGGGATCAGTGATTTACAGTACTGTAAAGACACCTAAACAGCAATGGGCTGTTTGCACCTAGTTCCTCCATGCATACCAAAGCATTGAGATGTGGAGAAAAATCTTTTCATAATTTAGCTTTTATTAATTACATTTAGAAAAACTGGTTAATTGATAGCACAAGATTAATGTGTTATTAAGTAAGTATTTTATCTTCAATTCAATGATAAATATAATCAAAATGAGAGACAACTTCATGTACATTAAAACCCCTATTAAGGGGGCACCGTTGGGACCCAAAAACATGAGTTGGCTAATAGTGTTAAAACATACATTAACTGCCTCTCAATCGATTCAGTGTCCCCTTAATGGGGGGTGTCCCAAAGGAGGGGTTCTATTGTAAATGTTAATGTTTAATAATCTATTTTCATAAGTGCTAATGATCTATTTACCTGTTTTGGCAACGCTTCATAAATCTTTGAATCTTCCTCGCAGCTGACTGTTCACGCTTCATCTGAGCCAGTCGTCTGAAAATTATACAAAAATAACAATTTAATGACTTTGTATTATGAAATTATTATGATATGAAAAGCTGTTTATTATCGATATTTCATATTACTGCTTCATATTTATTGCTAGGAAAACATAAAAAAAAATCAATTTTCAAATGCTATTCAGTAACACTATAAAATCAGCATATTTCTTTCATGAAGGTTAGCTAGCATACTACTATATAAATTTATATTACAAAAGGCAATGATGGTAAAAGAAAAACAAGAAATACAGAAATGTAAGAAAAATAATATACTCTATAATATTAAACATTTATTATTATTAGTCAATTAAATTAATTTATATTAGAGTTTTAAAATAAAAGATAAACGTTTAAAAATAATGTACTCTATAATATTAAACATCTATTATTATTAGTCAATTAAATTAATTTATATTAGAGTTTTAAAATAAAAGATAAACGTTTTAAAATCATAATTTTTATTTTATCTTATTTCAATCATATCTTCGGAAAATCCACCACTTACAGAATTGAACATACAAAATGAAAACAACAACATAAAAGCTTTTGAAGAAATAATATTTAGTTTATTTATTTGGGTGTGCGCCGTTAGAAAGTATAGTGTATGAATTATAATAGGGAGCCTTATAATATTTAGTTCTAGGAAGTTGGGTGTGCGCCGTTAGAAAGTATAGTGTATGAATTATAATAGGGAGCCTTATAATATTTAGTTCTAGGAAGTTGGGTGTGCGCCATTAGAAAGTATAGTGTATGAATTATAATAGGAAGCCTTTGTTTGGAGGACCTAGTTAACAGTTAAATAGCCGCTCCATAATTCTCTTTTCTTCCTCATATCTTTTTACTTACAAATTTTATTTAATTTATTTATATTTTTACTTAATGTACACAACTAATGATCAAATAACAGTTTTCTCATCACATCATACAACGTGCATTTCTATACTAACAAATTTGTCAAAACTTTCTATTATTTAAAAGTCGAAGATAGTCGGGTCTCGGATTCATTCTATTGTCGCCACAGATTGACTTCTTCATCAGTACTTCTATGAATGGATGATTAGTTGGGAACGCAGTAATTAATCGGAAAAACACCTTACGACGGGAAAAACTTCTTCATTTGCTTCTTTGACGGAAAATTTGTTATCTATTATTGTCTTTTATTTGTTGTATATATTTTAACAAATGAATAAACTTAAAGAAAAATAAACAATATGCATAGGTTTAACTTGTCGCAAACCTAAAGCTCCATATAAACAATCTGGGTTTTAGTTTTATTACCTGAACCGTTGTTGGATTACAATGGCAGCGTGTCTACTTCTTCGGAACTTCTCCTGCTCTCGGTAGGCACGGTAGTGGCTTTGAATGATAATGGCTGCCTCCCGACTCTTCTTGAACTGTTTGTAGTTGTGGTATCCACGGAAACGGCTCTGGATGACACGAGCCGCATCAGTCATTTTCTTAGTCTGTATGCAGGCATACTGTATAAAATATTATTTTAAAAACAAAATTTAATCAGTAAAAATTAGTCAGAAACAAAAATATAATTAGACATTAGAATATAAACTTATTAACAATAAATAAATAAGGTATATTAAAGCATATTTAAAGTTTGCTTAATTTACATATTGGTCAGTGATGAAGGCCTTAGTCAGTGAGCCATCCAGTTGGATAGCCAAACATGATTTAGGATAATATACAAATAATGAATGTTTATGAGTGCAATGGTACAAATAATGGCACGAGGTGAATGATGAAAGGTTATATCAACGAGGCAAAGCCGAGTTGATATAACCTTTCATCATTCACCAAGTGCCATTATTTGTACCATTACACGAATACAAAACATTCATTATTTGTTTTATATAACATCTAAATAACAAACAAAAATGTTTCAAAAAGTACTATTTAACGATCGTTGAATAGTGCGTACTATTGCACGCCATGTGACCCACATTCGTCCAATCAAATGACAGGAATTTATATAGGTGTTATATAATAGCTTTTAACAAGGTGGATTGGACAGTCTACACACAGTCTACCATACGTCACTGAGTAGTTCATGCAGGTTGTTCTGTTGACTCAAACGTGATGAACGTCTATGATTACCAAAGAAAATTTCAACTTACAAAATTTGCGTAGTCAAAATTCTGCTTAACTTGTTTGTATCGTCTGAAGTAGTTTTGAATGATAACAGCTGCCTCAAGCTCTTGTTGTTTCTGACGCTGTCGACCCTGAGGATGAAGAATCCAAAGTAAGAAACAATGCATTGTATGGCTTAGAATGAAAAAAAAAACCAATATACGTCCACACTATTTGTATAACCAGGAAAAAGTGAAATTAGTAATTTTACTTTTTCCTGGTATACCAGACCGGAACCGCGCTGGAACAGATGTGAAAGACCCTTAACATATGTATACATCTATACCCCTTTCACACTGCCTGGCAAAACTCTGGAGTTTATACAAACAGGGACACTGGCGTTTTGTATGGTTTGTGCGCAACTGTGTGTGTAAAGTCTAGAGTTTTGCTAGGGGATGTGAAAGGGGTATCAGTTACCTGATACTGTCGGAATGCATTTTGTATGACCAAGGCTGCCTTATACAGTTCAAGTTGCTCATGGTCTAAGAAAAAACAATGTAGATATATTAGTAATACTTATATGTATTATTTAAAGCGTTGGCTACACTATCAAACTAACAAAAAAAAATTGTGCTGTGCCCAAATATGGTAGTAATATGACATCATCATGTCCATACATGGCCACATCGCATTTTTTTGTCACATGAAGTTTGATAGTGTAGACAGAGCTTCAGAATTGTATTATGACTCAACTAATTAACACAATAGTAATAATAATAAAAATTTACCTGATAAAGTGAGAAGAGAAAAGCTCTGTACTGTTCCACCAATAAAGTCTCTCAAACCAGAAGGTGGTGAAGGTTCATCAAACGACAGCTCTGATTGGCTAAGGAGGCACGAATCAGTGCTTGCTGGTGAACCAATACTTGCGTAACTAAAAACAAATATGGAATGAAAATAAAGTACCATACACTCTTAATATTATAACATGCGGGTGGGATTTTACTTGAGTGATTTACGGTAGTTTAGGGTAAATCCACTGTTAATTAAATCCCAGAATAATCCTACCTTTTTTTACTAAATTTCGTAGACAGATAATCCACTGAAAAAATTCCATGGCATTATAGGAGGTCAAGAGAATGCACCCTAAGCGTGACCTTAGATCCACCTTGGTACAGGAAAATGCTTTTTCAATTTAATAATCTTTTATCATTTACTTACGCATGGCTCTGATCCATCGGTGTACCTACTCCATGTGAACAAGCATCATTACGCATTGATGTTGAATGTTCTGGAATATTGATTTTGATCCTGTCTGGAAGAGCATCTATGATCTGCTCAGCTATCGACAAGTATTGTTCCTTGAGAAAAGAAAACAAATCATACAAAATTAATCACAATTTTGATCAGATGTTTAGCCTTCTCCGATGTAATGTACTGTATACTCACTAGTCTGGCAGTCATACCATACCATCAAGATTACACTGTACTGTATTTTGAATAGAAGGAAACTAAAAAGAAAGTAAAACGACCCGTAGGAAGACCTACAAGGACATGTAGACACAACAACCAACACAATAACAAACCATCCTACCATAAACAGACAAAAATGGAAACAAATTGTGGAAAGCGTAATGTCAGAAGACTGAAATGTTAAGAAGAAGTAAGTACTTTGAATACAACCCAAACAAAACTTACTTTTTCAAATCCTAGGTCACTTGAAGATGATGATCCAAACGGTGGTAGAAGACCTCCTGTTAGACAAGAGTGGTCACCATTAGAATGTCCTTCAGCTTCTCCCATCTGCATTGGTGAATCCCTTCCATCACCAAAGAAACGTTGTATATTGTCCCTCGTGGTGTCTACATTACAGCTTAAGAAATTATCTGGGCACATTCCAGCTAAGAAGTGTGCATTGGCACTCTCTTCATTTAAAAAGCCCTGACCTAAACTACCTCCTGGACTGGTGGAACTTAGGGGTGATCCTGTTCCAGACAGAAATGAACTTGGGACGGATGCAGGGCTACTTAGACCTTGTGACAATGGTGTGAAAGACCTTGCAGAAAGACATCCAGAAGATGGTGATGAAGACTCAAATGTCATTGGAGAATTATTGCAATTCTGAGAATCAGAAGCTGCCGGTGAAGAGACCGACACCACTGGTGGACAACTGATCTTAGTGGTTGAGGTTGTTGGCTGCTGCCATTGATGTTGAAGTTGCTCAATGTGATGTACCAATGATGCATAACCTCGTAACCTGGCCAACTGTAGAGGTAGACGACCTAGACTGTCTGGTACTGTTAAGCACTGTTGGTTCCAATGGTACAGAAGCAAGGCAGCATGTGTATGTCCAAGAGCACACGACCACATCTAAAACAAGAAGGAATTCCATATAATTACCGTACAACTAAAATAAACAAGCCATTGGCTTGTCTGCCATTCTGGTGGGCATATAATCACTGGGAGCGCAGTGCAGTTTAGTAAAAGCTATCTTAGCTTCTATACTTACCATTGGTGTACATGAGTTTTCATCTACAATAATAGGATTAGCTTCCAATTCCATAATCACATTCGGTTTGCTTTAAAATAATTACAAAAACATTATTATATAAAGAATAGGAGGTCACCATAACTATTTGGTAATGCAGTTAGCTGACATTGTAGGAGGTCACCATAACCGTTTGCTAATGCAGTTAGCTGACACTTAACACCTTAATTGGCCTGATTTACCTCCAATTATGAAGTGTTACAATAAGTCTGCTATAGCCAAGTGCTGCTGCAAGATGGAGCAGTGTCATGCCACGGCAAAATGACGATAGCTTCAGCTGTACATTGTCCTGCTGTGAGGTGCATGCCATTAGCTTCTCACACACTGTAATCACTCTATCCTCAAAACTTATTGATGTGCTGGGTTGTGAACCACCACTCTACAAAAAAAAAAATAATATATAATAGAATAAATATAATTCCCATTCAAAGATACTGAAAAAATAAAAAAAGGAAGCTCTGAGGTGTGTAACCGGTTGTGACACTGCCAAGTTGAGCTACTGTGCAGATTGTGTTTACTCACCATCTTCCTTATTGAGTACAAGGGTTAAGCAGTCATTACTTTCATCTTCAGTCAACATTGCCTAATAGATTTGTTTGTTTGTTTGGCTGCTCAACTTAGCCTAAGAGTAAGACACTTAGATTTTCAACTTACATTTCCACCAGCAACTTGTTGGGTATGTCCCAAGTCCCTGTTTCCACCTAACCGCTTCTCAATTTGTTCAAGGCGATCTAAAATAGCCATCTTAAAATCATTTTCTACATAAAAAGAAAAGAAATATATGAAAAAACTTTAAACTCTTCTAGGCTCCCCAAAACAATTGTTTTTTTTTCCTGTTTAATCTTCTGAATTAAAAGCATAATAAATGTTAGTTTGCAGTACACCATGTGTTTCCAAAGACAAATAAAGTAAAGTTGAAAATGTCTTGATGTTTTGGTTGTTATGTTAAAACAGTTTTCTGGAGAACGTATCTCCAGAGGATGGTTGAAATTAGCTTGGAAAATATTCTCAACCTCATCCAATTTACTTTTAAAAACTCCTTTTACAAAATTCTTTGGCAGTTATTTTTTACAGAACCTGCCTGAACCAATAAATTCAATAATAATTTACCATCTAAGGGCAACCAGTCTTGTTGTAAACTTGGTTGAGGCATAGCCCTAGCTTTGTATTCAAACAAAACTGCACGGGATACAGGCAAACTGTTATGGGTAACACGCATGACGACCACGCCAGCGGTGTGAGCTAAAAGAAATATTTACAAAAATACATTAAGTTTATACACTTATTATACACAAACAAGCTAAGGAGCTATAATTGTAAAAGGTTCAGTCAATCAATTGGTATAGTTGTACAATGTGCCTTTTAAAAAGACCTTGAAAACTGCACAACATGTACCTTATTATAATGATTATTTATTTATAATTATTATTATATTAATTATAAATAAAGCAGAATACTTACCTGGACAAAAACAGCGAAGAACTCCCGTTTGTATCAATGTGGCTGGCACTACAAACTCATCAAATAGACATGTAAATACACCGCTTTGATTATTCCATGGACCAGTTACAAGAATTTTAACTCCTCCCTAAATTAAAATGATATACAAACTATGTTATGGAAAATGTATTTAACATTAATAAAGGTAAAAGAAGAATTAGATTCAGAAATACATATTATTGACAAAATATGCTTACCTCTGGGTATGACCAGCCAGGAGAAAAGTCGGTTATCTCAAATAAATTCATATTTGCACCCATTTCTGAAGTTAACGCTGTGTCGACTGAACTTACACACATTGCAGTAGAGTTTGCAAGATTAGTACTAGAATTGTGACTAGATGGAGAGTTTGTAAATGCTATGCTGTTTTGAGGGATGTGCGTCAGAGAGTTATGCTTATCAAAACTGATGTCTTGAGCAATTCGACTGAGAGAATTCTGTTTATCAGAGGTTATATCATCATCACTTGTTGAAATGTTATCAAATAGGTCAAATGTGTCCAGATCAAGTTCTGGTGAACTAAGCAAATTAATTGGAGTCGAGGATGTTGTGTTACAAGTACTATTAGTATGACCTTGTGAAGATGAGGTCATCAATGGAGAGCTGGTTGCTGTAGGAAATGTATAAGTAGACTGTGGAGAAATTGGTTTGTTCAACAAACTAATACTATTGCTTTGGTAGCACTGATTTGATTGGTTGACTGTATGTCCATCAATGAATGATTGGTTGTTCTGCGATTGTGCCAAAGACTTTTCTAGTTGATTCACAATATTTGCGCCAGGCACTTGTGTCGGATCACTCAACTGTTGGGATGGTATCTCAAACTGATTCTGATTCAAAAGAAACTGTGCTAATCCAAGTTGGGTGTTAATTAACTGGTTTGTGCCTGCAAAACCTCTATGTTGGTGGTTGAAGGGAAACTGGTTCTGACCAGTCTGTTGTGGATTAAACTGATTGTTTCTGGAATTCATTGACATAAATTGGTCAGTTTGACATGTCTTCTGGTTTGACACCGATTCTGACAGGCCAGAATTCATTTGAATTGTCTGAGAAGGAACTTCAAATTGATTCGGTTGGACCATATCAAGGTGGTTTAATCGAGGTTGTATAAGACACGGCTGTGCATTATTCTGCAACATAAAACTACTTTGTGGTTGATTTAATGATGGAACACTCTGTTGCAATTGCTGAAAAGTATTAAAGGGGTTTTGAAAGCCAGACAGATCTTGTTGTTTCTGTTCTAGAAAGTGATTGTGCATGTTTACTACTCTTGATGAATCTTCCTGTCTTGACATTAAAGTATTTGATTGTAATTGATTTGTTAATGAGGGTTGATTGATAACACCATTATCTGAACTTAAATGTTGCCTCTGCTGTGATGTCTGCTGAAGTCCAGCTTGGTATACCACATTCCCCGTTGTCATACTAGAGGAAGCTGGTGCGCTCTGGCGGATTTCTGGATTTGGGGGAATATTGTGAAAAGTCATGCTTCTAATTGCCTGGTGGGCATTAACTGTCTGGTGGGCATTAACTGTCTGGTGGGCATTTACAGTCGTTTGGGCAGTTGTGTTTTGCTGACCATTCTGTTGAGTATTTATTGTTTGTTGGGTATTTATAACATGTTGTGCGTTTACAGTCTGCTGTGTGATTGTAGATGGTTGGATATAACTGGTTTGTTGATCATTTATTTTCTGTTGTCCGTTCAAAGTTTGTTGAGCATTCATTGCCCGCTGGGTCTCCAGCATTCTCTGGGTAGATATAGCCTGTTGGGTATTTGAAATATGTTGTGTAATATCCTGTAAATTTGTTTGTGGCTGAAAATGTATTGTCTGCCGACTTTCTATCTGATCAGAAGTTTGAGCAGACTCTCCATTGTTTTTAACAGGTTTCGCTATGTTTTGGAGATGTTTTGCTAAATCAGTTGGCACTTTTACAACGTTCTGGTAGTTTTTCGGTTGATCTTGGAACCGATTTTTACAGGTGTGTAACGTTGGATCATTGTCGACCATTTCCTTAAGTTCTTGCGACACTTCTGCAGTGATCCTGGGTGGTTCAATCCTAACCTTTGATTCGCAAACAACATTTTCATTGTCATCCGAAGACTGCTGTATCTGGGTTTTGAAGGAATCAGATGCAAGTGGCTTATTTGGCAGAACCAAAGGATCAGAATCTTCTGCCACTGGTTGGCTGTTACATGCAACCAAAATCAAGTTATTACCCTGAACAGATGATTGGTCGATGGTCAAAACCTGTCGATTGTCAGGGTTAACCTCTTCACCTGTCTGGTTTATGATCTTGAGAATTGTAGGTCCTGAATGTCCACCAGCAATGTGGTATGGTATCACTTGATAAGCTGCTTGAGATCCTGTTAGTAGAAAACAAATTTCTGTTAGTAGAAATAAGAATTAGGTAAACTCTTTAATGTTCATATTTTGTCTGTAAGACATTCTCTCTGTCCACTGATTAAGTTGAAGAGCTCTTACCAGATGGTCCTGACATCTGCTGATCAATCCTTGGTAAGAGCATTCTAAGAGGTCTTGCAATGTCCTGTTGATCTTCAACCTTCTCTTTTGACAGCATTTCGTTCTTCTGCTGTGTTAAATAGTAATGCACAATGGCCTCAGCTACATCAGATCCCTGTAAAATAAATGAATATCAATTCGGTCACCTTTTTTTAATTATTAACTTCACACCTAAATAATTTGGCAATTGGCTTCATGCATCAAAGTATACCCATCTTTTGAAAGATGCACCAGGTTCTTTTTTAAGTACACATAAGATATGAACACTGGACCTACTTAAGACTTGTTCTACTACCAAACCATTGCTTTTTTCTTTTTTGTTAGTATATTATTGTTGTCAACTTTGTTTTCTGTCTTTTTTATGTATGAATTTGAAAATTAAAATTTAAAAAAAAGCGTCGATATTATGGTTAGTTGGCTTCCTTGGTCACAAAGCCACTAAAACCACTTAATTCCAACATAAACAAGCAAATATTAAAGGGCCTAAAATATTCAGAGCGAAGTGACAAATATTCTGAAACCAATCTAACACTAGAGAAGACACCAATATGAATAACCAAACTAATGCTAATTTATATTGAGACTAAAAATAAATATCTTTAAATAACATATTACAGTAACTGTATAAATTGTATAAACTGATATAAATCCACGATACCCAGATGTTCTAACATTTAAACACCGCTATGCCCGTACATACGTACTAAAACACTCCTCTAAAATGAGTTTCCACGTTTATGGTCAAATCTACCAAATGAAATTAAGGACTCTGTAGTTCTTGAAAATACTAATATATTTGCTATGAAATTGAAAGAACATTATAAATATTAAATTCCTTGGGTACTGAAATTTGACTAAATTAAGAATAATTTGGTACTGTAGTAATAGGCTATATACTTTCACTTAATTAGAATTTATTTATATTAGGATCGTTAATGTATATTTTATCTATCTTTATGTACTGGATGTCTAAGGATGGATAAGCAAGCCTGCGAGCTACAGCGATTTCAATTGCTTTTGCTTATCCTTGCCTCCTTAGATTTGCACCTGTCTTGTTTTTGTTACCTTGTTTTAAATGTATTTCGATTTTTAAGGCTAAATAAAGAATGAATGAATGAATGAATGAACTCATACTTATAAAAATAACAAGTATAATATTTCTACGTTGCACACATGTTATAAAATAAAATTATGGCCATATGTTTTATTATATAAAAAATATAAATATCTATCTAAACTACATGCATAATGTATATAATATTGTAGTTACTGGTAAGTGTGTATGTTTAAACAGACATGTTTCTACTTAATCTTATAAAACCATCACTGTCTTGGTAAAAACATTACATTTTAAAGCTAACAATTCAACGATAATGACTTTTCATATAACATTATTTATAGGTAATGATGCACTACTGGCTTTGATCATAAACACATTCTTTCTTTCAATACATTTCATAGACAAGAAACATCTCTTACAACACACTGATAAATACAACCATTTAAAAGTAATAATTTAATCAACAAAAATGACCAGATATTTAAATTTGTCCATTTCGAGTTGACCAAATGGCATAGGCCTAGGTGTTTATCATCTTTTCTAATCATTTATATCTGTTTTTTCTTGGTATTTTTCTGTATTTGGCAGATAAAATATTAAAATGATTGCTGTTCATTTTAGAATAATTATTGTATTAAATGTTTTGTAAATTCTGAAGATTAATCCTAACTAATAAATGGAGTAGATTTATCATTAGGTGGTATTCTTTCTGCATTTATGAATATTGAATGCAATAAACGCATTAGGTGATAGCTAGGTGTTTTAAGATTCTATGGAATAATACTATAACACTATCACCTAAAAAACTGCTGTGATATTAACATAATGGATGTAATATCAGTTTGATATTAAACAATTTTTAGTATATATTTATAGCTAATTGTATTTGAATTATGAATAATGAAGTGTTTTAACCAATTAGATGCTACTTAAGGTGTTAACGGCGTAGGATAAAAACACCTAAAAATATGCTGTGTACTTTATATGGCAGATTATATACACCAGTCTGTAATGATCAATTTATTACCAATACCATATATTTATTTTACGATTGACCACTTAGATGTTAGATGTTTTTGTATGTATATATAGTTGTTATTACCATAAGAAAATAAATAATAAATAAATAAATTCTATTTTACAAATTGTATATTATAATTTAACATCTTTTCATACAACTGTTCATTCTACAAACTGTAGGGAGTTAAATAAGAAAAAACTGAATGACACAGATGCACGAGTTGAACCTAGAATACCGTACATGGATTACACGGTGGCATCCTTCCATCTTACCACCTAACATGACTCGATTTTTGAATAATTCAAGATTTTGGAATGTGCTGATTTTATCAGTATCATACTGTAGCAACATAATGTGAGGTACTTTAAAGTTTATGAATAAATTATAGTCTAATGAATAATTCATTTTTTGAAATGTGCTTATACCCACTTTATCAGTATCATAGCAATATAATACATGGTGTGATTATATTAGTACATTAAAAGGTTTATGAATAATTCATGATCTTGGATTGTGCTCATACCCACTTTATCAGTATCATAGCAATACAATACTGTACATGGTGTGATAGGTACATTAAAAGGTTTATGAATAAATTATTGTATTTATGAATAATTAATGATCTTGGAATGTAAATATACCCACTTTATCAGTATCATAGCAACATGTGCGAGGAACTTTAAAGTTTATGAATAAATTATAGTCTAATGAATAATTCATGATCTTGGATTGTGCTCATACCCACTTTATCAGTATCATAGCAATATAATACTGTACATGGTGTGATAGGTACATTAAAAGGTTTATGAATAAATTATTGTATTTATGAATAATTAATGAATTTGGAATGTGCTTATAATTATTATACCCACCTTATCCGAATCATAGAAATATAATACATGGCATGAGGGGTAAGGTTTATGAATAAATTATAGTATTTATGAATAGTTCATGAATTTAATACCCACTTCATCAGTATCATAGCAACATGATGAGTAAAGTACTTATAGTTTATGAATAAATCATAATATGAATAATTCATGATTTTGGAATGCACTTATCAGTATGATAAATGATTTGTTTCAGATAAAACATTTACAAAGTAATCCATATTGTATTTGTGGGTTTTACAAGTTTACATCAGTAATAAAGTTTGTATAACATTAGTTTTTATTTTTTGTAATTTTTTTCTTATTGTATTGTATTGTGTCACGAATACTGATGATATAAAAACGCATGTTCAATAAAGTTATTATAAAGTAGTTATTAGTATGGTTACATACTTACATTTAAGAATAAATTTGCATTATGAATATTCATGAATATACTTACAGAATATTCCTTGTTGCCGTTGTTTACTTTCATCTGAGAACCAACAACTGAAAGAGAATTAAAACTCCAAATTTATTCATTTTTAATGGTTTACAATATTTTATTTGTTCATAGTATATTATCATAATTACACAGAAATTACTATGAATTTGAAGCAAGGAATAATGTTTTCAAATAATAATTTCTTGCTATTTGCTTTGAATTAATTTTGAAAATCACTTGAAAACAAAAAACGACTGTTTGGTAGGAATCATGTGGCTCCAACTCTCTCCACCCAGGTGTAAACATGGGTACCTGGTATTAGGTCAAGACACAACTTGATTACTAGCTGCATTATGGGTATGTTTATACTTGTTGATCTGGGTTAACAGTATGTACAGCACTTAAAGTTTTCTCAACATTAGGCGGTTTATAAATACATGAATTTATTATTATTAAAAAGATTAATTTTAAAATCAATCTTTTATATACAAAAATCGTATATAAAAAACATCTAAAAACATACACATTGGTGTTATTTGTTGAAGCAGTTCCTCTCGTGTCCATGTCTTTCCATCGATCGTCAATGGTAATGTTGTCGGCATCCAACGACCAAGGTGAATAGCGCCACCTTTAGAGTCATCTACTGGCATATTAAGATAATGCACTAAAACCATATCTGGGTTCTACGACGAGAAAGTGAACAATTTAACTTATTTTACATTTACCAAAAAATAACAACATCCACCAAAAATTGCAGGAAATAATTATAATATATATATTAGACATGTGACAGAAAGCAAAAGGAAAGATGATTTTCTAGGCTGGTGTTTTGTTCTTGAAATCATGCATTCGATCACTTTTGTCAGGTTTTCACATATATTTATAATGTATATTATCAACATACATTTTTTTAAATACTGGATATTTTTTTTATTATACTGGATATATCTGTATAATACTATTCTAAAATGTTGTTTTTTTATACTTTTTTCCTCCCACAATTTCCAGTGTTTGTTACACCTTTGGTATCCTGCCAGCCAGCCTGCATGTGGGGAGGGAGTGTACTGCGATCATTTTAATAAATCTTTTTTATTTTCATGGGTTTTTTTGAAAAAATATACAGTATAAAGTGACAAACAACATAAAACACTCAAAGTTGGTACAAAAAAGAACGTAACGCAAGGACGTAAACGCAACGCAAGCGTTTTAACCATGACAAGCGAAGTTATAGACAGTTAGCAATCACAAGCGAATAAGCCATCGCTTGTGATTGGTCAATTCACTTGCGTTGCGTTACGTCCTTGTGTTGCGTAGAAAAAGTTTACCTGCAACAGCCAGTAGCATCTTCTATGGAATGTTGGAATAATGGCAGAATGAACATAGCATCCATACAGGCACTGAAATAAAAAAAAACAAATTATGTAATAATTAATATATATCTTGCTCCAATTTAAAAAACAATCTTTGAAAATTGATACTACGAAATGATAGCATGAATGAATTATGAAACAATACTGATTTAACAAATTTTTTATAAAAATTATAACAATATCATTATTGTTATGTTATCTTTACCAATAGTAACTAAAGAAGACAATTGCTATGTGAAATTTGAAAAAATTATTTTATCACATTATATTTGGAAGTTTGTTGATAATAAAGAAGAATGTATCAAAAAGCAATTGTTTTGTAGGTAATAAAAATGTTGCAAATGTCATGATGCATTGAACGTAGGTAGACAAATCAGACAACAGTTCTTTGCTCTGACCCAAAAGGCCTTCCACAGTGTTTAATTTTAGCATCAACACCCACTCAATAGCAGCTTTTTAATAACCTCCAAGCACTTTAAAAGCTACTGTACTGAGTAGACCGAAAAATGAAAAATTTTCTATGAAAAAGTTGGAGTTGATTATAAATATTTAAATCTGTTAAATTTTCCAAAATGAGGACCAAAACTAATTTTCCATGGACAAATATGGGCAGATACAGGGGGAAGATCCAGGAGGCGGATCCAGAGGCGGATCCAGGGGGAGATCCAGCGGGGTGGATCCAGGGGGTGGAGCTTCAGGAGTACGCTTCTTCTAAATAACACTAACAGCTAAAATGTATTATGAAATACAGTTTAATATTTATTTTTGACAGTATTTTGACAATATTAATGTTAGCGTACATACACAGTACTCTATTTAAATCTGGTTCTTCCATTTAATTCAATTTATTTGGGAAAGTTATGAAATTTGGCTTTAATTTTGTCTTACTGTACCTGTACTTGCTGCAAGCAAGTTAAAATAAAAACAAAACCATAAAAAGTAGACTGTACAAACAGTGAAACACATGATAAATAAATTACTGTATCTTTATCATAAAATGGTTTTACTTTACTTCACATTAATGAGTTCACACTACCTAACTACTTTACAGTGTATGAAAAATTAAATTGAATATCTATAAAAATCGAAGTGTATTCATACTGTACAGACAAAACAACGCTGAATGGCAACAATGATTCAATGTGGCTTACAATAATTATTAAGACGTTAATTCACTTCCAGATGAAATGCTACCAAAGCATCATTCCAAACAACTTATTGATTTTTATAATGTATTTATAATCAACTGCTGTATGTTATAATGTGTATTTTATAATTCAGAAGGCTAATTTAATATAACATTTTAAATTCAAATTAATTTTGTTTTTTTCAATTTAATAAATCATCAGAAAGAAATAAATCAGAAGAAATACAGTACTACTAGTATTGTGGATTTTTAAAAATTGGAATAGTTTAAAAAAACGCTATTAAAATATCTAATATTATTTACATGTGATTTTGTCCCTTTTAAGAACAAAATTAATTATGTAAGAAAAATTATAATCTAAAAAAATCAGACAAATGCTCTATGCTTCTGATTAAAAATCCTGAAAAAATATATATTTGATCTGCTTATTCCACAGATTTTTGTTGAATAAAAAACATTTTCAAATATCTTTGCAATGAAGCTTCACTATGAAATTTAAAATAAATCCTTTATGATGTTCAGTAAGAATACTAAAACATCTCACTTGTACAAATTTGTGTATAGATTTTTTTGTACAATCTGCACAGATAATTTTAAATAGTTTTTTCTTTTCTATTCAACACGTCAGTCCACGTACTTAAATTGCAGTCTGTTTGTAAAGAAAAGACAGGAATAATAATGATATTGTCCAAATCCATTTGTAATCGATCACATACTAAAATGGTAATAAATGAAAACAAATATCTTTATTTCAGTGTCGATATCAGACAGTATGGTTGACATATTTCTCATATATTATTAAAACTATAATTATTCATATTACTCTGCCTGGATTTCAATAAATAATTTGTTAACCTACATATGGCAGATATATTTCTTGCATCTAATCAAACAGTCACAAAAGAATGCAAAAATGTCAAAAATATTTGACAAAAAATATTTTATATATTATTTTGGTGATAAAAAATGATGAAATAAAGTGGGTCACCTATACCCCCGACCTATATTCTTTATCCAAACAATATGAAAGAATAAGTAGTAGTTCTTAATCTTCTTGATCTTAAATTAATTCAATTGTATCTTTATTATTAGTATCAAATCTATGTTTATTATACTCCTGATCAAGTCATGATTTAAAAATAGGTTTTCAAAAAATGGCCAAAAATGTTCATGAGCTAAGCTACTGTAGTTACTGTACGTACTGTATCACTTCAACTGCTGGTATCAAGGTTGAATAGGCCAAGGTCGTGTTCGTACGGTGGTTAAAATAAGCGCTTAATTTCACCCATGCCTCGGGTTATAAATTGAGCGTTGTTCGTACTTGAAATATTTAACCGCTTAAATGCTTAATCGACGAATCACAAACCGGAAATTACGTTTTAAGGTCAGTTGTCTTTACAACCTACGACCCCATTTTCGCACGCTAGTTTCGTGTTGTATATTTTTTACTCGCGATCTTTCTTTACAATAACAATTACTTGCTACCTTTTACACTGCTTATCCTTGCGACAAACCTTATGCCTCTTAACGCCGATAATCCTGCCGAAATATGCCTTCTCCTGACGACCATTATTTTACTCATTGACGAAGAATTTGAGCCCAATGTTACACGACGGAAACACCACCGACCAGCGGCTCCCCGACCAGCTAGGCCTACTAAGCGGTCTACACCAACAAGGACAGCACCAGCTGACGATCGCTCTCGAAGCGTGTATGGAAGAGTTTCGTAGGAGAAATGACGGGCCTAGGCAGCGAACGTTTGTCAAAATTTGACACATTGCCTCTATCGGAGATTTATTATCCTCGAAGGCCGAGTATAATTGGATTATCGCTGAAATAACCTGCAAATTTGGTGAACATTTTACCTCAAATTTTTTGTAGCCTGAGGCAAAAGTTAATTGGATCACGCGAACGGAAATCGGGAATAAGCTGGTATTTTCAACCCCTACGAACAGGCCCCAATTCAGGGGAAATGGAGCTCGTTCGCACCTTCGAACCTCCCTGGCTATAGGCTTGATGCTTTTATTGAATAGGCTGGTACCTATTTAACTTACCGGTGGACAAATTTTAATGTGTTAATTTGTTTTAACTAGTTGTACCTTTTATACATATTTATATATTTTTATCAAATTTTGTAAAATACTATTTTTCAGCCTTTTGGCTGCCGTTGTATTTTTGATGTCTTTTATGAATAAATATACCTGAATATTTACAGGTGCCTGCAAAAATTATTTAAGCCCAAGTTGCACCAGAGTGCTTACCTCAACACCTAGAACTTTCAGCTTCATGTGATCTTCTCGTGTAGTCTTGCCATCCTTACGCTTCTTCCAGATGTAACCATCCTTCCGATGTTTTACTTTCTTACGATTGAACAAAAACAAACAACCGCTGTGTGGTCTACATGTATAAAAAATTATTGAAAAAGGAATTTGAATCATAAAAGTCATTTTTAACGAATCAAAATATAGTTAAAGATATTAAATAAATTAAAAAAGAAAACATCACAAAACAAAGATGTACTACAAAATAAATTTGTAGTACTGACAGTAATAGTGTATCAAAGGACTATAAAAGATTATTAGTTTACGTGACTTGTTTCAAAATATATACATTTTTCTAGTGCTCATGCATTTGTATCATTACTCAAATAACACTGATGCATAAAGAATAAATTTCTACTTAAGTATGAAATCAAACCTAATGTCTTCTTTTCATTCTTTTCTCTCATAATGAAAAAAAAGAAGAGAAAACTAAGTAGCCGAATGCATGGCATATCGGAAGACATGATTCAAAAACAAGGGTACATTTGGAAATGAAAAAGAGTCTAGACCTGTAGATCAATCTTTAATTCCAATGATCTTAAAACCCTTTAGGGCACAAATGTTTTGAGAGCGAAGCATTATAGTATGCTTAAGAGGCTATAATTCAAACAAGACATTGAACAATTATATAAAAAAAATTATTTTAAATTTAATGCACAACATTGGAATAACACTTTGCTCTCATAATTAATTATTCAGGCAGGCGATTCATACAAAATAACCTCAATGCTTTAATTAATAATTTAACCAATGCAATTTAAAACTGCATTAAATTTTAATGATTGTTACTAATAAAATATATATTCATTTTAAATGTCAAGCCTTTCGTAAACAGTCTATTTGTGCACAATAATTAAAAACAAAACTACTATTACAGTATTACAGTAGGTAAGATTAAGATTACAGATTTTTGACATACTATAGCTTGAAAGGTATATTTTTTTAAATTATTCATCATTTGAATGAGACCCTATTTAGAGAACATCCCAAATAATGGAGACTTTTTTATAGTAAACAAACATGACAGCTAACTTCTATTTAATTTAAGGGACACACCTACTGTATAAAGAAGACGCTTTATTGGGTCCAGAAGGTGTTTGTTAATATCAGTTTAAAACCTACAGTTGTGTTGACACCTGAACTCGGTTTTTAAAGATCATTCTGCCCACCACAAACTGCTGTATACCCTACATCATTAATGTCTTCATGTGATTCCCTATAGTGTACAGCGTATTAATTAAACTACCAGTATGTTCAAATGAATAATCATAACAACTGAACAAACATGACATTTTAAAATATGAATAAATAATTTAAAAATTAAGTTTAATTGCATGAGATTAAAAAAATTAATGTATTAGCAATTCATAATACAGGATGACTTAAAACAGTATTAAATTACAGTGACCCACTTGAGACACACCCGGCCCACAACAGGATAAAAATTAAATAGCACAAAATATAAACGGCGATGATGAAATAGATGAATAACAAACAATGTATATGAAAACAGTAACAAATACAGATGATTAACTGGAAGTGTAACTGCAGTAATTAAAATTTGTAAAATATAACAGTTATACCGTAAAATCTCAAACAGATCCCTGGAAGAAGCCCATCTTGAAAAGAAGCCTCGACAAAGAGCCAAATAATAAGCCCATGGGCTTTGTTTCAAGGTTTCATGGTTGCAGTAAACAAATGAAGCAATCAATTATACAATAACAAAATAGAATTTTATTAGTACAATCTATTCAAACTATTTTTACACTGGAGATGTTTTTATCTTTACACACAATATCAGCATTTATATTTAGGATGTTTTTTTCCAAAATGATACAAAGATAATTTCTTTCTTGAAAAAGACATATTTACACCTTGAATTTCATAATATTATGGAACAACAAAATATACTATACAAGAATCTCCATTGTAAAGTTTGATGAAGAAAAATTAAAATAATATTCCCAAGTTGCTCCTAAAGAAATAATATATTTGCCGAATGCACATATTAAGATTATGCCAATGACCATTGACTTGTTTAAGATGATGATGGTTGCCATAGCAACTATTCAAGCATTTGAAATACATGTAATAACGGTTTGGTTGATGTATATGCGCATTATATGGAATGCAAATTCATAGAAATCTCAATGATGCTTGCATTGCACCAACAATGGCAATAAAAACAAGACATGAGCACGTAAAATGTTGATTATTACGTCAAGATTCAAAGAAACAGAGCTTGAATTGAAAATGATTGGAGCATTGGAACATTATTTTCAATAAGAGAAAACTTACTGTAATTGAAAGAAAGGGGACATTTTTGAAGAATAAACAGAATTCTAATTTCAAACAAATTATTATATGTTTTTTTATACTGTATGAATTTTTAGGCCAATTTATATTGTAAATACATAAGAATTCAGAAAAAAAATGGTTTGAATTAAGTTTTATAATATAACTTTAAATTAAGAATAAAAATCAAATCATTAATATTGATAGAAATGTCTTGGTATGCCTGTAGCATGTTTGAAACATACTGTATAGTATCCATGATATAATGCAATAATATTGGGATTTCGTTTTGGGATGGTACAGTATATTCTAAATACAATAAAATGCACATAAATTAGGATCTACCCCTTTCTGTTTATTATCAGGACCGTATTTGGTAAATTTTAACTTTCGTCATTTGTCTAACTGAACGTCTACAAGCGAAAGCTCACTAAATAAATCAATTCTAAAAGGAAGACCAGGTGTGACATACTATACTATACGTCAACTTGTTGGAAACACTCAGATACATGCAGTGTTGGACTACTGATCGTGAAATCTCGGTTCGAATCCAACTATGCCGCATTGCTTGTATCCTTAGGCAAGATACTTTACTTACGTTTGCCTCTCTCCACCCAGGTGTATAAATGGGTACCCGGTTAGATCAAAACACAACTTTGCGCTGATTACTAGTTGCACTATGAGAGTATGTTTCCATACATGTTTGATGCAAAAAATGACCGGGGTAATAATGTTCAGTGCTTAGAGGCATCACAACATTAGGCGCTATATAAATCCAGGATATTACCGTACTGTAGTTGCATGTCCTATTCTCCAGTACATTGTACAGTATAAACTCAAGCAGGATTTAAACTGTACACAGTACTGTCATTAGCCTAAACAGTACAGTACAGTACCTCCCTTTTTTATGAATACCATACAGAAGATAAATTCTGTATTGATTTTACTCTAGCTGTATGTCACAATTACATTGTCTATCATAACTGATCGTTTTTTTATAAACTACTAACTAATGATAGTGTGCACCTGCTGTGTAGAGTAGTTTTAAATATTTGTAACAGATACAGTAATGTTATTACAGGAAGTACCAATGAGATGCACGAATATGACTTGTGGAAAAGAAAGAGTTCGAGCGAGGTGTCCTATAAAAACTCTTTATTCTCATTAAAGTAAAGTTATACCTATACAGACATGGCTTTAATTAAACTGTTGCTCCCATAAGATATACTCTGTCCAATGCTATGGACAAATAGAGAATATATATTTATGTTATTATAGAAAGTACCACCAATGATATGCAAGAATATGACTTGTGGAAAAGAAAGAGTTCGAGCAAGGTGTCCTATAAAAACTCTTTATATTCTCATTATCATCATTAACAAAATATAAGATTATCATGTGTTGTACTGTATTTTAAGCATGCTACATAGCCATGTAAGTAACACTGACCTAGAACCGTTTTTGCCTTTCAACATATTTTATTATTAATGCCTTTTTATTCTTCTGAGCTCCTATAAAGCACCTGGGTTTAACCAGTTAGCGTTAATATCTGTTTAAGCCACTGGCTTTGCATACAAAAAAGAAGCCATAAAATATGCATAGTTCCAAAACAAATAGATGACATAGAAATACGATAGTCTAAATAAAATGCAAGAAAAGCTTGTTAATATTGTTATGGTCATAAAAGCCCATTTACACTAGGACGATAACGATTGACGATAAATAGACAAATGTGCATTTTTCATACATAAAACAAAAGAAATATAAAAACTGTTCATTCTAGAACTATAGAATTACCATCTATGCTTCCTTTAACAAAAGTTATATTTTCACGTCCAATCAAATGACGTCATGATTAGTAAGAGCAATAATATCGTGACAATACAACGATTTTATTGTTTTTATTTATCATGACGTCATTTGATTGGAATTTTAAAAATATTATTTTTATCAAAGACAGCATAAATGATTATCCTATAGTTCTAGAACGAAAACCTTTCTAATTTATTTTGTTTTATGTAAAAAAAATGCATGTTTATATATTTATCGTCCATCGTTATCGTCCTAGTGTAAATGGGCCTTTAGAAACCAAAGGTGACGGAATGGTTAAAATTATCATAAGGTACTGTAGTAATGTACTTGCTATACAACAAATTCTACGATACTAAAACAATAAAGACAAATACAGATACAGATCTTTATTGTCATACAAACAAAAATAGTACAGTATATGACTCAATTTGTCTTCTTGTTGCGAAAAAATTTACAACACTTGCAAAAATCAAACAATTTTATCAACAATGAAAATACTAATTATTCTTATCTAGGTTTGTTTTTATTAAATACACTGACTGCTGAAGGTACTGTAGAAAGGAATTGCTAAATCGAGTTGTTTTAATACGCATCATTCTTAATCTACCAGACTTATTAACTATAAACTCTCCATGCAAGGGATGCGTATCATCAGCGATAATAGAATTAACTTTCTTATTACAAGATCATTGCACATGTTTTCTAAGGGGTTTAAGTTTACGTTTACGTTTAAGACAATATGGTTTTAAATTAACATCACGCCCACTCACAAAATATTATCTGTGTAAATATCAGGCTACATAAAACCAGAAGAACAGAGTTAAATGCAATTGAATATATTTCTGATCTGTTCATTCATGCTTCTCTGCACATGTCAATAGAAATTATCACTCAATTAATAAGCCAAATTATAGTCATACACCTGAATGCTTGTTGTTGAATTTATCTATACACACTTTAAATATACTTTCAATGACATAACTACTATCTAATCAATACAGATTCAAGTATAAGCTCACTTTGAAGCATTTAAGCCCATCCCACATTTGGAGTAATTTCATGTAAAAAGGATGGCTAATGATGTACCAATATCATCAGTAATTTCTATTAATTATAATTCCAAAGAAATCTAATATCTCCTATGAATTTATTCAAAACAGAATTATCTTTTAAATTAAACATACAAATTATTTGTTAAATTTTCTGTTATAATAAATACTTTTTATTTACCTTTTTTATTTTAGATAAATTCCCAAGGATAACCATGAAAATGCATTCACTATCTGGTGGCAATTCTGTTTTATGTGATAATAAACGTATAAAAGTAGATCTACATAAATGTCTTTGGAAGTGGAGTAACAGAAAAATTCTGATATCTGACGGGCCTTTAAACCTGGACCCGAACATCTTACCCACCAAGCTACAAATCCATTGGCTCTTTGTATCAACACAAAAATTGCAATCTTTTGTAATTCAACATATTTTTATTTATCTCCCATGGGACAATACTTAATAATGAAGAAAGAAGAAAAGAATATTGTTGGTTTGAATTAAGATTGAATTGTGTCTCTCAAGGATAACGCTAATACAATGAGAAATTCACGAACAACAATTATCATCAATAAAATCAAGGACAAAAATCATCTTCTATAGTATAGTACAGTATTACCAAAGAAATAAACTACAGAACAACGATAACCAATTTAACATTTATATTCTTGAAAATTTGTAGACTTCGTTCAAAATCAATGTTACATTTAGAATTTATCCCGTGTTAATGTCTGTAAATGTAAGATAAAGAATGGTATTTTGTGTAGAATTTCGTCTGTTTATAACAACTGGGTTCAAAATTCTGAATTACTGTAGATATCATTTATTGTGCCTTTTCTAAGTTTAAGTATATTTTCCATGAATTAGTTAACACTGCTGCCAATCTATAGATTAGATTTACTAATACTATATTAAGCTCTATCTATCTATCTACACTAAAGTATCAAATTAGTTTGACAAAAAAAGTGTAATGTGCCCAAAAAGTGATTTTCCCAAAAATGGTAGTGATATGACATCATCATGTCCATAACATATTTTTATCACATAAAGTTTGATAGTGTAGACAAGTCGTTAGGCTTTTCTTTTGTTATTTCTATGTGTGTGTTTTTATATTTATATCTACAGTATTTCCATTCTGTACCTGGTGTATACACTGTTGGATGTGAAATATGTTGAGGTACAGTACTTAAGGAAAATGATTCTTCGTTTTAACCACTGATATATAACAGTGTGTTTCAGTTTGAATAACATAACGTCAAACCAGTTCTTCTAACCTAGTTAATTTATATTCTTATCACAAACAAATCAATGTGTTTTTCTTACTTACTGAGTTTTCATCTCATGTACAGTAATAACAGTTCTAAAACCTAGTTAATTTATATTCTTATCACAAACAAATCAATGTGTTTTTCTTACTTACTGAGTTTTCATCTCATGTACAGTAAATTAACAGTTCTAAAACATAGTTAATTTATATTCTTATCACAAACAAATCAAATTACAATGTGTTTTTCTTACTGACTGAGTTTTCAGTACAGCACTGTATGTGATCATCTAATGTACATTAATACCTTTTTTTCGAAAAATCGGTTCTTATGTCAAAGAGATTTAATTGTATTGTCCCCAAAAAACATTAATAAAATCACACTTTGAATAGGCAATTTGTAGTTTTAATCAAGTTCTTCACTTGTCTAGAAAATAATGAACAAAAACAATGATTTCAATTAATATAAAGAGACAAAATAAACTGTTAAATTTAACAAAAACCCATTGTCTGACAGACAATATATTTTTTGCAATACAATTTTGTTATAGCTATACTAACCTTTTTACAATCAAATTTTTGGCCAAAGTGAATAACTGTATGTGAAATTAAAATAACATATTCATCTAAACATTTTGAGGGGACAATATATATCTTTTTTCGATCCAATTTTTGGTTAAAGTTAATAACTATTAAGACATTAAAACAGCATTCAAAACAAATATATGTAAACAATTATTTTTTCAAGGGCAATATCTTTAAATCAGAATATTCTATTGAATAAATCATCGATAAATTATGCAGCAATACAAGCCTAAGAAACTCATAAGAAGTAAATGGCTTAAGGGAGAAATTTATCATAATCAATAAGGGCTCTTTAGGCTACAGTTTGGCTGGGCTTAGAGACTCTACAGTCAAAGCCAACTAATATATCAATATTTTCTCACTGTCCTGGTATACTTTGGTCGTAGATTGCTGTATACAGTATAAGTAAACACATTTAACCAAATCACCAGTAGGCTATATTATTTGAGTGAAATGTATGTTAAAGTTTGTATTTTAAACTAAATTAGCTTTTTGAAATGTAAGTAACAACCAAACTAACTAATTATTCATACAGTAATGTTGAAATATTTTTTAGGCAAAAAATAAGCAAAAAATTGAATATTCAATCGAAGTCACAGACAATTTTGATGTTGCTAGAACAAATGTAATGTAGTAGCATTCAACATTTATTGCTGACATTTCAGTTAATGAAAATGTGAAAAGGACAGACTATAATGTCGCATTAAGGAACGCCTAATGAATGAATAGAAGATATTAATGGAGTATATATAAAGTAATTACAGGTTAGAAAGAGGAACAAGAATACTATAGCTTTGAAATCTGAAAGAATTGTTTACTGACAATTTGAAATAGCATGGAGAAAATAAATTATCCACAACAATTTTGGAATTAATCACTAACAATGAAAAAAAAAGGGTTTTAAAATAATAAACGACTTAAATAAAAATGGCAACATTATGGATTTTTTTTTTTTGGAAACTTCATACTGTAACCGGCAATACTACATTTTGTTTGAAAATGACAGTATAGTATTAGTAGCCTGATGCTGAAGAAGGTAGCATGTACAGTAGATGGAATAATTGAATATCAAACCACTGTTTTCAAAGACTATATTGTACAGAACTGTGATTGTGATTGTACAAATAAAAGAAATTAAAGCAAAAATCGTAATAGTAATTAGCCAGTAGTAGTACCGTTATTAAAAAAATTTATATTGCAGTGTTTTATTATAATACTGTAGGTTATGTATAGTTTTGGAGAACAATAAATAGAGTATCACCTTTTATAACTGCACTGAACTAGTTTGAAACACATTCAGAGAACATTGAAAAAGTACATGAATGTTAAAAACATGATCGATATATGGAATGACATTTACTGTACCCCAGAACATCACTCAATACAACATGCACAACATGAAACTTGATTAGTCATATTTACAAGCCTCCGCATGTTGCATGTCATGGATATCTATTTACATTATGAGCAACCAGCAAGAATTCACTTTAAACTGCGGCATATGATGATACCCCCAGTAGGGTTGATCTTATCTTTAATTAAGTGTAATGAGAAAGAGGTCAAGGAGAATGGTGTGTTACTAGTGATTGTTTCAATAATGAATCGAAGGTTAAGCAAGCATACGGAGAAACTAGTATTATTTCATAAATGTAGATACTTTAGTGGTGGGTAAATCCCCTCTCTAAATCCAGGCACCTGTGTTAAGCTCTGTCTACATTTTCAAACTTTATGTGACAAAATGTGATGTGCTCATATATGGACATGATCACACTACAGACAGAGTCGGGTGAAAAAGCATACGGAGAAACTAGTATTATTTCATAAATTATGTAGATACTTTAGGGGTAGGTAAAGGTTGGGAAAGAGTAGCTTTCTAAATCCCCTCTCTAAATCCAGGCATCTGTGTTAAGTCTGATACTATGTGAAATGTGTTTTTTTTTAAATCGCTCAAAACTAGAAACAAGATTTTTTATATTCTAACACTAACAGCCAAAATGAGTTCAGTTTATGAGAAAGTCGACCACGTACTGCAATAAATAATGAGTGATAAAAAAGATCTTAGTGCAGATCTGTTTCATGTAATACAGTACATGAGACAACTGGCAGGTAGGAAAAGATACTGAATTTTTACAAGCCCATAAGGTATTGGCTTGCCCAGATTCATTTCACTAGATTGTATGTAGGCCTCACTAGTAGGAAATTGAGATCCGTGTGATGAAATGTGTTGTCAATATCGACATACAGTAGAGATGAAAAGCAATGTAGAGCAACGTATTATTAATTTCATGACAAGTTGATTATCTATCCAACTTCTCACACATTGATCAGTCGTTATAAGATTATGCATCACACTTTAAAATTAAGAAGAAATGAAGATATTATTATCTAAGCAACCATTTCATTTGGGATCTGTAATTTAAAACCAAAGTTTATTTATCCATCAACCCTTCAGGGGTTCGAACTAATAACAAATTATATCATAATACTAAATATGAAATTCGACTCTTAGAAATATGAAATAGGAAATTATTTAGAAATAATGCATACACTCTGCTGATGTACAGTATTCTCTGTGAATATTTTTATTCAAAATTCAAGGCAAGCAATTAAAATCAGAAATGAATATTATTATTATAAATATAATATTAATAAATATAATAATATTAATACAGTTTATGTGTATCACATTACTATAATTAAAATGTTTAATTCAACTACTTCTTTTTCAAGTGTGTGTGTGTGTGTGGGGGGGGGGGGGGGTTGTGTATTTTAAAATCAATATTAAGTCGTAGTTACATTACTTACACTCAATTCAATTCCACTTTTTGTAGCCGAACAAAGTATTCATTCATTTATTCAGCCAAATACTGTACAAATAACTTCAATCAAAACAATTGTCTTCATTTGATGGTTAAGATTAAAGAAATGAATTGAAATGCAAACAATAGTAAAGTAGTGTATATATTTCAATCAAAGATGATTTTCTTGATGGATCAGTCAGTGAGAAGAACATGGGAAAACTGAGCAAAACATTTCACAGACTTTCAGAATAATAAAGAGTGACATGCAGTAGTCAAAACCACTTTAACAAATCACATGGCTTGACATTTTCTCCTTGGGTATGAAGGCTGAATATACAGTAAGAAATTAGAACTGTTTATTCATAACAGCAAATAAATATCCAATATTCTTGGTTCACGATGCATGATATCATGTGATGCAGTACAGTAAAATGCTACCATCTGTAATTGCACGTGTAGTAGTTTAGAGTGTTAGACACAACTTCATGTGTGCATGCTGAGGTAGAGTCTGGATGAATATGAGATGCTGAGGTAGAGTCTGGATGAATATGAGACGGGGTAAAGAGGATAAGGAGAGAAGGGATAAAGAGGATAAGGAGAGAAGAGGTTGAGGATGATGAGTGAGAAGGAGGCAGGGAGGGAGAAATGGGGGAAGAGGAGGATGACAAGAGGGGAAGAAAAGAGAAGGAGAAAAAGATGAAAAGAAGGAGGCAGAGGACGAAGATGTGAAGGGAGAAGAGAATGATAAGAAGGGGATAAGAGGTTGAGGATGATGAAAAGGGTCTGTAGAATTGGGAAGAGAATGATAAAGGGAGAAGGAGAAAGAGGATGACAAGAAGGAGGTGGCAGAGGAATGAAGACCAGAAGGGAGAAGAGGATAAGTGGAGAAATAGTAGAGGATTATGAGAATAGGGAGTGAAATTGGAAAGAGGATGATAAGAGGAGGATGACAAGATGGTAGAGGACAAAGATGAAAAGGATGATGATAATGACAACAGGAAGATAAACAGGAGGGTGAAGAAGATGGTGAAGATGGGTTAAGGGAAAAATAAAAGATGATGGTAATGAGAATGGAAGTATGTTCTCATATAGACATTTTGATCCAGGTCTAATAATTATAAACTTAACATTACTACAGAAAATATAGATGAATACACTACAGATAAATTAATATGAAACTGTGCATACAGTAGAAAACAAATATTGATCGTACTGTATACTCTATTTCTATTACACAGTCAAATGAGCAATAATCAAATACAGATTAAATATTAATAGAAGTACAATTCTTAACATTGCCATCATAGTGTGTATGTCACAGAATCAATATTGATTGTTGAATAAACATAGTAACAAGTTTCACGATACTGATTTTTATTGAATGAGCATGATGTTGGCACATTAGAAATAAACAGTACAAATATTGAGGTTACCAGTGCGACATGGTTTTGTTCAAACCAATTAAATTGGAAATAGTAAATAACATACAAATAATGAATGTTTATAAGTGCACATAAAAACTCTCCTTCTCACAGGGCAATTTTTTTTCCCCTGCAACTTCTACGTTACCAACAAGTTTGAATCTGTTCTTGAAACCCACCTTTTTAAGCTGTATAAGAGTGTTCAATGAAAATTTCTTATTTCAAGTTATATCTCACTCTTCAAAGGAGAAAGGGCTATTGTCGGTTTATCCAGGTAAGCTAGGCACGAAACAGACTAGATTAGCTGTTGTGGACAGACGAACGGGCACTGTTTGGTGGCAGAACGCGACACGAAAGGGACCTGTGTTCGGAAAGTAGAAAGTTTTGGTACAGTATGTGTCGTCCACACCTGTGCCCAATTCAGCTTGCAAGTTGTAGGTTATTCTACCATTTACAGATGAAGTGGACAAAAAAAACCATTTCATCTTTTATTGTTAACACAGAATGAACATATTTATGTACCATAATTACACAAATTTGATGTTTGTTTTAAATAACACACCTACTTTTAACGAGGCTAGCCTTAAAGAAGCCAGCAATCCAATTTTGGACACAATGTACAACAACTATAGACAGTGTGACACTGTAAAGTTTGATTTTTGTGCACACAGTCTAGAGTCGTGACAAACATTATTGATTAATGAATAAAAATGAAATTACCTTGTTTTAGTGACTGTTGTTTGCCAACCATTGTGTTTGTCAAAACTTGTCAACAATGACGCAATTTCCTAAGAAGAAAAATCGGATAAACTAAAATTTAGTTTTAATTTATTAATAAAATAAAGTTTTCATTCAATCACAATTTGTGGCAAATATGTTCAGTTTTCTACAAATTCTGATGTATTTTAAATATGAATTTGGACCTTTTGGACCTCACAAAAATGTTGATTTTGAAAGAGAGTTTTAAATGAATCAATCTGAATTTGGAGTAAAACTGTATTGCAGTTTTGTCGTAGGTATTATTTTATAAATGCCTATCCATGGTGGTATGTATACATTTGGCACTAAAAGATTCAATGGTTTAATAGTCAATTACCAAATAAAGTTTTAACAAATCTGTTTTACAATTGAACTACTTACTTCATTTGTATTCCATCGATGCCTTATGTTAGGCAATTCCAGAGATTTTGGTAGATTTTCCAATTTTTTAGGTAAAACAACATTAGGTTGGCTCTCCTTGTCTGTATTAAATAAAGAAAAAATACTTTAATTTTATTTTTGAATATACTGTATTTTACCACTGATTTCTGAAAATAACGTATGGCATAAAGGAACGGCCTAAGCTAGTGTTTCATTTGGCAACTTCAATTCAGTTCAATTTGCATTGATTGTACGAACTTTTCATCAATTTTAGCCACCCTATTCAAACCTATCTTTTTTCAAACAACAGAATAGCATGGTGAATTTGGTAATTAATATCTAATTAAAGGGTATTTAATTTCCTACTACTAGGGACCCAGTACTAGGACAAGGCAGAGCCATTACTAAATAGGATTAATATTACTAATACTATTGAGTCGCTCACAATTTGATTTGCGCTTACAGTAATGACGCATCATGGTTGGGTGTCACGAAACCTAAGACCCCCTAAGACCACGAAAGCTAAGACCCAAGACTACAAATTCTAAGATATACTACAGCTTAAAAACAATACTTGTTTATCCATACATAATTGTAAACACAGTAGGTTTCATTTATTACCATAAATATAATTTAATACCACCGCAAAACATAGATAAACTCACATTATTTTCGCACGTTGAGTAAATGTATATTTTTTCTTTACAACAAACAAACTTGACAGGGTGTGTGTTTGTATATATTTACTCCATTGTGTTGGTTCAGAGGATGTTTTTCTTACGCTCCTGCCTTTCTTGTATTTTGACTCCAAATTTGTTGACTAACTTTATCCTGAACACCACACTTTAAAATTAGGACTTATAAGTACTTTCAGAAGGAGAAACACATAATAACAAATAAATAAATCCTTTAAATTTATGATTTTACAGACGTTTCTTTGTATACTGTGAATGTAACTCCTCGAGCTCCCCATGCTCAATGTTTTTGTTTCTATGGAGCGCCAAAAGAGCAACAATAATATAGTACAAGTATAAAAACAGAAAGAAAACGAAACAAAAAAACTTATCATGATTTTTTAATTAAAATTTATTTGCCAGTATTTATTTCCTCATACTTGCATGATTATACTATTATCATTACAATTTTAATTTTACATTGTTCCATCCACACTGTAGATGGACTCCACAGAGTTTTCAGCCCTCTATATAATTTTTGCTTTTTTGACGTTCCATAGAAACAAAAACATTGAACATGGGGTAGGCCTACTGTACTGTAGGCTAGTCATTTTGTGTGCGAGAAAAAAAGTCTGTAAAATCATCAATTTAAAAATGTATTTGTTACTTTTTATGTGATTCTTTTTCATGAAAGTGCCAATTCTAAGGTGTGGTATTCAGAATAAATGTTGGGAGTTAAAATACAAGGCAGGTGCGAAAGATAAATATTTGTAATCTTAGGTCTTGGGTCTTAGCTTTCGTGATCTTAGGTCTTAGGGGGTCTTAGCTTTCGTGGTCTTAGGTTTCGTGACACCCCATCATGGTTTATTACAGTAACTGTTGTCTTACACTACAGCATACAGCAGGATAATAGTAATACTAATACATTTCCATTCTTTCCCCCACAAACAAGGGAGTGCCTTCTTACAGGATAGGGCCAACCATATCATTACATTTGTCTTATTTGATTGGATCGATTGATTTTCAATTAAATACTTTTTTAACGTAGTATTTTGAGTGTTGAGATTGTTCTTAACGAAAACAAATGAGTTCATTTTTTTTCCTGAATGTTGCCTGGCGGTGTACTGTTTAACTGTATGTTGTGGGTATTCAAACTCGGACAAGCATGCGCTTCTTCTTTTTTGTGTTGTGATTTGTGTGGCAATAAAATGTCACTAGGCCTAGGCTAGGCCTAGACTTATAATACAGATTATAAGTTACATGATATTCTGCATAATTATGGAACGCATTAATGAATATATCCGTCCCAGCCCTAGGCTGTCCTGCTTTCAACTGACTATTGATCGTCTGCTTCCCCTGCTTCCCCTGCATGCCGTTGGTACGGAGCCTATGCTAGGCCTACCTGCTGCCTGCTGGAAGTTCGAAATGATGTCTTCCGGGAGGCCTCTAGACCTAGCTAGGCTAACTAGTATTTTTGGCAGATCAGACAATACATTTTAATAATTGCACCTAAATTTAATAACTATATCATCATTTCCATAACTACTATTAATAATTTCCTACCGGAATTGCAGTAAATAAGCGCCATCTTCCTTATCCATCTTCTCTCTTTTTCATTAATAAGTGCATCGTCTGCCAGTGTTGTACTGCTGATGAACTAAAAATCGAGTAAACAAGGAGTAAAATAGAGGGCGCAAACCATTATTACTGTCATGTCCTCCTCTCTCTCCTCGTCCGTCGACACAGAGACTGCCTGCATAATTTGATTCTTACCTCATTTTGAATAATGTATATCCTTCGGTATATTCTAAATGCAGAAATCACAAATAGCCTAGATTTGAATTTTACCGTTCATTTTTTCTTTTTCGGAAGGAATAATTATATGTAACTATCAAGTACACTAGATGCCAACCATTACTTTCTAATGCGGACTGAAATGTCAAATTACAATCTAAAGGACTATAAAAACCAAAAAAATGTGATGTGCCCAAATATGGACACGATGAAATCATATCACTACCATACTTAGGCACATCACACTTTTTTGTCAAACAAGTTTGACAGAGTTTAAGGCCTAATGAAACATACAAACAAAAATATCGTTAAAAACCATTTCTTGATTGGTTTTTCCTTGCATTAGTTTTCATCCATCAATCTTATTGCTTGCTTAATTTCAGAAAATTAACCGACGAAAAGAAATGACAGTTTGATGGATGGTAATTTTGGTTAATTTGGGGACTTTCAAACCCTAAAGAAATTTAGCACCATTTTTCAGACACTTCTTTTTTTCCAGTCTGTTTTAATTTCATAAATTATTTGTAAATTGAAAGAATTGTTTTTTATTGTTATTTTGATTTGAAATAATTAAATGTTAACTCGATTGATTGATAGGACCGGTTCGAAGAATTGAGTATGGAACGCCTCAGATGCTACATATTTTTAGATTAAAGAGTTGGGTCTCTGGTCACATCAATGTCAATATTCCGAACGCAATAAACTTATCCCTGGTACTTTACATAAACAAATTCAACAACTATGCACATTTATTTTATTCATTTATTTACTTTCAAGTTTGTATATCAGGAAGCAACTTAGGTCTACATAATCCATAAAATCCATCCATAATTATAAACATATTTCGTTTACTTCAAATTAAATAAAGCAATAACAATAATTACAATTTATTAAGGTTTATTATTAAGATAATATATATCTCGCGCGCGTTTCATTTTTTTGTTCGTAATTAAATGCAATTATAACAAAATACTGATATATCCAATATAAATAATTTATTTAAAAAAATAATATTACATAATTCATATTATCTAATATTGTTTTGTAAATAAGAACCAAAGATTAATAATGAGCATGAATTGAAGTGACACATGATGCAGTATAAGTAAGTAGGCAGACTGTAATGGTTTGGTCTCTCTTATCCCATCCTACCTACCTACCTACCTACCTACCTACAGTAGGCTACCTGGCCTGCGTCTACCTGACTACTTGCATACCATGGAAACTTACATAGCCTACTTACATATGGCCTACCATGGACACTTACATACCTGGTCTACTACCATGGACCATGGATTAAGTAATATTCCTTAATCCATGCATAGACACTTACATACCTGGCCTACTTGCATACCATGGACACTTACATACCTGGCCTGCTTATCTACCTGACCTACCTCAAGCCTATAAAACGAGAGACCATTACATAGCCAACACAAATAGTATTAGTGAATTAAAGAAAGTTAATGTTAAAAGTAAATTAATGAAATGATTTGAATAACATAATAACATTCATTGATTTAAACATATTTAGCATGTACGGTACAGTATTTTATTATAATTGCAGAACTGAACTGAAGCCTTCTTGGTTCCTCTTCTGACGCTCTTCTTCTGACTTCTGACGATCCTCTTTCTGACTTCTGACGCTCCTCTTTCTGACGCTCCTCTTTCTGACTTCTGACGCTCCTCTTTCTGACTTCTGACGCTCCTCTTTCCGACTTCTGACGCTCCTCTTTCCGACTTCTGACGCTCCTCTTTCCGACTTCTGACGCTCCTCTTTCCGACTTCTGACGCTCCTCTTTCCGACTTCTGACGCTCCTCTTTCCGACTTCTGACGCTCCTCTTTCCGACTTCTGACGCTCCTCTTCTGACTTCTGACGCTCCTCTTCTGACTTCTGACGCTCCTCTTCTGACTTCCGACGCTCCTCTTCTGGCTTCCGACGCTCTCCTCTTCTGACTTCCGACGCTCCTCTTCTGACTTTTGACGCTCCTCCTCTGCTTCTACTTCTGACGCTTCTCTTCTGACGCTCCTCTTCTGACTTCTGATGCTCCTCTTCTGACGACCCTCTCCTAACACTCATCTAAAAGGTTGGTCTGTTTCTTGCAATTCAAATGCTGGCTGATCCGATCCCATCCGATTTCCTTCTCTGTACGTCGAAATTGTATTATATGGTCAATATACAACAACAAATCTGCAACTATACCGTTTTTACTCCAGTTAACATTGGACGTCTCTTAACAACGCTGAAAAAGTTTAGTAGCGACGTGCTGATCTCGTGGTAGCAAATTCGCCAAAGGTGGTTTCAGTTTTGTGGTAGCTTGTCTACGGCCAATCTCTATCTCAAAAACCAGAAACCTGAGCAGATATAAAGTAAGTAAAACTATCTTGAGTTGTGTAGACTTCTTGCATAAATCAAAAGTCATTAATGATTATAAATTGAACAATTTGCCTTGTTTCTTACTATACCTTACTACCATTGGACGTCTCTCTACAACGTTGTGCAAGTTTGGAAGCGACGTGTGACTCTCGGTAGCCAATTCGTCAACATGTGGTAGCTTGTCACAGTCTTCATCTCGAAATCCAAAACCTGATTAAAATATATTGAAAGTGAAACAATCTTGAGTTGTGTAGAGTTCTTTCGCAAATTAAAAGTCATATTAATGTATATAAATTGTACTTATTTTCCTTACTGTAATTCCTTACTATACCGTTTTTCCTGCTAACATTGGACGTCTCTCAGCAGCGCTGAAAAAGTTTGGTAGCGATGTGGTTTCAGTTCTTGGTAGCTTGCCAAGGTCACCATATCCAAAACCATAAACCTGGGCAGATATAAATAAGTAAAACTATCTTCTGTTGTGTATATTTCTTGTGCATAATCAAAAGTTTTATGAATGATTAATATTATTAAAACTAATTTACCTTACTATACAGTTTTATTCTCGTTTTGGACGTTGTAAAATCAACATTCCACCCGTATCACACCAATTCCGTCTCTAGGTAACTAGGACGGATAGTACGACAGCCAACATAATTCGTCAAAGTTGGCTCCACCTCTTTGGTAGCTTGTCTACTTACATCTCCGTCCAAGAATCTGCAGTAACCCCCAGCAGGGGATTACCCCCTTTTGGAGGTTAAAACACGTCAGATGCATATGGTACCGACCAAATAACAGGGGCATACTTACCACCTGTGCACTTACCTTGCTTGGTAGTTTTACCATAAAATAGTGCTACAGTGTGCGTTGGTGAATACGGTTAATTTTTGTCACACATACCTCACATTCACCGTAACAACATAGATCTTACAAACAATATTATTATACCATTTAATGAATTAGCTTTGAGTAAGGACGAACTACATTGAAGCAAACCCTGTTGCCAAAATAATCTCTTTGTAAAAGTGTACCTAGTATTAACTTCCGATATTTGTGTAGGCGCGCCTTAATATTTTAAATACGGGCCACATGCAAACGGCGGAATACTTTATAATGATGTTGACATCTGGTCATCAATCTGTAAAGGATAAAATAGATCATGGTTAAATAACGTTTAGAACGTTAATCACACAAAACCATTACCTATACTTGGGTATAAAAACATTTTGTTGAGATCCTCAGAGAGAATTATATTTTTCTCGACGGATCGGTTTATTATAATTTTCGTGAAAGCGCTTGCGTGAAATGGGGTTTCTTATTATTGGTATGTGTGAATAAGGCAGTGGAATTTGCATAAACAGCCAAGTGCATGTTAGTCATTACCGTAGAAGACAAGATCTAACACACGTAATTCCTTTCAGCAACAGGTAGAAAATGTAAAGAAGTTAAAATCCTCAGCCTCAGCTGTCTGAAGTTGTTAATATATAGTACGGTATATTGTATTATGCTTGCTATAAAAATCAGCTTTTACCGTACCAACAGTGTTATACTTACCTACTGCGAAACCCGTTCAATCGGGAATATTCTCATCTTTGTCGCGAAAACAGGAATAACCACGCAGCATACTGCTGCGATTAAGCGGACGCAATTATTGAGTCACCATTTCAAACAATGCTATTGGATGATTGATTAATACATGCAAATAATTTGCGTACATTTGTAAGTTTATGCATTAATTGTATAAAAGAAGTTAGTTGTTTAGGTAAAGTGTTATAAATGTACTACTTCTAATTGCTTTGCTTTTATAATTTAGTGTAGGCATATGCGTGATGCTGTTAGCCATCATTGGTACCGATCTGGTTACCAATCATGTTGACACCAGTCTACCACGATGAGGTAGCATCTCCGACTTCAGACTGGAAATTTTGTTTTTCTTCCCATTGGCCAAATTAATTTTTAAATGATAAAAATAAATGAGAAGAAGTATTGAAATTTTTTTTAAATTATGTTTTTTAGGTTTTAATTTAGGAGAAATCCTATTAATTATTCTTTCATTTGATATCAATTTCTAAAGTATCTATAATTTCAATCACTTACTCAATCTTATTGCATTATTAACTTATTGATATAATTATCTTTATTTTCTATATCTTCAATTTTTCTATAATTCATTTTTTATCTTATTGTATCTTATCCTATTGCATCTTATTTTATTCTGTTTTTTTATTTTCTTTAATCTATTTTTAAAATCTTATTCTATCTAATCTTATTGCCTTTTATATATATATATATATATTTATATATATATATATATATATATATATATATATATATATATATATATATATATATATATATATATATTTATTATATACATATTCTCTTATCTATACATTATTACCTCTTATCTTATTTTAATGTGTTTTTTTTTTCAAATCTTATTCTATTTTATTGAATCTTATTTTAGTATATTTGTTTTCTTTTCTGATCCATTAAAACAAAATGTCTCTATTCTAACTTAATTGTACCTTTTTATTGCTGATCTGATTGTATCTTAACTTACTTATTTTATTGAATATATATCATATTATATCTTATTACCTTAACTTATTTATTATCTTATTAATCGTTTCTTTTTGCATCTTATATTTTACCTCATCAACAAATGATTCCCAACTTATGCCAAGTATCTCACATTCGTCAACTACTATCAAGAATGCTATTATGGATGGTTTTACAGATGTGTGAGATATTCTATTTGTAATCAAATATTTGACAGATTTTTGTCTCACTGTTTCTATCGCTTGTTTGATAATTTCAGAGCTAGTGTTACTGCTACCAGAATCACAGTAAGCATGTATAAAGTCAAGACAAGTGACACTATTAATTTTAAAATTCAAACTCTTGAGTATATTGAATTCTATTTGTGAAATTAATTTAGAATCAAAGTAGCCAATATCCTGGAGGCACTGACAAGTATAAGGTATGATACTCTTAGATTGGTATCGTTCAGCACATTTCATTGCAAGGCAAAATGATGCAATTGCCAACTCTTCTAGATTCCCTAGTCTAACATCTGTGTTATCACACATCAATATACTTTCTACAAGTGTAAGGCTACGATGTACTATATCGTAATCGATTATGTATCCATACCGCATGAGCTCTGATCGAATGTAACATAAAAACTCTACCATATTATCTTTGACAGATTGTGATTTAAAACATGCCCACGGATTTATATCAATGACTTTTTGACGATCAAGTAGTGACTTAAAATACTCCTTATTGTACTCATAATCATAATTTTCGTTTTGATTATCGCTTTTGTCGCCAACTACTGCGACATCACTATTTCTGATATCATTAGTTGGAGGACAAATATGTCTATCATTGATGTTACTGCCAATGGTCTCATCGGTAGGAGACGATTCAATATCAATACAAATATTTACGTTTTTTATCAGCTTATTAGAAGTATTTTCTACTTTTACAAGTGTATCTAATTTTTTTAATTCAGAAATATTGCCTACTTTAGTATTTCGTCTGATATAAGGACATCCTCTATTTCTAGGCCTCTTGCGACCTTTTTTGGAGAAGCTAGTAACGCCATTCTTGGTGGCGTGAAAATCATTTGATCTCACCGTTACCTGTTGAGCTTCCTCCAAAGAAGCATAATATCTTCTTTTAAGTACAAATTTAGCCATACTTAATTGATAGAAGTATAACAACGGTGTTTGAAAATTGATGTTTCGTATTTCCAAATTGATTTGAAAAGTAAATGCAGTTTTATTTCGTTTGAATGAAGAGCAATTTAAAATCACTGTTCACAGTTTGAAGAATTTAATAATTCTGACTTGACAACGTTTTTTCGTTAGCGTTTTTTCGAATGTTTGATTGTGACGTAACAATGGTTGCGACGCGCTCTTTATTTCGCGTAAATAATGTATATACGCATTCTGCGCGCGCAACGCTATTGGCAAATATTTTATAGCGCCACTATAGGACTAAATTCTACACGAATTCTCCAATGAAAAAGGTAAGCTTGAAAAAATAAGGTTATATGAAATAAATGACCTATGAATTTTAGACATTACATAGGCTAAACAAGATGATTGCATTCGGCCAATCAAAGCACGTTTCTAGTAAAAATGTATTATTGTATCAACTACGGTAACTAACTTCTGTTTTAACGTGTTGCACACTGAAATCTTGAACACAAAAACAATTTTATCAGTAACCTGAAATATTTTTTATTGATCTACCAAAGTTACATTAAGTATCTTATGATGAAACCAAAGGGATGACAGCATAAAAATAAAAACAAGTTACTACAAAAGTGATTAAACTTATCCTGGTCTCATCTTTGTTTGCTATTTAAGACAAAACAGATAACGTCACATAAAATTCCAACAATGACTAAATAAATATGTGGTAGACTGGAACCTAGTCTACTGACTAGAAACCTAAGCAATCAGCTTACAGTAAAAGCTGTTACCATAGCGCTTTTGAAACATAGGTTACTGTATAGTGTCATGAAACGCTATACAATATCACACATTGGATGAAGTTTACTGTCAGAAGGTAGATACTGCTTGCTATTAATTGATATTGACATGATACTGTAACATGTATCGTGTCTTTGTGCAACGTTTAATAAGGACAATATATATGCAGAGTTGTTTTTATTATCTTTTATTTTTTACCTTTCCACTGTTATTCATAAGGTTACCAATATTAATTGCTTAATTAATATGAGAATTGTTAATAAGTCATTATGTTAATTGTAAGTCATATAGCGAGGCGTTGAGCTAAACTTAGCATACGATTTGATAACTTTGTTAATAGCATCCAGGAAATCTTTTTCAGTCGCCACTTTCCTTCTCGCGCGGATGGCGTACATTCCCGCTTCTGTGCAGACACTCCTGATTTCCGCCCCTGGAAATAAGAAAATTGATATTTCAACTATATATATATAAACAAATTGATACATCCACTGAAAACTATATTTTAAACTTAAATTAATCATGACAGAAAGAAAAAAGAAAATATGGAGTAACAAAACCGGTAAAATGAAAGTTTAACACACATTTGATTTAATGTTAAAATATTAAAAGCAACGTAATCATCGCAATTTGAATATAATATACAAATCCATACTGTATCTATATTTGTAAATTAATAGTATCCTTGCCATGTGATTGGTTAATCTCGTACAAATGCAGTGCATTATTTCATCCATCCTTATGATTAAGGGTGAATATTGCACAATCAAATCTAAAACCTTTACATTGTGGTTACAATTAGTAATAGGCCTAGGCTTTGACATTTGATGCAAGATGGAAGGATGGAATTAATTTTTACCTTTTGATGTTTTTTACCTCATGTAAATTAGAACTCAATTCAGCATTTTGCTGCTATGTTTTAATAATTATGTTGAATTTGATTTAATACCAATATTATATAATTAATTTCTTTTTAAATTTAATTTTTGACAATAGGAGTGTGTATTAATTACTATTTTGTATTTATGGAATATTTTATGAGTTCAAAGATGGACTGGTATATTAAAACTACTCAATCTTTCAATGATTGAAAACATTGTAGATATTATTTAGACTTACCAGTTGTATTTGGGCAAAGTCTAGCCAGGAGTTCATATCGTATGTCTTTCTCTACATTCATTGACCTTGCATGAATCTTAAAAATGTGTGATCTTCCCTGTAATTGCATAAAAATTAAAAATTAAGTAAACAATAATACTACAACAATATCAATACAGTTAAATCATATCTATATTTCACATTAAAAAAATAATTGTAAATGGTTTGAGCAGATCAGAAAAGAAAGCAGAGGCAGAAACTTCAGGTCCAAGTTCAGGATGCTAGAGGCAAATCCTCTATTCCGCAGCTAAAAATTAACTACTATTACAAATGATGTACTGTTTGAATTAATTATAGGTTGTTAGTGGTCCCAATGTTTAAAACATCCTAGATCCTGGCCTAAGGAAGGTCCTATTTTCTGTGGGTAGAGAAGTAATTAATATACAATATTGGACGTCTTTACACAATGAAGAATACTACAACCAGGATAGTAAACATATAAAAATAAGAAGTACAGTATTCACAAAACAAAACTGAAATAAATATTATAGACATTTACTGACCTCAAGATCTGGCAAGCCAAATTCCACTTTCCTATCAAGTCTTCCTGGTCTGACAAGAGCTGGATCTAAGGTATCTGGTCTGTTGGTAGCCATCAGGACTTTAATGTTCCCTCTAGGATCAAAGCCATCTAGTTGGTTGATCAATTCCAACATGGTTCTTTGTACCTCATTATCACCGCCAGCTCCATCATCGAACCTGGCACCTGTGGGTTAAAGCATAATTCACAATACAAAATTAAATACAATAATTTTCAAGCATTTACTATTTAATTTATTTAAGTTCTGTCTACACTATCTATCATATATCCAATGTGACTCAAGTTATATGATCATCCAATGTTGGTGTATGTTCACATTATAACATGCCCCTCAGCCTAAAACTGTTGATAATGTCATATCATAATATAATGTTCTCTGATCATGTTTACACAGTAATTGTATTCCAAATTACCTATTGCTGTGGTATTCCTAAATCTGCCTCTCAGCTTGTAATCAAACCTAAGATGTAGATATATTATCTGTGACAATGTATGACAAAATGTATGGGCACATCACATTTTGTTGTCACAAAGTTTGATAGTGTAGACAGAGCTTAAGGATTAAATTCAATGATATTTAGGCCAAATAAAAAAAAAGACTTGTTAAGCGTCACACCCTCATAAATTTTCAGGGGCGGGGGGACGGTTTTTTTTTTTTTTTTTTTTTACTTTTTCTGGAGGTATAATTTTGTGCGATGGACGTTTTGGCCCACTTTTTTTAAGGACGAAACGTCAAACTTTTAAAATGCGAAATAGAACAAAATTGACTATGTATGAAATATTATTGCCGATGACAAAATTGAGTTTTGTATTGTTTAAATCCAGACGTAATTAAAACATTAAATTTAATTGCCACCGAGCGAAATTGTATGCCCTAGGCTAATCCGTCCAAACTGCCAGTGCCACCCCCGCCTCACTCATCGGCCATGGTCCGCCGTCTCTCGCTCGACTCATCTATCCAGGAAATTCCCTATCGCGAGAAGCATGATGTTGGTCTCAATAATACTAAATAGTGGGCTGATTTTGAAAACAGCTTACGGCATTTCTTAAGTGAATTTTTATTCAACGTATTCATTCTTCTTTGATGAATCCTTTGCCAATTGCTGTGTAAATCAGTATTTAAAGTTGTGATGAAACGCATCGCCGGGCCCATCGCCCAACAGGACCTCGTGGTGTGCCGATCTCGAGCGCGAGATCATCGTAAACAAAATTGGTAGAGTCCATTATGTATGGGGTGTTTCCTATTTACGAACCTATAAAAAACGCGCTTCGACCACTGTGTAGGCAAAATATTTATTTCGTTAAATCCCTAAATTGATAATCGTGTATTCTGTAATCACGTGACTGATGATGTAATCCTCAGCGACGTACTAAATGCACGTGATTTAATGTGTTGGGGAAAAAGCTTGCTGTTTACCACATTACATGATTCGCGGTGCTATTCGCGTTTCCTTGACGTAAATCGGCGGCGTGTAAATGAAACAATTGTTTTCACCAAATTGCCGTTGTCGACATAGAGCGATCGGTGGCTACGGGGGTGGCTAGCTAGCGTGGCTAAGCTAAGAAGTACAGTACGTATTTTTCAAAAATTACACCAGCCTAGCAAACATTTGCTAGTTTTGAAATTTTCAACTAGCAATTATGAAGAATCTACTAGCAAAATGCTAGTTTGCTAGCGTGAATTTTGAGCCCTGCTCTGGAGCTGGGCCGGGCCGCTGAACTTTCCGTTGTATATGGGTAAAAAAAAAATAAAAATAAAAAGAGAGGCGGCTGGATAATCAGGAGCGGGCGGTGACGCTTAACAAGTATGTTTTTTTATTTGGCCTTACATTAAGTTTTAATGTTATTACTTTGTTATTACAAATGCATTGTCTTTACCTCCAATAGCATCAATTTCATCAAAGAAAATTAAACATGCTTTCTTCGTTCTTGCCATTTCAAATAATTCACGAACCATTCTTGCACCCTAGAAATTTGATAAGTACAAAATAAATATAATGTCTAATGAACTCAAAGTACATATATTCTAATGCCAAGTATTTGAAAATTCTACATACAAAAATACAGTAGATTCTATCATTTGGGACCCCTTATCAAGTGCTCCAGGAGAAGGATATATAAATGCATTCAAAGATTTTGATAGAAAATATGCTCCTCATTATATGGACTGGGGTGCTTTTGCTATAATGACACTACCATCAATTGTAACAAAACAGTAACATTCAGTTAATTATTTATGATTACCATCATGTGGTCGTGGGTCCTTCATTCGTACTTACCTCACCAACATATTTCTGGACAAGTTCAGAGCCTATGACCCTGATGAAGCAAGCATCTGTTCTGTTAGCAACTGCCCTTGCACACAGTGTTTTACCAGTTCCAGGTGGCCCATACAGTAGGACACCTTTGGGCGGTTCAATGCCTAAGTTTACAAATCGTTCAGGCTAAAAAAAACATCATAATTATTTTCTTCATCATTTATATTTCCTTGTCCAACATTCTTACAAACAGGACCAATTAGTACAAATCTTATACAGTATATAATATTATAAAGTAAATCACCATCATCATTCCGGGGACACCACTTTTAAGGAGACATATCTACCCTTGAAATGATCATGGGGCAATATATGCAACAGAGGACATATAAGGGAAAATGTGTTGGGTCACATGGTTGTCCCCCTAATAGTGGTTCTACTGCATGCTAAATATATGGCCATTGTGTCTCAGTTAAAATAGAAATTAGGGTCAGTTATAAGGCCAAATTCAGAATTAAGAATAAAGATTTCTTACATGTAACAGAGGAGTCTCTACAACTTCTCGTAACTTTTCAATTTGTTCTTTACAACCTCCTACATCAGAATACGTCACATCTGGCTTTTCTTCAACCTGTTAAAAATAGATTTACAATTTATTTGAAATATTAGGCATGGATAGATTTAAATAATTTCTTTTTTAAATTAATAAAAAAAAAGTATCTTCATTATTACAAAATTATAAATGTACACCAAAAACAAGAGTCGATGACAAAGGTGAAAATTATTTTCAATTCTGAACAAGCAATTGTGGGACCAAAATGTAAATGGTCTTATAATACAATATAATATTTTACCTGCATCATAGTAACAGTTGGGTCAATCTTTGGAGGCAAAGGAATGTGAATCTGGTACTTATTCCTGTCAACTCTGTAAATTATGAATAGATAATACATAAAAATGAAAGAAAAAAAAAATTTTATCTATTGTATAATTATTTAGAATAAAACGAATGCAAACTATTTATTTCAGCTTTACAAATTGATTTAATTTGGAATTGATAATAATATAAATGTATAAATATAGGGGTGTCCCCTGAATAGGAGTTGGCCGTAGCATTAAACATATTTCCCCTGTTTGTTTCACACAGGAAAGTGTCCCCTAATAACGAATAAATATATTTCCACTTGTTTTTATAGGGGTTGCCTGCCATGTGTTAAAACATATCTTTCCCCTTGTTCGTTCCCCCTTTAAAGTTCTACAAAAAATTGTGATGTTCCCATATAGACACAATGATGTCATATCACTACCATATTTGGGCACATCATTGTCAAACTAGTTTGATAGTGTAGACAGAGTTTAATAGTGGTGTCCTAAAAGATGTTTACTATCAAAAGCGGCCTTACCCAACCCTCATGCCTTCCTCTATGTCCGTAGGAGCAACTTGATCATGTAGGTCAACAACAAATTTAGCAAACTGTTTAACATTGATAATGTATTTAGCGTCATCGGTGTCAGCTTTGATGATCTTTGTACACCTGGCCACCTGCAGGGGTTGCTCGCTCTGTAATGTCTGCTTGTCTGCTGGTAAATCCCATAATGCTGGGTTTGCAAGACCGGTGTCGGATTCTTTAATTCCTACACAAAAAAAAAATCATAATTTTAACTGAAATTTATACACATATTTTTTTTTTATTTCAACTTTATTTATAGAGTGTAACCCTTCCAGATAGACAAATTAATGCCAGTTGATATTAAGGGGCCCTCTTAAATTCTAATAAAATACATAAACAAGATAAATGACATTACGATAAAATACATTGTTAAACAAAATTAGGCTATAAAACATACTATACAATTTAGTGTATAAACAATTAGCTCAGTGGTTATTGTACAAAGAAAAATAATTTTGTTTAAAATAGAATATGTAAGGATTCATTAATTAAGAAACTAAAGGGAAAACACTGAATTGAATTTCCATATATTTTCATAACTTTCCAATACCTGTAAGAACCCTGGAATATGAACAACTGAATTTGTGTTCATTATCTTTGTTCAATGGCCATGTGTGATTGAGACAATGTACACAGATGTAAACAAATCCATAAATAAATGTACAAGCTGCAGCAATATGACACATTACAGTCTTGAAATAAGATAAATTTTTCTTTTTTGTTGATCCAATAGATCGAAAGTACTAAAAATGGTACTATTTTTAGTACTACTGCTATGACACATAAAGTACATGTATATCAAAACATGCTCTCACATACAGTAACACACTAAAATATGCTACATCAACCTCCTACTGTAGGTTGGTCCGATTTGAGGAACATTTAAAGGTAAAGGTATTTATATTTGTCCTCAAGCTTAACTGGAAACTGAGGAAATTTGGATTAGGCCCTCCACGGTCCCATGGCAGCCAGCAGTGCAGCTCCTACCAGATCAGCACACAGGGAGACAATCCCCTACTCTTTTCGAATAGTGTACCAAGTTCTTTAACATGCACTGTTAAGTAAACGGGACCAACAGTTTTACATCCCATCCGAAGGACGAGGCAATAATAGTAAAGCATCTTGCCTGAGGATGCAATTAGTATGGTACAGATAACCTCGAACCCATGCCTATCACATGCTAGTCCGATATTACCATTACACTATCACTCTCCAGTATATACAGCACCCGCCGCTATTTCTAGACGGTCTCCCATCCAGATGAATAAATGTTGTAATTGTTACCTGTCAATTCATTAACTTTCTTTGATATTGAGGCTATATCATCTTCAACTTGTTTGATAGCCTTTGAATATGGCCCAGCTCCCTAAAAAACAATCAATAAATTAAAAACCTCTGATTTAAGATTCAAGAAGATTCAAGAAATTTTATTTGTCCATAAAAATGGAAATTCACTTTGCTTGGTAGATTAAAACAACAATAAAAACCAAACATAAAAAATGTTGCAACAATTTAAAACGTGCAGTATTATAACAGATTAAAATACAAGATAAAAAGTTAAAAATAAAAAAACTTTTAAAAATGTAAAACTATTAAAAAATTGCATTATCGTCTTACATTAGAATTAAAAATATGAATGCTATTTACAACGAAGGATTTTCTAGTTCTACAAATAGATTTTCTCTTGGAGGTCGCAGCCTAATACCTGATCTATAATAACAGTAATGTAACGGATGAGTGGGGTCTTTCATAATATTGTTTACTTTTTTAAAAATACTCTTTTCATAGATAAATGAACAAGGCGTTAGATCAGCTTTAATAATACGTTCTGCAATTTTACGTGGTCTCTCAATATTTTTCTTATCATTTTCAGTAAAGTTAACATAAAAACATCCAATGCTAAAAGATAAAATACTTTGAATAATACTTTGATAAAATAGAATTAAAATAGTGTTTTCAACTCTAATTTGCTTGATTTTTCTGAGAAAGTAAAGCCTTTGAGATGCCTTCTTGGAAATCATGAGAGAGTTTGACTCCCATTTTAATTTGTTGTCAATTATAGTACCTAAGTATTTGTATTGGGTTACTCTTTCAACCTCGGTTTTTTTAATAGTTATTACATTATGTTCAACTGCGGTTTTACGAAAATCTATTATCATCTCTTTGGTTTTAGTAATATTAAGTATTAAGTTCATATCCTCACACCAATTAACAAATCTTCCAACTTCATTAACAAATTCATTTACATTATGCTTACTATCGCAAAGAAAACCACTAATTACAGTATCGTCAGCGTATTTTACAATATTGCAATCTTTACTTAAAATATTAAAACTACTTGAATAAAAAGAAAACAAAATTGGGGAAATAACACATCCTTGAGGAGCTCCAACACTGATAGATTCTTTGTTGGATAATAGGATACCATTGCACTTAACCATCTGCGGTCTATTAATAAAAAAACTATATATAACTTTGGCGAGCTGAGGTGAGACATTAAAACTTAATATTCTATCAATTAAAAGATGTGGTAAAATAGTATTAAAAGCACTGGAGAAATCGAAAAATATAGACCGTACATAATTTCTTTTTTAATCAAGGTGATGATATGTATCATGGAGATAAGAATTTACAGCATCGTCAACCCCTCTATTTTTCTTATATGCTGTACTGTAATAATACCATTACTGAGGTGTTTATAGACACATTGATTTTTGGTGCCAATAAATATTAATAATCAACAAAAAAAATACACACAGTTGAGGCGATTTGTCTGTACAATGAAATACAATGCACACAGAATGAATAGAGTTTATTAATTTTATCAAGTATACTTACATATGTTTTTAGAAGAGCAATATCACCTTCATCTAGAGCTGTAAAATGAGAGCAAGAGTATGGTACAATAGCTTTATAATTATTATCATTATTAGATATAGTAATAGTCCTATTAAAAGTATTATATAGCCTCCTAGGCATTTTTAGCTACTACACTAGGCAACAATTAATAATGGATTAATGAAAACACATAGGCCTAACTAGGTAAGGTAAATTAAGATTTAAAAAATATCAATATAATATAGGCCTACCTAGTAGGCCTAATTATTATTAATATCTAATAATAGGCCTAGCTAGGCCTAGCCTATATATTAATATTATTATTCAGGCAGGTTTTTAAGTATTGATTGTGAGTAGTGATCTTATATAATAGGTAATATATTACAATCAGGCTAGGCCTATATGTTAGGCTTACAGTAGGAGCCTAGTTACTGCTCTGCCAGGCCTGTTACCGGGCCTGACTCAGCAAAACAATTCACGACGTCCTGAGAGAACTTTGCGTATCGTCGTGTAGTAAGTAGGTAGCTAGCCTCTAGTAGCCCTAGCCTAGGCTAGATAAACAAGGCCAATTAAGCTATCAAATACGTGTAATCGCACCTTGTATGGGTTTTTCTTCTTTATCATCTTTTTCTTTAACTTTTCGCATCTCAGAACCTAAATGATCTGGCATTTTGACTAGGATTTAATTACAAAACAATATTCAGAAATAATTTTTTTGTCGCTACACTAACTAAAGATAAGGCCCTCTATAGATAGCCAGGCTCACACAATAAATGTTTGTACATTTTTGTAGAATTATTCTTTGTAATAAATTAAATAATTTTCAATAATGTCTTTATATGTATAGAGTACACATTTTAAAGTTATTTAATTAATATATTTTTAGGCAAACACTATTGGTTAAAAATAAATAATAATATTATTATTCTTACTTATTTAAAAAAAAAAAGCAGATAGCCGTGTGTGTTCGAGCCAAACGTCTGTATGCACGGCTGCCGTGGAATAAATGAGTTATTCGTAAGACGAACGTGTATAGTCTGATTTGCTTCATAGGTTGTTCTTCGTCAAACGGTCAAAGTTTTATATATATTTGTGTAGCATATATTTACTGTAAATGGCTATACAATTAACTCGTTATAAATTCATATTTCACAGAAAAAAACCCTACCAATTAATTTAATTAAATTGTTCAAGTCAAGGCCTACAACCCTCGCCCAGAATTCACTATGATTTCACTTTCCAATTTTATTTATGATTTGATTGGAAGTATTGACTAAAACGTCCATTAGGCTTACCATGTTAGATTGCCTACGTTAATTATATATAATGTGAAATTTATATGAAAAGCAATAAGTTTGAATTTTCTCAAAAATATTTTGGGTAAATTCCCGGTTCTATTTATATTATCTAATAAAACTACCGTACCTAAGGCTTTTCTTTTCTTTGGTAGCAATTCCTTACAATCATAGGCCTACTGTAGCCTACAGTAGGCTTATGTTTCTATATTTAACCATTCTAGAAGTTTATACGCAAATAGTTTAGGCCTCACAAGCCTCATAAATATTTTGGGTAAACCCCGGCTCCATTTATATTATCTAATAAAACCGTACCGTACCCAAATTAGCCATTTTTATTCCTTTGGTAGCTTCCTTAAAATTTGCATATGTAGACCTATGTGTCTATATTTAAAAATTCTAGACGTTTTTATACACAAAAAAATAGTGCCGACTACACACACACACCACCACCAGGCCTATAACCACCCTCCCCTGAAAGTTGTAAAAGACAATATAAGCCTTATACACATTTTTATAGCAAGTATATAAAATAATACTAGAAAACTTTCTGAAAGCATTAAGATTACATTTTTTCAGTAAACAGTGTTTAAAGGCCTAATTATAGTTTCGCTTCGTTTTTCATGTTTGTTAAGGAAGTGAAATGAAAATATTAAATAGAGTACAATCTGTATAATGAATCAATACCATATCAGAATGGTGTCATTAATGAGGAATTTCTTTTATTTGTATAGAAACTGGAACAACAAAGGCCTATACAGTACATAAATACAACTATTCTGTATGAATGCACATTCATTTTAGTTAGCATAACTAATTTAAAAGACAGTTTCCTTATTGGAAGGCGAAGCAATCCCAATACAAAAGTACTCGTAGCTGGTAGCTGGTAGGTGTAGGTCTTCTTCAGCAAAAGTAAAGATGATGAATCGGATTCTTTTTCTGCTTTTGATAGGAAGCTGTGTGATGGTCTTTACAGATGCTTCATTTTGTTCTGTCACTGTGTTTGAAAAGATGAAACATCCACCCGATTATGATAACAAATTATATTACAAACCTTTGGGGCTCAAAGCAAAGACGAACGATTCTTCGTTTGACTTGGAATCATGTGGTAAGTTAGACTATTTTAATGTGTAAAATTATAGTTGTTGTTGCTCAGGCAGGGACATTTCTGAACCGCCTGGTCGGCCAGGGTATTTTTTAACTTCATCATCTTTGTAAGCAATTAACACTACACCGATGGTATAACTAAAAAAACATTGGAGATATTCTATAGTAGAACAACTAATAAAGCACATCTAAAAGAAACCTTATAAAATATATAAGCTGCATCCAGAGAATTTTTAGTTTATATTTGGAAGAAGAATTGGGAAGAGATTTCATAATTTGAATCATTGTAAACAAAATGTATCTTGGTGGTCTAATGCGTTGCCTCCCAGGGTCCAGGGTTCACTCCTGAACTAGTACCAAGGTTGTAACTCACGACTCTTTTAACTCCACTCTCTAAATCTCAAATGAGAATTAGTTTATAAGCACGCTAAAATGATTAAATAATTAAATCATCCTGTAATTTGGGAGTTAATCGCTGTTGGATGCGTATGAAAAAAAAAGTTTGTTATTTGTGTAAATAAAAAACAAAAAAATTATGTTGAAATTCAAGTATTACTGAAAGCTAATTTTTAGCTCTAAATATGCAATAAAACACTTTACAATAATATTTATACAACCATTTTAATGTGTGTTAGGCCTGACTTTGGTTGATGTGTTCAAGTGCAGTTAGGGAGTTTTGATTTTAAAATATCGTGTGTTTTTTTTTTAAAGTTAGCACAAAATAATATGATAGTGATATTCCAAAATATAGTAGTGATATGACATTATCATGTCCATAAATGGGCTCATCACATTTTTGATCTCATAACATTTGATAGCTAGTGTAGACAGAGCTTTATCTTAACAATCATTTTTGTTATGATTTTTTAAGATCCTACGCAAGAGAAATATTTTCGTTTAAAAAGTACTCCAAATATCCTAACCAGTCGAACGAAAACTCTTGATATTACTTTAATGTTTCGTCTTGGTAAGTATCCTGCAATGTTCTTTTCAAATAACATACTTGTAATATAGTAAATAAATAAGTCTGTTCAGCTGTAGACGTGTATATTGTTGAGAGAGACCGTATCATACAATAGGATCATTTTTTAAATATGTAAAATGTAATGAAAATATAGTTTAACGAAAACAGTTATTCCATAATTTTTATATTAACCGCTGAGTTATGAATACTCACATAATTTTTTTTTCTGTCAGATGCTGACCTTATCAGTGTTCTGGCCGATATCTCCATAACACTCTATAAAGGAGCACCGCCAATTCACTACGGCGGGGCGTTTGATTGCTCTAATATTCCAGATATACCTTGCCCATTTCCTTTAAAAGAAAATGGTAAAGTTACTGATATTTATTGTTGATTAACAATAACCTGGTATAGAGAACTGTAGCTAGATGACACCATTGTGATGATAATGATTATTATCAACGATGAACGACGATGTGGATGATGACGACGACATGTGGATAACGTCGAAATGTGGATGAAGACATGTGGATAACGACGAAATGGGGATGACGACAACATGCCGATGACGACGACGTGTGGATAACGACGATGTTGATGATGATGACGACATGTGGATAACGACGATGTGGATGAAGACGACATGTGGATAACGAATAAATATGGATGACGACGACATGTGGATGACGACGACATGCCGATGATGACATATGGATGACGACAATGTTGATGATGACAACGGCATGTGGATAACGACGACATGTGGATGAAGACATGTGGATAACGACGACATGTGGATGACGACGACATGTGGATGACGACGACATGCCGATGACAAACGACATGTGGATGACAACGATGATGTGGATGACAACGACATATGGATAACCATGGAGTAAATTACTCCATGGGATAACGACTATATGTGGATGACGACGACATGTGGATGACGACGACATGCCGATGATGACATATGGATGACGACGATGTTGATTATGACGACGACATGTGGATAACGACGAAAGTCGACTAGCCTCGACTGTAGTAGTCTACTGTAATTTTAACGAAAATGAAATACTGATTTTCACAAAATTAACTGCGAACGCTTTTTTTGCCTTTTAGATTGGGTACAACTTTCCGCTGAATGCAGGCCTAACATGCAGCTACCGGTAAGTAAAACACATTCGATTAAAAAATTTTAAAAGATTTGATGTATTATAGTTACGGCTAATACTCATAACAAAAACATTATTTAATAAAAGTCAAGCTGGTATTGCAATACATTTTGTGATGATGGCTATTTTTTTTAATTGTCGTTGGCGATCATTAGACCTACTAAAAATCTCCACAAACACGAAACTGTTATTTTAAACACGTGACATTCAATATAAGAATATGTTTAGTTTTCTCGGATTTAAAATGTAAAATGGGCTTTTATTTTGTAGATTGGACAGATGGATGCTAAAGTTATTGTTTCGAATTATTACGATCAGACGGCTGTTTGTATCAAAGGCCAACTAAATATCTACAAGTAGAAGACGTATTCACACGTCTGTTATAAAGTGCACATGAAACTAATCGTTAAACACTGTAAAAATATTAATAGTTGAATAAATGTTTAATTGTCATCTTATCGGCAAAACCATTATTGACAGATAAATATGTTACTGTATCTTCCCTCTTATAGACTAGACGACTTTAAGTATTAAACTTGCATTATTGTATTGATGTTATGTATTCGTATTTAGAACTTTATATTTTCTGTAGACTAAAATGTTATAATTTTGTTTTTCTTTTTTGTTTTGTAAAATGGATGCACCATTCAACTTGATGTTTGTGACTGATATGTATAGAATTGAAGTTAATATTTTTTAATTGTTGTGTTTTTAAATCATTACAAAATATTGAATTTACTCCTATGTTAGCAATATATAATCCGATAAAATAAAAAGTATATTATTAAAATCTACTTTCCAGCCATCGCACATTTTCTTTCGTTTACACATTTTTATTTAATTGATGATTTTATGGTGCATGCAAGCGTTAAAGGCCAATTTACAAAGACGAAAGTTGTGAGAACCAAAGATCAAACTTTATTGTTCTATTTGAAAGATATTTAAAGGCAGGTTATAGAATTTATACAATCATAATGTCCAATTTACACAGACGAGCGGTAACGGTAAGCGGAAACCCGCAGACCTAGTCCCACGTAGAATATTATGTATCTCTTCTGATACCGACCGCCCCGCGTTGTGTCTAATAGTCATATATTCTATATTTTGATTTCCGTTACCGCTCGTCTGTGTAAATTGGCCTTTATGATTGTATAAATTCTATAGCCTACCTTTAAATATCTTTCAAATGGAACAATACAAGTTTGAACTTTGTTTCTCACAAATATTTTTTTTAGGGAAATCCCCCTATATTATAAGTTCCTTTTACACACAACACAAATAGGTTAAGCTTCCAAGTTTATTCAGAGTATACATATTTAACAATACATAATATTTATTTCTACTGATACTGTACAAGCAATGCTAAAAACTACTAAAGCTTAATAATAAACTACATTTTGGCCTCTTGGGGGCTACCACTCATATGACATCGCTGTATGAAAGGTCCAGTGTGTTGTCACAGGAGCCAGTAAATCAAATGGTTGTTATTAAGTATATCGGTAAGGATGTAAGTGACATCCGTTAGGTAAATTGTGGAATTTGGGCGCAAAATAATTCCCCAGAATTATACCAGCCAAATTAGCAAATAACATGAGTAACATATGAGTAGCGCCTGTGTTGAGTTAGGTGTTGGATGATGCCGGGGGATGGCTGGGTGGGAAAGATTGAAAAGTTTGTACAACTATCGAACGGCTAATTTAACAATGAAGTGTGCTAGTATGCATCTTAGTAAACAACTGAAAACACACTGAATTCCCATTGGTTGCCAATTAGAAATTAGCCTATCCTACATTTTTGTGGTTCCACTATTAGATATACCCGTTGGTCTATAGAAATACATTGTCAATTACTGTGGTTGGAACTTTGATAAAGTGTCTCCCTTGACTACTAACATTCCGTTTTAATTACCTGTAAAAACAATATACCATTCATCCTAACACTTCTATTACTCTGAAATCTACCCACATTTATATACCACATCCTTAGTTAAAAGAAAGTACTTGTGCTGTGTATAAACTATAATTTATTACTTTAAATTTCCGACTCATACAAAAAATAATGTACTGATACAGTGTATACAAAAAAAAAAGTAACATAATGAAAGGTATAAAGGAGCTTTCAATTTGCGACGGTTGACGACCTAACTGGATCAGGTCAGTTGATGTGTCGCAGAACCTAACCATCAAAACTGTCGAGGTGGCGAACGAGGACACACGTCTCTATCCTCGCATGCGCACATTGAATTAACATGATGTACTTTGGTCAGTCTTCGCAAATTAGTCGTCGTCGGTCTTCGCAAATCGAAAGCGAATATGTAGGCCTAATAGTTACTGGTGTCATATTGACGATGGAATGTTTACTTCCTTCTCATTTCTTTTCTTCTCATTTCCTTAAAAAGAACAATTATTGATAAGGAAATAAAATATGGAGTATTGTATAAGGAATAAATCGGGTCATGGCATAATAGCAAGAATTCCTCTCTTTTAATGGTTAGGTAAACACGAACAGCAGTACAGTTTGAAGGGCGATTGTTCTTTTGAATGTCTGGATAAATCCCTTAAACAGTTAGTATGTAACTAGTGTATAGTAAAATAAAATGATCAGTTTCCTTATTTTTCTATACAAGTTAGAAAGGTGAGATTTTCTGCAGCAAAATATACATCAAATACTAAAATCCGTAAATATGACGAAGATTCTTTCTCTGCTTTTGATAGCAAGCTTTGTGGTTTTAACGGCGGGGGCTGCCTGTTCGGTTAATGTTTTTAAAAAGATAGACCCACCCGATGTCAAATTATTTTATAAGCGTACTGGGCTGAAAGCAAAGACGAACAATTCTTCGTTCCATTTTGAATCATGCGGTAAGTATATATTCACCCGATTATATTATGTAAACTTTAACAAACAAAAAATGTTCATTACTACAGCAGTACAGTACTGGAGACCATATTGCTATGATGGTTTTAAGTAGCTTAAAACTGTATTATACTGAATGAGTGTCAATATGACTGATGAATATTGATGAGTATAAGTATAAGTTAATTCGTTGTGGGTTTTCGGTGGTATTGGGACGTGTTCCCTCTCTTGTGATTAAGCCTACTAGTGATGGATGAGTTCAAGTGTAGAATCTTCTGTGTTTTTATTAACAAACAAAGACAAAGTTGAGGTATGTGCAATTGTGTGTTGAGATCATCAGTTTAAAAAAATATAACATGTGATAAAGCTCTATCCACACTATCAAACTACTGTAGTTTGACAAAAAAAAGTGTAATTTTGTAGAGTGATATGATATACCATATGATATATATCGTCCTGTCCGTAGATGGTAACATCACATTTTTGTCAAATAAAGGTTGATAATGTAGACATAGCTTTATGATTCATATATTTAGGACCTCCAGAAGATCCACCTTTTCATTTCACAAGTATTCCAAGCATCGTTACAAGCCGAACAAAATCTGTCAATATGACCTTGATATTTCGTCTTGGTAAGTACGGTAGCCCATTATGATTTTAAAATAATTGTTACATTTGCGATAAAATTAAATAGGCCTAAATAGTTTGTTCCCCTCGGGCTTATATTGTCGAATGGTACTCACAATATAAATAGGATAATTCCTAATTGTTTAAATAGATGGATAATTATTTGATGATTAACTCGTCCTAGCAAATTTTTCATGAGTATGGAAATCTTTAAATTCATACTTGAAAGATTATACATAATATTTTTTTTAAAAATCAAATACGTTGATAATTTGCCATGTTATGGCCTATAATACAGAAATTACATGTGACACTTTGACAAATCATACATACACCGGGACTCGCCTATATTTTATGGAAGAGTAACACTCATTCTCTGATTTAACCATTATGTCACCTTCTTCCTGTCAGATGCTGACATGTACGATAGTTTTTTCGTCAGTGGCTACGTCAACCTCTTCGGAGACAAACCGATTCCCTTCGGTGACGCATTTGATTGCACGAGTATACCTGTTGATTGCCCGTTACCCTTACAAGAAAAAGGTAAAGTTACTGATATTAATTTGTTTTGCCGTTATTATTAGTCCATGGAGTATAAATTACTACATGGGCAGGCTGAGTTATTATGAAATTACTGTCACGTAGCACAATGGTTGTTTTTGATCTGGTTATGGAAAAGTTGTACTGTACTGTAAATTATAATGATGTTAACAATGGTAAAAAAAACAACTTAAATTAATGAATTTAATAGAAACATGCATGCGTTCTTGCCTTTATTATATATATATATACGGCCATATTGCGTTGAAACACTGGTTCTCGTCAAATCACCGAATTAAGCAAAGTTTGGCCAGGTTGTGTTCTGGGATGGGATATGGGAATATGGCGTCTGATGCTGTATAATATGTATATGTATAATAAGGGCATCGGACTATCATTCCATTAGCTGTCTGTCTGCCATATTGGTTGTATCCAAGATATACTACCATTGCCTCGTCTTTCGGATGGGACGTAAACACGTTGGTTCCGTGTGTACATACACTGCATGTTAAAGAACTTAGTACACTATTAAACAAAATAGGGGATCCTCTTCCGGTGCGATGATCTGGGTAGGCTGACTGCCGTAGGTCCGTGGATGGCCAAAGCCGATTTTTTCTAGTTTCCAGTTAAGCTTGAAGACAATAATAAGTAAATTATCTATGTATCAATATCTATATCTAGATTGGGTACAACTTTCGGTTGAATGCTTGACTACTGTGCTGTTACCGGTGGTAAGTATGTTTAACTGCGTCACTAAAAGTGAAACATTCAATTCGTCACATTTTCATTATTTTTAAACCATGTATTGACATAGAAAAAATAAATAAAAATTTCATTATAACTGTTTAAACTATCTGTGATTTTTTATTTTATTTTGTAGACTGGAAAGATAGAAGCAAAGGCTGCTATTTCAAATTACACACAGACGGCTTTTTGTATTAAAGGTGAATTAAATATCTACAAATAAAATACTTTTTTTTCAGAAAAAACAGTATTAACAGTAATAACTTGTATATAGCTGTATAAATGAATATGTTTTTTCACCAATGTCACCCTATCTAACTATATGTACTGACATAATTATTTATCTACAAAGTATGGATTAACTCCAACTTCTTTTTTAATATTCTACAAATCAAATAAGGAAATAACATACAGATAAGTATAGAGGCCTACTTCCGTATGTTTTGATGTGGACTTCTGGTTTTTAAATCAACAGAAAAAAAAGAAAGTATAATAATATAGTAGGCCTATAATAATAATCTACTTAATATTCTTAACAGAAGACATTGTAAATAATTATCTTTATTCTCTTGTTAGCTTTTATACTTCATATTTTCAATAATAACTTACGTAAGTATTTAAGTATATTAAAACAATAACCTAACATTTGAATTGGTTTTAATCATATGTCTAATAATAGGCTATAGTTCTACTCAACAATATTTTCATAACCTAACTATTTTTCTATAATCTATGACGTATTTCACTAGAAAACATCTAAAACGTTAGTTTACCACTTCTCCTCCGTTCACAGAGAAAAGAAACTTTTTACACGAAAATCGTCAAAAAAGGGATGAAAACTAACTAACTAATGCAAAATGGCTTTACGACATGGATCTAAATTAATTGGTTAAATATTTGCCCTATTTTATACTATGTACTTTATTATGAAAAAAAATAGCAAGTAATTCTCGAGTGATACTCGAACCACGATCTCCAGGTTGTTTGAAGACGTACTTAAACCATGGAGCTATTAGCTTTATGCTTAAACCTTCCGATTATAAGGTTGTCTGTGTGCTTTCGGTTGTGTGAACTTGACTTTTTCTCATAAACTTCCATTGAGCCTGTACCTGAAAATCACATGAACAATTTATATAATTATTATAGATTTTAAGATACTTCACTACAAGAAATGTGCATGTAAATTCTATACTCTTTGTATTTCTTTTTATAACGAAAAAACCAAAGCCGTTAGTACTTTTACAAACTGCTCTTATGCACACAAAAAAACCCCAGAAAATGGAATTAATAAGGAAGGTAGCTTTACCTCGTTGTCCAACAAACAGTAGACAATGAATATAAACACGCCTTGTAACGAGTTCAATATCACAAACAAATACTGCATGAAAGGGGATCCATCAGTAACAGCCATGAGTGGTCCAAAAATCCACGTGACACCCAGAATAGGGACGAGAAATAAAGCGCCCTTCAACGACTTTCTAAAAAAAGAAATGTACAGTATTTCTTTATAAGATTGTACATAATTGGTAGATAACTGTAAATATGTTATGATCTAATACTCTCTTATACTCTGTAGAGACATGTCTGAATAAAATTTCAAAAATAAGAGAACTATTATAATGTACTGTATTAAACTACGTTGAGAAAGAGCCCGGATTCCGGTCCGGTGGCCGGATTAATAGTCTTGAAAATTCAATTGGTTGAATAGGACCGTTCAAACTAGATCATTCCTGGTTCTGTACTAAACGCACGTTAGCGAACCGTGCTCAGTGTGTATAGCTTTATTGAATTACTCTTACTTTAACTGCCTGTGGTCCTCTTGTTCAGTTCTCCCTATTCGTACGTTCGTACCAGCCCGTCGGTAAATGATGTGAACCATCATGATCAGTACTGCCATACTAAACTTTAGATACAATCAGAAATAATTGTCTTGAAATTCAGAATTCTTAACTTTCCATAAGGAAGGGCCTTTTTATTTTATATATTAGGCCTAATTGTAGAACATTCAAAGATAAAAACAGAGTACAAAACTACTTATTTCCATCGTGGTCCCTAAAAAGGGTTGATTTCTTTGTCGTGTTTTTTAATAGGACGAATAACAGATTATAGTCTAGTCTAGATATCTTTGGTAGGTACAAAGGTAATTTAAGCAACAATATTTACGTCGACAATTAATTACGCACCAACTTAAGAAATAGGTTAATGAACAGTTTTTTTCAAGTATAATAATATATGATCTTACTAGAACTAATAATGATGCTGGAATAAGTATGATCCAAGTTAATTCTGTATCTAACCAACAGCTGAAAATGATTACAGTATGTCAAAAACAAAGCAACAATTAATTATTATAATCGTGTCAAAGTCTATACTTAGATTTATTGCAATTTCTTTTTAGTAGCCAATTTAAAATTCATTTCTATATTTTTTTTATTATTTATATACTGTTAGGACTTTGGTTTTTCCTTTTGGTCTTGCACATATTTTTAACATTTCTTATTATATATAATTAAAAGTCCAATTGATTGATTAACAATGTTTTTACTTCTTGGTATATGATACTAAAGGTTAACAATTATTAATGATATTATTGAAGGGAAAACAGAATATAAGGGAAAAAGGGTAGCAAATGTTTAGAAATTATGTAATGAAACATTGAATTAATAAAGGTGGTGGTGAACCACAAAAAATGACATGTTTTTACTTACTAATCATTTCCGTATGAATCATACATGACAATCGCGACTGGTGAAACTAAAATAACTGGTACCAGATAACAGAACAACATGTAGTTTCTCAATCGGTTGTATCGGCTTGGTGTTCGGTAAACCACCTTGAAGACAAGAAACACTGCTTCGCCAAACATCCAAAAAAATATGTTCATCAGGAGAAGGTGGAGAGCAACTGAAGTAAACTTGCAAAATATCTAAATTAATAGAATGAAATGAATTCGTTAATTTTCATTTAACGTTTAGCATCGCTAATAATAGCCAAATCCGAAACCAGTCTACACTAAAGCACTTTATAATTGTCAATGTTTGGTGTAGAACCTCTTTATAGGTTGTCACATTGTCCATTTTCAGAATCCAATGACTAAAAAGACTGTGCTTTGCTTCCAGTTCATTTTCAGTTTTTTAAGAATGTATACACTAACACATTTTATTTGACAAACTTGAAAAAGAAACATTTCCTAAAATTGTCAAAACTCCATTAAACTTTGCCAGAAATAACCACTGCAAACTAACAGTCAGCAAACAAAATGATAAATTGTTAAAATTGTAGACTAAGCCTTTTTAAAAGAGTTTGCTAGTGTTGCAAATCAATATTTTATAGTTTAGGATATAGAGGCTTTGGGCTATGCATCATCGATTTGTGACCTCAGTGAATCCAATCTCAGTCTTTCTTGTTAAGTTCTGAGTTTACTCAAGTTTACTAGTGTAGACTATGTGTAAATCCCGATATAGGAAACTCACCGTATTGTGAGTTTTGTCAATGCCGATTAGAAACAATGTATAGAAAGCAATCATGTTTGCGATCAAGTTCTTATGAATATTGTTCCGAAGAGACTTCCATAGCCCTCTACACAAAGAATAATGTTAATACAGTAGTAAATTTGAGAATGAATTATAAATAATGAATCAGTAGCCATAACAACACCAGATAGAAGATAGCAACAAATGAAAACTATTACGAAGGCGGAAAACAAAATATATTGGAATATCTAACAGAACATCAAAATATATAGAAGACTAATAATTAGGGCATTTATAATGAAATATATGACAAGAGTTATAATTATAATGATTGATGATAAAATGATACAATATTTTACAAATATAATGATTAATGTAAATTAATTTATTTCAGAGAATAACAAAACGCCTTACTTAAGTAGAACATATACAGTTTCAGTTATTGTTAGTAGAATTATGGACATGATTAATCCAATTGTAGTAAGAGCGGAAAGAGCCTCTTCATGAATAGATTCAGGCTGAAATAACATTGAAAATAATAACACAACTGATAAAATAGAAAAAGAATGCTTTTTAAATTGTAAATCGAAATTGTAAGACAGGTACGTTAAAGCTTAAAATGTAATTGTCAGACTACCTCATATGATGTAACCTGCATCAACACGGCAAAACTTGTCAGGTGATTACATCTGCATACTGTGACATCGGTGATGGCAACATAACAACCGGATGTTGACCATTCCCTAAATAGTAAACACATTTTTTAATAGTTTTTTTAAACAGTTTATTTTTATCGTATTTATATAAAATTAAAAAGGTGTTTGACTCTAATAAAAAAAAAAGAGTGTTTAATGTTGAATAAATCAAATATTAAAACAATTATAAAAATGGCTACATGATATAGAAAGAAGATCTAGATCATATTCATAACTTGAATTCCTTTATTAAAACTATTAGCAAAATTAATTTAGTAGTTATTTCAAAGATATCTTACTGAGTTTCGAGATCGATGAATCCACACACATATGTTGAGTTATAATTCATCAACTTAAGCGATTCAACTAATTGTTGATCTGTCTCCAAAACCTGTTGATAGAGTTAATATTGAGAAATACAAACACAGTAATTCAAATTTTTAGTCTATTCTGTTATTTTGTTACATATAAAACAAAGTGTAATTCATTTAGATTAAATATATAGTTGATGATGTTATTTTTTATTGTAAATACACATTTTAAACTTATGTCTATTAGAATGCTACAGTACAGTAAAACAAATATAGATATAAGAACTATTCTTACTTGTATAATATAGTCAACGTTGGTGTTAATTGGATTTTCATTTACATCATATGCTGATACAGAAAGCATTCCAGAATTCATAAAGTACATCAAATCACTGCAAATTGAAATTCGAGTTAATTCAATCAATGCTTATGAAATCATTGGAAAATAAATTATATAATCATATTTTAGCGAACAATCTTAAACCCTGTTATATCTAGGTTCAAGCATGTCCGTCCATAACCACTTCAATCCTTCCTTTTTTTACACTTTTTGAAACAGCAGATTCTCCAACAGTATAAGAAATCTACTGTCAAGCTGTCTCTAGAATGTATACCGTACACGAATCGGGTGTTTAAGTGGTGATTTTTCATTCGGTGGAAAAACACACTAGACTTTTGTTTTCATTATTTTATATTCATTCATTTCGTTTAAGAGTCGTAGGGTATCAGTACCGTACCATTTTACCTACGTTAAACCTGTTAAAGATTGATAGACAAATATTAGTCATTACCCTGTAATATTCACTCTTAGCTTTGGAGTAAGTATAAACTCATATTCCCAAAATAATGCCACCACTGTTACTTCACCTGAAAATAAACCAATAAAAAAATAAATATATATATTAATAATTCATATTGACGAGGTATACCTGTATTACGGTTGAATCGATGAATGTTATGAAGAAAAAGAACAAGCATAATCTTATTTATAACGATGTCAGCAATGGTGACAGTGATGAATAAATGACATGTATATTGGTACGGGTGATGTTTGTTATGTACTGTAAAGTGACAATCATCTGTAATCATCTAATAATATCATCGATATGACAGCTGTGACGAAAAACCTCTCTCCCGCCAACCACACACACCACCAACCCCCGTACCTGTGTAGTTGAATCCGAGGTTAACGGAAATGTTACTGAACTTGAACACTTTTGAATAGTTGCTTGATGATTCCTCTTCAGGGATTACGGAAACAACCCCTTCTGTTAAAAAAAAGTCAAAATATCGAACACGTCACAGAAATTAATTAAGAGTGAAACGGCCCAGAAAAAATAATGACAAAAAAAAATACTCGCCAACTGACACTCGAATCTACTTGATAAACAGACGACTTTATTAGACGACTGACTACCGAGGTTAAAGTTCAAGTGGGTAGCAACTCATTCTATATGTTTGCAAGGATCTTGAAGAAACATATGCCGTGAAACTATGAGTTTATGTACCATTATGTACGGTACGAAAATGTAGAATAAATATTGAAAAGAACTGATGTTTACTCACTTAGAGAAGGATTATCTATTTCAAGTAAATCCATTTCTGTAATTTCTCGTGAATGTTGCATGATAATATCCATTTCAGCAGCACCGTTTGCAATTTCAAATTCAGTCTGAAAAAAAACATTAAATCAGTGGTTTAGTAAAAATGTCTGCATATCAAGTAGAAGACATTATTCAGGGAAGTTGGAACTGAAATAGGCCTAGATAAATAATGATAACAACAAACATTAAAAATTTCAAAAATTGTGTTTTTTCGGAGATTTTCTTTTCATAACAAGTTCGTTAGAAGTTACCGAGGTTTGGTATTAAAGTTTTAAATATAAAATCACTTACATAAATTGCACTGCTATTGGATTGCTTGGTATGATGTAATATGCAGTCTGCAGACGCAGATTCATTTGAATTACATGAGCTAGGCATACAATCTGAAAACCAATAAATAACTCGATCATTTTAAACATTGACGTATTTTGAATTCATGTCAATAAGGATTTTAGATTGTTTTGAGAAATGAGGACAATGTACAGATTTTCACTTTTCACATATGGCACTGATTGGACACGAGTGACATCACGAGTGGTTTGTGAATTATGGGTATGTTTCGAATATCTTAAACCTCAAATGAAGGCATGTAAAAAAAGTGAAATAGTTTCTGCTTAAACGACTTCATATTTTTTAATAAATGAAGCCGTTTAAGCAGAAACTGTTTCCACTTTAACTTTAAAAGGTTAAAAAATAATTATAATGCAATAACAAAATGTAAGAATGGATGCTGAAGTCAGTTTCATGAATGAAAGACTGAACATTTATTTGATATATAAATATATTTTACTGCTGATATAGATATAACTAAACAAATCAAGGATTAGAATAAATTAAAATTGTTTCCCGGTAATTAAAGTTAGAAGTATTCTTTTGTCATCTTTTAACTAATCAGTTTGATTTTTTTTTAATGAAAGGAAATTGTTTTCATTCTTAACTCACCTTCTACGAAGACGGAGAACGAGCAAGAAACGGTGTCGTTACTGCATTCTGTTATATTTGCCGTGGCGTTTACAATCGTTTCTCCAACAGGAAACAGTGATCCATTACTTGGTGTGTATTTAAATTCGCTAGCCTGGGTGGGGTAAACATTCGCGGGTTCCCATAATACGTGTGCTTGCTGTAGTACATCATCAGCGCATTCAGTAACGTCATCAGGACACGTAGCTAGATGTGAAACAAATCACAATTTTAGAAATTATTCTAAAATGTTAAATCTTTTTTTAATCGTTGTATCATGTTGTTTCCTCTTCATCTAAAACATTCAATGTTGTGACTTATTTTGAACAGTAATACTACTTTTTGCTCAGATTTAAAGTTAGGCTCACTCAGTTTTGGTATTTTGGAATCAAATAAATAAAGCTAGTCCTGTATATAAAGGGTATCGTATAAACTGTTATAGTTATCTATAGCTAGATACTATTATGTTTATAGTTATAGGTTAATATATAGAATAACTTACCAACTGAAATTAAAATTCTCCAACAACTTCATTTAAAGCTAGACATCGAGCTCGTTTCTTTTCACAAAATTAACACCCTTTTTCTTTTTTTATTTAAGAAAAGACCACACTGTAAAACAGGTGTTTTTAACCTGGATAAATGTTAGAGATTTAAATAAAGTTTCCTATCCTGCCTAGAATTTCATAAATCAAGATTACCTGATGGCATTATACATCTATATTTAACAGCCAGACACTCAAATTTATCGGGGAAACTCTCTGGAATTGTACATGAGGAGAGATCGTCACAAGTTTTAGAGGCAGTGTCTGTAACGTCTTCTTCCTCATCTATTGGTGGTTCTGTTGCCATTTGTGGTTTTGGTAGTACGTGTTGTATTTCTAGTTTGTGGTATGTAGACTCACATCTATCGTTGTCTGGATAGTAATGGGCATATATCACTTGGATTTTAGACGGACAGTCACATTTCAACTCACATTCTTCGTTTCCAGATTTTTGGCAGAATGTGCAACCTGTGAAAATAGTATTGATATGATAATAACAATGGTAATGTAAGGATTGTAACTACAATAATAATAATAATAAAACTGAGAAAAATGCTAATGAATAATAATAAAGACCAAAATATGATTTAAGAATTGTATTAATTTCCACATTTTATATTTATTAGTTAAACCAAATGTTGAAAACTCTAACCAAATTTGTGCTTTCTGTTAATTAAAACTAGAGGTTCTTGTTATCTTTAAAGATCATGGAACATGGTATTTGATGTATAACGTTTTTTGGCTGATTTTGGTCTGAATATGTTGATTTTATTAGTATGTTTTGATAAAATAAATTCTATAAGCGTAAATTATGAATTTTTTATGATTTACATACATCGGAGTTTATATCTCCGAAGTCGAATTTGGAGCAGGAAATCCAAGGCGATAAATCGTGACGTCATAAGATGAACACACTGCTGCACTGCTGGTCGCGACGCATCTCTCTTGTATACAAACTGTACTGTATCGGCAAGATGTCAACACGTATTCAGTGTACGATCTCGACAGTTCGGAGTCTGATTTTGAAGAGGAAACTATCCATTATGAATTCGAAATTGATGAAGATGAAGGAGACGACGTTATGGATACGCAAGAAAGTGTTATTGAATGCAATTAATTCAACCGTAGGCCTATATGAGAGCCCGATCTCACCGATTCTGAAGGCGAGGCGGACCAACGCGAAGGCGGCGAAGAACGTCGTGGGGAAATTGACCAGACCAACAATACATGGTCCTAGGCCTAGGTTTACATTTTCAATTACGGACCCAAACTTTGGAATGGTTAGTTACAGTCAGTTATACGAATGCATTATTATCGTGTTTTTAAACGCAATAAAAAAATTAGTAAAACTGAAGTTGTTGTGTCGATTAACTAAATAAAAGGTAGGCCTAGCTAGGTAGTACTTCTTTCTAGTATAGTAGAGTAGTAGGCCTAGGTGATTAATTCGGTTTTAAAATCAGCAACACAAAGGGCCTAGGCTAGTAGTACTGTGTTGAAAGCCCCAGCATAATAGTTCAGGTGGGGAGTTGTTCTGCCCTCATAAAAATAAAGCTTGTGTACAAGCTGACTGCAATAATTTGTAAGTTGCATGACAGATTGCACTATATTCTCTATTGATTTGAACAAAAATTGAACCATTTGAAATTTGCTTTAGAAAAGTCAAATTATAAATTATATAATCTTATTGCACTTTTACAAATGATTTTGTTCTTACAGTACCGTATTATTATTTCGCAGGGTATGTGGATGACCTCATCTTGGAGGTAATGAGCATTGTTGAAGGGACAGCAGAAGATGTTGATGTTGTTGATGCGCCACCCCAACTCTGTTCAGGATTTGAACGCCCCGACAAAGAGACCGCTATTGCCAACCACTTCACAAGATTTCCAAATGTGAACAACTAAGGCAAAAATTATGCAGTAAATAAATCAGCAGCCAAAAGGTCCACTGATCAACTTCAAATAAGAAGTATAATACATACTCCAAGAAATGAGATACATTCCATCATGCTTTTTATTATAAATCATTATTTCGTTTTTTTAGCGAAAGATTAAAAGCCATTTGTTTATGTGGATACAGCACCACAATCCAGAGCCAACAGTTTTATAAACAAAATAATCACTTGTGTGCATAATTTTTTAATAAATTGTGTCAGAGAAATGTATATTTTATTTCTATTTGATCATTTTATTTCTATCAGATACAGTGTACAAAACTTTCCTTTATGAAGTACAGTAAATAATTGTATGTGGTTAATTGTATTCTCAATACAAGTTGGTGCTAAAATGTTTACTCAATCCAAAAATCCAGCAAACTGGAAATCATCTTCCATACTGGTGGTGGGAAGTGGGCTCTTATGCAGGAAACTGCACATGATGGTAAGACTACCCTTAGGTTTCGGCCCAAAAACCCCCAACACCATCTGGCGAGTTGCTGGTACGCAATATGTCTCAGACGTTTATGTTTTGAGGCTTCAACAGGTGTGTCATACTGTTGGCGGTAATGCAGCCATGCAATTTCCAACACATGAAAATTCAAACAGGCAGCAGTGAATCCAGGATGTTCAGTGATGCATATGTAGGCTTCTCCGTATTGTAAATTGTCTGACCTTCCTCCAGCCTATGATTAATAAATAATAGGGCCTACTTCCTGGCAACATCGACATTCGCGATACGTGGGTAGCATCTGGCAATGGCCACAATCACACCTGTATTATGAAAAAAAAAAATTTTGTAATAATAATATTGTAGCGCTCTAGAGCGCTACAATATTCTGAGATGTCACAATTTATAGGGCGCTATATTAAATATTTTTAAAGTTTTAGTGATTATTAATGATTAATTTAATGTATTGTGTGTGAAATAGGAAAATAAATCTGCATCTTGGCTAGCCTTAGGGGTGGGCCTATCTGATTAGAACAGGTTTTTTTTTTCTTTTTACAATTACATCTTACTCTCTGAGAAATCTTTTTTTTTTTAAGATAAAGAAAAAAACAAGAAACTTTCTTAAAAGTTACATTTTGTTTGCCTATGCCGTTGTGCCTTTTTTTCATATTACTATTTATAAACTGTTTTGTAACAGGGGGTTTCTACTTATAAGCTGTGCTTCAGAGATTCCCCCTTTCCATTCTTTCATTTTTGTAATGAATATTTATGTACGTTAATGGTTTTATTTTGTTGTGAATGGAAATAAAGAAACAAACAAACAAACAAACAACCCTAGGCCTATTTCAAACAACAAAGTGCAAATTTGTTAAATAAAATGGTCAGTCTAATACCGTAATGTACATTTTTGCTTTCTACGATTCAATTTAGCCTAATCTTTATTTCGTTAAAAAAATTCAATCTAGGCCGTAGGCCTAGGCATATAGACGATAGCCGACCGTCGCCGGTGAGAGGGCTAGCCGCATGAATTGGAGTAAAGTACAGTAGGGCCTAGCCTAGCCTCTATCTACAGCCTAGCCTCTATCTACGGCCTAACTAAGCCACAATACACACACTGGCATGACGGAAGAATATCGTAGTTATCTACTAGGGAATTGTTAATTATACAATAAAGTTATACATTAATTTTTAATAAAAGAGATAGTACTACTAACCAATTTAATAATAACTGGGTTTGAAGTTGAATATTCTCTGCTTGAATTGTAGGTAGGCCTAGGCCTACTAGCTAGGTGACGGTCACCGTCGCCATCTTCTCTGATGATGAAGAATCGTCAGAACTACAATCGGGCTCGTACATGTACGGCCGAATTAATTTCATCGACATTCCATTCAATATTTCGATTGTTAAACAAAATAGTTTCTCCTTCATTCTCCTCAGTTTCGCATTCCACTATCAATGTTTCCTCTTCTAATTCCTCTGACGAAGAACTGTCAAAATCATACGCAATACGTGTTGACATCCTAGTTTGTACAGTACAGCTCAGGCGGGCGAAAAAGTTTCTTCATCTTATGACGTCACTATCAGAGGTTACCGGAAAATGCCGAAAAAACCCGAATAGTCGTGAACTGAGAGCAGTTGCGCGAAATAGCAGAAAACACTTTAATTATGTCCTGAAAACTTTTAATTTATTGTCTGTTTAATATCCATCAAGGAGAACAACTATAATACTACTATTTTACATAAACATCAAATACCATGTTCCATGATCTTTAAACTAATCAGTTTGATTTTAAAAAATGGATTGTTTTTGTTCCTAACTCACCTTCAACGAGGACAGAGAACGAGCATGAAACGATGTCGTTGCTGCATTCAGTTATATTTGCCGTGGCGTTTACAATCGTTTCTCCAATAGGAAACAGTGATCCATTACTGGGTGTATATATAAATTCGCTAGCCTGGGTGTGGTGAACATTCGCGGATTCCCATGATACGTGTGCCTGCTGTAGTACATCATCAGCGCATTCATTAGCGTCATCAGGGCACGTAGCTAGGTGTGAAACAAAACATAATTTTAGACATTATTCCAAAACGTTAAATCTTTTTTTAATCGTTGTATCATGTTGTTTCCTCTTCATCAAAAACATTCATCATAAAATCGTAGTATTTTGGAATCAAATAAATAAGCTAATTGTCATATTATTTATGTTGTGATTCTCTGTGTTTAGAGAAGGATGCTTTAGACCAGGTCCGCCTTATATTATTAGCCAATCAAAATCGTATAATTTTTGGAGGGAAAATGTTATCCTCCTCTGAAGCCTAAAATTTGCATGTCCAATATAAAAGTGGAATGTAATAGATATTAAGAGGAAGAGAGAATAAGATCAGAGTAGATAAACGGAAAGATGATAAAGAAAATATTAAGGCTTGACTGGTAGTGGTTGAAAGATGTATTAATCGAATTACAAGGAATAAAAGTTCTAGTTGAGTTAAATATACTTTTTGTATGAGTTATCATTCAGTGACAGTGTACGTCGCGTGGAGTTATATATATACGCCTGAGAAAGCTCGGAACCAACTAAAATAATCACTACACTAATCCTGTATACAAAAGGTATCGTATAAACTGTTAGTTATCTATAGTCGGATACAAAACTCTCCATTTAAAGCTAGACATCGAGCTCATTTCTTTTCACAGAACTAAAATCTTTTTTCCCTTCTTTTTATATTTAAGAAAGGTTTTTTAACCTGGATAAATATTAGAAATTTAAAAGGTTCATATCCTGCCTAGCATTTCATAAATTAAAATTACCTGATGGTATTATACATCTATATTGCACAAGCAGACCTCTGAATGCATCTGGGAAACTCTCTGAAATTTGGCATGTGGACAGATGGTCACAAATTTTAGAGATATTGTATGTAACATTTCTTAGCATTGGTGGTGCGGTTTGTATTCCTTGATTGTGGTATGTAGAGTTACATATATTGCTGTTAAAAGGATAATATTGGGCATATATCACTTGGATTTTAGACGGACAGCCACATTTCAACTCACATTCTTCGTTTACAGATTTATAACAGAATGTGCATTTTGAAGCTGTAAAAATAACAATGGCAATGTAAGGATAACTTCAATAGTACTACTGAGAATAATGCTAATGAATAATAATGATGATCAAATATGGTTTAAGAATTGTATTAATTATTAATTAATCTTTACACATTTTGTATTTATTGGTTAAACCAAATGTTGACACATGTGCTCACTCTAACCAAATTTGTAATTTCTGGTAAATAAAATTAGAGGAGTTCTTGTTATCATTAATTAATCAGTTTGATTTTTAAAAAATGAAATGGAATTGTTTTCATCCGTAACTCACCTTCAACGAAGACAGAGAACGAGCATGAAACGGTGTCGTAGCTGCATTCAGTTATATTTGCCGTGGCGTTTACAATCGTTTCTCCAATAGGAAACAGTGATCCATTACTGGGTGTATATTTAAATTCACTAGCCTGCTGGGTGGGGTAAACATTCGCGGGTTCCCATGATACGTGTGCTTGCTGTAGTACATCATCAGCGCATTCAGTAACGTTATCAGGACACGTAGCTAGATGAGATAAGCTAAATATTAGCTTTTTTAGGTGATTTTTAAAAATTTGTATTATTATTTATATTTGTATAAAATTTTAAATATCGTAAATTATCACAAAGCCTATAATTCGTCAAATTGATAAAATAAATTCTTGTTGCGTTTTAATCTTTTTACAGTATCGTGTTGTCCATTTTTTTTACATTGACAACATTGTCCATACTATTTTATTGTGATATATTTTGGAATAATTTGTAAAAGAAAAAAATACACTTCTGAGCGACTTAGTATTGTTTTAAGGCTATGTTTGTTCACGGGTTTGTTCCAAGTAATCTCACAAAAGTCACATTTGTGCCGGTAATTAAATCTAAATCAGGGAATATCACTGATAAAGGGAAGTATCGGCCAATAGCTTTGGCATGTGCAACTTCTAGAGTCTGTAATGATACAACATTGTGGTAATTCACTGGACTCCCATGACAACCAGTTTGCCTTCAAATCTGGTCACTCAACCGAATTGTGTATATTTGCTCTTAAACAGATTATCGAGCATTACAACAATCATGGTAGCCCAGTTTATTGCTGTTTCTTGGACGCTAGCAAAGCCTTTGATAAAGTGAACCACTGGACACTTTTCAAGACCCTAATTGACAGGGGTACCCCTTAACCTGTAGTTAAGATACTGAGGTCATGGTATAGGAATCAGGAATTTGTTGTCAGGTGGGGAAGTTCCGTTTCCGATTCTTTCACTGTTCGTAATGGGGTTCGCCAGGGAGGCGTTATGTCCCCTCTACTTTACAATGTGTACACTGATCCGTTAACTGTTGAACTGACTAAGTCAAAAGAAGGTTGTGAAATTAACAGTCTTAAACTGAATTGCCTAAGCTTTGCTGATGACTTGGTCCTTTTGGCTCCGTCAGTGACTGGTTTACAAAGCCTAATTGGACTCTGTGAAGGTTTTGCTACTGACCATGATATTACTTTTAATGAAACCAAATCCAAATGCTTGCTATTTTGCCCGAAAGTCCGCAACCTCAAAGGTGTTCCACATATTACCTTAAATGGGGCACCTCTAATCGTTGAGAATTCCATAACCTATCTTGGTCATGTGATCAGTAATAACCTGAGTGATGAAAGTGACATCAAACGTCAATATCGATCTATTTGCATTAGGGCCAACTCTCTAAATAGAAAGTTTGGAAAATGTTCTACTAAGACTAAATGTTATCTATTTAAGAGTTACTGTGTCAGCATGTACTGTTCAACCTTATGGTGTAGATATAATAAGAGCACTCTGAGATCACTGAAAGTATGTTATAACAATGCCTTACGTTTGCTGCTGAAGCAGCCTAGACATTGTAGTGCAAGCATGATGTTTGTCTTAAATGACGTCCCATCCTTTGATGAGTTAATTAGAAAATCTGTTTTTAGTTTTAAAAATCGTGTGAACGCAAGTAGTAATTCCTTGATCATGGCCATTAATCGCCACGTTCTTAATGTGTCAAGAATGCACATACTATGGAATGCTTTGTTGCATTGACTTTATATATTTAGGCCTACATATCTTTGTTTTTCTTCTATGAGCTGTTAGATTAAGATTTTTTTTTTTCTCTCTTTTGCTATGGATATTATATTTTGTCACCATGATATTCCGAAATAAAAAGATAAATGAAAAAAATGAATAATATCAGTCTTATTTCTAGCTTTCATTTTTTAATTTAATTTTAAAATTTTAAAATATAGAGATTCAAATAAAATGCTCTCTTTCGTAAGTCAAGGTTACCTGATGGTTTTATACATTTATATTTAACAATCAGACACTCCTTGTCATCTGTAATATTAGCTTGAATTTTGCATGTAGACAGACCGTTACACAGTGTTACCACGGTAGAGTTAATTTCACTCTTGTTTGCTTGGTGTTTGGTGGATCCGGCTTGTGCTTCCTGTCTGTCGCGCTCTGTATATGTATTAGGACTACATATGCTGCTGTCAGAAGAATAGTAGGCATCTATAATGTTGATTTTATACAGACAATCACATTTCACCTCGCATTCTTCAGATGTATTGAAACAAGATATGTCTTTAGATGAAGCTGTAAAAATGTATGTGAATACTAATGAATACGGTAATAATAATTGAATATGATTTTTATTTTTATTTTATTTATTTTTTATTTTATTTCATACTCATCCAACAGCGAGTAACCCGCCAATTACAGGATGGATAAACTATTTAATAATTTCACAAGACAAACATATACACAAGATGCTCTACATAAACAAAGATTATTATTACATTTGACTTATGTCCATAAGGAGTATATACGGCTACCATTTTCTATTGAATTGGTTTTTACCAAGATTGTACACATATGACCGCTCAGAAAAATTGTGTTCAATAAATGTTGTTGAAACGAATTACCTGCATATATCGTATTAAATAATCCAGCGAATAGCATTGCCCACCACCACCAACACTCGGCTCTTCGGCGATCAGTCTGCATTATTTCATCATACCTGAATGCAATTCGTAAGAAGCATTTCTGAATATTAAAAGAAGATTTCTGCGAACCGTCAGTTATAGTATAATGCAATCAAATATAAAATGTAGACAAAACAGAAAAGTTTTAATAACTCGTCAATAAAGTCAATATTATGTTTAACTCTAACTTAAGGACATGGACATTAAAGTCAAATGTAATAATAATCTCCTTGAGATTCATAATAATTGCATAATGTTTATAGGTCTAGGCGTAGCAATTCTCAACAACAAACAAACCTCACATATTAAAATATAGTTTATTAATAACTTTTTACAATATTTATTCAACATTTGCGCTTTGGAACCATATGCTACATGGCGAAAGCCACATATAACCAAATGTATGTCAAGTATATTTGAAAATAATTAACTAGGTTATTTCATCAAAACAACTACGGTAATAAGTACCTACGTCATATACACACTTCAAATTCAACTTTCATTCAAAAGACAGAAATATTAGAAACGATTTGTGATTACTAACTTCTATAGGCCTAAATATGTTTTCTCGATGAGCAAACTGAGAAGTATGTATCGTCTAGGCTACTAATCAGCGCAGAAAACTTCTCAACTTTTTCACAAAAAAAATAGATTTTGTTCCACCTGCCTTTGACCCAATTGACAACTGACTTTAATCACAAAAGACTTTTTATGAAAAGTAATTGTTTAACCAAGTTAATCTAACAACAGGATGCTGATCGCCTGAAATCAAAGTGTTTATCTGTGGCTGCGATGCGATCAGTTTCACGCCCCTTAACAACAGACACCGCGCGCCGCGGCGATTATTTGCATAGTACAATACTGTTGATATTTGCCGCAGCCATACATACGATCAAAGGACTGTTACAAGTTCCTATTTTTTGGCAAGACGAGCTCAGTGTCCTGTTGTTAGATTGCCTTGATTAAACATTACTTCCAATCATACAATTGAAAGAGTATCATTTGGAGTATGACACTACAGAGTACAAACTTCGCTTATACTAAAATACAAACCATTTTCATTTGAAGTTTCTTTATTCATTATAGAGAAATACAACTACAGAAATATGAATTAAAATCATAAATCGTATTACTATTGCACAACAATACATCAAATGTTGTCGTCATACATTACTAGAAAATATTTGGGAAAGTTTTACAAGTTTTTTGTATAAACCTAGTAATAACTAAGTTAGAATAAAACATTACATGTATTGAATGAAACGAAAAACAGACCCACAGAAATACGTTAATCGTCTTCTGAGGGGATAAACAATAGGTATTACTTACCAGACCTTACGTCGGTGTTAGTCTGCAACGACTTCTAGGAGTCAAGTTAGTAGAAATTCATCTTTAAGCCTGTTTTAGACGAATTTATTCGCACGAATCAAAAACGTTGACTAATTCCAATGCCATTAATATTTTACCTACTTGTTGTGACGTGGAGAAATTATTCAACCAATCAGAACTCATAAATGTATGATTTGAATATATAAGTGTGAGAGCGAACCACAAACAAATAATACGTCGTGTAGCAATGTATCTTTTAATGTTATGATATTACAATACATATCTTAGAGGTGTAAATATTAAACAAGAACTTATGAGGTGCACTGTGCAGCATTTTACGCTAAATTGGAGAAAGCTATGTGACTGCTATTTTGTTGTCTGTTTTTTTTTATTTTATATTAATTAAATAGAAAATGTTTTCTGCTCTTAAGAGTTCTGTTCATTTCAGCCAGAAGTAAATGCAAAGTAAAAAATAATCAGTATTATAAACAACTACATTCTGCAATAATTTATGGCGTCGTTTATTCTTCTTTTACGTGCGACTGGTTTGTGTATTTGCAACTGTGTGTACTTGACCTTTTCTCCGATTCTTCCAATGTGTTTGAACCTGAAAATCACAAACCAAATCTTAACTTTAATTACTAAATGAAAGAAATGATCGTGAAACAAAATTGGAATGAGATTCATTGGGGTTAAATTATAAAGAGTAAAATAGGAAAAAAATAAAAAAAATTCCGTACGAAATGTATTCCTCTTTTTGTAGCTTTTATGAGTGCAATAATGTAATTTTTGTTAGACTGCTTAATGGTATAATTAATGTCTGATTTCAAATTGCGTTTGGTATCTTCAATTTATTTATAACGTACTAAAGTTACGGGAGATCGGAACAATCATCTGATTTTCATAAGGTGTGTCATGTCTACAACAAGACTGCGTGACCGGTACATATCCCACGCAAGAATAATCAACAATATCATACACAAACACAAATGAGTGAATTTTACATGACACATCACTTTACCTCGTTGTCCAACAAACAGTAGACAATGAATATAAACACGCCTTGAAACGAGTTCAATATCACAAACAAATACTGCATGAAGAGGGATTCCCCATTTACAGAAAGTGGTCCAAAAATCCACGTGACACCCAGAATAGGGACTAGAAATACAGCGCCCTTCACTGACTTTCTAAACGAAAATAAGAAATTAATTTTCTTTTAAAGTGAAAGTAGAAATGCATTATTAACCCTGGCTAACTTATTATTAGTTACGATACTTTTCTAACTGAAGAATTTAACATTTTAAGTATCGGGGTTTTTTTTTAAGTAAAAGGCTTTTTCCAAGTTAACACTAAACAACATTAAGTTTAGTTTACTTATAAAGCAAGCTGATGAATTAAGGGGGTGAAGAGCATGTGATCCTCAAACGAACAACATGTAGTAGCTCGGATTTTACAAACAAAAGTTAGGTAGATAACATTTTTAAGACTGATAATAATTGTAATTTGTACGTGCACATAGACGCTCTATGCCTGATTATTATTTTGTTCGGCAATGTGCACCGCTTGCTCTAAATCTGACATTTTAAATTGCCAGTAAATCGTCTTAGATATAGAGGGCTGAATGACGTTACCTCAGCTGCCTGTGATCCTCTGTTTCACTTCTCCCCATTCTTAAATTTGTTCCAGCTCGTTGATAAATAATGCGAACCATCATAACCAGAATCACCATGCTAAACTTTAAATCAAGTTATAACTATTATTTTGTAGAGGTCAGCATCTTTCTGAAGCTGTCTAAACTATCAAAATACACAAAAAAATGTGATGCGCCCATATATGGACATAATGATGTCATATCACTACCATATTTGGGAACATCGCACTTTATTTTCTAGTTTGATAGTGTTGACAGAGCTTTAGGCAAAAGCACATTTATATCAGAGGGGTTGAGAGGTGCGCGTCATCATTTTGTGTTTTTATTCAAATTAATTGAATATTGAACTATTATATTAAGAAAAAATAAGAAGCTTTTTTACAGAGTAGTTGATTCTTTAGGCAACAAGCCTGCAATTTATTGAACTAGATTTGTTATTCCAACGTTCATAAAATGCTGGTATTTGTCAGTGTAAGATAATTTTCCTTGTACAGTATAGACCTATATAGAATATACTGTGCAGATTTATAAAAATGAAATTCACTTGTGAGTCAAATGAAGTATTTGTTAAGTTTTCTGCAAAAATAGAAAATAAAAATGGTAAAACTTACCAAAATGATTATTGATGCTGGAAAAACTATACACCAATTAGATTGTGTATCCAACCAACAGCTAGGAAAATATAAAGTATGTATTTATTGAGAAAGTAAATTCAATGAGAACCTGTTTTGAATCTTGCTTATAAAGGTAGGCCTACAGATCCTTACATCTTGTGACTGATACATTTATACCAATCTAAATGCAATTTACCCATGTAGATTTAACAATGTAATTCGATTTTCTATCAACCTGTTTTTACTTTAGGCCTACTGTTAATAATAATTTATGTTACTAATCTTAGTAGGCATTGTTTATCAGAAATAAATTAAACCTAAACAATAAATAGTATTGTTGTTTATACTTACTAATCATTTCCGTATGAGTCGTATTTGAATATTGCGACTGGTGTGACTAAAATAACTGGCACCAAATAACAGAACAATATATAATTCCTCAGTCTGTTGTGTCGGCTTGGTGTTCGGTAAATCACCTTGAATGCAAGAAATACAGCTTCACCAAACATCCAAAAAAATATGTTCATCAGAAGAAGGTACAGACACACTGAAGTAACCTTACAGAATATCTGAAATAAATGTTGTTTTGATTTGTATCATTAATAGCCATAAATCTGGAAAGTACAAATTATGGCATCATGTAACACAACTGCAAGTACAGGACACAAATACAACGAAACGACACACCAAAAGCAGGAAAGTCTAAACTTAATGATTTCTTCCATAGCTAGCTGTCACGACCACCACAAAATTGATTTCTTTCTTTATTTATCCAAAAATTAAAAACAAACAAAAAAACAAACAAATACATAAATATAACATTATAATTTAAAAAAAAAACCATTTAAATAGTTGGATAAAAAGGAAGAAGAAAAAGGCAACTTCATGCCTATCTAGCTCAACTTTCTGTATAAATAATATTTCAATTTTATTCAAATCAAACAAATCATATTATGATAAATTCAATTACTAATAAATAATAGTATAATAGTAATAATAATTAATAATAGATGTAGATATGTATAAATATATATATATTCTCATTCTCCCAAAAAATACATTTTGATATAAAATATAGTGTAAACTAAAACATTTTCTAGTCATTTCTATTTGAAGAGAACCTCGTATCTCAATTACAAGCAATGTGAATACATATTTAAAATTTGACTTTTAACGAATTCCCTTATGGAAGAAGTCTTACGTTATGTTATTGCTTATGATGGAAATGTAGCCTTTTTAAAACTAAGCATATATTGAGTAAATAACTAATATGGATGAATTAGTTTAGCCTTGATCATGGTAAACAATTTTCACCAGTTATTATTATATTGTTACTATTTACCATTGTGATATTCACATTCATTTATTTTTTACTCATCCTTTATAATATATTTTCATAGCATAAATGATGGCAAGGATCCTGCATAGAGAAGTTTGTACTTCTGTTTTCGCAGGACCCTTTTACATAAAAAAAACATAAAACAATAAACACAACATAATAGGTATAAAATAAAACAAAAAATATTTCCTAAATACATTTTAGAGTTGTTCATCATCAAAAGTGATAGTGTTTTTCTAACATGATTATTTATACATTTATTTTCTTAAAATGAAGATATTCAGTTTATTACTTCCAGTACATATGAATTTTTTCTTTATATATTATAGCAAGAGTATGAATACATATAATATAAAACAGGCTATGTGTGTACATTGTTTGTAATGATGTAAATAGTCAAGAGATCTGTTGGTTTAACCATGTAAAAATAACATATTTCTCCATTGTTTAACATTGATTATCAACTGAATTCAAATAAACTCACCGTGTACTCAATTTTGTCAATGCCGATTAGAAACAATGTATAGAAAGCAATCATGTTTGCAATCAAGTTCTTATGAATATTGTTCCGAAGAGACTTCCATAAACCTCTAACATAAATACATATTAATGAGATTATTAAAAATTAAAGTAGAGTAGAGTAAATAACTAATTTCAAAACAAGTAGGCCTACTCATAAATTTGGAATATATATTAATACAAGTAAATATAATACTTCCAATAATATAAGCTTTATTAAATAAATATAAAACAGTATCAAAACAGTATCGGAACCAATAATATTACCAAAGACAACGTTTATTTACCAAAGACACATTTACTTAACCAATAATATTACCAAAGACACTCTGGAGTTTAACACACACAGAGGCGTCAACATCACTAGGTGATGTGAAATGGGTACGAGTACACACAGAAATTGACAAATAATCAAAGAATATAAAATCTTACTTAAGTAGAACATATACAGTTTCAGTTATTGTTAGTAGAATTATGGACATGATTAATCCAATTGTAGTAAGAGCGGAAAGAGCCTCTTCGTGAATAGATTCAGTCTGAAATTACATTGACAATTTTAAACAGAACAACGGGAAAAGAAAAAAAAAGACATTAATATCATAGTATTAGGCCTACTGTACTGTAGTTTATTAGTAGTAAATTAAAAAGTTGTTCTTTTAGTTAGTGAAGTTAAGCTACTTAAGTAGGCCTAGGAGTGACATAATTAGACTACCTCATATGATGTGACTTGCATCAACACTCCAAAACTTGTCAGGTGATCACATCTACATACAGCCCATGTGACATTGATGTTGACAACATAACACCCGGATGTTGACCAGTTTCTATAATTATTACAATTATAATAGCTGTATAAATTGTTTATTCTAATCAAGTTAATCATCTTACAGAAGAAAATGGCATTTTTTTTGTTATTCTAAGACATGCTTATGTGCAAGTTTTGCATAAATGGTGTTATTAACAGTATGTGGAAAGTTAGGCCTACCAATAGTTTCATACGTATAATCTTTATATCACAAGTTTTCAGAAAAAAATCAAAATGCCGACTGGTGGACAACTATAGACTTGGGGAAGTCTAGAGGAAACGTAGCAAGCTGGAGTAGTAAGTGGTAGTAGTTGAGTATAATGATAATAATGTTATCTTACTGGGAATTAAGATTGATGAATCCACACACGTACGTTACATTATAATTCATCGACATCACAGATTCGATTAAATCGTCATCAGTTTCTAAAACCTGTTTATAATAATAGTAATATTACATAATAGGCCACTCAATCGATGATTAATTTGTTTTATTATTATAATTATTTTTTAGGAGATTTTTGTGCCACGATAGCCCGATAGCCCGTGGCTTCACACTTTAGACATCCAATTCAAAAGAAAAGGTTTTTTTTTATTATTCAAAGTGATGTTTTATTGGAGAGGCGTTTATTCAAATGAATACCATCCTAATAATTATTAATACATTATTTAATTTAATCATCTTTTGAAACTAACTGCCGTGACAGAGTGGGCCCAAGAAAGAAGACATTATGGTACGGCTTGCAACATGGGCAGACATCTCGGTCCTAACGGGACACAGGAAGATAGCCTACAGTTATTCCTGAAAGCTTACTCAATAAAACTCAGCTATCGGGATTTCACTCGAAAAATGTCTTATCATCAAATCTCCCTATGTAATTTTATAATACTATTCCCCACAATATATTCTGATTCTTTATGGCGTATATTTAATTTGATCTTTATTAATTTGCAGTATAATTCCTATTATTTAACTACTGTACCTTCACACACGCGCGGTATGTTTTAAAATAAACAAAAAACTGAAATGGCTATGATTAATGGCCAACCAACAATAGCGTCGGCGTGAACACTAATGTTATCAAATCTACGTTTCGCGGTACATCTCGGATAGATAAGGTAGGTATTCAAGGCGGAGATTTGTACCGAAGTTTTTGCATTGTGCTCGCCTATGTCAGAATTAACCATAATTTATATATAGATACCTGTATAATCAATATTTAACTCTTTTTTATTGTGTTTTGTTAGTTTCGTTTTGATTCGTATATGTTATTTTTTTAAGATCTTTTCTTTTAAATTTATGTTTAGTATTAATATGAATAGGCCTATGAGTGTGAAATAAGAACCTATACCTGTATGGTATATTCCACTCTCGTGTCTACCGCAGTGTTATTAACGTCATAGGTTGATATTGAAAGTAATCCAGAATGTAGATATACCTCGTTGCTGAAATTAAAATATTTATATTGTTATTATTATCATATTAAAATATTATAACTGTCAATCAATACCATTATGATACGGTAATTAACTTATTGATGGGATTGGACAGTACCAAAGAAACAGTAATTACAAATTAGAATTTAATTCGTCACTTTGAAGAATTATAGGTGATCGTTTTTATACTTTTACTGGCATTTATTTTTTTTTAATATGCATTTTTTTACGTCAAATATGTACACGAATTCATATCTACAACTCAAAGGCTTCCAGAATAAGTTAAACGAGTGGGGGGTCAACCTGCATTCTGAAGAATAATTATTGTCTTATTTTGTTACCACCTTAAACACCTTTGTACAATAATGTGCGCATCTTTTCATTTTTAACCTGCTCGTATAGCTCTATTTGAAGTTAGAATGGACTATTTTTACGCTTTCTAAGTACAGTATCGTGCGCGCAAAAACGTCATTGTTTAAAATGGTCAAAACGTAATTTTGAGCATTTTAAATTATACGTATACGCTTTTATTTGCTAATATTTTTATCCTTGACCTGAAGTTTATGTATAGTGAATATGATTGGATCGAGTAATAGAGATATAACTAATTATATGTTATTTCACAAAAATGGCGTATAGATGACGTCACGAATGAGTGATTACGCTTAAAAGCTTATTATGGATAATTTCATTATGAAAAAGATATTGTGAAAATTTAAAAACCATTGAGATTGAAGTTTTTCAGATAATCGAATAAATCTATACAGAAAGAAATAAATACGAAGAAGAATAGGAGATCGAAATGATGACCTAATTAAAGATTTGGTATTATTCGTAATCACAATAGAGAGGTTTCGCAATCTTACGAATACGATAACGAAAACGGATACGTCACGCACACGTATTCGTTTTCGTAAGCCATAAAAAAAATCTGTTTCGCATGGCAACGAAATATTGAGGCGCGTCCAAAATATGACTGCGGTAAATTTGAGCGAAGCTCAGGTACGTGTTGCTTGGTGCTTGGCTGCCTAGGCCTAGCTTAACATCAAAGCGAGTGAGGACTTTAAAAACTGCTATTTATCTAAATTGACCTGCCATTTTAGTAAATTACTTTCAATAAATCTATAATTATATTATAATCATGAATCATTCCTAATTCAAATGCAAAATGTGCAAAATAGATCAAAAACTATACTCGTTTTGTAGTTACGAATATAGAGAGGTTTCGCAATCTTACGAATACGATAACGAAAACGGATACGTCATACCTTTGTGATATTCGTCACGAATACTCTTTACGAATATGAAATGGGGATCAGCTCAAAAGTTTCACAAATGTATGACGTATCCGTTTTCGTTATCGTATTCGTAAGGTTGCGAAACCTCCCTAATACTGAATACTGAATACTGAAATGCTTTATTTGTCCATCATCATCATAAAATAACAACAGAAATTCTTCTTGAAGATTGACAATTATTACTACAATAATAAATAGATATACAATATAATATATTATGTACACACACATAATTGCACAAAAAATATAAGTTATGAAACACGGTGTAAAAATGACTAGGTATTAAAATTGAATAGGATTCAGGAGATTAAAATAGTTTAAAACAGCTTTAAAAGGATTAAAAACAGCTTTAAAAACAGCTTATGGTTTATAAACTACCAATCAAACCGACTCGATCAAATTAAGCGATGGTGGTTTGAAAAGATGATCGGTATACTTTATATGTTCATAGTTATTATTCTTATACAGGTTACTTTTTTATTTTTTTATTTTTTGTCTTTAGGCAATGTGGCCAAGGATTACCAATAGTGAATTAATCACTGTCCTATCAGATAGGTGGTAATCCCCCTGATACAGGGGCTATTGTGTGAACCAGTTCACCGGGGTAACCCCCTACTCTTTTTCGAATAATGAACTGGGTTCTTTTAAAGTACACACAGGTTATAACGGTGTACACTGGACCTACGGTTTATAGTCCTTATCCGAGAAGACTTGTTCCACCACCAGAACTAGGAGCGAGTCGGCCTCGAACCCTTGCCGATGTTGTTGTTGGCTCTTTAGGTACGGTAAAGGATTTTTTTTTTTATATTAACAGGTAAAAAATCCATGCAATTGAGTAATAGTTCATTACCTTGTAATATTCTCGCTTAGTTGTGGTGTACGTAGGAAATCATACTCCCAAAATAAAGCAACTATTGTTACTTCCCCTGAAAAATATAAATTCATTAATGACGATGATAATGATTTAATTCAATGATATTTATTCATTGATCCTTCATAAGCCGGTCTTCAAGCCTACATAACACACCTATTGCCTTCTTCCCGTACCCAATATGCCCACTAAATAGGTTAGGTAATATATATCGTTAGACAAAAAGAAAAAGATGACAGGCTGATGGTGTGATACAAGATACATTTAAACCTTTATTTTCACTTATTATCACAGTAAAATATTTTCCAGATCCAACACACTATAATTATTGGTCGATGATGACACAAATATACAAAGGTTAAAAACAAGCAAAACAAGAATATCGATAAAAATTGACAACAATAATGTGTGTAAAATCTTGAGTAAATTTCCATAGTCTATTTTGCAGGTCGTATACGGCAAGATTTGTTTATATGAATTATCAATGCAATTTGGAAAGGTCTGTAATAATTATAATATTAGTAATATTTCTTAATAATAATCATACAACAACCATTGTAAACACTCACGTACCTATGTAGTTGAATCCAAGATTGAGTGAAATGTTGCTGAACGTTAAAGATGTTGAGTAGTTGTCTGTGTCCACTACGGTGACTATTGAAACAATCCCTTCTACAAAAGTAAAGCAGGGAAGAGTGAAATTACTTACATGCTATAAAACATTTTTATACGTTTGTTTTATAGCTATATTTAAAAAAACTGTTTTACTTAGATTAGCATTATCTATTTCGAGTGAATCCATTTCGGTAATTTCTCGAGAATGTTGCACAATGGTATCCAATTCAACTGCACTGTTTGCAATTTCAAACTCAGTCTGAAATGTGTTAAAATGAGAAAGGTTCCATAAGGTGACATCAGGTGGGTGAGTTATCAAATAGCCATAATATAAATTTGCTTTAAGTTAACATTGTAGTATTTCTAAGAAATGTAATTGATATGCCCGGTTTATCTTAAGCTCTGTCTACACTATCAAACTGTATGTGACATAAAAATGTGATGTGCTCATATATGGACATGGTGATGTTATATCACTAACATATTTGGGCACATCACACTTTTTTGTCAAACTAGTTTGATAGTGTAGGCAGAGCTTTAGTCTATCAAAGTTAATGATATTTCAAGCAATCTTACTTAATATTGTTATAGTGAAATTTCTTTTTAGGACGCATCACGCGACTACGCAGATTATTGAGTCTCTAGCAGTCATGCATATCTAAGCGTGCGCAGAATGACTTTTCGACAGCTATGTAGTCAAGTCAAGGTTGCTGTAACATTACTTACGAATGCTGCACCGATGTTAGGTTGTTTAGAAAAGTTCACAATACAAACTGCCGACGTCTTATTGTTTGAATGGCATGCTGATACTGGATAACAATCTGAAATAACTTTACTAATTAAATAATAGACCTACGAAAACCTTTATTTATTTGATTGTAAAACATCTACAGCATTTCTCAAGTCTTCAGACTAGAGTCAACAAACAGAAGCCATAAAGTAAAAACCGTTTAGTTGGAGTAAAGCATCATTCTAAATCAGCATGCTGTTTAAAAGCCTTTAAAGCACACTATTTTGTGATATAGTGCGTTATAGTATGATTGTCGTTCATTCATATTTTTTTTTCTACTCTATTGAGATAATAATTTAAAATAACCATTTGGTAGCTGGGACGTCCTACGGAAACTCACCTTCAACGAAGATTGAAAAGGAGCTCGAACCGGTGTCATTCCAAATAATCATGCTATTTAAAAGCCTTCAAAGGACACTATTTTGTGATATAGTGCGTTATAGTATGATTGTTATTCATTCATATCTGTTTTCTACACCATTGAGATAAAATAATGATTTGGTAGCTGGGACGTTTTATTCCTATGTAAACTCACCTTCAACGAAGACGGAAAAGGAGCACGAAATGGTGTCGTCACATCCTACTATTTTTGTCGTAACGTTTACAAGCGTTTCTCCAATAGGAAACAATGATCCATTTTCGTGGGTTGTTTCGAATTCTCCGGCTTCGATGTGAAAGACTTCTGCGGGTTCCCAAGTTACGTATGCTTCGTTTAGTATGTAATCGGCACATTCAGTTACGTTATTAGGACACTCGATAAAAGCCGTAACTACTATAATAATAATAATAATAATATAATGTCAATAAATAAATAAATGTTGATGCATATGAGAAATAATAATTATACATACAATTAAGGTAATGGTAAGTGCAAAGTGACGTCACTTATTAACTCTTTAACCCTGTTAATGACAAATGATCAAATCAGGGGGACAATACATCTTTAAGCTATTCGTATCATTTTTTTGTCAACATTTTTGTTTTTGTTCGGTGTTTTATATTGTTTCTTGTTCTAATATGACAATACTGTAACGTTGATGAGAGTCAATAAAATAATGTTCAAATATACAAACAAGAAGGCCTAATTGAAATATGGATTTTCCCCTAAAAAATGAAAAATAAAGATGAATAAACTGAAATTTTGAATATGCCAGTTTTTAATCATAAAAAAAAAATAAAACTAATAAAAATAAACGGTTTAATAAAACATTTAATAAAAAAAAACCCATTGCCTGATAGCAGTCAATGGGCTTCCGGTTGATTAATTCTTTCCCATTTTTAAATTACGGATTTTGGAGGGGTTTTTTCGATCCATTCTGTAATCAACATGAATAACTAGTATGTGATTCAACAAAACAATTTTGAAAAGGTTATTTTCTTTAAGATTACCTGTTGAGGTGCATTCATATGTAATATTCATGTACTTGTAAGTTCCCTTGCATTTGTCAACAAAAGCATTACTAGATTCAATTATACATTCATCATAATGGTTACAACGATCAGTGATGTTGGTTAGAACGTCATTTATACAGTTTGTGTCGCTGGTTCTTTCGTCATTACAGAAATGATCCGGTTCCGTTCGACCATAGTTGGCAGATTCCACGACGATTGTCTTTGAACAGTTACATCTCAACTCATCAGTTTTCCCTTCACATATTATTTTGTTTCTTGACGCTGTGTGAAAACAACAGTTACAAATTATATCGATAGACATAATTAAACAATATCAACATTATAAAGAAAAAAGATAAAAATCTATTGTGTATGGCTTGCAACCAATTTTAACACATTTAAACATTTTTTGATTGATCATCAAATATTTAATGTTCATCTGGTTTCTGTTGATAACACAATTTTTGTTGTTGATGAGCATAGTTAGGATCTCCTGGCAAATTCACGGATTTCAGAGGGGCAGGTGATTTAACCGATGTGTCGTCGGTCGTCGCCTGGACCTAGAAACCATCAAACCTGTGTTGAAGCAGGAAGTGAGGAAACACTTCCCAATCCCAATATCTCCGCATGCGCATAATGAATTAACAAAAATGAATTAACATGACATAGTTTGGTCGTCGGTCGAAAGCTCCCTATTATTGAGTTTAAAAGTATTAGGTTTTATAGAATTTGTCCGATTATTATTATTTCTATTGATTAACTCTAAGAATAACAAGAATTTGTGAATCGGTCAGTTATACAATATATTTTTACTTTGTTTGTTGAAGTTTCTACGTATTCTATCTTCAGCATGTCTCTCTTCGATTATCCGGCAGTACATTATTTAAAATATGAGGCCTATTACTGTTTTTATTTTTATATTATTAAATTCAAATAAGCCTACTATACATATAGTTGCTGTATATAACATTTATTGTTTTTTTTTAATCAAAAGAGCCTAAATCATTATCATTATCATCATCATAATTACCTTCGACAGAGTAGCATGTATACAAAGTCAACATCAATGCCATATATCCAGTAATAAACATTCTCAAACCACTCTTGGCTCGGAGTACAGAATTGCATTAATTAATCAAATATATCTAGAAATTAAAAAAATCATTAACTAAAAAAGTTTGATCTCTATGCATGGTTTTGACATACACTTACGTATACTTCGAATATATGAAATAATTAGAGTATAAGGCACTTTAAACTATCATATCTTTTGTGTGATTGAAACTCATTATGTATTTATTCGTATTTTATTAAAAGGTAGCTTCGGTATAAATTGTCTAGTGCCTATTAAAATATAAACCTTTCCAACAATGATGATAACCCATACTTCGTCATGTAAACGGGCGTCTTAAAATAAGCAGCCTTTTTTAAGTGGCGCTACAGGACATAATGTTATAAGATAGGAAACTCATCAGAATTGACTGCCGGCCATATTTGAGGCATTTTTCTATAGTGTAGTATATAAATTGATATTACATAGGAAAATACGATCAGTTACGTGATTAACGATTGTTAAAGTCAATACAATCTTGTATATGTTTTGAAATGGAAAAAAAAGTCAATAAGATTCCTATTTGAAAGAAGAATTAAGAAAATTAAACAATATAAATTTTAAACTCGGAACTACCCTTTACATTCTTCAGCAAAGTACCGACACATTGATTGAACAAGCTAGAAATAAATAATAGTTTCATTCTCAATGGCAACTTTATAAAAAGATAAACATTGATGGTGTCTGTATGCGGATAATTCTTAAGCCCTGTCTATACTATAAAAATGTCCCAAGAAATGTGATGATGTCATATCACTACCATATTTGAACATATCACTACCATATTTGAACATATCCCTACCATATACAGAGTACAAAGGTAAAATGTAACCGATAATTTTTATCTAATTTTAACAATTTTTAGCCTCTTAACTTTTTGTGTGTGTTTTTGTAAATTGTATTTTATATTTTTGTATTTTGCCAGTTTTCAAATCACATTTCTGTTTTTTAAATGGACAATAAAGTATATATGACTATGACTATGACTATATTTGAACATATTACTGCCACTATTTGGGTACATCACACGTTTTTTGTCAAATGAGTTTGAGTGTAGACAAAGCTTTAAAGCCTATTTTTCTAAAATAATTTCAGTTGATTCCTATAGTACCGTATGTACAGTAGTTATACAATACTGTATATATAATATGTTTGGTAAAATAAATGGGTTGAAAATTCGAAAATAAATCTGATAAGAAAGGCTTTTTAGTTTATTGAAAGAATAAAATTATGTTAGCTATTGTGGATTTTTTTTTTGTATTGTTAGTTATTGTGCCGATACCACATTATTATTTTACGAATCTATATTTGTTTATAATAACTTTAAATTAAGCCATGGATCTTGTGATCATAATTTGATTCAGGTTTTAATATAAAATAAATAAAATAAATTATACTAAAAATCAATTTGACTTTTTTATTCAATGGCGAGAGTATAAATAGCAAATATTATACTTACCAGTCATCCACACTGCGACGACGCTGCAAGTGGAGTACATCAACACTCTCATGTCACGCCTTTATAAGACATCAATTCACACATGCGCGATCGGCTATTTAAAACATTTCTTTTCTTAATGATAAATGTAATATAACTGTTGGAATGGCGCTATATAAATTGAACGATTGATTGAACATAACTAATAACTATAACTAAAACTCACAAAACGCTGTGATCCAATGGTTTTCAAACTTCATGGTTTAAAATGAAATGTATACATGTTATGTTTCTAGTTCCTATGTTTCGGTGTGTGTATTTTACATCCTGGAGCCGGAATCATCATCATTTCAGTTGCTAGCTAGGCTATTCAAAAGAAGACTGCACTCAGATTTTGGACACAGAGTAGACCAGTTATATGTTGATTTTGAAAAATAATCAGCCAAAAACCTCAAATGGTTAACAAATCTACAATTGATTTTCTCATGTATCAAATTGTATATCTATCATGAGTAAACCATAACCAGAATACTTAAATCGTTGTCAGGGTGTCACAAAACCTAAGACCACGAAAGCTAAGACCCCCTAAGACCTAAGATCACGAAAGCTAAGACCCAAAACCTAAGATTACAAATTCTAAGATATACTACAGCTTAAAAACAATACTTGTTTATCCATACATAATTTTAAACACAGTAGGTTTCATTTATTACCATAAATATAATTTAATACTACCGCAAAACTTAGATAAACTCACATTATTTTCGCCCGTTGAGTAAATGTATATTTTTTTTTTACAACAAACAAACTTGACGGGTTGTTTGTTGGTATATATTTACTCCAATGTGTTGGTGGTTCAGAGGATGTTTTTCTTACGCACCTGCCTTTCTTGTATTTTGACTTCAAATTTGTTGACTAACTTTATCCTGAATACCACACTTTAAAATTAGGACTTATAAGTACTTTCAAAAGGAGAAACACATAATAACAAATAAATAAATCCTTTCCCATCCTGATTTTAAAGACGTGTTTCTTTGTATACTGTAATGTAACTCCTCGAGCTCCCCATGCTCAATGTTTTTGTTTCTATGGAGCGCCAAAAGAGCAACAATAATAGTACAAGTATAAAAACAGAAAGAAAACGAAACAAAAAAACTTATCATAATTTTTAAGTTAAAATTTATTTGCCAGCATTTATTTCTTCGTACTTGCATGATTATACTATTATCATTACAATTTTAATTTTATATTGTTCCATCCACACTGTAGATGGACTCCACAGAGTTTTCAGCCCTCTATATAATTTTTGCTCTTTTGACGTTCCATAGAAACAAAACCATTGAACATGGGGGGTAGGCCTACTTCTAGTGTGCTGTAGGCTAGTCATTTTGTGTGCGAGAAAAACGTCTGTAAAATCATCAATTTAAAAATGTATTTGTTACTTTTTATGTGATTCTTTTTCATGAAAGTGCCAAGTCTAAGGTGTGGTATTCAGAATAAATGTTGGGAGTTAAAATACAAGGCAGGTGCGAAAGATAAATATTTGTAATCTTAGATCTTGGGTCTTAGCTTTCGTGATCTTAGGTCTTAGCTTTCGTGGTCTTAGGTTTCGTGACACCCATCGTTGTCATTATTGGAATATTCTTCCACTGGGGCATGACAATTGAGTAAAATATCATAATTGAGCGTTAATTGGTGTGTATCCTTGCCATTTGATTGGTTAATAAGGTTGAGTTCAGTATTCATGGTTCTACTGCACAGAAGGTGTCTAATCGTTCTATAATGGTTCTATTGAACTTTCATCTTTTTTGCAACCATTTAGAGAATTGTGTGCCACAGTATATAGGGGTATTTTTGTTCATAAGAGCCGCTGATGAGGATGGATAGAGGATGTTTATCCATAACACAGGACAATTCCCATTACAGACAGATGAAGTCTTTTTATAAACAGACGTCCAAAAACTATTCGAGGAGTGTGTGTTCGAGTTAAGGTTACGAATTGTCATAAAATGGTATACCGTAAATCTTCTAATTGTAACCCTGCGGGTTATTATTCTTTGATTGTTTTTTAGGGTGGGGTACTATTAGAAGAGGGGGTTACAATTAGAGTAGTGTCCCTATTACTATTAATAATATTAAATTAGGCACGTGGAAAAGGTAACCCACTCCCAACTTTTCCGGTCAGCAACTCATATATAGCAAAATAATATAACAGTACGAATAAACAAATTTGGTTGAACTATATTTATAGTATATTAGGTATAAACTCAATCCTCCATCACTCCCGAGCGAGCCATGCATTATCTCCTTATTTTCAAAATATGGGCTGCATCATAAGTTTTTGTGGGTTATTATTGTAGATTGACTTATAAGGTGGGTTACTATTAGAAGGGGGTTACTATTAGAAGGTGGTTACTATTAGAGTGTGGGTTACTATTAGAGTGTGGGTTACTATAAGAAGCGGGTTACTATTAGAGTGTGGGTTACTATAAGAGGGTGCTTACTATTAGAGGGTGCTTACTATAAGAGTGTGGGTTACTATTAGAGTGTGGGTTACTATTAGAGTGTGGGTTACTATTAGAGTGGGGGTTGCTATTAGAGTAGTGGGTTATTATTGTAGATGGACTTATAAGGTGGGTTACTATTAGAAGGGGGTTACTATTAGAAGGGGGTTACTATTAGAGTGTGGGTTACTATTAGAGTGTGGGTTACTATTAGAAGGTGGTTACTATTAGAGTGTGGGTTACTATTAGAGTGTGGGTTACTATTAGAAGGGGGTTACTATTAGAGTGTGGGTTACTATTAGAAGGGGGTTACTATTAGAGTGTGGGTTACTATTAGAAGGGGTAATTATTAGAAGGGGGTTACTATTAGAGTATGGGTTACTATTAGAAGGGGGTAACTATTAGAGTGTGTGTTACTATTAGAAGGGAGTAACTATTAGAGTGTGGGTTACTATTAGAAGGGGGTATATTAGAGTGTGGGTTACTATTAGAAGGAGGTAAATATTAGAGTGTGGGTTACTATTAGAAGGGGGTAAATATTAGAGTGTGGGTTACTATTAGAAGGGGTAAATATTAGAGTGTGGGTTACTATTAGAAGGGTGTAAATATTAGAGTGTGGGTTACTATTAGAAGGGGTAACTATTAGATTGTGGGTTACTATTAGAAGGGGGTAACTATTAGAGTGTGGGTTACTATTAGAAGGGGGTAACTATTAGAGTGTGGGTTACTATTAGAGTGTGGGTTACTATTCGAAGGAGGTTACTATTAGAGTGTGGGTTACTATTAAAAGGGGGATACTATTAGAGTGTGGGTTACTATTAGAAGGGGGTTACTATTAGAGTGTGGGTTACTATTAGAAGGGGGTTACTATTAGAGTGTGGGTTTCTATTAGAAGGGGGTAACTATTAGAGTGTGTGTTACTATTAGAAGGGGTTACTATTAGAGTGGGGGTTACTATTAGAAGGGGGTAACTATTTTAGTGTGGGTTACTATTAGAAGGGGGTTACTATTAGATTGTTTGTTACTATTAGAAGGGGTTACTATTAGAAGGAGGTTACTATTAGAGTGTGGGTTACTATTAGAAGGTGGGTTACTATTAGAAGGGGTTACTATTAGAAGGGGGTTACTATTAGAAGGGGGTTACTATTATAGTGTGGGTTACTATTAGAGGATTTACAGTAAACCGATGGTTTTCGGAACTTGTGTTCAATTCGCCAAATAAACAGTAACTAAAAATGTCTCACCAACAGTGAAAAATGATAAAATGTCTCACACATTGTTGAAAATCATTATTAGTAGGCCTATATTATATTACTATTATCATGGTTACTTTCAACAACAAGTCTATACTATCTAATTAGAAGAATTGTTAACAAGCTTAAAATCAAGGTTATTGTTATTCAAAGAAATGTCCCAGTTATGATAATGTTTTTAGTAAAAACAGTCGTAAAAAGTTCCATCGTGAGCATCAATAACATTGTATTCATTTCAATATTATTACATAAATACAGTATGCATCATTAAATTAATCTTGTCGGTAAATGAAAAGAAAGAAACAAGCTATAAAAGCAGTAATATTTTCTAGATCATAAACGTTGTATAACGTTTTACAAAATTAATTTTATGATAACAACATAGCATAATTAAATATCAACTTCGAGTTTTTAATTAAAAATTTATAAATAAATAACAATACTAATTAACGATATGTCATAGTATCGTGGAATCGATCATACTTTCACCAAAAACGAAAGTCTTATATCGTATTTCTATGCATGTAATTTTAACCTGATTGTTAGTCTGTTAATATGTTGAGAGACATATAGAGCAATATACGGTAGCAATATATTGTATTTTTCTTGTATATGGTTTTATCTTAACTGTTTGTATTGTATGGAGTGAGTGCAGAATTTGTTTGGGCTTTAGCCTATTCTCATTCCTGGTTATTTTTTACATTGATGACCGAATAAATATTATTATTGTTAATATTATTAATTTCACGCATGTTTCAAGTGTTTTGATTTATAAAGACAGAGAATAATAGGCCTACAGGTTTTTTGTCATATTTCTGGTTAGTGCGCCATTCCATTTTTGTCTGAAAAATAGAGTTTGTGCGATCAAGATAATACGTATGAAACGCCATATATGCCAAAATATTCATCTTTTTACTAATATTAATTTTAAACTCTAGAACATATACTAAGGAACTTGAACTCTTAGGTTAAAAATAGTATAATCATGAAGTGCTGAATTAAAATAATGTTATAAATTCATTCATTATGCACTAAAAATGACAAATAGGAAAACAAACATAATATAATCTCATGCTCGGTTATCTCTATGGTAACCGTATCCTATCACAACCTTCTCGTCCCCTCTTAAAAGAATATTATTTTCTTCCATCATTAATCCGACTTCAATCCCACCTCATGCGAACAACCCGTTATTCCAAATCATTTAGCTCTAAGTGAATTACAGTTTTCAACAACACCGTTACTAGATATTTTGGTTCCGTTTAAGTAATTTATTGTGTATAACGTTTATGTGTAATTTTGTATAGTGTGTATATGTTATTATATATTTATTCGTTCTTTAAATAGTGTACAAAAAACGAATTTCTGTTTTATTGCATGTGAGAGCAGTGCATTATTATTATTACTCTAGAAAACGATACTACATTATAGTAAATTAATTAAATAGTACCTGTAGAATTAGAATTTAAGATCTACTTAGAATAATAAAGTACGTCAATAGATCAATTATAGATATTTTGAATAGTCATTTAATTAATAGAACATAAGGGATGTTATTAATATTTTAAACCTACACGTGATGTTAACGATTGGTACTGCACTTTGTGAACGTTTTTGTTAGAAATATTTATGATCGAAATAAATATTTGTATATGAAAGTTTAATTGAATAACAGTATAATTTAAGTATACCTATTTTACCTTAATCGAAATTATATGAATTTTCAAATTATGAGTTTTACTATGGTTATAAATAGTTGCGAAGTCAAAAGCTAATAAAAATCTTACAAATGTACAATAAATGCCAATATGTTTTTTATTAATATGCAAATTAAATAATATATATTATGTTATAATAATGACTCTATATACTAAATAACTCTGTACCACAACGGACAATGTATTATTTAACTTTACCTTCGATTTCATGTAAATATGGTTTTTAATTTGGTATATTATTTATAAGTGAGTGTTCTTTATGGACTAATAATCTTTGGTGTAATTAACGTCGAAATACTTAATCATGACGCGTCTAAGATTTTCTAGAGCCTTGTCTACACAAATGTTATGTGACAAGAAAATGGGATGCGCCCATATATGTAAATGATGATGTCATGTCACTACCATATTTAGACATATCACCACCGTATTTGGGCACATCACACTTTTCGTCAAACTATTTTGATAGTGTAGACAGAGCTTTAGAGTTCTTGTGCTTTGGACAAAACCGTACACGCGTGTGCCTATTTCAGTGCTGAAGGACATAATAAAATCATAATTGTATATTATTACAAGCACCATTATTATAATTATCGCTTTTATATGTAATTGCTTAATTGGTCCATATCATTTTAAACATGGAAATCAAGGTCAAAATATTATTTGACCTGTCATAAATAAAATACGTAACTGCATAAAACAATACCCGGCACTCCTCAATCACGGATGCATAATTAACGGTTCATGCATTGATGAGACACTCGTTTACAATGACTTGTCAATTCACCACATGTTACCATATGGCCGTGAGGTAAGCATACCAGCGTAAACTTGATTCTATTGTACAAACGCCAACAATTATCGATTATCTATTTCATTATTACCGACCATTAAACCATATTGCTGTTGTTCAAGATATATGATTTCAATATTGGAACAGATAGGACAGCAACAGTGATTGGTACGTATACTTTTTTAGTATAGAAAGTATTTTAGAAAGAATTCACTTAAACTAACTGTCTATAATGGTTGTTGTTTACTGTACTCAAGCTGAAAGGAAATATAATTATTCACGAGCACCGGAATCCGGTATTTTCGGGGACCGCCGCGGAACGTATATAATATAAATAGTCTGTCAAAAATAACAAAACAATATAATTTTAGCTGTCAACCGAAGGGAGCTAGTTTTACGCACTGGACCCGCTACTGAATACACTAATTCACACTATGGGGATGAGTACAAGAACAAAATACCATCAAACTGTATATGTGACAACAAATATTATGCGGCCATATATGGACACGACTACATCATATCACTACTAATTTGGGCATATCACTACCATATTTGGGTACATCACACTTTTTGTTTGTCAAATTAGTTTGATAATGTAGACAGAGCTTAAGATCAAGATAACAGTAGATCACAACAACGAGTTATATTAGTTTCCAAATTTTTGTTGAAATTTGTTTTTAATTGAAGAAATGTTTTTTAGACGTGTGTTGTGGGACGACAAGTGCTTGAAACTAATGACTATAATATAAAAGACTGTAAAGTGGCTTCAGGATAATTATGTATTTTTATTTGATACATTAAAGTTTATGGGACAGTACTTCAAATCTAACAAAAATGAATTTGAATATATGAATATCACTCGATCGAATTTTGTCTACTTCAATAGGCATTTTAGACTTATAATTGTACATAAATAAACGCTTGGTTTCGTTGTTGTGTTATATATTGTATTAAAGAATTCAGGCTTCGCAATTGCAAACGCTAAAATAATATGTGTATTCATCCAAGATAAGAAAGAACTGGTTCTACTGTGAATACGACATGTCAAGTTGTCATATAGAACTAACACCTCCATCCATTTAGTGTTTACTATAACTTGACAAGAATATATTGTTTGAAGATTTGAATGGCGAAATCAAAATAAAGTTTGCGATACACCACGTATCTTAATTCTGAAAAACTGTTGAGTTTCTCGACGTTTCCATCAATATGCTTTGATCGTCCTCAGGAGTAAAAACTGAGGCCGATCAAAGCATAGTGATCGAAACGTCAAAATGATACGTGGTGTACCGCAAACTTTATATCAACATTTGACAAGAATAAACACAATACAAGTCCTATACCAATGGATACGACTAGTCCTAATCATTCTTATTATTATATTAAACAGTTTATTTTCCGTAATTAATAATAATATATAACTATAGTTCTGTGTACTATGGAGTTAATTCAAGTTATGATGAAAAAAAACCCAGAGTTAAGAGTTGGTATAGATTGTAAAATTTTGAGGGTATTGAATAAAGCATTGGTAGTATTATGTGTAAGCTGCGACAACACTGATTTAATATGTATTAATTTAGAATATTCAAACAAAATATATACTTAGTTTTAGGCCTACGTGGGTGGATAATTATTAAATTCAAATTATATTTCACGGGATATTTTGTCATTATAATATAACATATCGGGAGTTTAGGACTAAAACGGTCATAATACAGAGTATACTAACCAGCAAGTAATTGTGTTTTATTATTAGTAATATTTATATTCAAATGATGACACAATATTCTTGTTCAGAAAGCATTCATTTTATACGTGTAGGCCCTCATAACACCCTCGTTATCTACATTAAGAATGGATGTCATCATTTAGTTATATTAGCTGTAGCTGTATGGCTTATCATTATTGTGTAGCAGCAGCAATAAAAGCATGACAGTACTGTATAATGTAATTTGTAATACAGCCACACAACGTGATAATAATGTCGAATCTAACACTTGGGAATAGACGGTATACTAACGACTTGTTCACTCTAGTGTAATAACGACGGTTTATTAAAAGCTTTTAAAACAAATGGTGTATTACGTAGAAAATCTGTTTAAAAGAGCCTATACGTAAAGTACTAGAAAATGGCTGCATTGTGCAATGCTCTATATGACAATATGCAAATCGAGAGCGAAACACTGTTCTCATCTTTACAGTAACAGTAAGTCTTTCAAATACTACGTGCTCAAATGAATTAAAGTTTAATACCCTCTTGAACCATTAGTCAACTTTCTATTGACTATGCTTGGACATATAACAACAAAGTATTGGATATACGATTCATACCTATAATCTTTGAATGTTGATGAACTCATACAATAACATGTTATTACCTGAACTTTAATTCTTATCTATGTCCATTTGTTGTCAGTTTATCAAACAAATGAATAACCAGCTTATTTTTTTTTCAGTGACGTCAGCTTTAACGTTATTATGAAGGTGAATCGAATAAACACTAATAGGCTAAACATCTGACGTTTTATCAACTGAATCGATTAAATACTGATGTTACTTGAAAAAGTATTTTAACGTGAAAATGTCTAGGCTTAAAAGAGCTCTTTCCAATATCAATCGTAAAAAGCTTCTGGATGAAGATGTACTTGAGACACAGCTCGAAAGATGCCTTACCACCTGGGATATGACGCTACTCGGCATCGGCGCTATGATAGGCTCGGGTTTGTTTGTATTAACTGGCGAGGTTGCTGCCAACACAGCTGGGCCATCTGTAAGTCTGTCGTATTTTATTGCCGGAATCGCAGCACTACTGGCTGCCATTTGCTACGCCGAGTTTGGTGCAAGAATTCCAAAAGCGGGATCTGCGTATATATTCGCATATGTGGCAGTTGGAGAGATCTGGGCTTTTTTGGTAGGTTGGAATATTCTCTTGGAGTACGTAGTAGGAGCTGCTGCCACAGCAAAGGCATTCAGTGGATATTTTGATGAATTAACTGGCGGCTACATTAACCAGTTTATAATAGATACACTTCTTGGTGGAGAGGAATGGCAGTCTGATATCTTTTCTGACTTTCCGGACATTATGGCAGCTCTTTTAATTGTAATATTAATTATCCTAGTTTCATCAGGAGCTGCCCTATCCACAAAACTTAACAGCGTAGTTGTTGTAACAAGTCTAGGGCTTGTCATATTTATGTTCGTAACATCTATGTTTTACGCTGATGTCTCAAACTGGTCTGTAGGAAATGGTTATTTTGCGTACGGATTTACAGGGACCTTATCGGGTGCGGCAACATGTTTTTATGCGTATCTTGGATTTGAAGTTATTGCTGTCTCCGGTGAGGAGGCAAAAACACCAGCTAAAAGTATACCTCTGGCTACGATATACGCGTTTATTGTTTCTGCATCTTGCTACATTCTAGCTTCAATTGGATTGACATTAATGGTTCCTTACATGGACATTGATCCGGACGCCGCCTTCTCGGCTGCGTTTGAATATGTTGGCTTAGACTGGGCAAAATACATCGTTAGTATAGGAGCTGTACTTGCGATTCTGACCTCTTCATTTGGTAATATTTTTCCTCTACCACGATCACTTTACGCAATAGCAAGTGATGGTCTTCTTTTTAAAATATTTGCTAAGGTAAATGAACGAACGAAAGTACCAATATTTGGAGTCATTTTCTTTGGGATATTTTCAATCGTTTTAGCAATATTTTTTGATCTAGATGCTCTTATAGAATTTCTATCGATTGGCACCTTGTGTGGCTTCTCTTTTGTCGCCGCATCTGTAATAATTGTCAGATACTCACCAGAATTGTGCAACATCACAATACGCAACCCAAGAGGCCGCCCTGCCATCCCTAATAAAAGTTCTAATGGAGAGGTTAGTGACATTTTAGAGGAACCTGGAACTATTTCTAGTGAGAAGGAATTATTAACTGGACGATTGAAGGAACGCTTCCAATGTTTTGCCTTTCTTGAGAGTTCAGTGCCCGGTGAAACAGTTGTATACTGTTTAGCCTTCAGTGTAATTTGTGAATTTATGACAGCAATTGTTCTTGTCTATAAATACGAAGACTTGTTAGCAGGAGAATGGTGGGCTGTGATGTATGTCATCATTCTTGGTTCTCTTGCGATATTGTCATTTATGGTAATACCAATGCACCACCAAAGTGAGATTGAACTCGATTTCAAGGTATTGATTCATTCTAGTAACTAACACCAAGTAGATAAAATAACATATCGGGTATAAGACTAACTTGGCATCGGGGGTGAGGTGGGGGAGGGGGTACTATTCCAGGAGTGAAATAAGGCAATAAGTACACTTGGTGATCCCCTACTCTTTTAATGTTTATATGGGTTACAATGGTAAGTGGACCAAGGGCGTTTTGGATACATACCCACCATTAAACTTCCATCAAATATTATCTTATCGCGGGAGGAAGAGGTCACTATTTCTGTCCATTGCAAAAATTCCTTCTGATGTCAGGTGTCAATGTAAGGCAGGCCATGATGCCCTCTGACGTCATTACATTATCAGCATAGATAGTATAATATATAATTAATAGTATAATTCAAATATTCATATTGGCATAGGGATCATCATTCATTTAACACAATAAAATATCTATCTTTCCATCTAGGTTCCATTAGTTCCATTCTTTCCATTTGCAAGTATAACGTTGAACTTGATCCTGATGGCTGAATTGGACAGTTATACCTGGATAAGGTTCGTCATCTGGGTTGTTCTGGGTAAGTAGTCAACTTAACAATAAATTCTACTCTATAATTCTAACGAATGAGCACTGTCAATTACAATGAAGGGAATTAACTTAGGGCCCATTCAGGCTTAGTTATTTACCCGCTGTTAAGTTGGCTTCATTGGCCGATCATCGCTAATTTTGGTGGGCAGGTCACCAACTTAACCGAGTAACTAAGCCTAAACGTGATGAATATCGGAAAGAAATTGAAAGATTATGGTGAATATCATGGTAAATATACCAACAGTCGCAAATAAACACATTTTAACTAGGGCCCTCCATCCAACGCTCACTTGAACATGAACATGATAAGCGTATTTTGGCCGGATCTATTTGTACAATTGAGAGATCTCAAATGTGTGTCTCCTGGCAGAGTTTATAAATCTCTGATTTCTCTTGTCATTTTTAAATAGGTTTAATTATATACGGTTGCTACGGATACAGTCACAGCATTGCCAATCAAGACGCCATTGGATTTGTACCACTTGTCGACACACACCTACTAAACGACGCGGGACAGACAGAAAACGGTGATACAACATATGGTGGAACCAATGGCATAAACCAGACGTAGTTATACATTTATGTGCCTCATAACTGTGTTACAGTGACATTAACAATGTTTTAAACGGCGCCCAGTACAAATACATTCAATTGATGTAATCTGATGGACTTCTAAATTATTAGATATTACTTGAGATTATTATGCGCATGTTTACGAGATCTAAGACCTTTTCATATTAATGAATTAATATCTGTTCTAGTATAATCAACGGGTAGTTCAATTTATACTTTATTATATGCCTGTAAAATTTATATTTGTAACGTACAGTAGCTTTTATATTTAGTATTGGACCAAGACGATTTCTTATTTATTAGGATGAGTAAGTTATACAGTAATCTACACCTACACCAAATATCAAATGAATGGAAAAAACCACAACAATGCGAATGAGGACGAGACGTATAAACTATTCACACTGCCTTATTGATATCTTGATTAAATGATCTAACATGTAATTGGATGTGTTTGATTGTGTACTTTCATGTATTTTATAAATGTGATAATTATAGGATATACAATGATATAACCTATTTTCTGTATCGCGTGATGATATACCTTCTCTTGCGCTTTTAAGCTTCAATACATAATGACACTGACTCAAAAACATTTGTCAATAATATCTGTTACTACCACGTAAATTATGTTACGCCTCTCGGTTTATTAAAATGATAATTTATCACACGAATAAAGTTTTTTTTTTTTTTAACTAATACTGTGCGTACTAGTACTTGACTCTTTCTACAGCGAACGTCTTGCCGATGTGTTCCATGCTATATTGGAAGACACCAACCATCCTCTTCATAACAACATTATTGGCTCCGTTATCGTTAGAAGTGGTAGAATGAGGACGGTGAATGCACAGACGGACCGTTACAAGTGCTCGTTCTACCCAGCTGGGATAAGGCATTATAACAAAACATTTGTTAGATAGTCTCCCTTATATTTATAGTTATTTTTTTAGGCAAGCCAAGGTTTATGAGCACTGTAATTTCCATTAATTTTTTGGACAATAAATGAATCTGTATCTGTATCTGTATCTGTAAATATATGAAAATACAAAACATGTATAATATTTTAGAGTAAGATTGTTAAAATACTTACAATTTCCAAGATCTGTATATGGTAATTCCTATGTAATACGCGTAGAAAGTATTGAATTTAAATTTGTTTATGACTTGAGGTCAGCTAGTACTTATGACGTATAACAAATGCGTGCACGTCTATGATTTCTGGCGACATATTCACGACAGAAACTACTTCAAGCAATTATGTAATATTGACAAAATTAAACTGAGAAATTATCTTTATTTATTTCGTTGTCATTTTGATTAGTAAAACTAATAAAGGCTATTTAGAAACAGTTCGTCGCGTGTGAATGCAATAAGGTTTTTTTTCTTAGCATCAATCATTATCATCTATTATGGAATGATTGTTTATTCGATTCTCTGCTATACGTATACATTTTGTACTGTAGAGCCTTCAACATAACTTAACCGATCCTTCCTTGATTCAGGTATCTCTCATTTGTCAACTACTATCAAGAATGCTATTGTGCATGGTTTTACCGATGTGTGAGATATTATCTCTCTCGAAGTGCCATATCATGAGACTTTGGCGATCATGTTGTGCCACAATTCTCTGTCTATTGCCATATTCAGCAACTCTACTTCTTTGGTATTCTCGCCTCTATTCCGAATCCATTCAGCTATGCTGGCCAACCAAGTGACTCTTTTCCTCCCTCTGCTCCTTCTTCCTTCTATTTTCCCCGTTAATGCCAAGTTCTCCAGACCTCCCTTCCTCAACACATGTCCCATGAATCTCATCTGTCTAATCCTAATATCCTTCAGTAGTTTCCTGCATACTCCAGCTCTTATCAATACATCTTCATTACTAACTCTATCTGTCCATGGAATTCTCATCATTCTCTTTAGAAACCACATCTCACAGCTTTCCAATCTTTTTCTGAGGTCAGTTGTGATTGACCAGGCTTCACTTCCATACATCAGCACAGGATAGATGTAGCAGTTTAATACACGCAACCTGGTTTCCATACTCATCGCACAGTTCTTCAAGATATTCTCCATTTCTCCAAATGCGGATTTCGCAAAGACTATCCTTCTCTTTATCTCCGTTACACACCTGGCATCATCTGTTATTTTGCTCCCAAGATAGTTAAAAGAGGACACCTGCTGAATTAACTGGTCTCCTGCTTGAAGGTTACACGTTGGACTCTCCTTTTTTGACACTACTAAACACTCTGTCTTACTACAATTTATAGACAGACCCATCTTTTTGCTCTCTACTACAACCACATCCAGCAACCTTTGGAGATCTTCAGCTGACTCTGCCAGTAGAACTGTGTCATCTGCATATCTGATGGTTGTAATATTTCTACCACAAATTCTCAAACCCTTCTCATTATCTAGCTCTCTCAAGATCAACTCGCTATAGTAGTTAAACAAGTCTGGTGACATTACACAGCCCTGTCTCACTCCTCTTCCAATACTTGTGTAGTCACTGTAACATGCAGTCTGTTTCCAGTACAAATTTTGCAACAATCTAAGATCCTTTCCATGTAGGTCAAGCTTGCTAAGTTCTTGAAATAGCTACTCATGCCTTACTTTGTCAAATGCCTTGGTGTAGTCTATGAAACACATGTATACATCTTTCTGCATCTCCACTGCCCTTTCAGTTATCATTCTTATCACAAAGATGGCATTCCTGGTGCCTGAATCCTTTACAAAACCAAACTGCTCACTCCCAATCTCTGGTTTTAATCTGCTTCTTGCTCTCATAAGTAGTATCCTCAGAATGATCTTGGTGACATGACTCATGAGGGTGATTGTACGATGTTTTTCACATTCTACAGCACCTGGTTTCTTCGGAAGGGCAATAAAAATGGACTTACTCAAGTCCTCAGGGAAGCTTCCATCCTCGTATATCTTATTGATCACTTCAGGTAACTTTTCCACTCCATACTCTTCTAATGCCTCAATCATCTCGATGACTACACCATCCGGTCCTGCCGCCTTATTCTTCCTCAATATCTTGATTGCTGTTCGTACTTCTGCTTTCAAGATCTTCGGTCCTTCTTCTGAGTCAGGAAAGCTTGGCATTGCTTGTCTAACATAAAAAAACAGCTCCCCGATATACTCTGTCGATCTTTTCAAAATATCAGTCTTTTCAACAAGCATTGTTCCATCTTTTGCCTTAATGCATCCAGAGTTTGAGCAGCCAGACTTCCTTCCAGTGATCTCATTTAGTCTCTGATAAATCTTGTGGTTGTTGTTCTCTAGTCCACTCTCAATCTCCTCACACTGTGTGTTAAGCCACTTTTCTTTTGCCTCCCTGCACTTTTGCTTAATTTCTCTATCTAGATCTTTATATTCTTTACTTGATCTACTACTAATCTTCTGTTGATCCGTCATCATTGATAGTATCTCTTCCGACACCCATATGTTCTTCCTTATCTCTCTTTCTTAGGTAAGGATTCTTTGGCTGTCTCAACAAGGATGTCTCTCATTGCATCCCACGTAATCTCTTCACCTTCGTCTACAAGGATGTCAAACTTATTCCTCACTTGAATGGAATATTCCAAACGGATCTCCGGACTGTTTAGCTGCTCAAAGTCTAATTTCTGTACATTTTTGGCTTTCTTCACCTTTTTTAACTTTGATTGAAGTGTGCAAACCACTGGAATGTGGTCACTTCCACAATCTGCCCCTGGATATGTTTTTGCATGAGTCACTGCCCTTTTCCACCTACTGTTTACTGCAATGTAGTCAATCTGATTCCTCGTCACATCACCAGGGCTCTTCCATGTGTATATTCGTCTGGGATGCTCTTTAAACCATGTATTTGTTATGGTCATATCCTTAGCTTTACACCAGTTCACCCATCTGTCGCCACGCGCATTTCTTTCACCCATCCTATGCTCTCCAACTGTGTTTCCATCTTGTTCATGGCCAACCTTTGCATTCAGATCACCCATGATGAAATTTATCTCATCTGATTTGCATTGGGATTTGGTCTAAGGTCCCATAAAAGTTATCTATCTCTTCATCTGTGCTGTCAGCTGTAGGTGCATAAACCACTATGATAGAGATATTGAAGGGTTGTCCCTGCAGTTTGACCAGCATAACTCTTTCACTCACAGCCCAATAGCCCAGCATACATTTAGCCATATCACCATCCAAAAGCAACCCTACACCTTTTACATGTTTGTCTCCTCCAGCGTAAATCATCTTGTAATCATCAATCATAAATTCACCATTATTTGTCCAATGAGTTTCATTTATCCCTAATATATTGATATTGAGTCTTATCATTTCCTGGTTAACATTTTCAAGTTTGCCATCTTGATACAAGGTCCTCACATTCCACGTTCCTAGTCTGATTGTACTTCTATTGAGATATTATAGTTTAATCAAATATTTAAAAGATTCTTGTCTCACTGTTTCTATCGATTGTTTGATAATTTCAGAGCTAGCATTACTGCTACCAGAATCACAGTAAGCATGTATCAAGTCAAGACAAGTGAATGAATTCTATTTGTGAACTTAATTTAGAATCAAAGTAGCCAATATCCTGGAGGCACTGACAAGTATATGGATACTCTTAGATTGGTATCGTTTAGCACATTTCATTGCAAGGCAAAATGATGCAATTGCCAACTCTTCTAGATTCCCTAGTCTAACATCTGTGTGATCACACATCAATATACTTTATACAAGTGTAAGGCTACGATGTACTATATCATAATCGATTATGTATCCATACCGTATGATGTCTGTAACGAATGTAATATAAAAACTCTACCATATTATCTTTGACAGATGGTGATTCAAAACATGCCCACGGATTTATATCATTGACTTTTTGACGATCAAGTAGTAACTTACAATACTCCTTATTGCATACTCATAATCATAATTTTCAAATTGTTTATAGAAACATCCCGAGATTTGTTTTTAATGATAGGCGTGTATTGTGAGACGGCAAGTGTTTGAAACTAATAACTAGACTCTAGAGTGGCGTTGGGGATAATTATGTATTTTTATTTGATACATTAAAGTTTATGTACTTCAAATCTAACAAAAATGAATTATGTTATGAATATCACTCGATTGCATTTTGTCTACTTCAATAGGCATTTTCGATATATAATTGTACATAAATAAACGCTTGGTTTCGTTGTTGTGTTCTCATGCATAAAAGAATGCAAGCTTCGCAATTACAAACACTAAAATAATATGTGGACTCATCCACTAAGCGAAATTACTAATTCTGTATATTATTGCCCAGTATTAAATAACTATTCAAGATATATTGTCCCCTTTTCGATTTTTTAATATGTCATTTTAATGTTACATAATAGTTATTTACTTTGGCCAAAAACTAAATCGAAAAAAAAAAATATTTACTTGAAAAAATGAAATTGAAAGCAAAAAAATACTTAGATTGTCTGTCAGACAATGGTTTGTGGTTAAAATTAAACGTTTCTCTTGTCTTTTGGGTTTTTTTTTTACAGAAGTGCATAACTTTATTGATCATCATTTTCCATGTCTTTGTGGGACAATGCATCTTTACCGTTTTAGTCTATTTCTACATGAGAATGGCTAATGGACACAAGTTCGTTGGGGGATGGAGGGGGGGGGGGTGGGGGGGTTAGGGGTGGCTTTGTCAAATAATTGTCCCTTAATAGAGATGTCTCTTTGACACTCTTTCGATCGTTTTAAGGGAAGTGTACCATAAGAGATTTCCACTAAATAGAGGTGCCATCCATTTACTGTTTTACTATAACTTGACAAGAATAAACACAATACAAGTCCTATACCAATGGATAGACTAGTCCTAATAATTCTTATTATTATATTAAACAGTTTATTTTCGGTAATTAATAATAATATATAACTATAGTTCTGTGAATTCTAATCAAATTATTGGAATTATTATCATGGGATATTTTGGCAAAATAAGATCGAAACAGTACTGTCTGCAGATTGGATATTACGCTCCTCTACTTTCTACTATAGACATATATAGTATGTTGTTTTTAGTTGTGAATACTATTAGCATTTTGCAAAGCACGCTCGTTGAGCTTGTGCACTCTTTATGTTCATAATCAGTGTACCATCTCCCGCATACCTGGCTCAATATATAGGCTATATTGTGCCAGTTCTGCGGTACATTTCATTTCGAAACCTGAGCTGCACTGACGAGATCTAATAAGATCGAAACAGTACTGTCTGCAGATTGGATATATATATATATAGTCAGATCCAAATTTAAGAGTGAAATTAACTCTCATGACAGCCAAAATTTGGGCAGTCACCTTTGCGGCACATCTTGCAAAACTTGTTCATTGGTTGATTCTACTGTAACCAAACTGGCCGCATTTTTTGGATAAGACAATCAATTAATAAGGTTGCTGAGATAATGTCCTTCCGAAATTGCTATCTTAGTGTTTCATTTTGATACCGTCGCCATGTTAAAAATAAGAATAATTCCTATTCTACACTGTATGTAACATGTATACAGATTATACCGTTTGCACTGTATATACTATATGACACAAAATTGACAGAATTCAGCACTAACAGCATATGATATTCTTCAGTTCAGGTCATAATGCCATAATCTTTTTCCGTGTGCAAAATTCCAACGTATGACGTGCGCGTGGCGTTTGTCGTGCGGATAACTAACTCGTCAAAGTGACGAGTTCAAATCTAGTATTTATATTCCAATGATGACACGATATTCCTGTTCAGAAAGCTTTCATTTTATACGTGTACGCACTCATAACTATAATCTTTGAATTTTATAGTAAACTCATCCAATAAAATGTTATTACTGGAACTTTATTTTGTGTCCATTTTTTTGTCAGTTTATCAAACAAATATATAACCAGCTTTTTTCAGTGACCTTAACTTTAACGTAATTATTAAGGTGAATCGAATAATCTATAGGTTAAACAACTGGCGTTTAATCAATTGAATGAATATATATAGGCCTATATCAGTATATATCACCGGGCGGTTTAGAATTAGTGTTCTTTGCCTACTGTGTTTATATATTATATATATATATTGATGTTACTTGAACGAGTATTTTAACGTTAAGATGTCTAGGCTTAAAAGAGCTCTTTCCAATATCAATCGTAAAAAGCTTCTGGATGAAGATGTACTTGAGACACAGCTCGAAAGATGCCTTACCACCTGGGATATGACGCTACTCGGCATCGGCGCTATAGTAGGCTCAGGATTGTTTGTATTAACTGGCGAGGTTGCTGCCAACACAGCTGCGCCATCTGTAAGTCTGTCGTATTTCATTGCCGGAATCGCAGCACTACTGGCTGCAATTTTCTACGCCGAGTTTGGTGCAAGAATTCCAAAAGCGGGATCTGCGTATATATTCGCATATGTGGCAGTTGGAGAGATCTGGGCTTTTTTGGTAGGTTGGAATATTCTCTTGGAGTACGTAGTAGGAGCATCTGCCACAGCAAAAGCATTCAGTGGATATTTTGATGAATTAACTGGCGGCTACATTAACCAGTTTATAATAGATACACTTCTTGGTGGAGAGGAATGGCAGTCTGATATCTTTTCTGACTTTCCGAACATTATGGCAGCTCTTTTAATTGTAATATTAATTATCCTAGTTTCATCAGGAGCTGCCCTATCCACAAAACTTAACAGCGTAGTTGTTGTAACAAGTCTAGGGCTTGTTCTAGGGCTTGTCGTATTTATGTTCGTAACATCTATGTTTTACGCTGATGTCTCAAACTGGTCTGTAGGAAATGGTTACTTTGCGTACGGATTTACAGGTACCTTATCGGGTGCGGCAACATGTTTTTATGCGTATCTTGGGTTCGAAGTTATTGCTGTCTCCGGTGAGGAGGCAAAAACACCAGCTAAAAGTATACCTCTGGCTACGATATACTCGTTTAGTGTTTCTGCATCTTGCTACATTATAGCTTCAATTGGATTGACATTAATGGTTCCTTCCTTCCTTCTTGGCTGCGTTTGAATATGTTGGCTTAGACTGGGCAAAATACATCGTTAGTATAGGAGCTGTACTTGCGATTCTTACCTCTTCGTTTGGAATTATATTTCCTCTACCACGATCACTTTACGCAATAGCAAGTGATGGTCTTCTTTTTAAAGTATTTGCTAAGGTAAATGAACGAACGAAAGTACCAATATTTGGAGTCGTTTTCTTTGGGATATTTTCAATCATTTTAGCAATATTTTTTGATCTAGATGCTCTTATAGAATTTCTATCGATTGGCACCTTGTGCGGCTTCTCTTTTGTCGCCGCATCTGTAATAATTGTCAGATACTCACCAGAATTGTGCAACATCACAATACGCAACCCAAGAGGCCGCCCTGTCGTCTATAATAAAATTTCTAATGGAGAGATTAGTGACATTTTAGAGGAACCTGGAACTATTTCTAGTGAGAAGGAATTATTAACTGGACGATTGAAGGAACGCTTCCAATGTCTTGCCTTTCTTGAGAGTTCAGTGCCCGATGAAACAGTTGTGTACTGTTTAGCCTTCAGTGTAATTTGTGAATTTATGACAGCAATTGTTCTTGTCTATAAATATGAAGACTTGTTAGCAGGAGATTGGTGGGCTGTGATATGTGTCATCATTCTTGGTTCTCTTGCGATATTGTCATTTATGGTAATACCAATGCACCACCAAAGTGAGATTGAACTCGATTTCAAGGTATTGATTCATTTTAACTAACACCAAGTAGATAAAATAACATATCGGGTATAAGACGAACTTGGCATCTGGGTGGGGTAAATATTTCAGAAGTGAAATAAGACCTCCCTTATTCTTTCATGTTTATATGAGTCACAACGATAAGTAAACATCCTCTGAAAGACGGTTCGGTTGTGTTTTGGATGGATACCCGCCATCAACTTCATATCAAATATTGTCTTATTGCGGAGAGGGAGTCACTGTAATTCTATGACAGGCCATGATGCCCTCTGACGTCATTACACCATCAGCATAGATAGTATAATATTATAATTAATAGTATAATTCAAATATTCATATTGGCATAGGGATCATCATTCATTTAACACAATAAAATATCTATCTTTCCATCTAGGTTCCATTAGTTCCATTCTTTCCATTTGCAAGTATAACGTTGAACTTGATCCTGATGGCTGAATTGGACAGTTATACCTGGATAAGGTTCGTCTGGGTTGTTCTTGGTAAGTAGTCAACTTTGTAAATGCTAAGCAGGAACGAGCACGGTCAATTACAATGAAGGGAATTAACGTTACTTAGGGCCCATTCAGACATAGTTATTTACCCGCTGTTAAGATGGCTTCATCGGCCGATCATCACTACCTTTGATGGTTAGGTCAGAGAAGAGTAATTACAATTTATTTCACTCCCCTCTGAGACTTAACCGGCTAATAAATCCTGAATATCGGTATGTCGGAAAGAAATTGAAAGATCATATACCAACAGAAAAAACAGAATGTGCAAGTCTAATGTATACCAAATTTGAACTAGACCCCCTCCACACACCAAACCCTCATTTAACCTGAAGGTGTATGCGGGTCTATTGCTTAAACAATTTAGAAATCTCAAAATGTGTGTCACAATGCATGCAGAATTACGACATAGTTCCAAATTAACGTTGCTTCAAAAAGACCTCCACCATATTTGTGTGTTTGTCATTTGGATAACGTCAATACTAAAGCACGGGTCTTTTACCAAATTTAAACCAGATAGAATGTGTGGTCACGAAAGACTTCTTAACATTTTGGAGGCAATCCGCACCAGTTCTGGACTACTTTTTATTATTTTACTAATTTCAGCCATACGTCAAAACTACAAGACAGATCTTTATCTCACACGATTCTTGGTCCTTTTTCTTTTCTTGCTCCTGGCAAAGATTATAACTCTCTGATTTCTCTTGTCACTATTAAATAGGTATAATCATATATGGTTGCTACAGATACAGTCGCAGCGTTGCCAATCAAGAGGCCATGGGATTTGTACCACTTGTCGACACACACCTACTAAACGACGCGGGACAGACAGAAAACGGTGATACAACATATAGTGGAACCAATGGCATCAACCAGACGTAGTTATACATTTCTGTGCTTCATAACTGTGTTACAGTGACATAATTAACAATGTCTCAAACGGCGCACAGTACAAATACATTCAAGGGATTCAATTTAAAATCTGCTAAATTGATGTAATCCGATGGACTATTATTTAGATATTAGTTATGAGATTATATTATGAGCATGTTTACAAAAACATTTTCATATTAATTAATTAATATCTTTTCTAGTATATAAACGGGTGATTTAATTTATGATTTATTGTTATTATAATAAATGAAATTTATATTTGTAAAGTACAGCAGCTTTTATTATGGTCTATTTTAATTTAGTATTGGGCCATTTCGACGATTTCTGATTTATTACGAGTAATGAGTAAGTTATACGGTAGTCTATACAAAATATCAAATGAATGGAAAAAAACAACAACAATGACAGGCGAATGAGGATGAGACGTATAAACTATTCACACTGCCTTATTATATCTTGATTAATGATCTAACATGTAATTGGATATGTTTGAATGTATATTTTCATTTATTTAATAAATGTGATACTTATAGGATATAAAATGGTATCACCTATTTTCTGTATCGCGTGATGGTTTACAATTTATCTTGCGCTTAGGATATACAATGTATGGGGCGACTTTGCGATGGGGCGACTTGACTGGAACCCAATGGTATGACCTATTTTCTGTATCGCGTGATGATTTACCTTCTCTTCACGCTTTTAAGCTTCAATACATAATGACACTGACTCAAATCATTTGTCAATAATATCTGTTACCACCCGGGTTACCACCACGTAAATTATGTTACGCCTCTCGGTTTATTAAAATGATAATTTATCACACGAATAAAGTTGAAGACTTGGAAAATATATGAAAATACAAAACATGTATAATATTTTTGAATAAGATTGTTAAAATACTTACAATTTCCAGGATCTGTATATGGTCATTCCTCCTATATAATACGCGTAGAAAGTATTGAATTTAAATTTGTTTATGACTTGAGGTCAGCTAGTACTTATGACGTATAACAAATGCGTGCACGTCTATGATTTCTGGCGGCATATTCACGACAGACACTACTTCAGGCAATTATGTAATATTGACAAAATCTAACTGAGAAATTATCTTAATTTATTTCGTTTCCATTTTGATTAGTAAAACTGATAAGAGCTATTTAGAAACAGTTCATCGTGTATGAATTCAATAAGGTTTATTTCTTAGCATCAATCATTATCATGATAAGCTCTTCAGTGCTGCTGGATTCGGTATTCGGTATTCAACTCAAACTTGATGTCAATGGCTACCAGATGTCTTTATAGTAGACAGTTACCTGTACCAGTACCAGTGTTAGTAAATTTATCAATACAAATATTGAATATTTTGAAAACTTATGGTGAAAAACACATTATTTAAAGGGTTAAATTGATATTGGTGTTGATGTAACAGTGACCGTCACAGTAATACTATAGGTTATTTATTTCTTAAGGTCTACACTGTCAAGCTATATTTTGAAAAAAAAGGTGATGTTCCCAAATATGGTCCCAATGGTAATAATAATGGCATCATCATGTCCATATTATGGGCACATCACATTGCGTAATGCTGTTAGCCATCATTGGTACCATATTTTACCAATGATGTTGACACCAGTCTACCACGATGAGGTAGCATCTCCGACTTCAGACTGGAAATTTTGTTTCTTCCCAAGTTATGGCCAAATTAATTTTTAAAATATAAAAAATTAGGGAAGAAGTATTGTTTTATTCAATTACCATTATCTTATTATGTTTTTTACAATTTTAGATTCTAATTAATATATTTTATTCAATATATTTTAATTTGTTTATTTGTTTGAAAATCTTTAGCCTAATATATTATAAGTTACTTTATCAATAAAAACTTATTAACATTAAATTATTTTGTTATCATCTTATCTTATTGTATCTTATCTTATTGTATCTTAACTTACTTATCTTATTGATATCAATCTTGTTTGACCTTAAGTTATACTTATCTTATTGATATCTTATTGTGTCTTAACTTACCTATTTTATTGATATCTTATTGTATCTTAACTTACTTATCTTATTGATATCAATCTTGTTTGACCTTAAGTTATACTTATCTTATTGATATCTTATTGTGTCTTAACTTACCTATTTTATTGATATCTTATTGTATCTTATTATCTTAACTTATTTATTATCTTATTTATCGTTTCTTTTTTGTATCTTATATTTTACCTCATCAACAAAATAATGATTCCCAACTTATGCCAAGTATCTCACATTCGTCAACTACTATCAAGAATGCTATTATGGATGGTTTTACAGATGTGTGAGATATTCTATTTGTAATCAAATATTTGAAAGATTCTTGTCTCACTGTTTCTATCGCTTGTTTGATAATTTCAGAGCTAGTGTTACTGCTACCAGAATCACAGTAAGCATAATATAAAGTCCAGACAAGTGACATTATTAATCTTAAAGTTTAAACTCTTTAGCATATTAAATTATATTTGTGAAATTAATTTAGAATCAAAATAGCCGATATCCACTGGCACTGACAGGTATAAGGTATGATACTCCTAGATTGGTATCGTTCAGCACATTTCATTGCAAGGCAAAATGATGCAATTGCCAACTCTTCTAGATTCTCTAGTCTAACATCTGTGTGATCACACATCAATATACTTTCTACAAGTGTAAGGCTACGATGTACTATATCATAATCGATTATGTAACCATACCGCATGAGCTCTGATCGAATGCAACATAACAACTCTACCATATTATCTTTGACAGATGGTGATTCAAAACATACCCACGGATTTATATCAATGACTTTTTGACGATCAAGTGTAACTTAAAATACGCCTTATTGTACTCATAATCATAATTTTCGTTTTTGTCGCCAGATACTGCGACATTACTATCTTTACTACTATCGCTATCACTACTAGGCCTAGGCCTACTAATAATACTAATAAAAGTATTACTATCCTTACCCTGTCTACAGGTATCACTAATATTATTACTGTTCATGGTCTCACTGGTAGTAGGAGACATTTCAACGAAATTAAAATCATTATTATTATTATTATTAGTGTTATTATTATTATTATTATTATTGATAATACGTCGATTTCCATTATTAATACAGTATAATTACTTGAAGTATTTTCTACTTTTGCAAGTGTCTATAATTCTTTTAATTCCAAAATATTTCCTATTTTAGTATTTCGTCTGATATAAGGACATCCTCTATTTCTGGGCCTCTTGCGACCATTTGTGGAGAAGCTAGTATAACGCCATTCTTGGTAGCGTGAAAATCATTTGATCTCACCGTTACCTGCTGCTGAGCTTCCTCTTAAAGAAGCATAATATCTTCTTTTAAGTACAAATTTAGCCATACTTAATTGATAGAAGTATAATAACGGTATTTGAAAATTGATGTTACGTATTTCCAAATTAATTTGAAAAGTAAGTGCAGTTTTATTTTGTTTGAATTAAGAGCAATTTGAAATCACTGTTCACAATTTGAAGAATTTAATCATTCTGACTTGACAACGCTTTTTCGTTAGCTTTTTTCGAATGTTATTGTGACGTAACAATGGCTTTCACGTTCTAAATTACGCGCAACGTTTTGCACATTGCGCGTGTATCTATGAACCAATGGGATCGGAACTTATCTAAGATCTATGACGTCATGCTAATTTATTTTTCGCTTGCGTTTGATGTTCGTGTGTCACATGTATCGCACAAAAACATGTGAATTTCAACAAATACCTTTTATTTCAACCTTTTCGCGCGAAATCAATTTCAGTTGACGAGACATGGGCGTCACCTAAGGCATAATTTCTTTTCCCACTCTAGCGCAAAGAGACGCAGAATTGATGACCAACAAAGTAACAATTGGAATAATTCATCGCTTTTTATTGATCATTGCGCTTACATCATTGTGGTGTAGAGTGTGGGAACCAAGCAGTGCCGGGGACAGTAAAAACAATATACATTTTTTGTGTAAGTAGGCACGCCTTGTAGGCCTACTGTACTAACATTATGCCAACATAGATTTATATTGTTTGTCAAATCTTCGAGATGCGTCACGCAGAACGCGCAACACCTCTGATTGAAGAGACACACCAACAAACATGATCAGTAAGCTCTGTAAAGTGAGACTACGTGTGGTGTGGTTTTTTAGTGTCGGGAGCTATATCCTTTAAGTCTAACAGACCTTAACAATTAATGTTGCTATGTGGAGTCAATTTTAAGTATCATCATGTCAACAAAATCCTATGGTCAAATCAATATTTTGATATTTCTAAAGTATCCGTGTTTTGCTTAATTATATAAAAAAACGGCACGTCCCAAAAACCTCCAATTCCCAATACACCACCCACCTCTCTGTATCACCCCCACCCCCTTCCACCACTCTATCTTGGTTGTTTTTGTCTTCGGCTAGATGAGCGATAGAGGGCGCTCGTCATATACAGAAGAAGATGTGTGTGGGCGTCGTGTTGTTACAAATCCCTGAAACTAAGGCTCATTAACGTCCAGATTTCAATTGTTTATGCCCATTTATTGTATTTAAATGAACAATATTCTCAACTATTAGGATATAATGGTGCGTTACTGCCGTTGATTATGTTAATTCACACACTAGGTTAGGCCTAGGCTAGGTGGCAGTCGGGGCCCTCCTCTAACTAAAGGCCAGACTAGTGCCAGGCCTACGCTAAGCTAGATCTTGGTGACTAAAAAAAAGGCTAGTCGACAGGTAAGGAGGTAGGCTAGCAAGCCCAGTGTTAGTTGTGGCGTAGCTAGGCCTAGCTACTTAAAATAAGTCTTACAAATCACAGTACTACTAGCCTATGCCATACCTCACTAGTGACTAGTCTAGTGCGCTGTGCCGAGAGAAAACAAGGCAAAGCACACTCACACTGTTGATCATTTTGGCCTAGTAGACCCTATAGGCCTACAGGTAACAGATATAAAAACACAATAAAGTTAACACAACTTTTTTTACAAACTACATTATCTACTCTTTTTCGTCAGGGAGGAACTCTATAGTGATGTATGAACTGTTGGCACAGGTTCTTGCAGAAAGAGATCTCTCCATTGCCGGAGAACTCTTCTACATTCCAGACTCTGCCATTGTCAATGACTTGACTGAAGCTCTCTACCGCATTCAGGATATCACGGCAGCTGAAGATTATTTGACCAATAGAAATGACCAGACAGTGGTTGAGATATGCATCACCAGGGTAACTACTGCAATCCGGTAGGTCATAGGTCAATCAATTAAATTGTAAAAGTGACCAACCCCATCCCAATCAATTTTAGATACCTTCTGTTTCGTCTTTTAAAACTAGTTCAGCCCCTAAACTTTAAACAATACAGTGTAGGCCTATGTATTATTAAAATAAAGGCAAACTTTTTAATGACAATATACATTATTTTCAACTATCGTAATAGTTTTCTTTCCAAGAAAAAGAAAAAGCTTTAAATAGCTGTTTTTTTTTTTCATTTATTTAAAACAACCTAGGACTCATATAAATCATGCATTATGATTTTGTCCCATGTTGTCCATTGAAATTGATTTGGATGACTGTACATACATAATCCAAGGTCATCATAGAATCAACTAAATTAGATCCTACGACTTGACGGCAAAAACCGCAAACCAAATGCATGCGTAAAATAAATCAACATGACATTATAGACCATAGGTCAAAACGTAAGCTTCATGATACAACTACAGTAGTAATATCTCTAATAATTATTGTTTGTTTCCTTTAAAAATTGTTCTTTTAGGGATACTGGTACAATTGATAAGCATGCTATGGCATTGGTGTATCTCTGGGATTCATGTCTTCATCATAATTTGATACCAACATTTAAAGATGAAGATCCACCTCATGCTAAAATTGCATCTGACATAATGAGCTGTCTGTTCATGGTAAGCCTGTTTGTTTATGGCGGCGGCAAACTTCTTTTATCAATATTGCGTCAAATTTGTGTGATATTTACTAGTATACAAATAATGCCAATTTTATGTTTCGAACATCACAGCCTCACAGTAATAGAATAAATAGAACTTTAACTGTGAAATAAATCTAATACTGAATGGCACATGGTACGAAGTTGACCAATTAGATGACAGATATACACTCTGGCATGTTATATTATATTAAAGCCGTCATGGTACTGAATTTATGTTAGTGATAGATCTCCTGAATATAGAGAGAAGGAGAAAAGGTGTTTTTTTAATCAATGACCGACAATAATACTGTAGATAGTGGGTATTCCCACACAAAAGTTTGATGATTATTCGTTTGTTTTCATTTCACAATGCATCAAAAGATTAATTCAAATTATTTAAAAAATAATACCACCCATGGTTTCATGTACAACACCATTCCAATGATTTACTTCAAGGAAAGATTTGTTTCTTTGTAAAACCTGTGAAGCGTATAAATTTAAAAGCACACTCAACCATAAAACAACCTTCTTGTAATAGTTTACTGCAATAGACACAGTTCTATGATAACATTGTCATGAATGGGACAGTGTTTACGGGACAGTGTTTACAGACCAGTGTTGCAGTGTTTATGTAGTGTTATGTAAATAATCTATCTGAAGCACAATCTTGGTGTAGTATAGGTGATTTAGTATTCAGACTTTTTTTTGAATGGGAACACTATATTGTTAAAAACATTGAACTATGGAAAGGTTGATACTTTACTGTAGAACCACTCCCTTTACACTAAAGCCAACAGCACCCAAATATGTGTCCCCCCTTAAGCCTGGTTTCCATAAAATCGCTACACGACAGCGTAGCGATTCTATGGAAACGCTAGAATTTATCGGGGATCTAGTACGCGACAAGTGCTAAATATTCTTTGGTACGCGTATACGATTCATCGCCGACAAAATCGGCAAAGTTGAACATGGTTGAACTTTGCCGATTGCGTCGGCGACATCTGCGAGTGTTCCCTCTTAATAGGGGTTATACTGAGCTTGTGTAAAATAATATAAAAAAGTTACTGATCCAATTCAGATTTCACCAATTACTGTATCTACTAAATAAATATGAATGGTTTTTAATTGAAAATAAATAGATGTGTTTAAATATGGATAAATTTGTTTTTATAGTGATGTTTTATTCATATGATTACTGTACAGTACTACAATGCAAAGATAAGAAATACATACAAATATCGAAATTTAAATACATTTAATTATTTGTTTTAAGTTGCTTTATCCAATTCAGCAATTACTGTATCTACTAAACCATAATATGAATATTTTTTTTATTGAAATTAAAAACAACAAATTTCTATGTTTAAATATCATGAATAAATTAGTTCATTTTATAGTGATGTTTTATTCATAGAATTACTGTACATACATTATTATTATACATACACATATATTGAATAATTTTGTATTTGCAGCAAAATTACAACAAAAAATCTGTAATGAAACTTGCCTTGCCCGTAGCAGTCAAATTTCTACAGCAAGGAAATCGTGAGATAACGCGCAATCTGTCGACGTATCTAGCACTCGCTGCGATTGAAAATGCTGAAATTTTGATTCCACATACTGGTTCACTCATTAGGAGTATTCGTCAAGGTAAGTATTTCCAGTGGTCTCAGTTCATATCCTAACTTTTTTCCAAGAATTCTTTCATTGATATATTGTCCCCCTAAAAAAAATTTTTTTTTTTAATATGCCATTTTGATGTAACATAATGGTTATCCACTTTGACAAAAAATTGGATCGAAAAAAAAATGTATTTACCTGAAAAAACTGTAAATTAAAGCAAAAAATGGTCAAATTAGCTCCCAGCCAATGGGTTTTTGGTTAAATTTAACCATTTATTTTGTCATTTTATAAGTGTAAACATTATTTTTTTCGTTTGTTTTTCTACGGAAGTGATTAACTTTATTTAAACTACAAAATAACCTATTTAAAGTCTGATTTAATTAATCTTCATTTCTTTATAGGTAACCGCTCCCTTCTTCGTATTTTACCGCAAATTTACTCCGAAAGTAATTTAGAAATTGTCAACTATATTTCCGAGCTTGTTGTTATTCTTCCAAAGTGCAGTACATCAGAGAAACTAAGTATTCTACAGATATTTGCTATGATTCAAAAGAAGTACCCACATGTAAGTACAGTGGAACCTCTATTAAATGGATGCTTCATTCTTATAGTGTTGTAACTTTTAATTGTGTTGTCTGATACAATAGCCTGAGTGCTAATAATAAAAAGAAACTTGACCATATAATGAAAACTGCTAGTAAAATAATAGGTAGAAATGTCAATGTTATTGATGCAATATACAGGCGTGATGTTATTAGCCAAGTTAAGAAAATAATGGAGGATAGCTCACACCCGTTAAATAACAAATATGTAGTCAATAATTCAGGTAGAATCCACCTTTAAAATACAATACTACTCAATATAGGAAATCATTTGTCCACATGGAAGCCATGTGATACAAAATTATTTACATTATAGTCAACTCTCTCAATACTGGACTCTCTGAAAACCGGAAACTTTCTTGATGTCCAAAATATCCCAAATTTTGGTTTATTAGGCCAAAGGTGTCCAGTATTTGGAGAGTTGACTCTTGTATAAATTTGGAATGATTGCATTTGTATACAAATTATAACGAACTCCAACTACATAATAATGAAACAAAACAATTATTTTAAAAACTTTCTGGCAATATTAATAGTGACTTGCGATAAACATTTAATAACTTCCTATACAGTGTTATGATTTTTTTTTTACCCTTTGACCTTCTCTATTTCTAGGCCCTAAGGTCACATGTAGCAGTATTAGTAGAGCAGCTTAATGACCCCAGTGTGTCGTCAACTATTTTAAACCTTTTACTGGATATTGCAACAGTTGATGCTAAAGCCTTCATACCTTGCTTGCACATGCTGAAAGTGACCGTAGCTCAGCAGACATCCTTACTTTCTTTGGCTGCCAAGATCTTTGCAGCAATAGGAAAACTAAATGAGGTATAACATACAATTAAATAGGTTATGTTGAGTCATCAATCATTTTAACCTCTGTCTACACTAACTAGTTTGACAAAAAATTGTGATGTGCCCAAATATGGCAATATCTATTATAATGGACCAGTCCACAACCACGCCCTCATGTGGGAACGTACCACCGTCATCATTTTCCGCTTACTTGACTGCAGGGACGGCGGGAGAGAGTTTATAAAGGGGTGTTCTAGGAACTTTACACTTTCGTATCTAAAGCCCTCCCTCTGGAGAGCACGGGCTATTGTCGGTTTATACAGATAGATAGCACTCATAGACTACTAACACCACTACTGGTTTGTGTAATATGGTATTATCTATCCATATACGGGTACATCACATTTCTTTGTCACATAAAGTTTGATAGTGTAGACAGAGCTTAAGACAGATGAGACATAGCCATAAATTTGGCACAGATTCAGGGGTCTCCTCAACAATAGTTCTTGTGGTAGAACAATTCTTCTCAGATAATGACTTATTGTGTATGTGTAGTGTACAATCTAAAAGTGTGTATGTGGAAGTGTATGGGGTTACCCCTGTATACTGGTCCATCTCAGCCCCTGCCATTGTTGACAGAAAAATGAGCTTTTATTGGCAGCAGTATAACACAATGATGCCCTTGTTGTTTTCAATGTATGTATGCAACACAGCCAAGTTAGGCTGCAAGACACAAGTTTATTTCCTCACGTTTATAATTAATATTCAATAATAATTGATTAATATTCCATAGGATTATGGCCGTGAGTGTATGACATTCCTTGTACAGCAACTGACTGTTGTAGAGCAGTCATCAGTTCCAGCGGTGCTCATAGAAATCAAGAGTATATCTGATTATCATAAGGGTCTTCTGAGCGAGCACATGCCACAGATCAACAGTCAGCAGGGTAGCAGTTCGACCGCTGTACGAATGATTGTACAGCAACTACAGGATGATTTGCATAAACGGTGAGTGTTCATGAAGTGCTCATTGGTCATGTATTTTGTTTTGGCCATATATGGAAATGATGATGTCATATCACTACAATATTTAGGTATATCACTACCATATTTGGGCACATGACGCTTTTTTTTATTCAAACTAGTTTGATAGTGTAGACAGAGCTTAACATACCTGAGGTTTTTAAGGCAAGCCCAGTCCAAAGTTTTTTGCTTAAGTGCCTTTTCAAATAGAGACTAGTATTGAAAGGGATGGTAAATAAGCCTAGCCTAGCTGGGTCAGTTGTGCCTTAAAAATCCTGTCAACAGGCTTACTTACTTGTTACTTGTTTGCATGCTATCCCCATTATTGGGGACATTTCGCCGTCATTGACATTATGTTGACATAGCACAACAATGAGAGACATTAATTTTGATGAGAAGGCCATTAACACTAATTAATTTTAAAACAACTAAAAACCTGAGACCTGTAACCCTTGGTAGGGACCCTGACGGGTACTCTCCCTCCGGGTCAAAGGGATCCCGAAACTCATCGGTGGGCAGGGGCGCTCAACTCCCTACTTGTTTATAGTATGTGCCGTTGGATTGGGAAAGCACCGTGCTTGCAAATTAATATTTCGAGACTGTTATATATCAAATTAAAAATACAAATTTTGCTTTGTTTTTATTTTAGAAAAGGCAGGACCTTTGAATCGAGTAAAGCAAAATCTCATTCTGCCTTGACTCACAGAGGAGGTGGAATTACACACTCTACTGTATCGTTGGACTTTGAAACTCGTAATCTACAAATGAAAAATCGCATACACAGCCAGGTCAGCGTCGACACATTTATGAATCCAAGAAAACATTTCGATACTAAATCCTTGGCTACAAGAAGTCTAGAAGTAGGCCCTCTTTTATCACCGAAAGTTGATAAAGGACCCGAGTTATCTGGGAGCAAATCAAGTCTACAGAGTAACCCCCAACAATCGCGACCTCAGATGCGAAAATTTGAGCTTAGCCCACCTAAACCCGATGCTTCTGGAAAACATTGGGATCCAAACAAACGCGTCAGTCGGAAAGACGGCGGAAGCCGGACCAACCTTATTCATCAGAAGGAGGTGCGAGAAATGTTAATGCCTAATAGCCGAGACATGGAAATGAACAGTCTTTCAATCAGAGGTGAATCGTTGGGTAGCGGGCCTATCCACAATAGTAAACCAGGAACCTTAACAAGAACTGCTGAAAAGAAAGACAGTAGTCTTCAACAATATTTAACAAAGAGAAGGAAGGAGATAATATCATACATTGAGTCTGTTAAAAAACAATTACCCGTTCCTACCAATTGCAAAGTTATAGGTAAATAGTTTTCTATGTACTGTGTTTGCGTAAAAACCGTTATAATCATAAAGGTACATTTTTCACAGCAATGCATCCGGAATATGTATTCTAACTTACCAGCTCAGCGCCCAATTTAAACCCATGGAACAACACCAATCTGGCTTTCTGAGCCAGACTTCCGTATACTTTTCGACATGCAATTGGACCCCTAAATCACTAGTGCATCCTATACACCCAAACAAAGGCTACAGTATAGATGGGCCTTGATAACTGAAGGGAAAACAAGGTTGTAGCGAGAGATTATAAACAGACGAGGCAAAGATGCTTTAATTATAACTATCAATATAAAATATGACGATTTGTGCTAGGTAAAAGTTTCAGATGAGGCAAGTGCCTCGTCTGCCTCATGCTGACTAAGGATCTGGACAATGTCTTGCCTAGTTGATGACCACTCTAGCTTATACATAGGTACATATATTTATATATATATATATTTGTTTTGCTGTTTACAGAATCAAAAGATAAGAAACCCGTTGGTCAATTAGAATTTCACTGTGGAAAGAAAGGAATAGATTGTTGTATGTATCAATCAACGCCATTTACCATGGCAACAAAAGAGATACAGACTTGGATCTATATAATGTACCTTCATTTACAGGTTTGTTTGTTGTTTGTTTTCTCTACATACAATTTCACTGCAATCTCCAATGTTGGTTTTCTGTGTGGTTTGGATTTGCAGAACACAAGTTTTCCTAAGCCTGCTCTGCTAAATGAACTTGTTTGGGCCTAGCTTTCCACATGGCAGTATATAAGTTTTGTTTAAGTGTCCCCAACACATAATCACTGTGTGTACGTGTTTATACACGGGTACGATTCATTGTTTGTTTCTGTTATGTCACAACTTTCTATAGGGGTCACAAGATACATGGTTTTCAAAGATATTTTGTCATAGCAGCCCTTTAGCATAAGCTAGAGAATCAAACTGTCCTTCATTTTTCCATATTTCAACCAATCATTTTCAAAATTGATGAGTCATAAATCGTCATTTTTACATACTCTTTTCTCCAAAACTCAGTCTACACTAGCTTGACAAAAAAAGTGTGATGTGCACAAATATGACATCACCCTGTCCATAACATGGGCACATCACATTAGTTTGTCACATACAGTTTGATAGTGTAGACAGAACTTAAGAAATCATAATATTTTTTCTAGGCTACATCTCCAAGTCCAGTTGCAGTGGATGACGAGTCAATCCAGGTACTTAAAAGGTGCTGGGAGAAACAGAAGACAACCGGCGGGACGATGCCATTCCTTAAACTTATCACACAGAACTTTCCATCTACAAAAGTACAAAATGTTCTCATACAGCAGCTAAATGAGGCTAGTTATTACGATCTGTTCAAGTATGATCGGGACTGTTCAAGTTGGGTGTGCTTTATGTGCTGTAACCCAACAAAACTAGGTGAGTCATTGGTTAGCTCCCGGTGGCCGTATTCACCAATCAGACTTAAGTGAGAAATTAAGATGCTACGCTTTTCTACAAAAAGTTTTTCTAAACTACATGCTTCTCTCCTAATGGTTGCATCATGTCAGTGCTGCCAAGTCTAGCACTCTACTTTTTTATATATATTTTTATCAGACTATTATTATCATTATGTTATTGCTCCCTCTTTTAATATATCCTTGAACCGCGCCTGTGGTCTATTCTGTGTTAATATTTTGTGTGGCAATATCTTCGATTCAAGATCCCCACTAATCATGTTCTTTATTAATATGAGTCCATATCTATGTAAATTTCACAAACATTTTCTATATACCAAAGTCATATCTCAATGTTTTTAAATTACTGTCATCTTTACTATTTTTTAGCTGATTACTTCTCTGATGGCCAGCCCCATATTGAAGGTCAACTGAAAGAAAAGAAAGTGCGCTGGAAATTGTTCCGCACTTGGAGAACTCGTTATTTTTCTTTGTCTGGAGAAAGTTTAATTTATAAGAAGAATAAATCAGTAAGAAATATTTAATTATTTTTGTTATGTTGTATGCTTGATTATGGGACACCCCTCTTCCAACAACTTCACTGGATGGATTCCCATTTCTGACTGTTTATGTTCAAAGTTTTACTTAATACATTCAAATGGCTGCATCCTGCCATGGAGTATAGGTCCATGATCCCACTGTATCTCAAAGATCGTGTATCTATAATCAGCCTAGCCATTGTCTCACAGGGCTTTATTTGCCATACCGAACCTTACCTGCGCTACATTTTCGCCTTGGCGATCAAGGCTTATTTCTTTCTTCAACGCTGAGACAGTTTAAATTTGATTAATTTGCGACGAACAAAATATTTCATTTTAGATCATTGTGCGCATATGGGAATATTGCGACACATGTCCTCACATATGGTTGATGGTCTTTAGCTCCAGGGGACGACACAACGATTGACCTGGCCTAGGTTAGTCGTCGTCCATGGTTGTCGCAAGAATACCTATTACTGGGTAAAAAGTGCCACACCAATATTCAGATTATTATTTTATTATCATGCATTATTGATATAATACTCTTTTTCATTTGACTACAGTCACCATCCAAAGGAACGCTCCCGGTTGAACTTGGAAAAGTGCAGAGTGTAAAGGCTGTGAGACGACGTGATCGTAGTATACCAAAAGCTTTTGAGATTTTCACAGAAGACAACAAGTCGTATGTATTTAAAGCGAAAGACAGCACTAAAGCTGAACAGTGGGTACAGTGTCTTACAATCGCAGTTCACCAAGCTAACACAAAACAATGATTTGGGCTTCTCAGAATTTGTTGTATACTTTATACAAAATAATCCACATTTTTATGGGCTAAATATTACATTTTTGTCCACAATTTCAGATTTAAGAGTGTACTAGCTTTTATGAATACAATTTTAACTTGATTTGAAATTAATAGTAGTTCATAAATATTTTTTAAAATATTTTTTTAAAAAGCTATTTATAAAATTTAATCATTTTCAAATATCAACTCAGAATATGAAATTAGTTGTGTAGTAATGTAGGTATCAAAGCTATCATTGTGGTAAGTTGAATACGTCGTTTTAAAAGTGAATATTACTGTATAGTGAGAGTATTTATATTTAGTGCAGTTTATCCTGTGCTTATATTGTGTATTTGCTATGCAAGGATTTTGGTGGGAAGTTATAATGTCAGCCATGTTTGTTGAATATGTGTATTTCAGTAGTCGCTATTTAATGTTCTGGTCGCTAATTAGAAGCATTTTAAAGGTCTAGCTTAGTTTCATTCAACCAAACAAAATGGTTTCTCTTGCAGGGTCTTTGATTTTATATTTTAAAATAGTAGATTTCGTTACTTCCCTAGATTACCTGAATGAACCAACGTTCAACCAAATACCGCTTTTGGTTTGTGAATTTTTTAAACATATAATATCATACAACTTAACTTCAATTACCTTGAAACTTGTTCACATATCTGTCATTTTAATTATTTACCTTGTAATTCCAAAGAATTTATTCCATCGCATTTAACAGATATTTATGCATTCCATTTGCTATAGTTTGTAGATATTGAGAGGCCTTTGAATTTCACTATATGCTATGAAAGTAATAGAGCATGACAGACATACTATTTGCATATAGGCAGATATTTTTCTTTAATTACAGGTGTCATTACCTTGATTTGAATATATTATGGTTCAGGTGTCATTACCTTGATTTGAATATATTATAGTTCAGGTGCCATTGCACCTTGATTTGAATGTACTATGGTTAAGGTGCCATTATGATGATTTAAAAATAATTGTGCAGGTGTCATTACCTTGATTTGAATATATTATGGTTCAGGTGTCATTACACCTTGATTTGAATATATTATGGTTCAGGTGTCATTATCTTGATTTAAATATATTATGGTGCAGGTGTCATTACCTTGATTCAAGATGAAAAGAAAACTATTGTAGTATCTATTCATTTACATAAATTATGTAGGCATATCTGATTTAAATATATTATAGTGAAGGTGTCTATGGATTTAAATATTAAGGTGCAGGTGGCTAATAACTTAAGTTAATAATACAGGTGTCTATTACCTTGATTTGAATATATTATGATAGATTTGTATAAAGTATAAATATCATGGTACAGGTGTCAAATATACATACCTTGATTTTTGAATAGGTGTGCCTTGAATAGGACTTCCATTATTTTTTGAATCAAATATAATTTTTGAAAATCTTTTTTTATTTTATTGACATTATCAGTTTTTTTTTCAAACTACAAACATATAATGGGATTTAATTTTGAATTACTTTTATTAGATATTATTACCAAATACGACAAGAGTATGGTCCCAGTAAATCTGGGTACGAAATGTTGTGAAAATTTAGGAGTGGGATTATTCTGTATTTGCAATAACAATGGATTTACCAAAGTCTTGTGTCTCAATTTAGCCCAAATAAGGGAGTAGTATTTATGCTCCAGCATGAGATTATACTCTATCTTAAGCTCTGTCTACCCTATCCACCCCCCCCCCCCTCCTTTCACAAAATCCTTGATCCTCCCCTGAACTTAATGTGACAAAAAAAATGTGATGTGCCTATATATGGACATGATGATGTCATATCACTACCATGTTTGGGCATATATACTTGATGGTGTAGACAGAGCTTAAAACGGTATTTTTATTCAAAAGTTTACTTTCAACTAATGGTACTACTTTCTTTCAAAGCATGCCTTTTTGTCAGTGACATATCATAGGGCAATGCAATGTCATGTGATCATCCCTGTGTATAAAGCTCTGTCTACACTATCAAACTTTATGTGACAACAAATGCGATGTGTCCATATATGGACATTATGATGTCATCACTACCATATATGGGAACATCACCCTTTTTTTTGTCAAACTAAATTAATAGTGTAGACAGATCTTAAAATATGTATTTGTTGGATATATACAGCTGTTGTGCATCCCTTTCCATGAGGCTAAAAAGTTGTAAATTATAATGAAGTTTTAATATAATTTATGCATAAACTAACCATTTCCAAGAATGTTTGACGCTTCTGAATTTGTGCAATACTGTCTGCTAGTAACGTATAGTCTTTCTGCATTTAAAATTTATTGTAGTGTATAAAGATATTTGTTTTTGTATATATAGTTAATTTTTGCTACACTTTACTATTCATTCATTAATAAAAGCTTATATGAAAATGTGTACACGTAGTGTGGCAGGTTTAGATGACTTAAAATAATTAAGTAACATTTATGAAACGTTAATCTAATAATACACCCTAGATTAGAGCTGTTGCCATACCTTAAGCTCTGTTTAGCCTATCAAAAAAAGTGATATGATGTCATTGTGTCCATATAATATGGGCACATTTTTTTTCACAAAGTTTGATAGTGTAGGTAGAACTTAAGCTCTGTCTGTCTACATTATCAAACTAGTTTGACAAAAAAAAGTGTGGTAGTAATATGCTTAAATATGTTGTGATAGGACATTATTATGTCAATACAGTATATGGTCACATCACATTTTTGCTTTCATATTTTTTATTTTATTTTATGTCTTTAGGCAATGTGGCCAAGGATTACCAATAGTGAATTAATCACTGTCCTATCAGATAGGTGGTAAATCCCCTGATACAGGGGCTATTGTGTGAACCAGTTCACCGGGGTAACCCCCTACTCTTTTTCGAATAATGAACTGGGTTTCTTTAAAGTACACACAGGTTATAACTGTGTACACTGGACCTACGGTTTATAGTCCTTATCCAAGAAGACTTGTTCCACCACCAGAACTAGGAGCGAGTCGGCCTCGAACCCTTGCCAATGTTGTTGTTGGCTCTTTAGGTACGGTAAACGGCGCCCCTGCCTTAACCGCTCGGCCATATGACTCACTCATATGAAGTTTCATAGTGTAGGTAGAACTTTAGAAAGAGGGTGTTCAACATCCATGAGCCCACCTAAAAGGTCAAGTAAGATCATTAGATGTCTTCACTTGGTCTGGTACTATTTCAGCTCTAAAAGCAGCTAGTGATGGTTGGGTTTAAGGTCTAAAAATGCTTTAAAAGACCTTGTACAGTTAGTATTGCTCCCTCTGGAATGAATAAAATATTTACATTGTTTCTCCAAGAATACAAGCATGATTTATGAATGCTGTGTAAATTTCTTTGTTTCTAAACAGATTTTAGTATACACTGGGATCATATTTTAATTTTCTATTATGAATGTGTGACAATCTTGGATATATGATTTTTTTTTTTATTGATTTTTTTATAGTGCACTTTCCATTAAATTTATCAAGGTGTTTTTTTTTAAGGCTTTTTGCGCTTGTTCACAGTTTACATTCCTATTATTAGTGCATACATATTATTTTAGGATTTTATAAAGTTTATTGTGAATCATGGAATTTGGCAACCCAATCAGATTGTCAAAGGTGCTAGCAAAAATTCCATTAATACAAGTCATTATTTTTTACTCATTGGGCTTTTGAATCTTTAGTGATGTTATATTCAAGTTCAATAAATTGGTGTTAAAATGGGGAAAACATCTTTGTAGTTATCCATATATGCTTAATATATTTATTTCTGTAATTCAGTGGGTATGAAATTTTATTTTGAAATATTAAAGCATTGCACACTACTATAAGGTCTGAAATCTTGTACTGTATCGTAATACAAAACATGATTATCAAAGAAATCATTATTCCTATAAATTCATTGGTAAACATGTTAAAATCTTGTTTAGTTTCAATCGACGTTTCAATCAAATCAATCATCAATCTAAACATGCCATTAAATACAGAAGTGACTATCGGCATGGTCAACCATGATTGTAATTTCTTATTTTTCCATCTGCATGGTTGAGTGTGCGTATAGTGTAAAGTTTTCTTTTTACCATGCCAATGTAGAAATCAATGAATTTGATGCGCGGTCAATAGTTAATGCGTATAGAATTTAAACGCACAGCTGACCGTGCCTATAGATAACTTTAAATTGACTGTGCAGATAAACTTAACTGGTGAATAGATAAATTCTAAGGATACAAAGGGTGTACAAACTATAGTTTATAAAAAATACATCAACAAAAGGTTACACATTACAGTGTGGATAATTTAATGAAAAATCCAACAGCAATATAATAAATGATATAATAATGTGGAAAATTAGCTCTACAAACATATTTTAAACCTCTTTTTTTTTTATCTAAGGCTGTCATTCATGATTTGATATATCAAGATCTTGAAATCATAAGCCCAGTAGCTTTCACTTTTTGCACCAGTTTCAGAAAAATTATAAAAGAATTCTTCAGAGTTAACATAAAATAATATGCGATATTGTTAAAATAAAAATGGTAAATAATATTGTAATTCAAACACAATTTAAAATTTATATACAACTTAACTAAAAAGTACCATTTGCCATGAGAGTATTTTAAACATGTTAATGTTAGTAAGAGTCAAGATAATACAGGGTTCTCGCTAGGGCCCAAAGTCCCTTGTTTTTTTATGTTAAGAATTGTATATAAATTGATAGGGGTTATAAATAATATAATAGATTTCCACTCATATTCACCTTAATTATGGTATTAAAATTATGTACTTTTAAATAATACCAGTACAACAATTGCTAAACAAAATCATTAATATTAATTTCAAATAAATGCATATTTTGATAACTATAAATTACAACTGTGATTTAATTACAAGTAGGTTTGGAAAACAATGATGAATATCCATACCCGAGTTACAAGTAGGGTTTAAAAATGGGCCTATAATGGATCAGCCTAAGCTTACAGGGGATGGTCTCTTAGACAACAGAGAGCACGTTCTTGACAAGGGTAATCAATTTTACTATAAGACAAATGGTTAAATAATATTGTTCAAATACCGACCTGGGTCATTCAATACTAGCGCTACCAATGAAAGGAAGTGCGACAAAAACTAACAGCAATAGTCTGTGAAATAACACGCAATTAATTTTTTTTCATATTGCAAATGAATTGGGCAAGTTTTTCCTTAATAAAATATTTTTCTATTACCTACACATTTTTATATGAAAATAGATATTTTTCCCATGTTAAATTGACCTTTGAACTGACATAACTAAGTTATTGTATTTTTTATCAGAAATGTCATACCAGGGAGTTGTAATTGGTGACAAGTCACTGGTCATACTAAACATTTGATTTAGACTTATGTTAAAAAAAATCTATAGATATTAATAAATCTATGGTATATAAATGTACGTTTGTATCTTCAAAATGTTTTAATTTGCATCTTTCTAATAACATATCTTATTATTTACAATTAGAATAATTTATGAAACTAACCTTTTAAAAAAAATACCCATTTTAAATGTTATGCTTTGCAATGATATAACACGACCACTTTACATGTTTATGTCTAAAGTGCGTTACAATAGGATATTATGTCATCTGTTAGGCTAAAGGCAATACTCTATCTAAATATAAGTTAATATTACGGAGTTGTGATCTGAAATATTATCACACTAAAATATAGTGGTTTCAGTACTACGATTATTTGCACCATCTTTTTGTGAGCAAGCAGACGTGTCCATATTCCCATCAGCCCCTATACATGTCTTTTTTGGTATATTACCCTCCATAGGAGCCTCTCTCGATGGACTATCTAAACATTCTCCATTAATAGTTGACTGACTTTCTGAATTATCACTTACAGACACATCACTTATGACTTCTGTAGATATTGAGATTGGGAGTGGTTTAATTCGTTCGATACCAGAGATCGTATTTTGGCGTGCTTCAACATTGCTGGATGCACTGTCAGATATTGGGAGTTGTATAACTGATTCCATTGTGGAGATCTTGGTTCCATTGTCTGATGTCTCACGTTGTTTAATAGAGTTCATTTCACATGCAGTATTCTTTGATGATTCTTCTTCACTGAAGGCACTTCCTGATACATCTAGATTGGAAATCTCTTGTACGATTTTTAGAGGTTCCGCAGATCCAGTGGAACTGGCAAGTCGTAATTGTGTTTTTGAACTCAGTCCAAACATGACATTTGACGCCTCGCTAGTTACACGTCTATGTGTTCTATACGTCAGACTACTCTTAACTTTGATATCAATTGAAGGTGCCATGTCGTGATCCTGTGAGTGGTCAGAACAGACGCTATCATTGTCCGAAATGTTGTCTAGGTTTTCCATCGACCCACGCTCGGCAAGGATATCATGTGGATCCAGCGGTAATATTTCACCTTGTAAACTCAACGGACGTTTCGGTGTCTGCGTCTTATTTGGCAAATCTAAAAACATATCATCACGTGTTACGATCTCGCCACGAGGAGAAGATAGACGCTTTGCAGGAGATTCATGCGTTTCAAATTTTAAACGTGATGGTGGTGTTCGGGATTTCTCAATGTGCACCTCAGGAACGGCTTCTGCTCCTACACCGGCTACTCTCTTTCCTAATTTTATTGACTGAGTTTTTCGCTTTTCATGGATTTCACAGCTGATTTCCTCAAGATTGTGTAAAGCTTGCGAGTAGATTTCTTTAGATCTGGCAACTTTAATTTCTAATTCCCGAACTGTTTGTTTTTTTTCCTGTTGAATAATATAAAAAAATGAGGAACATCATTGAGTTGATAATTAACATGTTGTTATTTTGGAAATTCCTTGCTTGCATGCATCCATGTTCAACAACAAAATATTAACAAAACTTAAGACTTTAAGCTCTCTCTACACTATGTGTGTCATACCATATTTGGTACATCACACTAGTTTAATAGTGTAGACAGAGCTATACACAGTAGAAAAATTACCAGAATTGTACTGGGAAGCTTTTAAACTTTTTTTGGGCAAGGGGGATAAAAAAGCTTCTTTCATAGAAAACAGCTTGCTAGACAACAATGCAGATTTTGCTGTCCAATATTATACAATTTGTACTAGCATAATTCTATAGTGTGTGTGCAAATACAATTAGATAGTAACACTGTACTTACCTCCATCTGCTGGTTGAATTTCGCCTTTGCTTCAAAGTATGGCCTGCAATGAAAAGAAAATATCTTACAGGGAATGTAGTGGAAACTGAAGCTTGGTGGTCAACATTCTTACCCAGGGTTCTGGGTGAAAGTCTATGCTCGGCCACTGTGTACCAGAATAGTTTGTCGCAACACCTAAGCCTCATAACAAGATATAGTTAAGAAAGGACGTATTTAAGGCAAAATAACATAGCTGTTGGATATATGTGTGTGTAATTTAGTTTTATACCATATATTATAAAAAAAGAAAAATCTCTGTTTAACAACCATATTCATGGGAGGCATGAATAACATACAGTATTTTCTAATCATTTTATGATATAGCTTAACAATCCATACAACAGCAGCAGAATACATTGGGTTTACACTGACGAGCGGGAAAACAATAAGAAAGGTACAACTTCACAAAATCCTAAAACAAAGAGGATAAATAATTGATAACATAGAAAAATAAGTTATTTCTCAATGGATATACAGTACAATACATTTGGCAGGCTACATTCAAACTTGTACTGTTTTCACATGAATATAATTTTCCATAATTAACAAATATATGGCACACTCTTCCATTCCATGAAACAGAACAAGTGTGAATGCAACCTTAGAAAAGAACAAATGGATTCACACAGTGGTGCAGCAGTACCGAGAAAGGAATCAACTTTTTTCTAACATTAATATGAACTCCTTTACGTATTTAAACGATATTTTAAACGTCAGGAAGACTGTGATTGTCTGTTACAAAGTAGGTTAAAGTACTACTAGTGCAGAAACCCTAGGCTAACTCTTGTGAATACTGACTGGGATAACTTACTACATGCAATTTGATTTAATGCCTGTTCCCACTAAGACACAACACAAGGTCCGAACGTAAGCACAATGCAAGAAATTTGACCAATAACAATTGCTGAATTATTCAATTGTCATTGGTCAACTAGCTTGCGTTGCGCTTACGTCCTTGTGTTGCATCCTAGTGGGAGCCCAGCTTAACAGGCCATTCCTGGAAAAACTTGTTTTTCCCATTCATAATATTTACTACTTACAACATTACAAGATCGTGCTGGTTGACAATAGTGGTTAATTGTAGCAAGTTCCTACGAATGGACATGCTACGAGCATGATAAACAATAAAAATGAAATGTAATGAAAACAATGTTCTACACTAAAGCTTCGTCTACACTATTAAACTAGTGTGATGTGCCCAAATATGATAGTGATATGCACAAATATAGTAGTGATATGACAACATCATGTCCATATATGGGCACATCACATGGGCATGACACATAAAGTTTGATAGTGTTGACAGAGCTTAATACTATGTACTATAAAAAATAAACTATTGTCTTTCACACCTTGTGTTTACACTATAAATAGATCCTATACATTAATTAATATATAACTTGGCCTTCACAGGTTATTTCGTATTCTATATTGTGCAATAAATAATCTACTCTCTATTTGTCTGTATTGCAGGAAATATCTTACATTATGTTATATAACCAATTACAGTTTAGAACCTCTATTAAGGGGACACCGTAGGGACTCTACAAATTGTTATAACGATATCAATAAATAATATAATTATTTAATTTTGTTTTTGTAATTGTCCCCTTAATAATAAGGTTTGAATAAAAAAAAAATTGGCACACTCAAAAGTCTCTCCGTCCCCTCAATAGAGGTGTCCCCTGATTAAGAGTTTTCTGTAGTGTTAAAACATATATTGTCCCTTGATTTGTGGAAAAGTGTCCACATAATAGGGTGTCCCTGGAATAAGGGTATCCCAAAGGAAACTGTACCAGATTTAAGCTTTCTAAATTCTCATGTTATGAGGCTTAGGTTTGGCGCTATTTTGGTAACTAAAAAACCCCTGACACTGAGCCGGAATAATCACCTTGATTTGTTTATGACACTTTTCAATCCTTTCTGAACACGTTTTACAGCTAGTTCCTGTTGATCGTATTCTGCAGCTGTTCTCTCGTGTTGTTTTTTACTGATATTCCTTTCAAGTTCTGCTTCTCCCACCTATTACAAAATCAATATGCCAATTGGTTAATTATGCAAATCAGCCATTATATTTATTATAATCATATCTTATTATTACTCATACATACTTATTACAGATTAGTACAGAAATTATTGAGTCATTCTGTATACTTTATATAATATCTTTGAGTGAATAAATAATAATATCTATTTCACTTTTTCCACATCAAATTTTGTACATGAAATATTGGATTTGTATAATTATAATAAAATGAAAATACATTGTATTCAGTGAAAAAGAAACTCTGCCAGAAAGCAAGCTTTTAGTTAACATAACTCTGACAAAAGCAATACAAATATAGAGAAATAATTCTTTGACCATTTGCAACAAGGCATGAAGTTCCTAGTTTCAGTAGTAGTTTCATCACTCTTATTAACCCCACTTCACAGAAGACTGTACACCCTAAGCCGCAATTCTGTAACTTATGACTGTACTCCCTAAGCCGCAATTCTGTAACTTATGACTGTACTCCCTAAGCCGCAATTTTGTAACTCATGGCTGTAAAAGTTGTTGTTTGTTCTATTTCATTTTCCACACAAAGCAACAAATAATGACAAAAAGTGTGGAAGGTAGAATAAGTGGTGTGTTTTGACTTTACCCCCAATAAAATTAACAATAGTACTAATAAAACAATGAACAATACCTTCATGGTAGAGTGGTTAAGCATCTCCTGCCAGTTAGCGTCAAACTCTCTGCCTTCTTCCAACAGGCCCATCTCAGCAAGATCTACCATCTCTTTTGCTGCTGCCAACATGCTATTGGCCCTCTCAAAGTTTATGGCGGCCTGCTGTGTACTCTGATGTAGCTGATAAGATACAAGATTAACGCTAACATTATTGTGAATTTTAGTGGCATCCTTGTCCTTTCCAAATTTTTAATAAAATTCTGAACATTAAAATTTACACACAAATTTACAGATATTCAAACAATTTCTAAAGCTCTGTATGTGACAAAAATTCTGATGTGCCCATATACTGTATGGACACGATGATGTCATATATCACTACCATATTTGGACATATCGCTACCATATTTGAGCACATACTGTACACTTTAGAAAGAGCTTTAAACACTCCAGGAAATCCTTAAGCTTGGTTCCCACTAGGAAGCAATACAAGGACACCCAAGGAACATAGTAATCATAGGCAATAGATAATCTAAGCTTTTTTTTTTTGCGATTGGTCAAACTAGTTTATGATGTGTGTATTTCCTTGTGTTGGTTCCTAGTGGGAACAAAGCTTTATTAATGTATTCATTTTCTAACAAGAATGAACAGTAAGATAGACATTCCAAACAGAGTACTGTAGCATTTAAACATGCAATATCTGTTAAGCTCTGAAAACAATATCAAAATAGTTTGACAAAAAAAGTGCTATGTGCCCAAATATGTCCATACTGTATATGGGCACATTCCACATCACGTTTTTTTTTGCATAAAGTTTGATAGTGTAGACAGATCTTTACACAACATAATAATATTTAAAAAGTATGTAAAGCTCTGCCTACACTATCAAACTAATTTGACAAAAAAAGTGTGATGCGCCCAAATATGGTAATGGTATGGCAAAATATGGTAGTGATATGACATCATCGTGTCCATATGGGCACATCACATTTTTTGTCACATAAAGTTTGATACTGTAACTTCAACTCGTGACTATCATAAATCATTCTCTATTAGTCATAAAATATAGTTATTTGAACATAAAAGTGGTTTACAGTATATGTATCAAATGATTACACAATCTATTGCAATCTATATCCCAGTGCAATCTGAACACAATGTATGCATACCTCTTTCGCTCGTTGACGAGCTTCATAAAATGGCCTTGCTTTGTCAATGCATGTTCCAAGTTGTTTGGATATTGCATTGAGGCTTTGTGTGGAGTCTGTGAGAGCCTGTCTGAAACTAGCTCTAGCCTCCTACAAAAGTAGAAAAACAATAAAAACATATCAATAAACAGTTGTAGGGACTGAAGTAGCCCAAATAATAGCTACAGTATGTTTAAAACCTTCCTCTATCTAGGTAAAAACAGAATACCCTTTTGTTTTTTTCCCAAGGTCGTAGACATTTTCCCATATTATACTGTAACTACTTGAAAAAAATGGAAAGTTTAAGTCCTTTAAATGATTCATTGACGGATTTGATTACAAAAAACTAAGGGAAAAAGCATTGATGGTATTGCAGCAAGCACAATGAGTATTTTGCAATACTTACTATCTTGTCTTCTATCTACTAACTGTATACGGATTAATATTTCAGTTTCATGTGTAGATAAATAAAAAGTCCCATAAAACGTAATTTTAATTGCTGTATTTTGCAATGTTATATTCCAAAAAGTTTATACATTGGTAACTGTAATCCATGTATATAAAATGTTAAATAATTAAAAGGACTGCAAGTCACAACCAGCTTGTGCATGTGCAAGAACGAATATACACTTTTCGAAAGAGAGTAAGGGATCGTCTCCTGGCTCAATTCACCACCAGAAGGATCTCACCAGAAACATGTCTACAGACTTAGTGGGCTATTCTTGGTGTGTAACACCAAAAATAACAACAACAGAGTTCTGTAACAATGAACACAAACTCGTCCTTGGTGTGTAACAGTGAACACCAAAAATAACAACAACAGAGAACTAATATAACGCAAACTCATCATATTTTACTTACGTCAAGTTGGAATTCCAAGGTGTTTATCTGGTGTGTTGAGGAATTTAAACGTTCTAATTCAACCTATAATAAAATAGAAAAGAACTTGAAGCTTATTCAAGTTGTTATATTTAATTATCTGGAGGACCAAACTTAAAGCCTTTGCTTAATGTGTCATCCTCACACAATTATATTTATTAATTTATGTGAGAGTTAGCGAGTGGCCGAGCGGTTAAGACAGTGGAACCGTAATTACGTAGCCATAACATCGGCAGGGGTTCGAGGCTCACTCACTCATGGTTCTGGTGGTAGAACGAGTCTTCTCGGATAAGAACTATAAACTCTAGGTCCAGTGTACACATCTAGCTCGTGTGCACTTTAAAGAACCTAGTACATCTTTCGAGACGAGTAGGGGTAACCCCGGTGTATTAGTACATCACAGCCACTGGTCACCAACTGGGCCCTCTGGGAGACCAGTCTTTGACTGAAGAGGTTACCCAGTATAAATATATATTTCAATCAATTTCAATCAACTGTATATTCTGTATATTGTATTGTGTGAAGCAATAAACTTGAAATATAAAACCATAAATTAATAATGTAACTGAAATTTCCTTATTTATTTATCATTTTTATGAAATTGTGAACAATAGAAAGAGGTACAACAAATTAATACAATTTTTTATTATTATTCATAAATGAACCATGAAGTGTAAAAATAAATTATGACTAAAAGAATCGGCATGTGATTTCTGACAGCTGTTATGTTGTATTGTTGACTTTTCTATACAGTATTGTGAACATGTTTAAGCTCTGTCTACTAACACTATCAAACTAGTGACAAAAAAATGTGATGTGCCTATTATGGACATGCTGATGTCATATCACTACCCTATTTGGGCACATCACTACCATATTTGGGCACATCACAATCACTAGTTTGACAGAGCTTTAGAGTCAGTTTATAAAAGGTGATACAAGACAACAAAACTTGCAACTTTTTACAAACAACTTACTTAAAAATTCATGATGACTGTGCCTGTTTCATTTAGATATTAATAACTGGTAGGTTGATATAAATAAGTATTAAAAATATGAGGATGAAAATCTGGCAATATTTTCATTCTCCATTTTCAACAGGCATGCACTGAAGTCAAACATTTGTTTAGCAAAACAGATTAATAAATAACTTATCGTTAAATTTGAACATCTTTAGCAGGGCCAAACTAACAATCATAATACTGTACTCCTTACAGCTTAAATTAAAACTCAAATTGAAATTGTTGTTCAATTTTGATTAATGCTTAAACTTGTTGGTCATTTTAATCATGATACTGAGTCTGAGCATCATTTTATTAAACTACTTTTTAATAAAAAGCCCCCTGGTTGTCAGTACAACATCAGAGTGTAGGGGCTGTGCCATCAAAGTAACACTCTATGGCAAAACAGGTTAGGCTAATGGATTACTACTGACAACTACTACAAGACAACTAGGGCCTAGAGTAGGCTAGCTAGGTCCCTACTCAGTCAGGTAGAGAGGGCTATGCCTCTCTCTAGCCTAGCTAGTGCGCCGTATACATTTTTTCTACACTTTATATCTTAAAATTACAACTGAAATATAGAGCACCAATATTACAACTTATTATCAAATAGATGATATTTAAAGCTATGTTATATAAATGGCCATACATTATGTATATTGGGAAATAATAGACTTACTTTCACCCTTGGATCAAGCTTGTCCTCTTCGTCCGGTGTAGCCATTTTTTAATAATAAATAGTGATGTAGCGCCATCTATATAATGCACATGGAAGGTGGACGACCGGGAATACACTACTAATAGGGAAAGTCCCTATGTCAAAAGTGTTTTATAAAAATAGTAAGTGCCCTAATAAATTAATACTTATTTCTCTATGGTATTATATAGTGTAAAATCATAATGTTATTATCGATTCAGAAAACAAACGTAAATGTATAGGCCTATTTACAGTCATCGGTCCTATTCAATTAATTAGATTAGACATTCTTCCAAAATGATGCTCATACTGTATTGTTAATAATAGTGGTGCCACATTCGGTCTATTTTGTTATTTTCCACTTCTCCATGGCGCCCGGGGTTTAACAACTCAGACTGCCGATATTGAGTATGAAGTACACGATATCTTTTGACAAACAAACATTTTTTGATTAAGTTTGGAGGCGATGGGGCGGGCCTTGACTCGTTTGGCACGTCACACACACATAGTAGTTGCGCAAAATACGCGTATACATACGGTACGCGCAATACATAGTGCGTACGTCCGGCCAAATATCATTGTTACGTCACAATTAAACATTCGAAAAAAGGCTAACGAAAAAGCGTTGTCAAGTCAGAATTATTAAATTCTTCAAACTGTGAACAGTGATTTTAAATTGCTCTTCATTCAAACGAAATAAAACTGCATTTACTTTTCAAATTCATTTGGAAATACGAAACATCAATTTTCAAATACCGTTGTTATACTTAAGTAGGCCTATGGCTAAATTTGTACTTAAAAGAAGATATTATGCTTCTTTAGATGAAGCCCAGCAGGTAACAGTGAGATCAAACGATTTTCAGGCCACCAAGAATGGCGTTACTAGCTTCTCCAAAAAAGGTGGAAAGAGGCCTAAAAATAGAAGATGTCCTTATATCAGACGAAATACTAAAGTAGGCAATATTTCTGAATTAAAAGAATTAGATACGCTTATAAAAATAGAAAATACCAAAATTAATGGAATTCAGTATATTAATAATAACGATTTTAATTTTGTTGAAATGTCTCCTACTAGTACTACCAATGAGACCATGAACAGTAATAATATTAGGCCTAGTGATACCTGTAGACAGGGTAAGGATAGGCCTAGTAATACTTTTATTAGTATTATTAGTAGTGATAGCGATAGTATTAAAGATAGTGATGTCGTAGTATCTGGCGACAAAAGCGAAAATCAAAACGAAAATTATGATTATGAGTACAATAAGGAGTATTTTAAGTCACTACTTGATCGTCAAAAAGTCACTGATATAAATCCGTGGGCATGTTTTGAATCACCATCTGTCAAAGATAATATGGTAGAGTTTTTATGTTACATTCGATTTGAGCTCATGCGGTATGGATACATAATCGATTATGATATAGTACATCGTAGCCTTACACTTGTAGAAAGTATATTGATGTGTGATAACACAGATGTTAGACTAGGGAATCTAGAAGAGTTGGCAATTGCATCATTTTGCCTTGCAATGAAATGTGCTGAACGATACCAATCTAAGAGTATTATACCTTATACTTGTCAGTGCCTCCAGGATATTGGCTACTTTGATTCTAAATTAATTTCACAAATAGAATTCAATATACTAAAGAGTTTAAACTTTAAGATTAATAATGTCACTTGTCTTGACTTTATACATGCTTACTGTGATTCTGGTAGCAGTAACACTAGCTCTGAAATTATCAAACAAGCTATAGAAACAGTGAGACAAGAATCTGTCAAATATTTGATTACAAATAGAATATCTCACACATCGGTAAAACCATGCATAATAGCATTCTTGATAGTAGTTGACGAATGTGAGATACTTGGCATAAGTTGGGAATCACTTGTCGATGAGGTAAAATATAAGATGCAAAAAGACACGATTAATAAGATAATAAATAAGTTAAGGTAATAAGTTACAATAAGATATAAACAATATAACTTATAAGTAAGTTAAGATACAATAAGTTAAGTACAACAGGATAGACTGTAAGTTAAGATGCAATAAAAGCGGTTGAACTAAGAAAAAAAATTGATTAGAAAAAAAGATAAGATAAAGATAAGATGCAATAAGAAAATAATTTTGTAATATATAGTTATATATTTATTTAATTTTCAAATATAAATAAATTGGTAAAGTAATTTAGGTTGAACATTCAAATAAATAAAAAAAACATGGTATTTAATGACATATTTGTGTAAAAATGATAAGATAAAATTGGAAAAACAAATGATAATTGAATAGAACAATACTTCTTCCCCCATTTCTTATAAAATGATTTTTAAATTAATTTGGCCAATGGGAAGAAACAAAATTTCCAGTCTGAAGTCGGAGATGCTACCTCATTGTGGTAGACTGGTGTCAACATCATTGGTAAAATACGGTACCAATGATGGCTAACAGCATCACGCATACAATACACTAAATTAATTTTTAAACACGTTTATTTTATCGTTACTTATAATATATTAGCCGATCGAAACTAATAATATGGAAAGTTTTGGTATGCCTACCGATAGACGGCGCCCTTTTTTATTTTGTCAAAATTATTCTTCCACATGTGCGAGGCTTGTGTCAAGCTAGCCAACAATAAGCCAGCCAACAATAAGCCAGCCCACTTTTATTTTTTCCAGCCAACAATAACTATGAAACGCGGTTTGTGCATTCTTTACATTTTCATTGTTACTTATGGCTTTTATGGTATTAGGAATTAAATATTTGTGAGAAAAACGGCGGATTGTTACTGGGATTCACTTGGTGGGATTATACTAGGGTACCTCGTTAGTCGTCCAGTATAGGTTAGAGTTGGACCACTGGTCCCGTTTACTCAGCCCTCATCTTTTAAATTTCAGTATAACTCAATTACGATTGTTAATATATAGTGAAATTTGATATTGTAATTGTGAGAAAACGGCGGATTGTTCCGGGAAGTCACTTGGTGGGATTATACTAGGGTACCTCCTTAGTCGCCCAGTATAAGTTAGAGTAGGACCACTGGTCCCGTTTACTCAGCCCTCATCTTTTAAATTTGAATGTAACCCAATTACGATTTTTAAAATATAGTGAAATTTGAAACTGTATCTGTGCAAAAACGGCGGATTGTTCCTGGGCATCACTTGGCGGGATTATACTAGGGTACCTCCTTAGTCGTCCAGTATAAGTTAGAGTGGGACCACTGGTCCCGTTTACTCAGCCCTCATCTTTTAAATCTGAGTGTAACTCAATTACGATTTTAATATTGTTAAATTTGAAACTGTATTTGTGAGAAAATGGCGGATTGTTCCTGGCAGTCACTTGGTGGGATTATACTAGGGTACCCCCTTAGTCGTCCAGTATAAGTTAGAGTGGGACCACTAGTCCCGTTTACTCAGCCCTCATCTTTAAATATTGAGTGTAACTCAATCAATTTTTAAAATATAGTTAAATTTGAAACTGTATTTGTGAGAAAATTGCGGATTGTTCCTGGGAGTCACTTGGTGGGATTATACCAGGGTACCTCCTTAGTCGTCCAGTATAAGTTAGAGTTGGACCACTGGTCCCGTTTACTCAGCCCTCATCTTTAAAATTTGAGTGTAACTCAATTACGATTAATATTTTAAAATATAGTGAAATTTGATACTGTATTTGTGAGAAAATGGCGGATTGTTCCTGGGAGTCACTTGGTGGGATTATACTAGGGTACCCCCTTAGTCGTCCAGTATAAGTTAGAGTGGGACCACTGGTCCCGTTTACTCAGCCCTCATCTTTAAAATTTGAGTGTAACTCATTTACGATTTTTAAAATATAGTGAAATTTGAAACTGTATTTGTGAGAAAACGGCGGATTGTTCCTGGGAGTCACTTGGTGGGATTATACTAGGTACCTCCTTAGTTGTCCAGTATAAGTTAAAGTGGGACCACTGGTCCCGTTTACTCAGCCCTCATCTTTAACGTTTGAGTGTAACTCAATTACGATTAATATTTTAAAATATAGTGAAATTTGATACTGTATTAGTGAGAAAATGGAGGATTGTTCCTGGGAGTCACTTGGTGGGATTATACTAGGGTACCTCCTTAGTTGTCCAGTTTAAGTTAGAGTGGGACCACTGGTCCCGTTTACTCAGCCCTTATCTTTAAAATTTGAGTGTAACTCAATTACGATTAATATTTTAAAATATAGTGAAATTTGATACTGTATTTGTGAGAAAATGGCGTATTGTTCCTGGGAGTCACTTGGTGGGATTATACTAGGGTACCCCTTTAGTCGTCCAGTGTAAGATAGAATGGGACCACTGGTCTCGTTTACTCAGCCCTCATCTTTAAAATTTGAGTGTAACTCATTTACGATTTTTAAAATATAGTGAAATTTGAAACTGTATTTGTGAGAAAACGGCGGATTGTTCCTGAGAGTCACATGGTGGGATTATACTAGGGTACGTCCTTAGTCGTCCAGTAAAAGTTAGAGTGCGACCACTGGTCCCGTTTACTCAGCCCTCATCTTTTAAATTTGAGTGTAACTCAATTACGATAACATTTTTTAAATATAGTGAAAATTGATACTATATTTGTGAGATAATGGCGGATTGTTCCTGGGAGTCACTTGGTGGGATTATACTAGGGTACCTCCTTAGTTGTCCAGTATAAGTTAGAGTGGGACCACTGGTCCCGTTTACTCAGCCCTCATCTTTAACATTTGAGTGTAACTCAATTACGATTAATATTTTAAAATATAGTGAAATTTGATACTGTATTAGTGAGAAAATGGCGGATTGTTCCTGGGAGTCACTTGGTGGGATTATACTAGGGTACCTCCTTAGTTGTCCAGTTTAAGTTAGAGTGGGACCACTGGTCCCGTTTACTCAGCCCTTATCTTTAAAATTTGAGTGTAACTCAATTACGATTAATATTTTAAAATATAGTGAAATTTGATACTGTATTTGTGAGAAAATGGCGGATTGTTCCTGGGAGTCACTTGGTGGGATTAAACTAGGGTACCCCCTCAGTCGTCCAGTATAAGTTAGAATGGGACCACTGGTCCCGTTTACTCAGCCCTCATCTTTAAAATTTGAGTGTAACTCATTTACGATTTTTAAAATATAGTGAAATTTGAAACTGTATTTGTGAGAAAACGGCGGATTGTTCCTGAGAGTCACTTGGTGGGATTATACTAGGGTACACACTAAGTTGTCCAGTATAAGTTAGAGTGGTACCACTGGTCCCGTTTACTCAGCCCTCATCTTTAAAATTTGAGTGTAACTCATTTACGATTTTTAAAATATAGTGAAATTTGATACTGTATTTGTGAGAAAATGGCGGATTGTTCCTGAGAGTCACTTGGTGGGATTATACTAGGGAAACTCTTTAATCATCCAGTATAAGTTAGAGTGGGACCACTGGTCCCGTTTACTAAGCCCTCATCTTTTAAATTTGAGTGTAACTCAATTACGATAACATTTTTAAAATATAGTGAAAATTGATACTGTATTTGTGAGAAAATGGCGGATTGTTCCTGGGAGTCACTTGGTGGGATTATACTAAGGTACCTCCTTAGTTGTCCAGTATAAGTTAGAGTGGGACCACTGGTCCCGTTTACTCAGCCCTCATCTTTAACGTTTGAGTGTAACTCAATTACGATTAATATTTTAAAATATAGTGAAATTTGATACTGTATTTGTGAGAAAATGGCGGATTTTTCCTGAGAGTCACTTGGTAGGATTATACTAGGGTACCCCCTTAGTCGTCCAGTATAAGTTAGAGTGGGACCACTGGTCCCGTTTACTCAGCCCTCATCTTTAAAATTTAAGTGTAACTCAATTACGATTAATATTTTAAAATATAGTGAAATTTGATACTGTATTTGTGAGAAAATGGCGGATTGTTCCTGGGAGTCACTTGGTGGGATTATACTAGGGTACCCCCTTAGTCGTCCAGTATAAGTTAGAATGGGACCACTGGTCCCGTTTACTCAGCCCTCATCTTTTAAATTTGAGTGTAACTCATTTACGATTTTTAAAATATAGTGAAATTTGAAACTGTATTTGTGAGAAAACGGCGGATTGTTCCTGAGAGTCACTTGGTGGGATTATACTAGGGTACACCCTAAGTCGTCCAGTATAAGTTAGAGTGGGACCACTGGTCCCGTTTACTCAGCCCTCATCTTTAAAATTTGAGTGTAACTCATTTACGATTTTTAATATATAGTGAAATTTGATACTGTATTTGTGAGAAAAGGGCGGATTGTTCCTGAGAGTCACTTGGTGGGATTATACTAGGGAAACTCTTTAATCATCCAGTATAAGTTAGAGTGGGACCACTGGTCCCGTTTACTAAGCCCTCATCTTTTAAATTTGAGTGTAACTCATTTACGATTTTTAAAATATAGTGAAATTTGAAACTGTATTTGTGAGAAAATGGCGGATTGTTCCTGGGAGTCACTTGGTGGGATTATACTAGGGTACCCCCTTAGTTGTCTAGTATAAGTTAGAATGGGACCGCTGGTCCCGTTTACTCAGCCCTCTTCTTTAAAATTTGAGTGTAACTCATTTACGATTTTTAAAATATAGTGAAATTTGATACTGTTATTGTAAGAAAACGGCGGATTGTTCCTGAGAGTCACTTGGTGGGATTATACTAGGGTACCTCCTTAGTCGTACAGTAAAAGTTAGAGTGGGACCACTGGTACCGTTTACTCAGCCCTCATCTTTTAAATTTGAGTGTAACTCATTTACGATTTTAAAAATATAGTGAAATTTGATACTGTATTTGTGAGAAAATGGCGGATTGTTCCTAGGAGTCACTTGGTGTGATTATACAAGGGTACCTCCTTAGTTGTCCAGTATAAGTTAGAGTGGGACCACTGGTCCCGTTTACTCAGCCCTCATCTTTAAAATTTGAGTGTAACTCATTTACGATTTTTAAAATATAGTGAAATTTGATACTGTATTTGTGAGAAAACGGCGGATTGTTCATGAGAGTCACTTGGTGGGATTATACTAGGGTACCCCCTTAGTCGTCCAGTATAAGTTAGAGTGGGTCCACTGGTCCCGTTTACTCAGCCATCATCTTTCAAATGTCAGTGTAACTCATTTACGATTTTTAAAATATAGTGAAATTTGATACTGTATTTGTGAGAAAACGGCGGATTGTTCCTGAGAGTCACTTGGTGGGATTATACTAGGGTGCCTCCTTAGTCGTCCAGTATAAGTTAGAGTGGGACCACTTGTCCCGTTTACTCAGCCCTCATCTTTAAAATTTGAGTGTAACTCAATTACGATTAATATTTTAAAATATAGTGAAATTTGATACTGTATTTGTGAGAAAATGGCGGATTGTTCCTGGGAGTCACTTGGTGGGATTATACTAGGGTACCCCCTTAGTCGTCCAGTATAAGGTAGAATGGCACCACTGGTCCCGTTTACTCAGCCCTCATCTTTAAAATTTGAGTGTAACTTATTTACGATTTTTAAAATATAGTGAAATTTGAAACTGTATTTTTGAGAAAACGGCGGATTGTTCCTGAGACTCACTTGGTGGGATTATACTAGGGTACACCCTAAGTTGTCCAGTATAAGTTAGAGTGGGACCACTGGTCCCGTTTACTCAGCCCTCATCTTTAAAATTTGAGTGTAACTCATTTACGATTTTTAAAATATAGTGAAATTTGATACTGTATTTGTGAGAAAACGGCGGATTGTTCATGAGAGTCACTTGGTGGGATTATACTAGGGTACCCCCTTAGTCGTCCAGTATAAGTTAGAGTGGGTCCACTGGTCCCGTTTACTCAGCCATCATCTTTCAAATGTCAGTGTAACTCATTTACGATTTTTAAAATATAGTGAAATTTGATACTGTATTTGTGAGAAAACGGCGGATTGTTCCTGAGAGTCACTTGGTGGGATTATACTAGGGTGCCTCCTTAGTCGTCCAGTATAAGTTAGAGTGGGACCACTTGTCCCGTTTACTCAGCCCTCATCTTTAAAATTTGAGTGTAACTCAATTACGATTAATATTTTAAAATATAGTGAAATTTGATACTGTATTTGTGAGAAAATGGCGGATTGTTCCTGGGAGTCACTTGGTGGGATTATACTAGGGTACCCCCTTAGTCGTCCAGTATAAGGTAGAATGGCACCACTGGTCCCGTTTACTCAGCCCTCATCTTTAAAATTTGAGTGTAACTTATTTACGATTTTTAAAATATAGTGAAATTTGATACTGTATTTGTGAGAAAAGGGCGGATTGTTCCTGAGAGTCACTTGGTGGGATTATACTAGGGAAACTCTTTAATCATCCAGTATAAGTTAGAGTGGGACCACTGGTCCCGTTTACTAAGCCCTCATCTTTTAAATTTGAGTGTAACTCAATTACGATAACATTTTTAAAATATAGTGAAAATTGATACTGTATTTGTGAGAAAATGGCGGATTGTTCCTGGGAGTCACTTGGTGGGATTATACTAAGGTACCTCCTTAGTTGTCCAGTATAAGTTAGAGTGGGACCACTGGTCCCGTTTACTCAGCCCTCATCTTTAACGTTTGAGTGTAACTCAATTACGATTAATATTTTAAAATATAGTGAAATTTGATACTGTATTTGTGATAAAATGGCGGATTGTTCCTGGGAGTCACTTGGTAGGATTATACTAGGGTACCCCCTTAGTCGTCCAGTATAAGTTAGAGTGGGACCACTTGTCCCGTTTACTCAGCCCTCATCTTAAAAATTTAAGTGTAACTCAATTACGATTAATATTTTAAAATATAGTGAAATTTGATACTGTATTTGTGAGAAAATGGCGGATTGTTCCTGGGATTCACTTGGTGGGATTATACTAGGGTACACCCTTAGTCGTCCAGTATAAGTTAGAATGGGACCACTGGTCCCGTTTACTCAGCCCTCATCTTTAAAATTTAAGTGTAACTCATTTACGATTTTTAAAATATAGTGAAATTTGAAACTGTATTTGTGAGAAAACGGCGGATTGTTCCTGAGAGTCACTTGGTGGGATTATACTAGGGTACACCCTAAGTCGTCCAGTATAAGTTAGAGTGGGACCACTGGTTCCGTTTACTCAGCCCTCATCTTTAAAATTTGAGTGTAACTCATTTACGATTTTTAAAATATAGTGAAATTTGATACTGTATTTGTGAGAAAAGGGCGGATTGTTCCTGAGAGTCACATGGTGGGATTATACTAGGGAAACTCTTTAATCATCCAGTATAAGTTAGAGTGGGACCACTGGTTCCGTTTACTAAGCCCTCATCTTTTAAATTTGAGTGTAACTCAATTACGATAACATTTTTAAAATATAGTGAAAATTGATACTGTATTTGTGAGAAAATGGCGGATTGTTCCTGGGAGTCACTTGGTGGGATTATACTAAGGTACCTCCTTAGTTGTCCAGTATAAGTTAGAGTGGGACCACTGGTCCCGTTTACTCAGCCCTCATCTTTACCGTTTGAGTGTAACTCAATTACGATTAATATTTTAAAATATAGTGAAATTTGATACTGTATTTGTGAGAAAATGGCGGATTGTTCCTGGGAGTCACTTGGTAGGATTATACTAGGGTACCCCCTTAGTCGTCCAGTATAAGTTAGAGTGAGACCACTGGTCCCGTTTACTCAGCCCTCATCTTTAAAATTTGAGTGTAACTCATTTACGATTTTTAAAATATAGTGAAATTTGAAACTGTATTTGTGAGAAAACGGCGGATTGTTCCTGAGAGTCACTTGGTGGGATTATACTAGGGTACACCCTAAGTCGTCCAGTATAAGTTAGAGTGGGACCACTGGTCCCGTTTACTCAGCCCTCATCTTTAAAATTTGAGTGTAACTCATTTACGATTTTTAAAATATAGTGAAATTTGATACTGTATTTGTGAGAAAAGGGCGGATTGTTCCTGAGAGTCGCATGGTGGGATTATACTAGGGAAACTCTTTAATCATCCAGTATAAGTTAGAGTGGGACCACTGGTCCCGTTTACTAAGCCCTCATCTTTTAAATTTGAGTGTAACTCAATTACGATAACATTTTTAAAATATAGTAAAAATTGATACTGTATTTGTGAGAAAATGGCGGATTGTTCCTGGGAGTCACTTGGTGGGATTATACTAAGGTACCTCCTTAGTTGTCCAGTATAAGTTAGAGTGGGACCACTGGTCCCGTTTACTCAGCCCTCATCTTTAACGTTTGAGTGTAACTCAATTACGATTAATATTTTAAAATATAGTGAAATTTGATACTGTATTTGTGAGAAAATGGCGGATTGTTCCTGGGAGTCACTTGGTAGGATTATACTAGTGTACCCCCTTAGTCGTCCAGTATAAGTTAGAGTGAGACCACTGGTCCCGTTTACTCAGCCCTCATCTTTAAATTTTGAGTGTAACTCATTTACGATTTTTAAAATATAGTGAAATTTGAAACTGTATTTGTGAGAAAACGGCGGATTGTTCCTGAGAGTCACTTGGTGGGATTATACTAGGGTACACCCTAAGTCGTCCAGTATAAGTTAGAGTGGGACCACTCGTCCCGTTTACTCAGCCCTCATCTTTAAAATTTGAGTGTAACTCATTTACGATTTTTAAAAAATAGTGAAATTTGATACTGTATTTGTGAGAAAACGGCGGATTGTTCCTGAGAGTAACTTGGTGGGATTATACTAGGGAACCTCTTTAATCATCCAGTATAAGTTAGAGTGGGACCACTGGTCCCGTTTACTCAGCCCTCATCTTTAAAATTTGAGTGTAACTCATTTACGATTTTTAAAATAAAGTGAAATTTGAAACTGTATTTGTGAGAAAACGGCGGATTGTTCCTGGAAGTCACTTGGTGGGATTATACTAGGGTACCTCCTTAGTTGTCCAGTATAAGTTAGAGTGGGACCACTGGTCCCATTTACTCAGCCCTCATCTTTAACGTTTGAGTGTAACTCAATTACGATTAATATTTTAAAATATAGTGAAATTTGATACTGTATTTGTGAGAAAATGGCGGATTGTTCCTGGGAGTCACTTGGTGGGATTATACTAGGGCACCCCCTTAGTTGTCCAGTATAAGTTAGAATGGGACCACTGGTCCCGTTTACTCAGCCCTCTTCTTTAAATTTTGAGTGTAACTCATTTACGATTTTTAAAATATAGTGAAATTTGAAACTGTATTTGTGAGAAAATGGCGGATTGTTCCTGGGAGTCACTTGGTGGGATTATACTAGGGTACCCCCTTAGATGTCCAGTATAAGTTAGAATGGGACCACTGGTCCCGTTTACTCAGCCCTCTTCTTTAAAATTTGAGTGTAACTCATTTACGATTTTTAAAATATAGTGAAATTTGAAACTGTATTTGTGAGAAAACGGCGGATTGTTCCTGGGAGTCACATGGTGGGATTATACTAGGGTACATCCTTAGTCGTCCAGTATAAGTTAGAGTGGGACCACTGGTCCCGTTTACTAAGCCCTCATCTTTTAAATTTGAGCGTAACTCAATTACGATAACATTTTTAAAATATAGTGAAAATTGATACTGTATTTGTGAGAAAATGGCGGATTGTTCCTGGGAGTCACTTGGTGTGATTATACTAAGGTACCTCCTTAGTTGTCCAGTATAAGTTAGAGTGGGACCACTGGTCCCGTTTACTCAGCCCTCATCTTTAACCTTTGAGTGTAACTCAATTACGATTAATATTTTAAAATATAGTGAAATTTGATACTGTATTTGTGAGAAAATGGCGGATTGTTCCTGGGAGTCACTTGGTAGGATTATACTAGGGTACCCCCTTAGTCGTCCAGTATAAGTTAGAGTGGGACCACTGGTCCCGTTTACTCAGCCCTCATCTTTAAAATTTGAGTGTAACTCATTTACGATTTTTAAAATATAGTGAAATTTGAAACTGTATTTGTGAGAAAACGGCGGATTGTTCCTGAGAGTCACTTGGTGGGATTATACTAGGGTACACCCTAAGTTGTCCAGTATAAGTTAGAGTGGGACCACTGGTCCCGTTTACTCAGCCCTCATCTTTAAAATTTGAGTGTAACTCATTTACGATTTTTAAAAAATAGTAAAATTTGATACTGTATTTGTGAGAAAACGGCGGATTGTTCCCGAGAGTCACTTGGTGGGATTATACTAGGGAACCTCTTTAATCATCCAGTATAAGTTAGAGTGGGACCACTGGTCCCGTTTACTCAGCCCTCATCTTTAAAATTTGAGTGTAACTCAATTACGATAAAAATTTTTAAATATAGTGAAAATTGATACTGTATTTGTGAGAAAATGGCGGATTGTTCCTGGGAGTCACTTGGTGGGATTATACTAGGGTACCTCCTTAGTTGTCCAGTATAAGTTAGAGTGGGACCACTGGTCCCGTTTACTCAGCCCTCATCTTTTAAATTTGAGTGTAACTCAATTACAATTTTTAAAATATAGTTAAATTTGAAACTGTATTTGTGAGAAAACGGCGGATTGTTCCTGGGAGTTAATTGGTGGGATTATACTAGGGTACCTCCTTAGTTGTCCAGTATAAGTTAGAGTAGGACCACTGGTCCGTTTACTTAGGCCTCATCTAAAATTTGAGTGGCTCAATTATGATTTTTTAATATAGTTATATAGCACAGTGAAGTTTTTTTTAAATTAAATATATTGTTAATCGCAAAAGAATGAATAATTTCTTGGTAATCTAGCATTTTTTGTATACAAGGATCATATAAAATACGTTCCCGGTTATACGCTTAACACGCTGTGTTTTTTAACACATTTACGGCCGCTATCTTGTTGGATCCCCCTCCTTTTGGAATCACCTTTGAGTCTGAAGTACCCCCTCTAGCCTTCGGCTTATTACATCTCTCTGGATGCCACAGATTGTACATTAGGCGGCACCAGATAGATAACTTTGTGAGGCCAGTTTTTACTTTATTTACATAAATTATTCCATTTTCCATGAAACAACCCTTATGATTAAAAACAGATACTTCGAGCCGGACCGCAAAATTTAAACCATTTTAAATCAAAATAGAAGGCGTTATACCTATGTTTTTCCAGAGCCATATATAGCAATATTTTAAGTCAATATGAATATGATTATGAACTGTTTACGTCGTTTTTTTTTTATCTTTTCAGAACCTTCGTATAGAAAGTGACCGAATAACATAATGCAGTGCTGCAATACGTTGTTCGTTGGTTAATACACTTGCAATACTAAGCCTGCTTGTTGGTTCGATGGGAAAATAACTATTAGCGAAAAATAATAATTAGAATGGACACCGTAAACTGAAGTTTCTATCGAAACGATTTGTAGGCCTACAATATGTTATATTATACGTATACTTGTTAAATAAAAGTTGTATAAAAGAGTCTATTTTGTAAAATGACGTAATATTTTGAAATTCTATGTAATTGTATAAATAAGAGTATCTTATAAAAATATCGATAAATGTTTTATAGGTTTTTAATAGAATTTCTAAAGAGTTTTCAACACTTTTAGAAACTTTATATATAAGAAATTATATCAAAAGTCTATAAATTCTTTAGAAATATCTAAAGATATATCTATAAAATTTCTATAAACTTCTATAATTCTATACACAATCTATAACAGCTCTATTGAAAAGTCTATCGGAATTTTATAGAATATATATAGAAGATATAATAACTGTATATAAAAAGCTTTAGAAACTCTAAAAAAATTCTAAAGATATTAAATATATATAATTTGTGTATATATAGAATATTTATATAGAAATTCTATACACATTTTTTATTTACGGCTAATATCGGACGTTTAAGAGATGGAAAGGAACAAATTTTGGCTTGGATGTGTGATACAGTATAGGTAAAGCCAGGGAGAAATAACTGTCAGATTTATGTTTATTAGTAGGTAGCAGAAACAAATCTACAGTTTAGACCTTCAAAACATTCATTATTGTCTGAAATCCAATAATTGTTTTTTGTTCATCTACTAGCAAAAGACACCTGCCCCAGTGTGGGAGTTGCTTCATAGGGACCATGGTTGCAGTGATTTAATCATAGGTTAAATCCTTCACAGAAGAATTCTGTAAATGTATTCATTATATCTCCGAAACCCATCTCAGCTCCTCCTCCCAACCAACATCCACAGACCCTCCTTGAGACAGTTCAAATGTAATCAATTATAAATCAGAGTAATTTGATATATCATTACCTCTAAATTCCATTATCTCCTAATATATTAGAACTTTTCCCTCCCCCTTCCCACCTGAAATGAAACCTTCCTTCCTGCGAGTTACAAGAATCTGCGAGTTACAAAACAGATCTGCGAGTTACAAAACAGATATGCGGCAAAATCTGCGAGTTACAACAAATCTGTGAGTTACAAAACAAATCTCACTCTGTTCATATATGAGATATAAGAAATAAAGAAATTCTCTGCAAACAGTAATAAATCAAAAGTAATTAAGGTGAATGGCCTGGTGAGACCAGATTCGACTCCACTAACTACATAGTAATACTGTCCAGACCACACAACATTTCAGCAACTTTTGCCATTAAAATATTAATTTATAGCTCATATCTACTAGTAGCAGGGTTTTGAAATAGTGGTTACCCTGACTTACCATATAGGACCTAAATATTGTAAAATGAGGTGCTGAAATGAACCTAATGTCCTATGTTTTGCATTTGAAGGGAAAATGGCTGACAGAACAATATTTTCTAAGTCCAAAATATCTCAACATTTTCTACTGTTGTTACTGTAGGTTAGTGGTTAAATGTTGTTATGTTACTGGTTAATTAAGTTTTTTACGTTAGTGGTTTAATCAATTAATTAATTAATTAAATTTTTTTAAATGCAAGTCATTCAAAATATAAAAAGTACATTAATTATATTAAAATAAGCAAGTCATCTTATATTTGTTTATAATAATATCCTGGATGTATATAGCGCCTAAGCGCTGTTATAAACTAATACGAAAAAAGGGAATTCCAACCATGCCAAAAAAAAAACCAAACCGAAGGGGGATACGCCTTCGTCGCTAACCAGGGATCGGTCGAATTGAATCCCGGTCAGCACCAGGTGTGTCTCGGTCAACCCGGACTCAGGCGCCTCTTGCCCTACTTAAACTAGATCTAAAACAATCTAGGTGGCATGGTAAAGGAGAAAAAAGGGGATTAATATGCAAGTAAGTCTTAAGAAGCCCCTAAAAAGAGTCACCGACTGTGCATCTTTAATGTTTGACAGCCTTGACTGAAAAATCCATCATTATGGTTTGCGCCGAATACCTTTTTGTTACAAGTTGCTACAAGTTCTAACAAGTCGTTACAAGTTTTTACACGTTCTTACATTTTGCAGATGTAAAAAGGTATAAAGTCTGCAGTGTGCAGCAGATATGCTTCATTAGGAATTTTGCTTGCAACGAGATCAGTTAACGATAAGTGCCCTGTTAAAATTAATTTTCACCACTTTAAAATTCCGCTTTTGTGTATTTTCGTTCGTCTACATCGTTTACCATTACACAGTATAACATATTTGATGGTTTAAAAATCTTAAGGACTGTTGTGAGATGGTACGCAAGAAGAAGAAAGTTGTCAAGGTAGGCATGCTTCATGAATAAAACAAAATAAACTTTCGTCATTAATATTTACTTTTTTATTTGTTGGTTGGTTGGTTAAAATGATTTCTGGACGAGTTGACTTAGGCCTACAGGCAGGAATAGGTTTACTAAAAAGTTGAATATTTCATCCCGACAAACAACAGTTAACAAATTCGAATTCGTATTTATTCGAAAACGCATCGGTGAGGTTATTGTTCTGTGGAGTTTTTAGGAGAAGGGGGCGTTTATTTTAGTGGTTGGGTGGGGAGGTGGTAGCCTTTATTTTTTGCTAAAGGCTCCCGCTCTGGCTTTCTAGAGTAATCTAGGTTCTATGTCATTTCAAGTACTTTCCATCACATACATTTCGTAAATTTTCGTATGCATTTTATAAGAAATTGATGGGAAAAATAAGATTAAAAAAGTAGGTTTAGTCTTTTGAAACAAAGTACAACATTTTGGGCTATAATTAGTACTGATACGCTCGTACACGCGTGTTTGTTTTTAGTCCTGGAGTGCATAGGGGTTGAGTGGGGTTGAGTGGGGTTGGTGAGCATCATGCAAAATACGCAAGAATTTTGCCAAAATACGCAAATTAAGGGCGCTATGCTTTGCCAAAATACACAAATCATGCCAAAATACGCAAATCAGCCTTGCTAAAATACGCAAATTATGCCAAAATACGCAAATTGAGGGCGCTATGCTTTGCCAAAATACACAAATCATGCCAAAATACGCAAATCAGCCTTGCTAAAATACGCAAATTATGCCAAAATACGCAAATTGAGGGCGCTATGCTTTGCCAAAATACACAAATCATGCCAAAATACGCAAATCAGCCTTGCCAAAAATACGCAAATCAGCCTTGCCAAAATACGCAAATTTATGGCGCTATGCTTTGCCAAAATACGCAAATCATGCCAAAATACGAAAACTGAGAGCGTTTTGCTTTGCCAAAATACGCAAATCTGCTTTGCCAAAATACGCAAATCATGCCAAAATACGCAAATTGAGAGCGCTATGCTTTGCTAAAATACACAAATCATGCCAAAATACGCAAATCTGCTTTGCAAAAATATGCAAATCATGCCAAAATACGCAATTTGAGGGCGCTATGCTTTACCAAAATACACAAATCATGCCAAAATACGCAAATCTGCTTTGCTAAAATACGCAAATCTGCTTTGCAAAAATATGCAAATCATGCCAAAATACGCAAATTGAGGGCGCTATGCTTTGCCAAAATACACAAATCATGCCAAAATACGCAAATCTGCTTTGCTAAAATACGCAAATCTGCTTTGCAAAAATATGCAAATCATGCCAAAATACGCAAATTGAGGGCGCTATGCTTTGCCAAAATACACAAATCATGCCAAAATACGCAAATTGAGGGCGCTATGCTTTGCCAAAATACACAAATCATGCCAAAATACGAAAATCTGCTTTGCCAAAATACGCAAATCTGCTTTGCTAAAATACGCAAATCTGCTTTGCAAAAATATGCAAATCATGCCAAAATACGCAAATTGAGGGCGCTATGCTTTGCCAAAATACACAAATCATGCCAAAATACGCAAATCTGCTTTGCTAAAATACGCAAATCTGCTTTGCAAAAATATGCAAATCATGCCAAAATACGCAAATTGAGGGCGCTATGCTTTGCCAAAATACACAAATCAAGCCAAAATACACAAATCTACTTTGCCAATAGGCAAATTGAGGGCGCTATGCTTTGCCAAAATACACAAATCATGCCAAAATACGCAAATCTGCTTTGCCAAAATACACAAATCATACTAAAATACGCAAATTCAGGGCGCTATGCTTTGCCAAAATACGCAAATCATTCGCTCCTTCTGTAAAGAGACCCGAAAAAACAAGTATTGGCTTAGCAAGAGGTACAAAAACGTAGCCGTATACTTTACTATCATAATGTTCATATTTATTGTGATACTCAAGCTCTAATTCACTGTGTTATATTTTATTTTACATTTATGGTAAAAATGTCTATTAAACTGTTAGTAATGTTAAGAATAGTATTCTTAATAGTAAAAATAACAGTAAAGGAAATAATGTTATATATTATAGAATAATATAGATGGTTTTTCCTTAATAATTTGAATTATTTCTTTAATTTATGAGGATAATTCATGTATGTTATCAATCAGCAGGTATATTATTCCCCGCTTATTACATTCATTCTCCCCCTACAAACAGTTTTCATTATTTCAAATAGTGTCATATGACTGGGGTCGACTCGGAGCCTGGTGCTGACATAATAATTATATGAATACATAATAATATACATAGTATTTCTCAGCTTGAAAGCTATACGGCTACGTTTTTGTACCCTCTTGCTATAAGCCAAGACTTGGTTTTTGGGCCTCTTTACAGGAGGAGCGAATGATTTGCGTATTTTGGCAAAGCAAAACGCCCTCAATTTGCGTATTTTGGCATGATTTGCTTATTTTGGCAAAGCATAGCGCCCTCAATTTGCGTATTTTGGCAACATTCTTGCGTATTTTGGCAGGGTACTCACCAACCCTAATGTAGGGGTGTAAGCTACCGGCATTCATAAACTTGTTTTCTGCCCAATGACTAGTTTTCATAAAGATCAAAGATATATTGGCCCTAATAACATTAAAAATCAAGATTAATAACATCAGATTTTACATAGGCCATTGATCAGTTTTAATTACTTGAGATGAAAACATAGCACAAAATCATATTCTAACTTATAAAAAGACAAAATAAACTGTTCAATTCCACCTCAAACCTATTATCTGGCAGATAGTTTGCCTCAATAATGTTTGTTATAAATTACAGTTTATTTCAGGTAAATATTTTTTTATTTTAATCTAATTTTTTATTAATTAACAAAAAATTAAGTTAAATAATTATTAAGTGACATTAAATTGTCATATTAAAAAAAAATAACTAAAAAATAATAAATAATATTTCTACATCTATATATTAATGCTACTAAATTTACGTACCTCCTATGAAACCGCTCACTTGGCACACTGATGTTTCTTGATGCGCCGCACAATAGGCTACTTGCCTGAATTTTAAGGTTAAACAGAATAAAAGTAAAAAAATAACAGTAATTTGACGTCTCAATGGCCATGTTTAAAACTCTCATTACCAAGATTATAAATAATTATAGATGAAAACAATCTAAACTATAAATTAATTAATAATTTAACCACTTTTTAAAACTCTGGTATTGTGATAGACGATTGCTATTCAGTATACTTCAATATTTGTGTGTGCAATGACTAAAACAACCATAAAGTCATTTGGGGTGACTTGTCTAAAATTTAGATCTCATATATATGGAACGCCGTTTACGCAACATTTCGATAATATGAATTTTATGACGCGATTTGTGAATGAAATCCATCGATATGAATATTGAATGACGCAATACGAATGAAATGTTTTGAATAAAATGTTTTGAATGAACTGTTTTGAATAAAATGTTTTTTAATTCTTGGTAGCTTGACCGCGTACCGGACCTCTGAGCCACGTTAGCTTTTTCCCCTACTAAATGGATCCAAGCCCAGGTCTGTTAGGATTCGTTGTAAGGATCCATTGATGACAGCGGGTTGAGAGAGGAGAAGAGGGTACCCAGGCTTAAGAGGTTAAGAAAAAAAATCGCGAGCGGGAATGACATACGCCGCCAATAGTTTGACTTTTCAAATTCAATACAACATTTTTCATTCAAAACATTCGTTCAAAACATTTCATTCAAAACATTCAATTCAAAACATTCAATTCAAAACATTTCATTCAAAACATTTCATTTAAAACATTTCATTTAAAACATTTCATTCAAAACATTCATTTCAAAACATCTCATTCAAAACATTCTATTCAAGGCATTCAATTCAAAGAATTTCATTAAAAATATTTCAGTCAAAACATTTCATTCACAACTTTCATTTCAAACATTTCATTTCAAACATTTCATTCAAAACATTTCATTCAAAACATTTCATTCAAAACATTTCGTTGAAAAGAAAACATTCAATTCAAAGCATTTCATTCAAAAAATTGCATTCATATCGATGCAATCAAATGCGAAGCATCCTCGTATCATTGACTGCGGGTATTTTTTAAGATGGACATCCATTAGACAGTGTATACCAGGATCGGAAAACAATCCTATATGCATGGGAAAATCGTTGAACCTAAATTCGTTTTAATTGTAAATAAATAATTATCTAACTCAATTTAATTAGTAAACAGGGTTACAGCAGGTGGTTAAAATCAGTACCGAAGGTATAAACCAACTTTATAATACCATCGAGTAAACATTCTAGAAATAACGCGCGATTTGCCGAATTTTGCCCTTACGTAAATTTATATATAAAAGATGATGTGTTTATGTCTAACTTAAACATTTGTATACTTAGTAGTATTCCAATTCATATTCTACAGCAAAGAACTTCCTAATTTTACTTTAGATTTTTAAAAAGCCTACACTATTTATTTATTAACTGATTACATTATACGATTTTGAAATCAATCTCTCCCCACCCCCCCCCCCCCCCCACACCCACTCTTTCTATCCTCCGTTTGACAGGTTCATACAATTCTTAGTCTTCCCTATTATGAAAACATATATAGTTAACTGTGCTAATTTAGCAAATCATTTTAATTTTTTGCCATAGAAGTTTTAAAAAAATATATACAGTTATTACAAAATAGACTACACATTTTCAGTACATACGTCGATATAAGACCGGAGAATATTGTAAAATGTACCGCCCATCTAGTCCCCTCCTCACACACAATTTGATTTACAATACAATTGACACCAAAAGAAGCAGCTTGTTAATTTGATTACCAATCACAGTTGTCTAAAGCTGTAGTTGTCCTAAGGAGTAGTTGTAGGCCTACGTTGGGCAGTTGTCTCAGGGGATAGTTGTCCTAATGGGTAGCTAGAGGGTTTTTGTCCTATGGAGTAATGGTCCTAGGGGATAGTTGTCCTGAGAGGGGGGTTGTTGTCCTAGAAGGGTGATTGTTCAGGAGGTAATTGTCCGGGTGGTAGTTGTCCAGGGAGTAGTTGTCCTAGACCCGTCTTCAATATTTGTGTGTATAATGACTAAAAGAACCATAAAGTCATTTGAGGTGTCTAAAAAACTCAGATCTAGAAAATTCAGATCTCAGATATATCTGAGTTTTCTAGACCGTGATTCATTGCATTAATAATACTGTGGTAAATCTGCCTAAAAACCTTATATATTTCAGGTAATCATGATTGTGAGCACTATTTGTTTAATCATCCTAATTTTGCTCATAATTAAACAAGGCTTACTCACAAACGCTAGAGTGTATTTTGTTTTATTCATTAACTCTCCTTAGTTTTATATATTTTTTTATTATTTGTATTGTCTTAAAACTAACTAGACCACGATTAAATGTGTGATTGTGTAACATGTATTTCATGTTATTTATTTTTAAAATGCAAAGGAAAAACTAGCCTGAAACAGTTAAGAAAAATCTGCGATTTTTGATATTATTATTTAATAAAGTAATATATGTGGTATTTTGATTATGCAATACAATAATTGTTATTCGCTTTCATTCATCCAATTTTATTCCTAATCCCAGCTTGGTTGTTAACGATAACAAACAATTTTATCGCACAGATACACATTATTTTTAGATATCCATCGCAAATTCTATTTAAGATATCAATTTGTTGATACAGTAATATAATTTAAAAAGGCAGAGGAAAACTCTAAAATAAATTGTATTATTGAATTTGTATTCAAAGTTGTAGCTTGTAAATAAATAATTATTATATCATTACCATCATCTTGAATGCAAATATTATGAGTCTAAAAATTACTTTGATTGTTGAAACTGCATTCCTCTAAGTTGTAAAGTGAATACAATTATGTTTCATTATCTCGAGTATAAATGGCCCTTCCCATCAAATTCCCATATAAAACATTAACTAATTATGTTAATTTTGTTGTCAGGCTGATGACTCTCATCGTCGCCGCCGTCGGCGTTGTGATGGTATCGTAAAAACGAAACGGAAACAAGTTGACTATTTAAACATGAAGGCGTCTTTCTCAAGACATATTACATCAACTACAGATATTACAAGTGCGAGCAGTGAGTCAGTATGGGGTACAATTTTAAAAGAAATAAAATGGTTTAATACTCAAAACAACAGAAAGTACTTGAAAGTAATATGGCGATCAAACAGAGGCGGTGTACGCGAATACACGGAGCGAAATTGGGAAAATCCTGAAACCAATAGTGCACTATATCAACTAGATGTCCAAGAAGAAGAACAGGAATATCAGCAAAATGGAGAAATAGAAGTCCAAACACCTTTGCAGACAGAATTTCGTCGAAGCAAAAGAAATAGGAAGGTTAAACGATTTTCTGAATGTTGGGAGACCGACACGTTTTGCATATGCCGGCGGGCTTGGAGAGGAGATGCAATTCGTCCAGCTATACAATGTGACCAGTGCTTGAAATGGTATCATTTCGATTGCATAAACATGCCAGAATATGCTACTGTAGATTTGCTGCATTGCAGATTCTATTGTGGATTTACAGGGTGCAGTAGCAGACAAAAGATGATCATAAGTGATGTAATTTCTACCTCAAAAAAATCAGAAAGTGACGTAGATGAACACTTAAGTAGACCATCTCGCAACACCGATGTCGACAGGGATGAAGTCGAAAATGAATACATGACGTCATTCATGAATGTCCCATTAAAAAGTAAAGAAGAGAGCGATGCCGATGAACACTTAAGTAGAGCATCTCGCTATACCGATGGCGACAGGGATAAGGTAGAAAATGAAAGCAAGACGTCATTCATGAATGTCCCATTAAAAAGTGAAGAAGAGAGCGACGCAGATGAACATTTAAGTACAGCATCTCGCAATACGGATGTCGACAGGGATGAGGTAGAAAATGAGGGAAAGACGTCATTCATGAATGTCCCATTAAAAAGTGAAGAAGAGAGCGACGCAGATGAACATTTAAGTACAGCATCTCGAAATACGGATGTCGACAGGGATGAAGTCGAAAATGAAGGCAAGACGTCATTCATGAATTTCCCATTAAAAAGTAAAGAAGAGAGCGACGCAGATGAACACTTCAGTACAGCATCTCGCTATACCGATGTCGACAGGGATGAAATCGAAAATGAAGGCAAGACGTCATTCATGAATGTCCCATTAAAAAGTAAAGAAGAGAGCGACGCAGATGAACACTTAAGTAGAGCATCTCGCAATACGGATGTCGACAGGGATGAGGTAGAAAATGAAGGAAAGACGTCATTCATGAATTTCCCATTAAAAAGTGAAGAAGAGAGCGACGCAGATGAACATTTAAGTATAGCATATCGATATACCGATGGCGACAGGGATGAAATCGAAAATGAAGGCAAGACGTCATTCATGAATGTCCCATTAAAAAGTGAAGAAGAGAGCGACGCAGATGAACACGTCAGTACAGCATCTCGCTATACCGATGTCGACAGGGATGAAATCGAAAATGAAGGCAAGACGTCATTCATGAATGTCCCATTAAAAAGTAAAGAAGAGAGTGACGCAGATGAGCACTTCAGTACAGCATCTCGCTATACCGATGTCGACAGGGATGAAATCGAAAATGAAGACAAGACGTCATTCATGAATGTCCCATTAAAAAGTAAAGAAGAGAGCGACGCAGATGAACACTTCAGTACAGCATCTTGCAATACCGATGTCGACAGGGATGAAGTCGAAAATGAAGACATGACGTCATTCATGAGGAATGTACCAATAGAAAAGGCTACTATAGGCAAATGTCTTGGCGAAGAAATCGGAGAACAAGTAATCAAAGAATTCCAAATTCCAAGAACTGCACATTTTAAGATAACAAAAGAAAAATGGAGCGAAATATGTAAACACCTAAGAGGAAAGTACTTTGAAAAGGGGCAATGGCACGAACAATTTATTAAAGGTTTAAAAACATCCAACCCGTACTGCGTCCTTATGATAAGACGACATCGTGTAAGCATACGTAAACGAAGAGCAACTAGTAAACCACTTCTCACTGTAGATCTGTACTGCAAGTTTGACCACTGCCCCATCACTGCCAAACTGGAACTGGATACGAATTTTAAGGCAAATGTGAGGTACAGTCATGAAATAGTAATGCATCATTTAGGGGAGCAACATGCTAGACCTATCCGTGGTAGCGAAAGAGAAACATTAAAAGAAGCATTCAGACATGGCATAACTCCTTTAAACGAATACCTAAAAAGACTTGGTGAAAAAGACGCGACTCACGTAGTTTTGGCAGGCAATGCTGATGATCTTGGTACTAGTAAGCAAACACTTCGACAGGTATCTCATGAGGCAAATACTTCATGCATACTTCACAGTGACGAGCTTACAAGCCTACACCAAATGAAAAAAAAAATGGAGTCAGAGAGTCCAAACAAAAAAGTGAAAGGCTTTATACAGTTCATATCTTTATCCCCTACTGTTGTATTTTACTGGACCGAGGCCGGTATTCGCCTATGGCATGATTTGTCCCAGAAAGATGCGGCAGTAATAGATGCGACAGGCAATGTTGTCCGTTTGTCAGAAGAAAGAAAGAAGTTTTTGTACTATGAGGTATGCATGAGGAGCCCGATAGAAGGAGAATCTCCGATACCAATAATGGGTATGCTAAGTACAACTCATACAGCTACAATAATACGTTTCTGGATATCAGAATTCAGAAGATGCGAAAAGCTACTTTTTGGATATCAGGGTGTTTCTATTCCTCGTCAAATAAATATGGACAGAGCCATGGCCTTTATAATGGCAATCCTATCGGAGTTTAATAACGAGACTGTTAAGGAATTCCTGGATCGTTGTTGGCGGATTGTCACTGGAAATGCATTAGATAATGACATCGAGCGTAAAACTGTCCCTCACGCATGTACTTCACATGTAATGAAAGATGTTAAGAAATCATGCAAGAAGCATTATGCGGGAAATATGGACTATGGATTATACTGCTTTAGCACAATTCTTAATGCTGACAAATTGGTAGAGGCTGAACAAGCTCTGTTTGATATGGCTGTTGTGTTATATGGGAAAAAACTGACAGTGGAGGTAAAAGAGGCAAGTGAAAGGATATTTGACAGGATCAATTCTCTCTCGAAGCAAGTTTCTCAAGAGGTGAACAGAGATGTACGTGGGTCGGCTAATGTGACTGTGGAAGAAGATACAGTATCCGGAGTTAACAAGACAGAAGAAGAGTTTCTTCATTTTGCCACAGGTATTTGTTATTAATTGTAATATACATTCTTAATGTTCTACTGTGGATCCATTGTAAAAGATGGTAAACATCCGTTACAATAACCGATAGTTTTATTTTGTTTTTATTGTGTTCGTTTTCATTACTTATATAATTATTATTATAAACACCATCCCTTGTACTAATTGTACGTTGCGACATTCTTTGCCTTTAATGACATCTAACATCTTTAACAAATGATAAAAGGAAATTATATAAATCTTCCTAAAAATATTGTCTTGATGATGATTATTGCATGATTGCATGTTTTATTTTTATTTACGCAATAGCTATAAAAACAAAAACCTTTTTTTCTGTTGTTTAGGTACTTGCTTTGCAAGGTGGGCAAAGCAGACAATTAAAGGTGCAAGAGAAACTGTAACAGAGGGAGACGAAGCTATTGAAAACAATGCTCGATTTGGACCTAAATTTATGGAGGATATTCAAAAGCTGCTCCTACCAACGCTTCCACTTTGGTCCTGTTTAATGCTTGGAAATCTACAGCGGCATGGAAGTTCAACCCCGTACAAAAAATACAAATTTGTGGAAAAAAGATACCCCAGTAAAACAACAAGTGTACAAGAAGGAAGATTCAATCAATTGAAAACATACATTCTTCAGAACAAATCCCACAGCCGTGTCGATGTGTTCTCGGAAAAATTGAAAGACACAACAAAGGCGCTGCAGACTTTAGCACTAAAAAACGCTTTGAAAAAGAGGACCAGAAAGGTTAGAGGAAAGAAGACAGTCCTCGTGGAAGAGAAATGGAATAAGATGCGCAAACAGCCCGACACATTAAGAGACAAAAAATACGGAAAATATCAACAGCGGCCAACAAAACCTTTCAAAGTTACGAAATCGGACAAGAAAAGGGCAAGTGAAACGGTGATTGAGGGTAAGCAGAAGAAAAATAAACCCAATAAGGACAACACTTCTTACCTAATTCATGATGTGGATGTTGAAGTTGGACCAACAGGAACGAAAAAGAAAGAAGAATGTAGGCCTACATCACGTGTACATCATTCACTGAACCTTGAACCAAAATTCATTCCACTTCTAAACTTGCACAACAACTGCTGGTTCAATGCCAACGTGCAAGCACTGGTATCGACAGCATCTTTAGACATTCTGTTGAAAGTACCTGACAGTACTTGGAAAAAACCCCAAGAAATGAAATTGTTCGAGTTCCTTAAGATCTACAAGACCAACAAATCAATTAAATATAACAATCTTGAACCATTGTTGCGTGTACTTTCGGCTGACGGACTTCAGTATGGACAACAAAATGATGCTCATGAATTTATTTCACGCCACATAGGCGTAATGATGTCCACTATTCGGCTTAACAAAATTGAAATTGAAGAAAATGTAACATGCAACAACTGTGATGACACCAAATCAAATGTTCAAACAATCACGGAGATCTTTGTTCCTGTACTTAACGATTATGATGCAGTCAACATGCAAAACGAAGTTTTGAAACTGACAGATCCTACAGAACATGAAGCAATATGTGAAAATTGTGGATGTTTGGGCATGTTTTTAACATGCAAGAAAATGAAAACTGTTCCAAATGTGTTATTGATTGTAATGCAAAGAAACCAAAGCAGAGGGAAGATGCTGGCGGCTATAGAACCCACAAAAGAGTTATTAATTACACACACGGGTACTGACATTAAGTGTAGGTTCAAATTAAAGTCTGTTATCGTTCACAGAGGTGATACATGTAACACTGGTCACTATGTTACAATGGTACCGGATCACTCCAGTGATATGATTAGTTGGGTACTCTGCGATGACCACATCATTGAAAACGCCCGACCACATGATATAGCTGCAGTTTACGACCAAAGCTACATAATGTACTACGAGAAAGCAGAAGGAATTGATGAAACTGTCGGCTGTCAATCAGACCAAGAAAAGATGAATACTTCTAAAAGTAACACTGAAGTTATGGAAGCAATCAAACGTAACTGTGAAAGTAAACCAAATGAAATAATGCAGAAAATAAACAGAATTGAAATTAGATATGCTGACGTTACAACCCTACTTATCAACAACTGGCTAAACGACGTCATAGTCAATACATATCTCTGGCTTGTACATACAAATTCAAAACAGCCTGGAAGTATAAACAAGGTGTATCCCTTTCCTACACAATGGCACCAAAAAGTCACAGGGAGAGGAGAGACATCACTAAGTTCATGGACGAGAAACACGAATCTGCAAAATTTCGACTGGCTGTTATTTCCAATTAGCCAGAGTGCACATTGGTTTCTCATCGGAATTAACCTCAGGCATCGTACAGTATCGACATTCGATTCATTACAAGGGGTACGAACACGTGAAATGAACTTAGCTCTGAAAGTAGTAAATGAGGTTATGGAAAAAAGGAGTCCGTTTACAATAAAGGTTATATCTACACCACGACAGCACAACATGGACGACTGTGGGGTGTATTTGTGCTATTTTGCAAACTACTTAAGCACGGTAGAGGAAGTCGTAGAAATACCAGATATTGATGCGGAAGAATACAGATACAATATGATTCTTGAACTGTATAAAGGCTGTTAACAATGCCGTACCATCCCTTATAAGTAAGGTTGACAAAGTTTCACTTGATATTCTTGTTGTTTGGAAGAGAATTCAGATGTTCTTTAATATATTTTTATATAAAAGTGATGTGTTAGATGTGACAAATGTAAGCGTATTTCTTAACATACATTTTTCGTTATGCAAACATTCTAATTTTAATTACAAAGTGGTACATATTTAGTTGCAAAATCAAAGAACAATTACTTAATTTTAATCACTTAATGCACATTTACCAAAAATACAAGGCAACCATAATTATTATTTACAAAATGATTTTATAAAGTGTATTTTTGCGATACATTATTATTTTTTTTTTCTTTTAATTCATTACTCTCTTATTTTTGAGAGAGTATTATCGTGTTTCTTCTTATTTGTTTAATAGTTACGTTACCTTTATCTCTTAATTTTGTATTATGTACCGTATGTGATATACTTTTCAAAGTGAAACTAGTTTGTGTACACATTTTTACTCCCGTGTGTTGCATAATACATACAATAACTTAAAGTAGGCCTATTGTATGTGACATGATTTTCCCTTAGTATTAAGTGATAATGAATATAGGGTTTACCTTCTGTTAACTGAAGGTACATGATTTTCGGAAATTATGTAGGCCTAAACTGCTGGTACTAAAAACGATTTTTTTTTCAATATGTTACTTCAATAAAGACATTTACAAAACTTGAAGTAAATAAATGTGTTCAATCTCTTATTTTGTCTCTATCCATCTTAGACCAGTAGTTGGAGTCTATTTATACGGAACGACTAGGTAGTGGACGATAAATGATACATTTTGTTCTACCACTGAAATCGGAGGTTTTCTCACAAATAAAAACGCTCTAACCTATACTGAACGACTAAGTAAACACGCATAGTATAGTATAATCCCACCAAGTGAGTAAACGGGACCAGTGGTCGCACTCTAACTTATACTGGACGACTAAGGAGGTACCCTAGTATAATCCCACCAAGTGACTCTCAGGAACAATCCGCCATTTTCTCACAAATACAGTATCAAATTTCACTATATTTTAAAAATCGTAAATGAGTTACACTCAAATTTTAAAGATGAGGGCTGAGTAAACGGGACCAGTGGTCCCACTCTAACTTATACTGGACAACTAAGGAGGTACCCTTGTATAATCCCACCAAGTGACTCCCAGGAACAATCCGCCATTTTCTTACAAATACAGTATCAAATTTCACTATATTTTTTAAATCGTAAATGAGTTACACTCAAATTTAAAAGATGAGGGCTGAGTAAACGGTACCAGTGGTCTCACTCTAACTTATACTGTACGACTAAGGAGGTACCCTAGTATAATCCCACCAAGTGACTCTCAGGAACAATCCGCCGTTTTCTCACAAATACAGTTTCAAATTTCACTATATTTTAAAAATCGTAAATGAGTTACACTCAAATTTTAAAGATGAGGGCTGAGTAAACGGAACCAGTGGTCCCACTCTAACTTATACTGGACGACTAAGGGGGTACCCTAGTATAATCCCACCAAGTGACTGCCAGGAACAATCTGCCATTTTCTCACAAATACAGTATCAAATTTCACTATATTTTAAAATATTAATCGTAATTGAGTTACACTCAAATTTTAAAGATAAGGGCTGAGTAAACGGGACCAGTAGTCCCACTCTAACTTAAACTGGACAACTAAGGAGGTACCCTAGTATAATCCCACCAAGTGATTCCCGGGAACAATCCGCCATTTTCTCACAAATACAGTATCAAATTTCACTATATTTTAAAATATTAATCGTAATTGAGTTACACTCAAACGTTAAAGATGAGGGCTGAGTAAACGGGACCAGTGGTCTCACTCTAACTTCTACTGGACAACTAAAGAGGTACCCTAGTATAATCCCACCAAGTGACTCCCAGGAACAATCCGCCATTTTCTCACAAATACAGTATCAATTTTCACTATATTTTAAATTTTTTTATCGTAATTGAGTTACACTCAAATTTAAAAGATGAGGGCTGAGTAAACGGAACCAGTGGTCGCACTCTAACTTATACTGGACGACTAAGGACGTACCTTAGTATAATCCCACCATGTGACTCCCAGGAACAATCCGCCGTTTTCTCACAAATACAGTATCTAATTTCACTATATTTTTAAAATCGTAAATGAGTTACACTCAAATTTAAAAGATGAGGGCTGAGTAAACGGGACCAGTGGTCTCACTCTAACTTATACTGGACGACTAAGGAGGTACCCTAGTATAATCCCACCAAGTGACTCCCAGGAACAATCCGCCATTTTCTCACAAATACAGTATCAAATTTTACTATATTTTTTAAATCGTAATTGAGTTACACTCAAATTTAAAAGATGAGGGCTGAGTAAACGGGACAAGTGGTCCCACTCTAACTTATACTGGACGACTAAGGGGGTACCCTAGTATAATCCCACCAAGTGACTCCCAGGAACAATCCGCCATTTTCTCACAAATACAGTATCAAATTTCACTATATTTTAAAATATTAACCGTAATTGAGTTACACTCAAATTTAAAAGATGAGGCCTGAGTAAACGGAACCAGTGGTCGCACTCTAACTTATACTGGACGACTAAGGACGTACCTTAGTATAATCCCACCATGTAACTCCCAGGAACAATCCGCCGTTTTCTCACAAATACAGTATCTAATTTCACTATATTTTTAAAATCGTAAATGAGTTACACTCAAATTTTAAAGATGAGGGCTGAGTAAACGGGACCAGTGGTCCCACTCTAACTTATACTGGACGACTTAGGGTGTACCCTAGTATAATCCCACCAAGTGACTCTCAGGAACAATCCGCCGTTTTCTCACAAATACAGTTTCAAATTTCACTATATTTTAAAAATCGTAAATGAGTTACACTCAAATGTTAAAGATGAGGGCTGAGTAAACGGGACCAGTGGTCCCATTCTAACTTATACTGGACGACTAAGGGGGTACCCTAGTATAATCCCACCAAGTGACTCCCAGAAACAATCCGCCATTTTCTCACAAATACAGTATCAAATTTCACTATATTTTAAAATATTAATCGTAATTGAGTTACACTTAAATTTTAAAGATGAGGGCTGAGTAAACGGGACCAGTGGTCCCACTCTAACTTATACTGGACGACTAAGGGGGTACCCTAGTATAATCCTACCAAGTGACTCCCAGGAACAATCCGCCATTTTCTCACAAATACAGTATCAAATTTCACTATATTTTAAAATATTAATCGTAATTGAGTTACACTCAAACGTTAAAGATGAGGGCTGAGTAAACGGGACCAGTGGTCCCACTCTAACTTATACTGGACAACTAAGGAGGTACCTTAGTATAATCCCACCAAGTGACTCCCAGGAACAATCCGCCATTTTCTCACAAATACAGTATCAATTTTCACTATATTTTAAAAATGTTATCGTAATTGAGTTACACTAAAATTTAAAAGATGAGGGCTTAGTAAACGGGACCAGTGGTCCCACTCTAACTTATACTGGATGATTAAAAAGTTTCCCTAGTATAATCCCACCAAGTGACTCTCAGGAACAATCCGCCCTTTTCTCACAAATACAGTATCAAATTTCACTATATTTTAAAAATCGTAAATGAGATACACTCAAATTTTAAAGATGAGGGCTGAGTAAACGGGACCAGTGGTCCCATTCTAACTTATACTGGACGACTAAGGGGGTACCCTAGTATAATCCCACCAAGTGACTCCCAGGAACAATCCGCCATTTTCTCACAAATACAGTATCAAATTTCACTATATTTTAAATTATTAATCGTAATTGAGTTACACTCAAATTTTAAAGATGAGGGCTGAGTAAACGGGGCAAGTGGTCCCACTCTAACTTATACTGGACGACTAAGGAGGCACCCTAGTATAATCCCACCAAGTGACTCTCAGGAACAATCCGCCGTTTTCTCACAAATACAGTATCAAATTTCACTATATTTTAAAAATCGTAAATGAGTTACACTGAAATTTGAAAGATGATGGCTGAGTAAACGGGACCAGTGGACCCACTCTAACTTATACTGGACGACTAAGGGGGTACCCTAGTATAATCCCACCAAGTGACTCTCATGAACAATCCGCCGTTTTCTCACAAATACAGTATCAAATTTCACTATATTTTAAAAATCGTAAATGAGTTACACTCAAATCTTAAAGATGAGGGCTGAGTAAACGGGACCAGTGGTCCCACTCTAACTTATACTGGACAACTAAGGAGGTACCCTTGTATAATCCCACCAAGTGACTCCCAGGAACAATCCGCCATTTTCTCACAAATACAGTATCAAATTTCACTATATTTTTAAAATCGTAAATGAGTTACACTCAAATTTTAAAGATGAGGGCTGAGTAAACGGTACCAGTGGTCCCACTCTAACTTCTACTGTACGACTAAAGAGGTACCCTAGTATAATCCCACCAAGTGACTCTCAGGAACAATCCGCCGTTTTCTTACAATAACAGTATCAAATTTCACTATATTTTAAAAATCGTAAATGAGTTACACTCAAATTTAAAAGATGAGGGCTGAGTAAACGGGACCAGTGGTCCCACTCTAACTTATACTGGACGACTAAGGAGGTACCCTAGTATAATCCCACCAAGTGACTCCCAGGAACAATCCGCCATTTTTTCACAAATACAGTATCCAATTTCACTATACTTTAAAAATCGTAAATGAGTTACACTCAAATTTTAAAGATGAGGGCTGAGTAAACGGAACCAGTGGTCCCACTCTAACTTATACTGGACGACTAAGGGGGTACCCTAGTATAATCCCACCAAGTGACTGCCAGGAACAATCCGCCATTTTCTCACAAATACAGTATCAAATTTCACTATATTTTAAAATATTAATCGTAATTGAGTTACACTCAAATTTTAAAGATAAGGGCTGAGTAAACGGGACCAGTGGTCCCACTCTAACTTAAACTGGACAACTAAGGAGGTACCCTAGTATAATCCCACCAAGTGACTCCCGGGAACAATCCGCCATTTTCTCACAAATACAGTATCAAATTTCACTATATTTTAAAATATTAATCGTAATTGAGTTACACTCAAACGTTAAAGATGAGGGCTGAGTAAACGGGACCAGTGGTCCCACTCTAAATTTACCTGGACGACTAAGGGGGTACCCTAGTATAATCCCACCAAGTGACTCCCAGGAACAATCCGCCATTTTCTCACAAATACAGTATCAATTTTCACTATATTTTAAATTTTTTTATCGTAATTGAGTTACACTCAAATTTAAAAGATGAGGGCTGAGTAAACGGAACCAGTGATCCCACTCTAACTTATACTGGACAACTAAGGAGGTATCCTAGTATAATCCCACCAAGTGACACTCAGGAACAATCCGCCGTTTTCTCACAATTACAGTATCAATTTTCACTATATTTTAAAAATCGTAAATGAGTTACACTCAAATTTAAAAGATGAGGGCTGAGTAAACGGGACCAGTGGTCCCACTCTAACTTATACTGGACAACTAAGGGGGTACCCTAGTATAATCCCACCAAGTGACTCTAAGGAACAATCCGCCGTTTTCTCACAAATACAGTATCAAATTTCACTATATTTTAAAAATCGTAAATGAGTTACACTCAAATTTTAAAGATGAGGGCTGAGTAAACGGGACCAGTGGTCCCACTCTAACTTATACTGGACAACTAAGGAGGTACCCTAGTATAATCCCACCAAGTGACTCCTCCCAGGAACAATCCGCCATTTTCTCACAAATACAGTATCAAATTTCACTATATTTTTTAAATCGTAAATGAGTTACACTCAAATTTAAAGGATGAGGGCTGAGTAAACGGTACCAGTGGTCCCACTCTAACTTATACTGTACGACTAAGGAGGTACCCTAGTATAATACCACCAAGCGATTCCCAGGAACAATCCGCCATTTTCTCACCAATACAGTTTCAAATTTAACTATATTTTAAAAATTGTAATTGAGTTACACTCAAATTTTAAAGATGAGGGCTGAGTAAACGGGACCAGTGGTCGCACTCTAACTTATACTGGACAACTAAGGGGGTACCCTAGTATAATCCCACCAAGTGAATCCCAGGAACAATCCGCCATTTTCTCACAAATACAGTATCAATTTTCACTATATTTTAAATTTTTTTATCGTAATTGAGTTACACTCAAATTTAAAAGATGAGGGCTGAGTAAACGGAAACAGTGGTCCCACTCTAACTTATACTGGACAACTAAGGAGGTACCCTAGTATAATCCCACCAAGTGACACTCAGGAACAATCCGCCGTTTTCTTACAAATACAGTATCAAATTTCCCTATATTTTAAAAATCGTAAATGAGTTACACTCAAATTTAAAAGATGAGGGCTGAGTAAACGGGACCAGTGGTCCCACTCTAACTTATACTGGACGACTAAGGGGGTACCCTAGTATAATCCCACCAAGTGACTCTAAGGAACAATCCGCCGTTTTCTCACAAATACAGTATCAAATTTCACTATATTTTAAAAATCGTAAATGAGTTACACTCAAATTTTAAAGATGAGGGCTGAGTAAACGGGACCAGTGGTCCCACTCTAACTTATACTGGACAACTAAGGAGGTACCCTAGTATAATCCCACCAAGTGACTCCCAGGAACAATCCGCCATTTTCTCACAAATACAGTATCCAATTTCACTATACTTTAAAAATCGTAAATGAGTTACACTCAAATGTTAAAGATGAGGGCTGAGTAAACGGAACCAGTGGCCCCACTCTAACTTATACTGGACGACTAAGGGGGTACCCTAGTATAATCCCACCAAGTGACTGCCAGGAAAAATCCGCCATTTTCTCACAAATACAGTATCAAATTTCACTATATTTTAAAATATTAATCGTAATTGAGTTACACTCAAATTTTAAAGATAAGGGCTGAGTAAACGGGACCAGTGGTCCCACTCTAACTTAAACTGGACAACTAAGGAGGTACCCTAGTATAATCCCACCAAGTGACTCCCGGGAACAATCCGCCATTTTCTCACAAATACAGTATCAAATTTCACTATATTTTAAAATATTAATCGTAATTGAGTTACACTCAAACGTTAAAGATGAGGGCTGAGTAAACGGGACCAGTGGTCCCACTCTAAATTCTACTGGACAACTAAGGGGGTACCCTAGTATAATCCTACCAAGTGACTCCCAGGAACAATCCGCCATTTTCTCACAAATACAGTATCAATTTTCACTATATTTTAAATTTTTTTATCGTAATTGAGTTACACTCAAATTTAAAAGATGAGGGCTGAGTAAACGGAACCAGTGGTCCCACTCTAACTTATACTGGACAACTAAGGAGGTACCCTAGTATAATCCCACCAAGTGACACTCAGGAACAATCCGCCGTTTTCTCACAAATACAGTATCAAATTTCCCTATATTTTAAAAATCGTAAATGAGTTACACTCAAATTTAAAAGATAAGGGCTGAGTAAACGGGACCAGTGGTCCCACTCTAACTTATACTGGACGACTAAGGGGGTACCCTAGTATAATCCCACCAAGTGACTCTAAGGAACAATCCGCCGTTTTCTCACAAATACAGTATCAAATTTCACTATATTTTAAAAATCGTAAATGAGTTACACTCAAATTTTAAAGATGAGGGCTGAGTAAACGGGACCAGTGGTCCTACTCTAACTTATACTGGACAACTAAGGAGGTACCCTAGTATAATCCCACCAAGTGACTCCCAGGAACAATCCGCCATTTTCTCAAAAATACAGTATAAAATTTCACTATATTTTTTAAATCGTAAATGAGTTACACTCAAATTTAAAAGATGAGGGCTGAGTAAACGGTACCAGTGGTCCCACTCTAACTTATACTGTACGACTAAGGAGGTACCCTAGTATAATACCACCAAGCGATTCCCAGGAACAATCCGCCATTTTCTCACAAATACAGTTTCAAATTTTTAACTATATTTTAAAAATCGTAATTGAGTTACACTCAAATTTTAAAGATGAGGGCTGAGTAAACGGGACCAGTGGTCCCACTCTAACTTATACTGGACGACTAAGGGGGTACCCTAGTATATTCCCACCAAGTGAATCCCAGGAACAATCCGCCGTTTTTCTCACAAATATTTAATTCCTAATACCATAAAAGCCATAAGTAACAATGAAAATGTAAAGAATGCACAAACGGCGTTTCATAGTTATTGTTGGCTGGAAAAAATAAAAGTGGGCTGGCTTATTGTTGGCTGGCTTATTGTTGGCTAGCTTGACACAAGCATGTGCGAGTTCGTCAAATCTTACTGAGAAAACAAAAATTGAAGCATAAAAATGTTGTATAAACAAGCTGCTACCATAATAGAATCAGCGAAGAAGCAAAAGAGAAGTGTAAAATCATTACTGTACGCATGCCAGACAAAGGTACTTTGGAATTAATAGTGTATAAATTGATATTGGGTCAAGTTAGTTTAGTCCTCTCTAGCTAGGCCCTCTGGCTGGCCCAGGGATGGGCCGGGAGAGGAGGCTAGTAAGTAGTAGTGTTATGCGCGATTTGAACGATTTGCGCAATTTGAAATTGCGCAAAAAAAATCCTTGCGCAATTTGAATTGAAACATGTGTTTCAAATTGCGCAAGCAACGTATTAAATTGCGCAAGTAATCTGCAAATTGCGCAAGGTTTTTCGACAGATTGTGAAATCATGCACACCCATATTTTTATAGTAATTTCTAAGAATGATTCAAAATTAAAGATAAATATCGCATTTCCTTATTTTAGTAGTGCAAATATTGTTATAAGTTAGCATACCGTCGAAGAACCGACGAAGGAAAACGAAGCGGTGGTGTTCCACCAGGCGGGCGCGGCGCGGGCGGCCGGCTATACTACTCTAGCCTAGCTAGGGTCTGGACTACTGATACTGACTAGGTTACATGGCCTAGCCTAAACTAATATTAAAAACTTAAAAAGTGAGTATTAAACATTATCTTCATTGAAATGGTCTTATTTATATAATAAAATACTAAATTTTAAACTCCTCTGCCTAGGCCTAGCCTAGCCATGTATGGGAAAATTTACAGTTCGTTTGCGCAAAGGTGTCATATTGCGCAAGAACTATCTTGCGCAATTTACAAATTGTGCAGCGCAATTTAAAATTGCGCAAAGATTTTCTTGCGCAATTTGAAATTGCGCAAGTTGATTGCGCAATTTGAAATTGCGCAAGAAAATCCTTGCGCAATTTAAAATTGCGCAAGAATTCTTTGCGCAATTTCAAATTGCGCAAGGATTTTTTTGCGCAATTTCAAATTGCGCAAATCGTTCAAATCGCGCATAACAGTAGTACTAGTAGGCTAGGCCTAAAGAGTTACACAACGCGGGTGAGAAAAAAAAATCAGAAACAAAGTGGTAGAAAACAGGCTTAGCCCTTGTAGTAGGTCTAGGCTGGCCCTAGCCTAGTACCGTAATATTATTATTTTACTGGCAAAATTTACACAGACATTTTATTTTGGAGATTCAGATAGTTAAGTGCAAATAGGCCTACTACCTAACTAGCTAATACTGTACTTCTACTAGCTATCACCACTTTTGTTTTGTGCTCTATTAACTATTTAATGCTAAATGGTCTTTTATAGTGCACTACTTTGCGCACTATTTTCACTTAGTTTTGTATTGTATGCATTAGTACTGTAAATGAGACATTAAAATATTAATCTTTGGTTGTTTTTTTTTCAGAACTTTAGGCAGTTGTATGCATTAGTAAATGAGACGTTAAAATATTCACTAATTATTGATGACATTTTGAAATCTACAAAATTGCTTCAGCTTGAAAAGAGCTTATCTGAATCATTTGCCCAGGTCTGTCTATATGATTTACTATTTGGTAAAGGGCTGCGTGGCAATGGAAAAGATATAAAAGCAGTACTAAGATATAAGACTACGCTAAGGGCTGCCCTAGCAAGGTTAAAGGTCAAAGCAAAGGTATCTAAGAATGAGGATTTGTTGGTGAAAGAAGTGAAAAATATTGGAGGCAAGTTAAAATGCAAACTACTGTTTATCAAAAGCGCATTTAAAATGTGGTGTATTTTTAAAATATGGACATGATCATCTCATATCACTACCATATTTTGGCATATCACTACCATTTGGGGCAAATCGCACTTTTTTTTTGTCAAACTAGTTAGATAGTGTAGACAGAGTTTAAAAGACAAACAGTGTTTTCTTTACATTATAGTTATTCCAAGGTATGTACGAGTCAACACATTGAGATGCTCAGTTAAAGAAGCTGTTGATCACTTTACTGCGAATGGATACAAGTGTCTTTTAACAGCCAATCAAAGAAAGGAACAATGTAGTGGGATAAATCCAGAAGAACTTCAGTAAGTATAAAGCCATCAAACCTAAATTTTATAGAATAAAGTTAATAAGATCCTAAATGTTTCGGATTTGTTCCTATTTAATTACTAAAAGTCTTTCCATAAATGTCATCATTTTATGCCACCACAAATTACTAAAAGTCTTTCCATAAATGTCATCATTTTATGCCACCACAAAGATCTGGTTTTGGTATTAGACAAGTGTACCACCAAACAGTTTGATTAAATGAATCATGATCTAGTTCCATAATATTATAACTTTTTCTTTTTACTTGGAAAAAATAGAATCTTATATTATAAATAGATAATAAATAGCATCAAGCATGCCCTCTGTATTCTCCTCATAGACCAAAATATCAAGTAGTGAGCCCTCTCTCTCTCTGAATATTTTCCCATATATATTTTGCCAAGTACTTCACTCAGTTTCTGAGTGCTTTCATTAAAATTTTACTACTACAGTGTATGAGTACAGTATTAATTAGATTTTATATTTTAGTGCTTTTCAAAAAGAGCTTTTGTCAAGACTTGATGCTAAATCTTTCTTCATTGATGTTCATCTTCCGTTCCTTCTTGTGTTCTCACATGGATGTGACCTTCACGCTGACCCACTGTATCTCAATGGCTCTGTTATTCTCCAGGATAAGGTAAATTAAATTGAAAATTTGAAACTCTCCCAAATATCCCAAAGTAATTTCTGTGTAAATAGGCCTTATGTTGGAATTGTCTTTCTTTCCTACAGGCAAGTTGTATTCCTGCTTATGTTCTCAACCCACCAGATGATAGTCATGTGATCGATGCATGTGCTGCCCCCGGCAACAAAACAAGCCATCTTGCTTCTATCATGAACAACACAGGGTAAGTGGATATGCTCATTCCAATAAAATGTAAACCTCTCAACTATTGATCTAGTATTATGCCTCAATTCAGCCCATTCGTACATTTAAAGTTACAGTAAAACCTCTATAAAGCTCTGTCTACACTATCAAACTTTATGTGAAAACAAATGTGATGTTCCCATATATGGACATGATGATGTCATATCACTATCATATTTTAGCATATCACTACCATATTTGGGCTCATCACACTTGTTTGTCAAACTAGTTTGATAGTGTAGACAGAGCTTTAAAAGACACGTTCAGGACCCAACGAGTGTCCCTTTAATAGATGTTTCCTGTTTATAAGGGTTGTCCATAGTGTTAAAACATATTGTTCGTTTGTTTCATGAACAAGTGTCACCTTAATAGGTGGTCTTCTGAATAAAGTTGTCCATAGTGTTATAACATATAGCCCCTAAGTCTGGTTTGTTTCATGAAAAATTGTCCCCTTATATAGGGGTGTCCCCTCAATAGAATTGTCCAAGGGGAGGTTTCTACTATGTTGTGTGTATACAGTATTTATTTACAATTTCTGTTGGCTGGGATGGTAAAGTATCTGCTTCACACAATCCAAAATCATATACAGTACTCTGCTCTAATTATTTTATTTAAAATTTTTGCAGGAAAATATTTGCTTTTGATTTGGACTGGAAAAGATTAAAAATTTTGCAAAAGTTAACAAGCAAAGCTGGCGTGAAAAACGTTGAATCCAAAAATTGTAATTTCATCGAAGACGTAAACCCTGGTGAAGATAAATTCAAGACTGTAGAGTATATTCTAGTCGATCCATCATGCAGTGGTTCTGGTATGGTCGCTCGTCTAGATCATGTGACTAATGACGTCCAATCGGAGAGTCGGAAGCGATTAGAATCATTAGCATCTTTTCAGGTGTCAATTCTTAAACACGCACTGTCGTTCCCAGCTGTGAAACGCGTTGTTTATTCAACTTGTTCGCAGCATCGCGTTGAGAACGAAGAGGTTGTGGAGCTCATACTAAAAGCATGCCCGAGTTTTAGAGTTATTAAAAGTCTACCAGATTGGCATAAAAGAGGTATAAAAGATTCGGAAGTAGGAGAGGATTGTCTGCGTGCAGAGCCGTCTGAAACCCGCACAAATGGTTTCTTTGTGGCGTTATTTGAAAGAAGAGAGACAGACGGTTTATTAGAAGAGAATAATTCACAACAAAAGAAGTTAAAAAGAAAGAGGAAAAAGAAGAAGAAAATAGAAAATTCATCTGTTGAAATGATATCAAGTAAGCAGATAGAAGAAGTTAGCAAAAACAAACCAAAGAAAAAAAAAAGAAGGAAAAAGAATAAGCTAGATGAAAGTATGTAGAAGAAAATAATCTGCATTTGAAAACTGTTTTTGTTGTGTATCGTTTAATGGTAATCCGTACAATCCTATATTTTACAACCGACCTGTATAGGTATGTGTATATCGACATTTACATTGCATTGTGAGTAGATCATGAGATGACTCCAAGAAGATCAAAAGAAGAATGGCAGATTTAACATTGATGTAATAAAGCCAATGATAATGTTAGTTCAAGGCCGTAATGAGAGGTTAAAAACAGATGAGGCAAAGATGCTTTAAATATAATTATTAATATAAATTATGACGATTTGTGCTGGGAAATTAGGGTGGGTGGTGAATTATAGTATCAGACGAGGCAAGCGCCTCATGCTGGCTATGGCACTGTAGTTATGTCTATCACTGTTCTGTTACTCGTTGTGTTCATAAGTTACCTTTACACCAAATTTTGACCTTATTTGAGCAAGTAAAAACTCGGAAATAGTTAAATTATTCAAGTTAAATCCATCCAAATTTTATATAATATGATGTTAAAATTATTGATATTGTAATAATACAATTTTAGTGTCCAATTACCGGACCGGACTGGATCTGACTTGATGTGAATGTAGCTGTATGCTGTATTTCTCTTTGGAATGCGTTGCCTATTGACATCCGGCCGTCAGGCAACTTCCACCAGTGTCTTCAAATCTCCCCAAAACCCACCTTTTGAATTTTTAATTTTCTAAATGTAAAGCGCATTGAGCCTTTCAGCATAATGCGCTATATCAAGTACCAGTTATTAATATTATGCTGGCAACTGTATATTAATGATTGATGAGAAACAAATATTTATTGGGAGAACATAAAAATATTTTGTGTGCATTTTATTATTCAAATATGGACACTGTCATACAGTGCCAAGTCAATTAAAATAGATAAATTTAATACATCAAAGCTAGGCCATACTAGAATTTCCTCAAGTTTGTAGTTATTGTCTTTGTTATGTTAGTCCACCAGTCATTGTTTCAGGTTTTTTGTCTTAACCCAAGTTTGTAGTTATTGTTTTCTTATTTTAGTCAACCAGTCGGCGTTTCAATTTTTGTCTGAATGTGAGCTCAAGTATTATACATATGGAACGCCATATGTGCCAAAATATTTATCTTTTTACTAATTTCGGTCTGGAACCTAGACTATGCTAATACTTTTGTACAGTATAATATACTTTATAAAAACATTTGATAATAAGCAACATTAAAAGTCCAGCTTCTATTTAGTACTTATTATTTAAATATATTCAGAGAATAATGGTAACTGATATCAGTTCTGGTATCTCTTTTTCGGGATCTTTTTCATTTATTTTAATAACAAGAGATATTATCATTATGAAGTCAAATAAAAGTATAAACATCTCGATGCTCATCCTGATCAAAGGCAACACACAACTTGCAATCTCTAACAATGTCAAGAAGTACAGTGCAAATCTGAACCGTAGAAAAAATCCAGCAACTATGAAAAAAAAGAACAAACAAAAATCAATCATTTATTACAGCTACAGCTTACAACTGATAGACGCGTTTTTTTTCGTACATTAGTTGGGGAATTCTAATGTGAAAACCCAACTTATGTTCGAAAAAATATCGCCATCAAGCGTGGTTCCCACTAGCGATGCAACGTTACGCAACGTAAGGAAATGCCCTTCCAATCATTGTGTTTGCCCCCGCCTGCGTAAAGTCAAACCTGCTATGTTTCCAGCACTGCCTGTTGCGTCGTCGGTTCCCACTTGTGATTACGCAATACAGCACTTTGCGTCGATACGTCGTCTAGTGGGAACCACGCCTTAGGACGCAACGCAAGTACATAAGCAGCAGTGCAAGTAATTTGATCAATCACAACGTGATGGATCATCTTCCATGCCGTTGTAATTGCTCAAATTACTTGCGTTGCGCTTACGTCTTTGCGCCGCATTCTGAGAACCAAGCTAAATGGATTAAAGAAAGGAGGCTTCCGGCCGGTTGTTTTCAATCATGATTATTGAGTCAATATTTTGTTAGGTCCAATTTTTTTTATCTAACCTAAGTAAATAGCTGTTATGTGATGTTAAAATAGCCTATTCAACAAAATAGTTTTTGTTCAATTATTTCTTCGAGAGGACAATATATTTATATATATATATATCTTTTTGAAATAAATATAAATAATTCAACTTACGAATACCAAATACTCTGCTTAAATTAGCACCTGTAAAAAAAAATAAAAGTCTTGATTTTGGATACCGTGATCCTAAAACTATATACATAACAGTAGAACGTGATTAGTGCCTTCTACTTCAGTAATTGGACCAATCACGACGCTAGGTTGCGTCCAAACAGGCTATATCAATAATTAGATATTTGCAAAGACAATTTAACAACACTCAGCTCGCCTTGCCACTTAACAGTCCGTTGATCTTATGTCGTCTGGCTGCGACAAATACCAATAGTAGGACTATTACGTACATATTCTCCGCGGCGCGGCAAACAAGTACCTGTTTATTATTTTACACAGAAACTCAATGTTCTACCTACATTTGAAAAAATTTACTGGATCACTTTTTGGTGTCTTCTTTTTTGTGATCCTTTCAACTGGGAAAGAAAATAATAAAAAACAATCTGTAAGTGTTGATTGCGTGTTTGTTTACGTAAAGGCCAATGTACAAGGACAATCGGTAAGCGGAAACTCACGTAGGCCTATCTATCCCCAGCGGAAACCGCCCGTCCGCTCTCCGTATTGTGTGTAAATGGTAATAGGGAATAACATAGATATTCTATTGTATAACCGTTACCACTCGTCATGAGACAGTCATACGACGGGCGGCGGTGTCTTGTTTTTTTTTATAGTCCCTCTCTGTGTTTCCACTTGCATATAGATATGGAAATAATTTTACCGCGAAATCTAAATCGCGCCTGTCACCTAATTCTCCTGCCCCCCTTTTCCGGTTTTATGTCTAGACAAACCCGATACATAGTTATTTTTTTATCTGTGGTGGTGTGGGCGTCTATTTGCCTTCCCCTACGAAAGTCCCCAAAGTACAATTTGACAATACTTTTACATCTTACAGTGGTACTTCCCCATAGAGATAATTAAAAACCGGAAATTGTTTTTTTAATGTTGATTGTTTAAGTTAATGTAATTTCTTAATCATAGACACACATTAGAAACCGGATATACATTCGATCGGTGATTTGAAGAAGAAATGAAAAGACAAAAAGGTATAAAATGCGCGTACATCACCGGAGCAAACTTTCAACCAATCAGAGGAGACCATGAGTGACAACTCTATCCACAGAATAGAGAAACCGGTTAAGTGAACATAGGCCCATTTTCCTAGAGCCAAACTGTTTTAACCTTGCATCAAAAAGTTGCCTTGCTCCAAGTTTGTAGTTATTGTCTTTTTTATGTTAGTTCATCGAGCTCATGTATTATACGTATGAAACGCCATATGTGCCAAAACATTTACTACAAAACGTTCAAAATCATCGTTATTATTACTACTTATGCACCTACCTTCTTGTGGTTCTTCGATATTGCGTAAACAGCTGCAAGCTTAACAAAAATAATAACTTTTGTTAAAATTGTGATATTGTTGAACAAAGCAAAATATATCACAGATATAATTACTAATACTGATCTAGATAGAAAAATGACATAAACACTCTCCTTATCAAACTGATTTGGCTGGAGCCAAAGAAGAGACGAATTTCAACTACTTGCAATAATCAAATTTGACCAGTGTTGAAGTACCTATACGGACAGACATATAACTATATACATAACTTAGCCTAGTTGACTCCGACAAACGTTGTTTACAAAATTGAGCAAACTATGAGTTTGTCAAAGTTAAGAACATTTTTCCAAAGTTAGCTAGTGTAGACCAGTTGAAAAACGTCAGCAAAAACTTGTTTAGAAGTTTATACTGAAGTATGAATTTGCAAATTAAACACAAATCAAAAATATGATAACGTTTGCTAGTGTAGACAAGGCTTATTGTGCTTAACATACGCCTTGTATGATGACGTATTTAGCGGTATGTGAAAATTAGGTCATTATTATTTGTATAAGGCTATCTAGTTTGTATACAACAGATATCATCAGTCGACTCTTCTTTCAATTCATGATAAAGAATTGTGTCTTTCGATCTTGTCTGGTCTGAATTGGGTTATAAAAACAACATAGGTCTATGGAAAGTATGACCCCTACACAGGAGAACGTTTAAAAGGTGACATTTACATTTTTAATTGAAGAGGTATTGTCTCCTAAAAACATGACAATGAAGATTAATAAAATCAGACTTTGAATAGCCCACTTTGTAATTTTAATAAAGTGAATCACTAAAAAAACACGAACAGATAATGTTTCCACACTTATAAAATCACAAAATAAACGGTTAAATTCAGCCAAAAACACATTGACTATAATTGCAGCCAATTTGACTATTTTTTCCTTTAAATTACAGTTTTTTCAGGTAAATAACATTTTTTATCGATCCAATATTTGGTCAAGGTGAACATGTGACATTAAAATGGCATATTTAAAAAAATGTAATTTGGTTATAAAATCAGCAGCATTTTTCATATCTAATTTTACGCCCATAAGCGAACTAAATGCCCATTTCATGCCTCATCCGTGAGTATTAATTATTAGCCAGAAAAACTTTAGACATCACACGCCAATGCAGTAACTAGACAATCATCGGGAATTGAACATGTTTACTGTTGTTCTGAATGATTGTTAGAGTATATTGTCGGTGCGACACACGTCGACAGAGAAAAATGGAAATTAATAATAAGGCCGTCTCAGTGGAACGGTAAACAGGTTTCCATCAACCAAAAGAGAGAGAGTGTGTTACAGACAAGCACAGGAAAGTTTGATAATAAAAAAGAAGTTACGTGTAGGCTTACCCTTCTTTCCCAGGCCAGCAGAAAAAGAGCATTACAAATGATGCTATACCGGCGAGAAGCGTGATTGATGTACCTATTTTAGTTAAGTCATTTGCACATGTATCAGTGTGGTTTGATTCAAAGTGCCAATCCTCCCTTGGTTCAGAACATTCTGATAGACCAGCTATAGCAATAGACGACCCAATGCAACTGACACCCAATATAACAATGAATATTGAGAAGTAAGTCTTTTCTGCTTCTGATGCCATTGTTTTTCTTATAAGTTAGATTTCGAGAGTTTAGTGAAATGTGTGACACTTCTCTCAGAGCTGGTTGAAATGTTTCGCGTGTTGTATCAAACAAAGTCTCCGCAACACCTCTTATTCTCAGATCTTTAATTAGCGTTAAATTATATCGAATTTGCGAGACATACACTTCAGATTCAGTTGATGTGCAGTTGATTTACAGGGGTTTATAGCGAAATCTGTGGCACTTTAGAACTTCTCAGGTCTAGCTGAATGTGTAACGCATAACAGCACTGTCCGTGGAACTCTGCTCTTCAATTCTGTGATCAAGATGATTTTTGTTTAAGCGTTTCATAAAATGGATACAATAGGGCCTATCACTTTTCAGTTTTGAATTTGTAACGCGTTTTGTTGAAATGTGCTGAACTACCGTAGGCCTACCGTGACGTTTTTTCAAATCTGAATTTATTTTTGTAACGTTTGAAGGTTCTTCCCGTGTCACCATGCACCACTTTTTCAAATCCAGTTCAATGTGAAGTTTTCTATCGAAGCCTGCAGAACTATTTCTTAAATCTGGTAGAATGTGTAACGTTTTATAGGCCTGCAGAGTGTGACGTAATTGTTGAAGTTTCTTCCCGTCATAGTTACGATAAAGGAACGCAGGTGCCAGGCCCTTCTAGTCTAGAGATAGCAAATTGATAATCGTGTTTGGAAGATCGAACAAAATGCATTCTTGTGAAAACGGATGTCTACTTAAGAACAAACAAGAGTTTAAAAAGTACCTAAAACGTCATAAACTTTGACCCGCCCTTCCAAATGAATGAACTTTGGCCACAGAAACCCATCTATATGAATGTATTATAATCAAATCAATTAGAAGATAATGTTATTTTGATATTATTTATCCTTTATATCTTTTATAGTTCATTTAACTTTTCAAAATCAATTCAAAATGTGGTTTTAGTGTCTGATAGTCCTATATCCGGGGATATTTGTTTGGTCCCGAAGGTGAGCCCATGGTTTTCTTCATTTGATTTGATGAGTCGATATTATATATTCATTTCCTACCAAATAAACGACATACAGGAGGTGGGCACACAACTAAGGAACACGTTCTTATTATACCTAAAAGGTTTTGACTGCCCTTTAATATGGCATATGGATTACAACAAGAAAAAATAACAATTATTAAACCTATATAATTTTTTAATCTTTCTATGCAATTTTTATTTAGTGAAGTTCCAGAAAGAGATGTGTGGGTTGCTAAAATTGCACACTTATCGATGGAGAATTACGAATATGAATTGAGTGATTGTTAAATGGCGGGAAGGGCACTAACAATATAAGTGAGTTACAACGTGCTAATTGAATGGATAGAGTGGGGAAATCCTTTCTTTGATTGAAGAGAAAGATTTGAAGTAGGCCCTAAAGTCTGTCCCAAAACATCTAGGACAGTGGTGTTTTGTAGGAAGATGGGAAGTATTTCGGACGGCGCATTGGCGGCGTCTATACTGTTTGAGTTAAAATGTATAAAGCCGATTTTCCACTCATGTTTCCATCTTCCGAAACCCTCTCTCTACGCATTCGTATAAGCTGACGCTTTCGGAGTTATTTAGGATGTCCGCATTTTGTTTTTACTTCGGATGCGGTTCATTTAAAATTATTGTCATCATCGGAAAGGTCAGCCAAGAAGATTAGATACATAAATCGCTAGGCCTGTGTGTTTAAATGCATTATTTTCTATTCTGGTGCATTATAAAAAGCAATACAATCCAGCTTATCCATTTTAAAATGTTTATATTAACTATTGAATATCCCTTGACTAATTCCACAGGACAAAATTACTGAAAGGTCCCGTGAAATTCTCTCTCAAAGTAGGCACTATTACAATCAGGGAAGAGTGAAATTACTGATTAAAATGACAGGTTTCATAACTAATAGGCCTACTGTAATTAGTCAGTTAAAGTGCATTTGTTTTATTTTGTATCTAGTTCGATACATGTTTAATTTGATTTGATCAAAGCAATATTCTTCTTATTCCTGTCGTTATTGTAATGCTTTGATAGTTTATTCTAATCTGTGTGTTGTTTGTCTATTCTTTTTGTGAGATTTGGTTCGATGTGGACTTAGCTATGGAGATCAGTCTTCATCAAATATCATCAAATAATAAGATATTATTGATAATAGTCGGAAAGATCGAATTTTATCGTAGTTTTAACAATATTCATGATGATTTATTTTTTCGGTTGTGCGCCCTCTACATTTGATTGGAGGCAGAGAGAGAGAGAGCAGCAGACGATTCCGTGTTTTTTTTGTGAGTTGTATAAATTTTTTGGTTCTAAAAAAAATGGCTGATTATGAGAGTGTTCTGTGTGTAAAACCAGAAGCATTTGTCTACAAAATTCCACCAAGAGCCACAAATAGAGGTTACAGGTAATATGGCATATTTTTTAAAGAAATAGTATTGCATTTTTTGACATAATAAGTAAAGGCCGGTGCTAGGCTAGGTAGGCTGCGAGTGAAATGTTGACCGAATTACGTGGACCCGTAGTGCAGGTGGGAGGGTATTTATATGGAGGAATTAGTCGCCTAGGCTAGGCTGGATGTTTTTTTTGTTGACAAAGTGAATTAGGTAAGTCTAATTGGCCTATTAACCATACCTAGTTAATGTTTATATGGTTAAGCCTAGTAGGCTAGCTGTGTTTAAAACTAAAAATCAATTTAATTTATATTATTGTTTGTTTTAATACCATTTTCAAGAAATAAAATCTTGTTTACTTGTTTACTGAATTCAGGTCTCCTGCGTATAACCTATAGGTCTAGGCCTAGGGGCCAACCAAGCATAAATGCTTATAGGCCCATCGTGAAAAAAGACATTATCTATACATTACTAATCTTCCTGAAAGTTTGAAGAATATTCCCCTTCTGTCTACGGTACAGGTACTGTAGGTAAATTTAAAGCTATTAATCTGGTTTCATATGGCAAATGTTTAAACTCTAAAAACATGCAAGTAGCACGTTGCTGCACTTTTCTAGAATTCTTTTTTTAATTTGAAGGAGTAAACTATGTTACAGTATTCAAGAGGAGGCCTTATAATTGCCTTCAATATAACTTCACCATCCCTTTTGTCTTTAAAAAATATAACAATCTGTTGATCTAAGCTTTTGGTAACATCAGCAAGATGAGCAACAAAATTCAACTCTGGATCAAAGGTTATTAACAACTGCTCCCTGCTTTGAGTTCAATGTTGTTCATGTAAAATATTGGAAATCAGGATTACGCCTGCCATAATGGATAAATTTACATTTAACTTTGTTAAAAGGCATCCCTGCCATTTTTTCGACCATGCAGACAACGCGTCAATATCAACTTGAAAGTTTATCTTCATCCTAATTTACGATTCTAAAAAGCTTTCTATCATCGGCGCACAATTTAACATCGGAAGAAGTAACCATCAATAAATCATTGATAAAGGCTAAGAAAAGGATAGGCCTGAGAACACATCAGATTTAGAAGAAAGGTGACCATTGCAGTAACTTTTTTGAGATCTTCCAGAAAGATAGGCACTAATCTAGTTCAACAGACCTCCACTGATCCCAAAACTAGCAAATTTGACTAAAAGATGTTGATGGGGCACAGAGTCAAAATCATTAAAAACAAGCACGAATGTGCAATACTCGGGGTACAGCAAAAGAAGCTGTAATGACGTCATAAGACCGGATGTAACGTCACATACACATCAATAACCGCGCTAACAAATACTGCTATACGGTACCATCTTCGAGACGTCATATGGCTGCATCCGGTATGAAATTAAAAAATCCGGCTCTATAGCTTTGAGGACATGTCCCTGTAGTATATTCATGCTAAATTCGAGCTCAATAGGCCTACTACAACGAATAAGGGAGGAGTAGTACTTTATAAATCGCACTTTTTGCTCAATAGTGTCCGGATGGAAGAAGAAGAGGAAAAGATGTCCAAGACTCAGGTACCCCGAGTAATAAAACGAGATATACTCTACCGTATATCATTTTACGTATACAGTAATAGTATATTTCACCATAAAGTTAAAGAAAAATAGGTTTCGCTAGGGCTCGAACCGGGACCTTCTGCGTGATAAGCAGACTTGACAACCACTACACTACGAAACCTCTTACATTAAAAATGTGGGTTACAGAAAGTTTTTTAATCCATTTAAATTACAAATAAATGGTAATAAGCACAAAGCAAAATAAACATGTGTAAAAGTGATAATTACCGATTACACAAAATAAGTATTTAAAAAAATAATAAAAATAAGATATACTCTGTATAATTATCATATTGCGTATACAGTACTTTTCACCATAAAGTTAAAAAAAAAGGTTTCGTCCGGGCTCGAACCAGGTACCTTCTGCGTGTTAAGCAAACGTGATAACCACTACGCCAAGAATCCGCATATAACCATATAACTACATAACGCTGTGGTGTGTGTCACACATTGTGGCTTCTTAATTAAACAAATTAATTAACAAAAAATTAAAAATCCGGCTCTATAGCTTTGAGGACATGTCCCTGTAGTATGTTCATGCCAAATCCCAGCTCAATACTATAACGAATAAGGGAGGAGTAGTACTTTAAAAATCGCGCTTTTTACTCAATAGTGTCCAGATGGAGGAAGAGAAGGAGAAAATGAGTAAGTACTAGACTCGGGTACCCCGAGTAAAAATTGATATGTAGGCCTTCATGCTGTTAGAGAACAGACGTCAACTGCTTTGTGATTGGTCCTCACATGAACGTAAACATCAATAATTGAGGAGATCCGGCCTCCCTCTTGCCCTCGTAAACTTAAAAAAACATCCCTCTAAGAAAATGATACGTAAAGACGATGATGAGTAAAAAATTGTTAAAATCCCACAAAAAAGTATAAAAAACCCTTGGGGCCATAGGCTCATCACTATACCACCAAGCCATCCAGCTCGTCAATCGAATTGGGTTTTACTTTGTATATGGATGAATAAGCTTGGTTCCCACTAGGACAAAATTCAAGAACGTACAGTAAGTGCAATGCAACCGAATTGACCATTGACAAAAGACTTAAATAATCTTGAAAAATAAAGTTACTTTAGGCCTATGCTAGTAATAGTTTGGGCTAATTATCACTGACAATTCTTAGACCACACTACTTCAGCTACTACTACTAGCTAAGGCCTACCTAGTATGTGGTGTACAGTATACTTCGAAGAGGCCGATTTTATGTAAACGCATACTGTGTAAATAAATATTTTTTTTTTTCCATTTTTATTTTTCCACTGATAATTATGACATGACATGAACTAGGCCTACTGCATAGTAACTGCTTTCATAAAAATCCTAATCTTGTAGGTCGTACTGTAGTTGGTAGTACTTCTGGCAAAGCCATTATATAGTCTTAAAATAACATTTGGATTGGTAGCTTTACAGTGCAATTCTCACCCTGATTTTTGTTTATATATGCATAATACAAATACTTGCTGTCAATGTATTGTTACTAGTTAGTACAAACTAAAATTCATAGCTAATTATCCCAGTAGAGGATACAGTGGGCCTACTCTAAAGAAAGAAAGACTTGTGTTGTAAAATTCACATGGTTTAAGTTACAGAACAGGAATATTGTGTTAAAATTGTAAAGTCACTTCCTGAAGTTTGTGGTTGAAGTCTCTAATAAAAGTAATTTGAATTATTGTTCCATATGATGACCTCTAACCTAATGCAATGATCAATTTGTTACAATCACAATTTCTGCTTTCCAACAAACATGATGACAATTTTGCAACATCCATTAATGTATAAATTTTTTTGAAGAAAAACAACATTTTGTTACTAACATGTCTATAATTACAAAAATTGAATAAAATTAACAAATTGATTTAATTATATTACATCAAATAAATAATTCATTTATAAGTATAAATATTATATTAATAAATAAATAATTTCTTTTAAAAAAATCTCATAACATACGCCTTCTCACAAACAATTTCTTTAATATAATACAATCATCTTAACTGTTTTTGATTTTTAATGAATTCATTTATTTTCGGTATTCAGTATCTGTTTAAAATTTCTTCTGTGCCTGTAAATTTTATAAATTAAAAAGTTTTCTTATTTTAATACGTTTATTAGAATTCAATTTACTGTGAAAAAGATAACTGTACAATGATGATGAAGTATACCATGAAGTTCCTCCTTTTTTTGCTTAAATAGTGACAATGTTTTTTTTTTAAATTACATTAAATTAATTTGTTATTGTAGTTACCTTGATTGTTATTACTGTATGATTTTGCAATTGAAATGAATGGTTAAAGAATAATGTGTATTTTAAATATTCTCACCCAGTGTTTTTTCAATAACAAATTCAATGTTGATTTTTAGAGCTGCAGACTGGAAGCTTGATGCGCCTGACTGGACAGGGAGGTTAAAGGTCATTGCAAAAGGAAAATCATGTTTTGTAAGGTTAGAAGACAAAACATCAGGTAACATTGATTTATTTATAATTATTAAATACACATTATTTTGAGAAATCTAATATGCATCTAAAGCCTAAAGTATAGACTATATATCAATCTATTGACAAACAAAAGTGTGATGTGTCCATATATGGCAGTGATATGATGTCATCGTATCCATATATGGGTACATCAAATTTATAGTTTGATAGTGTAGCCAGAGCTTGAAGCCTAGTAGTATACTATCAAACAAGTTTGACATAAAAGTGTGATGTGCCCATATATGGCAGTGATATGATGTCATCGTATCCATATATGGGTACATCAAATTTATAGTTTGATAGTGTAGCCAGAGCTTGAAGCCTAGTAGTATACTATCAAACAAGTTTGACATAAAAGTGTGATGTGTCCATATATGGCAGTGATATGATGTCATCGTATCCATATATGGGTACATCAAATTTATAGTTTGATAGTGTAGCCAGAGCTTTAAGCCTAGTAGTATACTATCAAACAAGTTTGACATAAAAGTGGGATGTGTCCATATATGGCAGTGATATGATGTCATCGTATCCATATATGGGTACATCAAATTTATAGTTTGATAGTGTAGCCAGAGCTTTAAGCCTAGTAGTATACTATCAAACAAGTTTGACATAAAAGTGTGATGTGCCCATATATGGCAGTGATATGATGTCATCGTATCCATATATGGGTACATCAAATTTATAGTTTGATAGTGTAGCCAGAGCTTTAAGCCTAGTAGTATACTATCAAACAAGTTTGACATAAAAGTGTGATGTGTCCATATATGGCAGTGATATGATGTCATCGTATCCATATATGGGTACATCAAATTTATAGTTTGATGGTGTAGCCAGAGCTTTAAGCCTAGTAGTATACTATCAAACAAGTTTGACATAAAAGTGGGATGTGCCCATATATGGCAGTGATATGATGTCATCGTATCCATATATGGGTACATCAAATTTATAGTTTGATGGTGTAGCCAGAGCTTTAAGCCTAGTAGTATACTATCAAACAAGTTTGACATAAAAGTGTGATGTGCCCATATATGGCAGTGATATGATGTCATCGTATCCATATATGGGTACATCAAATTTATAGTTTGATAGTGTAGCCAGAGCTTTAAGCCTAGTAGTATACTATCAAACAAGTTTGACATAAAAGTGGGATGTGTCCAAATATGGTACAGTAGTTGGTATGACATCATCATGTCCTTATATGGGCACATCATATTTTTTGTCACATTAAGTTTGATAGTGTAGACAGAACTTGAAATGATTGAATATGAACATTAATACACTTTTGTTTATTAAGGCGAGCTGTTTGCTGAGTGCCCGGTAGATAGTCATCCTGGTGTGGCTGTTGAAGGCGTTATGGATTCTAGTCGATACTTTGTGCTTAGAATTGAGGATGGCAATGGTAGGTAGTGGTGAATGGTATAAAGCCAAAGATGGGGAGGGGCAAGAAAGAGGCGCGTGTTTGTAGGGACTTTCATGTTTGAGAAAATGTCATATTGGATCAATTTTGCAGCATGGCTTAAGTGTAACAATAGTGATTCTGTAGCAGCTAATATGTTGACAGTCCTTGTAGGTATACTGTCATGATATGAGTGCTTTTCCTTAATAAATGGCATGGTATTTCTAGGCCTAGGTCACCTTAACATGATGCTGAAGTCCTTGTAGGGAATAGGTATACTGTCATGATATAAGTGCTTTTCCTTAATAAATGACATGGTATTTCTAGGCCTAGCTCACCTTAACATGATGCTGAAGACAGCTCTGTTTCTTCTGAAAGGAAAATAGCATTGTAAAATAAACTGTTATTCCTATGTTAATTCTAGATTTAAATATTCTTTTTTGACATTGTAGATACTGTAGATTGATTTACAGATTCATAAATAATAGTTACAAGTAATTTACAAATTCTTATCAAGCGAGTCAATTATTATTTCTTAAGTTAACTTCCAAAATGCATTATTATTTTTGTAGGTAGGAAAGCATTTATTGGTGTTGGGTTTGCAGACAGAGGTGACTCTTTTGATTTTAATGTTGCACTCCAAGATCATTTCAAGTAAGGCATTAATATGCATATACATTTTAGGAATACTCTCTGAAGCTCTCTATCTAAACTTTATGTGACAAAAAAAATGTGAAATGCCCATATATGGACACCTTGACTATCACTACCATATTTGGGCACATCACACTTTTTTTGTCAAACTTGTTTGATAGTGTAGACAGAGCTGAGGCTCTTAATATCAGTCTATAAATTGGATTCTGTGCATTGCTGTATCTTAACACTTTGACTGCCAAACACGAAGATCTTCGTTTTTGGAAACACAACGCTTGACTGCCAAAAACGAAGATCTTCGTTTTTCGCGTTTTTTTACGAAATCCGGTAGATAGGTTAATTATTGGTATATACTATAAATATGAACACTATATTCGGTCCGGACCGTCAACTTTTTACAATTTGAAAGTAACTAATCTGGTTACGAACGACTGTCAAAATGGTACCTGTCGAAATAACAAACACCGCGCATCACAGTAGCGCGTAGAGCAATGGCTTGGCGCATTGTGTATCGGTCGCGCGCTAGCTATGCCGCCGAAGCATTACAAAGGTTTTTGTGGATTGACATGTTTGTTGGTTATCTGAATAAAAAATAATGGAGTCATTTTCAATATGAAGTCTTTAATTTTATTATTGTATGTATACCCTAATTGTTTTGGTGTTTTACTGAAAGTGACCGAGTTTCACGCCACAAACTTGTTTTGAAATGGTATGGTTATTATCATCAGTTTACTATCTCCTAGCTAGCTAGGCCTAAGCTAGTAGTACTAGGCTAGCCTAGCCCTAGTCGTAAAACGGTTCCGGACCAACTTTAGGCCTGGTTAACTAGGCCTGGTGTCTTTACTATGTGGATTTTGGCGAAACATTGATGTAAGATTTATGATTTATAAAATGTAATACATTTTTCGATAGTGATAACTTGTTTTTATAGGCCTATCGGTGCCGTGTAAATAACTTTTTCGTTGTTTGTTGATCTCACCGGGCGATATTTTCATATTGTGATGTCTTGCACAAAATCGCGAATATCTCGACTTTCTTGCGCGAAACTACGAAAAATTCAAAAAGTGGGTTACTTTCATTTTACTATTACGATTTACATATTGCGATTTAAAAATCGTTCTTGGTACCATTGTAAAGCTAAAATCTTTATGATTATTTTAGTCTAAATTATATATAAATCAGATCACATACATGGTTTCAATCAGCTTTAATAAAAACATCGAATTGGGCTAAAAACGCTGGCGGTGGCAGTTTCTAACTGGAAAAACCTCTGGCAGTCAAAGTGTTAATCAACATTATTTTGTTTATTAATTTCACCACAAAAAACTGGTATTCTATTAGATATTTGTGATAATAAAAGATACTATTGTTAATTTTGTTTGATAGATGGATTAAACAAGAGAAGAAGATTGAGGATGAACAAAAACAGGCAGCATTAGACCCAGCACCGAAATTGGATTTAGGGTTTAAAGAAGGACAAACGATCACCATCAATATAGGAGGTGGCGCAGTAAGTTAATCAGCACATTAGTAATAGGTTTTCCTTATAAGGGATGAGATGACATGATCTTTTTAAGCTCTGTCTACACTATAAACTTTATGTGACAAAAAAATGTGATGTGCCCATATATGGACATGATGATGTCACTATCATATTTGGGCACACCACTAGTTTTATAGTGTAGACAGAGCTTTACATTAAGGGTTTCTCCCGCCAGGCTAAAGACTGTTTTGATACGCTCTCCATTTAGCTTAATCTTATCTAGCAGCAACCTAAGAAACTTCTTCTTTTGGCCACTCAATAAATTACAATTATGTGTGCCAAAAAAAGTTGATAAAAAGATATTTACATTAGTGTTTAGGGTGGATAGTAAGTTAAAATTAAGGGCAGAAGACCATAAAATTAGCTTGTGGCTTTGGGTGGAATACCATAAAGGGCCAATTTACACAGAACGGTAATCAGTAAGTGGAAAACTGCATTGCTTGTCCCACATAGATTGTGTATCTATCCTAAGCGGAAACCACTCATCGCGTAGTGTGTAAATGGTCATAAGGAATAAAAACATAGATTATGTCATGTCCTTATATGGGCACATCATTTTTTGTCACATTAAGTTTGATAGTGTAGACAGAACTTGAAATGATTGAATATGAACAAGTTTATGACAAAGAAACCCTTTATGTCTGTGTAAATTGGCCTTTAGGCTTTCCCATCATGTACACTGCACAACTAAATACATTGCCGGGAGTCATTACAAAATGGAAAAGCAATCTCGCATGTTTACCCATAAATTTATATTTTGAATCTTAATATTTTTCAGAACAAAAAATCAGCAGCCAGGCCCAGATCGGGTCCTGGAGGAGCACCTGGTCTCTTGCCACCACCACCTGGGGCCAAGGCTGGTTTTATAGCACCACCACCATCTAGGCCTACAGAACAACCCAGTCAACCAGTACCACAGCAGCAGCAACAGCAACAGTTTAACCAACCAGATTTATTAGGTAGGATCTTCATTTCAAGAGTCTTCATTTTCCATATATATATATATCTATTTTCCATTTTCTATATGCTACTTATATACTGTATATGTACAGTATTTGATCCAAATCATGACATCATTAACATAATTATTTTATATGGAAAAAAATTGCAAGATAGCTTTAATGCATACTGTAGTAAGTATAAAGATAGAAAATTTTGCGCGCATTAATTTTGAAGTGATTAAAATTTGCAAAAGTTTGATGCCGCAAATAATTTTCAGGAAATTTTAACACGAGGGTTGCGCATACGATGATGGACGCTATTTTGTTACTACAATACATAACTATGAAAAAAACGTCCTGTAACATTAAGGTCACGGCCATGATGGATTGACGAGACAGTATTTACTTACTTATTTACTTTATTTACATACATAGCGCTGCGCTCCTGATCTTAATTTATGTAATTATTGTCATGCGTTATGCATGATTTCTGGCTTAACAATTAACATGTTGAGAAAAAAAATAAATACCTGCACTTAATGTGTTTTTTCTCATTGTACATTAAATATATTAAATTGTTTGTTAGGAGGATTTGCATCCGCTTTTTCACAACCAAGTAGACCAAACCCAAACATTGACCTTCTTGGGGGAGTAAGTTCAACGACCCAACAACAGAATTCAGATTGGGGCGACTTCACCAGTGCAAACACTCAGTAAGTATTGTTTAGTTTATTAGTTTATTCTGGTTTATTAAAAACAAAGACATGGCAGTACAAAACTGAATTGCGTCCAGTAACATAAACATAAAAAATATATCAAAAACGAGCAAGATTTACAAAAACATCCAATATAAAAATATATATATATATATATATAAAAAATGCATTAAAAAAAATAAAGAATATACAATTACAAATTTACAAAGATATATATCAAAAACGAGCAAAATTACACAACCATCTAATATAAAAATATATATATATACACATAAATTCATGTGTATTGCATCCATCAAATGATCAATGTTTGTCCAATTTAAAATCCTATTTAAATTGTTTATTGGCACTATATAATTCATTAATCCAAGTACAGTTTACAAATATTTTGTCTTCACCTTCCTATTTTAAATTTTATCAGACATGTATTATATTTGTGATATACTGGCCAATTTACACAGATGAGCAGTGATGGTAATAAAAATATAGAATCTATGTTATTTTTTTATGGACATTTACAAAAAGCTTGAACCGAACAGGCCATTTCTACTGATGCTATGGGATGGTTTTTTCGCTTATCGCTACCACTTGGCTGTGTAAATTTTCCTTATTCATTGGTTATTTGGAGTGACCAAGAAAATGTTTCTTCCATCACAATTTGACAGGCCAGTCATTATTATAATATTTATATTATTATCGATATTAATATGTGACAATAAATTACTTTCCATGTACAAAACCGATCTTATAACTATTTTACCACCATTTCTATAATCAGACCAGCTTCCAATACCAATCAAACAGGATGGGTCCAGTTCTGAACTTGTTTCCTAAGCAACGAAGCGGCAAATATTCCGATGGGGCTAAAACGACCGTAGCCTCAGTAAGTAGATCATTCCATTGTAGATTAAAACTGTAACAGGTCGAAGGTTGAATAAAATGAATATTCATGTCAAAGGTTAAAGGTTACAATCATGGTGATTTGCAAATTTCACTAATGACCTTTGATATTTTTGTATAATCTAATTGACATTGAATGTGGGGTTTCTTTGTAATCCTTTTACTTGATGCTAATGAGAAAGTAGTTCAATTATCTTATGAAGTGATATACAATAAAAATAAATGAAGAGGTTTTTTGCAATAAATGATCATGTTAATACTAGTGAAGTGAACCTCTGCTTAAATCCCCTTTATGTACTAGATATGTTCCTAATGCACATAAAATAATATTATATAAATACTGTATGTAGTTTAAGAAGTTTAAGAAAAAAATATTTTAGCTATCGAATATCCAAGTGCTGAGTGTTTCCAACTAAGTGGATAGAATTACAAATAAAGTACATTAGTAGGCACACTGTGACTTGCCTGGACTGACGGAAAAAGGATGATTTTTAAAATGTACTACAATATAGTATGGTTATAATTATATATCAGAAAATCGCACGACTTTCAGGCCTACTGTATCATGTCACATTCATTTTTAATAAGGCCGTTTACTGTAATAGTGTATTATTGACTGGCGTTGTTTATTTTATCAGGAATTGTATAACTATGGCCAGTTTACCAATATGAATTAAACGAATGTGATTATGATGTGAATGCGCATTGTCAATGGGAAAACTTGCTTTGAAAATAAATTACAAAATAGTCTTCTATGGGAGGGAGTTGGATATTTTTGCTTGTGCTTAATTTTTGCTATTGATTTATTTCCATGCTAATTAAGGACGTGCAAAAATATATGACATTATTCATTTTGTAATATTTTTTCATGCTTCAATGATTATTCATGTTTAGCTTTTCTTTCATTGGTTGAGTTATATACGGTACATTAATTTATATCTTTAAACATCCATGTGCATGTGGTTGAAAAGTGTAAAATCTACAGCGGCACAAGAAATGATCATTGAAATGTCGCTATAACAATTATTTTTTATGATCATTTTAAAAACTGAATTGAACAATGTATGTTTTTTGTTGCTTTAAAATATTTCAAATGTACAATAAGTTTCTGTTAAAACATGTTGGTAGTACTGTTCATTATTTTACAAACAGCAATTTCAATAACACTGTAAATACTTAGTAATTGACCTATCCTACATATTAAACTTCCAGGTTAAAAAAGTAACTACATAACATGCCATCAGATGTGTCTAGGTGGTCCACTTGCTTGTGTATTTTTATGTTTCTTTAAAATAAATAATTCATGTTTAAAGTTGAAACATAGTACAGTAGTAGTACAGTATTTAAAATGGCACTTCTTACCTCTATGTTAAAACTTACTAGTTCCCTATCCTAAGCCAAGAACTGACGCAGCTAAACCACTAGATATTCCAGACTGTTTAATATTTTTACATTTTTTGTGCTTGAATATCTAAATAGTATTATAAAAAAACAGCTTTTTTTCCATTTCCCTGTATTGATGAATAACGTTTGATTTGAATTTTTTTTAATTTATTAAAGAATTTGGATTATGAAATTATTTAAGAGAGTAAATTAGTAATTAAAACTAAAGTTTATGTTTTGATTGATATAATATAAACTATTTTATTAAATTATTACAATGTTATATTAATGAAATTCCTAAATACATTTTTTCCAATAGTCATTGACACATGTAAAAATGAATGAAAGTCAGTTTGATCATTGTATTCTACATTGTCATCATGAATGTTGTAAAGGATTTTGTCATGAGTTCAAAATTCATTATAATATAGATATATTTTATGATATACTGAAATGTAGGTCCTTGTAGGTTGTATATAAACTCATTCCACCTGATATACTGATTTGTGTTATTTATTTGTGTATGATAATCTACTAACCAACCGAAGGTAACCGTATCATGTTGGGAAAATGCTGTTTTCTCAATTGAGAACTCTACAGTTTAAGTCAGAGCAAGGCAATCAATCAACAGGACACTGAGCTCGCCTTGCCAAGATAGGAACTCGTAACAGTCCTTTGATCTTATGTCTGGCTGCAACAAATACAGCAGACACTATGTACATATATTTTTTGCGGCACGGTTAAGGGGCTAGAATGAACAGGTAAACCCTTTGATCTCCGGAGCTCAGTATTCTGTTGCCTTGGTCAGAGTAGCCCTCGACACACCTCAGTTTCACTATGCATAGTGTAGTAGTAATATTATCCGGTGGTGCCTGAAAATAATAACAAATACGGTAAACACAGAAAATAAATGACAACAAAACAACCTGTTGTTTATAGAATTCAAATATTTTATTTTGAAACATAAACACATGAATGCATCATAATCATATCCAGGTTTTATAGGCAAAATATTCTAAATACACTGTATACATACAACTATTTAAAGAATACTTTTAAAACATCACATTTGTATTGCTTGTAATACTGTAGTTTGACAAAAAAAAGTGTGATATGCCCAAATATGGCAGTGATATGACATCATCATGTCCATATATGGGCACATCACATAAAATTTGATAGTGTAAACAGAGCTTAATCCAGAGTGTAATGTAAATGTGTGACGGTGAATACAAATTTAACAGACACACCCCTTCTCGACCTCTTGACAAATATGGTATAAAACCATGTACCGTATAACCCCCATAGAACACAACATTGGGCTAACTTCTGGGGGTGAGACTATACCCGAGAAAAACCGGGTTCAGGAAAAAAAGTAAGCATTTCTTTCTGGCTAGAGAGGCCTACAGCCAGACCAAGTCAATACTGGGACTATACCCGGGGATATGCCAGTTTGTGAAATAAGACTGGGATTATATCCGAAGATATACAGTAATATACAGTTTTGCAATTGAATTCAATAAAGGTGCAGCTTCGTATTTGAATAAATGCTTTAGTGCTGGGAAAAAATCGTTAATTATTTAAAATAGAAATCTTTCAATTTGTGACATTCTAGGACGTTAAATTACGCATTTGTAGGATCGTGTTTCCGCAGCCAAAACTAAATTATTATCGGTTAATTTTTTAAGGAATCAGGTAATTAATTAAACAATAAAGTGCGGATGATCAGTAATTACCAAACAACCAGGTGCCCAATCACAACGAAACAATTTTTCCTTTAGGTAATATGTTAAAAAATATCGCATTCATCCAATAATTCATTAATTATAAATTTTTCTCAAATGGAATTGCTTAAACCCTGTTTATCGGTTAATTATCGGTTAATTTTTAGCTGCGGAAACACGGCCTAAGAAAAGGTTCCAATATGTCCATGATAAATCTAGAGTCAACCAAATTGTGTTGGACAACTTTACAAACATTGCTAAAAAAATTGACAGCTGCCTGGCCAGAAAAAAATACTTTTTCAAACACGATTCTGGTGCAAAATATAACTTATGTGATAAAAACAAATGGTATCTGATGCATCTTATTCAAGTATTAGTACACTGGTTACTGTAGATTCGTAAACTACAAATCTATGTCATGTTGCCTTTTGCTGTTTGCATTGAAACACGATGACTTATATACCGCCCTCGATTTGCAGTAATATACAGCCCAATACAAACGCCTACCATCATAATCATTATAATAAAAAATGTGTACACTGTAACATTAACAAGAATCGGTTCGTCCATTTGCCTTAGGTGGAGCTCTGCTTGGTGGAGGCCTGGATTCAGTTCTAGCGCGTGACGAAAATGACTGGATGCTTCGCTGACGTTACCCATTGCCATATGTATTTCACCGAGTGTGTAGTGTTGCAACCAAACGTTACGATCTGATCCTTTGCACGATTTCAGTTCTAACGACTGTTGCGCTATTGTATACGATGAATTCAGATAGTTAAGGTTGTAAAAGACACGTGCCAAGTTTAAAAGAATATCAGGATTCTGTGGGGAAACATATAGTGCTTTCCTAAAACATTCTATGGCAAATCTCGTATTTCCTTTTATTCTCCAAAAATTACCTACTTGGTTTAAAACTGAAAGAGAATCTGGATTCTGCAAAAAATAAAAACATTAACAAAAAGTGAGACTTTAATTGATAGAGAATGAGAAAAATAAAAAAATAAGCTACATCAAATTGGTGGTCAAAAGTGGGAAATATATAACAATTTTACCATGGTTATGTGCTGTACTATGTTTGTCAAAAGTAAATGATTTAGTGTTTTTCTTTGTTCTTACACGTACAGTAATTTATAATTCATACAGCCAGCAATATCTTCTTATATCATGGAAGAGTGTGTAATAAATATATATATTCCCTACTTAATGTCATAAATAATTTATTGTTGTTAATCGGACCATCATATGTTAAAAGGCTGACTGTTTGTTGTTTTGCCGTTTTACCTACAATATAAACAAAATTTGATGCCAGGGTGGTTCCAAGTTTTCTTAAACAATGCGGGGCTAACATATACGGTAATATTTTTGTTCTTGTAATCTTTTTCTTTCATTTATCATATATATCATTGTTATTTTGCCAATATTGAAATTAATAATAAATGTTCTTGAAATGAAATATAAAAATAGATATTAAGGGCCCAGTTATTGTTATAACTGAATAAATGTGCATGAAGGAATGAATGAATGAAGTAGTTTGTAATTTCACCTGTGGATACTACAGTACATAGATTTTAGTTGACGCAGGCATCCAATCTGAAGCCGATTTTCCTCTAGGCGAATTTGTTCACACGAATCAAAAGCGCCAGCTTATACGCATGCGTATTCATGTTTCTATCTTCCAAATCCATCTCTGCGCATGCGTATAACCTGACACTTTCGATTCATGCGAACAAATTCGCCTAGTTGAAAATAAGCTTTAGAAATGAAGCCTGTTTATAACTTTGTTTGCAGTAACTAATGTATTGGAATCTCATTACAGTACTCTTAACTTGCTGACACCCTAAGCTTCTTAAAAACCTATCCTTGAACTATTATTACTAAAGTAGTTCCATAAAATAAACTAAATTCCAGAAAATAACTAACATTTGTGATTAATTCCCTCAAATTTTTTTCTAAAGTGTTAACATCAATTTCTTCTCCTTCGGTTTTTTTGAAAATCATAGCAACATCTGGCTCGGGACTCGCTACATGGCTATTACGTTTTACTATTCCATCCAGGTGATCAACTTCTGTCGTGTTAGTGTGCGGTGTGCAAAATAAAGGGTCATCAGGTTCCTGAAAAATTCTGAAAAATAGATCAATTTAACAACATTAAATTAAATAAAGGTAAAGGAAATGTGAAATGCTTGAGTAGAAGTAGAACGTTTTTTTTGTTATCATGTTTTACTTCAAAACAGGAAATATACTCTGAATTATATAAAACAATTATCTTTTCCTGTTGCAATAAGACACATATGGACGGGTTGAATATACATTACACTGTAAAACGGTACTAACTACTATATTACCTACTTATACTACAGTACTAGTAAGTAAGTAATTTATATACACTTTAATTCTTATGGCAATCTGTTGGATTTAAAACTTATTTAATATAATTATTATTAAAGTTGGAGATACAAACAAAGTAGTTAAAACTAATTTAATTAATAAATAAATAGTTAATTTATACACTATTATATTTTAGATAATATAATATTTAATAAAAAATTACACAAACAGGAATTTAATTTAGAACATCTGAAATAAAAATAGAAAAGAAACGGCCAAAACAAAAGACACATTATTACTTATTGCGCTCGTGTGTCTCTTCACATGATACACATTCAGCCCGTTCAGTCGCCTCACCAAACCCATATTTCTGGGCCAAGATACTCAAAACGGGGTCCTCACTGTTTACGCTCATCGGGGCTTCGTCAGTCACAGGCTCGACAAGTGCCACACCATCTCGATTTACTAATCTCCAGTGAGTCGCAGATCTTGTATTTGTTGATATTATTGAGGAAGAAAGAATATAAAGAGCTAAGTAAGTAACGCAAGGGAGATCACATCCCATGGTTGATGTTTTTCACAACCTATTTTACACCATAAAACACTGTTTACAAAAAACAACAACTATACTCCAACGAATCAATACTTGAACTATGACCACTGACCTGGAGATAATTACATACCAGGTCATTTTCTATTTCCTTTTATGGATAGACTAGATTGTGAATAGATCTGAATTTATGACAGAAGAACAAATAAGGGAAACAATAGAAATGACCAGGCATTTTCCAAAATAATGTGGATTAATCGTTGGGGGACAATGAATGCAACGTTTAAATTAAAATTGGGGGAAATTACTTAGTCTAGTATTAGAATTTTATAAATTTAATTTTATACCTCCCGTGGTAATAATATTATACTGACTGTATGTAAGCTATCATTTCAATTAAAAAAACAACAAAAAACAAAAAATATGAAGAAAAAAAAGATTAGAATAAATAATCAAAAGAAAAAAAAATGCTTTATAAAAGAATTATATGGATAATAATAAACGTTGGACATCGGAACTTGTATTTAATAAACAAATTTGTTTATTTTAATTTATTTTTGGCAGACATTTGGATTTACAGAAGGATTATACTTGTAAGGTATAAAGAAAAAAATAATAATTTAAAAGTTATTGTTTTGGTGTAAATGCGGGAGGTAAGTGAACACAAAAGTTGATACTGGTCCACGTTGGCTGTATCTGATTGGCTTATGGAGATAAAGCGCCATTATACTCATGCGAAATATAGTTCATTTTATTTGTAAATGTACACTCATGAGTCATATTGTAATATTTTATTATAATACAAAAAAAAATTCGAGTTGCAAAACAACTTTTTAAATTCTGTATTTTAAAAGAAAAACTCAATTAATATTCAGACCCAAATTACGGCCTCATTACATTTGACATCATTAACAATATCCTTCCTCTGAAACTCTGGGTCAAGCATGGCGGTGGGAGTATTTTTGGTGTTAGTCTCTGCTCTTGGGCTACTTTCCACTGTTCAAGGCAGTGGAAAAACTCTAATTTTGTTAGATTCTATGGCAATAAAGGAGTCTCATTCCATCTTCTTTAAATCGTTACAAGGTGGGTAATATTTACAATCATTTTACCGTGTTTACGCTGAGGGCCGGTAGCCCTCTAACGAATCAACAACAATGCAACGTCACCAAACTTCAACCAGGGCCGGCGCGGCCCAGAATGTGGTCCTTCCCCTTTTGAAGGATAACCTACACAGGCCGGCCTAGCCTAGCTAGTTCTATGAATTTAAATAGTGACTTAAGCTACAGTAAATACTATATAATAAGCTTATACTAATACTTACGAGCTAGAATTTTTAACCTGTATTTTTCTTAATTTTTTCCAGCATTCTTTTTTATTGTTAAAATAAATCATATTCATGTGACTCTTCATGCTTCACCAGGCCCAGTCCTCATCCTGGCATATGGATATGGCCCAAGCCTGCTAATCTGAATAAAAACTAAAAATGAGGCTTCACCTATGTATGAAAGATAACAATTTAAGAGAAAAAAATCAAATGCTGTTCTAAATTATAATTTAAATATGTGGTTAAATATTTTTCTTTCTATAATTTCAGATAGAGGTTATGAGCTGACTTTTAAAACTGCTGATGATTCTAATTTAAAACTCACCAGCTATGGAGAGTATCTTTATGAGCATCTTGTTCTATTTTGCCCTTCAGTTGAAGGTACAGTACACAGCATACAGACGAATTACTGCACCAAACTACACCGAACCCAATGAACCACACAGTGAACTATAGTAAACACATGGCTTTACTCACCATCATCTTGTTCTAGAAGGGTGGTTGTTTAGATTTTGAGGTTCAAGGCCCGAACTCTTAATATAGGGTGATTGTCGTAAGCATGACTCCTTGTATGATGCGGTTCATTGGGGTACGGTGTGTTTCATCATTGGGGTTTGATGTAGTTCATATAGCGTTTGACGTGATTGTGGACTGCTGTACATGAGAATTGAGATAGGCTATTTTAATTGTATTTGTTTTATTATAATAAATTTAGAATGATACTACCATTAACTTATTCTATTATAATATATCAATGGTATTCTGACATTTAATGCTGTTGACTTTTTTCTTATAGAATTTGGAGGCAGCATTGGAGAAGAATCAGTTTTAGATTTTATTGATGGCGGTGGAAATGTGTTAATCGCTGCTGGCTCAAGTATAGGTATAGGTTTTGTTACTATAACATGGAACTACTCTTAGATAGTGGGCCATTGCATTTTCATTAACATACCCATATATGGACACAATGACATATCACTACCATGTTTGGGCACATCACACTTTTTTTTTGTAAAACTAGTTTGATACTGTAGACAGAGCTTTAGTATAAGGCTTTGTTTCCCACAATTTGTGCACCATTTACAGTACCTTCCCTGCTTCAAAAATTCTGAAAACAGAAAACAATCACATTTGAAAACCATTACCACTATAAACATAATCAAAACTGTAGATCAATTTTATTCACAATCACAATATTTGTTTTTAATATATTTATTATTTCTTAATCATCTCTGTACAGGTGAACCCATAAGGGAAATTGGAAGTAATTGTGGTGTTGAATTTGATGAAGAAAATACCGCTGTAATAGATCATCTAAACTTTGATGTGAAAGATGAGGGAATGGTAAGTGTCTTTGGTATCCTTTTTTGTGACTTAAATTATTAGGCAAGATTTGGACCCAAGACCCTGGGATTATGAGACAGTCATCAAGAACCACAAAGAGGTTGACTATATTCTACATACATTGACATTAAGTACCTGCGAGTGGCCGAGTAGTTAAGACAGTGGAACCATAATTCTGTAGCTATACCATTGGAAAGGGTTCAAGGCTCACTTGCTCCAAGGTTCTGGTGGTAGAACGAGTCTTCTTGGATAATGACTATAAACTGTAGGTCCTGTGTACACATCTAGCTCATGTGCACTTTAAAGAACTTAGTACATCTTTCAAAACAAGTAGGGAGTTACCCCAGTGTACTAGTACATCACAGCCACTGATCGTGACTGGGCCCTCTGGGAGACCAGTCTTTTACTAAAGAGGTCACCCGGTATAAATAAAATATTTAAATGTAAGTAAGCAATTGCAAAAAAAATATATATATGTAAAGCATTTCAATTCTAATCGTATATGTTTTTCTTTATATTTCTAGCACACATTGATTGTAGCAGATCCAGCTAATATTATTGATTCTAAAATCATTGTAGGAGATAGGAAGTTAAATCCAATTTTATTTAAGGGTGTTGGGTAAGTAAACCAGTCACCAACAAATACTGTAGTTGTTGATTAAATTCCTTTCACGACTAATCTAGTGTTGAAGACAATATGCACAATTATAAACAAGGGTATATGGCTCTGTCTACACTATCAAACTTTATGTAACCATTGTACCCATATATGGACATGATGTTGTCATATCACTACTATATTTGAGTAAATCACACTAGTTTAATAGTGTAGGCATAGCTTTTTTTCTGTCACATAAAAGAGCTTTAGGATAAATAAGATTTCATGGCCATGGGAAATAGGTTACATTGCTGCCCATTTGTAATGTCTCGCATTTATTTTTGGTGTTCTCGAGAAAAAAATATGAGATATGACCATGTGTAGTCCCATACCCATCAAGTATAAACCACTAATTTTTTTAGATGGTCTTTGGATACTGTAAAACCTTGAAAAGAAGCCTACTGGGCTTCTGTTTAATGTTTTATTGTATCCAAGTATATTCCCATCACTTACTCCAAATGTTGTATCTTTTCTATCTCAGTTCGTACAATGCTTTGTTTATCTAAATTATTTCCCCTTTTTTATACCATGTTCAAGTACCCTTCATTGATATATATTCAAATGTAAAATTGTTTAATTTCTAGAATGACTGCTGACCCAGAGAATCCACTTGTTATGGATATTTTACACGGAACATCATCATCATACTCCCATAACCCCAACGATGATGTTACCGAATATCCACATGCTGTCGGTAAGAACACTCAGTTCATCACAGCGCTGCAGGCACGTAACAATGCCCGTGTCATGTTTTCTGGTTCCTTGGATTTCTTCAGTGATGCCTACTTCCAGTCGGCTGTGCAAAAAGCACTTCAAGGCTCTCAGAAGTAAGTACATTGCACGTTAAAGAAGGCAGTACACTCTTAAGCTCTGTCCACACTATCAAACTTATGTGACAAAAGAAATGTGATGTTCCCATATATAGACATGATGACATATCACTACCATATTTGGGCACATCACAATTGCTTGTCAAACTAGTTTTATTGTATTGCTCAAGCTTTAGAAAAGAGTAGGAGATTGTCTTGTAGTGTACTGCAATTAAATTCACCACCAGGAGGACCCTACTGGAGACAAGTCGAAGCTCTGTCTACACTATCAAACTAGTTTGACAAAACAATGTATGATGTGCCTAAAAATGGTAGTGATATGACAAATATTCTGCTTTAAAGTGTACTTCTACTTTCTTGAACTGTACTGTTTACTCTGATTCTGTTTTGTATTTTAGGTTTGCTAAATCTGGCAACCAAGATCTAGCATTTGCCCTATCTCAGTGGGTATTTAAAGAGAAGGGTGTTCTGCGTGTCACCGGTGTTACTCATCACATTGTGGGAGAAAAGACACCCCCAGCAGCCTACACAATTGAAGATCAAGTGGTAAGGATTATATTTGTATGCTTCTGTGTTTATTAGTGTAAATTATTTTATTTAAAATAGAAATAAGCTTTTGGGCTATCCTGGAAAATCTTTTATAATGTATTTATTTGTAATGTAATGTCAGTAAATTATGTTATCACTTTGTATGTATTTTTATGATGAATTTCCTTATAAATTCATCATCCTATTAACATGATGGTACTCATTTTGATGTACCTTGTTTAATAGTTATGCATGGTTTACTTTTAACTATCTAGCTCAGAGAGATCGGTAAATGATTTTCAAATTTTTTGAGAAGCTTTCTTATTTAGTAAATTAAAATAAAACATGGAACTCGCCTAACAAGTGAGCTCCACTGTTAAATTTGCCTTCACTGAATAAGAAACCTTTTCAACAAATATTTTGCAAATGAGATACTAATATTCAAATATTGATTATCATATCATTTATTTTGGCAAATTTCAAATACAGTAAAACAGTAAATGAGGCAGAATCATCTAAAATGTATAAATAACAAGGCCATATACATGGATGGCCCAGTTGCGTGTTCAAATTTGAGTTGTTTACCGACCGACCGACATAGTAAGCTAAAAATAACCGTCGATGGCAACACAATTTTGTAATTTTACAGTCTTTATAATTAACTCACTAACCATCCTTAAAATAAACTGCTATATCATGAATCGCTAGTAATGGTCTTGTACAGGAGCTTGCAATAAGTGTAATGTGAATGATCTTGTTTTTATTTTAGGAATATGGTATCTCAATTGAGCAGCTTGTTTCTGGAAAGTGGAAAGCTTTTGATGCTAACGATGTACAACTTGAATTTGTCCGTATTGATCCATTCGTTCGCTCCAAGCTCAAAGGCAAAAGTATGTAATCAATGTTATATTCGTTTTTAGATTAAAATAAGTCACTGTAATAACAATTATTATGAAGGTATATCATGGTCATATCTCCTAGTTTCTTAGTCTATTGACACAATTCACAATTAAAATAACAATAGGCACCAAAAGCGGGTGCTTGTAAAATTTACACACAGACCAGAGAACATTTAGGAACAAAGACACAAACAAATCTAAATAAAATATTTACATAATCAAACACAACCCGTCCGCACCTCCGAAAGAGTGTCACCTTGTTGACACTCTCTTTCCAACACGATAAAATTTGGCCATCGAAAACTACCAGTGGTTGGTTGAACCTTTTATTTCTCTGAGTTTATTCACCCAGATTGCATTTTTTCAAGCCCAAACTAACACTACACAACTGAAGCTGTTTCAACAGCCCACCTGTAAAAGGAAGACTCTTGGATGTGCGATTGTTTGTTAGTATACACACATTTAGCCTGTTTATTGATTGTTAAATTGATTGTTATCCGTAGATGGACGATTTTCTTCAAAATTTAAACTTCCTGACGTTTATGGCGTGTTCCAGTTTAAAGTTGATTACAATAGAATTGGCTATACACATTTGTACAGTACTACACAGGTGAGAGTTTGTGAATAATTTATTCCTCATGTGTTTGAAAATGATTTGAATTTGAAAGGAGTCCATGTTGCCTTTTTGGTAAACAGGCTCATAACCAGAATTAATAATAATATATCTTTATAGAAATTATTGCACATTCACATTATTACCCCGGTCATGTCAAACACGTTGGAAACATACTCCCATAATGCAGCTAGTAATCAGCACAAACTTTTGTCTTGATTAAACCGGATACCCATTTATACACCTGGGTGGAGAGAGGCAACATAAGTGTCTTGCCTGATACAAGCAATGCAGGGGGTGTTGGATTCGAACTCACAATCAGTTATCCCACGTCCAACACACTGCACCACATGCCCTTAGAGTGTATATGTGACATTGTTGAATGCATGGGAGAGTCCTAAGAGTCAATACAATATGACTATGTCTGTAATGTTACTGTATATGAATTTAAAGGCAATCTAACAACAGGACACTCGAGCTCGCCTTGCCAAGATAGGAACTCATAACAGTCCTTTGATCTTATGTCTGGCTGCGACATATACCAACAATACTATGTACATGTTTTCCACGTTGTTTGTTAAGGGGCATGGAACTGATCGTGTTGCAACCACAGATAAACCCTTTAGTCTCTCGAGCAAAGCATCCTGTTGTTAGATTTCTTCGGTTTCACTGAAAAGGATTTTTTTCACATGCTTTTAATTGGTATAAGACCTTTATAAATTTTCCACACACCTTCATAAATCCATGTTGTTGAAATATTTTTAGTACAATAACTTTTGTTTTGTTTTACTAGGTGTCTGTTCGACCATTTGAGCATACTCAGTTTGAGCGTTTTATCCCGTCAGCATACCCATACTATACTAGTGCATTTTCTATGATGGTTGGTCTATTCCTATTCAGCCTTGTATTTCTACACCACAAGGAAGAAACAAAAGACAAAAAGGAGTAGATAGTTTTTTTTCTTTTACAAATGCATATTTTTTTTCTCAACTTTATTCTTCGTTTCTTTTTTTTTTTTGGAAGACAATTTCCTTTTTAATTTTATTCCTGTCTTTCTAACCACTTGAAATTTAAAATAAATTGCTTCGTAAATGTATTTAGTTCTGGACATTCTGTATTTAATCATGGAAGGAATCCATTAAAATGTTATACCAATCCCGTCAATGTTATTAATTCAGCCAGAAAAAAAAGTCCTACTTAAATATTTAAACTGGTGAAATTTTTATTAAAAAGTTCAATTTGTAAAACATGCTGTAATAAATTGTATAGTGTGAAAACACTAAATAAAAGAGATAGGGAACAATTTGTTTCTTACAAGTAATTGTGTTTTATTGTGTCATGGTTATATTGTTTATGATGTAAGTAAGTGGAAGTGGGCTGGACAGTAGGAAAACAGACAATAGATGGACTTTGCTAATGACATCATGGAGACCTATAGATGGGAGCAGAAATAGAGGAATACAAAGAGTGAGATGGCGAGATGAAATAGGGGGTATTGGGGAACAGTGCAGTGGCAAGGAGCAGCTAGAGATCGTTCACTATGGCAGGAACATGCTGAGGCTTTCGTCCAACAGTGGACTGACGACGGCTAATGATATATTGTTTATGTCATCCAAGCCTGGTGTCCGCGGGAGTTCGAAGATTCAAATAAACCCACTTTAAGCGCCCTTATGTGCTTATCACGATTTTTGTCCCTTTAATGGAAAAAGATATAAGATAAACAAATAAGAGTGTATTGTACCTTATATTAAATCACCAATGTCTACTATCTGATGTGCGCGCTCTTTCCTGGCTCTTTCTCCAAGTCATGCAGATAATCATTCACTCGATACAAAATAAGCCTTACCAAATTTCCCTAGAAAGAATATTATTATCTATATAAACAGGACTGGATTAAAGATCTGTCTATACGTATCCGGATATTCACCCCCTGGACATTTACCCCCCGGACAACTACCCCCCGGACAACCACCACCTGGACCACTACCCCCTTAGGACAACTACCCCTTTAGGACAACTACCCCCCGGACAAATACCCCCCGGACAACTACCTCCTGGACAACTACCCCCCGGACAATTACCCCCTAGGAACAATTACCCCCCGGACAATTACCCCCCGGACAATTACCACCCAGAAAACTATCCCTTTAGAACACCCTAACCACCCAGACCATTCAACAACCTGACTCTGCAACAGTGTATAATAGGAATTAATAACTATATTTTAATGACGAATTACTATTCATTATTGTAAACAAAAGTAAAAGATTGAACATAAATATAGCCTGGTATAAACTGAAGATTGTCACACATGATCATAGGATAGTCGAACGTATTATATAGTACTCCCTGTATTTACTGTAAAGACTGGGTTCGCTAATAATAATAATAATTTTTGCGTCAGGACAATGCTTCGATAACCACTGGTCTTAAAAGAATTAATTTTTGTCTCAAATTTGTCATATATGTATTTTTGTACACTTGAAGAATAATATCACTTTTGATATTTGACCTCAATGTTCACTCACCGAATAAACGTCGATCTTTAAATAAATTCCCCTCAAATAAACGGTGACCATGTCACTCCCATGAAACATCATATGGAATAATCGGCGTCTATTTCCATTAGATTATACCCCTCCCATTGAATAAACAACTTTCTTCCAATAAATGTCCACCTAAAAACCACCTAAACAATAAACAGCCCAGGCCGTTTTTTCAATAAATACGGTACTTTAAATCTAGCACATCTAGGGTCTAGCGTGCTGTTAAACAGAATAATCGGTTAAAAAGGGGTGTTTCGAAACTAGAGACCCGAGACCAGAGACCAGAGACCCGAGACCCAATACGAAAAGGGAGACCTAAATATACGAAAAGGGAGACCCACGTACGAAAAGGGAGACCCCACTATACGAAAAGGGAGACCCCACTATACGAAAAGGGAGACCCCACTATACGAAAAGGGAGACCCTAATATACGAAAAGGGAGACCTAAATATACGAAAAGGGAGACCCAATTATACGAAAGGGAGACCCAAATATACAAAATGGGAAACCCAAATATACGAAAAGGGAGACCCACTATAAGAAAAGGGAGACCCACTATAAGAAAAGGGAGACCCCACTATACGAAAAGAGAGACCACACTATACGAAAAGGGAGACCCTAATATACGAAAAGGGAGACCCAAATATAGGTCTCCCTTTTCGTATTGGGTCTCGTGTCAGGTCTCTGGTCTCGGGTCTCTAGTTTCGAAACACCCGTTAAAAACAGATGATTTCATTTTTACAGAAACCGGTCCTATATATTTGTCTACTTTTGGATGGGGGGGGGGGTAGTTGACCGGGGGGTAGTTGACCGGGGGGTAGTTGACCGGGGGGTAGTTGACCGAGGGGTAGTTGACCGGGGGGTAGTTATCCTAAGGGGGTAGTTGTCCTAAGGGGGTGGTTGTCCGGGGGGTAGTTGTCCGGGGGGTTGTTATCCTAAGGGGGTAGTTGTCCTAAGGGGGTAGTTGTCCGGGGGGTAGTTGTCCGGGGGGTAGTTGTCCTAAGGGGGTAGTTGTCCGGGTGGTAAACATCCGGGGGGTAACTGTCTAGGGGGTAGGTGTCCTAGAACCCTGTCTATACTATCAAACTAGTTTGACAACAAAAGTGTGATGTGCCCAAATATGGTAGTGATATGACATCATCATGTCCATATATGGGCACATTAACATTTTTTGTCACACAAAGTTTGATAGTGTAAACAGAGCTTTATAAATGAAATAAAAGATCTGCTCTAATCAGTCTTTGTTATAAACCCTCTGTCAATAAGAAAAATAAGCCATTGATTTTTAATGTGTACTTATTCATCATGTCAGTGTCAACATTCTGATGCCATTGCTGTTGATAGAAAACAATTAAATGCACAGGGTATGCTATATATCTTTTTTATTCCATATTGAAAAAAATGGTATGAGTAGAAAAAATACTTATATTTCGTCATGAAATTAGAATTCCAATTTTGCATACATTATTAATTTTATTATTCATTTTTAATATTCATTATTTATGAAAAAAATGAAATGATATGTATTCTGTCGTAATATTAGTATTCATGAATGTTGTGTTACCCAACACCACCACCTGTAGTTCGGATTTCCCAATTTCCGGTATTTTACACGACCATGAAAATGGAATTTCCACAGCAAGCACCGAATAGAGTACACTGTACGTGACGTGTGTAATAAAGTTGACGTTTATATTTCACAAAAGAGTCAATTTCTAAACACTATATAGAAACACACTTTCGTTGAAATACTGAAACGGTTATATGTACGACACTGCTCAATTTCTTTAAGGTAATATATACATATGTCAATACTTTATTTGAAAATACTGTACTTCTTTAGACTAATTATAGCTAGGCCTAGGCCAAGTTGCTCTAGCAAGGAGGTGTCGGGCGTGATGTGAAAAGCACGTGGTGAATACCATCACAAAAGTGGTCCCAGAATGCCCATTCGTTGATAAACATGGGCCTACAGGCTATCTATAGACTTATTAACTATACCTTATTAGGCCTAGCCTCTAGACAGACTTGTTTGTTTATAATAATGTGTTTGTGTGTTTAATTAGTTTGTGCAGGGAGTTTACAACTCCCTGGTTTGTGTGATGTAATCTGCAAATTTGTTTTTGTCAGACATGTATTTTTTTATAAAAGAGGGTTGGCGGGGCCGGGGGCGGCCGGGGAGGAGGTTGAGGTCCTTATTTTTGCTTGATGAAAAAATGACGCACATGTAGTCGACCCCTCCATTTTGTCTTCAAATTCACCCTACTCTCATCTTGTACAGTAATACATTGATTCTATTTTGTCCATCAGTTGTCACGCGTGCATTTGAAGATGTTTTATGATGACGACGATGATACAATTCTGCCATTTCTGTCTCTCGGACCGTATTTGATGAGACGAAAAATACAAGAAGAAATGAACAAGAAAGAAGTAGGCCGAGTTTATATTCTAGTTTTAATTAGTTTACTTTTAGCTTAAATCATAATGTAGCAGTTCCGCAACCAAGATAATTAAAGTGGTGCAGTATTCCCCCTGTGTGGGTCACAGGGTTGTCAAAAGTCTCTGTTAAAAAGTGGTCATGGTGAAACCTTACCTGTACGAATTTTACTGGTGGCTGTGTCCGGTGTAGTATTTTGAATACATGTTTGTTATTAAGGGCCTGTTTCTATAGAGCAGAGAATACGGTTTTGAATACCGTTCTTTTCAAGAACCGTTTTTTCTTGCCAGCAGAAATGGGTCCCCACAAAAAACCACAAAAAAGAACCGATCTTAAAAACGGTTTCAAAAACCCCAATTGATTGCGGTCTCGATCGCAAAGAACCGTTCTGAAACCGGTTTCCGCGGAGCAATTTTTAGCTGCAACACAATCGCGGTCTCAATTTGACCCCAAAAACTGAACTCTGCAGTCTGCTGCACTGGGATGATTGCGGTCATCTCGCAGTCAAACTCGCGCGATAGGACCTAGGCCTAAGTCATTTTTATTTCTCTAGATAGTGAGTATTTTATTTAACTAAAAAATGTTGACCGATGCCATTACGAGGTTCGTAAAAAATATGTGAAGGAAAGAAGATGAGGGGACTTGTCGGGAGTCGGAAGAAAGACTCACGTATAGGCCTACATGTTTTTAAGAATATTGTAAAGCGTGTGAAAAATAGACGAGTTCAACTTGACAATATCAGAGGGTGCGACGTACCTATACTTTAACCAAGGACCACAATAACGTTTCAGGTAATAATTCCCCTTCTATGATGAAATGGATGCTATTTCTTGGGGATCGCGCTATGCGAAAAAAAGTAAACATGACCTCGATCAAATCGCGCTTCCGCCTAACGAACTGCATTGTGGTGTATATAATGACGTCATTCATAACGAACGCACATGGACGGAACCGGTTTTATTGGAGTAAAAATTGAGCTGCAACGCGATCTTTATTTATTAAACAACAGCCGAAACCGGTTTCCAAAAAACCGTTCTTTTTTTATTTTTCAATAGAAACAGGCCCTAAGTGTTTTATAATAATAGTCCTCAAATGAAATACAATATCCCACAAACGACTGAAAAAATGTAAACGCTATAGTGCTGCCATGAGTCTTTATGATCAGAGTTCATCTATCAGTATTATTTTATTTCTTGGTCCCTTTTAGTTAGATAAACCATGGAGGAAAAAATAATAATAATAAATTAATAATAATAAACAAAACAATCTCAAATAATTATCATTATACACTCAGGAAGAAGAAGCATCAACGAGCAGGAAGATGAAGAATAAGCCGACTGATTCTATTGTAATTAAAGTTGGTGTGTCAATGGGGAGATTCTTTAATAAAAAGGAGCTGAGTGATGTCAAGTTAAAGGTAAGTATATGCATTAGTTCTCCAGTAAGTTAAACAATAACAATGTATTTAAGAACACTCACTTCGTTGCTTAACAAAACGTTAATAAATTCCATTTTATGCCAGACTAAAAATGATTGTGGTCACAGTAGCGAGCTTCCGTGTCGATACTGTAGATGAAAGAGAAGGAATGAATGGAACAACGGTTGAATTATTGTCCATTAAGGTACCCTTATATCGACATGTAACTCAACTGTGTCGACGTAAGCGCTCCAAGCAACTGAACGCAACTGACAGGCACACAAAAAATGTCAACATAAGCTTAGTTGCTTTCTGTCGCCCATGTTCTACTTTTCCGGAACTGAAAACTTTGAATCGAGTCACGTGCAGTGTAGGTAACCGCGACCAGTTTGATTTTACCAAAAAAAACGTTCACGCATACTGATTCCTCTATACAACTACATTGCGCTGTAAGTTAACCACAATTAGTTACAATCAGTTCCAGTGTCGGCATAAGCACTTGCACACTGGTTCCTTTCAGTTGAGTTCCATGTGGACATAAAGGGCCCCTTAAGTCAAAGTGATTTATTATGATTATTTAATATGTATTGCATACCACTTAAAAGAATGATTCTATTGTATCTGGATAAGTAGTAGCAAGAGCGATATTCAGTAGACCTTAACTCCCAATGTTTCTCATAATGTATTGTATGTATTTTTTAAAGGTTGGTGATAAAGTCTTTGATGCACACAAGATAGTTGTAGTGTCTGCAAGCGACGTCTTTGAAGCAATGCTGATGAATGAAAAATGGCAGGAGGCAAGCAAGCAAGAGATTGAACTGCAAGATGACAACGCTGAAGACTTTGCAATGGTTCTTAAGTTCCTTTACACTGGAAGGATATGTCTTCACATCAAAAAGATCATGTCTGTGTATCACATAGCTGATAAATACAATCTAAAAGTACTAAAGCTGGCTCTATGCAAATTCCTTCATAAATTTGTGACTCAACGTAAGCAGCAGGGAAAACTCACCTGCCCAGAAGCCATTGCAATTTGCAACGCATTTGAATCCGACACGCTGATGCATCCTGGGTTGAAATCTGTCATACAGTGGATTGGAACAAATTTCAACAATTTCATAAAGAGTAGTGAATGGGAAAGCCTTCCGAGAAGAACCATTCTGATGATTCTGCAAAAAGATGAAATTGGTGACAATGAGCAGAAGATCTTCGCAGCAGCAAAGAGGTGGTTGCAGTACGATGACTCGCGTACTGAAACACCAGAACTCATCTTCGAAGTACTGCAGCACGTTCGACTGACGATTCTCTCTGCGAGGGACTTGTATACTATAGAAAACGACCCTATCGTAATAAGATGCCCTCAGATGGTGAAACTTGTTTCCGACACTATACGGCGAAAGTTTTATGAAGGTGTGCCCAACTTTATAGGTGAAAGTGTAAAACCAAAATGGCTGAAGCGTCGTGAAAGAAATTACTCCAACCCCCCCTCATGCGAAGTGTCATTCTCTTATGGCTGTTACTATGGTGATGATGATGACTACTTTGATGATGAAGACGAAGACTACTCCGATAACGAATGGTAATAGGCCTAGTTAGTAGACTGCTACCAAATTATCCTACCATAGTGATTGCACTATAACGACTCCCAATAATGTCCATGCAGTATCATACCCAAATTCTGTAATACAGTGTTAAATGTGACATCTGTATCATAGGCCCTAACCTTAACATGCTGTAATACAGGTATCATATGTGATACCGTATGTCACTGTATTACAGAATTTGCATATGATACAGGATGTATTATCCCGAATACAGAGAATCGATGAAATATTGCCTTTTGTTGTTACGTTATACTCTTTGTACATAGCCTACTTAAAATGCTATGTAAGTATCTTTTAGTTATCTATTATTGGTTATCTTTTTATTATCTATTTTTACGCAAATTCATGATTTTTACTGTCTGTTTAAAGAGAGATGTGATTTCAGACATGTTTTAAAGTAACTTTCTTACATTAAATATATAATCCAAATTCTACCAAGTATCACATTATTGTCCATAAGAAATTAATGTATTTGAATTGAGCCAACTGTTGTTATTCTGCCTACCTTGGTATCACAAAAAAACTATTATCACAATAATTATAATAAACTATAACACATTGTTTTACAAGATGTGCATATTTGATCAGGTTTGTATTTTAAACCTGAGTAACACTTGGCCTAAGCGTGTAAGGCTTGGTTCCCACTAGAACGTAATGCAAGGACGTAAACGCAACGCAAGCGTTTTAACCAATGACAAGCGAAGTTATAGACAGTTAGCAATCACAAGCGAATAAGCCATCGCTTGTGATTAGTCAATTCACTTGCGTTGCGTTACGTCCTTGTATTACGTCGCTAGTGGGAACCAAGCATTACTGTCATAGTATAATGTGCATGACAATATTCTGTAATATATTTTAAGTAAACTATAATTTTCATATAATCTACTTCAAATTTAAAAACAATAATTTTCGTAGCTGTGAAAAATAAAATACTATTTATAATAGTATGGAGTTGACTAGATTTCACATTTTATTGTAGCTTTAATTTTGTTTCTGTAGTACTAAAAAAAAATTTGTTTATGTATTAAACCTACAAATCCTTTTTGTTTGTAATTTAAAGTTGTATTTAGAAGTGTTAATAAAAGAAAAGTTGTTTGTTTTAATCTTGGTGTATTTGTTTTTTGTTTTCAAGCCCATCCAAATATATTTCGTGATTGATTCAAGTTCAAATCAAATGTTGACCAAAAGTTGATTGTTCATCTTTTACGATATTATAATTCTGAAGAAAAAGGAACTCCAATGATATTATGTACCATCTCAGTGGCTGTAAACCCAAGTCTTGATTATTTTAAATGTGAATTCATTGTAGATACAGATTTTTGTTTTTATTTATTCAGGTATAACAATTTTACAAAAAGTAGACAAAGGTCTGAAGATATGTTATTACAAAGATTAAAACATTAAATTGACGGATCAAAAGTAGACAAATTCACATCAAAACTACAAAATAAAATTGAAAAAAAAAACATTAAAATGTAACAATATTGCAAGGTTATTAAATTACTTATACCTTTCCCACATATTGATCTTAATTTTTTAATTAAATTATATATTTTTAATAGATTTTTAAGATGAATGATTATGATGAATTTCATCGCAGTAGATCAAGCAGTTACAAGACGTTTATTAATGGTTTAAACTACGATATGCTATACACAAAATAATGACACAAAGTTTGAAAATTTAATTTATAGATAACATGAAAATTGAACTGAAAATTAATTGATAGGCCTACCAAAAATACGGAAGTGCATTTCATTTAAGTATTAATTACCAGTTATTAATTTCAAGTTGGTTCTCAAATTACTGTTCCACTTTTATATAATGTTGAAAGAAAAGTGTGTGTTCATTTACTAACTTTGGATCGTTTTGGTATCATCTCTCATTATGTCGTATGTTAATGTCTTCTGTTATGTCTTACTTTTATCAAGGATGTGCTCGAGTACAGGTAGTGCAGGGTTTAATATTATGTATCCTGCCCCAATTAATGATATCTCCAGTAGGCCTACCAAAACGTTAAACGGTGATGAACTCTTGACTCCAGAGAAATTGGACAAGCGAATGTTTCCAGAGGCATTAAATACACGTATGTATCCAGAGGCGTTATTAAATAAACGCATGTATCCAGAAGCATTAAATAAACGCATGTTTCCAGAGGCGTTATCGGACAAACGCATGTTTCCAGAGGCTTTCTTGGATAAACGCATGTATCCAGAGGCGTTATTGGACAAACGAATGTTTCCAGAGGCGTTATTGGAATTGGATAAACGCATGTTTCCAGAGGCGTTTTTGGATAAACTCATGTATCCAGAGGCATTAACTAAACGCATGTATCCAGAGGCATTATTGGATAAACGCATGTTTCCAGAGGCTTTATTGGATAAACGCATGTATCCAGAGGCGTTATCGGATAAACGCATGTTTCCAGAGGCGTTATCGGACAAACGCATGTTTCCAGAGGCGTTATTAAATAAACGCATGTTTCCAGAGGCGTTATTAGATAAACGCATGTTTCCAGAGGCGTTATTGGACAAACGCATGTTTCCAGAGGCGTTATTAAATAAACGCATGTTTCCAGAGGCGTTATTAGATAAACGCATGTTTCCAGAGGCGTTATTGGACAAACGCATGTTTCCAGAGGCGTTATTGGACAAACGCATGTTTCCAGAGGCGTTATTAAATAAACGCATGTTTCCAGAGGCGTTATTAGATAAACGCATGTTTCCAGAGGCGTTATTGGACAAACGCATGTTTCCAGAGGCGTTATTGGACAAACGCATGTTTCCAGAGGCGTTATTGGACAAACACATATTATTTCCAGAAGCGTCATTGGACAAACGAATGTTTCCAGAGGCCTTAAATAATGAACAATCGTGAATTTTTGTACAATTGTGTTGACTGAACATTCTCATTAGAAGTATTCTTTAATCGTACTTAATTTATTATCTTACCATTTGCTCACTATCGCGTGCCTCTATAATGAAGGTGTAATGTTCAACTAATGAAATGAATAAAAATAAAATCAATAGTTAAGTAACATTTTTATTTCATTTACCGTAATTTTTTATAATTATTTACTTTTATTTTTTGCCCGTGACGACATGCATGACCAATCAAGACACGCGCTAACTATCTGCAATAATACACTACCACCACCACCACTGTAAAAAAATAACTATATAGCGCCACCTATCACACACAAACTTTTTTAAGCAGACGACTTTGTGAAACATGTGTTCATTGTTGGCATTTTGTCTGAGATTCATTCATTTATGTATTAAAACAGGTAATAATCTGACTAGGAAGATTCAGTATTAGTTAAGAAAGTATGTATTCTACAGTAGAATTAAGATCTACAGTACTAGGCTAGGCCTAGGCCTACTAGGCACATGCGTAAATAGGACTAGCCTAGCTAGTAGTAGGCCTACTACTAGAGGCTAGGCCTAGCTAGGCCTACTAGGCTAGGCCTCTAGCTAGCTTGGTCCAGCAGGAGCAGCCTCTAGCTAGGCCTAGTTTATTTTAGGCCTAGCTAGGCCTACGCCTGTGAGTGTCTAACTAACTACTAAGACTAAAAGGCCTAACTAGGCCTAGGCCTACCTCTCTCTAGTAGGCCTCTAACTAGAGAAGAGAGGCCCACCCAGCAGGCCTAGGCCTAGCCGAATACAGCACAGAACTCAGTGGTGGGCCATCATTACGATGACGCCTACCCCGGGCCCTGCTATAGTATAGACCTAACCTACTACTACTACTAGCTAGCTAGGGCCTACCTAGCCTATACAGGCATCTCTTTCTAGGTCTCTACTAGCCTAGCTGCGCCAGGCAGGTTATTAAGGCCAAATATGGTACGAAAAATAGCCTGGATGCAACTGTGTTGTGTTTATCAATCGATTATCATACTAAATTGACTTGTGTCTGAACTTTGAACATTTTTGTTAAAATCATTGCAGAAATACATAGGCCTAGGCCTAGATCAAAATTCATTATTTTTGTAATGTGTGAAAATATCATGAGCATGATGTTAGGCTGGTAGACAAGCCTAAAATATGTGAGTCTCTTGATGCAACTTTAATTCATCATTATTCATGTGATCATGGTAGCTGCTGCAGAGTAAGGATCGTCTCCCAATAATGTGATCATGGTAGTGGGGTGTCACGAAACCTAAGACCACGAAAGCTAAGACCCCCTAAGACCTAAAAGATCACAAAAGCTAAGACCCAACACTAAGATTACAAATATTTATCTTTCGCACCTGCCTTGTATTTTAACTCCAAACATTTATTCTGAATAACACACCTTAGAATTGGCACTTTCATGAAAAAGAATCACATAAAAAGTAACAAATACATTTTTAAATTGATGATTTTACAGACGTTTTTCTCGCACACAAACTGACTAGCCTACAGTACAGGGTGGACCCAGTACAGTAGGCCTACCCCATGTTCAATGTTTTTGTTTCTATGGAACGTCAAAAGAGCAAACATTATATAGAGGGCTGGAAACTCTGTGGAGTCCATCTACAGTGTGGATGGAACAATGTAAAATTAAAATTGTAATGATAATAGTATAATCATGCAAGTACGAAGAAATAAATACTGGCAAATAAATTTTAATTTAAAAATCATAAGTTTTTTTGTTTCGTTTTCTTTCTGTTTTTATACTTGTACTATTATTGTTGCTCTTTTGGCGCTCTATAGAAACAAAAACATTGAGCATGGAGCTCGAGGAGTTACATTACAGTATACAAAGAAACACATCTGTAAAATCATCAATTTAAAGGATTTATTTATTTGTTATTAATAAATTATGTGTTTCTCCTTCTGAAAGTACTTATAAGTCCTAATTTTAAAGTGTGGTGTTCAGGATAAAGTTAGTCAATAAATTTGGAGTCAAAATACAAGAAAGGCAGGTGCGTAAGAAAAACATCCTCTGAACCAACACAATGGAGTAAATATATACCAACAAACAACCCGTCAAGTTTGTTTGTTGTAAAGAAAAAATATACATTTACTCAACGGGCGAAAATAATGTGAGTTTATCTATGTTTTGCGGTAGTATTAAATTATATTTATGGTAATAAATTAAACCTACTGTGTTTAAAATTATGTATGGATAAACAAGTATTCTTTTTAAGCTGTAGCATATCTTAGTATTTGTAATCTTAGGTGTTGGGTCTTAGCTTTCGTGATCTTAGGTCTTAGGGGGTCTTAGCTTTCGTGGTCTTAGGTTTCGTGACACCCCATGGTAGTGGTGCTGCAGAGTAAGGGATTGGGTCTTGGTATAGTGTCCTTCACTACCAAGACGGTTTTTCCACTATAAAGCATTGATGAAGACGCGAACATAATAATATTTTTCCAGCTGTATTTTTAATTTTGAATATGTGCAGAAAATGTCAACATTTTTGTGTGAATGGCAGATGCTTTATCAATTCCAACCAATCGTTTGCTTTGTTTTTCATGATTACAATTTTCCGGTCTTTCTCTGCATATTTTCTCAGCAGATGTGGACAAATTGAACTCGCGTGCCCCTACCCCTCAGGCTCATCAAATTCCAATGATTGTTATTGATTTGTTTCTGAAGCAATGAACCAAAAAATTGGGGGGGATTAAAAAATGCTTGCTTGATAATTCTACTTGTAAAAGCCTGGAGCATTATTTAACCTATAGAGATATCAATGTAATCAGTAGATCACCTTACCTGTAATTGTAGTACAAAGGAGCTTAGTATTATTGAAATGTCACTGCAAGAGCAGCTGCAAGTGGCACAAAACAATTAGTTTATTTCTGGAGGAGGGTTAGTCTACACCTCTGATCTCCATCGTTAAAATTGTTTGTATGGTATAAAACTCTTAATTCATTTAGTTTATTGGGACAAGTGTTGTCACTATCACTATGGATGAATATTTTGAAGCAAGTGAAAGACCGTATATCCATTCATATAGCAGGTAATAATTATTTTGACAGATTACTTTATTTTTTATGGTCCTGTTTCTGCTACGAAAAAATAACTGGTTCTTAACCCGATATGTGAATTAACCATGAATAAGTTAACCCCAATTTCTTTGGGCAGCAGAAACAGGAGAAATTTTCAATAACTGGTTAAATGGTAGCGGTTAAAAACAGTCAATCGATTCGGTGTTAGAACGCCATTTAACCCAGTTGTTTCTATGCAACTTTTAGCTGAATACACAAAATAAATGTTATTTGATTGACAGCTGCTGACCTTGGTTTGAATTGACTGCCAAAACCCATTGCATCTAGCCAAATGCATAGTATTTTGTGAAGTTCCTTGATTAATGTTTACATCTTGACTTGATACATTTTAGTACTTGTGTGTTTTTTTTTATAAATAAAACATTTATAAAGTTTTTACTTTAACAATTTGTATTGATGTAACATTTTAAGTACAATTACTGTATACACAGACAATTGTACTTAATTAATGAAAAAAGAAATAATTGTTGTGAAGAAACGCAATGAAGGTAACACATGTTTCGTTATTGATTTGATTGTAAAACACCTTTGACTGCATGGATCACTGACTTTACCATGAATATACCAAGTCGTTATAGCAGTATCTAATAGTCATTTGTTATGAGTGAGCGAAGCCTGTTGTAACGGATTCGTTGTACACTGTATTGTTGTTAAGTCGGCAGGTTGCCTTATTGTTTATAAACTGATTTATTAATACAGGTATGTTGCTGGATTGTAGTATATCATTTTCAAATTTATTTGTCACAACTGTTCTTTCATTATAATATATTAAATACTAGTAATAGTATATTATTTAATAGTATTACTGTACTGTATTTAATTAATGAAATGAGTTTGGAAATACCAATAATCATCTTGGAAATACCAGGCTATTATGTACTTTGTATACTGATTTTCGTTATTCATTAAATTTAATAATGGATTGCTTGCTTCCCCATTTGAGTAATTTTTATATAGTACAGTAGGTAGGTGCCAAATGTATAGTACGTCTTTAGCAGAAAGTTATCATACAGCCTTCAGTAAATAATGTCCACACTGTACCCGTTTATGTTCATGATTTTATTATTGATTTAAATGAATAATGTGAAACTGCAAAGTACTGTACTGTTATCTTAGATCTTGAATAGAACTTTTACATATCATTATCAAGCAGAAGGTTCCCAGTTGGAATGGCTCTTTCTCATTCTTATAGACTTCCTCATCTTTATGAGTGAGTGAGTGTGGCCGAGCGGTTAAGACAGTTGAACCTTAATCCATAGCCATAACATCGGCAAGGGTTCGAGGCTCACTCGCTCCATGGTTCTGGTGGTAGAACAAGTCTTCTAGGATGAGGACTATAAACCGTAGGTCCAGTGTACATCTGGCTCATGTGCACTTTAAAGAACCTAGTACATCTTTCGAGACGAGTAGGGAGTTACCCCGGTGTACTAGTTCATACATACACACTGTCGTGGACAGACGTAATGGCGCCGTAGTTGGCTGCCGATGACACGATGTGACTCTTAGGGGAGAAGAATGTTGTTGAAAAGAAGTAACAGTCCACAACGCCTTTGATCACTAATTGTTGCTTGAATTGGCGCTTTACAAATTCGTATATATATGTATTATTGTTATTATTTATCACTTCTTTATATTAATTAATTTTCAGTAGTATTGTAGGCCTACAGTATATGAACTAGTGGTTAATAATTTGTTCTGTGCCTGTTATGTTAATTTGGATAGAACTTCTAATAGATTAACTACCTGTATGACTACTCTGTAAAAAGATAGCCAAGTTGGTTTATATTTTATTATAATAATAGCCAATAAGATTAATTGATGTGAATTTGTTCTAATGCTTATTGTGATCAAGCTACGCATGGGTGTATTTGTTCCCTTTGGTCCTTTGTTGTCACATGCCTTTTTAACCTACTGTAATTCCTGTTTTCGAAACCTTAGTTGTGAATGACTTTATAACATTGTCAACTGGCAATGCCATAGTTTATTTTGGTAACTGTCTACTTGACTCCATCTTAAGTTATTGTCATGTAAATAACTCAATATAAAGAAATGTTTGTGAACTTTATAATAAATCATATAATTTTGAAATTTTCCAAATTATTAGATTTAAAAACAAACACAACCACCCCTACCCCAACAAAGTGTGCAAAACCGGGGAAAATTTTCTTTTAAAGAAATTAGCCATAACTAATGCTCAATCTGAATTTGGATTACGTTAGAAAACATACTAGTTTTATAATTGAAATGTTTTTTTCTATATCACCATTCTACATCACAATGAGGTGCAATAAGGTAATATTGTGTAGCATTTGGCTATGCTACACAGGCTAAAACGTTCTTTGTACATTCTTTTCAAAGCATGTTTTCCACTAGACGTGAACATATTCGCGCGAAACAAACATTCCTGAGTTTTTTTTGCGCATTTTTTCACGTCACAAAAATTAGATGAAAAAATATGCATGTACTAAAGTAAGTCAAATTACACTTTTTGATTCGCCTTGTGGACAAAAACTAGTCTTTAGTGAGTTGTGTTGGACTTTCCAGAATGAGTTTTTTTGTTTACCATTCTGATATTATTATTATCCAAATTATTTTGAAAGTACAGTTTTGTCTAACGGTATGTGTTTTAATTTTCTGAAACTAGAAAAACAGCTGATTGTAAATGGTGAATGAATTTGGCATGTGTTTATTGTGTGGGCAACACACAGCTTGACATCTCAACCCCCAGTGGCAACAACCTACCTAGTTCAACTGTTTACATCTGTTTATTGTACAGAGCTTGTTTGTTGAGTGTAAACATGACTCTGTGTTAAAGTCATCATATGCAACAAAGACAAGTTCGTACCTTTTGTTCAACAATGCTTTGATCCTGGTCTCAAATATATTGTAACTTTTTATCAAGTAGGCTTTGTTTGTATGTAACTACAGAAGGAATAAAGGGAATTGCAATAGTGGAACTTTGAGGTTTTAGAGGGGATTTGATCAAGTCAAAGGTAAATGTACTAGGGTATTAGTAATCAGTCAGTATACCTTGCATGGTTATAGTTTGAACTGGATTCCGTTATCGGTATAACTGCATTGGTACTGTTGAGATCAAGATAAGATGTATGTACATTTAATTGAGTTTCATAAGTTGTAAGAAAATATATAGTAAGTCTGTTACAATACTAATTCGAACTTCTCCGTCATCCAGCTAAGTTTCGGGAGACTGTAATTGAGAGCTCTCCCCCATTCATTTACCCACCAAAAAGTTTGAACGTTTAGCAGGTAATCAAATCTTTTTGATATAGCCTAATTTCTGGCTTTTAATTATCTATTTTTCTCTATTTAAATTAGTAGACCTACTGTTAGTTTTTTTTTCTTCTTAATGGAGTTGAGTTTTCTTGTATAAAGTTTTTATTTTTGTTATTTTTTCCTTTGGATGGTGGGGTGAGGGGGAGGGGGAAGATTCGGATGAAAAGAAAGTATGTTTTAATTAAGTATTAAGTATGATCATCTTTCTCAAATCTGTATTATTACTTGGGTATCTTTTTATGATACATAAAAATGTACAATGATAACAAAAATATGCAATAAGGTTTATTGCAGGTAAATGAAAAGAGAGATGCATGATGGGAAGGAAATGGGGAAACATTATTGATTTGTTGATTTCTTCCCATCATGCATTGTGCAACGATGCTTTCTCACGATCGCAAGCTACAGTATCTGTTGTGATAAACCTTATGCTTCTGCTTCTAGACTTTTTGAAATTATGATAACCATTTCTACATTCAATGATGATTTTAAATCTGCAATTATCATCTCAATTTTCATATTTGATATCTGATTACGCGTATCATGAGAGATATTCTGCTTAGACGCTTAGATGCCAATAATAAACAAAAAAATGATCGATAACGACTGAACATGATCCATTGGCCAATCGTATTTGATAGAGCGTATTTATTACAAGCTGCGTAATTGATCTAGCCGCTATTAAATGACTCTTTCAAAGAAATATATTTACTTATGTATGTTGGCTCCATGGCCTAATTTCAGATGCCATATGTTATAGATATGAATTGTATTGTTATTGGAACAAGCTAATTTAATTTATGATATTTCATGCTCTTGGTAAATATTTATAATTCTGCATAATTAATTAACTTTTCTTGGTTAATTGAACATAAACAATTCTCCATGAAATATTTATTATCAAAATATAATTTAATTTCAAATTGTTAATGTTGTTACGGTAAGTAATTATTGGAAACTTCACTTTCATAAACAGTGGCACACTTGCACATTACTTTTGTGCGTACATTGTATTCAAAACAAAATATCAAAAAATATATAGTACTGTTATATTATCCCCATAAACATCAGAAATGAAGATTTATAAAATCATGAGACTTCAATTTTGCAGTTTAATCACTCAAAAATAATGATTTCACTTATAAAAGGACAAAATAAATGGTTAAACAGAACATTTACTTTTTTCGAATTACAGTTTTTTAGGTAAATAATTTTAGTGGATACAGTAACTATTAAACAATGATATCTTTAAGTTTAACAACTTTGTATTTAGTGTAATACCGGTATTCAAAATGACGTAAAATTTCCCAATTCCAATATATTGTACAGTATGTGGGAAATTTTACAGTGACGATTTTTATTGCATAGTACATCAAGCATTGTGTGTAGCTTTTAAAATAAACAATGATTCTAAATTTTTGTAAAATGTACCTTTTTTTCTGAAAGATTCTTCGTGGGCATTCTTTTGAATCAATCCTATTAATATTTTTGTCAATTTTCTGGTCTATTAAGCTAGTATCACTTAGTGACTCAGATCATAATCACCATCATACCAATGATTTGAGAAATACAGAAGGCCATTAGAATTACAATATTAAAACTACTCAATCAGAAGAAAAATTAGTAACTTCACATGAAACTAGTTTATTCAATTTAAAAATTCTTTTACATGTGTTTTCTTTTCAAAGAAAATTTGTTTTCATAAATAATAACCAATTTATTGATGTATCGAACTTAAGTTAAAAACAAGATGCAGTTTAATTAGTAAGGTTTTAAGTATATAATTTTAGTTCAGTATAATTGATTTATAATTTTTATTGCATTAGAAGGAATTTAAAAAAATCATTTTAAGTTGATAAAAATGAATTTATTGAAGCATAGATTTTGTTCTTCTTTGTGGCATATTTTATTTTATATATTTTAGGAGGAAGTTGAATGATAAAACACAATTCATTGAAGATTTTGTAGGATTGTTATATTTTTTTTATATAATGAAAAATGTTTAGGATAGCAAAAATTGTCTTTAAATACAAGTCTATTTAAATACATACAAATGTACACTATTTGTAAAGTGTAGAAGAATAATAGTATTAGAGTGTTGCAATATGGCTTGGCATTTTGAAAATATTGACAGAAATACATTTTTTTTGGCTTGCTTGATATGAAATTTACAAATTAACATAATTACATTCATCCATCTGTTGTTTTTATTAATGTTGTTTCTTTATGTAAAGATCTGTGATTGGCTAGCTGAAAACCTTATTACCATACATTATATGCGCTGTGTTTTAGTTAGACACACTTAAACATACATTGCACGATTTGATAGATACTCGATTGTTATACAATGGAGCTATGAGTAATACTTTAAAGTTAAGTTCTTCGCTGAGTAAATAAAATACACGGTGTGAACAAACATTACACATTTAGAGGAGGTCATTGCACTATTGAACTAATCATTTTAATCATTTATTAATTTAATATAATAATATTAAAATTGAATTGATAGTATTGAAAAATTAATTAATTCAGATAATAACATTTTGCCTAAGTGTGACACTGAACATTGAGGAACACTGAAATACTGTAGGCCCTCTTATTACAAAAGATATATAGCAAATAACGAAAAGAGATTATTAGAGGTGCAAATTCAGTTTATTTAGGAGTTGGTATGTTTGGCTGTGCATTTATTTATTCAGTTCCAACAAATTAAGGTTCCATCCAAAAGATGATATCAATGCGGAAATAAAGCATCTTATCTTACCCAAAGAAATATAACATTGTATGGCAGTCAGGTCTGAATTGAACTCATATGGAGTTTTGACACCATTGCGCCATCTCACTCTCGCACATGTCCAAAAGAACAGTATAGATTAATTTAGCTTCTGTGTATAATCACCACATGTAAAATAATGTTAATTGTTAGTATTGCCTTTGGCGTACATATGTTTAATGAAGATTGAACATTTGATTTTCAGTTTTTTTTTCGATATTTTTTAGCCTGTTTTGTTTATGTTCAATTTGTAGATGTGTCATTCATCTTTCCACACATAGAAAACAGAAAATCAGTTGTTTTGTCAACAGGATTGAGAATAGAGTCAACAATCCCAATACGGACACCCTCGGGCTGGCCTGGTTTTCCAACGTTTTGGATCAAGAAAAGTCTGGTTTTGGGAGAATTTCCGTTTATGAGAGTCTGATATTGAGAGATTCAACTGTATTTGGTTCTCAAAGAAATTTTATAACAGGAAATATTTTAGCGACATTTTGTATTAGATAGAATGTAAAATCATGTATTTTTAGTCAAAAGTGTTCAATACGAGTTATCATAACTTATGTCTTTCATAATACATTAACGTCACTGTACTTTTCTTTCATTATTATCTATATGATATATTTTCTGAGTGCACTTTCACTTCTGTTTGTTTTTTAATTGCCGACATAAACTGATATGCTTGTTTTAAACTCTCACTTCCTCAAGATTTTGTTTGTGTCTAGTACACCTATCAAATTAGTAGAAAAACCTTGTTTTATTTGAATTCACAGGATAGGTTAAGCTACAGAAAATTCCAGAAAAAAAACTATAGTATAATCAAGGCAATCTAACAACAGGATTCTGAGCTCCGGAGATCAAAGGATTGATCTGTGGCTGCAACAAGATGTTCCACACCCCTTAACAGACACCACACTGTGGAAAATATGTTGATAGTATAGTACAGTATTGTTGGTATTTGTCGCAGCCAGACATAAGATCAAAGTGACTGTTAGTTACAAGTTCCTATCTTAGCAAGGCAAGCTCAGTGTCCTGTTGTTAGATTTGCCTTGGTATAATCATCTGTATCAAAATAATAAGTTTTGCATGTGAAACCTTTGCTAAATGAAAAGCAAGATTTTCACGAAAGGTTACTCAGTTAGAGGAAAAATGGCAAAAATCAGCAATGTAGTCATGTTACAAGTATTGTCAAAACAATATAGATTATCTGATAAAAATCCTAGAAAGTAGGAAATCGTTTGCCATTTTTCCCCTGACTGTACTGGAGAATATTAACCCATTTTGAAAATATAAAATACATGCAAGATATCGATGTGTGTGATACAGTTGTGTCTTTGAGTGTTTGTGAATAGCTATTAAATTACTCATTTTGATTATCAAGCTAGTTGCGGTATGCATTGTTGACACTTTTCTATTGCTAGTAGGCCTACTATCTTCTTATCATTTCATATCTTCTTATCATATCATATGGTTCTGAGATATGTATTTGAAAAAGTTGGTTGTTAATTGTTTATCAAGTTCAAGAGGTTTAAAAGTGAAATTTCAATGATGATAACTGATATTCAAAGTGTGTTCTTTATATTCAAAATGTGTTGTTTATAATCAAAATGTTAATTTTTAACCCATGATGTAAATTTGAATTTATCTAAAATAATAAAAATAGTAAGTTAAGGAAATCTGTTAATCAGATTATGATCTCTGATTCTGAATTATGTAAATTTATTTAAATTTGTGTCCATATGAAGTGAACCAATGATATGCCTGCAAGTCAAAGATGAGTCATGCATCACTGGTTTGTGGCTACAGCATGGTAAATAATGATAATAAAAACAAAACATTGCTGCAAGCTACTGTACGTGTATGCATCTCAGAATTGCTTTGGTATTACAGCTATCAGTTGTGATTATTGTTACTCTGTCATTGCTTAATATTTATTCAATATTATCGTCTTTTTCAGTAGTTTGGCGATACATTCTTGTCCCCAAGATCAAGAACTGTTGGATTATGATAAGGTAAGTTATAATATTTTTTTTACAAATTATGTTATTAGTGACATGGGATGGGGGAAAGGAGGAGTGGCCATGATTATTCATTAACTATACTTATATACCCTTAGCCAGACATTTTACTCTTAACGTTATATGGTTCTGCTGCTATGCTGAATATAAGGCAATTTAAGGTTTGCCACTTTACGCTATATTCATAAATTCAACATTTTTTGACAGGAATATTTATCAAATGTATGTAGTTAAAGTGTGCACTTTCTTTACAAACACAGGTTCTGAGAAAAAAAAATGTTCATATACACACGTACGCAACAGCTTGTTTGAATTCATGTCATGTTCAAACATTATTGATTGTGAATGTTTATTGTTTGTATCAAAGTTTTTAAATGCTTGTCCTCTTTACATAAACACAAATTAAATACATTAAAACAGTATTTCATTGCATGCCTTCTCTCTGATAAATTGTCCCCCTACATCTGTAATCAGGGGGAAATGTTTTTCACTTTGTGGATTCCAAATAGACATCCAATTTTACTCTACAGTCAGTGTTTTATCAATAGAAATCAAGTCGGGAAAATTAAGCAAAGTACCAAATTATTGGTATACTATAAGATGTAACTACAGTAATTCTACTTACTATAGTAATAGTATCCAAAAAAGTAAAATAATATTGTACATTTGTTTATTTAATTAACAAAATATAAGCTTTGATTGCTCCTGGTCTATTTAATCAAATAGCTAGGCCTAAAAACCTACCACTCCTGATAAGTGTTTATATTTGATGTATAATATAAATATAATAATATTACACCATTTTTTAATACCGATTGCAGCCAATTTATTCCGACAAATCTTGCTGGTAAAACCTGCTTCGAGAGAACAAAGTATAATTTTATTTTATGCACTTAGTACAGTAGTATAATCCCATGACCGGTAAATGTATTCTACCATACAGAGTTGCTATTAATTAATGCGATTGTGACCGAGCCGTAAGATTCACTTGATATGCCAATACGGTAAGGAGCGGAAAATTAGCGATTAAACCTCAAGGGATAGACGTATTGTAAGCTTTCAAAATTAGCTCTTGGAATCGTGGTCGCCATAGCATGGTGATTGAAATTAGACACATTCTCGAACTTGTAAATTAATGTTAAAGTTAGAGTGAAAGCTGAATAATAAATGAGGAATTTCATGATAATTATACTATCACTCTGCCTAATGTAACCGAGCCATTAACATAATGTTTTAGTTTTCATACTATATGAATAATGAATCCTTGTCGATAGAATTTAAAGTTCTTATTGATGTTCTTGTTTGCAGCCATAATGATCATTTCCTGACGATAACGCAGATTTAAAGTTTTAATGCTACAGGGCTTGTGTTAAGAAATAAAATTGACAATAAGTCTCATTTGTACAATAGAGGGATTTCTGTTAAACGACTTTAATCATTATTGGGTAAAGTTTCTTGTCTCATGCAAGTTGCCAAAGAAAAAGATAACATTATATTAGCAGACTGTAAAGAAGTTCCAATGAGTGTATTTTATTACCACTCTCCTAGCTTAATAATATTTATCATGTGACCCACAATCGTCAAACAATCAATGTTTCTAAGTGCTTTACAAACAAAAGTGATAAAATATCCTAAAATAACCAAAAAATGAAAAAAAGCAAAGGAACCATTTACACAGCTCTGTTCTCCAGCACTTTGAAGCTCATGTATGAGAGAAACACCGAAACAGAAGTGAAAAAGGCATCTCTCTATCCTATCCTACCAAAATATACCACAGCACTACTACTACTACTGTACTACTACTACTGTACTACTACTACTGTACTACTACTACTGTACTACTACTACTGTAGGATAATTTAGAATGCTTTATAGTACACTGTGTACCAAACCATACCATTTTGATACTGAAATCAAAAAGTAGTATTTAAACAAAAGAATGTTTTTTAACATGGGATATTCCTATTTCACAAAGATACAATTAGCATATTTTACGAATAAATTAACTTGACTGTGAATTTGTAGATGTTGTAAACAAGTCAAGGATAGGAAGATTACAGTTAATTGCGATGATGCATTAGTGATGTACACTGTATAGAATTTATCTAATCTCTGCCACTGTTTGATGCTACCTTTCAAATTATGGTAAAACCAGAGTTAATATTATGATTATCGAATGCAGTATAATTTAAATTAACAGAAAGAAAAATGAAATGAATTAATTAAGTCATATTGCTGATTTCAACTAACAATATTCTACATTACAGTACATTTGTATTCATAATGTACATATTTTTTCAAATATGGAATATTCTATTTTGCATTATAATTTATTCAACCTTTTTAATGTTAATTGGTTAATGACTTTAATAAAATAATCAATTTTGAAACGGAAATTGACAAGATTTTCCTTCGATAATGAAGGTAGATGGTTTCTGTCACAATCAAACAGTGTAAATGGAATGTTTATAATTAGGAGGAGTGTTACTGTATTTTCTTCAGGGATGTTACACATCCTGTGTGCTGACTTCTTCATAAGTCAATCATGTTGAAATAATGAGATCTAGCGGTAAGTCTAGAGGAATCCAAACAAACATAGTCACCTTAGCAAATACAGTATTCCTACCTTGTGCATACTAATTGTACACATTGCTAATAAATAGCCGCAAAGGTGAATCACAAACATGATTGACTGAACATTTGGATCATTGACTCTCTCTTGAACTATTATTTACATTTTGTTGGTGGTGAAAGTCATGTACAGAGTTAAATGTGTATTTATGTTGGGTACATGTGAGAGCAATCACTGCATTGTGGTCCTCGTTGATGTGATAGAGATGTTTCTCCGAAGGAGGGATGAAACAAATTACTACCTGCTCCGATCCTCTCTAAATATGCCGGAGGATGCCCCACGGATGTACCCATACCATAGGTCTACTAAAGTTTGTGCTTTCCTATTGAATGGACACAAGATTCTTATAATTGATGTACAGCATGGATACTATCTTTTTATGTTTACAATTAAAACCATGAAAGTATACAATTTAAAAAAACTCTAATTTCATACCTCCATGATTTAAACCATATGGTACGAAATAATACAAAATTGTGAATAGACCTACAGTACAGTACTGTACTGTACAATTTAAATAGATTTGGAGATATAGTATTGTATGTAGAATATAAGAAGAACTGGGCCTAGTGTGAACTCTGCCTATTGTTAAACTAGGTATATTGCGAATTACACATACTGTATTGTGACAGTGACACCAATAACAATGTCCTTTTGGGCATTGCCCTATTTTTTTTCTTAGATGTTAGTCACTTTACATTCACTAGTCGCATACCTTTTATAAATAGTTTGTTGTTGTTTTCTGATTCCCATGTTCCATCTTCATAATAAGAAAAAATAAATTGTTGTAAAATGAAACATGACATGCTCACTATGCAAAAGATAAAAGCCCAGAGGGTGACATTTAAAACATCAAACTTTACCTAACCTCGAATTGACATTCTTTTAAGATCACTTGCAACAATTTGTAGGAAGAAATCTTGATATTATATTGTTTAATATTAAAATCGGAGAAACCAGATGATATCACAAGGTTTATAAATGAATAAATAGAAAATGAATATTATAATAGGTTGTCACAGCAATACTTGTATGTTTTGTACATTATTATTCCTTATGTGACAACTACAGTATAACAATTCAATACAACATTGCAAAATAACATTTAGGTTCTGTAGGTGGTAGAAACACACTAAATTAATATATGTATCTGATATTGTATTTATTGGGTGAAGGTAATATTTTATACATGGTAATTGTAAGCAATATGAAAAGCATAATATTTAAATAAAGCTTTTATAAATAAATTTGCTTTTATATAAAACAAAGTTTGTAAAAATACTGGTATAGATTATAAATCAACAAAAAAAGGAACCCAATTTGTGGTTAAATTACTTTTAATAAATTAAGATAGTTTAGAATAGATTGTATACTATAAAAGCACAAGAAGACTACAATAACATTATGAGAATAATAAATATATTATATAATTAATAAATGTATTTAATAATATTAAAATTAACTAGGATAGGAGTTTAAATCACTTTCTTTTAAGTAATGGATATTCATTTTCTCCCTAGGATATCCATCCACAAAATAATAAATAACTGTAAATCATCCCTAGGAAAGTGTGTCATAATAGCACCTATGAACTTGAACCCCTGGAGGCTTTCTACCAGTTAGCAACAGGATATATTTAATTAGGCTCCTGTGTTTACAGTTGAAGTTACTAATTGATTGGACATGCCTTGGGATGTTGGTTACCACCACACTTGGTGATATGTACTTTAATGTAGAACAAAACATATTGCAAAGAGCTAATAATACTTAATGGTGTGGATGGCTCAATATTCACCCTATATACACTGCAGTATAACAAACTAACATTTTCTATTAGATTTTTCATAATAATTAATATATCCTACAACAAATATAGCTAATTAATGTTTGCTGGTTGTAAATTATAGTTATGGGGTCAATTATATTTTAATAGTTCAACTTTTTGTAAATAGAATTGATTAAATTAAACTGCCATCATTTGCTTGCTTGGGAGTTCTTTTGCTCATTTTGCTAGTTAGACCTTTACAAACTACTTTAAGTTACCAAAGGGTTGATAGTAGATTTTAAAAAGATTATAGCCCAGTAGCTCTTTACGGCAGAGAAGAATTATGTATTATTTCATCTACAATAAAAGCCCATTAAGGACCAACCAAATTCTCCCCTTATGGGATATATCCCCTGAATAATATTATTATAATGTATTGTTTGTATTCCTCTTAAATAGGGATCCCTTTAATAGGGGTGTCCCAAAGGAGGAGTTAAATATTGTATGGGATAGAATCATTAAAGAAGACAAAAAAAGACCAAAAAAATGGTGACTAAGCACAGTGAAATTTAGGCCTTACATGCACAGTAATTTATAAATACTTATCAAATTACATGTGGTTATTAATCAAACAATATTTATAGAAATTGAAATAGTAATTTTAAGAGCCAACAATTATGATTTATTGTAGGATTTGGGAAGGAAACAGTTCAGGTGTTCAAAACGAACGTGATATCTTGAACTACTGTAGACTATAGTGTACAGTATCCTACAGTATGTTATAGGTGAAGGAATCAGAAAAACTGTATTCAACCAATCACAGCACTGATAGTCCATTAGACAATTAAACCAATCATTTCATCTCATTAGAATAGTCTAACATATAACAAGGCTCATGAACTTGTTCTGGACACTAATGTACATAAGATCAGAGATTCAATAGATTTATTTGGTTTTTAGTGTGGAGATCAGTAACTTTAAATCTGCAAAAAAATAGGACTTAAGAACGCAGTCAAGTTTTATTTTAAAAGCTTCTTGTAATTTCAGGTCAGTTGGAATATGTTATACATATTTATGATATATTTAATTGAATTTATGATATTTATTTAATTAGTCACTGCATTTTATTTTATCATATATTAACTTTTTGACCTTAATGGAAAGTAATTTTACGTTTTTCAATTGAAATACCCTATAACTCTATTCAGTGGCGTAAGTCAGTGGGCAAAGGCTGTTGGTTTAGCATTCATAGGGGCCCTGCAACGCTGGGTAGTTGCATTGCACTGCTCATGCTCTGACACCCTGGGCTTAGCCAGTAAGCACTTAGTTATGCCACTGACTGTATTGCATCTACCTGTATACACCTCAATACTGTAATCATACCAAAACACTAACAGTTTGTTAAATGTATGCTCAAACTCTACCTTTAAATTTTAAATGTTACAATACACTTGTTTACACCTGAGTGTTTTATGTGCCATTTATTGTCACTGATGTATATACAATGGTCACACTCCATAAAATTTCTTTCTCATTTCTAACAGCCTGTCTGAACATGACCAGGTACTATAGTAATATTTTATGGCTGCTAAGTATCACCTTATTATTTAACATTCAAGAACAAAAATAAATATTTCCTCATTTAACCTACAATCCAGTGCCTTCTGATGTTTACCTCGTTGCAATTGAACTTTTGAAAATCTGCTGAAAGTTATGCATTATAGGCTTGGTTTCTTCCCTCAAATTGAAAAAAAATTTTGAACATAAAATATACTGATTGAATATAGTTTCTACAACTCAATTGCACAAAGGAGGTACAGTAAATAAAAACAAATTTTAGTTTAAATTAAATAGATAACCTTCTTTAAATAAAGACACTCTATTTTAGGGGTCACCCCTATATAAGAGGCACATTCCCGTCAAATGAGTGATGGGAAAAATATATTTTAACACTAGTGACTCAACCCCTATTCAGGGGACACCCTTTAAAGGGGACACTTGTTGGATACTGAAGGTGTACCCTTAATAGGAGGTTCTACTGCATTTTTAAAAGAAATAAAAAGTAAAAAAGGCATATACTGTAGCTCCAAAATTTGAAACTACCAATTTTTATTTATTGTTTAATATTATCTCCAATATGGTATGGCTGATACTGATCTCCTTTAATCTTGTGTCCAGTTTATCATCAGCAATAACATGTACACTTGGGATTCACATAGGATGTTAACGTTCTCTCATAAATTGAGGAAGAGAACATAAAAATTTGAATTTCTTTGTTTCAGCTTGTATTACCTCGTTACAAGAGACACTGTATTGCTATGCAGTAGGTCAGTAGTCTCTCTGCTCATTATAAATTCATAAATACATTTTCAATAATACACTATATATTTCTTTGTATTGCAATGATGCGTGTTTTTCAATTATTGTAGTACTTCATCAAACATGGCCAACATAAAATAACATTTTATTTAAAACTCAAGAGGCCCCTCTGTAAATGAGTATTTCCAATAAATCACACCAAAAGTAATTTTATTTTAATACTGTCAGACAGAATTTCTTTGTTTAAAAAAGCCTTTTTAATTGGTAATTGTATATAATCTTACAGCAAAAAAAACCAATTTATTTTGGCATCCACATCTCTTTGTTTCATTCCTACATCCTCTTTGGGCACCTGGTCTTACAAGTTAGATAATTACCGATAATTATTATAATAGAAAAGAATGAATGTATGGTGATTAGAAATTAATTTATTATTTATGAAAAAAACACCAAGTGATTTATTCTAAATCCGGGCACATGCTTTTAGCTAAGTACAAGTTAATTAGTAACCCAGATCTGACAAAAGTAACTTAAAAACAGGCTTTAGTGCATTGTTGATGTATTTAAAACAGATTGTATACTTCCAATGATGCCAAAATGACACATCTTGTTCTTTTATCATTGACATAATTTCTGCATGGTGATAGCCTTTCCAAACTGAACCCATCTTCTGCCCTATGAAGCTATACCAGTGATTGCTGCAATCTCTTTAGTCTTTATTGTTCTTAATATATATTTAGGCAAATTTGCCATGGATAACAACCCATCTTCTGCCCTATGAAGCTATTATCCAGGCTATGTTAGCGAATGTCGCAATCTCATCTTTTGTCTTTATCGTTCTGGCAAGGTGTCTTTCCCATCTCTATTTCTTTGTTTGTTTTTTTTTATATATTTAGGCAAATTGCCAAGGATATCCATTAAATTGCCAATCCCGTTCTCAAGACAAAACATATACACAAGATGCTCTACATAAACAAAGTCTCATTAGATTGTCTTTGGTAGTGGAGTTGTAATTTGTCATTAGAAAATATCCATATGACACATGACACATGACACAACTCCACTCAACTTTTCTTGATTTTTATATTAATTATTATATAAATATTTACCTCTAGTTTGGAATTATATGAATACTACTCATCACCTTATGTTATTGTCTGGGTAAATTGACCAATCCCCTTCTCTTTGAGGTAAGAAACGCAATGACAAGAATTTAAAATATACTAGCTCCTACTAATGCATCCGGATACATTTTTTTTTCTCCATAAGCAGGACACATAAACAATCAACGGCACTATTGATTTGTGAATTTTAACCATCATACTAAAACTTAATCCTAACTATTAAAATACAATCCAGTTTATTTCCAGTTACACATTGATTATATATTTTTTCCGGAAATTTTAAATTAAAATGAAGACATAGTACTTTTCTTAACCTTTATTCCACAACTTCACCTGCCCATATTTTTTTGTAACAAATTGCTTTCCTGTGTTTCTCTTTGTCTGGAAGGTAATGAAATTGAAACATCATTTTTATCAGCAACAAATATCATAAATCAGACGTAAATGGACATTACAAAGTTCATCCATTCAAGGGTCAATCAGGATTCATCAGATTACAAATGACACTGCAGACCGACTCTTTCTTCCTATTTCCCTCCTGCTGGCTGAAAACCACATAGGGTTGGTTTAATGATGGAGATATTATTATGCAATTAGATTATGCTCCATGGTACAACATTTACGCATGTGTTAATTTAACAAAATAATGCATTGCACCAAAGTGTACTGTAGGCCTAATTATTGAAGTCATTTTCACCCAGTTTTGTTGAAACAAATACCTTTTTAAATCCTTGGTGGTACCATGCTAATTAAACAATCTAAATTACTTAATTTTGGGATAGTTGTTACTGTAGTTGGGGATTGCACATGCCCATTGTCCTGTCCTGTGTCCCGTTTGTCTTTGTCCCTTCGTTTTGTGTCCCAGGAAGATCCTGTATCTTTCTGGGATCCTGCCTTCTTTCTTTTCTCCCCAGATGATGTATTTTATTTTGAATTGAATTGTGTGTGACTCTGACTCCCCCTCCACCACTTCCCCCTCCATCACACTCCTGTCTTGTCCAGTTAGAGGTTGAAATAGGTGATGGTCAAGAGTATTACTTTACCAGCTTTACTAAAACAGTATACAGTCATTTCAATGGAATTTATTAATTGTCATTAAATAATTGTATGTGTTTTGTATCTTATTCAGGTATTATCATAATTTAGGGATTAACTTAAAATTGCTCTGCCATCAGAAAACTAGAATTGAAATATGATATTAATATATTATATTGATAATATTATTGAAAATAAACTTGAAAAGATCATATCTTCAATAGAAAGTACTATATACTACTACAGTACATCCATACTACAGCAGGAGCCATCACAATCATGCAAATAATTATGGTGCATTTATCTTACAATATTTGTAAAATAATCAGTAAAACTTTTATTTCTATAAATTTTAAATTGAAAGGATTTTGATAAATATTTTTGTTGTAAAGATGTATTGCTTTAATGTCATCTATCTATAGTGAAATATAAAGTTACAACATAAAGTATTAGTAATATCTAATACATTAGAAATACTATATTTGATGGGTGGATGTGAATGTCACAAAATAGTTTTAAGTTACAGAACATTGACTTTAAAGCATTGCCAGTATAAATGTATGACATACATCATCAAAATCATAAACAATTCTTCGACATAAAATTATTAACATTTGAAATTTTATTTAAATACAGTAATAAAATGCATTAAAAAAAAGCAAAAACAAAAAAGGCAAATAAAACAACTTTTTCTTCATTTACTACTGTATTATTTTATAGTAAGAGGATAAATGTTGTTAAATAATTTGATATGATCCCAAAAAACTATTAGTAGAGCTGTAGCTTGGTGGTTTATTGTGCTTGCCTACCAATCTCCAAGGGCCGGGTTCAATCCTAACGTAGTGCCAGGGTGGTAACTCACCACTGCCACTCTCTAAGCATCAAATGAGATTAATTATAAATTAAATATTTGAATTGATGTTTCATTACAGTTCGTCCATTAATCAAAATTTATACATATTATTTATGTTTCAGTTTAAATAAATATTTACATATTATTGTACAGCAGGCATAATTATTCAAATATATTTTATTGATCGAGTTTGAATTTTTGTTTGAAAACCAAGAAGTATTGCCCTTTTAAATTGAGCTTAGGAAATTAGTCTACAAACCACACAGTCTGCTACTTTTAATTTCCAAGCATTTACAACATCTTAAAAGCATTTTACGCTAATGATGTGATATTTTTTGTTTTGCAGATATTACCAAACAAGGTCATGGCAGATGATATACTCTCACTGACAGTAAAGTGCTCATTTTACAAGGAGGGTTGCAAGTGGCATGATAAACTCAGATCATTACAGGTAGTTTATATAGTAGACTAGTCAACTAAAAGACAGTGTTTAGTATTGTATCATCTATAGAGAGTTAAGTGGCTGAGTGATACGGTAGGGGCACACAGTGGAGTTGTGGCTTGGTGGTTATGATGCTTGGCTACCACTCCAAGGGTTCAAGTCCCGTCAGGATTTTTTCTAAGGACACAACATTTTTACAATTCCCCTTCCAAACATAACTTTGTTTATGTAGAGCATCTTGTGTATATGTTTGTCTTGTGAACATCTGAGGGTCCCTAATGATCAGCAATTGCTAGATGGATCACCCTCATTAAATATGGTCAACAACAAAAAAAATACAGCCATAAAATGGGAACAGGTTCAAGACTCTACATGACCATAGTTCTGGTATTTTTGGATAAGGACTTAAAACTGGAGGTCCATTATACAGATCTGCCTTGTGTAAACTTTATAAAAACCAGTGCATCTTTTGGAAGAGAACTGAAAGGTTTCCTATATTGAAAATAAACAAAGTTGCGGCTCCTCAAATTTTACAAAAATGAATACAATAAAGCATTTAATTAACAAATATATGGATCTGTACAGAATGTATTATGTTACTTATTGTTTGCTGTGATTATTTCTTCATTACTACATACTGTACACTATATGTAATATACAGACACGTTCCTGTTACTAATTATGTCCAACTAAACCAGCATAATATACCATCTATCAAAATTGATTAACTGTAAAACGATGTGAGATTTGCGAGATACAAAATGCGTAACTTGCGACAAAACGCATGTAAAATGATTTGATTTGGCAGGTCGTTCGGGAATGTAGTTGATTTGCTAATGCATCATGAGCATTGCGTGTTTATTAATGTGTTGGTACTCAGTTAAAAGTGTCTACTGTACATCTGATGTATTACTAGCTAATGGGAAAATGTAATTTATTATCGCAAGGAATTGATAAGGCATTTAAAAGACAAGATTATACAAATTTCATAGGCTAAGTTAATACATCATTATCTCTAGTTTATATTCTGATATTAGCAAGCCCATAGCAATGCATGATGGCTACAGTTTTTGATCAATGTAGCCAGAGAAGTAGAAGTAGTAGGGCTTGATGTCAAAATGTTAAGGGTTACGTGGTGGGTGAAAAAACCCCAGTTCTTTCAGGAGGTACCCAGTGTTTTGAGGTAGATACTGTGTTATAACATGGAGGAATTAGTTTAGAGTTTCTTCCATGGTTATAAGTAGGCTTGCAATGGAAGATTTTGGCTGGGTGGAAGACTTCCCAGCACAATTAAGCTCTGTAAACTAGAAAATTTTTATTTAAAAAACAAGCTCTGTCTACAGTACACTATCAAACTATTTTTACAAAAAAAGTGTGATGTGCCTAAATATGGTAGTGATAAGCCCAAATATAGCGGTGATATGACATCATCATGTCCATATATGGGCACATCACATTTTTTTCACATAATGTTTGATAGTGTAGAGAGAGCTTTACATTCATGTTTGATGATTTTTGATATATAAATTAATATAGTGCATTATTGTAGAGCTGAGCCTTCTTTCAAGCTTAACTTTTAATTAATTAATTTTTCTAGACTCATCTTGAAACATGTGAATACAACTTAATCCCGTGTACTCACAATTGTGGTGCTATGGTTGCCAGAATGTTAATGAACGAACACTTCCGTTATGATTGTCCCAAGCAACGCTCTAAGTGCGAGTTTTGTGGTGGAGATTTCCCAGGAGATAGGTTACAGGTAAAGTATGGTTTTTATTTTTAAGGAATTCATAGTAAAAAGTAAAAAGTTAAAAAAAAAAAAAATGGAGATGTACTGTACAGTAATCGATCGGATCAGTGCTAACATTCTGAGCAATAAGACTACGATCTGTAGGTTGTAGATTCAATCCCTACCAGACAACTTGAATATATTAAATTGAGTATTTGGTACTAAACATTTATTCTTTTATTCTGCGAAAAAAAAAAAAATAAATAAATTTGTTTATTCAGGTATAAATCCAAAGGCAAATTACTTGGAAAAATTACAATGCTTTATATATAAACACATAAGGCACAGAACATTAATTCTAAACCGCCTGGTGATATACTGAAATTTAATTAAATTAAATTAAAACGATAAAGAAGGGGAAATCTGTATATATTCAGGTATAAATAAATATAAACAATAAAGGTGAAGTTTCAGTGGTATGTCAGTATTAAATTAAAAAGTTTGTTGTAAAAGGTCAATGCAAACTAATAGAAATAACAACAACTTGTTTACACTTGGTGTTGAACCCATAGTACAGTGCAGTATTGTCAATAGCAGTATAATTACTTCTAACAATTAAACATAAACAATTACAATTTTCAAAATATAACGGTTTTCTCAAAAGCTCTCATTTAAAAAACACAATAGAAGTAAAAAGAAATGTCAATATACCTCGATCCTATCATCTGTAAAAAAACCAATCAACATACCTCAGAGCATTATTTTAATGCCGAGTTATTGAACCTGATTTAGAACAATAAGTAATCATTGAAAGGGAAAGATTAAGGCTAATAACCTATTGATTTAAACCAATAGCTGCATAGAAACATGGAGCTCCATGATAGAAACAATAGTTATTGTAATTACACAATGGTTTGATTTTAGTCGGTAGACTGAAAGTAAATGACAATCAATTGTATTGTTTGTAGTAGTGTCATCATCATCATCATCTGTGTTGGGGAGTCAATATCAGTTGTTTCTTTGTTGCTTATGCCTCATTCTGTAGTAAGCCTGCTTTGTAGATAGATGCATTCGATTACAGTATACTGATATTGGATATTCCAATTAGAATTAAGTGTTAATTCTAATTCTGTATAGATCCTATTCATTGGAATTATAGTACGGTATACATCCTAAAATAATGGTTTGTAAGATTTTTAACTGCTTAGATTATGTTGCCTGTTTTTGTAGTTTAAACCATTTACTTACAAAATACTTTGATTAAGCATTTGATTGTGATAGGCTGATAGTGATACTGGATTTCATTAGACTCAAGTGTTTGGATTCAAGTATTTTTATCTTAATTTTTTTTTTCAAATGGAAACAAAAGTTTATCAATCATTCTGTATGTCCATCACTGGGTCACCATGGATTAGACAATATTATTAATGTAGGATATTAAGTGAAAACAAGTGTTTTTATTGTAGATTTACCTTTATAATAGGGTGTATATTTTGCCAGACCTTTTCTAGAATTGTTAGACATTACATACAGTATGTACACTACGCTTATTAATTAAGAATGATGTTTTGTATTCATCTTGGTTTACATACTATACACCTAGTAGTCAGTTTCTTTGTTGTTGAAATTATTCTGTCGAAGACCTGGTTAGACAGACTGGTAATTAGAATTCGCATACTCACAGCCAGCGACATATTTAAATTAGAAATGGTAATGAAGATTTTCATCAGTATTGGTTTATAAATTTGTTTAAAATGTGATTTAAAATGCAACACAAAGTAATTTAATGTCTTCATTGTAGGCATACTGTGCACTTTTTTTTAACATAATGTGATATCTTTGAAGTGGCGATTGAAATTTTGCAACTTTAGTGAATATTGGCCAGAGTCCCCATTTGTTGTTGATTTCATTTTCAATCATTTTTGTACAATTGTTTCAGAATACAGGACGAATTGACCATCATTCACAACAAAATTCCAATTGCGAGGCCTACTGTATATTTTTTTGGATGTATTTTTAAATAATAATATCCTGGATTTATAAAGCTCCTAAAGTTGTGAAACCTCTTAGCGCTGTACACATTATTACTACTGTCATTTTTTTATCAAACAAGTATAGGAACATAACACGCAAATTTGTGTTTTGACCATACCAGGTATCCATTCCATTTGTACATGGGTGGAGAGAGGCAAATTTTTTTGGATAGAATTTATCACTAGTAGTAGTACAGTATATAATGTAGAAATTGAGAATACAGTGTTTGTTAATGTCAATCGGTCTTTTCTTTTTCTTCTACGGTATACAGTAGGTATATTTTTACCTATTCTGAAAGTTACATGTTGAACAATTCAAGTTAAATGCAAACTGAAACCAATATTTTTTGGATGTATTTTCTTTGATAGAATTTCTTCAGTAGTATATGTTTAGACGTTGGAAATAGTGTGTTCATTATTGCCAATCACTCTTTTATCGTTCTGCTATCTGTTTATTATGACCTGTTCTGTAAAAGCTATGATGATTTATTCTTCAAAATTATAGCTTTTGATAATTTCTTATATGGTTGTATATTGTATTATCATATTATAGAGAGTATCTTTTAAGTAACGAATCCTGCTCTTGTGTAGGCAATCAATCATAATTACATAGCATGATATTGCTATTGGAATCAAGTGCTTGTTTATCACAATGTTTTCTGTTGTAGTCAAGAATAATAATAGCTACAGTATTATTGTAAAATGCTCCGAGGTGCATTTTAAATTCTGTAGAAAAACATATATGGTTGACATTTGGATTAAAAAAAATGTAATATGTAGATTTACTCTTTAGACACACAGTATATAATTGACATACTGGAGGATGGTTATGTCTGTAATTAAAATATGTAGCATACGGTACCATTCAGTTTTCGGAAGACATTCCTATTTAATTTATTTAATGTTTTAAAACTATAGCTAACCACAAATCAGCTGAACATTCCTGTAAAGGGGACGCTTTGTCTATCTATACACAATAGTACTTGTTATATGATCAATTTCAATTTTATTTAGTGATGTTTTGTATCTACAACTGTAGCGTATACAGTATCTGAGAAACAATCCATATTCAAAATGCAACACTAACTAAAACAAACACATGTTTTTTTTTTCTAGGCTCATTCAGGAAACTGCCAATATGAGTTAATGTTTTGCGAGAACAAATGTGGTGGAGAGTTACAGCGAAGGTTTCTCAACAAACACATGTTGAATGAATGTCCAAAACGCACCGTGCCATGTAAATATTGCCTCAAAGACTTTGTATGCGACACGCTGCAGAATCATTTGCATCAGTGCCCGCGCTATTTGGTGTCATGTCCAAACAGATGCGAACAAAAAAAGATTGCACGCGAAGATATGGAAAGACATGTTCGAGAAACGTGTTCAACGTCTGTTGCTACGACGTGCCCATTCAGAGAACATGGTTGTAAATTTCGGGTAGGTACCAGTTTTTTCTTTAGCTGACATAAGGTTTTTTCTTATCGTGTGTGAAGTCACATTGTACAGTAATTAATTAACAAATCCAGAATTAGCAGTTTGATCAAGAAAGACTAATGTAACACATGTATTAGATATGCAAATATGCCTATATTAAATTAGGAAAGATTTCTCAATGTATTCATGTTTATTTTGAGTATTGCGTGCCTAGCTTACTTGAATAAACCGACAATAGCCCATACTCTCCTGATATCAGGAAGTTGATTCAAAAACAGTTCTTTACCATCCCTCTATGATAATGGACTGATCATAATTACCCTATGTTGTGTTTAATTTACAGGGCTCCAGATTCAATTTAGAATCACACATAAAGGAAAATACAAGTCAGCATTTAGTTCTTGTCTGCGAAGTAGTTAGAAGACAAAAACGACAAATTGATTCGCTCTCAAACAAATTACACACGCTCAACACAAGCATGAACGGTACTCTCCTCTGGCGAATCACAGATTATGCTTCAAAGTTTGCATCAGCTAAAAGCACACATGGCGTGGAACTGCGAAGCTTACCGTTTTACACAAGTCAATACGGTTATAAATTACAAGCGACTGTTTTTTTGAACGGGAACGGTTCGGGTGAAGGAAATTCTTTTTCGCTTTATATAAAGGTTCTTTGCAGTGAGTACGATTCATTGTTACCGTGGCCTTTCACATTGCCAATAACTTTCACGCTGATGGATCAAAGTGACCCACCGAATAAACGCATGCATATTACCGAGGCGTTCACACCGGATCCTTCCTGGAAAAACTTCCAAAGACCAAGTAAAGATATTGAGTCACTCGGTTACGGCTATCCCACCTTTGTTACGCACAGTTTCTTACAGAGTCGCAAGTACGTGAAAAATGACACTTTATTCATCAAAGTGACGGTAGACAACTCAAACGTTATCGAAATTTAAAAGATTACATTGTATGCCATATTTTAATTTTAAACGTAAATATTTGGAAGGTGTGTTGGAAATACAGTACATTAAAAATGACACTTTATTTATCAAAGTGACGGTAGAAAACTCAAACATCATCGAAATTGAATAGATTTTTTTGTTGTATACCATATTTTCACTTTAAACGTAAATAGACTTCAAATTCTGCCCATCTGGAAGGTATGTTGGAAATACATGAAAAATGACTTTTTTTTAAGCAACAACTCAATTTTTAGCGTATGACACTAATGTAATTCAGCGTTGTATACAATCAGAACGTTTACTAAAAGTTGACTGTGTGAACTACTTCTTATTTTCTGGTTTATAATTTGACCTTGTTATCAGCGTACACTAATACGGCATCAGTGTGAACACAGCATAAGTTACTTTAATTTAATATTTAACACAGAGTGTGTTTGTGGTAGATGCAATCTACATCCCGGCAACTTAAAGTGGCCTGTTGCAATATTCTACTTTTTGTTTCTGTTTTTCTTAATTTCAGGGAAAGGAATACAGGGATTTTTATAGTACATTGGTGGTACTTTTTATGGAATAATATTTCATGAACATTTTTTAAAATAAAACTTTAAAAATGTGATAAAAGCTAGCGATAATGTACATAGAATTGATTAAAAAGCAAAATACTGTTGCTAGTTTATTTTGGTGCTAGAAATGGATATGGATTGAGGGAAATAAGTGCATAACAATTTTTGTGTAGTATATTGTATAAAAATCAATTACCCTGGCAAAGCACTGCGCTAAGCCCCACTTATGTCTAAATCCTGTATCTATCACTGTTTGGCTATGCCATGTTTGGTAAAGTCCATTTTTCGGAATGCATTTATAATAAATAGAAAAGAAATCCATTTGGGACATGGTTTAGCATCAATTCCAGGTTTCTGGGTGAATTTGGTGTTTTGTGAGAGTTTAATATATACATACCAGGGCCGTGGCCACCAGCAAGGTTTATAAGGTTTCAACCTGACCACTTTTTCACAAAGGCCTTTGACAACCTAGTGGCTTGAACAGAGATTGTTTCCTTTTCTTGCGAAAACCGGACCACTTTATTTCTTGTGGCTACAAAACTGCATACCCACCTAAAATTGTTGTTAAACTTTATTAGCGCCCTTAATAATAGTAATCTACCCAATTGTTATCTTGGAACAATATTGACATCTTAAAGATGAAAGGTATCTGTACAATGCTTTGGCAAATGAGTTTTGCTGGTAAATAATATTCATGAGTATAGTTTAATTGCCAACACATATTTTCTTTAGGATTATTGTTCTCAGAACAATGATACATAAAACAAATATTGGCTTTTGAATTAGACATCTTAAAGATGAAAGGTACCTGTACAAAGCTCTGGCAAATGAGTTTTGCTGGTAAAAAATATGAATGAGTAGTTTAATTGGCAAAACAAATGCATATTATTAAATAGAATTATTGTTCTCAGAACAATGGTACAAAAACAAAAATTGGCTTTTGAATTTGACATCTTAAAGATGAAAGGTACCTGTACAAAGCTCTGGCAAATGAGTTTTGCTGGTAAAAAATATGAATGAGTAGATTAATTGGCAACAAATGCATATTTTTAAATAGGATTATTGTTCTCAGAACAATGGTACAAAAACAAAAATTGGCTTTTGAATTTTAAAATGATCACTATTAGAGTAAATTAGTTATTAAAACTATTTTACTGTACATGTATAACTAAAGTGTTTTATTGTCTGGATAATGCTACATTACAAACATTGTCATCTTCTGTAGAATTTTATCTGGTGCTAAAATAAGTGTTATTTAATCTATAACTGGTATGAAATTTGACATTACATGTAGGTATTGAAACAAAACGTTAATATGTATACTTAACACTAATATTACTGTAATACTTTTAAAAAAATGTCTGAAAATTCACTTGTAACAGAAGCATTTCCAGTTTGACTGTCAATTACTGAACATTACTTTTATGAATACCGGCGCTATATATATAAGTCTGATTAATTGTAATGCGAGAATTTCTTTTTCTAATTCTAAAAATTCGCCTTTATGAATTAAGCTCATAATATACAATTAGAGGGAAATGGGGGGAGGGGGAGGGGTGAGTGGAAGGTGGTATGAACAGGATGTTTTAATATACTTTTGCATCCTGTTTTGCATATAATAGCAATTGAAACTAAAGTCTTAATAAATGAGACAGTTTTATCACCAACAGCATTTTTTTTTATTTCAACATTTCACCTCAGTCACATTTGTAATGCTTCATAAAGGGAATAGTAAAACCTATACACATTTACCTTGATATTTTATGGTACTTTTGCCATTTAAGTGTATCACTGTTATTTTTTGTTTTATGTTGATATGTGCAATATTGGTGCTGTTACCAGGAGATCATCTCCCTGCTGTTACTTAACAGCTCTCCTTCCTTAAAGCTCTGTCTACACTATCAAATTTTATGTGACAAAACAATGCCCATATATGGACACGATGATGTCATATCACTACCATATTTGGGCATACCACTACCATATTTGACCACTACCATATTTGGCCACATCACACTTTTTTTTGTCAAACTTGTTTGATAGTGTTTACAGACCTTTAAACCTTTAGAACTTCAGTCCACTTTTAATTCAAATTGTTAGTTTGATTTTTTGAGCTTCTTTCCTTGGTGAATTGATGGGAAGTGTTATGCTTGGGTACGCATACAATTAACCTATGACCTTTTACTCATTGTATATAATACTGTACAGTATCTATATATTTGTCTGAATTTAATTAATTTTTAGATAGTAGAGTGCAGTATATCTTTGTAAATATATTTATTTGTTTGTTGTTTGTATCCATAGCGATATCCACCTATAAATTAAGCAATGTGCTGAAAGTCGGTGTGTAATGCGTATTTTCTGCTTCCACTGTTCAAGACTTATGACTTTAAATTGTATTATGTTACAGCAGGTTACTGTAGATCAGATCCACTATTTTTCATCCAGTCTAGCCACATAATAAATGTTGGGATGACATGTTTTAGTAGGGCTGCTGTCAGTTGGGACCTACTGTTGCTAAATTCATGAAATTGGATGTATTAATGTGATTGTGGAAACCTTGTAAAACATATGAGCATAACTATTCTTAAAGCGCTCTGGCTACACTATCAAACTAGTGTGATGTGCCAATATATGGTAGTGATAGACATTATCATGTTCATATATGGGCACATCACATTTGTCACTAAGTTTGATAGTGTAGACAGAGCTTAATAAAAAAAATATTCAGAATATACAGTATGGTTTAGTTGGTACTGGCCATGGCTTCTTTTGGTCTTTCATGGTTGCATGCAGTGCTTAAAAGATATTTATACACAGTAAGGCACCGTCTGTGTGGTAAAAAATATTATACAAGACAATTTAACTTTGGGACACTTTTTTCTTTATAGAACACATATCTAAACATTGAAAAACTGGTGGTTAATCATCGTATCAATAATCATTAGGTAATTGCATTTATATAACACCTAAATAAATTCCCGTCATTTGATTGGACAATTGTGGATCACATGGCGTGCAATAGTATGCACTATTAAACGATAGTTAAGACAATGTTGGTCACCTCATTTGTTTAAGTCATTCGAAGTTTATGAACTTCATACTATTAATGTATAATTCCAGCCACCTTCAAGAACATTGAATGTAGTTCGTATAATGTGATAAATTTATAATAACCATGTACTGACATTTTTGGTAAACATTAAAATTGTATACATCATAAACTTCGGGCAAAATTGTTTTTATAATCTTGAACAAATATTGTATTGATGCAGCCTTAATCAATGAAATCAATAAACAATAAATATTTCAAAACAGAAAAACAATTTTTTATATTTTTTTATTATCTTCTGTAACTTATTGGTTTGTGAGCAATATAAACCGAATAAGTAATTTTGTTCAAAGGACAATATTAGTACACTCTGGCAGCAGGGAAATTGTTGAATAAAATGAATAATGCTCTGTCTGCACTATCAAACTAGTTTGACAAAAAAAAGTGTGTTGTCACATAAAAGTTTGATAGTGTAGACAGGGCTTTAGATTTTCACATACCCAACATACCTATTATTTGTATATAATGTATTGTGGGAACAAAGTTATTTTTTCCGCTTTTATATTCAAATTTGTCTTGATTTCATGATGGTTCAGATGTTGGATTGGATGGCTCTGTTTCTGAATTCGTCGGTGCCTGTTGATTAAAATAAACAATGATAAATAACTTTATTTTCTATTAGTTTTGATAGAAAGAATATTACTTTTAGTACTGTACACTTTGAATCAAATAGAAGTAGAACCACATTGAACATGTATGTCAGATGGGCTTATACAAGAACACTAAACTGTAGGGAATGTTTGTGGTTGAGGTGGGATGGGGCTATGTTTGGATCATTTTACATTTACTAATTTGCCAATGGGGATACCGACTTGCTATATCCTGTGAAATCTTAAGCCAATAGAGGGCACTATACTGGATTCACACTTACAGATGGTGACTTTCAAAACTTACGGTTGGTTTAGGGTTGTTTTTAAAACGATGCAAGATAACTCCGTCAGAGGTGAGTGCTTCTTCTACGTCAATAAACAGTTCTTTATCAGATTTCCCCTGACTTGATTTACTAAGTTCTTGGTACTTGGTTATAAATCTGTCAGAAAAGATACAAACAAGACGGTTAATTTGCTAGCAGGTTAACTAATATTAAAGACCCCTTCCCTGCAATTTTGGACGAATTTTGGACGTTTTTTGGAAAATAATATATATATATCACTTTAAAAAACATTAAACCATGTTTTATGATAAAAAGTGAGAAACAATGCACTACGTAAGTAGCTCGCGGCGATTGACCTCTCGTGGACGGTCTTAGGCCTAGCCTAGCTAGGCTTAGTTTTGTAGGCCTAGCTGGTAAACATCGGTAACGTACGAACATCGTACGCTAGCTATATACCTAGCCTGACGTTGTATAGTTGCTGCATTAATTGTCTTTCTATTTTTGCCAGACTCCGTTGATAAAAATTGGGGAAAACCCGGTATTTTCGCTGAAAAGTTAGGAGTCTTCCATTTGTTTTGGCCTCACGATCGATCGAAAAGTGGGCGAATTACAGGTGAAAAACAAAAATATTAATCCGCGCGCAGTGCATTTTGGGATTTATAGCGGGCCGCTATAATTATTAGAATCGACTTATTTTTCACATTTTAACCGTTTTAAAGACGAAAAAAGTTATCGCAATAGGACCATATAGTATTACTTTTACATTAAATATAGTTTGTGATCTTAAATTAGATCTAAAAAACGTAGGGAAGGGGGCTTTAAAGTAATTGACAAGCAAACATCAAGAATTAATTGAAGAATAAAAATATAATTTAACCAATACATACTTGTAACATGTTGTTTGTTTGAAGCCATCCTGCCTATTCAAGTCTATTGTATTCTTGTTTCTAAATGTCTTACTGAAATACCTAAAAAAAGAAATAAATTATATGTTTAAACAATGCATTAATAATTGTCTTTATTAATTGGTTAGTGAAGGTGCAGGCAGCAAATTACAGTTTAAATTTTTTCATATTTAGGCATCTATAATAGTAGTAAATACAACGACTTACACTCTGACTTTATCTTCTTCATAAAGAATCTCCCTTGGAAATTCTGTAGATAATTTTCTGTCATACGTAGGTTCTTCCAATGGTGGAAATGCTGCCATTACTTCGTACCATAGTGGCTTGTCTGCATCTTTCATAACTCCAGAACGAATCAAATTTCTAGTTCTTATTTTTTAGTTAAGAGAAAAAAAAATCATTATGATATTTTTGTTTCTTGGTTGTTCAGCTCATACTAATATGTTTGGAAAGATGTAGGCCTGGCCCTAGCTAGGCCTAGGGCCTAGCTAGGCTAAATAAAGCAAAATTTGGTGGGACAATAAAAAAGGATAGATTGCGTACAGGAGGTACGGGGGGAAGGTACGTAGGGCCTAGCTAGGCCCTGGAGAGGCATACATGTCCAGCATGCAAAGGACTCAACCGGCTCGGCTATCTATCTATAGACTATGCTAGCCCACCTAGCTAGGCCTACCTCTCGGTGAGCTCGCTGGCCATGATGCCTAGCTAGGCCTAGGCTAGCTAGCCTAGGCTAGCTAGCATTATAAATAGACAATTTTATTACTCACCTGGTAAATATTGTCCCTACTTTTTGTAAACGACTCAAGCTTGTCATTTCATTAATTTATAGTTGGTTTAGTACTAAAACGGGTGATTAAATGTGGTATCTAGAAACATGTGCAGCGGTATTCAGAAAAAAAAATCACAATAAACATTATACTGCCATCATCGGTGTGAACTATCTAGCTGGCTGGAAAAAACAATCAATAATGAGTTCAGAACAGAGACGCTGTAGGAGGGGGAAGGGGACGGGGGACCCTAACATTTTTTTTGCAACCTAGGCTAGTCATTTCATAATGTTCATAGAAATTTTGCATCTCATATTTTAACTAATAGTTAGTCAGTCTGTGCTGTCGTTATCTTTTAAAAATACACACAAATAATTGTCCATTTTGTAAACTGTCTTGGCTGGAGCTGCTGCGCTCTGTCTGTTGTTGATAACTCAAATGTCAACACCACACACACGACAGTCGTGTGCTGTTTACCAGAAATTCCACAACCAAGGTCGGGTTAAAATCGAATGAAGCAGGAGAATAAAGGTAATATTAGTTAATTTTGAAATGTTTTTAACATATAAATACATGTGTAGTTTTTAAGTTGTTGTTTTTGTACAACTGTCAATAATAAATAGTCAAATTTGAAGATGTTTTCCGTGGTTTACTCATCCCTCTCTCGGACTCATCTGACACTCTGAACATCTGATGATGATGACGATGTTCGATGAGGCTCTTCTGCTGCTGCTGAAATGATGGAAGAGTGACGGGAACTTTAGGCTAGCTAGGCCTAGGGCCTACTAGGCTATATGCTGTTTTGTACAGTAATACGTTTTTTATTTTAGTTTGATCCAACCCCATCCATGTTTTATTGTTCAAAGAATCAATGTATGTTTGAACCATGAAATTATGAATGAATTTGAATATAATTATTAGAAATGTGCCTTTTCCCTTTTTGACATGTGGCTTATAAAATATATATAGACTTAATTAGCCTAATTAGAGGCCTAGCTACAGCCTGGATATGGCACTGTATCAAGTTTCCAAATGATAATGGTGAATGCCATTACGTTACTCCAATGGGAGTGCGAAGCGTAATGTACTACTACAAACCGTCTAAATCTACGAACACTGCAAAATAATAATAAAACTTTCCACTCAACAACAAAATTACATACATAAAAAACACAGAGATACCCACTACGGCATAGCCTACGCAACTCACTGCTCGGAGAAAATATGTCATATTATTTGTTATAAAAATCATGAATAATTTATGTGCTAACATAATGTCTTAACCTTTAATAGTAGTCAGAAGTTTTGATCCTGTAACTGTATCCATTATTTAGCCACAATATTATTATTAAATTTATATTAATATTCAGAAATACTATTGATCTAAAACTACATACTGTATAGAAAAATGATAAAATGTAGTCTATATCGTGCCTAGCTTACCTGGATAAACCAACATAAGCCTCTCTCTCCGACGAGAGGTAAACATTACGAAAAGAAGAACATTAATAACATTAAATAAATAATCCGAAGGAGTAAAATCATCTCAATAGAAAGTCATTTATTCGCTCTGTTGTATCTGTTTTTATGCCAATTCGTTTGGTACCAGAGCCCATAATATTACTAGTAGTGTAGAATAATACTGTACTTCCACTTTCGCTAGACTTAAGTTCTGTCTACTAACACTATCAAACTTTATGTGAAAACAAATGTGATGTGCCCATATATGGACATGATAATGTCATATCACTACCATTATGGGCATCAATACCATATTTGGGTATATAACAGTTAACACTTTTTTTTGTCAGACTTGTTTGATAGTGTAGACAGAGCTTTACTGTACTATAATTCAGTTGCATGTTCATTAATAATTATGGTAATTTCATTTTCAGATTGTTAACTGTAATGTCATTGAAATGTTAGCCCTTAATTAAAAGAATTTGTTGTTTTCTGTCAGTACTGTATGTGTCATTGTCAACATTATTTTAGTATCATGTTAAGCCCTGTTTACACAAAGTGTGGTGTGCCCAAATTTGGTAGTGATATGGTACAGTAGTTTTTTTGTCTACATAAGGTTTGATAGTTATGATGTGTTTTAAATTCTATCTATATATTCTGACAATAATGCTTTAATTTTCAACACAATATTCTTATTCACATATTAACATACACACTCTTTAACAACTTGAACAACTTGACAACATCATCAATGTGTACCGCGCACTCTAGGGTGTACCTGTCAAGTTCCGATTTTGTTTTTAATGAATTTATGCATGCAACAATCGTAATTATAGTATACCATTGCAATGGATAGAATCGTTTAAGCATTGTTTGTATTAAAATGTAATTTGTATATTATTGTACTTACACTACAGTATCTTTGAAATTTCTTGTTAAATTCCGATTTTGTTTATGTATACTATCAGTGTACAGTAATAGCATTGCAAAGCATACTATTAGTAAAATTAAAGTCCTTTAAGCATTATATTAAAATGTAATTTGTAAACTTAATAACAGCAGTATCTTTGAAATTTCTTTCTACACAGGTTTAAAGATACACAGTTTTTATTACTGGTTGTTAGACTTGTTTAAGTTATTGACTGATAATACCACACAATCTTCGATGCGCACTTAGAGTGTAAAAGCCCTTCTGATAGCATCCAGTAGAATCTGTTAATATGGCGTCTGCTCCAGAAACTCAACCTTTGAGTTCAACAAAAACAAAGAAGAAGAAGAACCATCATGGCAGCCATCATCACCACCATCATCAATCAATGGCGGCGGCTGCTGGAGAGCCTGCGAACAATGTCAGGAGATCTCATCGTAAGCCGCCTCGTCAACTTGAGTTTAACCAAGCCATGAGGGATTTTAAGGTAATTTTTATTTTTTAAATGTGTACCACCATTTAAATTATAAATCAGTTGCAGAGCTGCAAAAGGGTAGATATAAAAAATCAAAATCAAACAAAAAATCTGCCTCAATATAAATTTATTAACACAAATTAATAAAGTTATATTGAGGCAGTTTTTAACATTTACTGTAAACTTGGTGGTTTGTTATTGTGAGTACAGTACCTTACCATGCTCAGCACACTGCTGGAATAATTGAGGAACAAACAAGACTACACAGATGGAATGTCAATTGGTAATAAGGTAAAACAATTTATAGGAAAACCATGTTTTTAAATTCAAATACAGTAGGACTAATTTGGTTTGCAGTACAGTAGATTGGCTCTTATATCATATAATTTCTAAATAAAAAGCAGAATAAAATTATTTTTATGTAGACTAAAATACTAAAGCTTTTAAAGTTTAATTTAAAGTTGAAATAGATGTATTGTAGAATGAATTTAGACACAATTGTCATAAAATTGACTGTGCTCAATAAAGACAATTAGGTGAGTCATCGCGATCAACATTTACTTGTTCCCTGATTGTTCCCATTTCCCAGCGACTTTTCCATTAGAGAACTATGGAAATTTTAAAATGAACTCAACTATCAAGTCAAATGCCTTTACAGAACTGTAATGAATGCAGACATTAGTCATTTCAGAAATTATGCATTTGTTTCAGCTTATGTAGAAATGCAAAAAACAACAAAAGGACATTTCTATTATTTAAAACGTATACATTAGCAATTAAATTTAAAATTTAACAGTATAAATATGAAATTAAAGATTTTTAGATGCCAATAAATCTATTCAAATTATAGTGTTACATTGTATGAATGATTCTAGAATATAATATAATTATAGATTTATTGAAAGTAATTTGCTAAAGTAATTTACTAAAATGCCAAGTCAATTTTGATAAATAGCAGTTTTTAAAGTCTTCACTCGCTTTGATGTTACGCTAGGCCTAGGCAGCCAAGCACCACCAAGCAACACGTACCTGCGCTTCGCTCAAATTTACCACAGTCATATTTTGGACGCGCCTCAATATTTCGTTGCCATGCGAAACAGATTTTTTTATGACTTACGAAAACGAATACGTGTGTGTGACGTATCCGTTTTCGTTATCATATTCGTAAGATTGCGAAACCTCTCTATTGTAGACAGAGCTTTAAACAAATCTTTGATCCACCTATGACATTTGAAAAAGCATGGTTTGCAGTGGCGGATCTAGGGGGGGGTGAATAGGGTGGCTAGCCACCCCCCTTAATTCTCAAGAAAAAAAGATGCAACCTAATCGCGATTGACCGTCGCTAGACGTGGATTAATCTTTTAATTAAGAAGAGTAGCTAGCTAGGCCCTACTAGAGCTTGTAGGGTTAGCATTAATAGTTGTGTGTAAATACTGTAGGCCTACACAGCGATAGAGCTATAGAGTTCAATTACTATTATGAATTCAAGAGTTTAAAAAGAAAACACGATTTACAATCTTCGGAAAATACCCATTTTCAAAACACACGCTCTCCTAAAACTACCAGCGTCACGTTGTCAAGCTCGCTCCTCGTGTGAATGCTGACGTCATCACTCTCCAAAATACACCATTTTTCATTGCAGTTAACACTTTGACTGCCAGAGGTTTTTCCAGTTTGAAACTGCCACCGGCAGCGTTTATAGCCCAATTCGATGTTTTTATTAAAGCTGATTGAAACTATGTATGTGATCTGATTTACATGTAATTTAGACTAAAATAATCATATAGATTTTAGCTTTACAATGGTACCAAGAACGATTTTCAAATCGCAATATGTAAATCGTAATAGTAAAATGAAAGTAACCCACTTTTTGAGTTTTTCGTAGTTTCGCGCAAGAAAGTCGAGATATTCGCGATTTTGTGCAAGACATCACAATATGAAAATATTGCCCGGTGAGATCAACAAACAACGAAAAAGTTACTTACACGGCACCGGTAGGCCTAAAAAACAAGTTATCACTATCGAAAAATGTACTACATTTTATAAATCATAAATCTTACATCAATGTTTCGCCAAAATCCACATAGTAAAGACACCAGGCCTAGTTAACTAGGCCTAAAGTTGGTCCGGAACCGTTTTACGACTATGCCTAGGCTATAGCCTAGTACTACTAGCCTAGCTAGTAAACTGGTGATAATATTCATACCATTTCTAAACAAGTTTGTTGCGTGAAACTCGGTCACTTACAGTGAAACACCAAAACAATTAGGGTATACATACAATAATAAAATTAAAGACTTCTTATTGAAAATTCATCCATTATTTTTTATTCAGATAACAAACAAACATGCCAATCCACATAAACCTTTGTAATGCTTCGGCGGCATAGCTAGCGCGCGACCGATACACAATGCGCCAAACCATCGCTGTACGCGCTACTGTGATGCGCGGTGTATGTTATTTCGACAGGTACCATTTTGACAATCGTTCGTAACCAGATTAGTTACTTTCAAAAGGTAAAAAATTCACGGTCCAGACCGAATTTAGTGTCCATATTTATAGTATATACCAATAATTAACCTATCTACCGGATTTTGTAAAAAAACTCGAAAAACGAAGATCTTCGTGTTTGGCAGTCAAGCGTTGTGTTTCCAAAAACGAAGATCTTCGTGTTTGGCAGTCAAAGTGTTAATATCCGCCGCCCTGGTCCGTGTGTGCACAAGCGTTAGCGTGGTATATTTACACCCCTGAGTGGAGTGTAATATCGGGAACTTTTTTCTCGCGCATGAAAATTTTTTGTATAATATTATGGTATGCAGTATAAACGATAAAAATAAACAAGAAACATGGTGTTCTTTTATTATTTTATAGGCATAAAATAAACATGAAATGTCTTGTAGGTACATGGGACGGCCGAAAAAAGTTTTTTTATTTGCGTTATAGACACGGCGATTACTGCGATCATTGTATACCAAATTACATTGAGTTATTTACCCGGCTGTAGGGTATATATCTCTGAGGTTAACAGACCACCAAAACACGGTACACAACACATGCACTCTATCGAGGCATTTTCGGAGTACCGCATTAATGTTCATTTTGTTTGAAGGTTTTTCGATCAAAGTTTATTATTAGTTCGTCGAAAAAGATCCGTACAGTATTTAGGAAGGATATACTGTATTTAAATTTACATTATGTAATATTTGTTATTAAGTGTGATGGAAACAGTTTCTCTAGCCTATTAAACAGTGTGTAAGCATCTATTTTTTTAAAAATTTTCGGAGCCTCGGGAGGGGGACACCCCTCCCAAACCCTCCCCGCTCCGTGCTACGCACCTCGTTTGCCACTTTCGTGGCCACCCCCCCTCGTCAGATCCTAGATCCGCCACTGGGTTTGAATCAACCAGGTTTTAATACAGGCCAACTGTACTCAATGAATTTGTGTTTACACAATCCTAAAAATATAGTACTTGATGAATCAACAATTTTAATAATATACAGGCTGTTATGATATCAACCAAAAGTTGTGTCAAATATTAATAAGAAACCAAATATGATAGACTGTACTATATTTAAAACGCAAGTTTATTTATTAAAACAAATTAATTCATTTCCTTAAAAGTCGGTACTCAACTTTAATCGGACACAAACTCAACGCAAGCTCAGTGGTCTATAGTATAGAGAGTTTGTCAGAGGCAAAATGTTTTCCTACAATCCAATTCTCTATTGTTGAAATTCTATTTTTAAAGTCGCTTTCAAGGTAATATATTGACTACCATGGTGATTGAATGGGTTCAATGAATTTGGACCAAATTTGTTTTGCTTACCATCCTTATGTATACAGTACAGTATTGTATCATTTGTGTACATCATGTCGCGATTACTTTATTATCTTTTTATGAGTACATAGATTAAAAACTAAACACATACTCTTTTTAATATAAGTTTATAACTTGTAACTTTTGTGGTAATCTTTTTTTTTTTTAACAATTGAATGACATGTACCATCATTTTATTGACTCCTTTTTTTTAAATAATGGTCAAAATGTAAAAAAAAACAATGTTACTTGTTAGAATTATGTGATTATATAAAGAAAGGATCCACCCATGACATGCACTATATTTTATTATATTTTCAGTACCTTTGGTTCAAACGATTATTTGATCACAGACGATTAGTTTGGCCATTTAAAAATAAAAAATGTCCCTGTATCCCTTTTTAAAGTCCCACAGAATTGTGTAAACTGCTGTACACTATCAAACTTTATATAACAACAAATTGTATGTGCCCACATGGCCATGATGTCATATCACTACCATATTTAAGCATCACTACCATATTTGAACAAATCACACTTTAAAAAAAAAAAATAGTTTGATAGTGTACTGTAGACTTTAGCTTTAGAAAATGTTTTCTACTTGTTTTTGAAATAAAAATGTTCTCATCTCACAAACTAGTGTCGAGGAGACCATGTAAGTTTTATTTGGAGCCATGGTGTAGCTTTTAAAAATTAAATGATTTTATAAGCCTACACAATATTGTAATTTGATTTAATTCGTTATGAAATCATAATTGTAAGATTAGACATGCAGTAAAAGTCACTTTGTTATTTTCAACAACCTTCCCTATAAGTTCAAATGTGAAAATAACACACCTAGGTACCGGTAATAAAATTGCTTAAGAAACCAATGAGGTGTAAAGTGCCTGTGTCTGCTTTATGAGCCAACTAATCCCAAGACAGTATGTGTTTATCCCAGTAAGTACTTGCGGTTAATGTCTAAAAAGAGAATAATTATTCAAATTTTACAAGTTCGAAAAGGAATATATGATACATTTAGTAAAACAAACCACTTACACCCCGTCCCCCCTTACGAATCATCTTTTCACCCTATTAGAAGGACCTTTTCTTATGAAATGAACGAGGGACACTTAAGAGAGCCTAAAATTATGTTATATAAACTAAACTAAAAATAGGCACAGAAAAATTATTCTAAACCACCCAGTGATATACTGAAAATGTATTAATTAATTTGAAACGATAAGATGAGGAAAGAGAGAGAATGAGAAAAAGTCGCCCCAACCAAGATTTCGAACCTGGAACCATTAGACCACTGGAGCCTTCATGGTATTGTTCAAACTCGATTGGATAGACTCTTTATTAACTCTCGGTGTGTTAAGGCTAAACAGCACTAGTCCCTCAATTGTACGCACACGCACCAGAGATCTAATTGATACGCCCTCATCTTTAAGTAGTTTTATTCACAAAGTGGGTTCTCCGAAGAGATACTTTTATATGCAGTATATAAATAAACACAGCACACAGGTTCAAGATGACCAACAAGTGTTCTTGGATAAAGACTCTAAACTGAGGTTCAGATACAGTATCAGACTCTACACTAAAAGAACACAGATATTTCAAGTACATCTCTCTCCCTAGCTAAAATATGTCTGTAAATTAGGGGTGATGTCAGAGTCATTACAACCATTGTTAGAATGGGTGGAGAGGACAATTTTGGATTGGCTTATTATCTAGCTCAATGATGATAACTTTATTAGCAACTACTATTATTAATTGCATTGTGTTTTTAGTCGCGTGCAACGTGACTCTACAGCTCACTATGTCGGTCGGTCGGTCGGTAAACACTAACTTGAGCATGTGACTGCAGCCATGTATATGGCCTTATTAGAATACACAATACACTGTACATGCCTATAGGTGCTGTACTTGATAAATGTGCTATCTGTTGCCATGGGACATACAACTCAATATGACCATGCACATGAATGTGTCAAGTGTTCTATTTATTCAATATTTACCTGTCTTTGTCTTCAAACTAATTGTCATAATTCATTCTCATGACTTGTATCATTGCAGTGTATTTAATATTATAATGTTCATGTCTGAATTTGTTTATTATTGCAAAAAGAACATGCTGTGTGTTGTACTGTACATTCAAGTATAGCAGTACTGTATAGGAAAAATATTTTGTATAAATATGAATATAATTAATTATAATAAAAAAGAATTATCATGACATAATTATAATGATATTATAATTATAGTAATATATCAAACCAGATACTGTAGATCATCATCTTGATCATCATCATTATCATTATCTTGATCATCATCATTATCATTATCATCATCATTATTATCATCATCATCATTATCATGATCATCATCATTATCATCATCATTATCATCATCATTATCATTATCATCATCATCATTATCATCATCATCATCATCATCATCATCATCATCATCATCATCATAATCATCATCATTATCATCATTATTATTATTATCATCATCATTATCATCATCATCATCATCATCATCATCATCATTATCATCATTATTATCATCATTATCATCATCATTATCATCATCATCATCATCATCATCATCATCATCATCATCATTCATCATTCATCATCATCATCACCATCACCATCACCATCATCATCATCATTAATAATACAATCTTAATGTACCAAAATAAAAAAAACCTGTACAGATTTACCCACTGCTATGAGACTACTCCAGACATCATACTTGTCTTTTTGAAGGGATTCAGTATTATACCTTTATTATTTCATTTTCATCATGATGACATTTTAATATTTCTTATGAAGCATTATGGCATTGAGTTGTATTCTAAAATTCTTTCTAAGAAATACAATACTGTGCTTGTCAATGTCGTGTTTGAGATTCTGTATTTTGATCATTTGTCATTGTCAGCAATATGGCATTGTCACAGCATATCAAAAGTGAAAACATGATATTAACAACCCATAAAGCAAACACGAATAGTGGTTAGGTAGGGGTTTATCAAGTATAAATAATGCATGTACTCCAAGAAATACATTCACTATTTCAAATTTACTTGGTGCATTAAATTGATATTAATATATTTTGATATAATCAAAATCATGGAATGTTAATCTACTGGATGGCATAATAAATGTTGAGATTTGTTTCATTGCGCCGTTCAATTCTTTATTTAATAAAATAGTGCTGTTTTCCATCCCATCAAATGGAACAAGTGTGACTAGCTTTACTCTAGGTTAAGTGGCCAAGAAATTACTTATTCCCCAAAAAATAGTAAAGCTAAAACTATATGGACTGAAGACTAATTATTGTTTTGGGATGATTAGGGAAGAATGGTATATCTAGTAGAAGATTTAAACAACAAGATACAAATTGATATCATTTCAAGATATCAAGTTTTAAATAAATTTTTCTTGAAAAGGAAAATAAATAAACATTAAGGATAAATGATTTTATTTTATTCTTTCGTTTGACTGGATTGCATTTTCAGTAACATAGTACTGCTTTTCAAAATGGTCCATTTACAAGGTTTAAAAGTAGAGAAAGGTTATAAAATATGTACAGAAAAATAAAAGCATAGTACATAATTGTAAAGATACAGAAAAGGTAAAAGCCATACATGCCTATACAAAGTATTAACAAATGATAAATAGAAAGAGAATAGAAAGCCCCAACCAAGGGGTAAATCAACAATGAGCTTGCATTGAGGATAGGGCTTGGTAATGATAGAAATAATTGTAACTGGGCCACAGCCAGAATTACACCAATTCATGCCAAAATTTAATTAAAGTAAAAACAAATGTGCGGTGGTGTTTTTTTTTAAAAGTCAACAGTGCCCTCTATCTATTATCGAGGAGTAAAGAGTGCAGTGTGTGATGTCACAAGTGGTATTATGTGGTGGTGGCTATGTGAGGCGAATCCCCTTTCCGTTGATAAAAAAATTAAAGAATTATGACCATAGATTGATTGAAATATATATTTATACTGGGTAACCTCTTCAGTCAAAGACTGTCTCCCAGAGGGCCCAGTTGGTGATCAGTGGCTGTGATGTACCAATACACCGGGGTAACCCCCTACTCGTCTCGAAAGGTGTACTACTGTAGGTTCTTTAAAGTGCACATGAGCTAGTTGTGTACACTGGACCTACGGTTTATAGTCCTTATCCGAGAAGACTCGTTCTACCACCAGAACCATGGAGTGAGTGAGCCTCGAACCCCTGCCGATGTAATTACGGTTCCACTGTCTTAACCGCTCGGCCACTCACTCACACAGATTCAATCATTCATATCTTTCTTTATTCTGGAAAACTCATTCAATACATAAGTACTGGTCTCCCATGAGGGAACTACAAAATTAAAACAAAATATATACATTAAAAAAAATCGAGTGTACAGTGGCTTTATCGTAAATTTGCTTGTGTTTAAACTGTATTCCATATTTTGATGCAGAAAACCACACATATATACATCAAAATTTAGTTATCTTTGTAATCCAGGAGAAAATGTGGGAAACCAGGAGCACAATGTTAGGCCAGAAGACAAAGTATAAAATATGGGAGTATACCGGCATCAATGCAAACTACTGTACTGTAATACAGTGCCAACCTACAAACACAATACAAATACATTGTTGTAACTTCTGCGTAGCCAGGCCATGGGGTATAGAAAATATGAGAATGCATGACACTAATAATGACATAATTGTTTGCAGGGACTTTCCCTTATTGTTGTTAAATTCTTTTAAAATGTATTTCCTTGTCTTACTTTTATTTTCCTTTTCTTACTTTTATTTTCCTTTTCTATTGATAAACAATAATTGTTGTCTCTGTTAACCTCCCATAGTCTACTACTATACAGTATTTTAATAGTACAGTATTTGAAAATTGACCAACAAAGAGATTACAATTTAAGATCTTGAAGTGTTCCACCTAGAAGCAACTCCGAGCAAATACCCTGTATTTCTAAACCAATTTCCATATGCTAAATTAATTACCAAGCATGCTGTATTCATGCATCCAACAGCAAGAAACTATGATGTAATGTACTTATGAACTGCTGTCTCATTTGAGGCTTAGGGAGTAGAGTAGAATTTGTAAAGCTCTGTCTACACTATCAAACTAGATGACAAAAGTGTGATGTGCTCAAATATGGTAGTGATATACCCAAATATGGTAGTGATATGACATCATCTCCATATATGGGCACATCACATGTTTTGTAAAATAAAGTCTGATAGTGTAGACAGAGCTTTAAGGGAGTGGTGTAGAACGTGTTACATTCCAGGCACTTTGTTAGGATTGAACACTGGACCTTGGAATTGGAAGGCAAGCATGTTAACCACCAAGCAACCAGTATATTAATACCATAGATATCTCGATTCTATACAGCCCTTTGCATTAATACTGTACATATGTTCAAAGGCGCTTCACACAAAGCAATATAAAACTTTACTACAGAATATAAAAATCTTACTCTGATACTATTAATTTATATTCATTTTATCCTCAGAACTGTAGTGAAAATTTTTTTTTATAATAAAAATAATGTTCAATTTATATAGCGCAAAATGCAGGGCACCTCTAATCTAAGCGCTGAACAATCAACAGAATATGTAAAAGCACAAAATTAATTAATGTTGAATAAAGTGCAAATTAAAAAGGTGGGATTTGAGGAGTTGTTTGAATGTGGCGAGTGATTCAGTTTTCCTGATTGAGTTTGGAAGGGTGTTCCAAAGAACAGCAGCTGACCATGAAAAGATGCGTTGTCAATAATATTTTAGTAAATTATAATATGATTTACAAGACTGAAGACCATCTTGTATAACGTACTGTACATCTTCTAATCTATTATTTCTATTACCATTTTACAGTAGTCAAGTATTGTAATCGGCCCTCTAGTATTGTAACTATCTATGGTATGACCTACTAAACAATTGGCACACTTTGTACTCAATTTCCAAATGTTACCAAAATGGAAATTTATATCTTACAATTTGATTACATAGAAACCTGATAGCATCCAACCAAGAAGGCGACTTACAGTTTCATAGAAAGATGAGATTAAATTGTTTTCCATTTCCAAGAATGTGTGTGGCATTTAAAAGTAACAGAAATGCTGATTTGTTACACTATCCCAGAATGCACAGAGGTGCATTGATGGTAACCATATTTGGTAAAACAAAATTAGAGTATTTATTATTTGCTGTGGAGAAGAGATAACGTTTCTGTTTCTTTTTTGTTCATTTTTAGAATATATACTATTCTAGTAAAATTGTAATCTATATTTTATTCAATAAAAAGAGAAAATATAAAACTGTCTGACAGAAAGTAAATTTGCACAATTATAGTTTCTAGGTTATATTATAATACATTTGAATGAATGAGAGTAAAAAATTAATATTGTCGAACAATAATAAAATACAGTAGATTTCTTAAAATCTATTCTGGTCCTCAATCTTAATTACAGTTAATAAGTAATAATTGTTCAGTAAATAAACCATGGTAAACTAAGCCTAAATACTGTACTATAATTATTATTACTAAAATTAAAATATTTAATATAACTTAATTATGTAAATTATTAATATGGTAGTATAGTATAATAAATACACTCCTTAATTTTTTTATTTTAATTTATAAAAACTGTTAATTTATTGCTATCAATTTGAATTTCTCAACACCAATTTACTAAAATCTATTTTGATTACAATATACATGCTATTTTTATTGATAAATTTATGATTATTTATTCAAGCAAAGAAGATAAATTAGATTGCAATTGTAATTATTTTATGATCAATCCTTTTTTCACTTTCTTAACATTTATTAATATTTTAAGCCAATTTCTACCTACGCTGTGATGATTTATGATAAAGTAACATATTATCATTTTATACAGCAGGGAATCAGAACCATGTTTAAATCATCACCACAAAATACTCAATTTCAATTTTAAGTTTTCAGTTTCTGTAGATAAATTTGTCTGGTAAATTATAAATTATCTGTGTTAATAAATAATTTAACATATTGTGTTATATATTTCATTATTTAATCATTACTTGTACTCCATAAACAAATGTTTTAATTTAAGAATATTTCCATTTATATACATATTTCAGGCCCGTAGCCAGGGGGGGTTTTTATGGTTCGGGCGAACCCCCCCCTTTACAGCGAACCCCCCTTAACCGACTGCGAACCCCCATCCCCGACATGCCCAATACCTCACCCTCATCTCCGAAAATCGTCCAAATACGTGCCCCACAGTACAAAAAGTTGTTCGTAAATTAAAAAAATCGTAAACTCGTTCGGAATAACTCATACAGTACCTTCTTCCCTGTATGAGCGTACTTCGAGCGATATAGTCTGTAAAGAGTTGCAAATGAATTGCGGATTTTAACCTGAAAAATAAATGTTTGGTCCCTGCATGTAACATGATATTGACGCGTCTCACAGCGAGCTGGGGGACGAACGATTCGTACAAAGGACACCGCCAGACAACTGCGTACCAATTGTTTAGATCACTGGCAGTCAGGCAGCATGCATAAAGTATATAGCCTTCCGACATACATCAGTATTTATGTGTGGCTATGAAGTATAATGTATCATAGAGGATTATAGTGAATATTAATATTTTACACTATAATATCTATGGTATCATGTACTGTAATTCACATTATGGCATCCGATTATTTTTTTCTAGACCACCAGCCGATACGTACTCAAATGTATCAATATCACCTATTTACATTGGCATATTTAATTTCCTCAACAAATTGCTGTAAATAAATATTATAGATAGAGCTATAATAAGAATTGCATTTGCCTTCACCCAGTGTGCTTTTTTCGGGGCTTCTCCTAGACGTACGTTCGCATTGAACTTGAACGCAAAACAAAATATCGAGTAAATGATCAAACAATCGGCGGTTCCGCACAGAGCACGCGCATCTAACATACGGCAACAAATGTTATCGTTTAAATAGTCCACGAGTCCAAGTACGATCGTTTTGCTCATTGGGAGAATGCTGCATGAGAGTGTCTTTTCCGGCCATCTAGGGGTGTCATTTAACAAAATTTGCTTCGCCTCAGGCCCCACCCCAGGGGGGGGGGGTAGGTATGGGGGTGGGGGATGACCCAAATACTTAGTGTGCGAACCCCCCCTTGACAGATCCTGGCTACGGCCCTGTATTTTATTTTTTTTTGTAATAGGGGCTTCTGAGATTCCCCCTTTCCATTTGTTTTTTTTTCTCTTTGTACTATATGGCTCTTTATGTATATTTATGAATGTGTATGGTATGATGAATGGAAATAAGTAAAGAAAGAATTTTTTTTTTTTCATTAACCTTTAAAGGGCAATTTACACAGACGAGCACGAACGGTAACCGGAAAACCGCGTAGCTTGTCCGACGTAAATCTATATCCTGAGTGGGTTTCCACTCCACTGCCCATCCGCTCCGCTTTTGTGTATGGTCATAAGACACTTGTACATAGATTATATGTGGTTTGTATTACCGCTTACCGTTACCGCTTACCGTTACCGTTACCGCTCGTCTGTGTAAGTTGACCTTTACACTTCGACAAATCTGTTAATGTGTTCACAAGTTGATTCAACTAAAATTTAATATTTAATAGCAAGAGATTCTTCATGCATTTGCTTTGATTTTCAACTCTTAGATAAAACGCTTTAAACATTTTCGCTGTGGTGAACATTTTTAAAAGCTACTCTGATGTAGTAAAGGTGATTTAATTTTACAAGACAATGTACAGTATATATTGAAAACACTGGCACTCCTTCTTGGACCCTTTTTTCTTGGCATTTTTAGTAATGAAAAGGATAATATTATTTATCAATATACAGTAGACTGTACATTGGCCACATTTAAATGCGTCTTCATTTATTACTAGTTCTACTACATATTTTATGCAATTTTACTATTATGCTGTTATTACACTTTACTGTCAGTGTCAATGTCTATAAGCAAACTGGTAATATTTTAATATAAATAATAATAACAAAATCATTATTGTTGCCTATTAATATCAATTTTATTTTAGTTCATTATTATCATTATTTAATTTTTTTTTTATATATAACATTTATTTATTTTTATTCTTATTAATGCTTTTACAGACAATGTTTCCCGAAATGGATATGGACGTGATCGAGGCAGTTCTTCGCGCTAACAATGGCGCTGTTGACGCGACTATTGATCAGTTGCTTAGTATGCAGTCAGATACGCCTGCATCACCTTTTAACTCGTCGTCTCAGGCACCGCATGTAAGTAGTTTGCAGGAACCGTTAGAAATGGCTCACAGAATCTCCTAAGGGTTTTAAATTGCTTAACATGATCTATCTATGCTCATTCAAGTACAGTCTTCACAATAAAATGATATAATTCACATAATGTTTCATATCTGGGTCAAGTGCATAGAATCTACTGCGCTATAAATGATATTATATACAAAAATATTAAAAGTTTCGAAGTTGAATTGGGAGAATATTTGAATGAGTTGAAAGCTTGAGGCAGAAACCGACTTGAATAGGACAGTCGGGTTTTCAACATACAGGTATACAATTATTTATCTATTCAAGAAATACAAAACATTCTTTATTATTTTAAAATGCACACCGAACAGTATTAATTAATTAATCTGCCACTTCCCTCCTGATTGATTATCAAAGGCTATATACTACGCTAAAAGACTGCACACGGAGTAGAGCACAAATACATACAATGATATTTTCAATGATATTATTATTCACTTCGTCTATCACATTGTATTTGTAATTCTCAAACTGTTTACAAAAAATTGGCCATGCAATAGTACCTTTGATTAAAAGTTTTAACAACATAAATATAAACAATGGCATGTGATATGTAAAAAATTAACCAAACAAATGTCAGGGATAATTTTCACTAACAAATATAGTCTATTTCATGCTTACCTGGCTAAAATAACAAATTCCATATTCTCGCTCTTCAAGGAGAATATGGCATTTGTCTGTTTATCCAGGTAAGCTAGCACTTATATAGACTACCAATCCACCATTTCTGGTTTATGTCATTTCTTTTAGTAAATGTAAATACTAATGATATTAATAGCATTTGCCTATTTTGTTCCTGAATTAATACGCCATAATTTTCAAATTATAAGACAATCTAAAATGAGAAAACATTGAATTGAAATATAAAGGAGTACAATTTGCATATTTGAAATATAATTCATGTTTTTCAGTACAGTAGCACACTGAATAGTGATTATAGTTGATTGAATACGAATGTTTTTTTGTATTTGATCTAAATTGCTTTTTACGATCTATCTTCACTCATAACACAATGTGATAGCAAACACATTAATATATGTGTTGTGTACATAGATTCTTTACTATAGAAGGTTTATGTTTTCAAGTGCATATTTCTCCTCTTCTTTCTTCCATATAATATTGCTGGACAGACATAGTTAGAAATCAGTTATTTATTTACCCTTTTTTTAATTTACATATTTTAAAAATAAAATTTATACAATTAGCTTCTTTAAATTTTACATAGAATATCTTAAGCATTAAAACATATTTTCCTCCAAATTTGTACGATATTTGAAAATTTTATTTCTATAGGCAAAAATAATGGCAAGCATACAGTATTTTATATATCTTTTAATTAAAATGTACTTGAATCATAATTCAATCAGTATAAATTTGTTGATCTTTATCATTGTATTATGATACAAAATTTAAACAAAATAATGTATCTCCTTATGTAATAGTACAGTAGTTAAAGAAAGATGCAATCTAATTCAAAAGGTAATACAGGTACTGTACTCAACTAAATACCGTAAATATAATTTAATGAGAGAGAATCAAAAGTAGTTTGCTGCCCTCTATAATGTTATTATGTCAGATTTAATGTAGGGCGGCCATCTACAGTACTGTACATATTTGATAGGAAAGTAGTATTTTGCTTGAATGTATACACTGTAGCTCTTTGTAAAAATAAATGTTATTGTTTTTTATTTGTTTTAATTATTCTGACATCTTTTTGCCTATCAAAGATCTTACTTCTAATTTGTTGAAATTAATTTATTTGTTTTTATTAATTTATTTTAATTCAGATGTTACAGTATTTGAATCTTAAATCTCTTCTGTTTTATTTTTGTTTATTTTCCATACATTTTATTTTGTGGTACCACTGTACATAATAGTAATGTGACAGATCCCAAATGTACGTGCATGGAGTCCAAAAGGTTTACAATTACTAAAAGAGACCACTTGTGAAAAAAATGCCATGACTTGAATCCAATTTGTTTAGCATTTTGTTACAATAACATTACAATCATTTCATTTAAATTTTATTTCTTTAAATTTAAATTTAATAATTGTGTTAATTAGTATAAAGCATAAATACTTCTACTTGATAAACAATATTTAGTTTTGAATTGATTTTAAAAACGCCTATCATATTCTATTAGTATTACCATTAATAATTACAATAAGAATCAATTAATAGATAGCAGTTTACCTTGACATTGCTATATTTTAATAATAGTAAATACTTTTGTTTTGTATTGTTCAGCATCAATAGAAAACACTATAATAGAATCTATTGAAAGTTATCAAAGTACGGTACTTATTGTTTTGAATTAAAAAATGTAGAATTTGATAAATGATAGGTGGTATTGGATTATTAAGTACACTTTTTACACAGAAATGCTGGGAGGGAGTCGAGCAGTCTAAAAAAATCTTGTTCTTAAAAAAAGGTTGCAGTATTTAATTTATATACAGTAGTGAGTTTGCAACAAAAAAATGGTTTTAAATCAATGGTTTTGTTGACTTGAATTGGAAATACATAAAAATCAATTTTTAAATGAAACCTTAAATGTATCAGTTAACAATTAACAAAAATCAGTTACAGTATTTAGTATTACCTTTTAAATTAATTCATTTTGACACCGATTATAATGAAAGTTTTTAATTAGATTGTAATTGTCAAACAGGATCTCAACAATCAATCCAGTTTAATTTTCTGTAATCAAAAACGTGTCTTGCGGATTATCTTTCCCGGATTCTAATAAGAAATAGGTATATTTGTTACACATTATTTATTAATAATTTAATGATAATAAAATTTATAATGCACAAATTATATAAAATATTATATTATATTAACATGTGTTATGCAAATTTCATAGATATTATTATTAAATAAAAAGGTAAAATGACTGGTTAGCAAAATTTATAATTTGTTAAACCTTATTTATTAATAATTTAATGATAATAACATTTATAATGCACAAATTATATATAATATTAAAATTTAACAATAACATCATAAAAAGTTAAAATGACTGATAAAGCAAGAGTTATATAATAATTTAATGTGGACATACCTCTGTAGTAACCTATTTTCTATATGTCTATTTTACACCTTTATTTTTAATGAGTTAGGATGACTATAACGAGGCATTTAATAAAAAAACAAATTGCCTTAAATTAGGCGTCACACTTGCCATATGATTGGTTGTTGCCTACATTCCTTGTTTTATTATGCTAATTACTTACTTATTCACATACAATATGTCCTATTGGTATAAGCACTCTAGGCGTTGTTTACTGTTCTGATGATGAGAATAGTTTCTCGAAACATGTCACATTTTCATTTTAAGGCAATTTGCCTTTTTATTAAATGCCTCGTTATAGTCATCCTGACTCGCAAGTTTGGTGGTATTATTCATGATTTATTTTTAATAATTTAATAATAACATGTGTTATGCTAATTTCATAAAATATTAAATAAAAAGTTTAAATGACTAATTAGCAAGATTTATAAAAATAAAATAATTTGAACCATAGTACATCATTCTGTATTAATCTATTTTCCACTCTACATGATATAGTTTTCTATTAATTCATATAAAAAATTTCATATAATATTAAATAAAAAGTTAAAATGACTAATTAATAGCAAGATTTATAAAATAATTTAATTTGAACCATACACTACATCTGTAGTAATCTATTTTCCATTATGGTAACCGGGTTGTACTAACTCTACATGATATTGTTTTCTATTAATTCATATAAAAAATTTCATAAAATATTAAATAAAAAGTTAAAATGACTAATTAGCAAGATTTATAAAATAATTTAATTTGAACCATATAGTACATCTGTAGTAATCTATTTTCCATTATGGTAACCGGGTTGTACTCATTTTACTCTATTTTCCATTATGGTAACCGGGTTGTACTCATTTTACTCTATTTTCCATTATGGTAACCGGGTTGTACTCATTTTACTCTACATGATATATTGTAGTTCTATTAAATTCATCTAAAAATAAGTTATACTAGTTTTTCTGTGCATATGCCACTGTGTGCTCTACTAGTCTGGTTTGGCCTGGTGGTATGGTACTGTGAATAGCATGACATGTCTGTCAAACTTTACATCAATACCACCTATTACAGAGTTGCGTCATTGGGACCATCTGTGCTTCTGTGTACATATGTCTTTAATACTACAAATTTAATTATTCACTGATGAGGAAAATGGACTATTCTATTCTTAAACGGGAAAGAAATATTGTGTTGATATCACGTGAGATTGGACAAAAAAATGGCTTATTTTATACAATGTAGATTATTAAAATTAATTTATAATATTAATTATATCCTTGACAATATTAATAATATTGTTGATATCTTTTAATCCAGTTACAGGATAAATACTAGGATTCAAATCTGTTTTTGATTTGAACAAAATAAATTCATCGTTTTGATCTCTGTTTTTCCCCTTTTCTTATAATAATATTTAATAAATAGAATGTGTTTGATTCTGCAACTGTATATTTAAATAATAAGAATAGTAACCGGAAGTGATTTTTTATTTCTTTGTTATCAAGCTTCCGTAATACCAGTAGAAATAATTCTGTTTATTTCTGTTAATTATCATCCTAATGTGTTATTGTATGGTATAAATATATTTAGGATACAAAAAAATATAGTAGAGTACTACATATCATTTCTTTCATTCACATTTATTTGAAAAAGTCCAAGAAAGGAAAAGCAAGAATACATTTACAATAAGTTAAAAGGTAACATTAACAATAATAGAAGCTATTTCAGGGATTGGAAATAGAAAAAGTAAAAGAACTTGTCTTACACCAACCCTTAAACTAAACAGAAAAATGGACAAATGAAACTAATGTTAGATATATAAATAATATTCATAACAAATTCAAATGTTTCAGATATTTCATTTAAAAAATACAAATTTAACTACGGCACAATTATGATTATATTTGGGAAAACTTTTTTTTTGTAAACAGATTTATTGAATATTTGAAGGTTTTTACAATATGTCGTTTCTGTAGACAGTTCATTCCATAACTTAGGATCATACTGTAAGTAACCAAAAATTGAGCTTAGTTTATCCCAGAAACTAAATAAAGTCCTTGCCGCGTTCATTCAAAATGATGTTCTATGGGGGACATTTATTCAAAGCGGGGCAAATAAATACTGTAAGTAAATAATGTAAAATACAATTTACGGTAAATTTAGAGAATAGAATGAACATTGATTAATGTTATATAGAAACAAAACAACATAAAAGATAAATACTGAACAGCTGTTTAAAGGTGACATTTAAGCCATATGTTAGTAAGGTGCCATATGATTTATGTTTTTATGAAAATGGGCACAGTATCGATGTATCATGTATGAATAATTGTAGAAACCAATGAAAATTATAATTACCCTGTACAGCTTATAGTTAGCAAATTTAAATATAAGTCATTAATTTGACAGGTCATGTACCAGTGTGATTATCACTTCTTTTATTCTATTAATATTGGCTTTGTTGGATTTTCCTTTATGCTGTGATTCTTTTACAAAACAAACAAAGAATATCGGCTCCTATTCAATAAATGGTAGAGTCCAATCCCAGCTGATTCCTATTTCTTTCAATCGAGATTTACATTAGAAGAAGTGGTAGCACTCACTGTGTTATGAGAAGCAGAGCTGGTTCTTTGTTTCCATCTTATATTATTATTTATATGTACGCCTATAATTCTTCGGAGAAATAAGATTTTTAAAAGAACTAGAGCCATAATATTTCTAATTATTTGGACTGTTTACATCTTCTTCCAACTTTTTACAATGTTGAGTCTTTTAAGTAGACCAAATTTCAGTCGTAAGGTTAGTAATAATATTATTTTTCTTATTTACTATCGTTTACACGATTTATTTTAAATTTAGTACTATAGGTGCTGTTAGAGTTACAGCTTTTTATTTTGTCTATTGTCAAATCACAATTTGAATATTATAATACAGTATTATTTTACATTTTTTACTACAGTATAAAGAAATATCATCATTTTAAATGAGTAATCGTCGTTACACATTGCGCGTCTCACTTCTGTTCGCCACTCTGTACGTCTTTGAGCAAGCATGTGTAGGTCAGCATATGAAAAGTTCTGTTTCCTTTTTTAGTCGCCTGCACGCAACTCTACAGCTCACTATGTTGGTCGGTTGGTTGGTAAACACTAACTCAAATTTGCGCACATGACTGCAGTCATGTATGGTCTTGTTATGTTTGCCATCCATGTTGTTTTTTAAAGAGATACTATACTGATTATTAGAATTCCCTTTTAAATATATTATAATATCATAATGCCAAAGTACTGATACATTCACTCATTCAAATGATACTGTATTAAGACTTTTTTTGTAGAGTATTCTACTGTACTAACTGTCAAAAATACAAGATAGTATCTTTAATGTCTAGTAACTTTAACATTTAGGCACTCTCACTCTTTTGCTTTTGTTTAGGTATGGCTTATTCCTATACAACAATACTGGTTGAGCCAAGAGATGAAACTGGGTCACAAGGGTAACAACAACTATACTACTGTACAAGCCCCATGTAGACTTTCTTCAGAACCACCATATCCTCCCTCCCCCTACACTCAATTCTAATTCTTTATAGAACAATTAAAAATATTTTATGTCATACTGTACAACATACAACTTGTAATAAATATCAAATCAATGTCAAATTTCAGCATCTCATAAATAATATTGTTTTTGGGTCGTTCATCTAATTGTTATAAACTGTAAGAAACATATTACGGTATATAGTAAACCTGCTGGTATGTACTCACCTTCATTTGACTTGCTACATCACATGACATACATCACCACTTGGATTTCAGTACTCTATAGTAGGTTCAGTTTACTATAGTATTAGTTGATAAGTATTTTTTTTAAATGCAATGTCCATGCTTTTTCGCTGTCATTGTTTTGAACTCCATTTTAACACCACTTGTTATAGGCTTGAGTGTCACACAACAGTCCAAATCTTTCTTTTTTTTATGAACTAACTGTACTGTACATTGAACATAAATCTTTTCTTTCTCTAATGTATCACTTGTTCTGTCATTATATTCATAGAGACTGTACTTTTGCCATTCAAAAAGAAAATATAATACATTTTCTCATTGTTTGTTTTCATTTCTTAGTTACATTGTTCTGTTTTGTTTTGATATCAATATCTTAAAATTCAAGTACCAGGTGTACAGTACGGTCCACTAGGGTACTATTATGATAAACACCTTGGAATCATAATTGACAATACTCTAACCTGGAAATCTCACATATCTTCCCTTTGTAAAAAACTCAATTCTATTATCTACTTACTCAAACGTACCTCTAAATTTACAAACATATCTTCTCTTCATCTTCTGTACAATTCACTTTTCCTTTCTAGACTTGACTTATGCTGCTCTGTCTGGGGTTCTAAACCTTCTTCTACCACTAAACTTTAAAAAATCCAGAATAAAGCTATCCGTCAGTCTACTACTCGATCTATCTCCCACTACACATCTCTCTTCTCATCACTTTTCCAGTGCTAAGACTCTCCCCTTCCATGAACGATACCTCTTTCAGCTTGCATGTCTATCTTTCAAAGCTCTACATCACTCTGCTCCACTTACTGTCGGCTTTTAACTAAAGTCACTTCCAACGGCCGTATGAACACTAGGCAAATTACTAAAGGAGATCTTCTTATCCATTGTCCTTACCTTGAAATCTTTAAACTTTCTTTTAGTTTCAATGCTCCTTCTTTCTTTAATTCTCTACCTTTAAGCATTCGTAACTCTTACAATTTCTCCTCCTTTAAATCTCTTTCGAAAAAACACCTGTTTCTCTCGCTCTGATTTTTTTTCTTTTTATCCTTCTTTCATTGTAGGCATACTGTATATTTATATATATATATATTAATTCATCTTTATCGTTTCAAATTAATTAATTAAATTTCAGTATATCACCGGGCGGTTTAGAATTAATGTTCTTTGCCTCTTGTGTTTATATATAAAAGTATCTCTTCGGAGATCCCGCCTCGTGAATAAAAATACTGAAAGATGAGGGCGTATCAATATGATCTCTGTTGCGCGTGCGTACAACTGAGGACTAGTGCTGTTCAGCCGTACCACGCCGAGAATGTTAAAGAGTCCTTATCCAATCGAGTTCGAACAATACCATGAAAGCCCCAGTGGTCTAATGGTTAGGACATCTGCATATCAAGCAGGCGGTCCGAGTTTGAGTCTCGGTTGGGGCGACTTTTTCTCATTCTCACAGATTTCTTTATCGTTTCAAATTAATTAATTAAATTTCAGTATATCACCGGGCGGTTTAGAATTAATGTTCTTTGCCTCTTGTGTTTATATTAATTTGTTATATCTTTGTTAATTTTGTGTTTTTATAGTTTATTTTGTATTTACTGTTTGTATTGTTTGAGGGTCCCTAATGATCATCTGATGCTGGATGGACGACCCTCATAAAATATTGTTGAAATAAAAATAAATAAAATAAAAATGATCTGCACACTTGAGGTACCTTTGTTTTCTACAAAGCTAGGCTAGGTTTGATTTGTATGCTTTCGGTATACTTCAAATTGTTAAATTCAATGATACCATGAGCAGGTACAGGTCAAACTACTTTGATACTTAAAAGAATTTGTGTTAGTAATAATTATACTGTGTACCTCACAAACCACAACAACAAAAAATGTCTTAACATTCAAGTGTACCAATTGTAGGTCAAATTACTTGATGTTTTTGTTTACCAATACAGGACCTTAAATATACTGAACCTCAATATTTTTGTACTGTTTCAGGTACAGGTCAAACTACTTTATAAGCTACTTAAGTTGTTTTTGTTTACTAATGAGTTTTATTGTGGTGTGGTACCATTATACAGTTAGTATTTGTATAGTGGTGAGTACTGTATCAATTTAACATCTATGTTTTAACAATGGAACATGGCACAATGGAACATGGCAGATACTGAAAAGTGATCTTTTTACTGGCCAACATGTTTGAGATACTACTGTACTGTAACAACACCACTTCAAAATGCAAGACATTTGATTAAATAATTATATATCCTATGCAGCTTATTAACTTTCTTAATTGTCTTTAATTAACAAGATCCGCTTTAATAATTGAATTTGATGCCACTTCAATGATATTCAGTTTGTTTTTTCATACTTACAGTAGTATACCAAAACAGGTCGCATCATCAGGAAAAAGTGCCGACAACCATTTCAGTTTTATGTCTTTATGCACAATAATGTTGGCAACATGTAAACACTGTCTTGTTAGATACAGTAGGTGGTAATCCCCTGAACAGGGGCTGTTTTGTAACCAGTTCACCGGGGTAAGCCCCTACTCTGTCTTGAAATGGGTTCTTTAAAGTGCACACAGGTTATAAATGTGTACACTGGACCTACGGTTTATAGTCCTTATCCGAGAAGACTTCCACCACCAGAACTAGGAGCAAGACGGCCTTGGTGAATGGTGCCCCTGCCTTAACAGCTCAGACATTTGACTCAAACCATACACACAATAAAATGATAAAAATAACTTGTATAATTTGTTTTAGTTTCCTGATCCTTGTACACGAATGCAGGGATTGAATTGATTCTTTAAGTTTAAGTAAATATTGTAGCATATGTAGTACTGTAGGTGAGAAGATTATCATAATTCTAAGTTAAAAGACCAGTTTGAATGTTTTAATGTACAGTCTAATAATTCCATAGTCTAAGTGCCTCTTACAGTTTAAGGATATCAGAAGCGGTCTGTAACGTTAACTCGTACAATTTCAATCAATGCAACATACTGAAGAGAATGATATTATTACTACTGTGTCCTTTTAATACAGTAGCACCACTATCAGCCAAATCCTGAATAGGGATTGGCTCCAGTGTTAAAACATTACATTCCCCATGTTAGTTTTACAGAAAAGTGTCCCCTTTTTAGGTATGTCCTCCAAATAGGGATGTCCCAAAGTATTGTTTTTTGTTCTTTCTACTGTCATTTAATATCTAATCTATTCTGTTTAAAGATGTTCCCCTAAAATATGAAAAATTAAGATTAAATCAAATCAGACTTTGAATAGGCCATATTTTGCAATTTTAACAATTTATTCACTTCTGCAAAAGAAAAAAAATGTTTTAACTTATAAAGACAAAAATAAATGGTTAAATTCAACCACACACCAATTTACTTTAAGTAAATTTAACTATTTTTTTTGCTTTAAATTACAATTTTTTCAGGTAAATAATTTTGTTTTTTCAATCCAATTGTTAGTCAAAGTAAATAAAAAAAATTTTATGACATTAAAATGGCATATTCAACATAGAATACAAACACAGTTAGCTTCCTACTAAGCTTCTTATGGATTAGGAATATTGATACTATTACTCATATATCCCATATTAATTATTAATTATTATTTCTTTTACCTGTGTTCTTAAATGAAAAAATTGAGGATAATTAATTTAATAAAACAATCCTGAATGCAAAGATCAAAGCAAGTCATATTATGTAATAATTATAATACAAGTCATATTATCATATCATGAATGAGATAGTATTATACAGTAGTACTGTGAATTGATAATAATTAGTTTTACTGGTGACTCATCATATCCTCATCATCTCCAGTAACAAAACATTCTCTACATCCTTTGAAATTGTATATTTTACTAAATTACTATACAGTATTAGTACAGTAGTTGTTTTTTGTCTTATTCAGATTCAAAAGTACCATTGTGAACAAAAGCGGTGCTTATTCAAATATTAATTTTACACAATAAATATATCATTAATAAAAGTGACATTTTAAATTATTGACAGCAAATAGCTTTGAATATTATAATAACTGTTTCATTTCTGAATTTATTTATACACATTTGCTGTTTTGGCAGATCTTAGGTCCAGACTAAATACCCTAATAAAGGAACATACCTTTTTGGTGGACATCCTAATACTACATTCCATGGGATGTCCAAAAAGTCTTGTTTCCAGAATAAATTATCATTATATTAGTAGATGTTTTTCGAATTTAAATAGAATCTTATATTAGAATTGTAGTAGAATTGTTTTCTATATCATAAAAAACAATAACATTTGAAATGTTATATTTTGTGATACATGTTTTAAGGTAGCCATGAGTTTTATTGACGTAATGTATGTTGACATTCGTGTCTGGTATGCAGACATCATGTGGAGGTGACACAGAACAGTTGCCCTCTATGCATCTGCTCTAACATTTAACAAGGTATAAGGTAACAATTGGCAACCATATAGTACTCCATCTATGATGTCACCAGATCCAGTGCCTCTGTTCTATTATACAACAATATGTAAAACTAGATATAACAGGGAGCATACAGTACGTCTGTAGAGTAGCTATCATGACAGGAGCCAACATAATACACTGTAACTATCACAGAAAGCCAACGTTAGTACTGATAAATGTAACTGTCACATGGAGCAGGGTTCTATTCAATTGGGCCCGAGCCGGCCCGGGCACCCTCTAAATTTTACAAATTTTAATGCAAAAGATAGGACATCAAATTAAGTTCAGCACTTTCTCATTTCTCTGCTTTTAGGTCCTGCTCCCTCTTCCCCCCTCCCACTATTTCAAAAGCTAGGATCCACCACTGGGGAGGCAACATACATAAGTACTGATAGCTATCACAGGGAGGCAACATAAAACTGTAGCTATATCAGTATTGCCAGTAGTTTTATTATTTTTGATGTTTTGGGGGACAATACATCTTTAAACTTTAATTATATGAATAAATTTACCATTTATGAATAGATTATATTTATATGGCTAATAGCTCATTAATATTTTAGCAACACAGTAATTTAAAATAATTATTCAAAGTACTTTAATTAAAATCATGTTGAGATAGATTTAATGAGAAATGCATTTATGTTGAAGTGGACGTCTTGTCTGTTGACATGGTGATTTTCTTTTTTTAATTGTCCATTATTCAATGTAGCAAAAATGGCAATATTTTCACACACATAGACTTAGATTCATTTAACAAGCTAAATTTGTATTTTAAACTGCATCATCAGATAGGTGATATATAGTTAAAAATACTTGGTTCAAAACAAATACATAGTAGTTAGTACCACGACAACATCTATTTTTATGGATAGTTTTGTTATACTGTTGACGTAGATAAAAATTAAGTTGAACATTATTTAACAGGCTTTAGATTAGGTTGACATGAAATTCACCAATTTACACCCAGTAAAACTGAATCCAGTAATATACAGAAATAGTTGTAATATCTTTGTAGAATTTTCTTATTGCTTTCTACAGCTGATTCTCATACGGTATCATGTCTGGCGACGTAAAAAATGTGCAGTATCACGGCATCTGCTGACGGCAATAGGCCCATATCATTATCAAATTACTGTTGTTAAACTAAATCCTCTAAATAATCACTCACTACGCTCAGTATCCCATATAGGATGAAGGTTGCTGTCAGAAGACTCGATACAGCCTAATGTCTCTAGACATGATACCGCTCATGTATTATTTTTTATACTGTACTGTAGTACCATAGGCAAGTTTTAATAATGGATCATCAAGGCATGGAGCCACGCAGCTATTATTTGCATTATCCTAATGAGATCTTTTCCTGTTGGGTATCAATGCAAACAATAACTAAAATTAATTAATTCAGGTCATGTGTTAATACTCTGAATCATTTCATCACAAGCTGCTGTACACTTTAATATTATAAGTTATTATGTTAAGCGAACTATTGCTCCAATACACAATACAAAATGGAGCTGTACTCCACTTATTGTGGGTAGCTTGTTGCTCAAGGTTTGCTCTGTGAAATCTGAATTATTCCAAAAAAATATACCCGTTATCCCCAGAAATTATACTGTTCTATAATGTTTATTCTATGAAAGCGAAGAAGAGAACTAAATGTTACTTTGATCTTGATTTATGTTCTTATAATCTCCCACCATACTGTAGTTTTAATATAGTACTGTTCGAGTGGTTTGTTTGGCAAAAAATTGGTGTTTTTTTTTAGTACAATTCTAAGACTCGCACTATTTACCAAGTTTGTGTGTGGTGACTATACTATTTTAGATGTGTTATACAGTATTGGTTGTTTGCCTATTATATAATTTGTATTAACATATTATGATTGTTTTTTTTTTCCGTAAAATATAGACTTACTATTTTGCTACGTTTCGGCTATTAGCACCTGTAGCCTTGTACACGCAAGTGACGTCTGTAACATATTTTTATTTTTTATTACAGGGCTTTGGTGCAATAAGAAATGAGGAAGAACCTCCGCCATACTCGCCTCCTTCGCCAAATAGTCCTTTCACACAGGTAAGTACCAAAACAGACAGATTAAGAGGCTGTTCAGACATGATGTGTATTGTTTCATGGCTAAAGCTCTGACTACACTATCACACTTTATGTGATAAAAAAAATGTGATGTGCCCATAATATGTACATGATGTATATCACTACCATATTTGGCCATACAACTACTACCATATTTGAGCATATCACTACTATATTTGGGAACATCACACATTTTTTTTGTCTGGAGTAGTTTGATAGTGTAAACAGTACCATGCTTATGGTGAACTCAATTCGGGTTGTCACCAATATAGAACATTTCATCCAACATCTACCTACTGTATTATTAGAATGATTTCAATCAATCAATGGATTTGGCATTCAGTCTGATCTAGATCTACTACTGTATATGATTGAAATTAAAGGGTGGCTCCGGGGAAGACAAGTTTCTAATATTTATTATAAAATATACTTATAGAGCTACAACATTGAAAGAGAACAAGCATCTTGAAATAGAAAATTGGCACTTCAAGACTTTTTCCACAATGTTAAGAAGGTTATTATCAATGTTGTTGCCAAGGTTTTTAGTCGCGTGGACGCGACTCTATAGTTCAGTCTGTCGGTCTGTCTGTCTGTCCGGTATCACTATGCGTTTTAGCACGCGACTTATGGCTGTTGGCCTTGTTCCTAATGAAACAATATAAACTTTATACCCAGAGCTACACTTTAACTTTTATATCTTTGTACATTAACGGTATTACATTACATTATCCCTATTTAAACTTTTATCACTCTTTCTCAATCTATTAACACAAAACTTATTTGTAATATAGTTGGGTAAATATTGTTTGCATTGAATAAAAGTCAAACAATCCCGTCTTCTTAACATAGTGTACAACTACTTCTCTCTTTTAATAAAATCTTCAAAACAAATATAAAGTGCCATGCATCAGCACTATGTCGACATATTAAATAACCGACCCTGGAACTCTTTTGACTTTCTTTAGTAAACAGTAAAGTTACCTCCAACTTTTAAACTTTTTATTTTTACATTTTATTGTGGATCAAATATTTTGACTTTGTTCTATTGTTATTGTACTAGACTATATGATTTATTGTTTCTGTTTTATTGCTGCCAAGGCCTCCTTCGTCATCACATGTACATATTTGTTAACACTGTGGATTAATATTGCTTGAAACGGTGCCCTCAATAACAAACGAGTCTTAAGTCCTGTAAATATTAATCTTAACTCAAGGACCTATAGTAAAGTATACAAGATTTGCAGTCTATTAAATTTGATGGTAAATAAACCAGTTGGTTTTATTAGATCATTCTCATTTCACAAAATAAACAGTTGCTATTTTAGGGCCTGTTTCTGCTGGCAAGAAAACTGGTTTTTGAAAAACATGTTTTTTCCCCTCTGCACTAGAAATGACATACACTGACAAAAAAAACGGTTTTAAAAGCTGACTGAAAAAATTGATTGCACTCTTTGTCATTAAAAAACAGTCTTAAAAAGGGCTTTCTGTTTAGCAATTTTTAGATAAACAAACTCGCACTGAAAACTCTTTCCACATTCCCACTTTCACTAAATGAACTGTAATGTAGGTATAAATACTGTAATGACGTCATTTTGAACGCTACCTGCAGTTTTACTGTATAAGCTGCAACACAATCTTTGGTAGTATGTAATATACGGACTGTATAGAAAATAGAAAAATTTATATATTAAAATAGCAATATGTTAAAAGTAAAATATTTATTTGGGAATGCTCTGTGTGCATGCTCAGTATGTACAGTATACTGTATATTGCTGATAATGATTATTAATTCATAAGACTTTAATTGCGTTGTAAAATGAATTTTTAATCTTATTTCATTGACTCTTTAGATGATTCACCATTTCCGTTGTTATTGCTAGCATAAAATATGATTGTGAAAGGAGATTGTGAAATACTGTATATTTATTACTGCAATTAAAGAAGATCTTGAAATAGAGTTTTATTTCAACGTTTTATGATTGCTCTGACCTTTTCCTGATTCTTGAGTTTTCAAAGTGAAAAATTTTCCCTTTTTAATACCATCATATATTTTTCATCTTTAAATTCAAAATGGTGGAAAATTGAAAAAATACATACATTTTACAGTATTAACTATCGATTGTGGAACCAAAAATTTGATATGGTCACTGAAGTTTATTCTAACATAATAGTATACCTATAGTAGTTGGTCATGTTATTTATTGTGCGCATGCAAGGTAATGGAATATACTTGCTATAGACAACTAGGATGTGATTTTTATCACTGGTGCTGCAATAACAACCTGAAACTAAACATAAAGAAAACAAAAGAAATGCAAATTGATTTTAGGAAAATTAAAGAACCCTTAGAACCTCTGATTATAAATGGAAATGAGATTGAAGTAGTAAATGAGTACAAATATCTGGGTTGTATAATTGACAATAAGCTAAATTGGATAAATAATGTAAATAAAGCCACATGCAAAGCCAACCAAAGTATGTTTATTTTAAGAAAAATGAAGTACCTACAAATTGACAAAACTATACTTACAGTAAATTGTTTTATAACTCTGTAATTCTCAGTGTAATACTTTTTTGTAATGTTTGTTTTTATGGTAATACAATGCAAAAAGATAAAATTAAACTTAATCGAATAGGAAATAGAGCAATTAGACTAGTAGGAGAGCACTTACCTGATGTTGAATCCTTGTATAAAGAAAATGTGTTAAAAAAAGTAAAAAGTATCATTGATGATGAAACACATCCTCTTCACAAACAATTTGCTCTCATGAATTCTGGCATAAGACTACGTGCACTTAATACCAAAACAAAACGGTTTAGGTGCTCGTTTGTACCTAATGCTATACACTTATATAACTCCAGAGTACAAAGGTAAAATGTAACCGATAATTTTTATCTAATTTTAACAATTTTTAGCCTCTTAACTTTTTGTGTGTGTTCTTGTAAATTGTATTTTATATTTTTGTATTTTGCCAGTTTTCAAATCACATTTCTGTTTTTTAAATGGACAATAAAGTATATTATGACTATGACTATGACTATGACTACTTTCATGCTCAATTTCCAATACAGTTTTTGTAGAACAAATGGACAAGATATCCCAGGAATTGGAAGCTCTTTTAATTAATTAATTTGTCAGAAAAACATCCATGTTATAAACAATTTTACTGTTAAATGATGTGATTAGATTCTTAACATATTGTGTAGAGTGAAATAATGTATGTATGTTTTATTTTTGTTTTACAGACAAATTTACCGATTGGAGACAAACCTCTTCCACCAACTCCTTCAAGTTTCATTGTTGGTGGCAAGCCCAACACACACAATGGTGTCACAACAACATACAGACATTGGAACCCACCTTTATTAGGCAAACTTCCCGACGATTTCCTCAGAATCATTCCCGCTAAAAAACAACCAGTAAATATTAACATTTATATAATGTAAATTGATAAAAAGCTTTTATTGTATAAATTTATTATGTCATGTTAGCTCTGTCAGGATAAGCCTGTCATGCTACAACTTAAAAGTAAGAGGGTACGTGGTCAAGAACTTTTATTGAGCAAGAGCTATTGAGCAAGAATTGTCAGGTATTAAAGAGGTTTCATCATACATAGTCTGTCAAATGTGGGTAAGAACTCTCTAACTGTCTGTTCTGACAAGCAAGTTCTGTTATGCCAGTTCTGTCAAGCCAGTTCTATTAAGCATGGTCTGTAAGCAAGAACTGTCAAACATGGTCTTTCAAGCTACTGTAGTCTCTACAAGATCTCTGAAGGAAGTTCTATCAAGTATTGTCTGTCAATCTAGTTCTGTCAAGCATGGTCTGTCAAGCAAGTTCTGTCAAGCATGGTCTGTCAAGCATGGTCTGTCAATCTAGTTCTGTCAAGCATGGTCTGTCAATCTAGTTCTGTCAATCAATGGTCTGTAAGCAAGTAATGTCAAGCATGGTCTGTAAATAAGTATGTCAATCATGGTCTGTCAAGCTAGTTCTGTCAAGCATGATCTGTCAAGCTAGTTCTGCCAAGCATTATCTGTCAAGCTAGTTCTGCCAAGCATGGTCTGTCAAGCATGGTATATCAAACTAGTTCTGTCAAGAATGGTTTGTCAAGCTAGTTCTGTCAAGCATGGTCTGTCAAGCTAGTTCTGTCAGGCATGGTCTATCAAGCTAGTTCTGTCAAGCATGTCCTATCAAGCTAGCTCTGTCAAGCATGGTCTATCAAGCTAGTTCTGTCAAGCATGGTCTATCAAGCTAGTTCTGTCAACTATTGTCTGTCAAGCATCGTCTACCAAGCTGGTTCTGTTAAGCATGTCTTATCAAGCTAGCTCTGTCAAGCATGGTCTATCAAGCTAGTTATGTCAAGCTAGTTCTGTCAAGCTAGTTTATGTCAAGCTACTGTAGCTGTCAACAAGTTCTTTCATGGTCTGTTACCAAGAAATCTCAAGCAAGTTGATTTTTAAAGATTTATAAAATGTGCTGCCAACCAATAAGATTATTCATATTCTTTGTAACTATGGGTTTTTTTTTCTCACACACATAGATAACTTGTGATCTGTCCAAATATTTAATGAGTCACGCTTTTATTATAGCAAGAAAACCATTTATACTGTACAGTATTTATTACACTATATTCATTTTCATTTTAGAAACATTTGTTTTTTTATTAAAAAATTGATACTACATCTGTAGAAAATGTAATATTTTCCACCATATTTTTTGCACAGAATTTCTGTCTTAATGTTAAGATTACTACTTAAATGCCATGCATGCAACTGTCCAATTTGTACATGAAGATCAAAGCAGTTAATTACTAAGTAACATACAGATGTCAAGCTGACATGGTTCTCGGGTCATGTACTGGCAAGTTTTGGCCTACTTTAGCAAAATCTTTGTTTACTTAAAAGTATCATTGTAATTTGATATTTTTATTTTCAGACTATAGATTATAATGCAACATCTAACAGTATCTATACTGTAGTATAGTACCTGCAATGGAAATAGAATATGTTTAAAAAAGTCATATTTAACTTGATATTTTACTTTACATTATTTGTAAATGTAACTTTCACTAATAATATATTATTAATAATATATTATTAATAATATATTATTAATATATAATAATATTATTTATTTTAATTTATGACGGTTTGAAGACAGGTCTCCTGGGGGCCAGATAGCCACATAGTTGTTAAGGCTAGTGGCTAATAAAGCGGCCTCCCCTTAAATATTCACAAAGACAAACATATACACAAGATGCTCTACACAAAAAAAGTCCTATTACAGGTCTTTGGAAGTTGAGTTGTTATGTCATGAGAACAAAATCCATGATACGACACATGATAAGACTTGAACCCAGGACCCTTGGATTGGTAGCCGTGCATCTATTTCTGTCTTTAGATGTATAATATTTTTATACCATAGCATAAAATAGCAAAACTTCTTTGTAAACTATTTTATTCTTTTTGTGAACATTTTGTGAACCCAGGACCCTTGGATTGGTAGCCGTGCATCTATTTCTGTCTTTAGATGTATAATATTTTTATACCATAGCATAAAATAGCAAAACTTCTTTGTAAACTATTTTATTCTTTTTGTGAACATTTTGTGAACCCAGGACCCTTGGATTGGTAGCCGTGCATCTATTTCTGTCTTTAGATGTATAATATTTTTATACCATAGCATAAAATAGCAAAACTTCTTTGTAAACTATTTTATACTTTTTGTGTACATTTCGTTATATTTTTTTTAACAAAGATAAAGTAGAGAATAAATTGATTTAATGGTAATTCACAATTGTTTTAACTTTAGGAATTGGTTTCATCTACTCTAAGGCAAAGATTGGCTCAGAACAAAGAACGACAGAACACAGTAGATAAAGATGACGTTGAGACACAGCAGATGTTAGAGGATGAACGGGTGGCGTTAAGTCTACAAAATCAAGAATTCTTACAAGAACTTCAGAGGAATCCAGAATTTTTGTCAGCTTTAGAAAATGGTATGAAAATGTTAAAAATTGTTATGTGTAGCTTAACATTACTCACAATAAAAATAACTGATGATATGTTAAATTCTTTAAGGCATGGTTGGCAGACTATACCATTTGTTTACAGGGTGTTCCATGCATTATCCATATAGACTGAGCCAAGTGCTTCTAGAATAGAATGTATTGTCATAATTTACAGTTAGAAGATTTGGTATTTTTTTACTATTTACTTTCATATTATAAGTGTACCTTTGGGTTCTGGTCCGGCAAATCTAGTTGAACGTCAATGTTTCGTTTTCACGCGCATATCGGCGTCGGCGTGTGGAGCCTTGTAAAAAGTGAAACATTCACGTCCAATTTGATTTGCTGCCGCCGAATTGGAACCTTGCCGTGCTGAATTATTCAATTGCAATAATATATATTAGTACTACAGTGGTGTAAAATTTAAACAACCTCTATATGGTATTTTTAGTGATACTGTACTGTATAAGAAAATTAATTGTGCAATCTAAATGGAATATAATTACCCATTACTAATTCTCTAATTCTAACAAAGTACGATACGATACGATAATATTTATTGTAGGCTTATTATAAGTAGGCTTATTTTCAATCACTTTACTTTTTTAAGTAACAATTATTAGTTTATCAGACTATAATGTCATAAATTACTCTTAACACTGATTTTATTTTATCGAAGTATTAAGTAACTATTAATTATTAATTTTTACAGACTGACGCTAAACTTCTACTTTAATTCTGCGATTCCACTTTATTTCATTTTAATGATTCAGTTTGTAATATGTACTTCTTAATTTTATGTTCTAAAGCTCTATCTACACTATCAAACTAGTTTGACCAAAAAAAGTGTGATGTACCCAAATATGGTAGTGATATGCCTAAATATGACATCATCATGTCCATATTTGATAGTGTAGACAGAGCTTCAGAAACCGTGCCCTTAAGACTCTTCTAATAAAGATCTGAAATTATTTATTTTAAATGTTCAAACTGCATTCTGAATACCAGAGATATCCGGAAACTAGGCATTTCCGGCCAGCCTAAGGGAGATTAATTGACTGTATGTATTAAAAGAAGAAATGTGTTTAAGGTGCAATATGAAGAGACTTGAACACTCTACCTCAGCGATTATTCATTTATTCTGTGATCTGAATTTACTTAAATCTAGCCTAAGACTGTATGTTCAAAATAAGTGTGCATACTATTTTAATGATATTTATTCGGCCACCAATGAATAATAACTAGCAGTGAGAATAGGCTAAGTCCAAACAGATTCTGCACACACTCCATAATACAATAAAAAAAGAACATTTCACAATTATAACACCAATGCTCTTCTTCATCACCAAGTAGCATCCTAGGGTCCTGGGGGTACAGTTTGGGGAAAATTAGAAGGTGGGTTTATCCTTGGATTTACTAAATAATCTAAATTAAGGGATGCGATTATTAAATATATAGATGGATTTTGCCATGCAAACCTTCAAACAATAAAATTAAAAATTCAGTTTGAAAAATAATTTTAAATCTTAAATATCAGTTTTATTTACAATTTACAGTCAGTGTATAAAATTAATAAAATAAAAATACCTTTTTTAAGGCCCATTTACACTAGGACGATAACGATGGACGATAAATATATAAACATGCATTTTTTTTACATAAAACAAAATAAATTAGAAAGGTTTTCATTCTAGAACTATAAGATAATCATTTAGGCTGTCTTTGATAAAAATAATATTTTTAAAATTCCAATCAAATGACGTCATGATAAATAAAAACAATAAAATCGTTGTATTGTCACGATATTATTGCTCTTACTAATCATGACGTCATTTGATTGGACGTGTGAAAATATAATTTTCATCAAAGGAAGCATAGAAGGTTATTCTATAGTTCTAGAATGAACAGTTTTTATATTTCTTTTGTTTTATGTATGAAAAATGCACATTTGTCTATTTATCGTCAATCGTTATTGTCCTAGTGTAAATGGGCCTTTAATCTTAAAAAAAAATTATTTTTTTGTCCCCTCCTTTATACTACTTGTATAGAATTATTTGACATACATTTGCATATTATTTCATACCTTTATTTCTATAGTAGGACTAATATAAATTTCTTTTGATGGTTGCCAGAAAATCCTTTATTTTCAATAAGACACTCAAACTGACCTTTCAACACTGTAACCATAATCTTTATATGTCTGTTATAAGTGGTTATAAATTTAAACTGATTAAGTCATGATGATAGTTGCTACTCAAAACCGTGACGTTTCTTTGTAATTTCACATTTCTTTGCTTAAAGTTATTGAGAGTTAAAACAGGATCATATTTTACTGGCTTATGTCTGGTTTTCTTCTCTTTTGTTATTATTGGAATACAGTACGTTTAGTTTTAGATTTCCTAGACAACTTTGATGCTGTGGAGTTTATAGTTTAAGGCATCATAATAATGTATGTATTTGTTTTGTTTTAATATTATTTATTAAGCAATATTTAAATACACGGTTTGTTTCTTTTGTTGTGGTAATATTATAGTAAGAAATAACTAACCAATATTTAAGTTGTGGCAATGTTAAATTAAGAAGTAACTAAGTCCAATATTATTAAAAATAACTACATTTTCGCATAAAAACAATTTATACAAACATGTATTGTTTTTGATTGATTTGTTTGTTATTAATTTGCGTTGTTATCCCACAATATGGTTATAGTCTTTGTAGGATTATCATTCAATTATTGTTTTTAATAAGCATATGGAGATGGCCTATTGTACAATATTGTAGGCCATTTTCATATTCAATGAAAACAGGCCTAATTATTGTAATTATTTTAATTAATTAGTTATATTTCTTATTTGTTGTTGTTTTTACTCATTGTTTCATTCCAGCCTCAACGTGTACTGTTTTGCTGATGTTTTTTACCAATTTTCATCTAAAGGGTTCTGTATTATAATATGTTTTACCTTAAAGTGACCAGTATTTAAATAAAACGACATTTAAATGATTTTATTTTCATAGATTATTCAAATGCAATAAGAAGAGGTGCAGTTGAGCCGATTTCACCGTCACTAACACATCAACAATCAGCTATGGGTACACAAACATCACGTCATGTAGAAGGGAATACACATATAGTACAGGATGGAAGTGGGGGCGCTGCAGCTGTTGGAGCAACGGGGAATGCGACTAGGGATCCAGCTTTTGAAGCTAAATTGTCACACATGGGAAAATGTAATTATTACAATTTGTTTTCAACATAAATTCAAGTCATAACCATTTAAATCATAGTCATTACCTTTAATAATAATAATTAATAATTTAACAACAATATATTTCCAATCGTTTCCATTATTTCAAAATAAAGTTATTTTATATTCTTATCCTTCATCCATTGTTAATGTACTTCAAAATTGTGACATCAATTTTAATGTTAGAATCTGATTTCATTCCTGTTGCCATTGTCACCTCCTTGACGGTCCTTATCTGTCTTTTGTTCAATGCATTGCTAATTTGTGTTCTTGTTTTTGCAGCCACAAAAGTAAAATTAGCACAACTTGCCAAGAAATTCAACAAGAAAAAAAAGAAAAGAAATTCAAGATATGGGTATCCTTTAAAATTCAATGTCATACATATTGTTCTGTTGCTCTTAGCACCTCTCTAATAAGAAGTACTGTACAATAGTACCTCTGTTCATTAGTAATGTAAGGTTCTGGTGAGTGAGTGGCCAAGCGGTTAAGACAGTGGAACCTTAATACCTAGGCATAACATCTGCAAGGGTTTGAATCTCACTTACTCCATGATTCTGTTGGTAGAATGAGTCTTCTTGGATAAGGAATATAAACCGTAGGTTCAGTGTACACATCTGGCTCATGTGCACTTTAAAGAACCTAGTACGAGTAGGGGGCTACTCTGGTGTACTAGTATACACATCCACTGTTCACACACAGACATTATCATAATTCATCACGAGGGCCCCTTAATTGTCAGCATATGCTGTTTAGGGTCACCCTCTATAAATTAACTATTAACAATACTGTACTGTGGATGAATCTCTCATTAACAGTCACAGTGGTGGCATAAATGGAAGGTTTACATAGTTTAACTAGTGTCGCAGTGTTTCACTTGTTTGTTTCAATCCTTAATGATATTTTAACAGGCCAACAGAAATCGGTCCATCGTCAGATAGTCTTTTAGATGAGTACGCAGAAGACGATACAAGCCTTTTAACACAACGTAGAGGAAGGGCAGAGGAAAATATATACTCAGACTTACAAGTAAGCATCACTATCTATCCTATTGTTAGTTAACCATCTACTTTGTGATTCATATTCACAATCAAAAACTAATACATAATTTAAACTCCATATCAGTGGCAGATCCTGGGTTTTGAAAATGGTGGTTGTGTTCTATCTCTTGAATTGTATTTTCTAAAATATTGGTGTAGGTGGTGGTAGTTTGGGTTTGGGAGTAGCTGTTGGGGGTGGGGATGTCAGTGTTTTGTGTTATAGCATCCTAACTGATTTCTCCATGGTTATAGTGTGTCACTTTTCCCCTGGATCTGCTATGATAAGATATCATGCTTCATCTTAGTATATTAATCCAACCATTAAATTCTGCACAGTTCAAGACATATAGGCCAGCAGTAGAAAAGGAATTATGATGCTCTCAAATATAATTGTGCTACATTTGTATTGTGCTGCATCTGCATTATTTGTGCTACATATATACTATACAAGGGTGATTCTTTTAACACAATTGTCTCTCAATCTATACTGCTCTTTATCAAATTTTTAATGCTCTATATAAATACTGGTTAACTTTTTTTTTAATGTTGCATTAAATCAACTAAAAGCTAAAAAATACCTTCTAAAAAGAAAGATTCTTCTTAAGCTCTGTCTACTCTATCAAACTTTATGTGATGTGGATATATCACTACCATATTTGGGCATATCACCCTTTTTTTTGTCAAGCTAGTTTGATAGTGTAAACAGAACTTTAGTGTCAGTGCTACTGTATAACACTATACATGCTTTTAACATCTCTGCTTTCGCTTTTTGCTGTGCACTTTTTAGTCCTCATCTATAAGGAAGAAAAGAGGTAATGAAGAGCCTATAGTATACTACAGTGAGGATGATCACTTTCCCTTGCACAGGAACCCATAATCTTGCCTTTACATTGCAGTATTTAAGGTTTGTAGAAAGGTTGTCGATGCATGGTTTTACTGTTTTGTTAAGTGTGTCACATAAAAGGTCACATTACTTCTGAGTAAATTCTAGCACATAATATTCAAAGTGCAACTAAAGGCCAACTGAGACAGCGTTGTACGATGAGGTCCGACGTATGAGTACGTAGTTTTTAGGTCGTCAGGAGTAAAATTAAACATGTTTAATAAAGTTCTCCTGACGACCTAAAAACTATGCCCTACTCTACTCAAGACGACTCGTCTCGATTCAACAAAGACAGCACTGACGAGTCAAGACGTTTCATTGGGCCTTATCGTACAATACTGTCTGAGTTGGCCTTAACAGAGCAGACCAATGATTATAGTTGAAGACCCGTTCCACCACAGGAACAATGACTCATATCATACATTATTTAATGCAAAATGCCAGTTTTCTTAACTGCTTGGCCAATAAATGAAAGTACAAACGTTTTAAAATGGCAAACACAATTTTGCAAAACTTGCAACCAAAATATGTCACTTTTTTTTCCTTTTTCAATTGCGTGCAACTGAATTTACACTCTGTGGCAATCAATCAGATGAGAAGTGGAACACCACAGCTGTGTGTGCATTTTGTCTATTATTTAGAATTCAATCAGCTGTTATTTAACTTTCATAATTTACATTTTTGTATCACTATCAAGTTTAGTTAATTTAGAAATCAATTTTGTTCATTGCACTATTTCAATACTCAATTTTGTCGCTCTGTTGTATTTTAAAAATGTTATTGTCTTCTTCTGTGTTACTAACCTTCAACTAATTTTGAGCAATTGTATGTGAACATGAATTTCATTTTGGAAAAATAAAATGAACTATGAACTATAGTGTAAATTTTAATTGTATTGCCAAAAAATGTACAAGAAAAATGTCACCTTGTGAAACAAAATAAGGTTAACTTCAAATAAAAAAAGAAAGAACACACAGAGTTGCCCTTGTTTTTTTCTGAAATTTGGTATATCTTCTTATGTCATATTTCTTTAAGAAAATAACAGTAAATCCTGTTTTCCACTAGATCATTATATTCTTTTCATTGTATTTTTCCTTACCTTTTTTTTGTCAGAGTTTGTATTAAATACTGTAAATGTTATGAAATTAAAGATGAAAAAAAGATTTGTTCGTCCAAATAGAAAGCATATCAAATTTGCAAACAATCAGAGCTCATAAGCACTCATGCAAATAAAAAATCTCAGCAGTTACACAATGTAAATGAAAATCGCAACTATTTGCTCTTGTGGTGGAAGCATGATTTTGTTCTCTGCAACACTTTAAATTCAAGCGAACTATTAAATTATTAAATTGACTAAATATTAAGTTAGTTTTAAAATTAATTACAATTTATATATTTTGTTCTACTTCAACAGACAGTACGTAAGCAGACAAGTAAACCAGAAGAAGAGCAGTCACTGACATCAGAGGCCTGACATCGTCAAGATTTATAAGTAGAATATCCACAGTTTGTAGAAAAACACCAATGCAAATCAATATTTTCATTACTTATTCGTTATGTTATGGTTTCCCCATTGATAGCACAAATCACAACATTGTGTTTATCTGTACCTAAATTTAGGCAGTACACACTCGATTCTCACAAAAATTTTCTGATATGACTATTCCCTTCTTCAACCGATTCTCGGTACTGTATAGTTTTTCAAGTATCATAGTCAAATTCTATATTACAGTGTCACATATGTATCACATATGATGCCTGTATCATAGGCTATACTTTAACAACAGACATCACGTGTGTGGCACTGTTTGACAGAATTTGTTGATGGTACTGGAACAATAAAAATAGAGTCCTACATGAAATATGTTTTTATTATATTTTGTCTTGTTTTTAATTATTCAAAGTCTATTTTATCAATTACAATGTTTTTAATGTTTGTGATTGGAAATTCATTTTAATATATTTTAAAATTATTTTAATGTATTTTTACACTTTAAAAATAAAAGAAAAAACTAGTTAGAACATTTAAAAATATAATTCAAAATTGTTTAATCACTGAAAATAATATACTTATATATAAGTGTATATATATAAAGTACATAGCTTTCTTTCCAGCATTAATACTTACACTTCAAAAACTAAAAAAAAAAAATCAAAACTTTTTTTAATATTGTTTCCTTATCTGTACTGGTATAAGAATGTATCCCTCTTCCCAAAAAAAAAAAAGGAGTAAAAATGTAGTTTTTTAATTTCCTAATTCTATAAAAACATATAATTGATTGAGTTGTAGGCTTACTATATATTTTTTGTCGTGTTTTATTTATTTTGCAAAACCATTTTTAATTACTGTAATTGTTCTAGTAAAAAGTTCCCAAAGAAAAGTTTTAATATAAATGGGTATTGAAAGCTGGGAAATGAACACTTTTTGTTTTGCCTTTTTGTCTCAATTGTACATGTGATTGAAGGTCAGAGTTAATTTCAATTCAGTTTTTAAAAGTACACCTTGTTATTGTAGATGTTATTATTGTTAATCCTAACATTTTAGTAATAAAGCATTCCAGAATTTGCAAGTATTATAACAAGTTCAATCCATATTTTTCTGTGTAATATTAATGAAATTAGTGCCTTTTATTGCTTCATGAATACAGGGTTCATTATTAGGGACTCTTGATCAAAACTTGTAACCTTGCGTTTAAACTTTGGTTTGTGAATATTTTGTCTTGCTTTGTCTGTTCTAAAGCTCTTGTCCAACTAGTTTGACAACAAAGTATGATGTCACATTTTTTGTCGGAATAAAGTTTGATAGTGTAGACAGAGCTTAAAATCTGGAAGCAATTTCACAAGAGTACTAGGTTTCTTTCTAGAGGCATATTGCAAAGTGTGTCACAATTAAAAATGTCTTCCCTTTATCCCTATATTTCATTCAGTGTGAACTGACTTTTGTTTTAAAGTAGAACCCCCTTTTAGGCACCCCTATTAAGGGGACACTTTCCTGTGATATGAACAATAAAAAATACATGTTTTAACACTGTTTGGGAACACCCCTATTACAAGGTGTTCCCTTAATAGAGGTGTCCATTTCTACTGTATTTAACTAATTAAGAAATCGTAATCAATGCATATTGCTTGTACAAATCTTCAGACTTCATATGTTATATAGACATAGTAATTGCAAGTTACAGTATTTAATATCTCATCTATTTATTAATAATAATCATGTTGTTGAAAGCTGTTGTTTGCATTTTCTAATACAATTACCAAATATAGTCGTATCCTTGTATTTGAGTACAGTCCCGTTTGAGTTTCATGTAAGTAATTATGGCATGGCATTCTGTCTTTATCTCTATTGTATACAAAACAACAGAAACAGAGCTTAAACTATTTACAATTAATATTAAAATAATGTAGGGCTGTTATGATATATTATTCTGTGTTTGCAAAAGAGTTTATTTATGTAGTTTTGAATATATAAGCTGGTGTATATAATAAAATAAAGTTTATTATAATATTAGTGTAATGCTCTATTAAGTAGTAGAGCATTGTGATCTCTAGGATATTAAGAGCTATTAACTTAATGTTCGGATTTAAACTGTTCAGAATTATGACATTGCTACTCATTTGAATAATATTTGAATAATGCATATTCATTTATGTTAATGAATTATAGTATTCTCAAAAAATTTCATCTGGTTTCTAATGGATATTAAAATTCAATTCACCGAACTATGACGAATGACAGAACATCATGTCAACGTCATTTGCGTGACCAAGGCTACTGAAAGTAGCTGAAACGTAGCAAGTAAGTACTTGTCAACTGGTTTAACCAAAAAGTTAACATTTATTTATTAAAGAATTACAGTATGTTTCTAACTCTCAGTGCTCTGAGTAATTGCTATCCATGGGTGGATCTGGGGAAGTACTAAATAATAACATTCTCTAATAATAATATCAAAAAAGTAGTTCTTGATAACATTTTAGATGTCAAAAGAGGAAACGCATGTGCAATGCCCTAGCACTACTCCCTTGACGGTCCGCCCCTGATAAATCACCAAATATAGAGTGTTAATTCAAATATAAAGCTTGGAAACTACCAAATAGATATACAGTAAATTGAAATGTATGTTAATACCATGGAGGTACTTATTTTATACCTCCATGGTTATATAAAAATATAAATTGAAAAGTATGTTATATAGGCTATTTATTGTTTCAGCACCTTGATACAAATCTCTAATTGGAATACAATTGTAATATATGTTATTAAATAATGATAATCATAAAACTGTGATAAAAAATATGAATATAAGAGGTACACTTATTATCCTAAATATTAATACCAAACGAGGTATACTGTAATAATAGAAAATTGATTATTTTAATTTGATTAATATAGATACTGAAAAACTCTGTTAACACTATCAAACTTTATGTAACAAACAAATTTGATGTGCCCATTTAGACATAATGATGACTATCATATTTGGGCATATCCCTACCATATTTGAGCATATCACTACCATATTTGGGCATATCACTACCATATTTGGGCATATCACTACCATATTTGAGCATATCACTACCATATTTGGGCATATCACTACCATATTTGGGCATATCACTACCATATTTGGGCATATCACTACCATATTTGAGCATATCACTACCATATTTGGGCATGTCACTACCATATTTGAGCATATCACTACCATATTTGGGCATATCACTACCATATTTGAGCATATCACTACCATATTTGGGCATATCACTACCATATTTGAGCACATTACACATAGTTTGATAGTGTAGACTGAGCTGTACATTACTCAGGTTATCACCAGTATAGAACATTTCTTTCAAATTCTGTCAAACTAGATAGTGTAGACAGAGCTTTAAACGTACAAAATGGAGAACATAGCCGCTTGCTGGTTGACAAGTTTACTTACTAATTGCAAGGTCCTTTGTCGAAAATGAAAGCTCCTGAATGTGTAACAAACATACAGACATTAGCAGGTAGTAACAACAATAGGAACACTGATTTTGTCATCTGGAATAAATCAGTTGAAGAAGAAGGTGTCTGAACACAGAGGCACTATGTACAAATTGTCATGAAAATAATGACACAAAATGGCTGGTGTGTACCACATGACTTTCACGGAGTTTCATAACAAGATAAATTTTCTCTTTCGTATCTTAATTGGTCATTGTACCCTGTTGAAAAACAATACGCTACATGAGACTGAATTGGTCTCATCAAAGTCTCAAGTTGCAGAATGAAATAAGAATATAGGCTGGTTTAATTGTATTTTGATTTTTTTAAAGAAATATTTCTTGTTTAAGTGAGTATTGCTATGCATGTGTGCATAGAATGTATGAGGGTCTTTAGTACTTCTGCTGAGTTTTCTGCTAACAATCACTCTTCGTATTCTAATAAGCTTCTGCAAAAGTATAAAGTATTTATTAATGATGTACATTGTGTGTAATGTGCATATCCAATTCCATTTATTATTTTTAAGTGTAAATATTATATGCTAAAATCTATTCCAATTCAATGCGTTTTTATATTAGTGTTCACAGTACCGAATGCTAGATTTTATTTATCATGGGAGAAATAAAATTGTGTGGCATAACAATTCTACACTGTTGCTTTATTTAATTGTTTCTTGTGTTCTTTCTTACTACATTACGTTTTGCACTAAATTTTTACAGTTTTGTGGGGCAAGAATGTTTTGTACTAGGTGATGCGATGTTTACTGTATTTATTCAAATAAAAGTCCTACTTCGAAAAAACGCATCCTCGAATAACTACACCCCTCCCCATAGAACATCATTTTAAATATATTCCCCTTCGAATAAACATACCGGGTGTTTATTTATTTCCTCGAATTATCGCTCCACCACATGCATTTTATACACAATATTGTATTCCCTGGTATCGCTTATGCTGGAGGAAATCAAAACATTAATATATCGTTATTATTTCGAAGCATAATTATTAAATCAGTGAGAAACTGATAATAGTGAAGTGAATATTAAGTAAGTAGTGTGGTGTAGGTCTACTTTCAGACTAATCGGTATTAAATTTTAAAAGTTTTAGAAGTATCCGGCGACTGGTGGCGCACTACTCCACCATGTGTTTTAAAAATAAATCAAAACAAACACACGTGGGAAACGGCCTTTTCGTGCCTGACTTTCTGGCAGATCATATCGTCTTATTTTTGGAACGAAGGCCTAGGCGTTTTTTGTTATTATAAGTGACTAGATATAGGTAATAATGTACCGGAAGATTTTAATAGTACCATCATCCTTGTTGGTTCCGAAACTGACACAATCTTTAGGCTGCGTTAGCTTATTGCAGCCCAAATCAAGATGTGTGAATCTGGTTGTTGCTAGTTTTGTCACCAGGCCTAGGAGACCTACCAGACCTACGTCGGCTAGGTTGAGTAGCAGAGTGAGTCCTAGGCCTAGGTTGACATCTCCAGTGATGAAACCAAATCCACAAATCGAGCAGGAAATAGACCAATATGATAGGAGTAATAGCATTCAATCTGATAATTTTCAAAGAATAAAAATGCCTGTCGAAAGAATGAAAATATCTTTTGAAGATAACAATATTTCTGAGGAAAAGTCCAGAAAACATCAGCAGAACCAATTGGAAAGATATGAAAATCAGGACAGTGAAGGTACATCTTCTTGGTCTAGACCGAGATATGAAAATCGGGACAGTGGAGGTACATCTTCTTGGTCTAGGCCTAGATATGAAAATCGGGACAGGGAAGGTAGATCTTCTATGTCTAGACCTAGATATGATAATCGGGACAGTGAAGGTAGATCTTCTATGTCTAGACCTAGATATGATAATCGGGACAGTGAAGGTACATCTTCTTGGTCTAGACCTAGATATGATAATCGGGACAGTGAAGGTACATCTTCTTGGTCTAGACCTCCTAGATATAGTAGCGAGGGAAAAAGTAGATATGGGTACAAGCCTAATCAGAACTGGAAGAACAGAGAAATTCCTAGATATAACTCAGACAAGTTGTAAGTGACTTTTGTAAAATTATAAATAAGCATATTTATTATTATTAATTATAATCCGTGTGTAAACTAAAAGTCTGATAATGTAAATTCATTTTTCAAACTGATTAAGAATGTAAATTGTAATGCATTATTCATGTTCGATAAATATCAAAATTGTGTAAAAATGTATATTAACCAAAAAGAAAATATACTAATCTTAAAGCTACACATTTGCCCTATCTTTCATTAGATAATGTTTAATCCTCTGATATAGTATTAGAAGATACTGCAAATCTTCTAAAATATATAAATCTTTTATAATTTCTGTTTGAAAAAGATGTCATAAGACATCAAATAAAATAGTGTGTAATTTATAAGTGGATAAACGAGAGTACAGCTCCAAATAGAGCTCAGGCTACGTTTTGAAATGTTTTTCATACAAATCATGATGATACAAATCATGATGATACAAATCATGATGATACAAATCATGATGATACAAATCATGATGATACAAATCATGATGATACAAATCGTGATGATTTTTAAAATCTCAGCTGAGTTGAAATGTACAAAATCAAAAAGTAGACAGCCAGTGAGAAATACAAAATGCTTTAAAAAAGTACTCACTTTGCCATAGAAGATTACAACAGGTACTGTACAACTCCATTAGGTTTAATAATACAGTAATATGCTTTACTATGAATTTATATCTAGGAAAGAATATACTAGAGTATTGTGTGCCAGTACAGTATATAGGTTGTAATTAATTAAAAACTTGACTTAAACTTATTATTAGTTGAAAATATCACATCAAATAGATTACTGTACAGAGTAGGCGCTAAGTGTAATCTAGGTCTTACTGTAAGACTGAGGGTTGAGGAAAATTAGTCTAGCACAACTACTTTTTCCATCATAGCTAGGCCTGTCATGATAATAGGGCATTTATCAACAAAGTTGTATACGCAATTATTATATCCACATTTTTCTATTTTAGATTTTATCCAGCGAAAGGAAATGAAATTTTGTTTGGAGTCTCTCCATGCCTTCTTGCTCTTAAGGCAAATCGGAGGGCCGTCTTCAAAGCCTATGTACGCAAAGGCCTATTGGATGCTGAATACAGTCGGCCTAAATTTGACGAAATATTAACAGAGTTGAAAAAAAATGGAATAGAAATAATTGAGTTGTATCGCAGTACCATGAATACAATGACCAAACTTAGACCACATCAGGTGAGATTAATATGTTTTTGTTTATTTAGGTGTAGTGTATATTTATATACAAGCCTATAGACAGTTTTATACCCTAAGAAATAAGTAAAATGTTCTATTAACAAAGCACTGCTGCTTTGAATGCTTAAATAAACAATATCTGTATTGTGTTAACCAAAGAAATTTAAACCAAATTCCTGTACAATATGATAATGCTACAACTGTACTAACATTAAATTATTTACCTTTAACAAAATGTAGGGAATTTGTTTAGAGGTTAGTAAACTTGATTATACTCCATTCATTCAACTATCAAATACAGTGGGTAACAAGATAACACATGACTTGGAGCATCAGAGTGTTGAAGCACCATTCCTGATGGATCAGGAAATTTCCAGGAATATGACACTTCCGCAGGAGCAGGAAAATCACATTTCTGAAATTTCACCTCAAACAGTTGAAGTAACTGATGATGAGGCACCAGTCTATCAGGAGCAAGGAATTGGAATTCCTGATGATGGGACACCAGTCCATCAGGAGCAAAGAATCGGAATTCCTGATGATGGGACACCAATCCATCAGGAGCAAATGATCGGAATTCCTGATCATGGAACACCAGTCCATCAGGAGCAAAGGATTGGAATTCCTGATAATGGGACACCAGTCCATCAGGAACAAGGAATTGAAATTCCTGAGATTGGGAAACCAATTTTTCATGATTCTGATAGTGCAATGCTTCCAGTAACTGGAGAGCAGCTAATTAAAGTATCAAGGAGCAAGACACCAGTTTGGCTTGCACTAGACCATGTCATAGTAAGTTTAAAGTTGTTTGTTTGTCAAAGACGATAGGCCTAGCATTAAAAATCCCACATCCCAGAGTATGGTCAAAGACGGGTTAACCCCTGTGAGTGTCCATTTTGGTGGTAACTTTGTGTATTATTATTATCCTTGATTATAAATACACATACATTCTTTAAAACATTGTAAAATTTAAAGCCTATCTTTATTTTGTACTAACAGGATCCGATGAACCTTGGTGCAGTGTTAAGGTCATCATATTTTCTAGGAGCTGACGGAATTATTGTCAGTAAAAGAAATAGGTAAAATACTAAACAAAACCACCAATAGTACAGCTAGAAAATACCAAGGCAATCAAACAACAGGACACTGAGCTTGCCTTGCTAAGATAGGAACTTGTAACAGTCACTTTGATCTTATGTCTGGCTGCGACAAATGCCAACGGTGTGTGTTGACCAAACATTTGAGGAAGGCAATTGGCCAATCGAAAATCAGTTAAAGTTTAGGAGGCAGCCACAGATAAACCCTTTGATCTCAAGAGCTCATCATCCTGTTGTTAGATTGCCTTGAAACTACGCACACACACCTTCATTTTACATATTTATATAGAATAATAATAGTATTATCCTGGACTAATGTTGTGAAACCTCTAAGCGCTGAACATATTACCCCAGTCAATTTTTTTTGGATCAAACACGTATGGAAACACACTCCCATAATACCAAATTTTAAGCAGAATGAGTAGCACAGTATGAGCCAATACATTTAAGTTTGAAGACAATTTTGTAGACACAATTTGAAAGAGATTTGGAAATAAATTATGATAAAATAAACACAAACAGGTTTGAAAATGCCTTGCAAGGCTGCCATATTAAACGGTTGCACTTATTCATAATTTATTGTTATTAATGTATATATTTTTATGTCAGTTGCTCTTTGACTCCGGTTGTCAGCAAAGCATCTAGTGGCGTGATGGAAGTCCAACCAGTATATGCAGTTGATGATCTTTCTACCTTTCTACAGTCTCTCATTGGCTGGGAGATTGTTGGTTCGTCTAAGTCTACACCTTTTAGTAATGATGACAACACTATTGATAGTGAAGATGTTACAATACAGAAAGAAGGAGAAGATATTGATATGCAAAAACCAGTCATCTTAGTTGTAGGTAAATTATATGACTGATTTCTGATTTTCATTTTCATTTAACTTATTCTGAACAAAAGAAAGTGAGCGTGTATTATTATTCTTTTACATTCCAATTACATTGACTTGTTATGAGTTAAAGCTCTGTCTACACTATCAAACGTTACGTGACAAAAAATGTGATGTGCCCAAATATGGACATGATGATGTCATATCACTACCATATTTGGGCATATCACTACCATATTTGGGCACTACTAGGTTGATAGTGTAGACAGAGCTTAAGAGGATATATGTTTATTTGATATACTGTATTTGCACCATTGTAAACATCTGCATTCAGCTACGTTATTTAGTCTACTATGGCGCGCCAAGCTGTCATTTATTCCAGCAATAGAGATATCTTGGTTTTTAATAGAGATATCTCTATTAATAGAGATATAGATATCTTTATTTCCGAATAAATGACAGCTTGGCGTACCAAAGTCTACAGTTCAGAGTTGTAACTTTTATAAAGTGCCATTAAATATTGTACAGTACTACTCATGTTGTCATTATAGGGAGTGAAGGATTTGGTCTGAAAGAGGAGGTTATCAGCTGTTGTAACAAATTGCTCACAATACAACCAGGCCAAGAGTTGCATCCTGGGATAGATTCTCTCAATTTATCTGTAGCAACGGGTATGTCAAACAGAATATATCTCAATTGAATTTTTAAAATGCTTTATAAAATAATCAAATAACCTTATTAAAGATGTATTGTCCCTTTGACTAATTCCAAAAAAATGCTTAAAAAAAGATTTCGAAAAAAATTTTGAAGTATCATAATAGTAAAAAAATCATTTAACTGAAATACAGACATTTTTTTGTTCAAAAAATAACTGTGACTTCCAGTCAAAGTTTTCGATCAAAACATATCTCATAATGCAACACGCTTGTTTGGCTCATCTGTATGCATAAATCATAACATTTCTTCGCGATCTGTGTGAAAACACCTTCTCAACCGTGACGAGTTGTAAACAATCCTAATTAGCATCATACATAATGCATACTCGTTGTTTGAAATCTTTGTTTACTTTCGCTCGCGAAGATTTTTCAGACGAAATGTAATCAAATTAATTTACCTGTTAATTATGTAAACTTGTTGTTTTTTGCTCTAATAAATGAAAACAATTATAATATAATATAATTTTTCTATAATTTTTTTCCTTATTAGGTATCCTGCTTCATTTGTTACTTTCAAAGAAGAGTTTGCAACAAAAAGTGGAATGAAATATGTATATTATACTGTACAAGTATTTAGCATGATACAATTTTTATAAAACCATGCTAAAGACATGAGAATTTAAGATACATCCTTGGCTATAAGGTCTCATGCTCAGATTACAGGTGTCGTACTGTACTTTGTTGTAAGCTGTATAGCCAGTTGCGTAACGGCCATGAGCAAACAATGACTAAACCCAGCCCCCCCCCCCCCCCCCCCCGGAGCTTACAAGGGCCCCTGAGCAAGGCCCAAAGGAAGAAAACAGGCATTAATATAATTTTGAAAAGGGCCAGAGGCCTCCACCTCTGCTCTCTGCACTACGCCACTGTGTATCTGTACTCTATCTAGCCTTTTGTATCTTCTATGTATGTAAAATTATAAACAATACAATACTCTCCAAAAACAAGTATGCAAGTACATTGGTGCAACTTTGAGGATAGGGACATGTCGTGGGTAAACCACTGTGATCAATTATAGGTCATCTGGTACCAAACAGAAGAATGCGTTCTTTTTTTACCGCCAATTTTCTCATCTTTATTGTTACATATGTACTGTATTTACAAAACTACTTTGAAATAGTAGTAGTATTAAAATAGTCCCTTAATTCAAGTTAATCCTAACAACAATGCATTTTTGTTTTGCTATCTTAAAAGGCAACTCTACATTATGTTGTAGGTTGTAGATTGTATTCTCGTTTAGCGTTTCAATTTTTGTCGGGAGTTTCTTCTGAGCAAGTATTATATGTATGAAACAAAGTATATACAATATATATCTTGTTACTAATATTAAGTAGAAACACAGTCTAAAACCTAGACTAATAAATGGATTTATAAAGTGCCTATTTTTTGTAAAACCTCTATTAGCGCTGTAGATACATTATTACCAGGGGCGGTCGCAGAACTATTTATAAGGGTGTTGCCTCCGTCCGCCCCTGATTACCCCGGTTATACTGCATAATATACAGAAGTGCCTGTAAATCTGCTTGTACTGTAGCACAAGCATGGTGTTATTAAAAAATGAGTATTGATGAATTAATGTGGTTCAATTTTTTGCTTAAATAATGAAATTGAGGATTCTCCTCAAATGCTAAATGACTTGAATATAAATAAGTTGTTTATCTTATGTTCATAAATTGAAATGGAAAATAAACTGAAACTGATAAAGACAGAAGCAAACAAGACAAGCCTTTTAATGGTAAAAACTGCTTTATTTTATTCTTTACATTCATTTATTCTGTACAATACAATTTAACAAATAAATAAATGTGTACATACAAAAAATACACCTAGGCCTGAAATGACAGCAGTGTATGTGTACAAGGAGAGATAGATGGTATGTAGGTTAGGATTGATAAAAAAAACATTTGCTTGAATTAAAAAAAATAAATGAGATCTCCATATTTGTACATACTTGTTGCCAAATGCTTTAAAAAACCTGGTACTAAAGACCATTTAATATGTAACAATTTAATTCTACATATGTAGTGTTATGTGTAATTGATAAGTCCATATTACACTAACATTTATAAAATATTGTTGCTTATTAAAAAAAAAAAAGCCTATTTAACCCATTGAATCAATCCTAACATCTCAAATACTTATCCTAACATCTCAAATACTATTCGTCAATTTAGATCCTGCACAGCAACCAACCATTGGTTAATTTTACACTTTGACCTCAATCTCTGTAACATTTACAGGCCTACTGTAATTGATTCAATTGCAACATTATGATTTTTAGATAAGTACATAGTAGTTTTGGTTATATGCAAGACCAAGCCTGAGAGTAAAAATACAAGCGCTGAAACAATGCATACATTAATGCTTGTTTTAAAAAATGTTATACATATATAAGGCAAATGTGTATAAATTGCAACAGAAAATGGCATAACAATCATAACTGAAAAATAAATAGTGAATTACTAACTATAAATAGTCATGCTAATAATAATACTTAAATGCTCTTGATAACTATAATACAGAGAGGCAAATCAAAATTTTTTTCTTTTTATGGTATAAATAATAAATACCTAGTTGTGGAATACCTGCCAGCATATGAAAAGCATTAGGGTCTACACTCATAAATAATTTTGTTGGGAACTCATTTGCAGAAAGGGACCAAATAGGTAGAGTTGGCAGGTGGAATAACAACATACATGTATACTAAATAGAATAGGAACAAAATACAGTGAATCTTCTAATGTCATGTAATGTTTAAAGCAAGTGTTGTAGAATTCAAGACACAAATACTTACAAACAACCATAACCCTTAAAAAGTCTCAAAAAACTTTGGTAAATCGAAGTTGCCTTACAAAAACCTTAGCAACAGCGCCTTCATATAAAAAAAGAATTTTACTTATCTAAACAAAAACTCCCAAGCTTATATATAAGTTAAGTTTACGAAAATTTTATAAACGTACGTTGATATTATTCACTGTACAGTATTGTAGAAAATTTGCCATTTTATAGGATAAATTACAGTAGTAAATGTGTATCTGAAATTGTACATTATTTTCAATATTTATATACCATACAAACATACAACAACCAACAAGGGGCCAGCCTTATTGGGGAAATATAATACCAAATAATGCCTTCTACAAAGATTAAAGAGACTTTACAGGCAATATATTTTATACAGTATCATTATATCACATTTATAAATGCCTGAATAGTCCCTTTAATCTCTCTCTTAAACTTGTAGGGCAAGTACAATACTAAATATTCTTTCTACAAAAATTAAAGGTACTGTGCATGTATTTTATACTACATCTGTGGCATGCCCAGTACATTTAATTTGACCATCTTATTTTGCACAATGTCTATAAAAAAAAATTAATATAGAGAGAAAACAATTTATAATAGAATATACGTTGTGAAGAAAGTGACTGGAATGTATCAACAATAGAAGTATATTGAATACTAATAATTAATGCATTTAATTATCATTTACTTCAATACTCTATTTAATATTCTAAATAAATAAAACATATCAAACATGTAGAATATTTAATATTGTTCAAAATGTAGCCAAGATTATTTTTTTCATTTCGTTGGTGTGTGTTGGCATCCATCATTCCTATACACCTCATATATTTTTATAAAAAGAAATGAATAAATAATTTCATAAATTCTTTAATAGAATAACAAATCTTTAACTCCAATATGTATATCTTTTTGCTGATGCTGTACAATTTTTAAGGGATTTAAATGTTTTAGTTTTTACACTCCAGTCAGTCACAACAAACATTTAACAGAATTGCATAAAAACGTGTACACTTATTTTAAATTAACTTGCTCATGTTAACAGTATACAAATTAATATCTTTATTTTAGGCAGTATAAAAATATTTGTAGGATTACAAAAAAGCAAGATAATTTAAAAAGTTTCAATAATAATCACTTTATTGTCAATAATGACAAAATAATTATATAGGTTCTTAAAAGACAATACACCAACACATGGTTAGGCAATGCATACTAAATTATATTAACATAGAATATAAAAGAAAAGGCACAAAAATTAAGCTTGGTTCCCATTAAGACACAGCAGTACAAGGATACATATAAAACACAAGGATATACACCCAACACAATGATAGATACCACACATAACATGGACACATATACACCAAGTGATTGATCATGTGAACGGAGCTTAGTATTCCTCAAAGTACATGTGTGTGCATACTTCCTTGCATTTGTGTCCTAGTGGGAACCAACCTTTACAATGCTATAATTGAAAAGTAAATAATAGTACAGTCTAAAACATTTACAATTAAATAATTTTAATACATTGCCAAGAAGTATATAATTAGTATGCAATATAACCACTACAGAAACTTTTCATAATATCAAAATATATTGTTGCATTTTATTTGTTCAAAATTGTCGTAATATTTTAAGAAGCAAAAGTACAAATGGAAATTTGGATATTTACCCGCAGCAAATCATGTTACGACTACCTGGCAACTAAAAAGGCCACCTTATAAGGAAATTTGCATATGCTACATTAGCTGAATAAATTAAAAATGGCGTGTATTATGTAAAGCTCTGTTTACACTATCAAACTAGTTTGACGACAAAAAAATATATGTGCACATCACATTTTGTTGTCACATAAAGTTTGATAGTATAGACAGATCTAAGACAGTGATAGCAATAATATGTGTATTATATATTCATCATGGAGGAATTACTCCATGGTATTCATGTACTGTATAATGCTGTATTTTGATATCTGGTTACAGTATTTCTTTCAGCAAACTTACAACCACTAATATATACAGTACAACCAAAATTGTAAAAACTTGCATAAACTAGTATGTTGGCTGTACCTAATTATCATTCAGCTAATGTAGTAGCTAAAATATCTTATATGCAGGGGCTTCTTGACCACCTTGAATTATGCAAATTATCAAAATCAATTTCTCTGAGCTTAAAACGTCAAAATGTGCAAAACATCACAAAAAGTGAAAAAAATGTCACTATATCCACAAAAAATAAGAGACAGTTACTAAATCCAAAGTCAATGTCCTCTGTTAAGTCGTCTTTACAAAATATGTATAGTGTTATTCACTTTATAAAATATATACTCTAAACAAGCCAATCAAATTTCAAGTTTTCCAGTCCATGTACAAACTACGTTCCTTTTACTTTTATACTATAACTTATGGCAATAAATGTACCTTGCAAACTTCTTAAGCTCATTTCAACTTTTCGTGTTAGCATATTTTAACTTTAAATTGGTTTTGATAATTTGCATAACAGGTGCTATATAGGCATTTGTAACTATCAATCCCCAGGTGTACTGTCTGTACGATGCATCTCCATAAATTTGCGCATCTTCTGTAGTATGTGTTCCGGAACTACAAACGACTTTAGTTCATGTAGTAAAAGACTGGTATTTCTGTAAAAGTATAAAACAGTACTATAAAGCTCTGTCCACACTAGTTTGACAACAAAAGTGTGATATGCCCAAATATGGTCGTGATATGACATCATCATGTCCATATGGGTACATCACATGTTTTTGTCACATAAAGTTGATAGTGTAGACAGAGCTTAATACAATGTGATGATACCCTTCAATCCTAAGTATTTCACTTACGTACTTAAGGATTTCCCTTGAGTCGTATTCACTTAAGGATTTCCCTTGAGTCGTATTCACTTTGATCGGCGACTTTTTACAAACATTTCCTTAGTCTATCAGTGTGAATGGACATTTTATACGGACATATCTCCAATTGTATATTTGCAGGATTAGCCTATTATTTGCTATTAAATTACTATCATTATAATCATGATGTGATCAAGCAATGATAATGCCGTTTTTTGTACGTTATTACGTGCCAACATAATAATGCACCCTGTTCATTGAGAGATTAAATTTCCACCAATCAGCTTGATTTGATTAATATGAATGAGTTCTAATTATATGGTATATACCACTGATTGTTATGTTTAGTTTTCCCACATTATTTTATAATTTGATTTTTTTGGATAAATTTGCTAGTTCATAAGCACCTCACTGATATTGTTGATTATGATCTACTTGGTAATGTTTATCTTTATGTGAAAGTTTTGATATGAGAGCGTTTTAAAAGTTTCAATTGCTATTTATATTGTTATCTTACCTGTAATCTGGTGTTTGTGATAACTCTAGAATGTCTTCTTTAATCATTAAGTAGGCCTTACCACCCGTAGCAGGCATTAATCTATTATCATACAACCATTGTTTGTCATCTTGATCACCGGAATACTGTCAACCAAAATATATCATACAATTTAAGTGAATGAAAAAACCCCTTTAGAGATAGATTGACAAAGAAATGAAAGCACTCAGAAAGTGAGTGAAGTATTTGGCAAAAATATTGCCATAAGAGAGCGCATGTTGATATTTCGGCCCATGTTAAAAGAATGCAAAGTTTTCTTTACTTTTATTTGTGAAGTTATTAATGAACCAAATTTCTTGAATTTCAATAGGCATGTTCTGTAAGTGTATACCTATTTACACCGAAATATTCAGTATAATATCTTGATAATTGTAGGGGCTATCATGCTAACGAACAAAGCAAGTACTATACAAAATTCTTTGTGTTTATAGATCAATACATTTACTAATGTACTTCTATACAATATTATTATATTTAGCAGTATTATTTCAGTTACCAACCTTAAATACATTCGGATGCTTCATATACAACCTGCCCCTTGTTGCACCTAAACCAAGTGCTCTAGATAAGAAGAAAATATGGAAACTTAACTTATACTGTACAAAATACCCAACTACCGCTCGGCTATTTGATTCTTATAGTACAAGTAACTTCACTTTTACTTTATATAGTGTAAATACATAACAGAAAACAAAATTATAACTAACTTATTAGCCTTTGCTCCCATCACAAACTCTGTCTCTGTTGTAAGACGATTTGGGTTCCATTTTGGTCCTTCCCGCTTCACTGGTTCATTCTTGACCTTTGCAGGTCGAGTGGGTCTTGATATATTTATGTCATCTGAATTCTCATAATCTTGATGATGCAAAGGCGGCCTACCTTTTCTCTGAAAAATTTATAATTTCAAAGTAAATTTATTTAACATTTAATAATTGTACAATATTTATAAGATTAAGGTTGGGCAGAAAAAGAAAGCTGTGAGGCAACTACAGATGTATGGCCTTATGGTTGTCATTTTTCATATTATTCTTCAATTTGTCTTCTATCAGTTGATCACTTGGTTGGTTGATCTAGTTTTAGAATTTTAAATTTTCTTATGTGATGGGTACTTTTTGTATAAATCTGTCATCTTCTAATTTCATATAGTCACAGAAATAGTGGGAAATCCACATCCTGCCTGAAGAGACTGTAACAATTGGTGTCTCACCATTCATTGTGAAAACAGGATAGTATTTAATTTTAGTGATTAATATGTTATTTTACACTTTAGGTACCCAATATGCAATTTGCAATCATTTCAATTTTTTGAAATGTTTAACATTAAAACTATAGATATTTTAAAAGTAAAGATCTTATAAAACATTAGATTAAATAAACAAAAAATAAATTAAAAGTTGTTAGTACCTTTCTTACCTTTCTCGTGGTAACTGACGGCGTAGGGCGCATAGAAAATGTTCCACTCTCAATGTTTTCATCTCTCTAAAAAAAAAAATACCAGAAAAAAAAAACAGTTTTAAAACCTAGTTGATATTTCTATGACCATTTTTAATATAGAATTTGATTTTCAATATATAAAGCTCTGTGTACATTATCAAACTTTATGTGATTTTCCCATATATGGACATGACATATCACTACCATATTTGGGTTCATAGAATCTACCATTATCTGGTGTGTAGGGGTGTTTTATAAAGTTTTATATATTCAAGTTGTAGCTCTCTTTTCGGAGAGAATAGGCCAATGTTGGTTTATCCAGGTAAGCTAATAGACTACCAACGCCACTTTTGGTTTATGTAATTTGGGCACATCAGACTTTCTTTGTCACATAAAGTTTGATAGTAGAGAGGTTTCGCAACCATACGATAACGAAAACGATCAGTCATACATTTGTGAAACTTTTGAGCTGATCCCCATTTCATATTCGTAAAGCGTATTCGTGTTGACAAATATCACCAGTCATATTCGTAACTACAGAACGAGTATAGTTTTTGATCTATTTTGCACATTTTGCATTTGAATTAGGAATGATTCATGATTATAATATAATTATAGATTTATTGAAAGTAATTTACTAAAGTAATTTACTAAAATGCCAGGTCAATTTAGATAAATAGCAGTTTTTAAAGTCCTCACTCGCTTTGATGTTACGCTAGGCCTAGGCAGCCAAGCACCAAGCAACACGTACCTGCGCTGTGCTCAAATTTACCGCAGTCATATTTTGGACGCGACTCAATATTTCGTTGCCATGCGAAACAGATTTTTTTTATGGCTTACAAAAACAAATACGTGTTCGCGACGTATCCGTTTTCGTTATCGTATTCGTAAGATTGCAAAACCTCTCTACTATTAAACTTTATGTGACAAAGAAAGTCTGATGTGCCCAAATTACATAAACCAAAAGTGGCGTTGATAGTCTATATGTGCTAGCTTACCTGGATAAACCAACATTGGCCTATTCTCTCCGAAAAGAGAGCTACAACTTGAATATATAAAACTTTATAAAACACCCCTACACATCAGATAATGGTAGATTCTATGAACCCAAATATGGTAGTGATATGTCATGTCCATATATGGGCAAATCACATAAAGTTTGATAATGTAGACAGAGCTTTACAAACCTCATCTGCTCTGTATGAGCTGCATGTCCTTCCAGCATCACTGCCAGCATAGCTAGCTGCAGATCCTGCTATAGCCAGCCAGTCTAATCGAGATTCTTGTGTGAATGCAACGTCTGAGGGAGGGTTGAAAATTTCTTTGGCCTGGTAATACAAGAAAATATTACAAGACAATAGTACAAAATAATGATTTTATGAACTAGCAAGTTTATTGAACGATTTGTTATACTCTTTTATACTATTTCTGGACAAAGTCACACACTGTGTAAACTACCATTTAAAGTTTTGAAATTAATTCAATAACATAAACACAAATTTATCTTAATATTCTCATTAATATTTATTAATAAAACTGACTGATTCATATCGAAAAAATGTTAATTTTCAGATGTCATAGTTATTGTAAGATTAAGTTTTAATATGTTAGTTTCAGTTTCGTTGAAATACATCATAAAATATTATTTTAATACAACTTAAATTATCCCTTTTAAAACTATGTATTATTAATTGTATTGTCAATTGAATTATTGTTAACATCATTTTCCCTCGTTTCAATTTACAAATATTTCTAATTTAATAATCTTTATATTATTAACTCAATTGAATGTAACGGTTTTTGTGATAGAAAAACTGAAGTTATAAAGTACTCTGGTATCACTGTATAGAGATAGTTTGGCCAACTATATTTGAGGCTTAGGGAGTGGAGTAAAAGAGATACAAGTACAAAACTAGCTTCTAGGCCAGGATTGAACCCTGAACCATAACCACCATGCTACAGCTCCTCTACATTATGATTTTATTATGACTTTCAAGTTATTAGCGAAGTTGCTATAGATTCCATTCTGAAGTTCGGTCTATACTATCAAACTAGTTTGACAAAAAAAGTGTGCCCAAATATGGTAGTGATATGCCCAAATATATTATAGTGATATGACGTCATCGTGTCCATATATTGGCACATCAAAGTTTTTGACATCACATAAAGTTTGTTAGTGTAGACAGAGCTTTACATTTTTGTTGTCATCATCACCATCATCAGATATATCTATATTGAAATATTGAAATAAAACATGTTTGAACTCACAGCATCTAAACAATCTTTTAATACAATAACCAAATGCTCATCATTTACAGATTCTTGCCCATAATTATCTCGTATATTCTGAACTGCCAACTGGAAGAACTGTAAAATATCAAGCAATAATTAAATACTACTTCTTATTCCCTATACTCCTGGTCTACAGCATTTATTTATACAGCAAATATACCAGCGGCCCAAAGTACATAAATAATAATTACAAAAATTAGGTGCAAAATGAATTTTATTTTTAATGCACAACAAATAAATTTTAGACATATTTTCAATTAAAATAATATTTCTGAAAGAAAATTAATTTACTTATTTTCAGAAGGGAAATTATAAAAAACAACTTTTAATAAATCCTGACGTAAATTCATTGTAGAATGGGCAAATTAACAGAAAGTATTATAATGTAACTTGAAACATTTTAAATACCAATTATTTCTTCCAATGGTTTTAAATATCCCTTTAATTTACTGTTTGTCTTAAAGATGTATTGTCCTCCTGAAAATAATTTTTTAACATTTTTTTGTTGAATATACCATTTTAATGTTACATAATAGTTATTGACTTCGACCAAAAATTGGATCCAAAAAAAATGTATTTACCTGAAAAAACTGGAATTTAAAGCAAAAAATGGTCAAATTGGCGGCCAGCCAATGAATTTTTGGTTGAATTTAACCATGTTTTTGGGGGACAATACATCTTTAAAGTTTGTGAGAAATTTATAATTCAGAAATGAAGGTGCAAGTGTATTGAATATGTTTGTTTTGTGACAATTCAAGATAGTACATTTTTTTTAATTTTTTTATTTTGTGTTTTATAGAAATAAACTACTAAGTAAAACTTTTTCAAGTTTTCACCACAATCAATTTTCTACAATTTAAAATAAAAGGTTTGACCTTTAGACCTAGATTTGTCTACCCATTACATATCTAAATAAATAATCTAAATTAAAATGTGTATGCTGTGAAGCAGGCCTTAGGTTTTCTGAGCCAACTCATGTAGGGTACTGGCTTAAGCTTGTCATGTTTAACTATGATAGTTGTTATCAGTACAGTGCTAGAATTTGTACAAATGCCAATGTTCTTCCTAATCTCTCACCTACCGTACTCAGGAAATGTTATCAATTAAACCAGTTGATGGAAAAATAAATGATTTCACATTTACTCTAAATCATTTTTTTTTTAAATCATAAACAAGCAAAATTTTAAATTTTATTTATTTTTTCTTTTTTTTTCTTTTTCTGTAAACTAGTAATTAGTATTAATTTGTTTTTTTCAAGGTCAATGTTATGTGTGTGTACAAAGAAAAAATAAAAACAAACGAGGAGAAATGGATCGTACTAATCGTTAACAGCACTGTACCTGAATATAATGTTGAAATACTTTTTCTATATCTTCATTTATCTTCTTCTGAAGAGCTCGTCGTAATAAATTTAAAGTTGTGACTGGATTAAAACTTCCACCAGACCTTCAACGACAATAAATATCTTTGTAATTGGCATACATTAAAAAAATACAGTGTTTATAAAATTAAAACTTTACAGAAACTAAAAGTCGTGGTTTTGTAAGGCCCAACCCACTTGCACAGGAAATTGAGTTGGGGAGTTTTCTTTTCAAAGTTCCCTCAGAAATGTAAAATAAATAGATACAGGAAATCCAAATCAATGGGTTTATCTGTGGCTGCGGCATGATCAAGTCCTCGCCCCTTAACAGACACCACACGATGCAGAGACTATGTACAACATAGTACAATAATGTTGGTATTTGTAGCAGCAAGACATAAGATCAAAAGACTGTTACAAGTTCCTATCTTGGCAAGGCGAGCTCAGTGTCCTGTTGTTAGATTGCCTTAGCAGTGGTGTCCTCCAAAACATACAGTATTTACTCTTGTTTGTTTCACCCCAAAGAACCCTGTTGTTAGATTGCTACCTTAGTAGTGGTGTTCTACTGTATTCAAAATATTCAAAACTCAAATTATCTGTATTATATTTCCAACGAAAAAGCATTCACATTTGTTATTAATTAATTCATATAAATTTGTTAAATTATCATATAAATCATAATGTATTGAATACCTTGTTGTATATGCTTGTCCTGGCTTTCGTACAAGTCTGTGATGTTTATTTGGTGGAAATGTGTTCAACGTCTGAGAAAATGGATTTCGCTGTCAAATAAAATATGTTAATTTTAGAATAATAATTTATTCGTTTCACTCTTTTAGAACAGAGGGACACTCTTCTATAGAAGGGGTTTTACAGCATACAAATATTTACAAGGTAATAATGATTTAAAAGTACTATTTTAAACATGATGAAAAACACAATAATTAAAAGAAATTGTCATAACAAATCACTATCACTTTGTTTAATATATTAATAATGTTTCTGTAGTGGATAGGTGGTGTTTTAGGGTAGAATATATTTGGTATATTATTTGGTCATTTAGGTATACCTCATAACAGATAAGTTTAGTGTAAAACATTTATTAAAATTCACATGGTTAATATGCTTTTTAGGTATAAATAAGGTTTATGTACTTCAGTATTTTAGGTACTGAATATTCAACATCTGTATAGCTAATTTAGGTCTAGCAGTACAGGTTGTGTAAAAACAGTACTTAAAATTTGCATAATGGAATGAATGGACACACTAGTAGAATTCTTTGCAAGCAGAACTTGGTGAGAGACATCTACAGTAGGTAAGCCACATAGAAGTAGTTTAGTCTGAGAACTTGTTTAGGATGTATAATGGTAGTGTTTGTTGGAAGAATTCTGTTATTGCTTTAATAGGCAAAGGATTTATTGTACCAGTTTGTCAACAATATCCAGTTTTAGTACAGTAAATAATGCAGTCCAAATCAGTTCCAAGTTGTTGTGTTCATCCAATGTAAGTCAGCCATTTTATTTTTCATTTAGTGTACACTGTATATCAAGGTACAGTATACAGTACTGTAGTACAGTACAGAACTTAAGCGCATATAATATGGCTAGAAGATTTACTTATGTTTAGATAACTTTAATTTATTATTTCTCTAGGAAATAAGAGACACTTAATAATAAACAAAAACAGACAAACAAAAGCAACATTTTAACTGTCTAGTCAAACATTTTTTAGCTGTGTCCAGTTTACTTGGTGAGAAGTGAGTAGGGCTAAAACTAGCTCTAGTTCACACAGCTCCTGTCGTGAATGAGTACATGGGGAGAAGTTATTAACTTAATTTGTTTGTTTTTTTTTAAATGTTTTCCTAATAATATAGCTTTTGCTGTCTACCATTAACCAATGATTTCCACTTTATTGGCATCAATTTCTTTTTTGATTTTAAATGCTTTAAATAATACTTTTAAGCAATACACACCCATATTTTTTTAAACTGAAATATTACTGGTGAAAGCAAAGGAACACCAAAATACTACACCATGCCCCTTTGGGTTACTGTACATTTCCTTTCAATACAGCTTTACACTCGGTTAAGCAAGTGAGTGGTTAAGACAGTGGAACCATAATTGCATAGCCATAATTTAACATTGGTAAGGATTTGAGATGAGTAGGGGTACTAGTACAGTACATAACAGCCACTGATCATAACTGGGCCCTCTGTGAGACCAGTCTTTGACTGAAGAGATTGCCCAGTATAAATAAATATTAACGAACAAACACTGCATACAGTACATACTATACAAGCATGTATGGGTTTTCCAGGTACTAGACTACTAAACATGGATACGTACTATACTCTCGGTCAGACTAGATCGTTTTTCTTGAAATCTGTCTGCAATATTGCTTATGTTACTGTTTGCTCCACCATTCCGGCAACATGTTGTAGACGCAGGCCTAAAAGAAAAAAAAACAGTTTTACCTTTATTGTATTGTTATCTACAACTTAATATGTTAGCAAGTTACTTTACATTGTCAAATTTTATTAGTATACTGTACTTATCAATTTATCCAGGATATGGTATACAGTATAAAACATATTCTCATTAGTTAGTACTGTAGGTGACAATTGTTGCTCATAAAGAGTTTAACAATTTTCAAATAAATCAATTAAAAATTGATTTAACTTTAGGCATTAAAAAAGTAAATTCATTAGTGCATTGTAAAGTTAATTGTCCAGTGTTGTCCACTTTTCCATGATAACTACAGGTAAGAGTAAGAATGAGCACACTGCATACATGTTTTAACACTGGCACACCAAACGCCTACAGTACAATACCCTATGCAGTGGGACACGCCTACAGTACAGTACCCTATGCAGTGGGACACGCCTACAGTACAATACCCTATGCAGTGGGACACGCCTACAGTACAGTACCCTATGCAGTGGGACACGCCTACAGTACAATACCCTATGCAGTGGGACACGCCTACAGTACAATACCCTATGCAGTGGGACACGCCTACAGTACAATACCCTATGCAGTGGGACACGCCTACAGTACAGTATAATAACTGAGTGTAAGCGGACACTGTATGTTGGGTCCTGACTGAAGATATCCCCATTATACTAAGTAGGTATAATCATGGAGGTTTAATACCTCCATGGTATAATACTGTATAGTACTGTACAACAGCAGTTGACCGAGGGCGCCTAATAATACAATTTAAACAATTGCGATGTAATAAAGAAATAGTAGGACATATTCATTTTGGCAATTGTTTGGCCTTTAACCACCTTCAATTCAAAACTCTGGATCTGTCACTGGCCATCTGAATCTCAAAACAATAGTAGTAGTCTGTGAATTCCCAGAAATCAGTTCAGTACGATAATCATGACAAATCCCTTTATTCAGAAGCCTTTAATCTATCACAAAGCCTTGGCAACCCTCAAAACAGGCCGACCTGGATTTATGCTTATTTGAACAGCAAATTTACCATAGGCATGTGATTCTTGGAAATGGTATGTTTACAACTGAACAGAAAGCCTATCAATAATAGTACAACCATGGACCTATCAATTATAGGTCCATGGTACAACTGTATCAAACTACTTCCGTAGTACTGTACACTATGTACTACTGTACAACCACATTATAAATTTTGGAACAGTGTATTATCAATTGTTTAAAAACGGTAAATAAAAAAAAAATGTAAAAAAAAACCAGTGCATTTACAGTACTGTATTAGGGCACATTACTGTATGTATAGTATAGGAACTTGACGAATTCTGGCAGTAAATATTTGTGCTGTTTTTAATGCAGTGTCAAAAATGAATCAAACCATTTTCCTTCTTTTTTCTTTCACTGTTCAGCATTTTAAAAATTCACTAAACAATTAACTGTATTGTAAATATACAACTTTTAAATTATAACAAACTATGCTGATTCAAAAATGATGAATGAGTTAATTATTAAATATTATCTTTAATTAATATTTAAAAAATCCAAAAATGTTTATGACCAAAAACACAAACTTACCACAAATTTTCCATAGTGGAAATATATCCTGTGTTTTGATCAAGTATACTGCAAAACACAATGGTTACACTTTAGTAATTAAAATGTCTATGGCCTTGACTCCGGAAACAAAATATCATATTATACACATATTTCACCCACACAGCCAAAAAACATAGATTTCTAAGTAAAACTATATTTAACCTACTTTATAATGCCTCCAATGTGGAAGTACTATAGGTCATAACAATAAAACAGGAAAATTGCAAAAGAAAAATTGTTTTGATTGTTATTATTAGTAGCTGTACTGTACTGTACACTCTGTGTTTGTGATACCAAGTAAATAAGTTATCTTATCTTATACCAAATTATTATTAAAACGGTAACAATGATTAATGATAATGAATTTTGCGTGAGGAAGCGGATGAAAAAATTAATTTTCATGATCTTTAAAATATTCAGAATGCACAAATAAAAAGCTCAATCAAACTTTTAAAATTTAAATTTAAAATTAAATCCTTCAAAAGGTTAATTTATTTAAATTAAGTATTCATTGACAAAAACAATTGTGCGACAACTAAAAGCACAAAATAACACTACTAAATTAATTTTCAAATGAAAAAATAATTTAACAATGACATTGTTAACATACTGTAAAGGCATTGAATAATACAGTACATACTGTAATTAACAGTTCAATATGGTCTGTAGTAATCCGGGCTTCACAACTTGCAAAAATGAAATATTGGGCGGTTTTACTATAAAAATACATCAAACATACAATAGACAGTGCTAATTACAAATTTAAAGGTTGGTATTAAAAATACATGCCAACACACAAATTATTATAAATATCTTGAAGACCGATAGGGTTAACATTATTGTTTTTCCTTCTATCTAGAGTAATAGAAAATAGAAATTAATTCTGGAAGATTTGATTGATGTTTCTGTTAGTTTTTTGTTGCAATTGTTATGTGAGGCACCTTGAAGCTGTGCAATATATTGAATAAAAAATTTTAAAAATCAGGATATTTTTTTGTTTCCAAAATATTGGGAGGAAATTGCATTTTATCGGGAGATGGCTCCTGCCATTATCGGGACAGTTGGGAGGTCTGGAGTTAGATTCAAAACACTCGGTCAATGCCAAGGAAACACTGAATACTGTAGTTTATTCAGATTTCCTTAATATTCGTCATTTTCCACCTCCAACGACAAATTAAAAGTGGGGCTAAACGTCAACTATCAAGGTCAAGAAAATCTTGAGTGCGTCATCAATTAATTCAAACTAATATTTCATTCACAAAGTTAATAAGTTTTGTGATTCATTATTACACAAGATCTTTATTTCACTTTGACCTAATTAAAAAGGTCTTTGTTTTAAATAAAGTCTAGCTCCTGCACACATTACTGTGTATTATATATGTCTAATGTTTACTTCAGTACTAACTTAATAAAAAGGTTTTAAATAATTGTGATATTCATTTATTATACAAATAATTGAATGAGAAAAGGATGTAATAATTGAAAACCAACGAATGGCCAAATTGATAGATTAAATTAATACTGTAAATACTGTACATTCACAGTCCACACACACACATTCACTTTGTTATTATTTTTTTGCTTAGTGTCCAGTATTGACTGTATTACAATTTGTTTTTATTTGTCGCTTACAATGTACAGCTGTATTAAGCTCTGTCTACACTATCAAACTAGTTTTATGTGTCTATTTATGGTAGTGATACGCCCAAATATGGTAGTGATAACATGTCTATACTGTATGACCATTTTTTTGTTGCATAAAGGTTGATAGTATAGACAGAGCTTTATATTAAAATCAGTGTATAAAAATGACCTAACGAAAGATTTTTAATGCAGGAAACGCTTAGTCGTTGAGGTTCCTGTCAGAGAATAAATGACGCTTTTGTGAACGGTCACACCTTTAGATTAACATCCCCTACCTGGCTGGAAGTGGAAGTGGACTGGCTTAGAATAGAAGCCATCATTTATCAATTGTTATGCTTATTTAATATAAGATTACTGTAACCTGCAGAATTAAATTCATGTACAGCAGGTAAACTATTTATTTTTGGAAAATTTCTGACATAGAGTACTGTACGGTACATAATAAGAAGACACTGTAACAAGAAGCCACTGAACTTTAAAAACAAATGTTATTGTTACTTTTATTTAAAGAAATTTAAATTTTACCAATAATTGCCAATATACCATAAAATATGATGTTGGCAAATACTCTAAATGCTTTCACAATACAATACAAAGAAATAAATATTGTGTGAACAATCCTACTAAAATGTGGTTGCAATCCTATCTGGCTTTGAGTGCCAGCTCAACTCAAATGCAGGGTCATATTTTGGTCAAATATGCAAGGATTGTAACCATGCCCTACCACCAGCACTTTTGATACTAACAGTCCAGCACTTAATGAATTTATTGGTCAGCTTATAGGAATTTAGCAAATAAAGATTAAAAAGATAAATAGTCAGCAGGTAATATAATCATTGTACATGGTATTCAAAGAAAAATGCTAATGATAGCAATTGTAAATAGTGAGTGGCATATTTCCTATTGTTTGTACCTACAGCACTGTATGTTGATATACCTGTAAAATTGAAGGTCAGACGTTTCCCAGGGTTTGAATAATATTATTGATCCTCCTGTGAAATATGCTGCAGCTTGGCTGAAACATGTTTAATAAAGTACTATACTAAATCCTGAATGTAGTGTGACCAGTATAAATATAGACATTTTTAGCTATGTTTTTTATGTGAATTCAACCAAATCAAGAGAAAGCTTTATTACAGGAACTGTTAGTATGAAACTAATACTGAATAATAATATTAATACACACACATTAGATAATATAAGATAAGAAAGATATACTTTATTGCATGTTTATAGTACAACAAAGATTACAATTTACTGTACATGAAATTTGACATAAAATATAGACACACCACTATCTGCTGTACAGTACTTCATTGTGTTTTATTGTTACAAATAGACAAAATTAACTTTACTGATAATTAACTGAAATAATATAATTGTTTATAATTATATATTATTTAATAATGTTTTTTTTTTATCAAAGATTGTTTTTGTAAAACGTACAGTACTGTATCCAAAGGAATCTAATTCATAAACCAGAATACTAAATAATATTAATAATTAATAACGTAAATCTGGAAGTTAAATTAATTAGTTAAAATTACTAAAGTGAAACAATATAATTGACATTAAATTAAAAGCTAAAAAGTGTGAATTTTTAATTCCAGTAACGAACCCTGTTAACATTAGATTATACAAATTATTACTGTACCAAGAACTATTCATTCTGGCCATATTATTACCATACAATACAGTAGTGTCTGACATACAGCACTCTTGTCTAATAATGTACTACTGTACTAACATTATACAATAGTGTAGACACTATACAAGCTGGTTTTAAATAGAAAGGCATGAAATGAATGACGTCAAAGAGTGTACACTACACTGCACTCCATATGCACAAGTCTACTCATATCCTGATGAGGCCAACTTATCATACACAGCGAGGGAATTTCCTCACTATTTACACATAAGATAGACTAGACTGTCCCTATAAAATATAATTATTCAACTCAACGATCAAAAGCATTTGTCAACAGTAACACACAATTGAGACTGAGAGTTGCCAAATCTAAATATACTGAACAAATGTATAAATAACTCTTCTTTGATTTTTTAATGAATTGCAGTACATTATCATGTCAGTGTTTTATAACTTTCAATTTCTATCTCATACCATAGTATGAATCATCAGTAATAATTAATTTCACTATACATTAGTAGTAGTACAGAAGGTAGAAGTAGTGACACAGTAGTAAGTCTTGTGGTTAGATTTTAGACTTTTATTTAGGCATTTATTTTTATCATAGATTTTGCAAACAAATGATTTATTTAAAGCTTGGTTCCCACTATAGGATGCAACACTAGAAAATTGATCAATCATGATGATGATAAGTTTTATTAGTATTAAATTATCAATAATTTTATTCCAGGTACCCACTTAGAACACCTCTGGACACACCTCCCTTCCCCCCCCCCCCACCCCAAAAAAAAATCTCTAAAACATACTGTTTTTCCACCCATTTTCTAGTGTGATATAAAAACCCTTTTTTTTATACAAATCAAATTTTAATTTGATACAGTACTTGTGCACGGTATTTCCCATAATGGTGAAATACTGTAACAATGCACTCTGACATTTAAATAATTGAGGATTTATTGTAGCATATTTTATGTAAACAGTTCTTTAGTTTGCACATTGTAAAAATGTTTTGAAAAATTGAATCAAATTTCAAGAAACCATGTCTGTTTTTCAAAATGCAATTTTTACTAATAATAATAGCCTATTGGCTACATAGTTTAGAGCAATAACAAATTTAAATCAAAACTAGAGCGACACTGACAGATAAATTATTTTATTTTATTATTTTTTTATATCGGAAACAGATACCTTTTATGCTAATCTTTTATGCTAATGTGAAACTGTTGAATGAAATTGATTTTGTACAATAATTTATGAAATGTATACTGTACATTATACTACTGTAGTAGTATAATGTACAGTATACATTTCATAAATTATTGTACAAAATCAATTTCATTCAACAGTTTCACATTAGCATAAAAGATTAGCATAAAAGGTATCTGTTTCCGATATAAAAAAATAATAAAATAAAATAATTTATCTGTCAGTGTCGCTCTAGTTTTGATTTAAATTTGTTATTGCTCTAAACTATGTAGCCAATAGGCTATTATTATTAGTAAAAATTGCATTTTGAAAAACAGACATGGTTTCTTGAAATTTGATTCAATTTTTCAAAACATTTTTACAATGTGCAAACTAAAGAACTGTTTACATAAAATATGCTACAATAAATCCTCAATTATTTAAATGTCAGAGTGCATTGTTACAGTATTTCACCATTATGGGAAATACCGTGCACAAATCAATTATATAATTATTATGCGAAACTACTGTATGCATTGTCTACCGACCTACAGTTATGTTTGAAGAAAAGTGGGGATTCCCCTAACTAATAATCCAGTTATCATGATTCCAATGATAAGGTTTGTGTAATCTAAACAAACAGTACATTTCAAACAATTGAAAATTGTTGTATTGTAGGTTTATGATTTTATTGTTTGCAGATGGAGGAATTATTTAGATAAAATAAATAATTCCAGCTTCATTTTAACTACTTACAAATACTATAAAACTAATGTAATTTTCTTGACTGTTGTACAGTCAAGAAATGTCTCAATTTGAACATATATTTTTGACAAAATTATATCATCTTTGCGCTTTATAATCGCTAGCGCGTTCTACTATTTCATGCCGTTCATTTCTGTCGTGGGCTGGGTGTGATAATGTAGAATGTTACAAATAATAAATTTAATAAAATAAATCAAAGCCATTGTTTTGTTATTTTAAGCTCTGTCTACACTATCAAATTTTATGTGACAAAAAATGTGATGTGCCCATATACATGGACATGATGAAGTCATATCACCACATATATTTGGGCATATAATCACTTTACCATATTTGGGCACATAACACTTTTTTTGTGAAACTTGTTTAATATAGTGTAGACGGGCTTTTAACATTGGTACTGAATTTGGGGTTAAGGTTAGTAAGTGGGTCAGTCCTAACCCCACATTTACTCTACCATCTATTTTTGGATGGAACCGACAAAGGCAATAGCTCATATCTAATACGGTAAGGTATTTAATAATAGAGCATTGGATTGATTATCATTATATTGTACAACAAACAAAACATTGTCTTGTACAATACAGTACAGGTGTATGCTGCACATATTCTCACAGTTACTGTCTAAGGGCCCGTTTCTGCTGCCAACCCAAAATATACCGTATAAATATACCGTATAAATATACCGTATAAATATACCGTATATGAAATTCGTGCACCGTTTCCGCTGCACATACTTCGTGGGTGGGTTGTAAAAAAGTTGGCTTTCATTACCCAAAATGCATTTCGTGAGACGGAAGTATGGATTGACCTAGAGTCTCGTGTAGTGAGGTTACATGACAGCATTGCTTTCTATTTTAAATCTAATGAGCAGAAGTGGCAACGAATTTACACCGCACATACAAGCACAATCTAGAAATGTCACTATAAATAAACTCTGTTATTCAAATTGAGTTTATATTATGCTATATTATCCTATATTGCCGTTTTAATTTCCATTTTCTATTATACAGTATTTTACCATGATTTTACATCACGTTCTTGTCGTGTAAGAACATTTGATTTATTGTATTTAAAATCTCGGTATCTCTTCTGTTGCCATGCAGTCTCCCCCCCCCCCCCAACCTTCGCTTCCCCCCCACAATTGAATTGCAAAAATAGTGATTTGTTCGGTCCACATTGACATTTTGATCTGTTGCTTGCTTTTACACGTGTGTTTCAACTTTCAATGCAGCAGAAAAACCAAAACAAACGCGTCGCGCTCTGTTAGTTTTTGACCTCGTGTCACGAGTCGGGTCACATTTACGGTATATTTTGAGTGCAGCAGAAATGGGGTACGAAATATACGGTATATTTTGGAATATACCGTATAATATCCACAAACGATGGGGATATTTATACGGTATATATACCGCATATATATACGGTATATTTTTTATGAGACCCATTTCTGCTGCCAAAAAATATACCGTATATAAAATATACCGTATATATACGGTATATTTTTGGCAGCAGAAACGGGGCCTAGGAAACTGTTGCATAGAATATGTACTCCAAGGACATTATTAATTGGATCACAATCACAAACCATAACATTAGGAATAATTACAATGACATTGACCTTGAAGCAGAAATGACCTTCACTGGTCCTTGGCAGAATTAGAACAGTATGAAAAATGCTTAATAAACCAATGAGTTATAAAATGGGGTATGTTCAGATCTATGGAGTAATAATGCTTAAATTGTATTGCACACAATGTCATATTATAATTAGCGTAGTAACATCTTTATGCAGGAATAATTAATTGGTTGAAGGTCAAAATCATTGATGCATGAATTTCGTAACGTTTACTAATCTTGTACCTTCAGCTGATGACCGAAAAATCAGTGTCGTAAGAGGTGGCTTCCAATTCTTTCCTGGTTCACACCTATGGAGTTGTACGTAGCATACGATACGAAATCACAACTCTATAGGTCTGAACATTCCCACAGCACAGTACATCTCTACATCAGATTCGATATTTTTTTGGGTGTAATAATATGGTAACATACCCTTTATATGACAAACACAACGCCTAATCAATTAATTAATACTGTACGACATAGAAATATGCTCTAATACAATATTGTGTTATATGCAAGTATGTACTGTATTTGTGGCGGGCGTTTATTTGAGGAAATAAATGAACGCCCCGGGTTGTTTATTGGGGCCGAGGCGTTTATTGTAAAAACTACGGTATTGCAAATTAATTTTAACAAGAGCATCTAGAACGTTTGAACATATGGTGCATAAATGGTTTTATATAATTCTACAAAGTAACCCATCTCCTCCAAGGCCCTCTACATGACAATGCCAAGGTGGGGTGAAATAATGTATTGTTGAGTAGAGTACTGGATTGGAGGTTAGCCAGGTAAATACGATTACCACCTAAAACAACCTGCACGAAATGTCGGTCACAGGTCGATGAAGATGATAATAATACTTTTTGCATCGTTCTTTAAGCTCCCCAGGCCGATGTGAAATTAGGCTAGATTCTAAATTATGCATCCTTGCTTGGAAAAATACGCTATTGACCCATTGTATTGCTTGGTGATCTACCAGATCTACCCCAACGACAGTAAAAATAATTACTAGGCTAGGTAGGTGACACGAACGACAAACATTCATCAGGAAGAATAGAAATCTACGGTAAATCCGATTTACTTGGACGTAGAAAGCCATAATTAACAAATGCTTTCTAATCCTAATTAAGTTTTGCACTTAGATTATTTATATTACTTGACTTTCAGTGTAAATTTAACAAATAAATATTTGTAATTTGTGGAAATTTAGTCAAAAAACTTACTGCATCGCCTGTGCAATCAAACCATTCGCAGCTTCTGCCATCTTGAATTGCGTTGATGTGATGCATGCAAAGAGCAATCCCAGCACAGTGGGGTTGAAGGTCAATATTTTGTCAGGCCTTGGAAAATAGCGCCCTCTACAAATAATGCGGAAGTAACTCTTTTAACATGAGTACAGTTAATATAAGCCTAATTAACTATATAACTAAATTTAAACATTGCGCTTTAGATAAAACAACTTTTTTCATTACGGAGAAAGAAAGAGTTGGATTGCTATTGTTTTTTCCATGTCCCTGTTATTTGGAAGAACATTTTTGTCGAATATTTAAAATTATGGCCCCCTTATGATTACTTGCTTAATCCAGTAATTATCCGATAGTTTATTTGAAAAGACATTTTATAACTCAGTTTCAGTGACGCCGGGGCGGGTGGAGGAGGGATGGGAGAGGATGAGAACGTAACCAATGTGAAAATACCGGGGTGGGTGGTGGGGAGAGAAGTCTCCCAATTTTATTTTCCTATAACTTTAACGAGTATTTTACGCTCTTTGGAAGATTTCAGGGTTCCTTCCTTTTTTAGAGTAGAAACAGAGAGTGACAATGCATTCTTACACTGTTTCAACCACCGTCGTCTTCTGTTTTCGTCATCTGTTGTCGTCATCTGTTGTAGGAAGATAACTATACTCCCACAATTCCTTATCACCATGTCCTTGTACGGTTATCGAGAGTAGTCACAGCATACGAATAGCGTGCTCAGTGTTATTAACTGAAACCCTACGTCTGAAGAATCACTCATCATCCAAACTCTTATACCAAACTTGCTTGCATGCTTATCTTGAAACGCGATCTTAAACAATTAGATCATCACAAGAAATAAAAAATAAATTAAAAAAATACTTAAAAATCCAAAAAAAGTTACTAAAACTTATGAAATAAATGTAAAAATCAAATTCATACCGGTAGTTCATTACCTAATGTTTTTTTTAAAATGCATAAAATTTACACATTCTTCCTCTTATTTGTCATATAAATTGAGACAATTTGTGTATGGTACATTTATTTATTTTTTATCCCAAAAAAAATACTGATACCTGATTATAAGATATATACAAATTTGACAGTTAACCATTATAAATCATTATGAATTCATTGAAAATAGTGTTTGGATCATGTTTTGTTATAAGCGTGTTACTGTTTATTGGCGTTGACACTTGTACACTTAATGTGGCTATACGAAGTACCGAGCTCACAATAGAAAAGGTGCTGACATTAATTGGAGAACTAGTAAGTAGGCCTACGGCATTGCTTTCATACATTTTACAAAACAATTCTGTCAAAATGTGGGTTGGGATGAGAACTGAAAATAAGTACATTTATTTCGCTGGTTTCTTTTTTTTTTAAAGGAATCTTAAAATACTGTCTCAGATTTTTATTAGACGCTAGCTTTTATTATAAATTGTGTGTCAAACGAAGCCCCCTGTTTAAGGTGTCATGTTGACAAAAGTGTTTTACCCGTATTAATTGTATTCATTATAGTTTTCAACTACAGTATAACATGATCGTATATCAAGCCCCAAGAAGTCTGTATTTATTGTATTTTTAATATTCGTCCAGCAGTCGACGTATTGATTTTTGTCTGAAATTAATAGTAGTATACGTACGGAACGCCATATGTGCCAAAATATTTATCTTTATAAATATTAAAAAGTCAAAAGTCAAAACTCCGTCTGGAACCCAGACTAATCTAGAAGTATACGCCTATACATTTTTGTATCATTATTATCAGTATACGCGTATACGTAACACGTTAAGAAGTATACGCGTATTACGTAACACGTTAAGAAGTATACGCGTATACGTAACACGTCAAGAAGTATACGCGCATACGTAACACGTCAAGAAGTATACGCGTATGCGTAACATGTCAAGAAATATACGCGTACACATAAGAATTATGAAGTAGGCCTATACGCATATACGTAGAAGTACGCGTGTACATCAAGTATACGTACTGTATATTATCATATCAAGAAATATACGCGTATGTTATTAAATCTATTAATTATCGTTTATATGCAGAATGATTGTGCTCATATTGATAAGAACGTAACACTGTTAAACACGGTAGAAGATTGTCTAGAAGATACTCGTGCAGTGCTTTCTCACGTGAGTACACACATTGTAGTAGTTATATTCAGACTACTGTATTTGAAAATTAGTGTTAGGCCTCCACAGTAAACAGTTGGTAATTGTGGGTGGCACACATATTATCGTGTAACATGGTAGTATATAATCTCACATGTTATTGTTTATTATTATCATCTGATCAAGCCGCAAGTTTGTAAATAGACAACTCAATCCGTTTCTGCATGCGCGTGTGTAATGTTTTGGCAAGGGAAGGATGACAACCCGATTTGTGTGACGATATAGAGGGCGCACTTGACATTTACCTAAATTACCAATAATAATTATTATTATTATGTTTACCTATTGTCTAATTACGGATACAACAAGTAGGCTTAGAGAATAAAGAGGCTAAACTTAATTAAGGGAGTCACGGCGGGTTGGTTACGAATTTCGATATTTTAATTATGTGTATGTATTTGAACAAGTATTATTTCAATATTTTGCAGAATCGGGTTACACTAACGTATAGACTACTTCATAACATTAAATATTACGTTGACTGGCTGCAGACAGTGAATCCATCATTATGTGTAGGCGACAATTTCACGTTGTTAATTTATTTAGAGAATCTTCGAAATAACAGTATGGAACGTGTAAGTAGTATAAACTTAAGCCGTTTGTTCAGAGCTGGGAAAAAAATAATAATAATTTTTCAATGGCAAACATCTTTGCGAGAAACCAACATAAAGTTAAAAAGGACCATGCGGTGTGTAGATTAATAAATAGGCCTTGTTTCTTATATTTTTATGCAACACACATATCACCTGAACTACTGTATTTTACGAGATCAAATTGACATTTTTTCAATGCTGATAATTTAAAATAATAAATAAAAAATACGTTGGTTCGTCTAGGTTAAATCATGGAGGAATTATCTAAACAATTCCTCTATGGTTGAAGCATTCTGAATTTTGATCAATGAAGATGGTATTAATTAATTAAAACTTTTATTACAGATGGAGAATAATAGTCAATGCCAGACACAAAGTAACGTTCAAAAAATGAATTGCCTAGAAATAGATGTAAGTGAAATTTATTTAAAATTATTATTATTTAAAATATGATGTTTTTATATTGTAAATGTAAATGGGGGAATAACCTGCGACTTGCAGCCTACTGGGATGAATTTGCGAACATGTGGACGACACATAGCACAACTTTGTTCTCCCCTAAGTTGTGTCGATTACTGCCAGCAAACGGCGCCTGTCTGTTCGTCTGTCCACAACGACAGGGGCTAAATGGACCAGTACACCGAGGTAACCTACTCTTCCCGAAAAATGTACTACAACCATAAAGCAATCTGTCATGAGTTATCGACATTGTTGTGTGTTTTCAATTCAGTTTTGCTTTACTTTCGGATTCACGTCCATTATAAAAGCTACACAAGTTATTTCAGCACAAACAAACAAATTTAAAAGATTTTAAAAAGACAAAACTATGCACAGTATATTATATTAACCGGTATCAGATCATCTCAGGATCATTTTAATGAAGGCTGGATAGAAGAGGAAAGACGTAACACATAACAATAATAACTATTAACATCCATAGAATAATTAAAAAGTATTATTATATTTTCACGTTATACACTATTGTAATTGGTTATATTCGATAGAAACTTGTTATTTTCATTGTTTGTTTATTTGTTTGTTTAGGTCGTCCCTAGCAACCAAGCGACAGAAATGGATTACGTAAATATACTTTGGAATTTACATCATTTCCTCTATCATCTAAAGTACGAAATTCAACAGTTGTAATTAACACATTCTATGGGTTTTATGGCGCATGGCGATATATATACGTTTGAATAAGCTCGTAAACGTGTTTATTTGTATGCTTAGAAGAACATAGTGTGACACATGTATGACCCTCACTTTAGGTACTTAGGAAAACTATAGATCGGATTAAGGGGAAGAGTTAATAATAGTGTTCTTCCTACGAACCTTATCATGATAATACTTTCTCTTACAAGTTGGCCTAGTTTTATTTAGGATTGTTCCTCTTCGTAATTAGAAATTAAGCAAGCAAAAACAAACAAATTTGATTAAATCGCTCTTTTCGTAGATTTTTTATATACAATAGGATTTTTGCATATTCTAGCATATTTTTAAATTTATATTAATTAATTAAGTATACATCAAATACCGATGCTGGTCATCGTTTGATGTGGTATTAAAAATAACATGACGTAATTACAATTGCAATGCAATTTAAAAATGGCATGACAAGTAAGTTCTATGAATTTTGTATTACCGCTTAGTAGGGACTTTTTACGGCACGTGTTATAGCTAATCGGCTAACACGAATGTATACACACAATTTATAAATAACACTCTGATACCAGAATTTGACAGAAGAAGCAAAGACAGTTGGAGCCGCTCATTGGTTTTATAGACATGCACGAACATCGTCGACGTCATGTAATTCAGTAAAGTCCCTTTTTATTATAGCTTCTGCCAAAACATGATCAGGATTCCATATGTATAAACTATTAACATTACTCATTGATGATTGCCACTAGTGTGACACTACTCGTATAATACGAGTGACTGTTGAGTGTCACACTAGTGAAAATAGTGAATGCACCCGAGTTTCACACGCCCACGCATTTAATCTACTCTTTTTGTCACGGTTGTGTCACCTTAGTAAACAATATACCTGGTGTGTGTATTATATTGTATGGATGTCCATTGTCACGATTGTGACACCCGAATGTCACGCAGGCACCCGACAATGCCACGAGTGGCACCCGACAATGTTCGACACAACTCATTTTTATACTCACGAATGTTCGCCGAGTGTCCCTTGTGCTATGATAATTCTAACAGTTAGTTATGAGACTTGTAAATTCTATGAATTGTATAATCATAATATTGTTACAGTTGTTGTTTTTTGATTATGAAACTAATAAAGTGCTTTTATTGTTTAATTTACTCTCGCAAATTGTCTTTTTGTAGTATTCATTTTGACCAATATCTCTTGTTTCTGGTCTGTTGAGAGTTTATTTCTATTTTCTGGATTTCGATCCAAGAAGTGTTTGTCTAGATACCGTAAATCTTCTAATTGTAACCTTGGGTTATTATTCTTTGATTGTTTTTTAGGGTGGGTTACTACTAGAAGGAGAGTTACTATTAGAGTAGTAAGTTACTATTACTAATCTTAAATTAGGCACCTGAAAATAGTAACCCATCCCAAATTTTCCGGTCAGCAACTCATTGCAAAATATTAAAACAGTATGAATAAACAAATTTGTTTGAAAACCTAACTTTATTTCATAAACTCAAAACACTCAATCTTCCCACACCCTCGTATCGAGATCAACATGCATCATCTCCTTATTTCAAAATACGGCTGCATCATAAAAGACCAGTCTTCATAATATCATTTTGTCAATAGTTGTGACTCTAATAGTAACCCCCATTACTCTACATAGAGTAGTGGGTTATTATTATAGATTGACTTATAAAGTGGGTTACTATTAGAAGGAGGGTTACTATTAGAGTTTGGGTTACTATTAGAAGATTTACGGTACGTACACAGATTCAAGGCAGGTCATGACAATCGTACCATCTGGACAAATTGTTGGCCTAATGAAATGACTGCTTTTAAAAATACTAAAGCGTTCCATATTCTAAGACGGTGGACAGATGAGGCTATGTGTTACGCCCTCTGTGTGACGTATCCATATTGAATGAGGAGTTCCATACGTTATTCTACTATACTCCCGACTATACTAATACTGACGACATCTACCAGCGGAGTTTCTGTATAATGTATATCTAAAATTAATCATATTCATTATTTGTACAGTATCTTATAGACGATTTTCACTGTTGAGCACAGTGTATCATGAAAATATAGTTAATTAGGGTAAATATAGAGTCACATGTGACAATGTTCCTATGATACTTTTACAAATTGTAGATAGCCCTAACAGTACCGAATCTACAATTAATGTGCCATTATATTATTTCTCCAGTCAGTGATTAATTATTTATTTAATTATTATTTATTTAATAGTTTGGTAGGCGCACCTGTATATAATACAATTGCCAATTTTCTGTGAAGAATTATCGTTATCCGAACCCTTGAAATACCGGAATGGTGTCCCGACAGGGCTTAGTTTTTTACCAACCCAGAAACCAGTTCTAGAAATATCGGGATGGTGTCCGATGGGCGATAGTTTCACCATGTAGGCCTAGTTATATTTATTTGTTGTTAGCCGAAACCATTCAAATTCATTTCAATGTAAATGTATGTATATGTTTACAAATGACAAATGTAGCCTACTTGACTTCTTTCTGACTATTTTACTTTATCGTTTTGATTTAGCTTTTTGCCTTTTTTTATTCGGATCTTCACTGAGATCCATTTATACCCACAGCATTGTATTTTTTATCAGTAATTGGATTTAGTGAGAATACTTACAAAAAAAGGCTTTAAAATAAATTTGGTTTAGTGCAGTATTAGAGCGAATGTAAATATCGTAAATCATCCTTTGGAATGCTATCCCTTTGACGTAATACAATTTTAGCCTCCCATGTCTTATACTAAATAAATGTACACGGTGTATATTCTATCTACTTAGTATTAATAAGAACATCGTCATTGATATTTCGGCGCGTGACGGTGTATCATCAAAATGTTTGAGCTCACGAGTATTATAGTAATGTTTTCATTACGCTTCTGTGACGTAAGATCCACATGGCGCGTGAATAGTATCAATTACAACTCGTAGTAGTAGTTTAATAACGGTAATAGTAAAACCATTATTTTGATTACCGTGTTGGTATGGCAACTCCTGACGGGAGTCAAGGAGGCGTCGATGTTTGACGCTATCAACCAACCAATGAACGTTATTTGTTGGAAGTTATCCAACCAATAAAAAGTACACGTGCTTAATTCATAAAGCAAGTCTACATAATACCGGCCGGCGACACATTTAAGACAGATACGCTAAGTACAAGGATCAACCTCTAGCAATATATATAATATATTCTGCCAGACGAGTGAAATTATCATACTTGTGAAGATTACTATTTTACAGTGTGTTACCGGATTTTACGATAATAATCGATATTGAACTGCAGTTCTTATAGAGGACCGAACACGTGGCGTTATTGATTATTGACCATCAAGTTATCTTGCTATAGGCCTATCGATTTATTTATATCTTTTGAACATTTTAGATGGAAAAGCTTAGCATTTTGTTATTATTCCTTGCGTCGTATATTGTTGTGTCTCTAGCGAGAAATTTCGCTAGTGTTCAATTCGATACAGAAGAACGAAAAGTTCACATCCAACACAATGGAGTGACTGTTTTGGAGACTAGCACTGGGGAAAGGGATGAAGTCGATTTGGTATTCCGTAGAGCATCAGATGGGCAACATTTTATACAAGTTCTGATGGACGGTGACGGAAATCTGAAAGACTGTGAGATCACTGAAAATAAAAAAGCACTGCGAGAATTTTCATCACAATTTCAAGAACTTGAACTCGTACTCTTGGGACGAAAGGACAATGCACCGTATTTGGAAGCACCAATAAAATCCATAAGTGCGAATGAACTTGTAAATATAGAGGATATTAATTACAAACAAAATGGTAACGGATGGATGCATATATCATTCCAAAATATATCCGAGCTTCCTTCCGAACTAAGTTCCGTCGTTGATGTGCAAAGTTTATTAAAATCTTGCCATATATTTCAAGAAGAAAACAAAGACACTGAAGTAGGCCTAACTGAAGCAGGAATGGACAATAATGAATTAGGCCTAGAGAATCATCATTCAAGATCTAAAAGAGGTATCTCGTTCCCCGGAACGTTGTGGTGTGGTGGTGGCACGAACGCACAGTATTACGAAGAATTAGGCGAGGAGGTTCATGCCGACAGGTGCTGCCGAGAACACGACCATTGCCCACTATACATCAAAAGATGGGAAACTAAGTTCTACGTTAGTAATCGAAGCTTCTATACATATTGCTACTGCAAATGTGATAAAAAGTAAGTAACACATTTATGTTATTGAAAATGTGTATTTTTTAGAAAATTCAGCCTTCCTTTGTAATACTATAGGCGAGACTTAAAAAAACATACAAGGTCCAGTGTACACATCTGGCTCGTCTGCACTTTAAAGCAAAGATACTACGTGGCGCTACACGATCTTTGCTTTAAAGAACCCAGTTCATCTTTCGGAAGAGTAGGGGTCCATTCAGCCCCTGTCGTTGGGGAACAGACGGATGAGCGCCATGGTGGCAGCACTCGACAGGAAGAGACCATTAGGGGAGAACATTTACATTTTATGTAATGTCCAGTCATTTTTACCCTATATATATATATATAGTATTATAATAGGCCTATTAATAAAAAACCCTGAACAATATTGAGTGGTAGAATGTCCATGGAACTTCGGATTCTCTCATTTAAGCCATCCCTTAGCCTCAACTCCAATACAGTAATAATATATTATAGTAATACTCCCCCTCGGCACTTTCACGATCGATTAAATATATGTACACTTGCCGGTAGGTGGTTTAAAGATTAACATTTGAACTTATTAATATTTCTTTTGATAATTCTACAAGTTGCTAAATTAGTCTGGCAAACATTTAATCACCATCCCTAACAACCATGCAGTACCCACTCGCTTGATGAGATAAACTAGTGTGACAACCTGTTTGTTCACAATTGAGGTTTGCCTCTCTTTACTTAGGAGTATAAACCGGTTAAGGATAGGAAGTGGTCTGTTTACAATTCGACTTTTGAATAATAAGATATTTTAGACCTAATACTTAGACACACACATTATTTGGGTAAAGCCAAAGAAGGTCGTAGATTAAACCAAAAACCCATAAATATTGAAAGAGTACCACCCTTTGTAATTTTTAGGCAAACATAGTTATGAAATACGTATATAACCATAATTGCTTGTTTCCGTCACAAGGTTTTGTCTAATGTCAGTAATATTTAAATGTTGTCTTGTTATCTGTTGATTTTTGCTTGTATACATTATATTATATTTTACGACTTTCAACCCTGTTAATAGTGACGTTTGGTCACTGTAGGGTGATGATGAAATAAAAGTTAAAAAAATTATAAAAAAAAATCAATTGAAGACTAGCTAGGATAGGGACGACGTATTGAGGTAAAGATTCAAAGATTCAAACTTTATTCTCATTAGAAATTACAGAACAACAATTGAAATTACATTACAATAAAACGTATTTGATATATATATATATATATATATATATATATATATATATATATATATATATATATATATATATATATATATATATATATATAAACAATAAAATGAAGAACTATTAAATTAGAGTATATTTCAGTTATAATTTTCATCGTTTGTAATTTTTGTAAAACAATTTACGAACTAGAGAGAGGAATAAAACTGCTTCAGTCATGCCTTTATCGACGCACGCATTTTTTTGTACAGTTTCAGATTTAATAACCTCATCAATCAATAAAATATCTTGCTTAACACCTGACAAATCTCATGACGAATTATTACTCAAAACGCTGTGGGATTAGATTTACATAACTTGACATGTATACGATTACCATAGTCGTAAGCTCATGAAGCAATAACAAATAAATTGTAATAATTTGTTTTAAATAACTATATAATAAAGAATAGAACTATCGATATATTTAAAGTCACATACGCTACGTATACATTACAGTAGGCTAAACATTCGGAATACCGTACACAATCAGAATATCGTGTACATTCGGAATACCGTACACAATCAGAATATCGTGTACATTCGGAATACCATACACATTCAGAATATCGTGTACATTCGGAATGCCGTGCACATTCTTAATACCGTGCACATTCTTAATACCGTGCACATTCTTAATACCGTGCACATTCTTAATACCGTACACATTCGTTCACATGCAGAATACAGTTCACATGCAGGATACCGTTCACAAGCGGAATACCGTTCATAAGCGGAATATACATTTGAGAAAACTGTTCACTTTCGAGAAAAACTTTCACATTCGAGAAAACCATTCACGTTCTGAAAACCGTTAACAATTGGAATACCGTTAACAATCCGAATACCGTTCACAATCCGAATACCGTTCACAATCGGAATACCGTTCACATTCGGAATACCGTTAACATTCGGAAAACCGTTCATATTCGGAATACCGTTCCAATTAAAATACTGTTAATTCTCTAGATGTTCTGATTGGTGGAACTTCCTTTAACCGCGACACCGAGTGCCTGGACCACTAACCACCACAGAGAAAACCTATAACTTGACTTCATTTGATAAATATGATTTATAAATAATTAAATTCCAAGTAAAATTAAGCCGAGAGAAATTCTTCGAGTACGGTATGCAAGACATTATTGACCTATATCTTAAAAGTTCATTATTAATATCATCATCATCGTCATTTATTTAATTTTTTTTTTTTTTGGCTGAACGTGCAGTAATTTTGGCATGTACACGCCCAAGGACAACACATTGCATATCACGGAAATCCGAGTTAATTCGCATATAAATTCTTCACATTTGTTCAAAGTACCTAGACCTTGCTAGCTAGGACTATAAATGCAAGTGTCTGAAATGAAGGTGCCTGTACCCACATTTTAATTGTTGCTAAACAAAATTAATTGTTGGTAATATAAACAGAAAACCATGTAGTATTTTTTTTAAACATTTAACTGGTTTTAATTAAGTAAAGGCGCGGGTTCAAATCCCACCGTACTAGGTTTATTTATGTCAGAGTTTCAATTAAGCTGCTTGATTACGAGAGAAAAACTTCTTCAAACAATGCTTATTATAATTACGAAGGCAGTTTTGATTTGAAGACGTGTTTTAACTGGGATTATTGTAGTAATACCAGATTAAAACAATTAACGATTACCTATTATTCACATCGTACGATATCGGTTCTCGAAAATAATTATGGCATAATGGTACCATACCGAATAGTACCACCACCACCTGAACGCACGTGACATGCCTACAGTGTGATTCAATCCTACAGGGTACCATGGGATTATTCAATTAAATGTACATACCTTTCTTTGTTCTTTTAAGAGCTCGTCCAGTTTTCAACACGTAGTTTAGATAATTATACCATAACAACCGTTGCTATTAGCCGAACCTGACTGTATTACTTTTTTATAGGTGATATCGTACGATTTTGGATCGGACTGCCGCTGATTTTATAGCATGCAGAATTTTCATTTTAATCTGAGACAATTTATATACTCTTACGAGAAATTCTTTCTTACAAATTAAATTTTATTTGATTTTATTCGGTTTCAACATGAGATTACAAGACAATATAAATGCAAACAATTTACAAGCAAATATATTAAATAAGAAATCAAGGATAGCCCATAAAGTCGAAAGAAAAATCAATGGGGTCCTTTAAAAACAGCATAGACAATCACAACAAGAAGCATAAACAAAGAAATCAGGCATAACAATAATATATGGCAGAAGATATACAATTTAAAAAATAAAAGACAATAGAAATTGAATGACTTACAGCACGAACCTCGAATAAAGTAGAATGAAATCTTATGCGAGATAAGGCTTAATTAAATCCTTAATAATTATACTGGGTGGATACACATGTTGGGTTGGGTTATACCACCTATTGCATAACAGTATAAATTTTGTTCCTGATTGCTGACATGCCCTTTATTAAGTCCTGTCTACACTATCAAACTTTATGTGATAAAAAAAATGTGATGTGACCATATATGGACACGATGATGTCATGTAACTACCAGGGCACAGCACTAGTATATTTGGGCACATCACACTTTTATTGTCAAACTAGTTTGATAGTGTAGACAGAGCTTAAACATTCTGATGATACTTGGGCGCGACATAAACTATTTATTGGACACTTACACACTCTAGACATGTTATACCCCATGACAGAGCAAACACTACAGTACATAGTTAAATCATATCTGGTTCATGACACGAATCATTTATTGAGACTTATCGTAAAAGCAAACATTTTATCGTCAGCTTAAATTATTTATCTGTGATATACAGGCCTGATATGTTATTGAATTTTATAGTAGGCCTATTGCACAAATATAACATTAATTTGAATCACACGAAACACTTAACAAGAAATAAATTGACGTCTGATTTAAAAAACGAGAAGGGCCGGTGAGATAGGGAATGTGGTCCCCATCGAGCATCTAGTTGATCTAAATATTCTGCAAGATCATTCGTGATTCGGAATTTTAAAATAAACTTGTGCGCGCTTGCTGTACTTTCTTGTTTTTACTGCGGAGTGTGAACAATGGGTCAACAAGAGGTTTATCTATCTTATCACATAAAACACAATTTTAAACAGTTTTAGTAAAAAAAATATTAAGTACATAAAAGTACAGGCCAATATGTCTGCATGATGAAAACGTCTAAATTAAGAACTAGGCCTTTGCACTTTGAATAGAAAAAGCATGTTGAATGTCAACATTGAACTATAGACCTATGTTGCCGGAATGTTTATCCATGGGCCTATACTACCGGATATAAATAGAAAAGGTCGTGTATGGTGCCATAGTGGTGTGGTGTCGTGTGGTACATAGAAGTATGTTTAGCCTATGACATTAACAGTATAGAACATTTACATTGTAAACGTACTACAGTATTTTATTGCATACGGTATTTCATGCAATCGTCACCACAATCATTGATCAAAATCACACGGTATATTGTAGGCAGACAGACGATGGTCAACAACCGCGCCATATTGTATAATATAATATTTATGGAACATACGACATTTACGAGACGAACTGTGGTAACTTGATAAGGTCATGAATTGTACGCGCCGCTGTCCACAAATTTCTGGACAACCGGTGTTATGATATTCTAATAATGCCACGTCGACTGAATGTGACAAGTTCACATATTAAGATCATACTATATACCTGTGTCTGCCATCACGAAAAATATTACCTCTTCGTGAGTCACGGATAGATATCGAACCAATTCCTACACACGAAGGGGATCGGCTAAACCATATTCTCTGTTGACAAAATGATTCAGACGTAACACCTGGAACGGAAATTGGACTGAGACTCACACGTAATGAATGTCTCTTAAAACAAAAAAAATAAGGAATGAAACGAAACGTATGCACAAAAAACTGTGACTTTACACATAAAACAACACGAAACCGTGAATCGAGCATCTCAAATGACCACCACGAACCGTGCGTACAAAAAGCGCGCGTTAAAATGTATGCAACTTTAAATCACTAAGATTATTAGATAAAATAGACCATATAGTGCAGATTACATAATGTATAATGTTTGCTTTTTTCTCCATAGGTTTCGTAGATGTCTCGAACGGGCCAACACCACCACGTCTCGTTCAGTGGGAAAGACTTTCTTCAATACGCTCGAGATCCCGTGTTTTACGATGAAGAAGAAAAAACAATGCGTAAAACGATCATGGTGGGGAAAGTGCGAGAAATATGAGATTAAAGATACGGCTAAGATCCGAGCCGCTAAACGATTCAAGCTGTGATAACATACACTTTTGACATTTAAAATTATATTTAAACTTGGGCAGCTGGAAGATTTTATAATGTATTGCCTAAAAAAGACATTCCACGCGTTACGTCGATTAAGCAGTATGCCGAATGTAACGCAAAAAAATGCGAACGCAAACATCGACATAACGCGATATAAACTTATTGCGAAATCAGTGATCAATACAAATACCGCATTCACGCAATACATGTAAATGTAGGGTTGTTCTGAAAACGCGTTTTCTTCGACGTTTTACACATTGTTGCACACTACAACAACTAAAACGCCTACTTACTGAATTTATTAGTAGCAAACGTGTATCGTTTATATTGGGTAACAACATCGTGTTTTGCATTGATTGGTATTGATTGATTGATTGATATTGATTAATTGATATTGATTGATTGGTATTGATTGATATTGATTGATATTGATTACTTGATTGATATTGCGTGATTGATATTGCGTGATTGATATTGATTGATTGATTGATTGATTGATTGAGTGATATTGATTGAGTAATATTGATTGATTGATTGATTGATATTGATTGATTAATATTGATTGATTGATTGATTGATTGATTGATATTGATTGATTGATTGATTGATATTGATATTGATTGATATTGATATACTGATAGATTAATTGATTGAAATTGATTGATTGATAGCGATTGATATTGATTGATATTGATTGATTTATATTGATGTATGACTGGAATGTCATTTGTACGAATGTAAAAAAAAAGCATTTTAAAGAAAGATTATTTGATGCCAGATAAATTTGTCCGTAACCATTATTTGACTTATAATAAGTTCACAATGTACTACTTTTACCACAAAAAGCTGAATTTAATGCCTGCAGATAAACAATGCAATGATATAATCAATGTTGTTTTAAAATTGTACAGATGTATTATATAATAATGCGTGTATATATACATTATACAATACACTATATTATATCACCTTATATGTGTATCTTTGGTACATTTTGTGTTATCGTGTTTGTAGTAATTAGATCAATTATATTTATGTGACTTAATAATTAATTTTAATATTACATTGGATGATGTCACAATAGATTTAAAGTATGGTTATTAATTATGCCTATTATAGAAATGGTTATATAATAATCAAACATTAAAGAAATATGCATCGATCGGTCGACGTATTCAAAGTTTGAATGGGCTTGGCTTATGAACTTGAATAATGCGATTCGAACGTATACGTATGACCACCCCCCACGGGGACTATCGCATCGTACCATACCGTTACACCACATATACATCGTACTTCACATTACACTAATACAACAAGTGATATTCAAAGCAATATCGATTTGTCGAAACATGGTTAAAATGTAATACAAGTCACGGTGTGTGATGTCATCACATAATTTGATGACGTCATATATCTGATATAATTGGAAGTTAGTTGAGACATTTTAACTATGTACTTAGTATCATAGATTTCTTATTAATAAGTGTAGTATGTTAGAAAAGATTAATATCGATATTAAAATTTGATTTTAATCATTGTAATTTTTGTTTATATTAAACACATTTTTCATTTAAATCTCTACATGTTTTGCAGAATATGTGGTGTAACTGTCCCTTTAATATGTTGGCCAAAATGATATTCGTTTCCTACTATGTACATACATCATCTTCTTTTATATATAAAAAACAGAGTTGATGTGTGACGCCAATGTTGTGTGTATTGTTTATTCATTTCCCATTATATAAAAGGCCTACTGTTTCTTAAATTCTTAATTTACTTACACAGCCCCTTTAAACCCAACAGCACTGGTAACATTAAGGTTGTATATAATAATTGAATGCAATGTTAAACAGGGTTGATGTGTATATTGTTTATTGTCTATATTTTATTTATCTACAATATATAATATTTATATATTTATCAGATTGTATCATAAGAAATGTTATCAAGTATACAAATAGGTAAGATATTATTGATGACGTCACAACGTCGGGTATTATAAAACTATACTTACTGTATATTCGCCGATAAATGTATAAATAAAATAATATAAGGGTTGGAGTAAATAGGGTTTTAGTGTTTACACAATGTCTCTCTGAAAGATATAATTTATTGATGGCTATATCAGGGAAATAAAGATATGTAAATATTACATTATAATACATTACATTGTTTGTTTTTGTACTGATAACAAATATTCTCATCAGCTCCCAGCTGCTGACTCATCCTGCTAATCCACCGTGGCTAATCAGTGCCGAATCGCTCTGGGACGTTCAGGCTTAGAGGCCTACCCGGCTAAGTTGGTTTCATGGGCAAAGTTTATTGCTAACTTTGGTGGGTAGGGAATTAACTTACTCGGGTATATAACTAAAAGCCTGAACGGAAATGTACAGTTATGTCTGAGATGACTGCTGTCTCAGGTTATGTGCTACGAAATCGAAGCCAACTAAAATGTGTAGTAGGCCTATTAGTTAGTAGTAAAAAGAACACACTGCCAAAAATGGCAGTTGAATGTTGTCAGGAAGTAACTGATAATTTGAACTAAAATTTAAAACCATAACATTTAACGCCACGTTGCTTATAGCCAGCCTGGGTGTCTTCTGTTGTATCGTATGATTTTGGTTGAAGATGCATCATATTTAGACAGGTTTTAAGTATTTGACATGCGGAATACTTCAAAGGGATAGTTTCTATGAGTAAGTGTTTCTTTGCTTTGATAGGTCATCAAGTCAAAGAAATAACGTCATTGGTTGACTGTTTGAATGTGACGTTGAATTTTAATTATTGTTTGATTTAATCCCGTACTTCATGTAGACCTACTATCATCTGTATACCAAAAAGCATTTCTTGCTATACTGTATATGACGATTCGCGTTGACATAATACCAGAACTACGCATGTGTCGATGATCGTCGTGTGACGCCCAAAACGTGTCGAGCTGCGAGAATCGAGTGACGATGCATCCACTTTATCTTTGATGCGTGTCCTCGTATGCGCACAACGCAGTCTTAAGCCTCTTTTCCATTAGCAAATATATTTACGTGAATAAAAAAATCCAGAGTTATGATTGGTTGTGCTTTTTTCAACGTCATAGAAAATATTAATACGCATGCGCATTAGTGAACACTTTAGATTCGCGCGAATAATTTTGTGGAATAAAAAGGTTCTAGTCTGGTCGCCTCAAATCAAAAGCTCCTTTTAATACATTTCGGAAACCACTCTGAACTGATTGAAAAAAAAATGTTGAGGTTTTAGAGGTGCTTAATTAGCGATTTTGTAAATGAGGTATTAGGCACTGCTTTACCCACTAAAATTGACCTTTAGCTCCCTGACGCAAAGCTATTTCGTAGCCTAATGTAATATAGAATATCTTAATCTTCATGCCATCTATTTTCGTATTTGTAGGCTGTAGAATTATATAATTGAACTTGCATGATAATAATACACTTTGTAGATCAAGCCATGTGTTATGTAAGTTGTCAAAGACCAAAATGTTTAATAATAGTTACTTCCACTTGAGTGAGGTGTTCAATATGGTACTAATAAAACAATTGATTTCTAAAGTGAGAAGTTCATGACATAGGGCATCACCACTTTCCCCCGTTGTGAATGGATCACAGTGGTCTAGTTTTTAATCCTTTGAAAGTTTAGCAGCAAACAAACTCTGAGATTGAAAAGTTTGCTATTTTAGACTTTGCAGAAGTTTGCACAAGTTAAAGCCTGTAGTCTACACAACTTTAGTTAAACTTGCCCCAAGTCTGTATTTATTGTCTTTTTTATGTAGTCCGCGTTTCGAGTGAATTTCGAGCTCAATCATTATACGTATGAAACGCCATGTGTGCCAAAATATTTATCTTTTTACAAATATTAAGTTGAAATTCAGTCTAGAACCTATACTAAACTTTAGTTTTTAATCGCGCAGTTTGCAAAAAGATTGATAAAGTTTCCTACATCGACTATAGTCTTTTGCAACTACAACCAGATCCACCTGATGTTAAATATGAAATCCGTCCGTAACATTCATTCCAACTACCACTTATCGTGGGAATCTTAGGCGACATTATTAATGTGTTTATGGAATGCGGAAACATTTATAGGCTTAGTACCTATACTGTTCACAGTATTTAACACCTCTTTACCAAGAGCAATGTGGTTATTCTCAGTATGCCTAAAACGTTTGTTTTGAGTTTAAAATATTTGCCTGAAACCCAAATCCAACATAAACCACTTGTGGAATATAATGAGCCGGCACACAAAAGCCTAATTAACACAATTCGTGAGGACATGATTTGAATATATGTTGTAATTCAATAGTTTAGGCTGCCCATTTTGTAATTCAATCATAATGTTACATTATGTTACGTTCGATGAACTTCTCAACTGAACTGGTACTTTCATTACTTTATTACACTCAGTATTGTATGTATATATATAGTCTTTAACTTTTATCTGTCGCACTGTCAAAGAACTTTTGTAGATCTTTAGCGACCATTTGTGATAATTATTATCTTAATATATGTTATTGTCATATCTTAATTGTTCTTAAACGTTTGGACCTTTTGAACCTAACTGTCAAATACGGTACTATCATTTTAGTTGTACTTTGCTATTTCAAATACAGTGAGAAGGGCCTACAATATTGAAATGGATGCTTACATCAGACCTATTAGTATCAATGGGGCTGTGCTTCTGCTGACACAAGCATTGTCTACACTATCAAACTAGTTTGAAAAAAAAGAAGTGTGATGTGCCAATTATAGTAGTGATATGACATCATCATGTCCATATTTGGGCACATCACATTTTTTGTCACATAAAGTTTGATAGTGCAGACAATAATTTAGAATTCTATGGATTATAGAAATAATAATTGGTCAGCATTGTAATCTAAATTTTTATATTTCCAAACATAAAATTTTCGACGAAGCCCAGTGTGGAGCTCATATACTGTAGATCTAGCCTCATACAGTAGACCTGATCCATACATTTAATCAAATATTTTGTCAAGTAAATGGATATAGAATGAACAAACTAGATTTTTTTCAAAATTAATGATAAGATACAGTTTAATACATAGCAGTAATTCTGAGACACGCTTGGAATTGCGGCTTTTTTGAGACACGCGTAAAACTAATTATTAACCGGATTGTCGTCTTTATTTCAAGAATTGACTTATTATCAAGGTTAACTTATTATCTGTATAATAGAGAGTTACCGTAACTAGTACGTGGTATAACATGCTTTTCCTTTTAGCGGTCTATACCGTTATTTATCCTGTGCTTTTTTTTCTTTTTTTTTCTTTTCTACTTAGTACCAACTGGTAACATTGCGTCTCGTTTGGTTACATGCGTAGTAGTAATAAATTACAATTATTATCCTAAAAATATGGTTATTACCTCCGCCCGAATGGCGAGATGTTGATGTGGTCGATCGCGTGTGATTGTGTGTGTTTGTTTTTTTCTATATTTGTTTGTTAGCAGGATTACTCAAAAAGTTATTTGCGCGATTTGTATAAGATGTTAAATGGATGGTTTCATAGTTGTATGGCAACACGTCATTTTCATATGTAGTAACCATATATATTAAGATTCATATGCAAACAAATTGCAAAGAAGCAGATTTCAACGGAGTTGTGTAGGTATGGGTATACAGATATACTAAAAAAAAGTAAGGAAGGATAGGGAGTGGGGAAATTATTTTTTGTAGGGGTGTTAAAGGGGGTGTTAAAGGTCCTTTTAAAATGCTAAAAATGGTATCTTCGAAACAAAATATAATATATGGCTTCCTTACTTTTTGTTGGTATATTTGTATACCTATACCTACACAAATCTGTCGACATGCACTTTATAATGTAATATTTGACTTGATTGTGTATTATATGTTTGTGTTAAACCCAAAAAATGGGTATATTGACCTTTGACCTGATTTTTGAAGGTCAATATAATTATGGACATAAGGGTCCAATTTAATTTTTTTTTCCTGACATAGTTGTGTGTATTTTGACACCAAGCTCAACCATATACCATTTTTTGTTCCGAAGATACTATTTTTAGCATTTTGAAAGGAGGTCAATGACCTTTAACACCCCCAAAAAAAATTTCCCAACCCCCTATCCTTCCTTACTTTTTTTGGTATATCTGTATACCCATACCTACACAAATCCGTTGAAATCAGCTTCTTTGCAATTTATTTGCAGATGTACCATTATTTTGGTTAATATAATGGTTACTAATGTATAGGCGGAGGTATGCGCTCTCTGAGAGCCCTTCTAGTTTATATCATTGGTCAGTCCGTATGTTAGAATTCCAGTATTTTCTCTGTAGGCCTACGTTGACGTTTAACGTTAACGTCTACAAGATCTGATTAACTTTTATTTCTACTTAATAGCTTAAGTCGAGTCGAGTGGCGAAAGAGGAACAACGAAACATATTGGTTAAGTTGAACTAAGTATGTGGAGAGACAAACAAAATGCAACACAGAAAAACGAGGTGAGGTGAGAAATAGACATGATGAATTTGGAAAACATTGACCAAGATAGCCAGGCCTTCTGTGTCCCGGTGCGTAAAATAAGAGAAATTACATAATATTTCGCTGAAATATGATTTTACGGATATTTCACGATATGAGAAACCAATAGGCCTATAGTTCAAACGTTCAAGGGTCGTGAGAATTTGTAACACGGAACCAAAAATCATCCGATGTTCCCAGGAGGTACCTGGTAGCACTGTTTGATGGCGTAGTATATTTAGATGTATGTGAAATCTTAAACTCATGCTGCTGAACTATTGTGTTGAACAATTTTGCTTTTTCAGCTTTCATAAAAAAAAATGGACACAGATCTTTTTTTGAAAAAAATCATTAAATTGAAAAAAGAATTGATAAAAGAAATATTTTGTATAATAAATTCACGTTTCCGAATATAAATACAAATTTGTAAAATCGCATGGTTTAAATTCAGGAAAATTATGAAATATATAGAAAGGTATTGAAATATTATTGAAAATTAACCTAGTGTAGGCCTATATTAAGTGAAGATGAAGTGAATTCTTCTCTGTTGTACCTGTATCGTTGACGTACTTAATGTTCGATTTTTGTTTATAGAGATCCGTGACGGGAACTTCACGTTAAACATTACAAACTCGAGTTAATTAAAATATTCACACCTTGGATTGCTTTCAAGTATTTCATTCGAATACTATGTCAACAAAAAATGAAAGTGGAACTATCCTAACGTTGCCATCTGGGTCAAAACTCTACGAAATTTTGCGAAGTATGTATGGAACGACATAACCGCACATATTGCGCATTTCAAGCACCCCTGCCGCGTCCCGTAAGCGATACTTTTCGGCGCTAAAGACGATGTATCGCGTTTCTGTTACACTTATTCAGCTTGCCAAAAAGACACATTGTAGCTGGGGTAGACGGTGACAGCGGCCAGGACAACCGCTGTGCTAGATTATTAACACACAAATTCGTGTCCGCTCCAGCGAGGACACTCACCGATAGTATCGTACGATTTTTTACGCATATGTTATTGTTTTGATTTTAAAATTATGCGTCAAAGATGACTGCCAGTTCTTCCAATTGTATAGTAGATTATGCCGTAACTGGGTATTTTATAGAACTATTACTAAATACTACAAATTTAACTTGTCTGGAGAGTTAAAAAGAATGAAGATTAGAAATACAAAAGACGAACTGGAGAGTTAAAGAATGGACATTGAAAGAATAGAGGAACAATGCAGAGTAGAAATAATGAAATTTGGGAATAAAGAGAGGAAATGGAAAGTAAATGAATGGACATTTTAAAGAATAGAAGAAAAGAATTTGAAGAATGGAATCGAAACTTTTTTAATTTACATTGTTTTACTTACTAAGAATTCCATTCTTTTTTAATTGTTTATTTAATTTTTGTACTGTCAATTCTTTACTCTTTGTTATTTTACTGTCCATTCTTTTACTCTTTATTATTTTACTGTCCATTCTTTTACTCTTTATTATTTTACTGTCCATTCTTTTACTCTTTATTATTTTACTGTCCATTTTTTACTCTTTATTATTTTACTGTCAATTCTTTTACTCTTTATTATTTTACTGTCCATTCTTTTACTCTTTATTATTTTACTGTCCATTCTTTTACTCTTTATTATTTTACTGTCCATTCTTTACTCTTTATTATTTTACTGTCCATTAATTTACTCTTTATTATTTTACTGTCCATTCTTTTACTCTTTATTATTTTACTGTCAATTCTTTACTCTTTATTATTTTACTGTCCATTCTTTTACTCTTTATTATTTTACTGTCCATTCTTTTACTCTTTATTATTTTACTGTCCATTCTTTACTCTTTATTATTTTACTGTCCATTCTTTTACTCTTTATTATTTTACTGTCAATTCTTTTACTCTTTATTATTTTACTGTCCATTCTTTTACTCTTTATTATTTTACTGTCCATTCTTTTACTCTTTATTATTTTACTGTCCATTCTTTTACTCTTTATTATTTTACTGTCCATTCTTTTACTCTTTATTATTTTACTGTCCATTCTTTTACTCTTTATTATTTTACTGTCCATTCTTTTACTCTTTATTATTTTACTGTCCATTCTTTTACTCTTTATTATTTTACTGTCCATTCTTTTACTTTTTATTATTTTACTGTCCATTCTTTTACTCTTTATTATTTTACTGTCCATTCTTTTACTCTTTATTATTTTACTTTCCATTCTTTTACTCTTTATTATTTTACTGTCCATTCTTTTACTCTTTATTATTTTACTGTCCATTCTTTTACTCTTTATTATTTTACTGTCCATTCTTTTACTTTTTATTATTTTACTGTCCATTCTTTTACTCTTTATTATTTTACTGTCCATTCTTTTACTCTTTATTATTTTACTGTCCATTCTTTTACTCTTTATTATTTTACTGTCAATTCTTTTACTCTTTATTATTTTACTGTCAATTTCTTTACTCTTTATTATTTTATTGTCCATTCTTTTACTCTTTATTATTTTACTGTCCATTCTTTTACTCTTTATTATTTTACTGTCCATTCTTTTACTCTTTATTATTTTACTGTCCATTCTTTTACTCTTTATTATTTTACTGTCCATTCTTTACTCTTTATTATTTGACTGTCCATTCTTTACTCTTTATTATTTTACTGTCCATTCTTTTACTCTTTATTATTTTACTGTCCATTCTTTTACTCTTTATTATTTTACTGTCAATTCTTTTACTCTTTATTATTTTACTGTCCATTCTTTACTCTTTATTATTTTACTGTCCATTCTTTTACTCTTTATTATTTTACTGTCCATTCTTTTACTCTTTATTATTTTACTTTCCATTCTTTTACTCTTTATTATTTTACTGTCCATTCTTTTACTCTTTATTATTTTACTGTCCATTCTTTTACTCTTTATTATTTTACTGTCAATTCTTTACTCTTTATTATTTTACTGTCCATTCTTTACTCTTTATTATTTTACTGTCCATTCTTTTACTCTTTATTATTTTACTGTCGATTCTTTTACTCTTTATTATTTTACTGTCAATTTCTTTACTCTTTTACTGTCAATTTCTTTACTCTTTATTATTTTACTGTCCATTCTTTTACTCTTTATTATTTTACTGTCCATTCTTTACTCTTTATTATTTTACTGTCCATTCTTTTACTCTTTATTATTTTACTTTCCATTCTTTTACTCTTTATTATTTTACTGTCCATTCTTTTACTCTTTATTATTTTACTGTCCATTCTTTACTCTTTATTATTTTACTGTCCATTCTTTTACTCTTTATTATTTTACTTTCCATTCTTTTACTCTTTATTATTTTACTGTCCATTCTTTTACTCTTTATTATTTTACTGTCCATTCTTTTACTCTTTATTATTTTACTGTCCATTCTTTTACTCTTTATTATTTTACTGTCCATTCTTTTACTCTTTATTATTTTACTGTCCATTCTTTTACTCTTTATTATTTTACTGTCAATTCTTTTACTCTTTATTATTTTACTGTCAATTTCTTTACTCTTTATTATTTTACTGTCCATTCTTTTACTCTTTATTATTTTACTGTCCATTCTTTTACTCTTTATTATTTTACTGTCCATTCTTTTACTCTTTATTATTTTACTGTCCATTCTTTTACTCTTTATTATTTTACTGTCCATTCTTTACTCTTTATTATTTGACTGTCCATTCTTTACTCTTTATTATTTTACTGTCCATTCTTTTACTCTTTATTATTTTACTGTCCATTCTTTTACTCTTTATTATTTTACTGTCCATTCTTTTACTCTTTATTATTTTACTGTCCATTCTTTTACTCTTTATTATTTTACTGTCAATTCTTTTACTCTTTATTATTTTACTGTCCATTCTTTACTCTTTATTATTTTACTGTCCATTCTTTTACTCTTTATTATTTTACTGTCCATTCTTTTACTCTTTATTATTTTACTGTCAATTCTTTTACTCTTTATTATTTTACTGTCCATTCTTTACTCTTTATTATTTTACTGTCCATTCTTTTACTCTTTATTATTTTACTGTCCATTCTTTTACTCTTTATTATTTTACTTTCCATTCTTTTACTCTTTATTATTTTACTGTCCATTCTTTTACTCTTTATTATTTTACTGTCCATTCTTTTACTCTTTATTATTTTACTGTCAATTTCTTTACTCTTTTACTGTCAATTTCTTTACTCTTTATTATTTTACTGTCCATTCTTTTACTCTTTATTATTTTACTGTCCATTCTTTACTCTTTATTATCTTACTGTCCATTCTTTTACTCTTTATTATTTTACTTTCCATTCTTTTACTCTTTATTATTTTACTGTCCATTCTTTTACTCTTTATTATTTTACTGTCCATTCTTTACTCTTTATTATTTTACTGTCCATTCTTTTACTCTTTATTATTTTACTTTCCATTCTTTTACTCTTTATTATTTTACTGTCCATTCTTTTACTCTTTATTATTTTACTGTCCATTCTTTTACTCTTTATTATTTTACTGTCCATTCTTTTACTCTTTATTATTTTACTGTCCATTCTTTTACTCTTTATTATTTTACTGTCCATTCTTTTACTCTTTATTATTTTACTGTCCATTCTTTTACTCTTTATTATTTTACTGTCAATTCTTTTACTCTTTATTATTTTACTGTCAATTTCTTTACTCTTTATTATTTTACTATCAATTCTTTACTCTTTATTATTTTACTGTCCATTTCTTTACTCTTTACTCTCATTTTATTATGCTTTTCTTTATTTCACTCTTCCTTCTTTTTCTCTTCCCATTCTTTTACTTTCATTATTTTACTGTCCATTCTTTTACTTTTTATTGTTTACTTTCCATTCATTTTACTCATTATTATTTTACTTCTCTTTATTTCACTCTTCTCTTTTTCTCTTCCCATTCTTTTACTTTTATTATTTTTCTTTCTATTCTTTTTCTTTCTATCTATTTATTTTTCTTCTTCTATTCTTTTTCTCTTCGGTATTTAATCTGTTACATGCATTCCCTTCTCTTCCACTACTTGTTTTTAAATATTTTTTTTCACAATGCGTCATTTTGTCTTAATTTTATTTTCGTTTACTCTTGCTAACTTCCTTTTTCTTCTTGTGTTTCATATTGCAATTTATCTGTGTATAGGAATTTAAGTAAAGTTGTTTTCAATAGAAATGTATAGTTTTAAGTGGAATTCTTTAAAATCTGTAAGTGTTACATTTAGTCACGTTCCATTTTCTTTGTTAGAAAAATTCATCAAACAAAAGAAACCATGATTTCTTGGTTTAGATTATAAGCCACGTGTTATAATGGAAGGTTGGAGTGTCACGTTAGATTTCTGGACAGCAGGGAACTATGTTGGGTGCAGAATAAGTGTAACATTCATTTCAATTTAGTAGTAATAACGTCTCTTTAAATCCCTCCGTTGCGTGTTTTTTAGTGTTTTTTAAACGAAAAGTATAGTTATTTTTGGCAGAATAGGATTCTGGTTTGAGACAAGCTTCTGTTGTAACGATGGTGGGAGAATGGTGTTTAGTTTGATGCTTACTACTTCAATACTACTTCAACAGATGGAGAATGGTGTCATGTGAGGACGAAAGGAGGATGTATGCGACAACGCACGTGATGACCAGCCACTTAAATTAACAGTTTGATGATCCATCGCTTATTTGAGAGATGTAGGCCTATGCCTATCGATTTGCTTCTGAATTAAAGTTATTATGCTAGCCTTCAATTTTCATAAAGCGTAAGTAATGTTTATGTTGTGTTGCTCATAAATCCAGAGTAATTTTACACACGACAACAATTTGTAAAATTGACTACAGTTTTGGCCTGTTGCCAAACCTAATACATCTTAATCAGTCTCCAGCGCTGTTTCCTTTCATTATTTTCAGATAAAATTGGTTTCACTAATTGGTACTCCTCTGTTAAACAAAAGCCGATGCAATTTACAAAGATAAGTTGTGTTTCGCCTCAGTAGGATATTAATGTAGATACATAGGCCTACAGCATGTTAATTTAAAGCTGCAGTTTCACTCCTGACTATAAAACATCACCAAATAAAAATCATTTTTTCAGGTTGGAGAAGTGACAGTGCCACTTTAAGTCATCAATTAATGTTGAATACGTCACGTTGATCTTGTGGAAATTGCTTGAATATTTCTGACATCTTTTTGGAGGTGTGTGGTAGGTGTGACGTGGGTTCGTCTTGGTCACATGATTAAACTGCATAACTTATTAATGAGCAGACGACAACTTGTGACACACTTTCATTTAGAATTTAATTCGATAAAAAATTGTGGGATAGATTAAGGGATAGAAATGTTTGCGTATATCAGGGTCAAACATCTATTTCCATTAGATGAATAGTAAATTTACTTTCATAAGTGATAGGATATTTATTAAGTTTGTATAATAACTAAACTCTGTTTACACTATCAAACTAGTTTGACAAAAAAAATATGTTGGCCCAAATATAGTAGTGATGTGATATATCATAATGTATTTTTTTTTTTTAAACCATATTTAATGAGGGTGATCCATCCAGCATTTAGGGACCCTCAGAGGTTCACAAGACAAACATATACAAAAGATGCTTGACATTAAAACAAAGTCTTATTACAAGTCTTTAGGAGTGGAGTTAGAAAATATCCTGACATGTGACGGGACTTGAACCCAGGACCCTTGAAGTGGTAGCCAAGCATCATAACCACCAATCCACAATTCCGCTACAATATAATATTATAATGACAAGTTATAGGCCTCCAAAGTAAATATTAGAAGAAGAAAAAAATATTGTTGCATAAAAGATTCAAAGTTGGACAAAGGGCTATTTTGGTTTTTTTTACACGAGTGGGCGATGATGGTCGTTGCATCTGGAAAGGTCAAAGTCCAAGTTTGGCGCTAATTTTTAGAATGGTACGATCTGCTGCCACATGAGTAGGCTACACCGGTTGATATTTTAAGGATATTAGCACTTCGGGCGATGTCTGTAGGTTATATATTTTTTTAAAGATCATACGATCGACGACAATTGTTCTATATATCAAGAAATACCGATCATTCTTGTTCCTCGTGATCAGTGATAAGTGCAGTCAATGAATTTACCGCCGGAGTATATGCCAACTAGCGACATGAGGTAGACGCGACCTCAGGCAAATTACTACATTTATTTTGGTCGTTTCCATTTTTAAACGTCTGATATATTAATTGCATGATTTAGAAAACCAAATGATCAATTATTTCAATTGGAATATTCCACTCTACTTTTAGAAAAGAAAGTTATAAGCACGAAAAAGAAGGGTTTCCCCGGATATCGTTAATTATCGTCACTTTCTAAAAATCGCTAGGCTAAAATTTAGTTTAAATCAAATTTAAGATAAGATAGTAGGCCTATACTAACAAAAGGAGAATAGGCCTACGGTTACTAAATACAAAATATAAAATATTAATGCTGCGTTTACGCGTGATTATAGAATGACGTATTCGTAACGGATACGGAACTTAGCAACTATACATTGTTCATTGCTGGTGGTAGGCAATTTGTTGTAAATTAAGTACAAATGAATTTAACTTAATGTTGTAAATTGTTGTACAGTTATACTAAATCACGAAACGGTATAATACAGTTAACAATGTGACTGTGACAATCTAGGCCTATTTACCCCGAGTGACCTTATAGTACAAGCCGTAACTAACTCAATTCGATAAAATTGATCAACAATGCTCACCTATACAAAGCTGGGTCATATCGATGTGAGTTGCTATTAATAATGTTTTGAATTCCTAAAATCAATACATTATTATTCTGCTCACATCACTGAGATGCATCTGGCTACCGTAGCAGCCGATCCACATCGATTTTAATAAAAGGAAGCTGAAGGCTTAAGGAAATGTGGGTCTATGGCAGTACATTAAAACAACATTAGATATAAGACAATGTCAAATTAGATTTTAGAAATTAACATAACAGGTGTTTATTATATAGAAAGACAACAAGTGTCCTCGTAATACCGGTGTCCATGAATAAGAGTTGGCCATAATCTTAATTGACCTTTGTTGTGTCCCCTGAATAATTGTGATGTCCCTGAATAAGTTTGTTCCCTTACTAAGTGTGTCCGCTGAATAAGGTGTCCACTGAATAAGTGTGTCCCTGAATTAGTGTGTCTGCTGAATAAGTGTGTCCGCTGAATAAGAGTGTCTGCTGAACAGGTGTCCCAAAGTATTGGTGACTGAGCCGATACTATTTGTATACTAAATTCAATTGTACAATTTATTCTGATAAATTAAGCACAAAGCAGCCGAGGCGGGAAAGTCATCGGCGGACCGGCAATAAAGTAAGAAGTAAGTAATTTGTTAATTACTCGCTTGTGATTGGTTAAATGTTGGGAACTAGTTTAACCACCCAATTCGATATAATACTTATTTGCGAGTCTTTTGGTCGACTTCCCTCAACGGAAGTAGAGGGAGCTAGACGCATATATTTTCTCGAAAGTGTTATGCTGTAAAGATGAATGTTGATTCCATGGAAATAATAAATAGTCCGATTCCAAAAACCAGCATTCAACAACCGTACTACTATTTCTTTTTTTTACCCTCATACTGTTAACATATATATTTTTTATTATTTATTCTGAAATGTAGGTCTGATTGATTGATTGATAAAATGGGGGAACGACCTCCATCAACAAATCAATGGCTTTAGCCACACCATTGGTGCATACCGACTTCCATCTTTCATACATCCATAAAAAAATTAGAAGAATTATGTCAAACTGAAAAGAAGCCGGTTTAAATTTTGAACTGAAAGTGCGACGGCAACAGTTTGTTGACGACGCCCTCTTTATAAACCAGGAAGTTCAATACAGAGTTTTACTTTTACGGCGCGAAATTTGCTTTGCGAAAAAAAAATATTTTTAGTAATTTTATTGCTTTAAAAAGGTAAAAACACATGATCATATGTTGTTCCAGGGTTCACTACTAGGACTACTTGGCGCTAATGCAGTTTCGTACCCACCCCTTAAAATTACTCAAAATCTTCATCCAACCTACTCACGAGTTGTCTACAACATCCTGCAATCATAAAATTGTAAAAATTCGATATTTTTTTTATTTATAACTATTTTTAATCAATTAATACTGAGCACCCTTCAGAAATACACAGCCAGCTTAGCTTTTCGAAAATCGTCGCTAGGCCTGCCGATAAAAGTACGGAGGCCTCACAGGACATTAACTCTTGATAGAGTAAACAGTTGCGTTCTATAGAGGGCGTAGTTTACTAATGTTTAAAGCACGCACTAAATAATAATTTGCATTATTTCCGACATGAATTTCGTATTTTTAATAAAGAAATAATATACAATTATTGTATTCATCATTGTGGGTATCATCATAATGTTATGTTTTTAATTTGTTGTTCATTTTTAATAGTAGAATTTCACACAGGAAAGAAGATAAATTGTATGGGACTGCTGACTTGAAGATTTAAGTACTACAGACCAATTTTCCTCTGTTTTAGTTTATTTTACATTATGATTTGTAGGTCAAATAAATAAATAAAATGAAATAAAAAGAATTACAGTACTTCGTTCAGTCCTGAGGTACATTGTTATAACACAATAAACAAGGAGCTTATGACAAATTAATTGTTTTAGTAATGTTATCACTATATTAGAAACACTAATGGTTTCCTTGTTTTAAGATTTTATAGAAGTATATAAATTAACATTTGTTATTCACCCATGAAAGACCTCTTCAAATACATGGAAATAAGAAATGCAACAAAAACAGAAAGATATAATTTATTGAAATGTAATGTACAGTAATAAAATGATAATTATAATAAAAATGTTTTCCATCAATTACTAGAATTTATTTTACTTCTGCTGACACTGAAAAATCATTTCATGTCTTTCATTTCTTCCTTTTTATCTTCTTTCCTGTTGTGTTTATTAAAATAAAATAAAAATATAACATTTAATAATGAAGCAACTGTTCCTTTATTTATTTCAACAATATTTTACGAGGGTGGTCCATCCAGCCGAAGCTGATCATTAAAGACCCTCACAAAAATATAATTTGACAAGACAATAACACTCAAATTAAAAAATATAATTTGACAAGACAATAACACTCAAATTAAAAAGAATTTCTAAAAATTAACAACATAATTAAACACAAAATATTTCTTTATGAAAAAACTTAAAAGTTCGTTTCACGAGGAATATTTTTTACGCATTTTTTAAAGACATATAATATGACCATAACAGCGTCCTCTATAGATCGATGCCCTATGAGGCCTCCGTACTTTTATCGGCAGGCCTAGCGATGATTTTCGCAAAGCTAAGCTTGCGATGGATTTCTGAAGGGTGCTCAATTATCAATTGATTAAAAATATTTATAAATAAAAAGTTATCGATATTTTACAATTTTATGCTTGCAGAATGCTGTAGACAACTCGTGAGTAGGTTAGATGAAGTATTGAAACAATTTTGAGTAATTTTAAGGGGTGGGTACGAAACTGCATTAGCGCCGACTTCTTCTAGCCTACACTGTTAGTATTAGTATTAACTACTACTATTCTAGTAAACTAGACGTTACAGTATAGGTACGACTACGGTAGGCTGTTGCTAGGCCTAGCTAGGCCTAGGTAGGTCTTTTTTGTGTAGGCTGCTAGATACTAGCCTAGATAACACAAAAATCGCTCGACCGGGCGCTCTCTATAATATTAATAGGGCCAGGGCAGGCCTACAATATAGGCCTAGCTAGGTAGGTTGTAGGACTATCCATATAGTTCTAGCCTAACACAGGTATCTAGGCTATTAGGCTCTTATTTCACAGACATACTCGCCATCTTCTTTATTAAACATTGTTTTTCTCACCATATGGCATTTGCCCCAAGACAAAGAGAGATGTGTTTTTTATTTAGTTTAGGCTGATTAACTAGGCTAGTAGGCTAGACTAGGCCTAGCTAGTATGTATTGTAGTATGCACCATTGATAATATTTATTTAAATTCTGTATTTTATATAGGCCTAGTTATATATATGTATGTCATTTTTATTTTTCATCTGATTGCCAATAATATTTAATAATGCACTTGTCAATTGTATGACCCACTATACAACCCCCGGGAGAGGTGCGTCATTTGACCAATGTACGTCATACCCGTGATTAAAAAACTGTGACTTACCCTTAGGTGACCATGACGCACTCCATTTTGATGCACTGTGACCATGTTGGTAGTAAAAAGTGATGAACAGTGACACACCTTGTTTATTGATGTGCAGACCATCGATGAAGCCTTGACGCACCTCTCCCGGGGGTCGTATAGTGGGTCATACAATTGACAAAGTGAATAACTGATAGTTATTCATTTACTCATACACACACATACATTTTTTATTGTACTACTAGTCTCTACTTAGACCCCATGGAGGTATTTTATACCTCCATGATGATGCTATACTGAATGATGTTCACAATATAGATAGGAAGATGATGATGAAAAAAAATGTGTTGGCTTTTGCATAATATGCACAATTGATAACATTTATTTATTTCTGTATTTTATCATTTTTATTGTCATTGTTCTGATTTAAAATTGTAAAATAATTCTTCATGGTTTTATATTGTTTCGAAGATTATTATTATTAAATATATATTATCTCCCTGAAAAAATATTTATTTTGTAGAATATGCCATTTTGATTTTCAATATTATTAGTTACTCACTTTGACCAAAAATTGGATGGATTTGTTGTCAAATTGGCTGACGGCCAATGGGGATTTGTTGGATTTTCCCGTTTGTTTTGTCTTTTTATATATTTAGATATACTTACTGTACATATAAATAAACATTAAACAAATATAAATTAATCTTTCTTAAATACAAAATATAAATAAAAGTCAAATGAAGAGAAAGAAACTATAATGTTAATTATTTTGTAAAATAATTCTTCGTGGTTTTAAATTGTTTGGAATTTGTTTTAAAATACCTACTGTGTTGTCCCCCTGAAAAAAAAATTTTTGTATGAAATATGAAAGTTCCATACTAGCTATTAATTTTTACCAAAAGTTGGATGATTGAGACATTTTGTTGTCAAATTGGCTGCCGGCCAATGGGGTTTTAGTTGAATTTGACCGTTTGTTTTGTCGTTTTATATAAGTAAAAACATTGTTTTTGTTCACTTTCTGATTTTATTAATCTTCTTACTAGTCCCACAATAGTAATTGAGAACTTTTAATTAGGTTGCCTTCATTCGTCATGTTCACTCATAATAATTTGGGTGGGGTTTTTGTTCTTGAAAGATTGGACGGTCATATGTTGAAATATTTACATTTTATTATATTTACACATTTACTATCTTTTTATTGTATATCTGATAAATTTTTTATATTTTAATGACTAATGATTTTAACTGTTTTTATGTCGCCTGTGTTAGCAGAAAAAATTAGTACAGCAATTCAGTTTGCTTTGTTTAATCCTGTCACCGTCATGGGTTTTTTGTTTGTTTATTTGTATTGTATGATAATGTTTTTAATTGATGAAATAAATGAAATGAAATAATTATTGTAACTATTTCATTTGTGACGGCAGTATATGAGAAAACCTGTTAGCTTAGTAATAGTAGCAGTGCCAAGTTTATTAGAGGAGGAAGTCATGTGACAGACACTCATCAGTGTACAGTATAACACACTGCATAAGTGCTTAGTTGTTCAATTCAGTATTGGAACTACTATGCTAAGTCAACCGTTAGCTAGGCCTACCTGCCAAATGCAGTCCACATTTGAAAGAGGTATGGTTTTGTTTTTGTTTGTTTTTTTAAGTATCATTAATAATAAAGGGGATATTATAAGTTATGGTTCAGAAAGTGCCCTTTTTCTTTTAACATTTATGTATGATTTGTATTTTATTTTCACAAAATGAAGATTGGAAATCGAAAGGATTTAGTTTAATTTTTTTGTTTAATAAGTTACTTCTTCAATTAGAAATATATGAGCATGTTCATATAAATATTACTCATTTTTTAAAAAATATTCTGAAATATTTTAGAAACCTGACAAATTTTATCCTGTACATAATAAAATTTATTTTTTGCGTTGCATATATGTACTTTAATGATTTTTATTTTTGACCTATAAAATCAATGAATTTTAGATATGTTTGTTGGTAATTTTTGTTGTTTTGTAATAAAAATATGATGAATTAATATTGTATTGCATTAACAACAATGTCCTAATGTGTTTTCAGAGACTCTATACTCTATATGTATAGTGTACAATATTCAATAATGAATATAGTTTTATTAATATTTCAATACCTTCTCTCATAATAATGGTTTTTACATTGCTGTTCTAAGTATAGAGATAAACTGAAGTGCAACCATTTCTTAAGATTAATTCAATGTTGTCCACGTCAGCAATGCATTATGTCACTTTAGATTTTTAAAGCAAATCTTGATGTTGCATTTTAAAAAATTGTAGGCCTATAGGTAAATCTTGCACAGTTTGTTTTCATTTATTCTGTTAAGTGTGATGTGCCCAAAAATGCTAGTGATAATGACATCATCATGTCCATATATGGGCACATCACATTGTTTTTTTTCACATAAGTTTGATAGTGTGAGCTTTAAACATGCCCATGTGAAATTCCCCAAATATTCCCTCCTCCCATTTTGCGTGCAAGGAGTTGGCCTTGTGCCCAAGTTAATAGGGAATGCAATACTGTGCACAGTTTTAGCGTTTCTTTCTAGAACCCCTTTGTTTCTGTAACGTTTTTTCTAGGATGTAAGACAAGACTTCCTTTGCACAATTAATTACATTACAATTCAACATGAATAACAAATTAATTATTGGAAAAATTGAAAAAATTACGATTTGTTGGCGTGCAAATTGCTTTCCTAAGTAAACATGTTGACAAATTCTTATGCAAACATGTTGTTATATTATAGTAAAGAATAAATTAAAGATCTGAAGAACAAGAAAATAATTGCAAAATGTGTATAATGAAAAACAAGACTTCTGAATACTGAAATATTGTACCTCATTGCTGAATAAATAAATAAGTTTTACTGTAATAAACGATTTTTATTATAGTCATAATTATAGGCCCAATAGAATATTGAAATGGGTGAGGGGTTGGGTGGAATTGGAAAAGAAGAAACTTCTACCTGGTTTGATCTGCAGTACTGTATCCTTCTTTGTTTTGAGAGGAGATATTAAGAGAAACTTCTACCTGGTTGGATCTGCAGTACAGGGAATAATTTCACCAGTGTAGCATAGCAAAAAGCTATACAAAACAACCTTATTGCTAATTCTGTTTGATTAGCAACATTGCTAAACAAATTTTTAAGTTGTAATTTTTCCCTGCAGCACTGTATCTCGTTTATTTTGAGAGGAGATATTAAGAGAAACTTAACACCTTGTAGTACATACAAATCGTCTTATCCCCATAATATATCCCTGCTAACAAGAAAGGGACGATAAAACCCTGTGGACAAAAATGAAATAATTTAATTTATACCAACACGTAAATTAATGGAAACAATGTTCATATTTCTTTTGTGGCTGTTCCTTGAAGGCCAAGTGCAAAGAAGTTGACCGATATTTGGAATCCTACCTCAACAAGTGAAAGCAAATGCTGTACTGGTACTGCCACACACTTTTGACCTAGAATGACTCAAGTATTCAGGGGTCCTTGTTATGTGGCGGCACTAGTGAGTCAGTGTTGTCTCTTTTCCTCAGTATAATTGTCACCATGTTGGCTCTAGGAGTCATTTTTCTTTCCTCTACTTTATAAATTGAAGATTTTCATTGCAGACAAAGAAACCCAACACAATTTTGAAATAGTATTCATGTGAAATGATATGCGTAGTTGGTATTTTTTTAAGTGAATAATATTTCTTTACCATATCCACTGTCTCTGTTCCATGTTTGGATTTTGGGTCTTGCTCAATACTACTGCATACCAAGAATTATTGCCTTACAAACAAAGATGATGCAGGGAGGTATAATATAGTATATATTTTATACCTCCCTGGATGATGGATGTAGATTTTTTAATAAATTTTTTATGAATTTCTGGTTGCCCAGATTTTTATTTTGTTTTGCATTTTCGATATTTATATACTTACTGCAAGTTTTGTTGCTTTGGATTTTTTTTGCCTAATCTTAACAAATTAGAAGTTTCATAATTCTCGAATTGTTACTTGAATATTTTTTAAACAATTCTAATTAAACTAAAGTAACAAACGCAAATATTTAAATAAAATTGAGTAGTTTAGCGCAAAATAATCTTGTGTTAAAATATCAATAATGTATCTAACGAGACGTGTTGTGAACATAGTAGTACGCATGTGCAGAAGAAAGTTTCTTTTAGGTTCTGACAAGTTTTATGAGTCACACTTGATATTTTATATTTCTTTTTTATATTTACTAAAGAATGAAAGTGATACTTTGCTGTCATCTGGACTACAGATGAATAATTTGTGTCTTAGTGGTACTTAGTCATCGCACCGTATTTCTTAGTAAATCTTTAGTTTTCCATTTTGAAAATTCCAGGGATATGAAAATAAATACTATGAATTATAAAACAACCAATTTAGAAGCACGACTACTGTAAGTCTCTGTCTACTCAATCAAATATTATGTGACAACAAATTGTAGTACCTGTATATGGACATGATGATGTCGCATCACTACCACATTTGGACATATCACTACAACCACTGTATATGGGCACATTTTTGTCAAATAACTAGTTTATCATTTATTTTATCTTCCCCAAATGCATCAGTATAATGCATTTAAATCTCCCAATTGTTATTATAATTTGTGATTTTATATCAAACACTTCAAAAGATATTTGACTGGCATTCCAATTTGAGAATTCTAGGGATACATGTATGAAAACTAACATTACAATTACAGAATGACTATTGAGAGACTATTGAGACTCCATTAGTATCAATGAAAAGTAATTATATATTCTTGCAACACAAATCATGCAATCAGTAATGCATAAAAATCAACAATAATTAATTGTTCTTTATTATTTGATTATAATGCTATTTTCATGGAGGTTAAAAAGAAAATTGAAAATGTTATTGCCAATAAAAAGAATAGGAATTATTATTATTACTTGGAATAGGGGAAAGAAAAGAGGCTAACTGATGATCAGTATCAGTATTCATTCCTCATAGGGCATTAACAAAAGAAGAAGACGGATTACCTCATCTTACATTTACAATAAAAAGTACAAATTACAATATCAAATCTTAAGAATAATAAAAAGTTAAAATGTTATTTATTTAATAGTCTGATGGCACAAATGAATTTCTTTTACGTTAGTTTTGCAAGTTTTACACCTGTAACGGCGGCCAAGTGGCAACACTTCAAATTTCTTATAAAGAGTGTGGTTAAAATATGATATGATATATGTGTCTTGAATCCTGTAAATTTCTGTTTATGTGCTGTAGTCTCATAGCAACAAAATTTTCTAGATATTTTATGCAAATGATATAATAATTAATATGGAAGTGAATAATGTTAGTGTTTTAAAAATGAAACTCTTAAGAATAAAATATTTTACTTCACAATAAGGCTGCTAAAATTATCGACGTTTCCCTTTTATCCATAAAAACTCTCATAAAAATTTAAAAGTTAATTTTAATAAACAATTATGTCCAATATTTTAGGGTTAATTTTTTATGAAGTAACCAAATTGTTTTAATGTCAAACAAATGTTATTAATAGCTAACAAATGTCCTGAAAATAATATTAGTTAATCAATCATACATACTTTGATAATATGTATGACTATTACGTTCGACTATTAAGTCTATTATGGTTGTCTCATTTTACATCCGTATCATTCTGTTCTGAGCAGAACAGTGTCGATATTAACATCCATCCAGGCTTAATTTTATCTGCTTACTTAGCTTTGTACTTTAGCTTTCAGTACAAAAAAATGCTGTATTTAGATAATTACTTTAGACTTTGATAGACTCACTTGGCTTGGATTTGGATTATTAAATATGTATGTCTACAGTGTATTTGTACATGTATTTTGCTACGGTATCTGTGAAACATTTTGGTTTTTTTAAATAAAAATGTATTTGATTAACTTTACATTTTGTTTTTAAACAGATTTTAAATGCTTTAGATTGTACAATAATTAATCTTTTTTTTAAATTCCTAAAACATATTTGTTGTATTAATAAATTATTAATTTATTTTCATTTTAATATGAAATGTACACTAGATTGTAACTTATGTTACTATAGTATGTTAATTTTTATTAAAACTTTAAATTGATTTTCTTTTCAAATATAAACATTTAGGAACAATGATTACAATTTAGATGTATCTGAACTATGAGTAACAGATTATTACCCAAAACTAAATACTGTATAGTGTTATCTTATGTATACACTATGATTTAATATAACTAGATGTTTCTATTATTAGAAATAATTAATGTTTCCTACTTAAATTAGTTTAAAGAACTTCACAATTAGATTTATCTTCAAATAGCCACATCAACATATAAATAGACGTTCTTGCATGAATTGTTGGATTGACTTTTTATCTGTGAATTGAGTCTACTGATTAAGTTGTCACCAAAGTGTATGTAAATCACTCTGTTATTAGTGTTACATGTTCATTAATAAATTCATTAAATTAAACAAATTATTGTTCATCATACTTTAGGCATACAGTACAATGCTTGTGCAAGAGGCCCAAGTCTTCTGATAATCTCTGTGTTCCTCTTAAGGTTCAATTTGTGCTAGTTGTTTTGGATCTACAAAAAAAAACAGCAATGCATAAATATACCTTCCTTAGGCACTACTAGTCCGAATCCTTTGTTTAACTAAAGAAGAAAAATTGTTGAGCTCTTTTTCCACCTTTTATTAAAATGTATATATGCCTCTTAGAATGTGCATGATATCCAGTAGATGTTGATGATGAGTTTTTAAAAAATGTGCCACTTCTATTTTGGGAATTTAGATACAACCCTCTATTTTTGCTCCCAACATTTTTTTAGTTAGAACCTCTGACATCCATACTTAAAAATGTAATCGCCACTACTGAAGATACTGTACTGTTATGATGCTGTAAAGTACACAAATATATATTTTTTTAGTTGGGATCTCTGAAATCCATACCGCCGCTCTCCTGCTAAAGACGCTTTTATGATGCAGTAAAGTATACAAATACAGTTCTTGTATTTATAGACATAATGCTATTTTTTATTTCAGATAGCTACAAATTAAATTATGTTGAAGTGGAAATTGGTCCACCAAAGCAAGGGTGAGTTCTGACCCTTACAATTTATTTGGAGTTTTAGTAATTGTGTTTGCTTTGTGTAATATACCTTTATTGATTACAGTTGCTGTTAATACTTTAAATGGATTTTTTTAAAATTTTTAATAACAAACCGTGAACATGTAAATTATGCAATGTTTTTTAATTAATTTATTTCTAGGAAAGATGATGGAACTCCAGTCATCCGTATACAGCAAACATCTAAGAATGTCAACTACAGCACGATTGTCTTTCCTCCAAAACATAATACTAATTCTTTGTAAGTTTATGATTCATTGTCAGCTTAATAGTTATATCCTGGATCGTCTAATTTTGTGAAACCACTAAGTGCTGTACATATATCATTACCCCAGTCATTTTTGGATGAAACACCTATTAAGGATATTGGATATGATCACACAATGAATAGTCTAATGTCCAACATACTACGCCATACACGCTTACAACTTGACTTCATGCCAATGAAAGGATGCTTTATTACTTATAGTGACCTACAGTATCTTTTGACAGGGTAGTGTCAAATTTCCTCTAGGATGAAAAGATTTTCAGAGAGATAAGATTTTAAATAAATTTGTTTTCTTTTCAGGAAAAGTAATGAGAAAGATTCAACCAACAACAATGAGCAGGTGTCGAGTCCACCAGCATCCAAACCAAGCCAGTCTAAAATTCCAAATGTTGTTTGCACTAATGGCCCTCTATCACTGCCACCAGCCAAAGCTAACATCAGTTCATCTCCACCATCATCACCACTGCCCGTCAAAAGTTCATCTCCAACAAAGAAGTCAATACTTGCTGGAATTCTTCCAAGTCTCCCTTCAAAGTTTAGTGGAGTAAAGTTTTCTCGATCGAAGAACCAAGCAAAAAACAACGCAGCTTCAAATAAAGACGCAAGTAAAGTGTTGTCAAATTCCAAATCATCTCCCAAGAAAGGAAGTTCACCAATTACAATCAATATTCAGTCAAAAAAAATTGAAGAAACTCCAGTAGTTAGCAGTTTAGAGACAAAAGAATGTTTAATTATGAATTGCAAGCCGGTTATAATGGCAAGCTCACCAGAATTAAGTCCACAACCTCGCTTAAGAAAAAGACAAAGTGTGGAGAGAAGAGGGCGTAGTAGAAGACAAGCTGTTGCAGATACAGCCTCTTGTTCATCATCTGAAGGGTTGTTGTTAACAAGTCCTGAAACAGTTCGCAAAGACTTGTTAAAGTCAAGACCTAACACACTAGAACTCAATGAAGAAGACCACACTAATGTTAACCAGGTAATTTCATGTTTAAACTAGATCTATGGTTAATGTTAACTTGGTTAATATGATTATTTAGTTTTGAAGGTATACAACTTTTTAATTTTAACTACTGTATGTCTATGGTTTATTTAATGTAAACTATGCATATGACTAATGTTAACTTGGTTTATGATTAATGTTAACTTGGTTTATGATTAATGTTACCTTGGTTTATTATTATTTAACAATAACTAGGTCTATGATAGATTAATGTAACAATTCCATGATTATTTAATGTTAACTAGGTCTATGATTGATGTTCACTAGGTCTATGATTGATGTTAACTAGGTCTATCATTAATGTTAACTAGGTCTATGATTGATGTTAACTAGGTCTATGATTGATGTTAACTAGGTCTATGATTGATGTTAACTAGGTCTATGATTGATGTTAACTATGTCTATGATTGATGTTAACTAGGTCTATGATTGATGTTAACTAGGTCTATGATTGATGTTAACTAGGTCTATGATTGATGTTAACTAGGTCTATGATTGATGTTAACTACTGTAGGTCTATGATTGATGTTAACTAGGTCTATGATTGATGTTAACTAGGTCTATGATTGATGTTAACTAGGTCTATGATTGATGTTAACTAGTTCTATGATTGATGTTAACTAGGTCTATGATTAATGTTAACTAGGTCTATGATTGATGTTAACTAGGTCTATGATTGATGTTAACTAGGTCTACAGTATGATTAATATTAACCAGGTCTATGATCAATGTTATTGTTAACTAGAACTATGAAAAAACACATTTTAGGATGATCAGTCAGACTGTATTTGCAAGATATTTTCCCTAAAATTCTTGTACTTAAATATATTTTGAATGACATTTTAAGTAACCAACAATATTCCTATTTTAATCATTTATAGAGTTTAAATTCCACATTATAAATACACATTTTTACATCAGATAAGAGTAACCTTTGATGCATTTTCCTGTTGTCAATCTTCTGTAGGATTCATTTGGGCATTTTTAATTTTATCATTTAAAAAAATCTTTAATGGCCATGACCAAAATGGTACTTAATAGGTTTCAATTTAAGACGTGGAATTATAATTAGTTAATGGATTTTTTAGTTAGAATATCATGATTGACTTACTGGAATCAAGTTCAACAATTGAATAAATATTCCAACAAATTTATTCATTTAAGTTGAGCACAATGAGCAATCTGTATAGTGTAAAATAATATTTTAAATTATCTAAAAAACTAATAATTACAATGATAATAAGAAATAATATTACTAATTAAATACTAATATACTTTATACTAACTGTATACATCATTACTGTACATTAATATTGTTAATATAACTGTTTTTAATAGTTTTTCAATATTATCAGGATAGTCAATTTTTTTTTAATGATACATACTGTCTGTAATTTAATAGTTTTTATTATCTGTGTCTATAATTAGTAAAGAAATTTAGTATTTCGGTTGTTTTATCGTATTTTAGGATGTGAAGTAGTCAAGGGTTTCCTTTAGATTACATACACATTCCCAACATCGTTGCAAAACGAAACACTTTAGCTTTACCAAGAGGATTAAGTTTGTCCGCAGAGCCATTCTGAGTATTTTCAGTCCTAAAAAAGTTTATAAATAGCTTCATACCTTGTATTGGATTATACTATTTTTAGATGATATAATATGCAGTGTTTAGTTGCTGATTAGTTTGGCTTATGTTTAAATGCTATATTGATTTAGGTATTAAAGCTCTCATAATCACATAATTGGGGCAAGTTTTTAGGGTGGATTGGGGAGGAGACACAAGGCTTTTACACACAGACTCTAGGCCTAAAATGTAGTGTGCCTACTAACTCTAACTTCCCTTGTTGCAAGGATAAATAGTTTGCTAGAATTTTATAGTTTTTATTGTTCAATGAAAGTGGTTTATGTTCATTATTGGTCATAGAAGTGTTTTATACTGTATGTGATCATTATTGGTCATAGAAGTGTTTTGTGTGTTCATTATTGGTCATAGAAGTGTTTTGTGTGTTCATTATTTGGTCATAGAAGTGTTTTATGTGTTCATTATTGGTCATAGAAGTGTTTTATGTGTTCATTATTGGTCATAGAAGTGTTTTGTGTGTTCATTATTTGGTCATAGAAGTGTTTTATGTGTTCATTATTGGTCATAGAAGTGTTTTATGTGTTCATTATTGGTCATAGAAGTGTTTTATGTGTTCATTATTGGTCTTAGAAGTGTTTTATGTGTTCATTATTGGTCTTAGAAGTGTTTTATGTGTTCATTATTTGGTCATAGAAGTGTTTTATGTGTTCATTATTGGTCATAGAAGTGTTTTATGTGTTCATTATTGGTCATAGAAGTGTTTTATGTGTTCATTATTTGGTCATAGAAGTGTTTTATGTGTTCATTATTGGTCTTAGAAGTGTTTTATGTGTTCATTATTGGTCTTAGAAGTGTTTTATGTGTTCATTATTTGGTCATAGAAGTGTTTTATGTGTTCATTATTGGTCATAGAAGTGTTTTATGTGTTCATTATTGGTCATAGAAGTGTTTTATGTGTTCATTATTGGTCATAGAAGTGTTTTATGTGTTCATTATTTGGTCATAGAAGTGTTTTAGGTGTTCATTATTGGTCATAGAAGTGTTTTATGTGTTCATTATTGGTCATAGAAGTGTTTTATGTGTTCATTATTGGTCATAGAAGTGTTTTATGTGTTCATTATTGGTCATAGAAGTGTTTTATGTGTTCATTATTGGACATAGAAGTGTTTTATGTGTTCATTATTGGTCATAGAAGTGGTTTTTTTTTCATTATTGGTCATAGAAGTGTTTTATGTGTTCATTATTGGACATAGAAGTGTTTTATGTGTTCATTATTGGTCATAGAAGTGTTTTATGTGTTCATTATTGGTCATAGAAGTGGTTTTTTTTTCATTATTGGTCATAGAAGTGTTTTATGTGTTCATTATTGGACATAGAAGTGTTTTATGTGTTCATTATTGGTCATAGAAGTGTTTTATGTGTTCATTATTGGTCATAGAAGTGGTTTTTTTTTCATTATTGGTCATAGAAGTGTTTTATGTGTTCATTATTTGACATATAAGTGTTTTATGTGTTCATTATTGGTCTTAGAAGTGTTTTATGTTCATTAGGCCTATATTATATATTTATAGGTTTAGAATACTAGTGTGCCATACATATTGAACTATTGAATTTTATATCTGTTTATTTCAGAATTTGTCACCAGGACCAGCGGTACAACGGCGTAGAGCTCTATCGACGCCAACACGTGGTCATCAAAAAATGCTAATTAATGAATCTGAACTTACAGATGCCATTAAGTCTAGAAAAGAACGTTTTGATTCCACTGGTGAGGACCTAGCACACGATGACTATTCCTCTAGTGATGACGAACCCTTTATGGAAATTCCACAAGCAGTGCAAGCTGCTCAGAAAGCTGAAAGAGATCGAGTTTTTCAAAACCAGGCCATTCAAGCAACACACAACAATGCAAAAGAACGAACTCACATGGTCCAACTAAAACAAAATACTGGAAAAGACCGAAATTGTAAATTCCAAGCAGTACAAAATACGGACAAAGAGTTCATTTGTCAGACGATCCAAACTGCACAACATTGTGAAAAAGAGGATCCTAGTTCTACTGAGAATCAGAGTAAAAAGATCACATATGAAGTTGTATCATTAGGTGCCCCACTCGCCAGAGGAAAGGATTTAACAGAGTTAGCAAAAGCTATGAAATCAATGCAAAATAGAGTGTGTCGAAGGTCGTCTGTTGATGGCTATGAAGAACTGGAAAAAGAAGACCAACCAATAGAAACTGGTCAAGCTAGAAAAATTGACCGCCATGAAATTGAGAAAATTATCCATAAAAGTAAACTTTCCAAAAAGTTGTCATTATCAGAAACTTCTTGTAGACTAGGTGATCTTCAGGCTAATAGAGATTGTGAACTTTCCATGTCCGCGACAACAGAAATGGTGTGCAATAATACAGTTAAATTGAAATTGCAAAGAGTTCCATCTGCAAAGTCTAGAAAGTTTGAACAAGAAGGGCAAAGAAGCCCAAAGAGTGACAGTTTAGAGAGCAAAGGGCAAGATTTAGATGGAAAGGGGCACAAAAAACCCATTCCTCTACCAAGAAGTTATTTAAATCGAGACAGTGGACATGAGAGTAGTAATGATGAGAAGAGTGGTTCTTCCGCAAACACATCCCCGTCATCAACGCTATGCAAATCTCGTAATTTAAATGTCACTCCAATTATTAACATTGCAATGGAAAAGTGTCAAGCTATGCGAGAAGCTAAACAAAATGCAGAAGTGGTTATTCAGAATGGGAATGACACGTATATGAACGTGAAGTTGAAACCAAGACACCAGAGAGATCGGTATTATGAAAATGTGGCAATTGAGCAGGTCTTGCAAAGTATTTCTCAGGTAAGCTCAGCTAATATGAAATTATGAACTATTTGATACCTATTTTTGACAGACTGTTACTACTCTATCTCAACAGCGAGACGTTCAATGTTAAGTTTTCGTCAGCTTTATGGACATGACTTTAGTTTAACATGTATTACTGCTATGTACCCTGTGCATATCTGTACATAATATACAGTGATATCTAATTCTGCAGAATTTGTCTTAATGCACATTTGCATTCTATGCCTAGATTAATACAGAACTTTACTTTGGCATGCCGTACCAGTTTGTATCATTTCCTAAACTTCAAAAAGTGTGTAATTATACATCTGCTTCGGCTAGAAATTATTCTATAATTACTTCATTTTCGGACACTGTTAACAAATTGTTGACATGTCCTAAATGAGTATTTTATTAAACACATGCATATTACTAATGGACCACATGATAAAATGTGTACAATATGCTCTGTCTCAAATATGATCGATGGTTTGTTAGTTAATGTTAATGGATGTTAATAATGATTGAGTGTACAGTAGTTTTACCTATAATTCCTGGATCTATTCCATACATGGCTTTAAAAGTATTTTGTTAGGCATCATCACTATAGAACACAATTTGTTTATATTGGAATATTACAGTAGCTCTTTCAATACAAAGTAAAGTACTGGTCTCCAAAATTCTTCCAAAAGAATAAGTAACATTTCAATACATTTTTTTTTTACAGCGATCAGATTCACCAAATCCTTCTCCTATTCCAAAACGAAGAGTACGCCATGTTTCTGGCGCAGACAGTGAGGGCTCTTCCTCATCAGAAATTAGTGTTAGTCCAAATCAAAACAAGGTGCACTTGAGTAGTCAGTATATTAAACAAGACACTTCGTGTCGATATAGCGGCGGATCCGATTGCAGTGCAAGAGGTCGTGGTGATGGGCAAAATTCACGCCCTGTTCCTGCTCCTCGTTACCCCAAAGAAAGTGGAGAAAATCATAGTATGTGTATATTCTTCTTTGTTAATAATATTAATTTAAATCAAGATCTTAATGTAGGCTAGTAATACGAAGTAATAGTTCTGTATTTTTTTCCTGGTCTGTACAGTATGATACAGAATACATAAATAATACAGAAAAATAAAATATTGGTCTTATTTACTGTAAGTAATAGCTGATTTTCGGAAACCTGTATCTATGTCCTGTATCATACAGTAGGAAAATTCATTAATACATTCTTATATATCTATCACATGTGATACTCTATCATAGCCATAAGCCTAACCATATTCGCCACATGAGATACAGTATGTGACACTGTATTGCAGAATTTGCCTATGATACTGGACATAATTATAATGACATATGTAGCAATACAGTACAGAAAATTGGGTGTAAATTAAACCAACTAATTGTGTGTTTATACTAGCTTTATCGTTTCATTATTTTCTTCATTTTTTTTCATTATTCCAAAAGATACTGTTGATACTTATAATTGTCCATTGCTGTGCATGTAAAGGCCTTGATAAAATAGATATATTGCAACAAGTTTGACCAGTTAAAATATGTTACTTATGACCTACAATAATTAATTTTGGATGACTGTAAATGTTCTGCTAAACTCTCTGTATTTCCTTTGTACAGTCAAAGAGACACCTTTCTTCTAAAATTTTACTGAAATTATAGAAATTTTACTTCACTTTACAAATCTACACAGGAAATTGCTAATCACTCCGAGGCATCCAGAATGTCTCGAGTTAACTAGAAACGTGACTAAAAAAAATCAATTTTTCTAGCAATTTTAAAAATAGCCTCTTCAATTTGCTTTTGTTTAGTAATATAATAATGATAATGATAAGTTACATATTTCTGAATTTAAATATTGGTTCCTGTATAAAATTGTCTTTGTAAAAAAATGCTGTGTTATGTGTTTTAAAGTAAATGTTGGTGTATTTGTTTTATATATCTTTTCTTTTTTTTTTCGGTAGATGGTAAATTATGGTATTTTGGCAAGATGCCTCGGCAAGAATGTGAAAACCTACTGTTGTCATTAGCTAAACCGTGCCAGTTCTTAGTGAGAGACAGTTCCCACAGGGTAAGATATTATAATACATTTTGCTTTCAAAAACTTACTTTTTTTTGTGTATAACTGTTTCAAAGTTCTACAGAAATTGTATGACAAAATAACAGTATTTCTATAGCTTGGCACTGATATTTAAATCCCTTTAACAGAAAATAACTTTTAATTGAAAATTATATTATTTATTCATTTACAACATAAGTTTATTTATTGTACATGCTAACACAGTATGGCATTACTGATTGTAAAAGTGTATTCTCAATAAAAAAAAAACAAAATATTAACATAAAAAGTTACAAATACTTCCTAAAAATACAAAATATTTTATTTTTTATTTATTTATTTTTTTATTTTTATTTATTTCGGTATATAAAACATTACAAAAAGCAGAACAAGTCTGAAATTATTGTAGCACATTATATAAAAAATTTACATTACAGATAAAAAATACAAAACAATTTACAAAATGCATAAGAAAAATAAATATACTGTACATTAATCATTAAAATTTATCTAGTATTTTAAAAATATTTATCAAGGTTTTAATTTATTTTAAGCAATATATACAATAGTATTAATTTAAATGAATTTATTTATTTACTTATAAAAATCCTATATAAAAAAAATTATTTCAAGTTAAGCAGATTAACATTTAGAATTGTCCAATATAAAATGCAAAAGTGGAGAAAGAAAAATGTAAAGGTATTTTAATATGTGTTGTTTTTTTATTTTGCAAAGACAATCCATTGAATGTGATTTTGATATTGTTTGTAAGATATTCTACCTCGTAGTTGCACTGTATATAAATGTTCGGACCATGGCGCCAATATTGTTACGTTAAATTGGTTACTTGACTCAACAAATTTCCTTCTATAAATGTTTATATTAATACCTAATACAATTCAAATTACTGTTTTATTAATAAAATTCTGAACTTGATTTAACCTTACTTAGAATTATGTAAATTAATTTGCTGACCTTTAATGATACTCGTTACAGTTGGAGATGGGTTCCAGTTAAGCCTTACGGTTACATCCTAGATTAATTTAAAACCCTGACCAGATTTTACAGTTGGTTCAAACGCATGATGTCATGTAGCAAAATCAACATTAGCATTTCAACAGTAGCCTCTATGTCTCCTTGCAAACTAATTACGCGTGTGTCAGCATATGGACTTGTTATAATGACAGACATTCGTTTTTTATCTAGTGTTCCATGCTGATTTTTTGTAGGTCATATATTTTAAACCACACTTTTAACTTTACAATGTATAAAGCACTTTTTTACACATGCCTGTAGGAAAAAATTATATAATTAATAGGAAAACAAATGATTGGTATGTCAATGCAATTTGATGAATGTTATATGCAGTTTACACAACCTTAAACCAAATCTATCACTCTTTTAATCATGCCTTATTACTTAGCTGGCAAGGCTCAGAAAACTTTCATTGTGTTATGGGAAATATTATCTATTAAAATTGACAGGGTGCTGGTTGCTTTGTAGTTCATCCTCCTAAGACCAGTTGGTGATATGACCATTCATGATTGAGCACCCTCCTCCAATGTTTTTATATGTTAAACTATAGTTCAATAATATTCGACAAAACATGCGTTTTTGACCAATTATTTATTATATTAGGAACTATACACATTTCATATTAGGTCACAGAGAGGTCAAATATAATTTAATATTTTACCGATTGTATTATGTAATATTAGTATATTTACAATACATCTGCTCCCTCTCCCCCACTGTCATGTTCTATATTTTGTTGACCTTTATAGATTTCTCATATCCAATTTGTTTTTACTGACATATGATACTTGAATGACTAGTTTGATATCTGGGGCATTTCCCGTACAGTATGTCAAGGTATCGTACCGGTCTGTATCATCTACATGTATACCCACATTGTACAGGAAATATGGAATCCCATATAAAACTTTTATGTTACCATTTTTTTAATGTATTGGTTCCTGGTGGCACTTTTACTTATTCCTGGTGGCACTTTACTTATTCCTGGTGGCACTTTACTTATTCCTGGTTGCACTTTACTTATTCCTGGTGGCACTTTACTTATTCCTGGTGGCACTTTACTTATTGCTTGTGGTACTTTACTTATTCCTGGTGGCACTTTACTTATTCCTGGTGGCACTTTACTTATTCCTTGTGGCACTTTACTTATTCCTTGTGGCACTTTACTTATTCCTGGTGGCACTTTACTTATTCCTGGTGGCACTTTACTTATTCCTTGTGGCACTTTACTTATTCCTGGTGGCACTTTACTTATTCCTGGTGGCACTTTACTTATTCCTGGTGGCACTTTACTTATTCCTGGTGGCACTGTACTTATTCCTGGTGGCACTTTACTTATTCCTGGTGGCACTTTACTTATTCCTTGTGGCACTCTACTTATTCCTTGTGGCACTCTACTTATTCCTGGTGGCACTTTACTTATTCCTTTTGGCACTTTACTTATTCCTGGTGGCACTTTACTTATTCTTTGTGGCACTTTACTTATTCCTTGTGGTATTTTACTTATTCCTGGTGGTATTTTACTTATTCCTGGTGGCACTTTACTTATTCCTGGTGGCACTTTACTTATTCCTGGTGGCACTTTACTTATTCTTTGTGGCACTTTACTTATTCTTTGTGGTACTTTACTTATCCCTGGTGGCACTTCACTTATTCCTGGTGGCACTTTACTTATTCCTTGTGGTACTTTACTTATTTCTTGTGGCACTTTACTTATTCCTTGTGGCACTTTACTTATTCCTGGTGGCACTTTACTTATTCCTGGTGGCACTTTACTTATTCCTGGTGGCACTTTACTTATTCCTGGTGGTATTTTACTTATTCCTTGTGGTACTTCACTTATTCCTGGTGGCACTTTACTTATTCCTGGTGGAACTTTACTTATTCCTTGTGGTACTTTACTTATTCCTGGTGGCACTTTACTTATTCCTTGTGGTACTTTACTTATTCCTGGTGGCACTTTACTTATTCCTGGTGGCACTTTACTTATTCCTGGTGGTACTTTACTTATTCCTGGTGGTACTTTACTTATTCCTTGTGGTACTTTACTTATTCCTTGTGGTACTTTACTTATTCCTTGTGGAACTTTACTTATTCCTGATGGAACTTTACTTATTCCTTGTGGAACTTTAATTATTCCTTGTGGTACTTTACTTATTCCTGGTGGCACTTTACTTATTCCTGGTGGCACTTTACTTATTCCTGGTGGTACTTTACTTATTCCTGGTGGTACTTTACTTATTCCTGGTGGTACTTTACTTATTCCAGGTGGCACTTTACTTATTCCTGGTGGAAATTTCTTCCACTTGAAAAACAAAATTCAGATCATTAAAAAGTTGTAAAAAGAAAAAAAAAAAAATTCAACCAATCACATTAAGAGAGTTAGTTGTAAGAGCACTTTATTTGTAAGAGCTTTGGATAAACATAAGCATGAAAATGGGGACATGAATAAAGAGAAATATGTTTAAACCCCTACATCTATTCAAAGGCTTTCATTGTGCCAATGAACTTAATTTACTAACATTGTATCATTAGATAGATTGCATTATGTACTTCTATATTTTGTTTTTTCTAGGCTGGCGATTTAATGTTATCAGTACTTTTTGGAAGAAAAGTTCATCACTACCTTATACAAACCACACAAGATGAGAAGTTTTCTATCGCACATCATGATTTCAACTCAGTCACTGAAATTATTGATTTCTATACAACTCATGTTATTATGTACTCACCGAAGAATGATCCGATATACCTCGGGGAACCATTTATGAAGCACCAATAGAAAGCTCTTGTGGTTTTCAGAGTAATGATGTCAGAGCAATTAGTAGTATGCATTCGCACACATGAGTAATGGAAGAACAACTGTAGCTGTTTCACATAGCCTAGCAAACTCCGGAGTAAAGCTTTGTCTAGGGCTATCAAACTAGTTTGACAATAAAGTACCCAAATATGGTAGTGATATTCCCAGATATGGTAGTGATATGACATCATCATGTCCATATATGGGCACATAACGTTTGATAGTGTAGAGAATGCTTAACACAGACCAGGACGTTAACAATTGCGTTTGGTATGGTACAGTATGTACTTATATTTTGCTAGGTGATAGGAAAGAGGTACTTTTCAAGAGTCTGCTAAACTCATGCTAAATTTGTCTTGTTTTATGTTTGATAAGAAGTAATATAATTGTTGAGCATTTCGTGAATTATGTATATATATATATATATATATTATATGTGCTAGATATGTGTTTATGAATTTACTTAAGTTGAATGATTTGATGCTGGTGTTGATAAATAAACATAATTATATTTTTTTGTAATACAAAACAGTGACTGTTGCCTGGTGCAACTAGAATATAAGCATATATGGCAACATTTTCGAAAAATGGAAAAATTTCGACCCTTTTATTTTTTGACATAACTAGTTACTATGGTTCTATAAGATTATGCAAAAACAATATATGCACATATATGACAATATTATGGCATAATTATTGAATTTAAAAAGTGGATCTTATGGCCATTTTTCGAAAAATTTCCTGTACTATAAGACATGGAAATTTTAGAAAAATTGCCAAATTTTTACCCTTATAATTTATGACAAAATTAGTTACTATGGCTCTATAAGATGATGTAAACACAATATATACGCATATATGGCAATACTATCGTATAATTAGGGATTTTAAAAGGTGGATATTTTGGCAATTTTTCGAAAAAAATCCCTGTACTATAGTATAGGTAAATTTTCGAAAAAATGGCCAAATTTCGACCCTTATATTTTTTGACAAAACTAGTTACTTTTGCTCTATAAGATGATGTAAACACAATATATGCGCTTATATGGCAATACTATCGTATAATTAGGGATTTTAAAAAGTGGATATTTTAGCCAATTTTCGACAAAATCCCTGTACTATAGTACAGGGATTTTTTCCAAAATTGACCAAATTTCGACCTTTTAATTTTTTGATATAACTGGTTATTATAGCATAATTGACATGCGCAGAACCCATTATTCAACTCTGCGCATGTGTATTATGCTATAGTAACCATTTATGTCCAAAAATAATTTTCGACGATTTCATTTTTTGACATAACTGGTTACTTTAGCATAATTGACATGCGCAGAACCCATTATTCGACTCTGCGCATGTTTATTATGCGATAGTAACCATTTATGTCTAAAAATTAAAGGGTCAAAAATTGGCCATTTTTAGAAAATTTCTCTGTACCAGTACAAGGATTTTTTCCAAAAATGGCCAAATATCGACCTTTTTATTTTTCGATATAACTGGTTACTATAGCATAATTGACATGCGCAGAACCCATTATTCGACTCTGCTCATGTTTATTATGCAATAGTAACCATTTGTGTCTAAAACAAAAGAGTCGAAAATTGGCCATTTTTAGAAATTTCGGCCTTTTAATTTTTCGATATAACTGGTTATTATAGCATAATGTACATGCGCAAAACCCATTATTTGACTCTGCGCATGTTTATTATGATATAGTAACTATTTATGTCTAAAAATAATTTTCGACCATTTTATTTCTTGACATAACTGGTTACTATAGCATAACTGACATGCGCAGAAACCATTATACGACTATGCGCATTTTTATTATGCGATAGTAACCATTTATGTCTAAAAATAAAAGGGTCGAAAATTGGCCATTTTTAGAAAATTTCCCTGTACTATATAATACAGGGATTTTTTTCCAAAAATGGCAAAATTTCGACCTTTTTATTTTTCGATATAACTGGTTACTATAGCATAATTGACATGTGCAGAGCCCATTATTCGACTCTGCGCATGTTTATTATGATATAGTAACTATTTATGTCTAAAAATAATTTTCGACCATTTTATTTCTTGACATAACTGGTTACTATAGCATAACTGACATGCGCAGAAACCATTATTCGACTCTGCTCATGTTTATTATGCAATAGTACTTAACCATTTATGTCTAAAAACAAAAGGGTCGAAAATTGGCCATTTTTAGAAAATTTCCCTGTACTATATATAGTACAGAGATTTTTTCCAAAAATGACCAAATTTCGGCCTTTTTATTTTTCGATATAACTGGTTATTATAGCATAATTGACATGCGCAGAACCCATTATACGACTCTGCGCATGTTTATTATGCGATAGTAACCATTTATGTCTAAAAATAAAAGGGTCGAAAATTGGCCATTTTTAGAAAATTTCGCTGTACTATAGTACAGGGATTTTGTCCGAAAATGACCAAATTTCGACCTTTTAATTTTTCGATATAACTGGTTATTATAGCATAATTGACATGCGCAGAACCCATTATTCGACTCTGCTCATGTTTATTATGCAATAGTAACCATTTATGTCTAAAAACAAAAGGGTCGAAAATTGGCCATTTTTAGAAAATTTCCCTGTACTATAGTAGCCTACAGGGATTTTTTCCGAAAATGACCAAATTTCGGCCTTTTAATTTTTCGATATAACTGGTTATTATAGCATAATTTACATGCGCAGAACCCATTATTCGACTCTGCGCATGTTTATTATGATATAGTAACCATTTATGTCTAAAAATAATTTTCGAACATTTTATTTTTTTACATAACTGGTTACTATAGCATAACTGACATGCGCAGAAACCATTATTCGACTCTGCTCATGTTTATTATGCGATAGTAACCATTTATGTCTAAAAATAAAAGGGTCGAAAATTGGCCATTTTTAGAAAATTTCCCTGTACTATAGTACAGGGATTTTTTCCGAAAATGACCAAATTTCCACCTTTTAATTTTTCGATATAACTGGTTATTATAGCATAATTGACATGCGCAGAACCCATTATTCGATTCTGCGCATGTTTATTATGTGATAGTAACCATTTATGTCTAAAAATAATTTTCGATCATTTTATTTGTTGACATAACCATGGATTAAAGAATAGGAGGATATGCATCGACGGTGACATCAAACGATTTTACAACGCGCTTGCCTATACTAAAGCACTGCTGCCAATCAAACAAACACGTTCATTGAACTCCATGTCTCTAACCGCGGCCCTCTGTAAAACGCTGCGAATCAACTGTTACATTTTTTTGAGACCAAAACGTAACCATGTAGAAATCGTATGCGCAGTCTGAATGTTCTATTGACATGTCTGCGTCGATGATTAATTGATAACAAACATATATTGCTGAATAATTCTGTTTTAGTTTCATCACAATCGGACTACGAAAAGTTCACTTTCTTACGACTGGTAATTTTAAGTAGTTGGTAATATTAATAAAATATGCAATTTTTATATTTGAATTATCATTATTTGCCTGCCATCTTCTGTCATTAAAAATTGCGTTAATCTATAGAATATTAAATTTTGCATTTGACCATGTATGTTGTTAGCGTGGCCGGTGTTCAGACATACAACAATCGTGTTTTTTAATATATGGCTAAGCAGTGGTTTCTTCATAAATCTCCTTAATTATCGATGTGATTATATTTAAACTGTAGTGCCTGGTGATTGGCTAGTGGTTATGTCATCCACATCACATCCAATCACCGGGCCTAATTGAATGAAAACAGCGATCCCTGATCCGGGATTGGCTGGCTATGTATAGTTGCGATTCGTTACCTAGCGGTCGTTTTGAAAAGTACACGCAGGGCAAACTTGATCACGAACAAACGAAGTAGGCCTACCTATTATTATTCACACAAGAAGTAAGACAACGGTGAGTATTTAAGATTAGCCTAGGCCTACCTAGGCAGTATCAATGTCGGCAAATCATAGGGTTTACTAGCCCAGTTTAGCCTAGTTAGTACAAGGCCTAGCTAGGCTAGCATTCTTGCTGATTTTGTAATTTTACAACAAATGAGACAACTAATAGTTATTGTCTCAGATGTAGGGCTACTACAGGTCATAAAATGCTACTTTAATCATCATAAAAAAATCATTAGCGTAGATCAATCGCGGCAGAAACCAACATAGTCAATAGTTGACCATAAACATCATGCAACCAAAGAACGCGCGAAAGAAGCGTAGCCAACTAGGTTAAATGTCGTTGCACATGTGCAGTAAACAATATATTAGGCACGCGACCGTTTCGTTGTTACCCTGCGGTTAATTAAACTGTAACATTGTGGGCGGTCCGCAGTCTGTCGGCGAGAGTCAAGGAACCCTTGATCTCACGTCGATGCATATCCTTCTATTCTTTAATCCATGACATAACTGGTTACTATAGCTTAACTGACATGCGCAGAACCCATTATTCGACTCTGTGCACGTTTATTATGCAATAGTAACCATTTATGTCTAAAAACAAAAGGGTCGAAAAATGGCCATTTTTAGAAAATTTCCCTGCATAGGACATATTCGAAAAATGTCGAAATTTTTTGACCCTTTTATTTTTTGACAAACTAGTTAAAATGGCTCATTAAGATGATGCAAACACAATATATGCGCATATATGGCAATATTATCGCATAATTATTGAATTTAAAAAGTGGTTATTTTGGCCATTTTTCGGAAAATCCCTGTACTATATATAGTACAGGGATATTTTCAATAAATGTAGAAATTTCAACCCTTTTATTTTTTGACAAAACTAGTTACAATGTGTCTATCACATGATGCAAACACAGTATATGCTCTTATATGGCAATACCTATCGCACAATTATTGAATTTTAAGAAGTGGATATTTTAGCCATTTTTCGAAAAAAATCCCTGTAGGCCTACAGGAAATTTTTTGAAAAATTGCAAAATTTCGACCCTTTTATTTGTTGACAAAATTAGTTACAATGGCTCTATAAGATGATGTAAACACAATATATGCGCTTATATGGCAATACTATCGCGTATTTATTGAATTTTAAAAAGTGGATATTTTGGTCATTTATCGAAAAAATCCCTGTACGCTACAATAGCATAAAGAATTTTTTATTTTTTTATTTGTTTGACATAACACGTTACTATGGCAACATAACATGACAAAGCCAAATGTTGCCATCCGTATTTAGCAATATTATTATCTCGGTATCTTTATTCAATATATAAGTGCTGAATTGACTTCTTCCTTAATACAAAATATGGAACAATAAAGATCATCCGATTTTCAACAAATTTTATATCAAAGGTAAGGCTGCAATATTTATGATTATGATCCTTGACATACAGTATTCATTGCGTCAAGGCTAATGTAGTTGCCTTATTTAAAAAAATCCTTAATTTTTCGACATATCTCTAAAAACATGCTGCAGTTTTATATTCAATATTATTACTATCCATATATTGATTGCACGTAGGCCTACAGTAGGTGTATGTTACAACTCCAATTTACGAGACCCCTATTAAGGGGACATCCTAAACAGGGAAACGTCTTTCCTGTAAATCAAATCAAAATTGTTCAAACAAAATTATTTTAAATCCGTGTACTAATTTATCTTAAAAACAAATATTAAAAATAATGTAAATTTTTGTATTAAAGTTCAAATTTATTTTCTTTATTCTTAGCTGTGAGAGTCTCCTTTCTATGCAGTACTATTTTTACTGTAATCGCGATTATCAGCTACGTCCGGCTTTCCTAATATGGGCATGATATCAATATACATGCTATTGCTATAAATTAAAGAAGTCGACGACTGATTTGGTTGCAACACGAGTTGCATATTTCCTCTCTCTTTAATTAATTATAGTAATGTAATTTGTCGTATGTAACCAACTGTAAAAAACATTATCTCTGGAGGTGGTGTGCTATAAACTCATTGAGAATGTAGTAACATATGTTTGTTACGAGGAAAATTCCCTGTTTTTACGAGCATGCCTGCAATTACGTCTATGGTTTAGAATAAGAGTTTTGAATAGTAAAAATGATCTTGTTATGTGTTCCGTTTTGTATTGTATTGTTTGTTGTACTATGGAGTTTTTATTCTGAAATAAAGTGATCAATCAATCAATACAGTCGAACAAAAAAATGTCTCCTTAATCGTGTCTCCAGAATCAGGGTTGGCCGTAGTGTTAAAACATGTTTTCTCATTTGTTTCCCTTTCATTGTTTGTCTAAAACTTACCGAGAAAAAAAGTGTAAACTTCGAATAGGGTGCGCAAGCCGTTTCTCCTGAAAAGGAGTTACGATATTTCTCATTCCTGTTCGTTTTACAGGAAAGTGTACCCCTAATATACCCACCTCCACCTCCCCCGTCAACAATCTCCCACCTCCCCCGTCAACAATCTCCCACCTCCCCCGTCAACAATCTCCCACCTCCCCCGTCAACAATCTCCCACCTCCCCGTCAACAATCTCCCACCTTCCCCGTCAACAATCTCCCACCTCCCCCGTCAACAATCTCCCACCTCCCCCGTCAACAATCTCCCACCTCCCCCGTCAACAATCTCCCACCTTCCCCGTCAACAATCTCCCACCTCCCCCGTCAACAATCTCCCACCTCCCCCGTCAACAATCTCCCACCTCTCCCGTCAACAATCTCCCACCTTCCCCGTCAACAATCTCCCACCTCCCCCGTCAACAATCTCCCACCTCCCCCGTCAACAATCTCCCACCTCCCCCGTCAACAATCTCCCACCTCCCCAGTCAACAATCTCCCACCTCCCCCGTCAACAATCTCCCACCTCCCCGTCAACAATCTCCCACTTCCCCGTCAACAATCTCCCACCTCCCCGTCAACAATCTCCCACTTCCCTCGTCAACAATCTCCCACCTCCCCGTCAACAATTTCCCCATCCACACAACCGCACTCAACCTAACCTTCCGTTTATAAAGGTTTAGTGGCTGAGAAAAGCCTTTATCAAATCGAGGGGCCCATCATTGAATTTGAAGCGGAATTAACTAAATCAGTCAACAATTATTAAAGCACAAATAGTAATCATAATCTTATATCTCACTAAATTATAAATTGATTTCTTTATTCTGTCAACAAGCACTCTTTACTAAATTCATTGTTTCAGTTTTATAGAATCTATCTTACAAGATTACTGTACAGAGTAGGACTACACGAATTTGTACAAAACTACATAAATTAAGAATTTGCATACAAACATTTGTCCGACTAAGTATTTGGCTAATTATAGTTTTTACAATAAACTGCAATACTATACAGTATTATCATTAATGTATATTCTTTGTTCAGTTTGATAAATAATTAAATAAATAAGTATATTTCATCAGATACACACACACTTTTAGATAGTCATTTTTTATTTACATTAAGAAAAGGCTGAAAATTAATGTTTAATGTGAACTTTAATTGATATTGAAATGTTACGCTTTGTCTACACTATCAAACTAGTTTGAAAAAAAAAAAGAGTGTGATGTGCCCACAAATGGTAGTGGTATGCCCTAATATGGTATGGTTTTGGTCACATGAAGTTTGATAGTGTAAACAGAGCTCTTAAAAATATATTATAGTTTTGGAATGTTTAAGATATGATAAAGTGATAATATATGTATAATAAAGAGGAATAATACTAGAAAATATGCAGATGCAACAATTTATGAAAGCATGTTAATATAAAATTAATGTATGGTTTATTAAAATGAAAACTTTTTTAGAGAAAATATATAATTATGCAAAAAGAGACAAGATGAAAGAGTGGGATAATTATATTTGATTGCTTTCAAGGATAAATTCTTGCAGTAATACCAAGATGAGATTATAGGCTCATGTCAAATGTGGTGTATATTAAACTACAGTGAGTACTATTAAGGTCCTGTTTCCACTGCAAAAACATTATCGGTCTATAACCATGTGAATAAATTAACCCCAATTTCTTGGGGTTTATTCAGCACTGTGCAGCAGAAACAGACGGTATATTACCAACTACATATTAACATTGAATAAATCTACTGTAGATATACATATTACAGTACTGTATTTGTGGTATTTAGAAAGTGTTACATCTGTTGAAATGATGACTAACACATATCCTGCACATAATGACAACGTATCCTGGAATCTGTTTGTTTTTATATGCAACATACTATTGCAACTTCACCTGTTCTATAAAAGAGTTTAATATCGTAAACCATATTGGCAACACTTTGCTGCCTCCTTTTAAAGTAGTGGAGTTGTAATGCACTTGCCTTCCAATTCAAAGGTACAGGGTTCATTTCTGATCTAGACAGGGTTGTATATTGCTACTCTAGACAGGATTGCTACTCTAGACAGGGTTGCAACTCGCAACTCTAGACAGGCTTGCAACTTGCAACTCTTTCATCTCCACTCCCTAAGCCTCAAATAAGACTTACTTTATAAGCATGATAAACTATAAATAGTCCCTGGAGCTGTAATCCTGAAATTCGCGAGTTGCTCACTGTTGGATGGGAACTGCAGCATAGAAACCATAGGAACTGCTTGTTTTTAAAAAGCGGCCATGCTTCTGCTCCATCACCGAGTCCAACAGTTATTCTGAGCATGAATACAGAATGACTTTTCAACTCAAAACAAGTTCACTATTGGAACTACTGATACCATAGTTATACTTTTGCACCAATGTCAGGGGTTCAAATCATAGCAGTGTAACTTAGAAATCAGCTATGTATGAAACAAATTGGTGACCTTGTAAAAATCTAAAAAAGTTATGACCAAGAAGTTGCTAGGCAAGGCAGCTTTCCCATCAATCATATTGATTGGATATTTTTTAAGCAGAAAGTACTGTTAGAGAATGGTCCAGCCCAAATGTTCTATTATTACACAAGAAACAATATGTCTCTTTTACCCAGGTATGAAATACTGTACTCCTCTTAGTATCCTGAATATGTCTATATATCATGTCTTCAATATGTTGTACTTCCGAAGCAGCATACGTATGGAACCGAGTTCTTTAACAACTTCATCATAGCGTAGCTCCAGCTGTTCCTACAGGATAGGGACATAGGAAGCTTGTGTCAATTGTATATAATTATTAACAAGCAGGGGGATGGTACACTGAATCTGACATGCTTTGCAAGAACATCTTCAGTGACTCATAGCAAGTTTATGCAATCATATGCTTCTTATTTCATGCCATTGTGCTAAGGGCAGGTGGGTGAAGTTACCCATACTAAGGGTTTATTTATATGACTTCCACTCAAAATTCACCCTAAAGCCATATGAATGGTTGTCGCACAACCCTGTGTCACCCACCATTAGATTATTGTGAACCACCACTATGGTGTCACTACTCTCTCCAGAGTTTGTTGTTATTATTGTGACTTTCTTAAACCTTTGTATCGATCCTTAAAAGCATTGCACATTGTATTGTGCTGTTGGTATTAAGACAAAAATTATAATTAAATAAAACGAATGAATGAATGAAGCTATAATAGGTTCATAATTTTGATCAGAGATGAGCTAAACTCTTTTCTTGATCTATTTTAGTATTATTAGATGATAAATTCTGAATCATGATAATATATTCTCCTAGCTCTACTTCTTTAAATCATATTATTTCAATACTATAATATTCATTATGCACTTACTATATTATATTATTCTACAATGACCTTATACAAAGCTAAACTTTGAAATATATTAGATTTAGTTATTTCCTGCATTAATTTACTGTTGATATGTGAATCAGAATACCAAAAGAAAAAACTTCTCTGTGGCAAATCAAATTACCCATTCACTAAAGCTGAAACAGATTGTTATTAAACAGGATGCTGTGGTAATACACCATGTTAAACATCCCCATGAATTTTGGAAGAAGGGTTGAAATTGCTTTTGACAGATTGCTATCTTAAAGAAAGATTCAGACAAAATCTTAATTCATTTATTCTAATCAAAATCCAATAAAAAACGCATTTTGTTATGCATTTCTAGAGGCATCAATTCATTGCATTGCTGGCTTTTTTACATGGGCAAAATTACAGTAAAAACACTATTTAAAAAAAATCCACTTTCCTGTCAAACAGACGGGATAATAATTGTAAAATTAAAGCAAAGCCCTGAGGTGAAAATCCTATTAAGGGGACACTTGAGTCTGGGAGGTACAGTATCTCCTTAATTGTGTACGTATACATGTGATTGCCCTAATAACTAACCCTTTCTCTTTAGAGCCCCTCATATCGGAAGCGGTCAAATAAAGTTTATATTGTATCTGATCAAACAAGCATAGTACTAAAAGGACTGAGTGCCAAAAATGTTGTGGGGCAAGTAAACAGTGAACAGTGAATACAAAATACAATAAAAAAAAATAAATCAATTAAATTTGTCCAATATGCCTGCAGTTAAACTGGCCAGACAATAATTGGAGCAATTGGCCAATTATGTTTAAATTAGGATTAATTTGATGATTCTCAAATTAATTAAGTAATTTTGGGTATTTATGCGACAGCAAGCGTATTATTTGATTATTTTCGGTCTATGAGAGCTATGATAGATTACTAACCTCAGTTTCCCGTGATTGTCTTGACATACGAGTTGAAGGTGGTAACCGACTTAATGCCGATTCGATCTGTATGACATAAATAATATATTTAACCTTTTGTTGCAAAACCAAGAAATCATGTGATAAAACAATCAAACCATTATTAACTTTATATTTCATTAATTATTTAACTAGCTTTAAAGTGATCGATATGGCGTAATGGTAAAGGACATCAGATTAGCATGTGAGAGGCATGGGTCCGAAATTGTCGGTGCAAAATCATTACCTCGTCCTTCAGATTGGATGTAAAGTCATTTGGTCCTGTGTATATACATTCCACATGTGCCAATATGGAACTTAGGTACATCATTCATATTTAACTAGCTTTTAACAAATGCAATATGCTGTAATGGTAAGGAACATCAGACTAGTCGATTGCTTAATGGTTCCATACTGGGAGTGCAGTTTTGCACTGAAGAGGTAACCCAGTATAAGGAATAAATCTATTTAATTGTCCTCACTTTAATTTTTTCCTTGTTCAAATAATCATAGTTCTTCTCCACTGCTGACAGACTATTAATTGTGTCATCTATAGATGATTTAGTTTTTTTCTGATTAAAAATAAAATTCATAATTATTAGTTTAAATTTAAATTTTCTTTATGCCAATTTAACGTAATAATGAATAGTACATGTAACCATTTTTTTTCTCCCGTAACTTTCTGGTCTTTCACAAGGTGACCATGTCTTTTTTCTTGCTTTGGTCACCTTCCACACTCATTCCAAGGTGACCATAAGGTGACCATGTCTTTTTTCTTGCTTTGGTCACCTTCCACACTAATTCCGTTTTTAATTTAATTATGTATGTTGATCTTGAATGTTGATGTTTGTGGAAAATTACTTGGCAAAATATTGCCACAAAGGGCCAATAGGCATGTTCTGTAAGTATATGCCTCTTTACACCGAAATGAATGATAACTTTAAAATTGTAGGCGCTATCGTGCAAAACAAAGCAAGTACTACCAACCAACAATGTTTAGAGGAAGTATTAAAATCAGATATATTATATTACTTACTGAAATACTTGTAGAATGGTCACTTTTTCTACTTGGTGAATATAATTTAGGCTCGTCACGCCCTGTGTTGGTCACATTGTCAGATTTTAACTGCCCAAGTGTTTTCAAAATAGCTGATTGATAAAAGATACAAACAAAATATAATCAGTCATAAAATACCGAAATGTAAATCAATTAAAGATATATTTACTAAAATTTCAACAACAGTTTCAACAATATTTATGCAAGATAAAACTAAATAGTAAACAAATAATAAATGTACTGTATAAGTGCAAGCAACTAGGGTACAAATATTTTCATTTAAGGAAAAATGAAATATTCTACTTTTGAATATCATGTGACCCTCAATCCACCAATCAAATGACAAGGATCTACTTTGGTGTTATATAAAATCAACTATGCCATTATACAGCATGATATTGCACTTACTATTAGGATCTGTGCTCCATTTTTTTCTTGGCACAATTCCATAATCTTTGGTCGGAGTCTCATCCAAAGAAACGCTAAACCTTGCAGCAGTTTGTCGATGTTTATCAGTAAATCCCATATACTTTGGTGACACATCAACCTTGGGGTTAAAAGTATGCATTTTTGAGCTAATTTTAGTTGATGTGCCCCTAGTTGGTGTACTCCCCCTAGGTGAGTTAGATGCTGACTGAGTCTTTCTTGCGGATCCTCGATTTGCCTTCGGAGAAGAGGAATTTGGTCGACTTGGGGAGCTTTTATGATAACTGGATCTTCTTGGTGGAGAATATGGTGATGTCAGATTATTAGAAAGTGAGCTTCTTGGAGATTTTTTCTTCACTTTAAAGTTGCTACTTTGTGGGGAGAATTGATTTAGTGGATCGTGATCAAATAACCGTCTGGATGTTTTTGAAGTCTCGGATGTTCGTGGACTTCTCTTATTACCACTGGACGTTAAGCTACTTGATAAACGAGGTGGAGAGTTTTCGGACAACTTTGGTTTCCTCTGAGAGTGTGATTCATGTGACAAGACACCTTCACGTATTGGTGGTGACTGTTTGGAGTTGTAACGATACTTGTTTTGTCCGGTTTCAACATTCAAATCAAGTTTTTCTTCTGGTAAACTAAAGACAGGCGAAGTACTAACAGACACATTTTCTTTAACTTCGTTGCTTTGTACAAATGATGAAGTCGATAAATCTTGATGTGAAGACCTTTGAACTTCAGGAAGATTTTCAATATTTTTGCTTAGATCAGACAACATTGATTGTGATTTTTCTAATTCTTCGTGGTGTTTCCATCGATTGAACTGTGCAGCTGCTTTCATCATTGGTGAAATAGGTCTTTCGTCAAGATCAGAATCAAAGGGGGGTGGGTGTAGAGTGCTCCGCATTGATGCAAAGAGTCCACTGCGGTTTAAGGATACATCCAAGTCTGAATCAGCTAGTTGATAAACACCACTAAAAATCAAACCAAATTTTTAAAAAGAAATGCCTAAATTATAAGATAATTTAAATGATTAAAAATATATAATATGTATATAAAACGTTTTTTCATATCTTGTATAACAATTAATTATATCTAGTCTATTTAAAAAGGGTAAATATTGTACTGTAAAATATCTATCTATGACAGGTAGACAAACTATGGAAGGCAAAATCTGCCAAATATATAAAAGATAAACTATAGAAAGGAACCTATGGCAAAATAAAATGCTTGGTCATTAGATTTTGAATTACTTTTATTTCACTATGTTCAACTATGGCTTCAGATATCGACAATAAATACCTTTCACTTTCGGACTCCATCTTATCTGATTCTTTTTCTGTATCTGATGATTGTTTGATTTCTCCATTGAAGAGGTTAAAGTCTGCACCAGATGTCAAAAACTTTCGCTGTTCCATAGACGGTACAAAGACCTTTGCTTGAGGTTGCTGTACACTTGGGTGTGGGTATGATGAAGGCACTGGCCGGTCAAGTTGCATCCTGTCAAAGATACTATGAAGATTAAACTTTCAATTGGTTTGATTTATTTCTTTATAATCTCATATAATATATAATATAATTTAATATCTAATCCCCTACACTTTCTTAATAGTGTACCAGGTTTTTTATCATGCACACATATGTTCACATGACCAACAGCTTTAGATCCTATCCAAAGTACAAGACAATAACAGTATTAAAGTATCTTGCCTATAGATACAAGCAATATGGCAGAGACAGGTCTTGAAGCAATGCCTCTCACACCATTAACTATACAAACCACTAACTGCTCTGCTTTATTCAAAGAGTGCGCTCAATCCACTAGAAGATCAGAATTATGCTCAGTTCTGAGTTTAATATCTTAGTGATGGCAGATGGCAGATCCAGTGTATTGCAAAAGTTGTACTTTAACCCCCACAAGCCTCCCGAAATAAAGATATATACAGTAGTCTAAAGCTGTCTACACTAACTTTATGTGACAAAAAAATATGATGTGCCTGTCACACCAAAATCAGTCCGGGCCAAAATCGGTCTGGCGGACCAGTTTTGGCTGCCAAAATTAGTCCGGGGGACGATTTATGGCTGCCAAAACCTGTCCGACCGGACCAATTTTGGCCGGCAAAACTCTGTCCGGCCTGGATAAAATCGGTCCGGGCAGTAGGACTATTTTTGGTCGCCAAATATGGTCCGGTCTTACAAATATATGGTGCGCAAAATGAGTCATAATGTATATATCATTAAAAAAAAAGGCCATGATTAGTCATTATATTGAAAACTACAGGGTTTTATTTGTTATTTTAATATTATAAATTAAGTCTGGTTTTTTTTATTGTCATTACTAATAGTAACTAAAAAATAATTATTACTAATTGTTTGCTTTTTGTATACAATATGTATCTCTGCCGGTTTTTAATCCATTATTGTTCTTTTTTAACATCTTCGTTTCCCCATGATGTTAAAAACAATTTAATTTATTACCGTAATTATTTATGGTTAATCAATCAATATATCAATTCAATACAATTATTATAAAACAATTATCCAATATTTATTAGGCTGAGGAAGGAAAAAGGGCTCAATCATAAATAAAATCTAGCTGGCAATATCAGCGTCTCATACCCGTTCATGTGAGTGTATGGCAGGTGGAAATATGAGTGAACACCTAAGTCATGTTTTTAGATAAAATACATTTATTTATAGTATTTATCCGACAAGATAAACTTACTAATATATATCATGGGATACTTATCTAGCCATAAACAATTTAAAACAGCATCATATGCCTAGTAATTCAATTAAAATCGACAGAAGAAAAGCCCGGACCGCTTTTGGCCACAACTTTAGAGCCAAAACTGGTCCGGCCGGATTGATTTTGGCCCCGGACCATATTTATCGTGACATGCCAATATATGGACCTGCGATGACATCATACACTACTATTTGGGCACATCAAACTCTTTTATCAATTTAGTTTGATTTATACTATCAGTGTAGACAGAGCTTTATAGCCTCATCCGCAAACCCACCATTCCTGTCATTATATACTCTACACAATCAAATTCAATATAAAGTTATCTTACGGTTTAATATCGTATTCAGCAAGAACACTTGAATGATTACTTTCAATACTGCCCTCAACTGTCTTTTGTTTCCGCTTGTCAACATCGTTTAGGGAGCTAAAACAGCAAAATATAACAACAATATAAAAAATGTAATAACAAACCTTGGTTTTAATGGAATGCAATTATTTCAGTATTTAATATCATGATCATGAAAAACCTGTCAATTAAAATAGATGAAATAAAATGAAACATACCTTTTTGGAGCAATGACTTCAGGTAATTCATCCTCTGATTTGTTTAATGAATCCTATAAGAAAAGTGTAGCAAAACTATTACAGAAAATTGAGAGGTATATAGTGTTTCTTTAAGAATGACATGAGTAGACTAATTAAATAATAAATATCCTATCAAATACTCTTCATAATTAGTACTAATAATAATAATATATATATAATAATCATAATAACTACTACTACTACTACGTGTACTTACTTCAGAAACAATACTTACCACAGGCCTTTGGCTCTCGTCAGCAATCATAGATTTAATTCCCTGTAACTGAATAAAACAAAAAAAATATTAATTTACTAAAGCCGACTAAAGTGAAAATGTGTGGATTCACGTCATCCATAATTTCACTGTAATTTTTTAAACATACACCTTGAATAAAATGGACTGATCTGATAGTAAGATGTCTGTCGGTGCGTATAAAAATGTATTTTTGTTTTCTTAAATTGGCTATTTTCAAAATAGCTTAAGTACATCCTATAGGATATATTATATTCATTGTTAAAGAGGGAGGTAGATCAAGAGTCGCATACGAGTCACTGTTCACATGGTGGCTCATGAACAGATCATCATAATCGAGTCAATGTTCACATGGCTGGCTCATGAGCAGATCATCATAATCGAGTCAATGTTCACATGGCTGGCTCATGAGCAGATCATCATAATCGAGTCAATGTTCACATGGCTGGCTCATGAGCAGATCATCATAATCGAGTCAATGTTCACATGGCTGGCTCATGAGCAGAACATCATGATCAACCTCAAGAACCTACTATGATACTTACCTCATAAGCTTCATGTAAGTAGTGTTTAAGCTCATCTATTGTCTGTTTACAATCTCTCAGTTCAGAATCCTTGTCAGCACACAATACATTCAAACTCTCTGCTTGTTTCTCCAAGATGGTAATGGTACTCATGGCAACACCATACTTTTTTGGCCAGTCCATCTTTATTAAAATATTTGAAAATATGAACATAAAAATAATATGGCATACCTTTTATACTCAATGGTATTGTTTAATAATGATGACCTATACAGAACATTAATGGTATCAACATTTAAATTTGGGTCACCTCTAATCAAGGGACACCTTAAGGTGACACTTCCTTGTGAAACAAGGGGCTTAAAGGTTACACGACATTAGGCGTTTTATAAATAACACTATGGGTAAACCATATATTCAGTGGACATCATTATTCAGGATACCATTATTAATGGGATACTTTGTTGGCTCCTGGAGGTGTACCTCTAATGTTATGAAATACTTACTAATCGTGTATCAAGCTGTTTCACAGTAGCCTCCAAGTCTTCAATGCGACTGAAATATAAAATATGGTGAAATACATAAAATTTGAATTATTTGTTATTGTATTTGTTATTATATGAATGAAGTTTGTTTTACGGTCTTTAACACATCTTGTGATTGGTTGTTTGTCTGTAAACTATTGTATTGTCTTGATGCAGATAGCACAGAAAGTGATAGTCCTTGATTACCAAGTCATCTAAACATTCCCTTAATACTAATAACATTTGGCACAACTATTAAACATTCATAAAGTATTTATTTTAAAGGATTTTCTTTAGATATAAGCAGGGAGTTGTAATAACAACTCCCTGATATAAGAATGTGTCTTACTTGCTAGATAGCTTCAATGCTGCCTCCAATTGGTAACATTTTTGCTGATATCTTTCGTTAGACTCCTGCATGGCACTCAGTGGTGGTTGACCACCATTTTGGGATAAACTGTTGTGAAGCTGTTGTTTTAATTCAAAAATTTCATTTTCATAGAAATATTTCAGATCAGCAATGTGTCTAGAGTGTTTCTCCTTCAAATCCAGTCTGTAAAATTAGAATTTTTACATCTTAATATTCGTCATGAAAGGTTTTTAAAACTTTAAAAATGAAATACTCCTTTAGGACACTCTTATTAAGAAGAGGCAGTATGTTTCAACATTACATCCAACCACTATTTAGAAAGCACCACTATTCAGGGGACATTTTGTTGCATCTCAAGGTATCTCCTTAATAGGATTTGACTGTATTTCAAAAGGTAATAATAAAATGAAGTTAGGTAAGGTAGTGGATGTTTTGCTAAATATACAAAAGGCAAACCTAGTCAGTACATTGCTGCATTTATATTCTGACTAACCTTTCAGAAACTTGGCTATCTGGAGAAAACATCGATGGCATTGATTGGTCTCTGGCAGTGTCGTCCAGAAAAGCTGTGTAATCCTGAAGAAAAATTATTATCAGAGAGGTTCTTTTGCAAAGGAAAATATGTTATAAACAAAAAAGTCTGTCCTTGAACTAAGAACTCTATGATGTTAATAAACATATTTATCCCAGAGTTCTGCTTTACTTACAGTACAGTTGGTTTGATAATTACTGTACCAAAAGGAAATTTGCTGTCTGCTACAGGGTTATAGTCTCAACACCAAACTTAAATATCACAACTGCTGTTATGTAGACTAACCTGTCTTGTGTGAGTTTTAGGTAGAGGGCGGTATGTATCATCGTATCTCCAGTAAGAAAAATTGGAGTATACCGTGCTGTTGTCATCATCTTCTTTAACTGAAAGAAAAAGAAAATGTGTTGTTTTGAGTAATAACTGAAAGTTATTGATGTGCATTTGAGGATGAAGAAAAAAAAACATTACAATTCATACCTGAAGATTGTTGCCTTTTCATCAACTGCTCATTCCCCTCTGTTGGACTTGTTTTAGTTATTCTTTGCATTTGGTCCGATATAGCATTATTTAATAATTTCTGCTGATGAGTCTGTTGCTCATGTAGAGATATCCACTGCTTCTGAAGATCTTCTAAGTACTGATCATACTCCCTCTGAAGCTTTTGTTGCTGTTCTAAGAAGTTCTGCTGGACAGCAGCCAATGATTCTGTAGTTTCAGACATTTGATCAGATACTTTTGAAGATTCAGGTTTTGCTCTTTCGGATGAAGGCTCCAACTCTTCTTGAGGTTGCCTATCAGATCTTTCCTGTTTGTCATGAGATCTCGCAGGTTTGTCTGATGGTAGGATTAACTTGTTTATTTGCATAGAAAGAAATTGAAGTTGATTTTCTTGTTGCTTTTTCTGTAAATCGATTTGCTGTTGGTGCTGGTCTTGTAGTACATGGACAAGAAATTCAAATTGTTCATTATCTAGAGACCCATCAACATTCATATCATTGTCAAATTGTCTGGTTTCTGGTGAAGTAAATGGAGAGACAGAATCAAACTCTGATTTATCTTTATATTTGTCATCACCCTGATCTTTGTCACTTTCACTAGCAGCTTTGAAAAATGTTTCAGATTTTTTCAGAGAGGAATGCTCATGTTCATCGAATGACTTTGAGGACTCCATGGCGTCGTCATCAGGTTTGTCAAATGACTTTTCAGACTCTTCGGCATCAATTGTCTCATCCGAAGACTCGCAAGCTTCATAATCAGAATCAGCGACTTGTCTGACAATGCCATCTTCCAAATCAGTTGATTCATTGAAAGATTGCTGATCTCGTAAACTTCTAATACCAGCCGGCATCACGTTGGAAGTTCCAGAGGGAGGAGTATACTGTAAGTCAGATTTTCTTTCATGTGGGAGAGGATGGTACCGTTTGAGAGATGATGATAGAGGTCCACTGTCCCAGGAACTTGTGTCACTACTGCCATCGGTTTGTTCGGCTATATCATCTTCTTTTACATCCTCTTTGACGGCAGAATAATTTGGGGCAATTTCAACTGGTTCCGTCTCCCTCTTCCCAACCACATTTTCTGTATCATCTGGATTTCTTGTAGCCATTCCAATACAATATATTAACTGTTATTCTTAACAATGTACACAGGGAATGATATACAGCTGAAAAAGAAATTAAATAAAGTTATTGAAAGAATTTTTATTTTCTTTCACAAGATAAAAGACCTTATAAAAAGATCTAAAACTTTAAAAACTAAAGGGAAGGGTATATGGTATTTACAGAATCGTATAGGCCCTAACTAATAGTATACTAGGCCTAGCCTACAACTTATTTTTTTGTAAATTTAAAAAAAAAACAATCAATAAATAATCTACACTACTTAGAATAGTAATATTATTAAAATATTAACTAGGGCCTAGGCTAGGCCTATGCCTTTATAATAATATTATAAATATAAGCTCATCTAGGCCTATATAGGCCTACACAGACTCTAAATTAATAAATTAAATACATTTAAAACGCCTAGGCCTATGCTATATATTCCGTCCTTACCTAGCGCATAGAATACCCTTTCAAGTTCCTAACTGTACCGGATTATTACTAGCCTAGGCCTATGAAGACGCAATATACTGCACAACCCCTGCTCTACAGCACCAGTCCAGTGTCAGTGAGCAGTCCAGTTTGACACGCTCCGCTGACAAACTCAACGAACTAGCTAGGCTAGCCTAGGCCTAGCAGCAATCATCATTCGACTGTTGCCTACCTTGATTGATTGTTTGGACAATAGGATGAGATCGATAATATCATTGTGGTTTCTTTTTAAAATAAATTGATCATTGTTATTTCGTTTCTTTACGATCTTAATTTATTGACTTTTTTGAACACCGCCGCTTCTCTCAGCTCTCTATACTATTTTACAAGTATGCATGAGTAATTTTCGGACTACCAAAAGTGGATATCAGAGATGTTCGATTTTTCCGAAACATTTTTTTCAAGAACCTAAGGGGTAAACATTTTTTCCAGTTTTTAAAGATGTATTTAAGTTTTTTTTTCGATCCATTTTGTACTATGTGACATTAAAATGACCTTGAGATAAATCTCTATGAAAAGACATATTATTCTTTAAAAAATGAATAAAAATCAAGAAGTGTGATAAAAGTTCAAAATGAGTATTAGGCCTACGAACGAGGGATCACCGCATGATGGATGATGCATGTCGTAAACGATGTGTAAACAATCTTAAAAGCTGACCTTTTACAAATCGAATGTGTTTATTGCTGTCAGTACTAGGCTTACGTAACGTAGAGTGTAATGGTAAGGAATGAATGTTTATTGCGCGAGGCCACGTCGCAAAAACGTGTCACTTTTATTTGTTGAAAATCGCGCCAATAATGTTAGATGGAAGAACATTTTCTACAATAATAAAATGAAGAAAAACTTTGAAAAACTGTGAATGTTTAAACCTTGTTTTTACGCCCAGCGAGGACATAAATAGTCTCCACCGACATGTTGCAAATTCTATAGGGTGAACCGACTATTATTAGGCCTAATGTTGTTATGTCCTACTATTTTTAAACGTACACTTATACCACCAATACTGTTAAATATAAAAAAATAGTTAGGTAAGAGTAACTTCTCAGAATAGATCAGAATAACTTTCTTAATAGGTCAGTGTAAAATGCAATTTTCGAAATATTGTCTGATGAAGAACTTCGTATTTATTTAGGGATATAATAATATCTCTAGAAACCAGGATGATGTTTATTGAACAACGTCCCTTCTTAATGAGTATATTATGCGACAATCTATTTATAATTTTATGCAACTTATGTTGAATAGCTGTAATATTCTTGTTGCATCTGTTTGCAAATAATTACGCTCCATTAGTACTCCATGCCATAACTAAAAACATGTATTGTAGATGGAGAAGTCATTCTATATATTTATTCTAAATGATGCGATGATATGGATGAAATATTTCCGAAATAAAAGAAATTGAAATTGAGTAGTATTAGTTTGTAATTTGCCAATACAATAAGCATGCTTATAGTCCCCTAAGTTGTTTGAATAAAAGAAGTCTAAAAAAACAGCTGCGGCGACAATCCGAACATTTCCGAGGTCCAATTTGGTATGCTGTACAATACATACTCACACGCACAGTGACGACGACGACACAGTGCACACTCTGTGTGTGCCGTGGCCCGTCGTGTGACGTGTTTGTGTGGTGGATGCAGTAGGCCAAGGCCTAGCCTATACATTAGCATTTATAGTTATATTATTGAACGCCGACTGTGTAGACAGTATGGCTCTTGTGGCTAATTATGGTACAGATTCTGAATCGGACGATGATGTAAACGAGCCATTTGAAAACAAAGGGTAGGCCCTATATGACCTAATTTAGTTACCGTTCTAGGCCTAGCCTAGAGCCTACCTAGAATAGAGGCCTAGCCTAGGCCTAGCTCTCCAGGCGCCGTAATAAAAGAGTAGACTAGTAGTTAGCAGTAAGTAGGCCTACTACCTAGGCCCTAACTTGCTAGGCTTACTTTACTTATATAGCCAACTCTATATGACAGGCCTACTGTATTCTGAGGCACCTAAGACGTATTAAATTTATTATTTTTTATTCTTTGCAGATTAAATAACAAGAATCTATTAACAGCGGGTGATGAATCTGATGATTCGGAACCAGAAATCACTCAAAATAAAATCGAAACTGAAAATAACCATCATTCAGAAAGACTTCCATTGCCAACTTTCATGAATGAAAATGAAACGCGCATTCTAAACTCTTCAGTTTTCAGTAATCCTTTTAAGGACGCAGAACACGAGAAATTTTCAATCTTGGAAAAACACGTCAAAATGACCCACACCAACGTTGAAGATTTAAACAAAAAGAAAATATGTCACAGTTTTCGAAAAGGACGATGCAGATTTGGAAACAAATGCAAGTTTGAGCATGCAAGTAAGAGTGTACAGCCAATACCAGAGAATCAAAATACTGCTGTATTAAACAGTGAAATAAACTATGAATACGATTACCAAGATGATGAAGAAAGTGAGAGTGTAGAGAAGCGAAAAAGAAAAGCTGGACTAAGTAGAACATTGATACCTTCAAAAAAAGCTATGAAAGATTACAAGAAAACACAAGTGGAAGAACGCCCATGGACAATGAGTAGTTGAATAACTTGAATATTAAATTGTCGTGATGCATACTGGGAAGGAATTGGGAGAAAACTGAACCATGTGTATCATGCACTCGTCAATTGTATCACCCACTATACGACCTTCGGGAGAGGTGGGTCATTTGTGCGTCATACCTTATGAATACCTGCATCAAAAAAGTGACTTCTTTTAAGAACAATTATTGTACACTACATGTTTCAATTGACACACCATTGTTTATTGACCATTTGTTTTTTTTGATGCAGGGGTAGCGCTGTTGCTCCCAATTAATTCCCATCATGCACTGCAAATACTATTGGGATAAACCTTATTGTACTGTGATAAAAATGACATGATTTGGAAAATATTGCAAAATTATATAATATTACAGTATTAACTAATGTAATAATAATACAATAAACAGCTTTGTCTACTTTTTGAATTTTACTTTGTGTATTGATCTTTTTATCTATAAACAAAATGCTGATTTCAAACAAATATGTTTCATACTAAATATATAAGACTTGAAAAATTTATTCAAACAATTGTTTTCATTCATATAATTTTGAAAATTACAAAAACTAACATTTTCCAAATTAACGATTACTTTACGTTGTATCAAACCTAGGCACATACTCTTTTACGGGTCTTTCACATCTGGCTCGGCATGGTTGCAGTCTGACATTGGAAAATCAAATCACACGACCGCAAACATATCAATTGTCGCATAGCCGTGTGTAGCATTGTGAAAATGAAACATTGCCAATCGATATGCCGCTGCTGGACGGGAACCGGGCCGGAACAGGTGTGAAATACCCTTTACTCAGTAGTTTTCTAATAGGATTATTATACCGTAGTAGGGTATAACTACTAACAAAGAATTTAATGATTACACTGTTTTTTAGTGGTTGGTAAATATACACTGTCAAAGTACTGTACTTTTGCTGTTATCAGTGAACACAATCATATGCCATCATAGCATAATCTATCCTCCGACCATGCCATTACAGGACTCGCATGAGGGATTTACACATCTAAGGGTTTTAAAACCCATAAAGGACCGGTAATATATCAATATTTTCATAACGTATATCATGAAATAATAAAAGCAGGTACATTTAAATAAACAATACTATATTCTGTATTCTCAAAGTTGAGAGGTTATTACATCAAGATCCAAATACATAACATGCCGAATTTATTTAAATGGTAGTGAAAAAATACGCAACAAACAACATTCATATGCAACAATATTAACTAGGCTAAAACATAAATAATTTTGATTATAACAGAAATAAACTGACAAAGGTTTTTGATATTTTCAGAAAAATAAATATGTAAAATCCTATACGGTAAATAATCAAATATGCGCTATTATATAACACCTATATAAATTCCTGTCATTTGATTGGACGAATGTGGGTCACATGGCGTGCAATAGTACGCACTATTCAACGATCGTTAAATAGTACTTTTTGAAACATTTTTGTGTACGAAAAAAAAACGTCTAGATGTTATATAAAACAAATAATGAATGTTTTGTATTCGTGTAATGGTACAAATAATGGCACTTGGTGAATGATGAAAGGTTATATCAACTCGGCTTTGCCTCGTTGATATAACCTTTCATCATTCACCTTGTGCCATTATTTGTACCATTGCACTCATAAACATTCATTATTTGTATACTATACTCAACAGTTGACTTACGTGGCAAGTTGTAGTCCACAAAAACTGATTTCAACTTTTCTGTGACGACTGGGCACCGAAACAAGTTTGAAAGGTTGACCGAGAATTGACGAAATTACAAAACACGGGTTGTCACAAAACACATGAGCAGCATTGATTAATTATTAAGCAAAATCTTAACAATATCAAATACTATCCGCGCCAAAGGTTTTATATGCCGTACTGAATTCTCGCAGAGCATCATATCGCATATTTGACCATTTACGGTAAATAATTAATAAGTGTTGACCAAAAAAAGAAAAAAAAAACTAGTGTGCTAAAAGTTTTTAAAAATAAAAGTAGAATATCTAATGGTCCAGTGTTTAGAAATGTGCAAAAAAAAAATGTGACAAGGACGAGAGGAATCCGGAAACAGAAGAAGTCAATATTGGTAACAGTTTTGAGATATAGTCAACCATGCATGTAATTTAAAGTTATCTATCATTTAGTTCTCTCTGCCGACAAACAATAGAATAAAAGTGCACAACTTTGACAAAAGAAAATAAGCCAATTGGATTCACGGCTTATCATGCTGGAAAAAAAAATGAATTTGACGCATAGTTGACCGTACCGATAGTAATAATAGTAATACACAATATTGTGACTGTAAGTAAATCTTAATTTACATGCACAGTCAACTTAAAATTATGTATGATAGCCTCTTCTATTTTTTATGCATGACCGATTCCTCCTGTCTTTACCACCAATACAAATGGTTTCCAAGTATTTAATTATTAACATTACACAACCCTCCTGACTTCAAAGAAACGCTTAAGATAATACACTTGTCCCAATGTCATCGCTACAAGAACCAGACTTTCAAAAAATGACCATAAAACTACTCTGGAATTGGTGTTATCATTGACTGAAAGACAAAAACAAAACATATTTTATGTACTATTTTGTCCTAATAAGATTGCTTTAAGAAAGAAGAAGAAATGAATCATATTAACCAAGGCAATCTAACAACAGGACACTGAGCTCGCCTTGCCAAGATAGAAACTTGTAACAGTCCTTTGATCTTATGTCTGGCTGCAACAAATACCAACAGTACTATACTATGTACATATTCTCCACGGTGTGCAGTGTTCGTTAAGGAGCGTGGAATGGATTGTGGTGCAGCCACAGGTAAACTCATTGATCTTCAGAGCTCAGCATCATGGTTAAATTGCCTTGGTTAACTATACCACATACAGTACCACTAAAATATATAATCTATATTGACTGATAATAACTTACTGGATCTGTGAACCCGTTCTCTAACTTGCATGTATTGCAATTCATGTAAAATCCCTGTAAGCCCGGTCGCTAATTGGTTTGTCATTTCTTCAAGTTTAGAGTGATCTTCAGCTGAAACAAAACAAAAATTTTTAATATTTTGTATTTATTTTTAGTCAGAAATTCTTTTTATTAATAACCAAAAATGCTAGAAGGGCATATATAGATATCTGAATGCTATTGTTAATTATAAAGTCAACAATTACCCGTCCTAAAACTTTCTGGCCTGCAATGTTAACAAGGACGGTGATTTTATTTTCTAAAAACCCTTATAAAAAAACTTTATGTGATGTGTCCATATTTGGACATGATAATGTCATATCAACTACCATATTTGGAAAAATGTTTTTTGTCAAACAACTGATTAAATTAAAAAATTAATAGTTTGATAGTGTAGACAGAGCTTAAAACCAAAACACATCGGCTGGTCAATGATGTTTGGATATAAAAAATTGCGAATTTATTATTTCATGAATAGTTTTCTTAATATTAGTAACTGAGGCAAGGGACTTAAAACCGTACACATTAGGTACAAATATATATTATATTTATACCTCCAGTATCCATGACTTTAGGGGCATCTCCAATTTCCATTGAAAACATAACAATCTTTGGAGTCATAGAAGACATTTTATTACTGAAACAATATCTATAAACACCGTCCATATGAGCAGCAAATGTATACTTCCCATTTGACTCTCTTTCACCCTCGTATACTACTCGGTTATCAGGACCAATAATCTGGCAAAAAAAAAATCATTTTCTAATGAGATGAATTCAACAATTTATTTACGTTTTATAAAATGTTTTTACTTACTACTATCTAAGCCTACTTATTTACTAAGCCTACAGTATCTGGTACAATCAACAGATAGCGTAGTCTAGTTAGGCTCCTACTACTAGTAACTAGAGTGCATCATTTTTATCTCGACCTAGCCTTAGCTAGCTAGGCTAGCCTTAAATAAATAAATAAAATGGCCTAGCAAGGCTTGTAGATTTTATTATCCAATTATGGGCCTTACAGTATAAATAAAACAGACTTAGGCCTAGGCCTACTTCAGTAAGTAGGAAGTCAACAATATTATAATTACAAAATATTCCAATTATTAATATTAATTAGGCCTACTATGTTAGGGCCTAGCCTGGCCCTAGGCTAATTTTGATTAATAATAATTATTAATATTAAAATTATTTTTTTAATAAAAACATTAACCAAACTAAAAAGTAAAAAAAAAACCAAACAAATGGTATAATAAAGTAGTGCTAATATGTTATAAACACTTATTCAACACAGCGAATGCTAGTAGGCTAGGCCTAGCCGGTAAATCATCTAGGCCACACTGTACCTTAACATCCACGTCCAAGAAGCCTCCTTCTGACACCTCAAATGCGAGCGCCATGTTCGTACCAGATGTTACCTTGTCGTGAAAACATTCTTCTGCATGGGCATCAACAGAGACAAAATAACTATTAGTGTAGACAAAACATAGTATAAATGACACCAAAAATATATATATTTCGAGTTTCTCCATTTTTGAGAAAGTATAGCGCTCTTTGTAGGTAAATATGTGTAATTCTCCTACTGATACTCCGCCGGGTCGATCCTGGCTAGGCCTCCTTATGCCACGTTCGCTCTCTCGTTGAGTAGCCAAATAAAAGAGGGCGCTTTACATATGGAACGGCAACAATGACAAAATAAAAATAGTTTTACTTGATTGTACAGTATGTATATTATAAAAAAAATATAAAGAATACAAAGCCAAATAGTCCTACTGATAAGCATTGTTTATTTCTAATGAATTCTGCTTACTAGTACTAAAATATATATGTAATATAACTTCAAATAATGCAGGTAGTAAGCAAATCTAGCCCTATATCTAGCTTACATCAAAATGCATTTGTTCATCATGCTTGTATACTAATGTATGTAGGAATTTCTTTTCAACATAACAAAGTGTTACACCTTTCTCTACTGTATTATGTTAATTTCAATTTGAGCATTGCATTCAGATGTTTCAGCATATTTTGTTATATAAAGAACTTTTTTAAAGAAAAAATTAAAAAATATATCCACTTTTCCTTAAAGATGTAGGCCCTATTGTGCCCCTGAAAAAATAATTCTTAAAAAAACTTTTGTTGAATATTCCATTTTAATATAACATAATAGTTATCCACTTTGACCAAAAATTGGATCGGAAAAAAAATGTATTTACCTGACAAAATGTAATTTAAAGCAAAAAATGGTCAAATTAGCTGCCAGCCAATGGATTTTTAGTTGAATTTAACCATTTATTTTGTCATGAAAACATTTTTGTTTTCGTTTTTTTTCTATGGAAGTGATTAACTTTATTAAAACTACAAAATAACATATTCAAAGTCTGATTTTATTAATCTTCATTTTTTTGGGGGACAGTACATCTTTAATGTTATTTGTATACTAATTTGTCAAGCATTTTCATTAAATATTCAGATAACAGCAAAATGTGACTAATTTGTTTCATGCATATCTTTACTTTAAACTGAACTCATTATGTATTTTAATTTCTATACAATATGTTTCACTTAATTTTAGTGCCAAATACCAAAATATTTGTGACAAAAATAACGAAGAACATAAAATGCTGACGAAGTAATTTATTATTATCATGACATCATCAACACCATACTAATGACAGCTGATATGATTATTATGATAATTTAATAGAAATATTTATGCTTGTATTATTAATGGTCAATTGTGGTACTGACGGTAGTAACAATGATGGAAACACTATTATACTGATATCAATTTTTGCTATGATGATTAATATGACAATTTAATAGATTGATTGATTAATATATGATATTAATGTTAAATCATGGTACCAATGGTAGTAACAATGATGGAAACACTATTATACTGATATCAATTTTATTTTTTATTGATTAATATGATAATTTAATAGATTGATTGATTATGATATTAATGGTAAATCGTGGTACCAATGGTAGTAACAATGATGGAAACACTATTATACTGATATCAATTTTATTTTTTATTGATTAATATGATAATTTAATAGATTGATTGATTATGATATTAATGGTAAATCGTGGTACCAATGGTAGTAACAATGATGGAAACACTATTATACTGATATCAATTTCATTTTTTATTGATTATTATGATAATTTAATAGATTGATTAATATATGATATTAATGTTAAATCATGGTACCAATGGTAGTAACAATGATGGAAACACTATTATACTGATATCAATTTTATTTTTTATTGATTAATGATAATTTAATAGATTGATTGATTATGATATTAATGTTAAATCGTGGTACCAATGGTAGTAACAATGATGGAAACACTATTATACTGATATCAATTTTTGCTATGATGATTAATATGACAATTTAATAGAAATATTGATGATCATGATATTTATGGTCAATTATGGTATAGAAAGTTAGTAACAATGATAAGGATGAAAACAGTGACAATAAAAATAATTATGATGTTTATGATGATAAGGATGACAGCATATTTTTGTACATACTACATAAAGCCAACTTTTTTATAGTTTGCAGTTATAACTTTGTGACGCCATAAACTCTTTAACGATTTGTGCCTGACTAGCGTCCACCGATTCCATCAAACTATCTAAATTAACCCTTTGCAAAAATGTGTAACATAAATCTTCTTCAACGAGATTACCGTAATCTGACGGCACGTTTGTACCTATGACACGCTTCATACACCGCTCAACATAAAGCGTTCCCAACCAATCAACAACATGGTTTTCCTTTGGTATCACATGTCCTGTACTCCAACACGCAGCTTTCCAATATTGCGGTTGCCATAAAAACAAGTGAAAAATATTTGCTGCAACTGCCGCAGATAATCTCTGTAATTTGACAAAACGCATCATTCAATACAGTAGATGTACATTTTATGTGTACAGAAAGAAAGATCTTTATAGACTATTTCAGTTGATGTAAAGGTCTGTGTACACTATCAAACTTTTTTTTATGTGACAAAAAAATGTGATGTGCCCATATATGGACACGATGATATGATCAGGGGCGGATGCAGGATTTTGTGAAAGGGGGGGGGGGGCGCAACTGTATCGAGTCCACACGATTTTGAAATTAGGCGATTTTGAAAATGTAAAACCTCTAGATGGTCGGAAATGGCAATCTTACGTTAAATAAATGTATTAAAAATTGATATTTTAAATATGAAAACTGAGGTACTAGCCTATTAAAGAGTGACATTTTCCCTATAGGCCTATTTTGAGTAAATCGTCACAACAGGGCGTTTCGCGCATGTCAGAGTTTGCACGTACATGGCGGAAAAGGTGCTTTTCCAAGGCCGTCAACAGGACCTGTGATGGTGAAGAGAATTTTGTTAAATGACGCCCCAGATGGCCGGAAGAAATGGTAGGCCTACTCTCGCACATAAAATTCATGATAAATGGCACCTCTAATTTGCAGGAAAAGACACTCTCATAATAATGCAGCATGCTACCAATGATCAAAACGATCATACTTTTTCCCTCCAATAAACACACGTGACTAATTGCAGGACGATATAACATTTTGTTGCCGATTTCATTCACTCAGTATTTAGTTTTGATTGCGTTTAATACCCCTTTCACACCAAAAGCAAAACTCCGGAGACACTCCGGAGACACCCCGGAGTTGACGTCCCGCTGTTTGGTGTGAAAGGTAAAATCAAGCAACTCCGGAGTTTAAAACTGCGGGGTTGAACAGCTGAACATTCTCCGGAGAGAGCGAACTGCGGGGACACCCCGGTGTTTTGGTGTGAAAGGTACCAACATCAAAGATTGTATAGCGCCGCGTAGCGGCGCTATACAATCTTTGCCAACATCAAACTCCGGAGTGTTTCGGGTCAAAAGGTCATCCTCACACGATCACTCATTGCTTTAGTTTTATTTCAAAATACTTTAAATATTTGTACAACATATATAGCGGGTTAAAAAATAATAAGTAGTATCAATAAAACATTATATTACTTCTGAGACTTTGAAAGTAATTATTAAATTAAACATATTATTAATTAAAATGATTCTAATGATCGTCGCTATGTAAACAAACAAAATAGAGGGCGACATTTACAATTTTATTTTATAAACCCCGGAGTTGCTAGGTTGGTGTGAAAGGGGTATCTCCGGAGTTTCTCGACGTTTTGAATGGTCATAAACCCCGGGGTGTCTCCGGAGACACTCCGGAGTTTTGGTGTGAAAGGGGTATAAGTTCAATGCGAACGTCCATCTAGGGGAAGCCCTAGAAAAGGCGAGGGTGCGCACCCCCTGGATCCGCCACTGATGATGTCATATCACTACCATATTTAAGCACATCACATTTTTTGTCAAACTAATTTGATAGGGTAGATAGAGCTTAAGTCACCTGATCAGTGCACAAGTATATATCATGGACTATGTAATGGACTATATAATGAAGAAAGGACTTGATGAGTTTAATGGAGAATGGAATGAAGTAGTTACACAATAGTTTAATGGAAAATGGATGAAAGTGTTAATATAAGGTCACAATAGTTCTTTAATAAAAAAAAAGCATCAGTACATACCTCATCAGGGTCTCTTTTCAATAGCTTATGGCAAACCATTTGAGTGAGGTGATGTTTATTATCCCCAAAAGATGGCAGCTCCGACTCCTGATACGTTCTGCTGTCCAGACGTTTAGAACCAGTGTTCTGTGAAACTGAGAAGGGGTTGGGGAGGCCTACTATCTCATATGCAATGGTTGCTGCACTCCATGCATCTGATTTCTGATAATTGATAGTAGAGTGCACCCCTGGAATTGCTGTTTTGATCTGTAGGATAGAACAAATCTGCAGTAACTGAGAGTAGGTACAGTAAATCATTTTCTTGCTTTTCAAATGTCACAGACACACTTTGCTATATTATTATACCTCACAGTTTTCTACTAAGATGGTTGTTAAAAGGTCAGAGTTAAAATATTATACTTCATCTTATGGTTTAAAAACACAATTGTCACTTGGCCTAACAAAAGAAACTGAACTCTCTCTCATAAATTTAAGCAACCTCCTCTCACAAAATTAAAACCATCTCTCGCTGTTTTTGTTATTTTGTTCTTATGTCTAATTTCTTGTTTTGTATTTATATTTAAGTGTGTATGTATTATTTTTCACTGTAAACTTGTTGCACATCTCATTGAGACTGTGCCTCTGATTTAAAAGAGATACAATAAAAGTTCAGTTCAGTTCAGTTCAGAAAGTGAAACAAATTTCTGATTTTGTAATGTACCTCTGGAGCCATAAGAGCGCTGTTCCCTCCTTTGTCAACATATGAACTGGTGTATGGTAAACTCAGACTCCTGTTATCTTGGACTAAGCAGCAACCAAAATCAGTAATCACTAATCTGCAAAAACCTATTTACAGTAAATACAATGAAAAAAAAAAACAGATTTAGCAACCATTTTTAAGAAACTAATAATGGTAATGCATAATAATTGCTATCAAGTTTGATCATGTTTTAGAAACATTCAACACTGCTGTTTGTCTTTGATGGCATGGCATCAAGCAAGATGGCCAGACACTATTACACTGGGAAAAAAATGCAACTTAAAACAATGTCTACACTATCAAACTAGTTTGACAAAAAAGTGTGATACGTGCCCAAATATAGTAGTGATATGACATCACCATGTCCATATCACATTTTTTTGTCACATAAAGTTTGATAGTGTTGACAGATCTTTAGACCTACAATGGTAGTGTTGGTTGTTAAAGCAATTAGGTACATGAGAGAGCTACTAGCTAGTACTGCAGCACTTACTAAAATCGATTTGTTAAAATACAGTACCACAATAGTGACAAACATAGGAAATGCTACAGTTGTTAGTGCATTTATCATTATCATTATTTATATTATTATTCTACTACATCTATATTCTTAATTTGTACCACCTTTGATATACACATTTTCAACTTTTATTTTGAATTTGTACCTGACTGTATCTCAACCAAAATGTTATCACTCTTTAGGTCTCTGTGAGCAATGCCTTGACAAACAAGATATGTGATTCCTTCCAATAGCTGAGTTAGCATTATCATGGTTGCACACTCCGATTGTTCTCCAAAACGATTAAGATATTGCTTCAAATTCATATCATATCTAGATAACAAAATTAAATATTTTAAGAATAAAAAAGTATACAATGATGAGCAAAGTCCTGACGGATTGACATTTTTTTCTAATAAAAAAAGAAAAATATTTGTGTAGGAAGAACTCCATACTATAAAAATATTTTATTTTAATTTTGGTCACATTAGCAGTTACAGAAGGCACTCTCTACCCATCATGCTAATCTTTGTCCGGTAGGGCCGCCAGGTAAAGTAGGTGCCCGGTACCGCCAGGTAGTGTTTTATGATATAAAATGATGTCAAGTACACGTAATTAAGATGATTTAGTTATTTATTTAGTTAAATTTAACTTATATATAAATTTCTTACAGAAACAAGTTACAATCAGTTTCGTCACAACGCGTCAACAATAACAAAACATCACTTTACCACAGAGGGCGGTCTTCAGTTCTTAATCAGTATTTTGACAGTTTTTTTATGTTATTAAAATGTATAAAACATACAATTAAATCAATTAAATACCACAATAATATTAAATATTATGTTAGCATATACTTGACATACTTAACATTTTATATCATAAAACCCTACCAGGCAATACTGGGCCCTACCAGCATAACCCATCTATACAAATGAGTTCTCTTCAACAAAAACTGCCTACTGCAATCCACAATAATTTCAATTTTGTTACAAAAAGTTGACTGGGTCGTACAATGGTGCTGTACATTCAATTGTTGAATAAAATAATGCACAGCAATTGATATGAAATTAACCAATCAAATGACAAGGATACACACAAATAAAAACATTTATTAGTCACAGACACATTATCTTTTAAGCCCAAAGTTAATTAATAAGGAAAAACAAGACGTGTTCGGGGGCTGTGGTTTCCAATTTAAAAGCAAGAATAAAAACCATACAAACGTACCTCTTCATAGTAACAAACATTGTCATGTTTCTACCAAGGCCATTACTTGGATTGAGAGCAGATGGTAAGCAGGCTGGATGATGCTGCAGGATGTAGTCCTGTTGGGGATACTCATCATCAACAAACGCTCTGTACAAGTCTACGACATTTGGATGCTTTAAGGCTTTCTTTTGTGATAGTTGACTGTTGAACCAAAAAATAATTTTATTAATCAGCAAACATTTGAATTCTCTGCTACCTTTGTCACAAAAATCCATGTAAACAGAAATGAAATCTATTTTAGAATTTTAAAAACAGCATTTCACCATACGTAAAGCTCTGTGTACAATGTCAAACTTTAGTGACAAAAAATGTGTGCCCATATGGACATGATGATGTCACATCACTACCATATTTGGGCATATCACTACATATTTGGGCACATCAAATGTTGTCAAACTAGTTTGATAGTGTAGACAGAACTTTGAACACAGAATACTCAGGCATCATAAAGTGAAATCTGAGGGTTCTTGTTCATTATTGCTGCCTGTTTTATAATATGTTAAGGAGAGTAGAAATTAAAAAACCACACATTTCATTTAATAAAAAGAGTGAATTGTTGATCCAATTAAATGATTAGATACGTTTTTAAAATCTGAAAACATTTTTCCAAGACTTACAGAGATGTCATTTTGCCAGCAGAGGCAATACCATTCAATGGAACTAATTCCCTTTCATATTTACGGAGAATATCGTCCGAGTTGGAGGAAGCAAAATAGTTGAATGTCATCTATATAAAAAAAGAAAAGTCAGTCTGCTGTCATCATAGGCAGGTGGTGAAAATGTTTTACTGCATATGCAAATTAATATGCAGATTTATTTTATTATTTCTTCATTTTTGCAATGATTTCATTGTGTTGTTATTATACCTTAATAGCAATAGGATAGTCATCTTCTTCGGTATTCACTGGACTCATTTCTTCTTTGTGTTCCTCTACCAGATCCAATCTATCTTCTTCTTTAGGTCCTTCTACCACCAGATTCCATCCATCTTCTTCTTTTGTGCGAATGACCTCTTCTTCCACCATGTCCCATCCATCTGCCTCAGTCTCAACATCAATGTCTTCTTTGATGCGAGCAGCAAATATTAGTCCATTGCAGCCATTGCCAAGAGGTTTCTTGCAAAACTCATATCCAGATACGTGGTCAGGTACATCTGGTTTTGATTCTTGTTCAGTTCTCCTACACGAGTTCTAAAAATTAGAGGAAAAGATTTATTTCAGATTGCATAGTTTTTATTAACAATTTCGTATTGAAATTGGGCCAGCAGAAGATGCTTTTAAAATATAAATTCTCTTTTATTTTGTTATAATATACTAGGCTACTACTATATTAAACTTGTTTAACTTGTCTTGGTTGTTTGAGAACCCAATCTTAAAATACCTTGTCACCTGAACTTACCCTGATTTTGGAACAAAAGTCTTCATAAAATTTATCCTCCATACAACTTTTAGATCCACTATAAAGTGAGTCTATTCCTGTTCCAACCATTGAAATACCAACAAAAGCGAATAGGCCTAAAGAACCTCTGCCAAGTACCTGATCACGGGAAGCCATCAGCCTCACAGTGGCACTGCGACGCAACACAGAAGCAAACCCTTTAAAATTGGCTTCTGGGAGGGACTTGAATAGACCATATCTTTGAAAGATATTGGACGATGGACGACGAACAAGTTGCGATTCATCCCTACAATCACGTTTTTGCAGGCATTTTCGATCAGCAAACCGTCTTTGATGATTTATTTCATTTTGGATTCCACGGGCCCTGTGTTTTAGTAGTTGACCTAGTATCTGCCTGGTCCTCATGAATATCATAGTACCAAAAGACATTATTCAATTATGACCAAGCCTGGGCTAGCCCCCAGCGCTTAAAAACACTCTCTCTGTCTAGGCCTAGGTATGTAGTAGCTTATTCACACAAAACATTTAACGATACTATTACTAGGCGTTAGGCCTATAGTAGTAGGCCTACTACTAGCACTATCGGATTCCCGCACTATCTAGGGCCGGGCCTAGCTAGCTACCTAGCTAGTCCTCACTCTAGCCAATAGCAAGTAGGTAGTACATGCTAGGCTCGCCGATATATATATAAGACGTCTTCGTTTCTTTCAGTTAAATTATTGATATATAAAACAATAAACCGAGCAATAAACTAAAATAAGTCTGTATCTTTGACGTTTTCCGCCACCAAACACTGTCACAAAAACTTGATAATGATGTCATTTCCAAAAATAGCAATTACGTAATGTTCTATGGGGCGCCACATGCAACTAATGTATTTTGTGGTGATATTTTTTCGCGCCGCGGCTCTATCCAGCTATGTTCCAGGAGGACATATTCATTAATAAGCTGGTTTATAGCTGTAGCTTTAGTATCTAAGGCTGACAGTTTTGCGAATTTTGTAAACTCGACTATAATTTATAGGTCCCAGCTGCTGAACCCAAAAAAGAGTCTATGAGGGTTCACGGTTGAACGATTTTGGATTCTCGCCCTTTGTCACTTGCATACCACCGTGAAGTCACGTTGTCTCTAGAGGGTATTCAGTTACATGCCTACAGTACAGGTTGAGGTCACACACAAACAGGCTACAGCACATTGAAGTTCAAAATTGATCATTTTTAAATGCCATTTTTGAATTGGTAGATTAATATTTGTTGGCAAAATAATAATAATACATGTCTTCTTTCAAATGCTGTGTATACAATTAATTTGTGAAAAATTGGGCATGTGATTCATAATTAAAGAACTATCTGTGACTTGTATGTATTTTTGCGCTTAAAGGACATCTTTTTAATAATTAATCATAAATTATTCAAAAGAACAATGATTAATGTTAAAATGTCAAGCGGCGTTTTTTGTAAGAAATATTTCTTGTTTAAATTTCACATATTAAATGTGACGTCAGGCTTGAATATTTCGCCCGGAATTTAATCTAAACCATCAGATTAACCATATTGTCCTTATGCAGAAAAATATTACTAAATTTAAATTGAATTATAGTGAATCAATAAAAAAACAGAATGGTTTGGTTTATAGCTTAATTGATACTGGTTGATACTATGGTAATAGGCGCGCCACACTGAACAATTCTAAACGACGTGTTTAAGCAATATATTGCACTTTCAAAATTGATTATTATTATTTTATAATATAATTTATTTATTGATAAAGGCTGAGATAACAATATCAATAAGGTATTTATGTTTACATTTATATTCGTTCTCAAGCTTAACTGGAAACTGAGGACATTTGGATTAGGCTCTCTACCCTCTCTTTGCGGATAGTGTACCAAGTTTTTTAACGTGCACCATGTACACGGGACCAACAAGACAATTCTTAATGGAATATTAATGAAGTTATTATATTAGGCCTATTAATGAGCCAAATTGAAAATTTCAATCAGGGTTTTCCACTCTTTTATAATCCTGTAAAACTATGCGATTGGATACGTATGTTTATTTTTAATATAGTCTCACACGTGTAGAACTGACGAAAACCATACAAATCCACTGATGTTTAGCAGCAAATATGCTTACTGGTTCCTTTGAATTTTGAAAAGATCATTTTAGAAAAAGTCAAATGAAATATAAAATATTTAAGTTTAAACCGTCTCGTAATTGTTTCTTGAAAATAAAAAAATTGTCTGTCTTCTTTTTGTCAAAATGTATATCCTTGTTAATGCAATGGATTCGATTGGATATCATAATTGTTGCAATATGGCGTTTGTTTTAGCAGAAAACCTGATGTTTCTTATTGCAGGAATCAGGGTAATATTTTCGGCCAAAGTATGCCATTATTAACAATAAAAAAAGAAATATTTCTTCCCTACACTATGTAGTTAATAAAAGCTTTGCTTGTAATAAGATCTTTTGTGAGATGTTGTGAGATGTTTCAAAACTTGAGTTCCACCTCTCTGGGATGTGCACCCCTCCTCCCACACTCCCTCGTGCAAATTTACGCCTTGTATTAGCCAGTAACTCATGACTGACACGTGGCAGTCATGTCTTCAAATACAAATTACAGATAAAACTAAAGTCTCCATTTGTTGATTCAAGGGTTCAACTTAAATACGTTGTTGTTCATCAAACCTTTGACTTATCTTATTTTCATCATGCAACAGATGGAGTCTGCAATAGAAGTACCTGTTTTTATCTTGATAAACAACCATACGTTGTTGTTTCAACAAATGGATGTTTAATTAATTAGATAATTCCACATATCTATGGATGTTGCTTACGTAGGCCTAGCCGTAATCAACAATTAACGTAAGAAAACATCGTGCTATGGGGCAACATCCCTTTATTACCTTTCGTATCTTCTCTTAAACAAATATTAAGTTTTGTTGTTTTAATTTATTTTGCAAACTGATGACATTCATTACAGAGACATTATCTGAAAATAATTTTGATAGATTTGTTATAATCAATTTATAACCACCTGTTTGCTCACATAACGTATGCTTACGTACGCCTATCATCGATAAATAATGGTCCGAGCATCTCCTGAATGGTATTTAAGAGAGCACACCGGTTTGCCTCTCTCTACACTTTGGTGAAACCAGTAAAGTCAATATGGACCTGAGATTGGTGTGTTTGGCCGCTGTAGTCGTGCTCTGCGCTGCCGAACCACGAAGATACGATGGGTAAGTATAGGCCTACAATCTTTCATCAGTTTCCTATTTTCTTCGTTTGTGTTTATATTGATTGATCTCTAGCACCTTATAATCAAAATATTTAAGACAGGCTTATTCTTAAGCTTGGTTTCCACTAGCACGCAACGCAAGGACGTAAGCCGCAAAGCAAGCAAATTGACCAATCGCAAGCGACAGTTGGAGTAATCCATCGCTTTTGATTGGTCAATTCGCTTACGTTACGACTTACATCATTGTCTGGCGTCCTAGTGGGAAACAAGTTTAACGAAACATAATGGTCAAGGTAAAGTAGGCCTATTGTAATATTGCAATATGGGTTTAGATTCTTATATAATTAGTCGACACGCGATAGATAAATAGAGGAAATCAACTGCCATAAGAAAAAATATTACAGACTTATCGACGCATTTTTAGCACAATGTATTCCTTTGGTAATGGATGATGCAGAATGATTTTTAAATATGCCAAATGTTAAACTTTGGATTTCAAGAACAAACATTCAGGTAGAGAATACCTAAAGTGTAAACACCCTAAAACAATATGAAACAACACCGCGCTCGTCTAAGTCTAAAATTACAATACACTATCTAACTCAAATATATGGACATGATGATGTCACATCCCTACCATATTTGAGCATCACACATCAAACTAGTTTCATAGTGCGGACAGACCTTAAGCCTGAGAAAATGATTACCGGTTCTTATTAATTAACAGATACCACCAAAATCAATTTTGTATAATTTGGAGTTCTTTCATACAACAATAACTTGAACACTTGATTTTTTGTCAACTGCTTTCCTCCTTTTATAAATACAATCTCTTTAACACATTTTCTTGTTTTTTTCATCTCCTGCATATTTTATACTTGCATTAGTTTCTTTATACAATTATCTATTAATACATTTTTTTTCAATAAATCCATCCAATTTAACATCTAATAGGCCTATGGGTTTGTCCTATTTTATTTTGGCTTTGGGTTTATAAATATCTAGGCCCTATGATAAATTTGTATCTATGTTGTTTTTAATCTCTTTTAATCTTTTTTTTTTCATTAGATATTTACATAGTCTACTATTAGAGTTGCATTTGTTTTGATCAAACATATTCATTTAATAACGAACATTGCATGAATCATAAGTAAGTCACCTTATGATAAAAAGCATAAAATATTTAACGACTCGTGCATTATGTTACCAATCTTAGTACAAATATTGCACATTCCTTATGATTAGTTCATTATGAAAGACATTAATAAGATTGTTTTTATGATTACTGTGTTGTTTAAATTTATACATTGAGAATTTAGCAATCCTAAATACAATTTTATTTATATTTATTATTTACAATTCAATTTTTGTGCATAAAATCCAAACGAAACATGTTCAACTCTATATTTATCATTATATTTCGTCTCAGTTTATCCCATGGACAATTGATGATTTAAATTACCCAAAAAATTACCAATAAAAAAAAAGAACAACATTATAAATACAAGCTTTCTGACAAAATAATACCGGTGATAACTGGTATAAAGCGAAATAAAGGAAACTCTAAACCAACAACGACAATGTTGAAATAAAAGTATTGAACGATGAAGATGAGTAAATTCAAATTCAAATTAGTCCTCTTCTGGTCCCCATCATTCGACAAATGTTTTTCAAAAGAGTGAACGTTTATATACAAATATCATATAGAAATGAGTGGCAATGTTATAAAAACAAATTTGTGTGAGTATTTACATTCCATTTGGTATTTTTTGTTTAGGTACAAAGTATTTCGCATCACCCCAAATAGCGACGATGACATGAAAGCGCTAAAGAAACTGAAATCTGTTGTTGAAGATAAGGTATAGTAAACAGTTTTATTTTGGTTATCACCATCTTAAAGTGAAATCTTATTCCTGGTTTTACACCGTTTGCGTGTTGGAATACATTTATACATATTTTTTTTGTATAGATTAACATTGTCTTTTTTTAATCATCATACATTTTTACTTGCGTTTACATGCATACTTATTTTACTTATGAGAAGCGAAATATTTGTTTTATATTTTAACATAGGTAGATTTCTGGCGAGACATCAGAGCAGTAGGCTCACCTGTAGATATAATGGTATCTCCACAAATGGAAAAGCTTCTTGCAAACATTGCCAAAGAGTACAAATTGGATGTTGATGTTGCGATTGAAGACATTCAACCTCTCTTCGACGACCAGATGAAACACAGCAGAGAGATGTCCGCCAAAGGGATCATTGGTGGTGGTAGCTTTGATTATACTGAGTATCACACTCTAGACGAGGTAAATCCCGAAGATTCAGAGTATTAGAAGCCAACAAATTACTAATATGTTTCATTTTATGATAAAAAATGCTCGTAGAATGTCTTTTGAGTCTTTGGCAGTAAAATGCATTGTTTCCAATTCGAAGATTCTTAAATATTTTAACTGTAACGTTGTTGTTCCAATATTGGTCAGCACTATCAATATTTCCAATAAGTTAACTAATTTAAATTTCTATATAATTCAAGGTGTTTCCTTGCTTGATTGGTTCTGGGGTTTTAAATTTTACAGATTATAGTATATGAATAAAATATCACAATATCTTATTATAAGTAATACTGTATTGTTATCGAATACATTAGATAAACACGTGGATTGAAGATATTGTATCAACGTATCCAGCCCTTGTTAAAAAAGTACCAGTTGGAAGTTCGTATGAAGGACGTAATATTTACGCATTAAAGGTAAGCTAAAACATATCTTATTAAAAATGTATTCAATGACAACGTATACTCTATATACGTTTTGTTAATTCTCATTAAAGATAGAGTAGGGCCTACATGAACTAAAAAGACACGTGATAAATATCGAACCGGAGATGATAATGCATCCTGCGCTTTGGAAGCATTTCGAAGCAGTTTTTGTGGTTTCAAAGAAAAGCCTTTAGTACACCATTGCGCAAAATTATTTTAAAATAGGGAGAGAAGGGTCTGGATACCATCTCCAGAAAATTGTTCCCGTTTTTGTCATCATTATTGTCATGTTTATAAGGAGATAACAACAACATTTTTCAATAAGCAGTGCTGAAAATATATTTCCCCCAACCATTAAAGGTTGACAACAAAATGTGTTGTTTATTTTTTCCATTTAGCTTGGTAGTTCAAAATTAGATAAACCAATCGTATGGCTTGAGGGTGGTATCCATTCACGTGAATGGGTATCTCCAGCAACAATGATCTATATCACACATGAGGTAAGAATTAGTTTATAATCCAACTCTGTTTTCGCGTCAGCAGAAGAGAGCGATCACTATGGGCCTGCTTCTGCTGCAACTGCTCAAAATACGGTATAAAAATACGGTATTTTTATACCGTATTTTTTAGTACCCCGTACTTGTTTGCATAGCTATCCTATTGAAACGTGTGTAAAACAGCTGACAGCGACAGAAAATCAAAACACGATGTTGACCTCATGTCGCAGGTAAACAAAACAAGGTATTTTATCCACAAATACGGTATACAAAATACGGTTTACAAAATACGGTTGACAAAATACGGTTTTTTTAATGAGCGCCGTGTCCGCTGCCAAAAACCCGTATATATACGGTATTCAAAAAATACCGTATTAAATACGGTATTTATTTGGAAGCAGAAACAGGGCCTATATAATAGATTTGCAATATTTATCTATTTAAAATAGATAAATACATCTAGTCATTTTCGTCCGTACTTTACGACAAAATTGTGTATACAATAATGTCATTTCCTCATCATCTTTATGCTAGACTAACTAGGCCTATTTAATTTGTTTACGTTCAGCTTGTTTCAAAGTATGGCAAAGACACTGACATTACAACTTTGATGGATGGATTACACTTCTACATCATACCAGTTTTTAATGTTGATGGATACGAATACACTTGGACATCAGTAGGTCTATATTTATTACTTAGGCTTATACCGCAGTCAATAATACTGTAGGTTACATAAACATAGATATATTAACTTTATTCGTCAATTTTTTGAAAATTGTCTTCTTTGGCAAGATAGGATATGAAATACATTTAAAATACTTATAAAAAAGACATTACAAATATTGCAACAATTAAAATACCGAATTAAAAAGTTCTCTTAAATTGTGTTGCGTTTGGAACAAACGATAATGTAAAACGTGAATTGTTTGATTTACTAATTCTGCCATATTTACTAATTCTGCCATATTTGTTGCTAACAAATCCATTGTGTAATGAATGAAAGCGGTTTTCCATAGTTTCATTACGGTAACTTTCTTTAGATTTTTGTTTCTCGTACACATCACTAACAGTATATCTCCTTAATTTTTAGTAGTAAACAATCACATTTTGTCAGTTTTCATCAACTCTGAAATGTTTTTATTATTAAAGATCCTTACATATAATAGGCAAAGATACGGCGTATTTATAGTTAATCTAGAAACAATAAAGATGAGGAAATCTGTGATCTATGAGTATGGGAAAAAGCTGGGCAGCCTCAACCCAGATTCGAACTAGGAACCTTCTACATGATATGCAGATGTCTTTTAACCACTAAAAAGATAATTAACACTAACATTAACTTTCAGGACCGCATGTGGCGCAAAACAAGATCTCCAAACAACCGATGCGTTGGTACTGATCCCAACCGCAACTGGGATTATCACTGGAGTGGTAAGTTATAAATTACGAGGGAAATTTGTATTTTTCTTACGAGTACTCATATATTTATTACATCTAAAAAATGGCACCTTCTTTTCGAATTGGTGGGAGTAAGGGGTCAGGACCCCGATGATACGCCTCTCTCCCTAACCCCCAGATAGGAGTGCCTTAACATCACCACCCAGATGAAAAAGCAACGAATACTAAGAATAATTTAATAAGTAATGACACGTAATAAGAAAACGTAATATAAATTTGGAGATTTTTGTGGTGTAAGTGAGAATTACAATGTTTTATATTCACATTTACACCCACAGAAAATGAAACAATACAGATTCAAATTCTGATTCAAATTTTCACAGATCCAGGAGCAAGTGCAAATCCATGTAGTGATCTATATTACGGTTCTAACGCATTTTCTGAGATCGAATTAAAGAGCGTCACCAATTACATGAACCCCTTGAAGGAGGACATCAGAGTCTTTATTGATTTTCACGCCTACTCTCAGATGTGGATGTCACCATGGTCGTACACGAAAGATCTACCAGATACTGAGGACTACAACGACCAGATCAATCTACAAGCTAAAGCCGTGGAAGCTCTGACTGCAGTTTACGGTACCAAATACACGCAAGGAACGATTGCTAACACAATCTGTACGTAATCGTCCTAAAAGTTGGTTCCCATAGGACGCAAGGACATAAGAGCAACGCAATTGATTTTACCAATGAAATGCGATAGTTCGAATAATCAATCGCTTGTCATTGGTAAAATTGCTAATGTGCTTGCGTTACCCTACTGGGAACTAGGCATTGTTGGGACGTAATACAAGGACGTAAACACAACACATGTAATTTTACCAATCACGGCGCGATAGATAATCCGTACTGTCGCTTGTCTATACTAACTTTCGTTGTGCGTACGTTGTCCTTACGTTGCATCCAAATGGGAACCAAACCAGAAAAAAATCATTCAATTTATTCAATATAGGCCTACGGTATTCCGCGGCACAAAATAATGGATTTCCGGAAAAAAACAAGAACACATGCAATGAAGGTCAACATTAAAGAAAATTAAAGTTCAATAAAACTATTTCTAACATTTAACCATCATTTACAACCGAACTGTTTTAATCTCCGTCAACAAAAAGTAAACTGTGGCAGAATAACTTATTGTTTGACTGATATGTCATTTGAAATTCATAAATTACAAATAAATTGTCTTTATATTTTTTTCAGACGAAGCATCTGGGTCTAGCATCGACTGGGCTTACGGTACACTAGGCGTTAAATACTCATATGCCGTGGAGCTTCGTGATGAGGGAACATATGGCTTCACCCTACCCGCTAGGTTTATTGAACCAACAGCTATAGAAACGTTCGAAGCGGTAAAAGTGATTGCTAACAAAGTTAATTACTAATCACGCCTGATTAAACTTACTCTTCAATAAAAACTCTCGATTATACTTCATTTTCTTGTTTGTATCCAACTCTGTTAAATGTCCGGCCTCTAGTAGAAGTACTATCTACTATATGGAGACCATAATAATATGAAACAATACTTTATTTTGTCGAATTTGACATGGTATTTGTGGGCCATTTAGGATACGCATCATACCTACAATTAAATTACATTATTATTTTTCTCTTGTTAAACTATAGACACTTCAAATAAAACTGAATTACAGATCATAAAACATGACTGTGTGTGTTTTAATGTTTACTCTCCATTTACATTCCTAAAGACATTTACAGAATTTTTCTTGAAAATGCCCTTAACCAGTTATTATAAAACAAACAGCAAAAGTAGAAAAATTTCGAATTTCACTCGAAGTATGATTTTATTTGAGTATTCTGTGATATATATAAGATGAATTTATGTTTCGTTTTTGCTTACATGGATTTTCGTGACAAAGGTAACGCCCACCAAATTCAAGAGCAGAGATTTGAAATGTCTGCTGATCAATAACATCTTGTTCGCTAAATTTTTGAAAAATTGATTTGCGTTTGTAGATTTTCAAAATTGTAGTAGCTTGATAACTTTCAACAAGAACTGGTTTGAACCCTTGCGCCGTCGGCCCTCTAAGACAGGTACCAAGAGTAGCTACCGGGGCGGTAACATTGTACACAACACGATAATAAATCGAATTGATGGTAAACGATGCAATTCCTTTACAGCCATCGATCGAATTAGTAAGAAGCGAGTTGTCCACTCGGAGGTCTAGTTCAATGCTTTTGTTGTAGTTTCTATAACCAAATAAATGAGCAGGAATATCTACGTAACCAACAAACTGAATTACTCCGAATGAACCAGAAACAGCAGCACCTGGTTTGACGGCCTGAGTCCAGACCCATGCGGGTGGGAAACCTTCACCCCAATTCTTCTCCTGATGCATAAACGCAGAACCGTGGATTGTCTCACCACTTGATGTATTCGTCCACGTGTATTGACCGAACGTATACGGACTGTACACAAACCAATGCAGAGGCAGAAACGGTAGTTTACCAAGCCAGCCTTCAGGACCTGAAGTTAAAAATGAAAGACATACCTACGTGTGAAGAAAAAATGTATAAACTACAAATATTTATTATGTTTTGATAGTTCCTGTATAACTAATGATGATGAAACTGCGTACAGAAATGAGGTCACGCATGTTATTAAATGGTACTCTGACAATCATCTTATTTTAAATGCTAAGAAAACTAAAGAAATGATTTTTGACTTTTGGAGAAACAACAAAGATATAGAACAATTCATTGTTAACAATGAATGCGTATCTAGAACAACAGAGTACAAATACTTGGGTGTAACTATAGACGATCAATTTAGTTGGAACAAGCATACCCAAAGTGTCTATTCTAAAGCTAGTTAACGCCAATTTTTTCTTAGGAAGCTGAAGAAATTTAATGTTTGACAAGATACGCTGTTCCTATTTTACCAAAGTGTAATCAAATCTGTTATGTTCTGTTGTATTGCCTGGTATTTAAAATTAACTAAGAAAAACAAATATTTAAAATAACTAAAGCAGCATATAAAATAATTGGCGTAGAATTTGAAAGTATAGGTAATCTTTGTGATAAAACGGCTCTTAATAAATTAGAAGGGATAATTAAAGATGTGACTCATCCACTAAATAGTATTGTAATTTTTAATATATCTGGTAAAATTCGGCAATGCAAAGTTAAATCCAACCGTTTTAGAGACTCTTATTTCCCATATGCTTGTCTATATAATGTACATTTTCAAGAGATAATTAGTTAAGGTGTTACGTTTTTATATATTGTGTTTTAAATTGTATTGTATCTCTGTTTGTAAGCTCAGGAAAATAAATTTCCACTAAGTAATATTATGTGACAATAAATTGAATCTTGAAATATAATTAATTAATTGTCATTTGTTGCTCGCTGTTTGAAAAATACGTCGCCTTGTAGCCTATCCCTGCTGTATTACTATTTAGAACAATCAATTTGGAACTGTTACGCCTCACATTCAGCTGCGATTATGTCGTATATGATGCCTATATAAATCAGTTATGCCATTGTCACTTTATTAGTCACAGTGGTTTGAATGCTGTTTTTTTTCACAAACAAGCTCCAATTATTTACAATTTACAACAATTACATTTTTTCATTAGAAATTTTTGCGTTTATAATGCTACACATTGCTGTTTCTGTACGATCTTCTATCATCTATGCGATGGTAACACAAAATGAGGTAAAAAGAAGTCAATGCTACACTACTTTTTATAAATGTACTGAAAACACTAACAAAAATATTTAAGAGATCTTTACCTGTGCCATCACTTTTCCAAAATGTCGGTTTTCCAAATTTCCCCTCAAGACGAATTTCTTCTATTGTAAAATCAAAATTCGTTTGATTTTCTGAAACATTGAAATACCCATTCTGTGTAGCTTTCCATATAAAGTTTGCTGGCGGTGGACTGTAAAACGCAGGGTTCCTATCGACCTCTTTCGTTCCATTCAACTTCACCGATATATCTTTCAAATCGGGATATGCTTCCTTTGCCGAGATAGATCCAGTACAGTTGCTGCTTTTTAGAATTCCGAGATAGGTTAACGGATATTCTGTGTCTGTGTAGTTAAGTACACGCCCGAAAAGAACGCCATAAGACTGCTGCATATGTTCATCAACAAGACGAGCGTACCAGCCTTCGACAAATGGACCTTCTTCTGGAAAAACATGCGGATCATTTTGGTTTCCCTGAGCCAAGCACAGAATAACACTCACTATAACAATATACAACATGCTTACGGTCTTATTAATTTGCACTGTTTAACAGTAGAATATCAAGCTTATATTTAAACGTGGCATCAGCTGATATATAGTTTAAATGTTATCAGTAAAAAGTTCAAGGTTTAATACAATTGCAAATGACAAGACAAAACGTGGTAATTTAAAGTGATACGTCATTTATGCGGAGAGTACATTATGTAACGATGTAGGCCTATGGAAAATGTAGGCCTACAACGCGCGCTTCCAAACCGAAAAAAAGAAAGCCACTCAGAGAGTGCATACCTCCACCTACTGTAAACTTCTCCTACATAAGATTTCTCCGGGAAAAAAAAATTATATATATTTGTGTGTGTCTTAATGCTGTGTGCGATTTAGGCTAATTTCACTACAAGCATGTGTATGCGAATTTGGTGTAATGGTTATGTAACCAGGTTATGTAACAAGCCTTTCAACTAACAATAGATTCTGTTGACTAACAGCAGAACAGCAACGCCAAAAACATACGGGTGAATTTGAAAAGAAATAGGTTTTTTAAAACTACTCGTATCAAAAAACCTGTAAATTAAATCAATTTATGTTTTAAAATTACAAATCATAATAACTCTTGCCTCTTGGACAAGTAGTTTTCGGGAAACGCAATTTCAGTTTACTTGTTATTTTAAGACTGCTCGCCGGGCTTTTGAAAATTCTGTCCTATCTTTTAACACTAGGAGGTCTGAAAATTATACTAAAAAGTGATCCAGAATTGGGAGCGTGGTCCGGATTGCCTTGACCACATATCTATTTGTATTTGTAATATCATTTTGGAAAAGATCTTGTAATTACTTTTTAAGTAATCCTGCTAACAAACAAACACAAGACAAGCGCGATCGACTACATATACCTCCTTGGCGGAGGAAAACTATAGGATGGCCATTCATGCTGCCTTGATAAAAAATAACGTCACGATTTGTAAGAGCATGATGTCGATGTTATTGATCATGACGTCATTTGATTGGATTTAGAAACAAACTGTATCATGTTTATCAAAGACGCATACGTTATCCTATTGTAGTCCAAACATTTCTCATTTATTTTGTTTTATGTAAGAAAAATCTATTTTTCGCCGTTCGTATAAATAGCTAAATTCATAAATAAATTAATTAGGCCTATAAATAATTGAACGGTTCACGGACGTGTGAACGGTACCTTAATGACAATAACCATCTCTCAATTGCCGCCTTCAACGAGTTGAAGATTTTGCAACTTATATGCCTACTAGAAATAGTGTGAAAGTGGCTGTATGTGTGAACTAGTAAACCGAGGTAACTCATAATCGTCTCAAAAGATGTAGGCCTACTAGGTGCACACGAGCATTTTGTGTTATTACTGGACCAGTGGATAGTCCTACCAACAGAACGAGGTGGCTCTAACTCTTGCCGATATTAATTATGGCTACAGTTACGGTTTCACTGTCTTAAACAGTCTTTTGAATGTATATTGTTTCCTTACCATGCAAATTCAGCAGATTTGCTGCCAATTGGTTTTTTTTTAATAAAGAAATAAAGAAATAAAGAAATAAAGAAAACGCTCGGAACTTACTCATTAATATTAATAATAATAATATACAGATTTCTAGAGCGCACTTCGCCGCCAAAGGTGTGCTCAAGGTTCACACTATTTAGTCTTCATACAGTAGCACTTTGAAAAAGGCGCGATTCTAACTCGAACCCTTCTGCTTGATATGCAGATTTAACAATGGGGCCTTCCCGTTTATAACACCCTTATTCTCGCAGATTTTCTCATCTTCCTTGTTTATTTATATCACCGGGTGGTTTGAATTTCTTCTAATTTCTGTAAAATTTAAGATAATTATTGATATAAAAAAACAATCTTCATCCAAACTGAAGTTTATATCATGCAGTAGTTATTTTATATGGTTATTTATTTAGGGCCAGGTAATAATACTGCTCCTCAATATCTAATATCTATAGAAAACTACACGGTTTTTTCTTCATTTTGTTATTAATCATTTTCACTATTAATCAATTAACAAAAAACAGGTTAAACATAAACAGCAGATTAACACAAAAGAAAACCCATTCCAATTTTTTTCTCGTTTGATCAATTCACCTGTACTGTTCAAATTTACAACTTAAAACCATAAGCCTAGTTAATAATATATATAACATAAGGCACATTAACAATACACCGTAAATTCCTCATAACCATCCAAAAATGTGAATGTAATAATAGAGTTTAAATCATATAGGTGCAAAATATTCTTAACCGTTGAAAAATATGAATATAATGGGAAATTCTTCGGTAAAACTATCGGATCACAACACTTTGTTTATTTTAGACCAATGATGTTATAGAAAGCTACATCATGATCTGAACAGTAATGTAATGTACTCTGGTTAATTCTTTGGTATATGATGGTACCGTGTTCTCGCCTGACGCACAAACATGTGAAACAAAGAAAAGAGAGAAGAGATTTTTATCTAGCTAGTCTAATGTATAAATGTATCCACGGCCTTGCGCCAACCAGATTGACAAATGAAATTGAACTAACTGGGAATGTACACGCCCATTCAACGCGTGGAGTAGACAACTTAAATGTTGTTATACCACATTATACCCGCAGCAAAATGGATTCGTCTTTTAAAGTTGCAGGCGGAAAAATATGGAATGACTTGCAAGCTGATATAAAACATTCACCCACGATTATGTCCTTTAAAGCTAGATACAGATCTCATTTCTTTTCATAACATCTAACTTCCAGTTTATAATTTTTGTTGCTTTTATTATTAATTGTAATTGTATTAGATTTAAATTTGTATCCGTTTTTGTCGACAGGACCACAATGCAAAACAAGTTTATTTCTACTTGATTGTGTTTTATCCTGTATAAATATGTTGTTAAATAAAAATAAATAAATGAATAAATAAAAAATAACAATAGATGTTGTCCTCGCGAAATGCACGAGTGTTACACGCGATGTAATATAATTGTCATTGAACATGCAGTCTGTGCTTTATATCAGTCGTCATTATGCTTTTTGCTTGCAATCATATTACTGTACTTTTGTACTGTACTTATTTGATGACATCACTGAATATATTGAACTTATAATAATTAGAAAAAGGTTTGTCTACATGAAAACACAAAATACACAATATTGATTTTGCTTAATATTATTTATTGATTGAAGGTAACATTTCACAGAAGTAAATGATCTCATGTGTGTAATCTTAATTCCCATTAAAGACGATGCGCAAGGACGTAGCGTACGTAACACAAGGACATATAGACGCAACGCAAACGCGTGTTGATCAATTACAAGCGACAGTTCAAATAATCCATTGCTTGTGATTGTTCAATCACTTACGTCTCTGGAAAGTATCATTAAGAAGCAAACTCTTTAACAATCTTTTCTCCAAGTTTCTTGATTGCTGCAAAGTTTTCTTCTCCGGAAGGGATAATTTCGCTTTCTGGCATGAGAAAGCCGTAAGTGCCAGTATCTCCCAGTTCAATAACGTATGAATATTTGGCCCTAAGCGTTTCATAACCCCAGTCTGCACTGCATCCTGAAGCGGCATCTGTAAAAGGAAATAATTGGATTTTTGAAGAAATTGTAAATATAGGTTTTATATACTATTTTAATCCTGTGATTAAATTAACCAAAATGTCTTTTCTCTTTATAATGTCATAGCCATGCACTCAAAAACCAATCATCGGTCACCTGTATCGATTAATATTAATTATTCATAAATTTAATACCCAAAAGTTTCAAATAAAACGGCAAAGTGTGTTCACAGCAAACACACTTATGCAAAGTCCTAAAAGGGTAACGACGAAAGTTAATAATTATGGCTACATTTTAGGCAACGTAAATGGAATAACTTCCGTCTTACAGTCTGAAGCTGAATAAAGCTTGGTTCTCACTAGGACGCAACGCAAGCGTCTTGACCAATGACCAGCGAAAGTTCGAATAATCCATCAATTGTGATTGGTCAACTCACTTGCGTTACGTCTTTGTGTTGCGTCCCTAGTGGGAACCAAGCATTATTTCGCACGCGTGCACGACACATACAAGAATTTTCTTCTCTCCTAAGGTTCCCGTTGGGTCGGGTGCTGCCACGAAATGGCGCTCATTCGTCGACAGGATGGACCAGAGTGCATACTACCCTTTCGAAAGATTGGTTCTTCTTTATAGTGCACAAGAGTCAGATATGTATACTGTATAACCTCGAGTTAGGTTCTTTAAAGTGCACACGAGTCAAGTATGTACACTGCGACCTCCAACACCAGAAGAAGTTACTTACATAGTTTTCTTGCAGAAGGCCCATAATCATAGTCGGTTCCATGGACGGCCTTCAGAGCATCTGTACAAGCCTTAGCCATAGCATCCTATTTATCAAGAATACAATCAAACCTGCTTAGTCTAAACATATTTTTATATAGTTCATTCCATAAGTTAAACAAACTGTTTTTGGAAAAATGTATATAGCCTCATTTTTTCTTTTAAATATGTATTATCCCCAACAAACATGACAAATTAAGTTTTTTTTTTTAATTTCAACAAAATGTTACGAGGATGGTCCATCGAGCCGAAGCTGATCATTAGGGACCCTCACAAAAATACAACATGACGAGACAAAAACATGTAACAATAAAATCAAATTAAAATAATTAGTATTTGTAAAGATAAACAAAATAAAATAAAGCACAAGCAAATTAGTAAAAAATTAAATGAATTAAATTAAATTGGCCATCTCAGAAGGAAAAGGGAACTAAACAAGAAGACGGTTGTTGAGCAAATTGTGAAAGAAGAGTAAGATGAAGCAAGTTGGATATCTAAAGAAAGATTAATAAAATCTTTTTTTTGTGTAGTTTTAATAAAGTCATCTACAACAAAAATACACACAAATATTGGTTTCACTGTTAAATTTACCGTCTGACAGACGATTTGACTATTTTTTCTCTATCTAAAGTTACCAACTATTTATTATCTGGCATTAAAAAAACATATTTAACAAAAAGATTTTTTTTCAGGGGGACAATATATCTTTAATCTATTAACTATATTGACTTATAAAAAACATCGAAACATGCCAGCCCGGTCTAAATATTATAGGCTACATAAGTGCGTAGTCAGATCTATAAACAATTGATATTATCGGATACTAATTACATGTATATTTTGATGTATCAGGTTAGACCAATACTCGATCACGGCAACCAAAAGTAAACATTTCTAATTTTACAAGATGATAAGAGTAGGGTGGAATATTGCCTGCTACCCTAGGCCTACGTGACATCGCAAACAACATGTTAGTTATTCCAGGGAAGAGAATTTAACTCTTCTCTGGTTATGCCTAAATTAAACTCACGTGATCTTTAGTGTGTGATGGCAATGTAGCAGTCTTTGAGTAAGACCAAGGAGCTAGCCAGAGTTGAGAGTAGGCGTGAAAGTCGATGAAAACATGGAAGTCCTGTGTTTTGTTTTTTTTTATTAGGAAACTAGTGCTATCAGCAAGCTCTGGTTCGGAATGGGGTTCGGAACCACGGTAAACGTCAGAACAAGGATTTGTACTAGTACCAGCCCCTGAAAGTAGAAAACAGTCGTCAAAAATCAGTATTCACTATTATTCAATTAAAGTATTTTATTTCCTCAAGCATTCTGGATCGAAAATTGTCTTGAGGCTGAGGTAAAGAATTAGAATAAACAAATTTCAAATTCAACTTATGGAAAAAATCTATTAAATTTATTAAATTAAGTGAAATTTGTATTTTTGGTGAAATACGGTCGCTTGCCAGCATAATTATCAATACGGTGGGTTTTTTTGTAAACGACAAAATATAGGTTGATTTTTAGTTGACTCTACAGCTGACTATGTCGGTCGGTCGGTCGGTCGGTCAGTAAACACTAACTTGAGCACGTGACTGCAGCCATCTATATGGCCTTGTTTGAGGAAAAATGGTTAACGAATTCGTTATCAAAGCAATGTTTTGATTTTACAAAAAAACTTTTTCATAAAATCTTTTACAATATTTATATGAAAGGTTGAAATCTGTTATTGGTGGCAGAAGGATAGATTCAGATTTTTTCCACAAAATATAGAATGAAATGATTGCATCCTATGAATGAAATAACTAATTTTTTTCAGAAGTGAATAACAGTATTAAAACTGCAAAATGGCCTACTTAAAGTCTGATTAATCTTCATTTTTTAGTGTTTTTGGGGGACAATACATCTATAAAATAAAATATAAATATGACTAATAATAAACTCACCTCCCCATTTGTATTCATAGTTTCGGTTTGGGTCGATTCCTGTACATATATTGCCGGATTCATGGCGTCTGGTCTTTCTCCACATACGATCCTAAACACAAATTGGCCTAATATTTAAACTTTATTATTCTATTTTTACAGCTCACTATGTCGGTCGGTCGGTTGGTTGGTCGGTAAACACTAACTTGAGCACGCGACTGCAGCCATGTATATATTATATCTATTCATAATCACTTCCGATGGTATAATCTCTCTATGGTGAGCTTAATGCCTTTGGCCTAATTTAGCAAGTAAAAACCAATAATATTGAAATATTAAGAGAAATTGTACTATATCATTATCATTAATGTCTCAGTTCAGTCATTTGTTTTATATTTCTTCCCGGTTTTGCGTACATGATGTTTCTCTTTCAATTCTGTTCATATAAATGAATACACCCAATATATGCAATGATCAATTAATTAATACATATCTTTGATTTGTTTAAACGTCCGACGATTAGAAGGACCTAAGGCCTTATGACGTCATATGAAGGCGCAGCTAATCACATGCGCTGAGTTTGGTTGGCCAATTGTTATGGAACCAATTCGGTCGATTCTAAGTTAGGTCCAGACATGCATATTTGAAGTTTGGGGTGTACAATTGTTGAAAAAAAACAAAAAAAAATTGAAATCGAATTCATAATTTTACGCAGATGAACGATGACGTAATGCTTGATCGTCGAAAATTGAAAATAGGTTTAACTTACGTTTGTCCATGTGTAGACGTATCCGTCAACGTTTAATGATGGTACAATATACCAGTCAAATTTATCTAACATGTCGGTCACTCCAGTATCACTGCCGTATGTCTCCAACATCTACAAAATTAAATGTAAAATATTCATAATTATAAAACGTACAGGTAAGCCTGATCTTTGTTTATTCAAGGTAATCTAATAAACCCTTCGATCTTTCTTTTCTTTTTCTTTTTTTGCATCTCCATTGAGATCCAGTCACTGATATCCACATCATTATCATTTTTCAGTAATACGCCTTTGGATTTATATATTTAACAGTATATTTCCATTAAATGTTTCATAAAATAAAACATTTTTTTGGAAAACGTCCATTAACGAAGACCAAAATAGTACTTCGGCATTCATTTTTATTTCTTTGTAATTATTAAATTCAAACACATACGGTACCTGGTTAGTGAAATACATGATCGTAGCGGGAGACATCCATTCACGAGCATGGATACCGCCTTGGAAGTAAACAGCCGGTTTACCACTTGTTTTTTTTCCGATCTAAATATATATTTATAAAGAAAATCACCATTTACAATAATGTGAACAGACAAGTAAAATTATATGTAAAAGGCGCCAAGAAATTCCAAGATGTGACGGGCTGTTTACTGATACTTTAGACCCTTCTGTACATAGGCTAAGGGTTGTGCCGCATTACTTGCATTTTTAAGTTACTGAAGTCATTGGCCTTGTACACTATTCAACAATATTATGTTGATCAGAGACCCTCCTTCCTTCAATTATCTAGAATAACATTGTATTGAGAGGTCCACAAGTATAAAGAAGAAACCAAATGAACGAAATAATTAATGATATTCATTGAAATGTCTCTTTCATTATGATTTACGTAATAATTACGTAATCTTCAATAGCATGATTGAAAAGTATTTTGTTTTCTTCTTTTTCTATTAATATGAATTTCAGTTTGTTCTGATGTATGTATTAAAAGAATTGAATTGTTATCATTAAAGCATTACTACCTTAAGTCCGTTGATCTCACGTCCTTCACTAGATGTAGCAATTTGGAAAGACTCGGCAATGTTGGAGTGTGCGGCTGCAATGTCTGCAACCCACTCTTTTATCTGTGAAATATAAATATGACATGAATGTTAGTATTTTGTTTGAGTGCCTTTCATTATCAACCTAATTAATATTAATTATTGTCATGGTAATATTACCGTTGTATGTTCTTCATAACCTTAATTAATCATAACTCGTCTTCATATCTAATCATCACTTTCACCACCACAACCACCACCAACAACAACAACATACCTTTCTCGCCATTATTAACGTCCATCAACATCAGAGCTATTCAATCTTCACACGTATATTTACCATGGTGTTTAATAAGTGCTTACTTTTTAGGTCTAGGCCAATACTTATTTGTAAATCCAGTATGTAGGTAACTTTTTAGAAATTTTTTTATTTTTCTCTATTAAAAAGAAATTTAATGGACAATATGGAGATATAAAATAAGAATCACCATGGTTAAAATAAATAAATATTGCAACTTACCTCTTCATAGGCATGATATTTGGAATAATCAAAACCGTTGTTTCCATCCAAAATGCCTTTTGCCGAGAACTGATTATCAATTATGCCTTGGACATCCGGGATGTGAACTACGTAATCAAGTCCACGAGCGTTCAGCAACGTCTGCAGAAGATCATGATACTTTGGCGAAACCATGATGTCTATAGGTCGTTCAAGAACACGGGTCATTTGCCAGAAGTCAAACTATATTTAAAACAAAAAATAAAACCAAAATCATTACTAGTATGTATAAATTACGAAAGCCTAATCCGGCCACATGAATAGAAATAATATATAGCTATGTTTTTGTCGGCATATGTATATAGACATTTCGAAATAGAAACACAAAAAAAAAACAACAAAAAACATAATGTCAAAATTTCTACATACAAATAAATACACAATAAAAAACATAATAAATGTCGAAATTTCTACATACATATGTTGACATTTTGACATAAAACAAACGTATGTGTACAAGTTCAAACTATTTTTTGATCTTATAAACGGCAACGGATAACATTGCGCTACAATTGTCAATATTGGATTGATGTATCAAGAAAGAAGAGTTAAACAACGTTCTTCATGTTTCAAAGATACATTCTCATAAACTCAGCCAAATGATTGCCTTAATGAATTTTGTCTGGTATAGTATCAAAATATTGTGTTCCGTTATTATAAGTGCTGCGCCATATTTCTACTCTTTACAAAAAGCACATTCTTGTGGATAGAAGCTATTTGTAGGCCTATTTTATTACAATGATTTCTAGCTTTTCTGGATGTGGGTTCAACGGTTCTAGACAATCCATAGTTGTGAATCCTGACCTGATGTGCTTTATAGCAATAGCAGTTAAGCTACTATTAAATGTCTGTGGGTAAATGGGGAGCCAAGTTTCATAGGGAATCTGAAATAAAAACCATAAATATTTTGTGTAATAATTCTTACTTTTCCTTCATATCTTTCTTCTAAAAGGTGTATCCACTCCACGTCTGCTTCATCGCGAGGGGTAATACGAATCACTTGATACCTGACAGGATAACAGAACAAAGCTTAAGACCTACTAATATGGTTCATAATGCCTATATTATTTCGTATTAACATTAATAGGCCTATATACACTTCCTGTTTTCATATAAAACTTGTTCGTAATAAAATATTTTGATTAATAGTTACATAATCTAACAAACATTAGGTAATCTGCAGTATAAAGTTTAGATACATTTTGGGGGATTGATAGATATCATCATATTGTTTATGGTGTAAAAGTACAGACACATATGTAAATTACCGAATGCCACATCAAGCCACAGTTACATATTTAAGGAAATGAACTGCAGACTGGAAACTCATGATTAACATTAGTTTATCGTCCTTAAGATAATAATACGTATTAAGGAAAAGTATTGATTGACAAAATCAATAAAATAAAATGAGCAAACTTACCCGTCGTATCTTACTTTCTCGGCCGCAACAGCCGCAACGAGAAACGCCAAACACAAACAGCGAATCATTGTTTCAAAAACGTTGATCAATTCATTGGTTTTTCCTACAAATATATACTAATCTGGCACCCGGGGTACAGCGTATTATTGAAAAGCTTTTGCAGACAATACACGTTATACTGGCGTTGTACTTTCTATAGTTTCGATTACCCCGGCGATTTATTCAACCTTATCTTGTACAAATTATTGTACTCAGACGTCAACATTTTCATGAGAAAAAAAGCATATGGTATGGAATGAATTTTCAATTCAATTCAATCCAATTCAATCTTTTATTTTGGAATAAAGTATGAGTGCAATGTGACGCACTCTGATTCCAGGATGCTATAAGTTCCATCTGGAGAGCATCCTTGACTCCCCAGATATTGTCTACTGAAGTCGTGACTAAAACATTTTCACTTGCATTGTGTCTACACATTAGACCATGTATCCCTATTTTTAAACATTCATAAAAAGACTGAATTCTACATTACGTAAACATGAAGCTGGCACTACAATGTGGAGGCCTTTGCAACAACATTCTTAACCCACTATGGTAGCATACCCGAAGAGATCGCATAGGTACGCTAAGTTGTTGCACACATTTAACACCGTATGTTCTAAATATAACACATTTCATATCGACAGAACACTTACTAAAATTTCTGACCAATGAGTTGGCTCTGATACACACTTTTAACATGGTATTAAGTAAGGTTTACCTTTAAGTAAAATGTGGAGACAAGGAGTATTGCTCGTTAGGCTACCTTCTCTCATAGTTTATATGCGAGTCGTTTAAAAATGTGAGCTTCAAAGAAAGTTTAGAGGTAAAGAATTACATGTGTTTATTATACGTATGTCAAAGAAGCTCTAATATATATATTGCTTTTAAAGTTGAATTTTCACTCGAGACATGCGAGTAACATAAAATCATATCTATGATAATACAAAGTTTTTTATCTACGAACAACTTTATACATGTAGCATGATCATTGTGAATTTATAAAATTACCAGGTGGATTAGAATTACACAATATGTTTAAAAGATTATTATTACAAATACAGTTTTTGATATCTGGGAGTATTCGACATTGTTGTATTGTCTGTAGAATATCATCATTATTTATCTTCCACTATCTAATTAATAAAGGTGATTACCTCCACCTGTTAATTTTATCAATGTTCGGTCAATACGATAAGTTGCATCAATAAAAGATAATTTAAAATAGAATTATGTTTGATAACTCAATGATGTGATGTGCCCACAAATGGTAGCGATAATAGTGTAGACAAGGCTTTACAAAAGAGTTTGCCAGTAGACTAATCATACTTTGGCAAACTGCCGACAACTTTTCAAAATAGTTTGTTAAGGCTCTTGTAAACGCGAAACAAATACGTCTTTGTAGTCATGTGTTCGAAAAAAACACTGTAATAAACAGTGGAAAACTTGTGTTTAAGTAAAGTTTGCAGTGTAGACTAGGCTAGATGTTATAGCCCAGTATTTGACACCAATTACTGTTGTTATACTTCGTGACTGTACGTGTGTATATTATACGTTTCTCCAAACAAATAGTTCACAGTAATCAAACAAGATGAAATGTCCATGTTAGGCTACAGATTAAAATTATATCAGTGAAAATATTATAACAATATTATAAGCCTATGTACACTTTGTTACGGGGCAAGGTGCATTTTTCCCCAATTAGCCCGGCATAACCTTAATCTACATGTACTCAATTCACTAACCTTTGCTATACAAATGGATAGATTCTTCAGCTTGTGTTTTTTCCTTTTTCTCCATGGCTTGCCGAATGCAGAGTTAGGTGAACCGAAACAACTAGTTTCTGTTACGTTTCTTGTAGCTGTTAACCATACCTGGAATAGGTAGGCTCTTAAATACTAGGCCTATAATACACAGTGTAGGTCGTTAGAATACAAAAACAGCGTACAAAAACAATAGCCAATTTGCACATTAGGAGAGATTTTTACTTCCACCCTTGTATCATGGAGCTAGCTCCATGCTTGTATTAATACTCTCGACAACAAGACATGCATTGAGAGTTTAATGGAATGTGGTATACAGGTGCTGTATGCAAATTAACCATGTATTAAAGAAATGTGCATTGAATTGGCTTCCTATTGTATTCTGATAGTTCCCTCTCTTTCTTGTCAATACTTTATTTATGAATTCTATTTTACTTTCTAAGCTATGATCATTCCATCCCATCTTTTGCTCTTCAAAATACTCGTCCACGCCTACCATGTGTTAGGCCTATTTCCAACCATGTATTAGGCCTATTTCCAACCATGTATTGGGCCTATTTCATTTAAATTTTATTTAAACAGTTTTTACCTTCCCTTTTAGGTATACGTTTTGAAAGCCTGTCCCATTTTTGACGTTGTTCATCTTTTTATATTTTAATTATCAAGGTCTTAGAATTATTCGTAATATTATCTCATACAGTGATTTTTTTGGTTTTTTTTTTGGAACTGCTCGTTATAGTTTAACAAGTTTGAAAGTAAAGAAACAAAATTTAAATACTAAAATTATTATTAAGCTAAGATGTTAATTAGTTTATTCTTATCTATATAAGTTGTATAGCAACAACTAAAACTCCAGCACTGATACCAGGACAACCGTGGAATATCAGCCGAACCATCCGTGTGGGGCAGTGTGACGAAGGACCTCTTGTATTTAACGTCACGAAAAACAAAGAAAATGACATGGTAGGTCCTGTAGTTAACAGTTTATATGACTCTAATAAGTTCCCCTTCCCAACACAGTATGTTGTCATTATGATACTTTATATTGTGGCTAGTAGGAATTAAGCCAGAACTTTTTACATTTTACAAGATGGCGGCACCAGCACCCTTTCTCTGCCTCTCCCCACCCCCCTTATGCTTCAGTTGACTTCTGAGAGGGGTGGAATATGTATTGATACTGTATAACTTTATCCATCGCTGTTTGCTAATATAATGATAAGTTTAGGTCTACTATAACAAACAAAATATTAAATATTATATGTTGTTGTCTTCCAATCCTCATTTCTTTTTTATTTCAGAGTGTAGATTTGACGTTCTATTCGTCCGTTATTGAGGATGCATCTCCGCCAACATGTCATATTAAATGGGATGGAAGATACTTAGTGCCGACGAAAGCATGGTCCAATGAGTCACTATTACCTGGTTGTTTCACAGCAGAATCACGCGAGGGATACCATGTTCTATGTTATTGATTGGCTGTTTGGATGAAATTGTTTGACGTCATTCAACAAATGGTTTACCTGATTGGTTGATAGTTAGGACTATGTAAATTTCGCGGGTTAGAGCCTTTAAGCAACATAAATTTAGGGCATTGTAAAGCTTTATAGTACGACTTTATTTTAACAAAAGTACAGTAACAAACAAAAACACGACTAGTATATCACAGTATGGCAAAGTTCAACTTAAGTAGTGTTTACTTTATACATATTAATGATTCGAAATAATAATACACTTTCAGTATTAAACAGAAAGTGAATAATAATTAACAAAAACTAAATACTAAATATATATGAATAAATTGTAAATATTTATTACAGCAAAAAATAGTTATTGCAGCATGCCTTTATATAATTTATTATAGATAGTACATAGTTCAATAATATACCGTATATATACACACCTGCATATGCAACAACCACCTATTTCTCGATATTATACCAATTAAAGATGTATTGTCCCCCAATAAACATGAAAAATGAAGATTAATTAAATCAGATTTGAATAGGTTATTTAGTAGTTTCAATAAAGTTAATCACCACCGTAGAAAAAAACGTAAAAAAAATAATGTTTTCACTTATAACATAACATAATAAATAATTAATTTCAACCGAAAATCCATTGGCTGGCAGCCAATTTGACCATTTTTTTTTCTTAAATTACAGTTTTTTCAGATAAATAAATTTTGTTTAGATCCAATTTTTTTTTAAAAAGGATAACTATTATGTGACATTAAAATGGCATATTAAAAAAAAATATCGTAAAAAATTATTTTTCAGCGGGACAATACATCTTTAATAATACATGTCTCTAATTCCTATTAAAAAGGCTACTATAAGTACTATAATCTATCAATTAGACTACTTGGTTCAATTAATTTAATATCTTGCTAGCTTCAAATCGATTTGATTGAGATACCACAACAACTTTTAAGTTTAAAAACATTTAAACTAGATGACATTAAAATATTAAAAAACATATTGGTTGTTTTGGGGTAAACATGCATTATCATACATGTAGTTTGTGACAAGCAAAACTGCATAACACGTTTTGTTTGATGTTAAGATTTGATTTTGAATGAAAGAATGGGAGAAAAAACTTTTAAAAAACGGGATGGAGGATATGATTTTCAAATGACAGGGTATAGGAAATCGATAAAAATATAGCAGTTTACAGAAAGATTGTGTTTTCTAGTACCGTTTTCTTCAGTCACCAACAATGTGTAATAATTCCAGATGGCACATTGTGAAACAATAATGTCAACACAAGATTTGAGAACAAATAATTGTTTCAATAAATAAGTCACATATTTGTAGATATCTGAGGATAAATAAATTGCAATTAGAAGATTACATTTAGTTTAATTTAATAATAAAACAAATTCGTGACTATATTTCACAATAAATTAAGTTACGAACTTTGTTTTGAAAGTTGGAAATAGAGTAAAAAATGACTAATTTAGAAGAGAATGCCACTGGATGATACCAGCAGTAACTACAGTATATTAAAATATATTTGAAAAATGAGTAAAAATGATTAACTCTTAATTATTGACTGCTGACAAGATAGCCTAAAATTTATAAATTTAAAACTTTACGATACTTAGTATTCAGGAATAGCCGCTCCATAATCTATTTTATAGTACCACCAGATGTTTTTATCAGTGCTACGAATGAATGACTAGTTGGAAGCAGGAAGGCTTTGTAGACCAAACCAAGTTTTGATTTCACCATCATTGATAAATTACCTCATGAGGTTAAAGACTTAGTTTGGTTATCTGATATAAGTCCATAGTAGATTAACTCTATCCCTACCTTAATTAAGTGATTCTAATCTTATATATTAAAACAATGAAAGCAATTAACACTAATATCAGTTGCAATTTTGATCACATGCTCAACAATAATTTGAGTAAAACTAAATATATACAAAGCTTAATTTATAAAATATACAACTTAGAGCTTAGGAAATTAAGCACATAGTATGGAAGAAACAAGTAAAGCTAAGACATCAAGGCATATAACTAACATTTTATGTGACAAAAACATAAATTAAAATATTAATTATTAGTTATATCAACATTTTACAGTAAACAGTACATGTATACAATAGTTTACATAGTATCAAACGGTAACATTTTGAGATTGTAACAATAGTAATAACTAACTATATCATAGCAAAATATAAAATTCTTAACATAACTTATATTAAAAAAACAAGGGAAAATTGATAAAAATAAATAAGAAATGCTATCTATATTTTGTATTCAAATAATATAAAAGGAAGACTATAAAATAGTATAATTAAATTAATCCTTTAAATAGTGCAAAGAAGTTAACATAAGTACTATTAGGTGCTGCTTAGAATCCCTGATATAGCAGCCACAACTTAAATATACCCTGTAGGCCTAATACTTAAAACTTAAAATAACTAAACTTAATAAACAGAAAAATATGATATTTTAAGTCAACACAAAGTGTTAATCTTTCTCCAATTTTTTTTGGGGCATTAAATAAACAGTGTGTGACACTTGTAGTTAAAGTTGAATAGTTAATAATTAATGTCAGTTAGTACTTATGGCAATAAATATTCTGGTTCCAAAAGAGGTATGTAATCGAAGACAGAATTATTAAAAAATTAATAGACAAAAATTAAGGGACGGAATTATGTTAACAAGTACTTAGATTGTGTAACTACTAATTAAATCAATATAATATATTAATACTAAAATATTTTAGTGAAGTCCAGTCATCTCATTCTGAAATAGAATAGTTTCAAATTGACAAGTGGGAAATTTGGTAAAAGTTTATAAATTTATCAGAAATTAATTTTGTTTTCAAACATGTATATAAAACAAACAAATATTTAACTTTATTGAAAAACATATGAAACGTTCAAGGCAAGATATATAAAATACAATAATATTATATAGTTTTATATACATAAACATTCTTTAATTAACGTTTCAGAACACAGCCAAAACAAAACAGTAGAAATACTTAAAGCCTCTCATGAAAAGCATATTTGTATTAAATAGACAATGGAAGACATAACGATAAAATTAAATTTTAAAAATCATGTTGAATATGTCTTTATAATTTCATACGGAGTTACCCGATTGTAATTATATATTAAGTAGTTGGACATTAAAAGACCGCATTTCACTTAAAATTCTTTAAAATTTAAAACATAGAAATAGTAGTATTTTTTTAATTTATACACTACTTTTATTTTATATATTATTTGATATTTTAAACACTATAATACAGTATTTCATTCTTAATAATTTGGCACTTAAAATTCTATTTTAAAAATGAATTAATTGTACAAACACGATACACATGCAATACACTTATTCAAAATAATGTACACAATGAACAATACCTGATTACAAATCAACATGTTTATACAAAATATTTATACATAAACAGAGTAACATAAAAAGGAGTTTTCACATGCTTTTGCACTTGCTGTGCATGTCTGTATGAGGTAGGTTACATGTAGAGAACAGTTGACTGATGTTAGTACAGTACTGTTGCGGGTATAAGCCCACCATGGGATATAAATCCCCCTCCAAAATAGATACAAAGAGGAACACCCTCTTACTTTCATGTATAGATGTTTTTGATAATGATCATGTCATAAGCGAAGAATGCACATAAAAGTTTATTAAGTTCTCAGAATCACAGAGCGACAGAGGGCGTGCTATTTAATATTTTTGCCAAAAATTGAAAAAAACTTAAGCTTTTAATAAGAAAATAAAAAATTATTGTTTTAATAAGCAAATACTTGGAATTTTGACAAGTGAAAAAGACACAGGCAAACCTGTATGGTTCTTTAGTATAAAGGTCATCTTTTATTTGACCCTATATTGTGTTGAGCTTATACCAGAGTCAGTACTGTACAAAAGTAGTGAGGGTTATGAAATGTATAGTTTAATGAACCTTTATGACTGTTAGTCTTATACAGTTTTGAAAAGGTTAAATATCAATGAAAGACTAACTATACAAAAAATAACCAAAAAAACTTTAATTTGTCTTAAAATAAAAAAAAAACTTGCGTTTCTTCAAGATTTTTAAAGGATCTTCTTAAAATGTCAAAGAGTTTTATACAAATCTACAATTTTCATGATTCTATTGCAATGCAGTAAGGTATGGCAGCAATTTTAACCATTTTCTAAAATTCTACATTATACTGTATAGCCACAAAAAAATCTTATACAGTTGCCTCAATAAATTATGTATCAGGACCATGGTTTACAATACAACAAAGCACACTCAATAATGGCATGACAAGGCATTTAATTTTATTACTGTATGTAGAAAAAAGACAGCTTTTAGCATCTGGAAGCGCTTTGTGTGTGCACAAGATCTTCATATTTGATTAACAGCCACACTCTGTACTGAATTGATAAATAATATTCAGATGTCTATTTCATATTTTGTCTCTTTTTCTGCTCAGCAAAATTCTTCATCACCAGATAGATCACTGTTGAAAAATAGGTGGTGAATAAAAATAAAATAGGAAAAACACAATGGTATTATTAAATTATGCAGATGATACGAGTTGGTTCTCGACAAAACACAAATGTGATGGTACTGCACCTACACCATTACATAGGGGCTTTTAATTGCAATTGCACTGTTAATTCATTGTGCACATGTAGAGAAATTGGGAAAACTGTTATGTGTAGGTTCTAGATCTAGGTTCTATTTAAATTTATTTTATTGTCAATTATTGATATCATTGTTCCAATGACATATGTCCTAAGCAATGCTCCTAGGAAAGAAAGATTGTTTCAAATCAGAAGCTCCCTTTGTGTTTCAGTGTGAATTTCGACCACATAATTAATAGTTTAAACGATGATCATGAATGACACTAAACACAATCAAAACAATGGTGTAATGATGGTTTATATGATTAAGATAAATGTGTACCTGGCTTCTAATTCTTGCTCTAAGTTTCCAAGGAGCTGAGGAGCATTATCCAGCATTAAAGAGTACAGTTGATCCAAGTACTGCTTCTGGCGACTTGCTTCCAAAGACTCTGCTCGAAATACTTCAAGGATTTCAGACTGAAAACAAAACATAAATTAATGGTAAAGAATTTAGTACAACTTGAAATGGGCTGTTGTTGAGTTTGGTATCAAAACTGGAAATTGCAGATAACAAATCATCCTAATTAAAACACTCATTTGTTTCAGTTTTATGGCTCAGACTGGATTTGAGTAAACTAAACAACATGCTGCAGAAACTTGGTATTCATTAATGTATTATACAACTACTTTTACATGTAATATTAAAAACCACAAGCCTAACATACATTTACATATGTACAGGAGTGGAGTTGTGGCTTGGTGGTTATGTGCTTGGCTACCACTCCAAGGGTCCTGGGTTCAAGTCCTGTCACATGTCAGGATTTTTTCTAAGGACCAAATTACTTCCCTCCCAAAGACTTGTAATAAGACTTAGTTTATGTAGAGCATCTTGTGTATATGTTTGTCTTGTGAACCTCTGAGGGTCCCTAATGATCAGCAATAGCTGGATGGATCACCCTCATTAAAAATGGTGTTAAAAAAATCCAAAAAAAAAAAAATCGTTCTTTTTCAATAAACGTTCAGTTTGAAAAGCGCTGCAGTGAAAAAATCGTTCTTAATTGAGAATTTGGGATTTGAAAAACAATCGATTAAGTGTGAAATTATTATTATTATTTTTTTTTAAACTCTGTCTCTACACTATCAAACCAGTTTAACAAAAAAATTGTGATCCTAAATATGGTAGTGATACAATCATCTTGTCCATGTAGGCACATTTTTTTTTTTTTTGTCACATAAAGTTCATAGTGTAGACAGCGCTTTAGAACAGTGTTAAGAGACTCCCTGTACTGTATTTAAAAATGGGATGGACCGCCACTCTTGACAAACATACCTTTGATGAACCTTTGAGAGCCTCCCATAGTGGGATATCCCCTTTACCATCAATAGCATCCACACCACGTGTACTTTTAGTTACGTCAGTTAATTCTTGCAGTGCCACATCACGTTCACTTGTAAGCTTTTCAATCAATTTATCCTGTTTTATAAAGAAAAACATAAATGGGTAATAAGTATCATAATATTATCTTATAAACTGATTTAATGTTATAATACAGTATCAAATATCAATATCAAACTGACAATAAAAACAACATTTTTTAAGTAATTTATATCACCTGCTGCTTTCACGGATTTTCCAGAGCTCAAAGAGCTGGAAAAAAAAGCAGCAGCTGATAGAACTACTTTAAAAATAGTTCGGAGTTCCAAAATGTATAAAAAAAACCATTATTATTACAAATGCAGGATACTGTATGTATTTGAAGGAAAATAACGTAAATCAAATAAATGCAAAACAATTTTTCTTTCTTCCTATATATAGCAATCTTACTATCATATCTACGGAAGCCCGTTCGGGCCACAAGTTAACTATATTTTAAAAGCCGTTATCTGGCGGCCTCCACTTAAGTATCTGGCGGCCGCCACTTAATTATCTGGCGGACGTACATGTCCCGTCACGTGACATGTACGTGCATTGGATCAGAGGCGATGTTGCATGCAATAAAAGGCAGGCAATGCAATCATGATTAGGCAGGTTGCCTACCTTTTCCAATGTTTAGTCAACCTGCCGTCGTAGCATGTGCATAATCATGATTTCATTGCCTGCCTTTTATTGCATGCAACATCGCCTCTGATCCAATGCACGTACATGTCACGTGACGGGACATGTACAAATTATTAAGTGGCGGCCGCCAGATAACAGCTTTTAAAATATAGTTAACTTGTGGCCCGAACGGGCTTCCGTACATATCTGTTCTTATTGTATTAATATGTAAAGCAACTTTGCTATATAAATGTGGTATTTTTATTATTTATACAAAAACAGTACATCAGGCTGACAATATGTAAAACATAAATTTATTATTTACAATAATCATACTATAATTTATGAATTAAACAAAGCTTATTATATAATTTCTAATCAAATTTAAACTATACAGAAGTAACTTTATCAACTCTTTGAGGGATTAATGTTCAACAAGATACAAATGTGAGTAATTTGACACTATTAGTTTTCTCCCTTTGTGACTGTTTGTTTTCACTTTATTATATTATGCTTCTCACCTTGTTGTCAGATTCTAATGATATTCGCTTTAATTCGTCAGACAACTGTAATGTTTCAGCCTTCAAAAGAAAAGCAAAAGTTTACAATTATTATAAATAATAATGTCATTGTCTACATTAATGCTGTAATTGTCTCAATTTTATAATAATAACATTCAATTAATGTATTACAAATGTTTTTTATTTTTCATCTCCATGGTCAAGTATAGGTAGTTATTGAATTATACTGTATTTATTCATGATTTACAGTATGTCAAGATAGTAAGATAATTGTTTGTTAAACACATGGTAAAAAAACCCATTGAGGCCTCTATACTGTATTACAATATGCAAAAAACCTCAATGCGCTTAACAGTATAAAACAAAATGCAGTTAAAATGGAGAGTTTTCAAAACAGCCTTAAAATAAGTAAATGAAGTTTCAAAGGAGACAGAGATCTAGGTTCTTAGACTTTCTACACTATCAGTTTGACAAAAAAGTGTGATGTGCCTACCGTAAATATGGCAGTGATATGTCCAGATATGGGCACATCATATTTTTTTGTCACATAAAGTTTGATAGTGTAGACAGAGATTTTGAAAATAATATGCTTTGTTAACTTTTGAATGAACGCGCATAAATTCTGAACCAGATCGCTGAGGCCTCTATGATGAAAGGACTTGAAGATAAATACCAAAATAACTTATTTTTCCATGGTAAAGAGAAGGTTATTTGTGGTAATCCCATAATATTTCAATTTAACATATGAAGAGAAATAATTTTAAAATAAATTCAACCTGGTGGCGTCAGTCCTGACAAGGACACATTCTACTCAAAATTAATCCAGTTCTGCTGGATTTTTAAATAACAACATGTTTAACCATAGAAGGGAATGTCCAAATATATGAATACCATACTTGTTTTGAAATGTGTTATGTTTTTGGGTAGAAAACTGCCTGGGAACACAGCATGTTGAGTACACATTATGTCATAATACAATGCGTCACCCTTAGATTGACACATGGGGACACAAACTATAAATACATCTGGATAGCGTCTGAGGCCTGATTGCTGATTGTCATAATATGTTATTCTAAACTCACTCCTACACAATTCCTGTTTGTTTTCAATAATAAGGAATAAGAGTTACCAGAATGAGACAATGAGAATTGTCAATCAACTTGGTATATGAACTTGATATACTGGCGTAAAGAAAACTGATACATTCTTTTTTTTATTGGATGATACAAACCATTTCAGCTAGCATTGACTGATTAAATAAAAAACTGGAAACTGAGGTCTGCTGTATTTATGTTCATACACTAATTTTAATATCAAGCAATTGACGTATTCGATTTGGGTGACTTTTTTCTTTTTTATTTGAATGGCAATAACCGCAAGCTTATTCATTACGTATTTTACTGAACACTCATCAGAAAACACTAATGAAATTCCTATTTAAATTTGGCAATTGCAAAAAAGAACAGTCACTCTTTCTTTTTTACCTCAAAAGAGTTCCTCTGCATCTCTAACCTCTCCAGTTCCTTCTGCCGTTGCTTAAGACTTCCTCGAATGAGAGGGATTTCCTTAACCTGCTCTGTTAGCACATCACAATGGCTGTCTTTGTTTGTCAGGCGGCTTTGTAACTCATTTACTACACTGCGTAGCTGGTCAGCCTCTCCAGCCCTTTCTTCTAGCTCTACTAGCCTAAATAGTAAATAAGAAACTAAGTTTAACAGCGGTTTCAGTTTCAATGAGTTATATAGAATGTCTATTAAGGAATGAAAACATAATTGGTAGAAGGGAACAATAAATATTCATATTAATAATGAATAATCATAATAATTCAATAACATGCATTCATTGAAACTAATATAATGAATACCTTAATCGGTGAATAGTCATATACTTATATACTCAAAACACTTCATAGAATATAATTAGGGAATGAAGACTCATTGTATATCAATGACAATGAATATTCATTAATCAGTGACACATGAATATTCATTACATGTTAATGACACTATAACTTTTCATACCTTTGGACATCCTCTGACAATCGTTTGTTCTCAGTCTTTGTAATATGCACCTGCTCTTTCAATATTCTTAGTTCCTCTTTCATTCTAGTGTATTCTCTTGTCTTCTCCACTTCATCCTCTTCCTCCTCGTTACGGATTAGAACCAGTTGAATCTGGTGAGTTCCGTTGAGCCGCGTGTTTACTTGTGACAATGGCATTCTCAGAACATTCTCGCCATTGATTTCAAACACCCTAAATTAAAAAATAAATAATAATTTATAGGTCCATGATTAGACCAGTTGTATACCATATATGACAGCATTGCGAATAAAAGTACACTGCGGTTGTACTTCTTTTAATAGCTGTGTTCACTCACAGAAATAAGAGCTGGTGTAATTGTGCTTCACTTACACCTTTCTTTAAACTGTGACGTACCTCTGATATCACTCTACAAGGAAAGGTACATCTTATGTAAACTTTACCAACATTAGTAAAGTGATAAAACAGATTATAACATGAGTATATAGATGTAATTTTTGCGTTTGAACGCAGAACAAGAAAAAACTACAATTTAACTCTGATAGACTGTAATTTCACTCCGATAGACTGTAAATTAACTCTGATAGACTGTAATTTAACTCTGATAGACTGTAATTAAACTCAGACAGAGAAAAGAGCATGTACATGTGGTGAACCACAAATGAGACACTTACCTGTCGCCAACCTTCATGATACCTTTTGAATCACAAGTATGGACGTACACTCCTTTCTGGTCAGTCCTAGTGGTGAAACTAAAGCCATAGCCATTCACTCCTTTCTTGATCTGCATTGCTACAAGGCGACTACGTTGCTTTGAAGAGAGTAATGGGAACACAGGAGCACGCTGGCGTTTACTTCTAGCCTGAAAATTAAATTTTTCTGGATTTAATGACTTTTAAAATTAGTTGCATTTTTGAGAAAGACAATCATGCACTGTTAACATTATAAAGAAAAACAAGAACTTCAATAAACAATGCACTACCACTAAATATTTCATATTGCTGATTTCTGGCAGTATTTAGGGAATATTATAACATTTTCTTTTATTTCTGGCATACATGAAATAAACTACTGTATACAAACTAAAAAAGGAAGTAAAATAGTGTATAAGTAAATAACAAGCATAAATATGGTACAAAAATGCCTATTCTAAATAAAACTTTGAAAAACTGTATGATTCTCTAAGGTAATAAAAGTTTAAAATGTATTTGTCCACTGTGGCTCAAGAGTAGATTAAAAACAGAAATGTGCAATGTCAAATAATTATAACGTGCCGAAAGAAATTAAAAATGAAAGTTCAATAAACTGACAATGATGAGAGTAAAAGGTAATTAAAGGGTTTAAATTGCTTGAAGTATTAAATGAATGACAGAGATAAGTACACAAATACTTAAAGAATAAGTATTATCTGTAACAGAACTCTGTAATACGTAAGGATGACAGGAAAGACACCCTCATGTACGCTTTCACGTGATCACATAAACTTTCCCTTTAAAAGGTTTGAAATGATAAAGAATTTGATAATGCATGAAATAATTAGGTTTCATGCTAAATGCAAAAGATAAAGACATATTTCTGGAAATTGTGTAGAAATTCATAATCATTTTCAAACAGCTTCTTACCCATGGCCATGCGGTGACTTAAAATTAAAAACCAAAGATACAATACATAAAAAAAAACACACAGAAAATGGGCAAACTTTGTTTAGGGCCTATATCATTTAATAATCATAAACAGAAAATAATGAAACATATAATTTAAATATATAAATTATAATATAACATATCTGATTGGCATAATACAAAACAAACGAAAAGCAAAGAAAAAAATTGGTTCACGATATAATAAAATATATATGAATAAGAATATATAATATAAATAATTTGAATATGTATAAAATTCAATCAGTTTACATAATGAAATTCTGTGATCAAGGTTAACATTAAGATGTATGTTAAATACACTTTTAATATGGCTTGTTTTTCACAAAAGGCTAGTTTAGGCTTATTTACTATCACTTGCACTAGATTGAACGATAAATTCAAGAAAAATGAGTTTGTTTGATCCAAAAACTAACCTTTTCTGCAGCCACTTCTTGGTCAGCTTTAGCTAATTCAATTCTGGATAAAAGACTAGTCTGCTGTTGTTTGAGTGCAACCAGTGTTGACTCTTCCATGGCTAGTTTGTATTCCAACTCAGCTTCCCGCTCTGTGTTCTCATTGTTCCTAGAATTCCAGTGAAGGATTTTGTTGAGAACGGATGTCGTGTTCCATGTTGGGTGCCAATCGGAATAAGCCCGGATTGACGATAGCCAGCCTCGGTTGTTTTGATTGCTTCCGCGACTGTTGTGAATGAATGAACGTCAGTTAGCAGTGGGGTCAACATTTTTAAATGACCAAGAGACCCATGCTAAATTTGACCCATGCCATCATTGACCATGCTCTGTCTGAAGTCTTAAATAATTTCTTGACTTATTTTGTAATACTTTTTTTCATTATTCAGAAATGTATTATAAATATAGGAAAATGCCATGCTCAAATTTTGTTTACAGTGACTGTCCGTATAAAGGTGCTACAACATTTTACAGGCAATCTTTCTCCTGTAAGTTTATTTTTTTAAATGGAAATTAATTGATTCAATGATTACAATCAAGGTTTAAGTTCTCAAAATCCAAAAAAAGATAATACATTTCATAAATTTACATTTTTTTAAATGTTTTTCATCCATGCCTTTTTTCTGCATATCTTCATATCAGTTCAGAACATTCTACTGGACCCATTCCATTCACAAGCAGAGAGGAAACATTCAGACGACCTTGCAGGTAATAATCGTTTTCCCTATGGAACATTCCATTATACAAGCAGCATGCAGGTATTTCTATCCTCATATCCAAATGAAAAGTTTTATATAGTCTTTATTCCAATAATTATCTTGTATTTTTAAGTTTTGAATAATTTTTTACAGTAGAAACTGGTCTTTGAAACCTCTTTAGAAAATTTCCAAAGAAACGAACAAGGGGAAATATATGTTTTAACAGTACAGCCAACCCTTATTCAAAGGACTCTTTATTAAGGGGATATTTTGTTGGGTCTCAAAGATGTAGTGTAATTAAAATAGTATAATTGTGTAAATGAATATTTAAGAGGTTTTTTAAGTTAATAGGGTATTACATTCTTTTATCATTCTCAATGCTTACACAACCCACGTGCAAAATACTTACGTTTCTTTATTATCAGTTTCATCGTTGACCTGCTGGTGCAGCTGTTTGATACGGACTTCTTTTAACCGAATGTCTTGTTTCACTTGATCTAAACGCGTTTCGAGATCTTTGATAGCGAGCTGGTGCGAGTCTGAAACAATATCAAGAAACAATAAGCGTTTACACAATGAAAATAGGAAGATAACTGGTTGAGCCTTTTTAGTCTGCTGTTGTTATGCTAATGAGCTAAACAAGTCCAATCAGTGCAAGCTCAGAATTGCCTTACATGAAAACAATCAATTGTAGCTATATTTTACATTTCTGCTTGGTGAATGGTTTTGTACTTTATGTAACTGAAACAAACAAGAATTTAAAGCTACACTATCAAATACTGTAGTCTGGCAAAAAAAGAGTGATGTGCTCAAATATGGTAGTGATATGCTATCATCGTGTCCATATATGGGCCCATCACATTTTTGTTGTCAGACTATTTGATAGTATAGACAGAGCTTTATATTCTTGTTTGTTTCAGTTACATAAAGTTTGATAGTGTAAACAGAGCTTAAAGCAGTAGCTTTTCACTCACCAAAACCATCATCTGCTTGATTTTTATCAGGTTTTTGACGATTCTTCATATCTTTCTCATGTTGTTGAAAAGCATCCTCCAGTTGTGACAGTGCCTTCTGGACCACTGAGAACTATTTATTTAACAGAAATTAATTAATAGATAAGTATAAGTATTTTAATAAAATTGAACCAAATATATATATAAAAAAATAACGCATTTATATAGACCCATTTCACAGAAATGTAATACAAATCTTTCATTTTTGTTGGTTATAAGGATGAGACAATGAAAGTGCTCTAAAAAGAAGAAAAAGAATTGACAATGTTGACTACCAGAACAGGAAAACATCATCATAACATTTTTTAAATCTGTAATGAACAGACATTCATGGAAAGTTCTAACAGATAAGTTACTGATCTAGTTTCGCTCATTTTAGTGACTATGGACCTGATCTGCAGAAAACATGTATATTTCTGACACAGCAATAAAATATTACTTATTTTAGTATCAAACAACTCTTCTAAATATAACTTAATCTAACCCTCTAAATAATCTTAATCAACTTTTTAAAAAGGAAACGCACAACTATTTCCTGCTATACCAACATGCGCCTTAGTGGCATCACAACCTGGGTCATAAAACTGTGATACTTAATATTAATATTAACAATTTTTATAATTTTGTATATCTTCTCGTGGAGTCATCCTAGTTATCTTATCTGATGACCCGATAATGATGTAATCCAAGGAAATATATCCATCAATTGTTGTGGAATAAATAGCAGCATGTACCAGTCGGTGTGACTGTGAATATGACCTGTACTGTATATCGTCTGTATGTCCACACAATGCTAATCTATAGGTCACGGCTTACTAGGCCAAAATGTGTAAATCATTTTCAAACATATATATTATTATATACAGTAAATATGTATTGAATGAAGTAAGTGTGTTAAAGAAAGTGTTAGTCTGCGTGTCTGTCCACATAATGATACAGGTCATGGCTACTACCTACACTTAAAATTTACAAACAATTTACATATTGTAGATTAAATAAAATTATTGAATTAAATCTTATCTCAACATTAAAAATTAGTACTACATGAAGGACAAAAGAAAATTATTGTAAGTAATTTATTCCATTGTATATCTAAGAATATTAAGTTACTAATGAATTGTACTATAAACTATTAAACAACACACACAAGTGTTCACTACAGTAAGTGTTTCATAAACAAACTTAGATAGTATTTAAATAATAATATTTATATATATATTCATATGTAAGATATATGAGAAAAAAAAGGAAAATAAAAAAAAAATAAAAAAAAAAAATAAATAAAAAACTAGTAAAAAAAAAATGAAAATAAAAAATGCTTGAGGCTCAGTTGTGCACTACCCTGCATTTATAATGTGTTATACGTGTTTTTTTGTATCAATTATTAGTAACAGTGTATAATAATATGGGCTTATTGTCACCTGTTTTGCTTTATCTTGCAGCCGCAAGTTCTCATAACGCAAAACTTGTATCGTTGTCTCTCGGTCATGTAATTCCTTCTGATATGTCTCAAGCTCATTTTGATCCTATAAACAAAAAACATATAAAAATAAGTATTTCTGCTATAAACTTAATTGCAGATGCTATCACAACATCAAAAGGTTTCTGAGCATGTGCAGATTCCTAAAAAATTGGTTTTGCTTTGTCATTGCGTTTGTCATTTTACTATCACGCTTTTTTTTCTCTGGCAACGCCCTATAGGCCTACTGAGTTAATTATCAACTTAAACGCTACTGAACTTTTATCAATAATTTACAAATAAAAAATATCCTCAACATGTGCTGAGTAATTATGTAAAATCATTTATCATTACAGATATTTTATAAAAATAAAAACAATATTAGATTAAAAAAGCCTGTTCATCTATTAAGGTTACTTATAGTCCCATGTTGATAAAAATGACATTTAATAATTGTGTTTATCATTGTGATCAGTTTGACAGGAATAAACAGAGAATGTCAGGTCAGATGAGGATGTTTAAAAGAAAAATAAAATTACAAAGAATGATTACCTCGCGCGCCTTACTAAGAGTCGACGTTGAAGACAAGGTGATCTTCTCCGGGGAGTTTACTCTCTTTATTTTCGGTTTAATTAATAACGACTGCTCGATGTTTGCCATCTGAAAAATGGTCATAAAACAAAACGGCCATTTTAAAACTTTGCATTGATATAAAATACACAATTTACACACTATTCCAATGTTAGCATTTTCCATTACAGTCGGTCTCATCTTCCACAAACTTATAAAAACAAACGCAACAAAATAGAATATAATTAAAAATTATAAAATAAAATAGTTAATGAAAGAGGATGATCTTGTTTTCAGATTACTTTTTGGTGGTTGTTAAAGCAGTACACTTATTAGTAAAGACAATTTTATACTGTAGAGGGACAAGACTGAATAGGTAAAGTTGACCAAATTTTACAGGTTTATGCTTGAATAATGTGTTTGCCTTGTATTATCCATGTTTTAGTTTCCTAATTCTTTATTAAGCCAAAGTTAAATTCTATAATCTCAGGCAGGCTGTAAAACAAATACTATACCTACCTAGTATTAACACATTAAATTAATTGACAGATCATTCAACACGATCCTCATTAAATACATTATGTTTTAAACATTACTCATATTATTAATGTATAAAAATTACCCTAGTAAACTTTCTTTCACCTTTCAAACTGACCTCATAAAATTATTAATCACAAATGTATCATGGTGATTAGTTTTTGCTTAAATTTTTCTAAGTGATGGTAGGCGGGTGGGGCATTAGGGAGATATCATTGCTGGGGCAAGGTTGCTAAATCCCTGTGGTATACCAATCATTCAACCATACATACGAACGTTGAACATAGCTTTCAAATATCAAGTCACTTCTATTGAGGTTGTCAATTATTAACCACCTTTGTAAATAATGATTAACTTCCCAGGGTCCGGGGCCCATCAACGGGGTACTATTCCCCAAGGACAGGGAGAAGAACGACGACTCCACAGATGTGATTACCGTATTCGAGACACAGATTCTACGTTCGAGTTCATTCATTTATTTACATGATAATCAATTTATTATTTTTAGGATTTACATGATGTATTATGTGCAATGAACTGTGACGGAGTGCAAAAACAGGGATTAGTATGGGGTTAAGATGGTCGAAAAGGTCAACACACTTTAATAATGGTAAAAAATAAGTCGGTTAAGATGATGGCAGGGTTCAACAGCATACAATAGCACTTCAATTCAAGTCATTGCCATTTTGATGTCGAGTTTAATTATTATTTTTCACATATTCTTCACATGAATGGAGATGATTGAAAAAATAGTGCCAAAGTAAATAAGAAAATCATAACAAAAGTGTGGCGATGAATAAAACGAAGTTGAGTTGAATGTAAGGTTAGTAATAACGTTTAGAAATCTAAATAATAAAGATGTAAAGAAAAAAGAATGATCAATGAAGCGAATCGTTGACAAATGCCATGGCAACATGCAGCTTTCCTTACCTCCTCCTCTAAACGGGAGAGCTTTTCATCATTGATTGTAGGCATCAATGAATCGGAACCTACAGATGATCCCAAGCTAGCCTGTAAAGGATAGAACAACAATCATACAAAAAAAACAGACATACAAACAAACAACAGTATCATTTGATCATTTATTATTGCTAAAAAAGTGATCAAACCTCAGTTTGTTCTATACTGTACACTGAAAATGAACAAGGACAACAATCACAAAAAAGTTTCAGAGTTAGTTTCCTTTTACAGCACCATTTTGTTAATATTAACGAAATAAACATATTAGTCTGTGCAGTACTTATACCACCACCAAAGAAAATAAAACCACCTTTGCTCAGTGAAGTGTATCTCATTTGCATATATTTACACCTGTTAGTAGATTGTTGAATATGATTGGATCCAATTTATTATTGAGTTCGGGAGAAATATGATAAAGGTACTGTATCTCATAACTTGATTATCTGTACCTAAGCTATATGATTTTTGCACAACAGGAAAATGTTTATTTTAAAACTTAATTTAAAGATATTGCTTTTAAACACATAAAATGATTTACTTGGTTAATAGAGCTGTCAGCACTCGGTCAAAATAGCTAAATATAAAACAAACTTACTCCTGAATAATTGGATATCTTGGATGAAGCCTGCGAGTACATGGAATCGTTACGATGTACGGATAACCCATCAACGGCCTCGTTGGTGTCCTTCAGATCAAACTGCTCATCTACACTTGCTTTGTCGCAGACAACGTACGCGTGCGAGTCGGATTGTAGGGGTATAAAGTCTTCATTGGTGTGATGAACATCTAACAGAAAAATGACAAGAAATTTATTTTAATCTATTCTTTTAGTATAACAAAACAATACTTAGATAAACTTTTGGAGATAACCGATAAATTGAATCAACTGGACTTTAACTGCGGCGATTGCACAAGAACCGGTGATTTCAATATGGTATGGTTTTAGACATTGTCACTTGTCATCAACTATATAAACAAATTATTATAAACTTAATAAAAAAAAGATGTATATTTGTAAAACCATCACTTTTGCCATTTGTTACAGAATATAGAAGTATAGAATTGATAGTGGCAACACTTCATGCCCTTCCTGGATCCATCATCTTTTATCTTAAGTATTTACCTTAATGACTGATAACATACATAAATATATAAACTTCTTAAATAAAGTTGAATGCATATTTGCCTTTGATATTAATTCATTAAGAGTTCCTTTTAGTATGTAGGAAAACTGATACCAACTAATTAAATTTTGGAGTTCGAAAGAACAGGTCGTAAAAAATTAAATAAAAAAAAAAAATTCTTCAGATTTAAATGGTGTACATTTTTGTGTATTTTTTATTGATTATTTTTTATTATGTTGAACTTGAGAAGAGGAAATTAAAAACATTATTTGAGTCATCTGTGCACAGCTGACAGGGATGTTAAATAGATGACTTAATTGCCAGAGAATCACAATGCCGTAAAACACACCTATAAAAATAAAATAATTATGAAGAAAAATTGCGAGAGACAAGATGACTGGGCTCATAATTAAAAGATTAAATTACATCTTGATTTAAAGCATCCTTTTCTATCGCATGTGACATCTAATTAAATATGCAAATTGACGGAGCATTTTCTTAGCGATGAATTTGGCTAAACATTGAAATGTACAGTAGCTCAAGTCAAGTCAAACCGATGACATCATGTATTAATCAGGAACTTTTTTAGAGATCGCAAGTCTATTTTTTTTATTTTTTTTATTCAATTATTTGAATATTTATGCAAAAGGCTACTTTTTAGATACACACATAATGTCATTCACAAACACAAAAACAAGACATGTGTGATGTGAATTTGTCATGATATAATGTCCATTTGGCAGAGTGCAGACTCCAGAGTGGAAATTAATAAATGCTCAAAGTAATCTTCATTCACCTAATATCACTTAACATTTCTAGTGACGAATTGAAGTCTAGTTTTACTGTTAAAAAAAAGCATTGTTACAATATATACTATAGCTTTCTATATACCTCCGATCTTATCCACTTCAAGAAGGCAGAAGAGTCTGGGGTCTGCATTTTTCATACCAAACTTCTTAAGAGCTAAGGCTAGCACTTCATCAACAGGTGTAGACAGCGACACGTTTACCAACTTTCCTTTTGGATTGTGCCCAGCTATCCTATACACAATCTGAGGATGAAGGAAATCACTTACTAGACCTATTTAGCAAAAAAACCCTGAGAAATGAGAGGAACATTTTCCTCCTTTCCAAAAGAAGGGAGAAAGTTTCATGCATTTATCTATATATAAATTTACATAAGGGCAAAATTCGGTAAATCGTGCGTTACTTCTGGAATGTTCACTCGATGGTTAATAGAAATACTACATCAAGATAAGGCAGCTGTCTACTTCCATAGAATCTTTGAAAGGTATTCGTTTTAGTTTAAGATGGCGTATTTAAAAAATTGTGCACATATACGAGTATCATATAGTATAAGAGATTTAGTGTTAGCTGTGTGTTGTTGTCTTGCGTCGCTAACCACCACAATAAAGTTCACAATGCCTTCTCCTCCTTCCATGATTCATTCACAATAACATAGACAGGTCTAACCAATGCAGTACCTTAATTGTGCCTCCTTGCGCTTCTCTCTGCCTGAGTTCAAAATGGTAAGATGTAGCATTGTTCCAGTTGTTTTGAACCATTAGAGGACATTCATCGTAACCTAGCTCACGGTCAGCAACTGCAATAAAATAATATTTACACTTTATTCAGCTATTTAAATAAAATTGTATTCATAAATGTGCATATATATATAAAGAATTGGTTGATAAAGTAGTGGTTTGTTTCCACACCTGTAATAGAGTTATTGCTGTTGGATGCAGGGTGAAATAATTTAAAAATGCATACATTGCAATATATTAAGGAGAATAAGTAGGTAATAAGTAATGCTAATGATATCTATGAGAGCAAAAATACTGAATATGACACATAATATAAAAATAATAAATTAATTACTATTGCAATGAATTAATACAAATAAACAAAACAAATTGAAGAATTGATTAAAATACTTTAAAACATATACAATTATAAAATGTTATTTATTGATAATTTGTCATGAATTTGATTAACAAATTTAATGAATATGTTCTTTATTAAATCATGGAGGCCAATATTATATATATAAATAAATTTCATTTAAGAAAATTCATTTTTATAAGGTAACTTTCTGACAATTAAAAATTAATGAAATATACAGAAAAAAAAAATTCTGTCGTATAGAAATAATGAAAATCATGCATCATAATATAAATAAAAAATGCCAATTGTTATTCAGTTTTTGCATCATGTAAACATGTGTACTTATACAATATGTCTAATAAATGAGAAAGAAAAAATATTGCACAGTTGTACATTAAAACTGGCAAGAATTATATAACTGTATTATATTGACTTGTATAAATACAAATTATATTTACCTGAGCAGTCAAATGCTGATTTAAATAGAAGGAATAATGAATATTAAAATAAAACAAAAAGGAAACGTTGAATTAATCATCACTAAACACATGGTGAAAATACAGAACGTAAATTTAAAATAATAATATTTAAAAAATATTATTAATGATAAACATTTCAAATGTCATGTTTCACAAATGAAATTAATTAAATGAACTGAAATAGGGCTATATTTAACATTTATGTTACATATGGAGTAGTAATTTGAGAGGTGAACCCAGGGACTAATGTTTATGCTCAGAGGAAAAGTTCCCAAAATTTTCTTTATTTAATATTTAATTCACGAGTGGCAAAAAAAAAAATATTTGACTGACAGCAACTCTTATTTTTAAAACTGCAACATTTGCCTGACTGCCAACACTAATTGCTGAAAGCTGTGGCCGTAATAAACTATAGTACTTATTCGTGTACAACGCTTTATCTATATGGTAAAACTTATTTGACCAAAGTGCTTATTCAACAGCAGCACCCTTTTTTAGAATGCAATGCTTCAAAAAAAGCACTTATTGAACTGCAATTGTAAACTTAGTCATCTGCAGCACTTATTTAATTATAACACTTTTCAATTGTATAACACTCAACGGCAGCACTTGTTCATCAGCAGCACTTATTTAACTGCAGCACTTATTCAATTGTCACACTTATTGAACTACAAAACTTACTCATCTGTAGCACTTATTCAACTGTAACACTTATTCAATTGTTACACTCTTACTCAACTGCAACACTTATTAAACTACAGCACTTATTCAATTGTAACACTTACTCATCTGTAGCACTTACCCAACTGTAACACTTATTAAATTGTAACACTCTTACTCAACTGCAACACTTACTCAACTAAACACTTATTAAACTACAGAACTTATTAAATTGTAACACTTACTCATCTGTAGCACTTATTCAACTGCAACACCTATTTAACTATAACTTTGAATTGCTGTTTATATTCAATTGCAGTTGTTATTAAACTACAACTCTAGTCTTTTTCAACTGCAAAATTTTCAACGCTTATATTATATTATATATTATATATATTATTAAACATAAGTTGTTATTTGACTTATTTTGTACTTATTCAACTAAGACTTACGTCTTTCTTTATCAGCACTCGAGATGCACACCTCTACTATGCCATATAATCGTGGATCTTCCATTTTATTCAGCTGCTCTAAACAAAGTTTAATGACCTCCAGAGAACTGGTCATATCAATAACTTTAATGGACACACAAGTCGGGCAGCCTAAAAAAGAAAAAATATGATTAATATTTAATCATGATATCTCAAAATTGTTTTTTAATATCAATATTATTCAACTAATTGTCCTGTTTTTTCATAATGCCCACGCCCTGTTTGATTCAACATTGTTTTTCTTTTGTTTGCCTGATTATTGTTATCAAGTGAAACAGTTGACAAGGAATATTGGTTTAAGTTTATCAGATCAGAAAAAATATTACATCTTTCATGGCCTACACATTGAAAGTAAATAAAGACATATGGACATTTCCCACACAGTTTAGTCAGCCAAAAGAACAATGAAAAAAGTTGAGAAAAAATAGAGATTTTAAGCGATTGGATAAAGTAAACCCCCAACCCCTCCCATTTCCTACATCTCATGATAAAGATTAGTATCTAAAATGTACAGTGTTTGAATATATGTCCTAAGTATGAGGCTTTATCTATTAATCTCGGAGTAAATTGTAGATAATCTCCAGTAAAAAAAATTCTACTAAAATAAAAAAAAAATGTGTTGTGTGTATAGGAATGTGGCTGGGCATCTATTTAAGAACAAAAAAATCCATTGGGTTTTATCCAAGGAGGCGTTTATTCAAAGTGGGGTGTTTAGTGAAATAAATATGCAGTAATTTTCTTTATTTTTAATATCAGAAATCTTTAATAAAGAAACAAAGACGGAGGAAGAAAATGAACAAAGCTAGGAAATGTGAGAAATACAAATTGATAAATGTACATAAACAAGTCTAGACTTTAAAATGAATACGTTTGATTTGTGCAAGTCATCCACTGGGAAAAAAGTATAGACATTATCATTCCAAGCCTCCGTACTTTACTACATTTTAAGTGAGAACATTTTAATGATGAATTTCTCAAGTGAATCGATGTTAGGCTATTTCAGTCGTAACGTTTGCGATCTACGTACCCGCGTCAATTTAGACACATGGGACGTGTTGTATTATAAACTAGCTGTAAACAGTCTCGTTCTGACCTGTATTTAACGTACTTTATTGTTGAAAAGAAAACGAAACACTTAACAAGCTATACTTCACTCATCAACAACTTCCTTAAATGATTTCAATTTAGGGAGAAACAACGTTTGATTGGGTACAATCTGTTGAATGCACTTATTGAACATAAATATAATGAAACTAGATACAATGTGTAACATTATAAAACTATGAACCAAGTTAAAACAATTAGTTGTTAATATAACATTCAACTTTTAATGATCAATTGTAAAGTTTGACTCCTTAGGTTATGGAAAAACTATTACATAATTGCTCAATATATCAACGTTGTATTTCTAATGGTCATTTGTAAAGTTAGACTCCTTAGGTTATGGAAAAACTATTACATAATTGCTCAATATATCAACGTTGTATTTCTAATGGTCATTTGTAAAGTTTGACTCCTTAGGTTATGGAAAAACTATTACATAATTGCTCTATATATCAACGTGGTATTTCTAATGGTCATTTGTAAAGTTTGACTCCTTAGGTTATGGAAAAACTATTACATAATTGCTCTATATATCAACGTGGTATTTCTAATGGTCATTTGTAAAGTTTGACTCCTTAGGTTATGGAAAAACTATTATTATTTGCTTTATATATCAATGTTGTATTTCTAATGGTCAATTTTTAAATAACTAAAGGAGTCAGACTTAATATGTAGTCTGACTCCTTTGGTTATAGGAAAAACTATTAAAATTAATTGCTAAATATCAACGTATTTCAAATGACCAATTACAATTCTGACCCTTAATAAAAAATGGTCAATACTACGTTGATATACATGGGCTATATGTAGCATAGATAAAGTTTTTGTCTCTCTCTTGCTAACAGACTGACCATTCCTGATGGGTTGTGATAACATAAAAGCTTAAAATAAGGGTTGAAACGTCTGATAGTGCCGACACGGAGAGGACGCCTACAAATAAAGCATCACCGATGAAAGACTGAAATCAGGGAAGGTTACATTAATTATGCTAGGAACATGTTTTGATAATCCGTAAATCCAGAATGGGATAAATACGCCATTTATATAGATAATTAATACCTTTTTAAGCCAGACAGAAAACCCCATTTAAAATCTTTTAAGCATACAATTTAAAATGGTCTACCTTATGATTTAAAAATAAAATGCTATGACTTAATTATTTAAGTTCACCGTACTTGGTTAAAATAGTCGGTGCTATGAAAAAGTGACGCCAACTGTTCCATGAAAGATACAGATTTTTAAAATCCCTAAAGCTTTTTAAAATCTTCATTTAAGCTAATAATTCTATTTTAGAGGATATGGAATATTTATTTTAGTAGTTCCTAAATTCTTTGAAGACATTTAAAATTCAGATTTAAATCTATGTCTACTAATGAAGCTTAAAGCCCCCTTCCCTACGTTTTTTAGATCTAATTTAAGGTCACAAACTATATTTAATGTAAAAATAATACTATATGGTCCTATTGCGATAACATTTTTCGTCTTTAAACGGTTAAAAATGTGAAAAATAAGTCAATTCTAATAATTATAGCGGCCCGCTATAAATCTCAAAATGCATTGCGCGCAGATTGATATTTTTGTTTTTCACCTGTAATTCGCCCACTTTTCGATCGATCGTGAGGCCAAAACAAATGGAAGACTCCTAACTTTTCAGCGAAAATACCGGGTTTTCCCCAATTTGTATCAACGGAGTCTGGCAAAAATAGAAAGACAATTAATGCAGCAACTATACAACGTCAGGCTAGGTATATAGCTAGCGTATGATGTTCGTACGTTACCGATGTTTACCAGCTAGGCATACAAAACTAAGCCTAGCTAGGCTAGGCCTAAGACCGTCCACGAGAGGTCGATCGCCGTGAGCTACTTAGGTAGTGCATTGTTTCTCACTTTTTATCATAATTTACCATAACTAGATGGCACGCTCGCTTCGCTCGCGTACCATCTAGGTCGTGCCCACAGATGGTTCTCGAATACACAGTATTTCCAGCGAGAAAAAAATGGAGATTTCAAACAGTGTACGTACCGCAGGACTATAATACATATTGTCGTTTACAGAAACGAATAAATATACACAATGATTTATGTAGTCAACCAAAATTAGCACCCTGGGAATTACTTCCGAGAGAAAAACAAAATGAGTCAAATTTTTTTATTTGGACTCATTTAAACAAACCCAATTTGTGTTTTGTATGTAACATTAAGGGTTGAGGGATGGGGGAAGAAGATGGGTACAAAGAGGAAACATTTTAAAATATATTCTTATCCACTCAGTAACGAAATATTGTTTTTAATGTTTTATAGGCCTATAAATAATATACCACTAAATACAGTAAAACATTTACGATTTAATACGGTACTTTGTTAAAACTCTCACTGTCATAGTCGATTGAAATAGTAAAGTACACCACTACGACGTTTATATATTTTTAAATTATTAATTAATACAAACGTTGAGAAGCAACTGTCAGTAATAACATTTATTTATTTGTATATTATATGTTTATAATCTAACAGTAGGGCCTACCCACACTCACAGTAATAAAGTTTATTTGTATATATTTTTATATTACATCTAACAGTACCAACACTCACAGTAAGAAATTTGTGATTCAAATTGTGATCAAAAGTGGTTAATACCTTAACAGTATTGTACAGCATTGCAATACTATTTATGTTTATTCTCCAAGGGGGCCCATAAATCTAAATCTATACCTCTATGGTTAAACCAAATAATTTGGAATGTTTATTTCTATATTATATGTTTATAATCTAACAGTAGGGCCTACCCACACTCACAGTAATAAAGTTTATTTGTATATATTTTTATATTACATCTAACAGTACCAACACTCACAGTAAGAAATTTGCGATTCAAATTGCGATCAAAAGTGGTTAATACCTTAACAGTATTGTACAGCATTGCAATACTATTTATGTTTATTCTCCAAGGGGGCCCATAAATCTAAATCTATACCTGTATGGTTAAACCAAATAATTTGGAATGTTCCATTCATCACAAATCAATACATTTGTAAAAACGTATATTAAATGTATCAAAATAGTATTTTTTAAAGAAAATCGGCCTGTCTTCAACATTATGATGCTGTACTCGAACTGTTCAACCGGTTTTCAGCTATTAAAAACAATTATCGTAGGAGGAGATAGGAAAATGCGAAGCCTCCTCGCATTTTTGTGGCGGGTATTTTTCAAGACGGACATCCATTAGACAGTGTATACCACGATCGGAAAACACCCCTATTTGGGGCAAATCGTTGAACCTAAATTCGTTTTAATCGTCAATAACTAATTATCTAACTTAATTTAATTAGTAAACAGGGTTACATCAGGTGGTTAAAATCAGTACCGAAAGTACCAACCAACTTTATATACCACCGTGTAAAAATTCTAGAAGTAAGGCGCGATTTACCGAATTTTGCCCTTACGTAAATTTATATATAGAAACGTACATTTAAGACAAGGAATGACATGGTTTAATGTTTTTAAAGTGATATATATATATGTATTATTTTCCAAAAAACGTCCAAAATTGCAGGGAAGGGGTCTTTAAGTGTTCAATAGTAGGAATATTTCCACTCATTAAAAAACTGAATGTTTTATTCAACTCGGCACACCTTATATTTTAACAAATTACAGATTATTGGTTTTCATTTTACAAAAATGAAAGTACAAGATTTAAAATTAAAATAGAAAGAATAATACTAATTATAATTTTTACAGAAATTTTAAGAAAAATATGTAGCTTAAATATATTTTAATAATCTTTCTAACTTGTTTTAAATATCAAAATCTTATAATTTATAATGATACTGTACATTTAAAATGCTTGTCAAAAAATAATTGCTAATCCATGGACAGTATTTTACAGTTTTATGATGTAGCCAATTAGATAATTTATTTTAATTAATAAAAAAACTTATCTATAAAAATGATAGCTGTCCCGATCTGTATTGTATCAAGCTAATGTATGTATGTATGTGTGAGAGTTTGATTTTGTTTTCATTTCATTTATTTTGTGTCCATGCGAAAATACAATACAAAACATGGACAAAAAAAAGAGGAAAAAACACACTACCAAACAGAGATAGGATTCCTATAAAGTGAACTTATAATCACTATCTAGTAGGTTTCCTCATTGTACTGATTGGATAAAAATCATTTAGAATATAATTTTATAAACATTAAAAATGTATAAAAAATACTGTATTAAAATATTATTGCAATATAATTCAATTCAATTCAATTTTATTCAATACAATAATGGACGGTTGTAATATAAACTTAAAAGTAAAAAACAAAGCTCAGGATGACCCAATAAAACCTTACGGTTTATTTCCGTTGGGGGTCCTATAAAAATAAAGGCCATAAATAAATATCGAAATATATTAAAAAAGAAGATTGCTGGATACTAAATTATTTTTTATTTTTCACCATTGCAGCTTTAAAAATGTTTTGGTATTTTGTGTTTGTTGATTTTTGTTAAAGGATGTACCAAGTGTGCCACTGTTTACAATGTGTTTTTAGGCTGATCTACCCTAACTAAGAAACTATTCAACAAAATATTATTAATTTCATTGCAAAAAACTAAAGACTGGTTAAAAAAAAGAAAACTTAACTAAAGAAGAAAATAAAGTTATCCTTGGTTATTTCAAGACATCCTGTAGCGAACATAATTTAACTTCCATCTACTAAAAGATTATGAAAATTAACTAATTAGCATAATTGATGAAAAGGAAACATTTCAACAATTCCTTTATTATTAAAATGATAAAAATGTCTTGTATAAAAAAGGAAAAGAAACAGTTTATCTCCATCTTACAGATGTAATATTATTGAATTCATATTTTTTGAATTAATGAAATTTGAAAATGATTTAGGTCATAAAAAAGAATATTCATAATTCATTAAAGAAATCTGCTACTTCATACATTTCTGGTTTTAATTAGTAAAATTATGAATAATTAAACATAAATATTGGTTATGAGTTCCCTGATTGTCGGGTGAATAAATCTAGGATAAACTGAGAATTAGAAAACTATGGAATGTTATAATGGATCAGGGTAATACAGATTACCGTACTTGTTTTTATAATGACCCATTTATTTAAACTTTAAGAATCAATTTCTGCAAAAGATAGAAAAAAGCAGGACTCTTCATTCTACCACTATACCAATCATGTGGAGCTGTAGCTTGATGATAATGTGCTTGTCTTACAATCCCAGGATCCGGGGTTCAATCCTGACCTAGAGCAAGAGTTTTAACTCACGACTCTTTCAACTCCACTCCCTCAAATGAGACTTAGTTTATCAGTACGATAAATTATTAAATAGTTTATCCACTATCCATCACTTGTATTTGGCGAGGCACTGGCAGTTTGATATGTATGAAAAAAAAACAACAATATCAACCAATCCAATTAAACACATCAGGTGCTTTGATAATTAAATTGCACTACAACCACCCATGGCATTTTCATTGTACAAACTCATTTGACACACATTTCTCTGTCACTCCTCTATCCAGGGTGTATTTAAAAGGGTAAGTACACAAAGCCGAAAATAACCTACACCCCTTCCTTCACATTTACAATTTTTCTTCATCGTACGATAACTGTTTAATGTTATTTTAACATTTAATTAATATCTGTGGAAAACATTAATTCAAATGGCATTCTATACTTATCTAAGGTTTCATAGCGGAAACACTGAAGCCAACTCAGTCTCCAATTGTTAACACATTCTTAAAATGATATGGCTATTGAAATTAATTGGGGGATGATAGCAAGTGATCTGAACCCCATCTTGACCTTGGTGCGCTACTATCTTTAGGATACAGTATACATGTTGAAAACTAAGTACGTTCTTAGCACCGAAATAGCCTTGTGTAAGACATGCGTTTGATAGATATTTTCCCCTTGTTTTACTTTGAAAATGATTTTAACCGAATTTGTTAATCAAAACAGTATGTTTTTTTCATGCTTTTTTTTAATAAACAAATTACTTGCTGAACCAAACATTTAAATATTTTATTAAATATTAATCTAATAAATCTGTTTAATCTTTATAATAAATATTTAATTCCGAAATATTTTGGGTACCTTAGAAACATTATATTAACATGATAATAAAATAAAAATGTTAATGTTTAAAACTTTAAAGATTTTAATTCTAATTCTGTACTATTACTGTAATGAGGATCCTTTGACAAACCATTTTGAAACTCGTTTTATTTTTAACTATTATCTATTAAGCTATTAAATATACTAAAGGAACGATAATAATGAAAGCAATTATAATATATGCTATATATCTTATTTTTTATTTTATTTTAATTTTATGCACATGCGGCCAAGGATTACCAATAGTACATTAATTACTGTCCTATCAGATAGGTGGTAATCCCGCTGATACAGGGGATACTTTGTATCACATAAAATTACTCCTAAATGGTGGTATCAGTATCATCAGTGGTACATCCAATTTGTGAATCTTTATGCGGTTGGTAGATGTTTCAATACATCAAGTACATCTCCTCTAACAGTATTTGAACCAAGAATTATGAGATTGATAGCTAAGGTATAAACCACCCAGCATGCTCTATTAAGCTATAACATGTTTGTAATCCTAAACCTTTTGCATCTTAAATCCAATTCTAAAAAAAATATTAAACACTATCACAGAGTTAACAAACATTGAAACATCTACCATACTACTGTATAAAAAAAGCGGAAGATGTTACAAACTGAATTTATCAAGCTTCCTCATTAAAGATGAAAGCGGTCAGTCTGATGGCCAACACCCTTGACCATCAGATGTCAAGAATATTTAATATATATTTTATATATTAAGGATATTAGGTAATAATAATATAACATATAGACTTATAAAAAGGCTGATTTTAATCTATATTAATTTGGTTTTATTAGATTAGAACAACTGTTATGAATGTTTAAAATAGGTCATGATATTTTTAGTAATAATCATATTAAAATATCAAAACTAATTACCTATGTCATGTAAATTTTATAATATTAATTACTATTACAAATTATAATTATTTATTTTATTATGATTTAAACAAACATGATAAATATAAATAGACGAATTTGTGTTATGCTTAGTACAAATCAATTATTGCTTTATTAAGATCATTTTTTTTTTTTCATTTTATTTATAGCTCAGTGTAAATGGATGTTACAACATAATAACTTAACATATTAGATTAATTATTATTAAATGTGGCAGTATCAGATTAGAATCTGACAAATAATTTAATGAATTACGCATGTAAGGGCGTGTGGCACAGTGTGAATAGGCATTGGAATGGGATTTTGCGACCAACCCTCGTCGCACTTCTTGTGTCCTTAGGCAAGACACTTTACTTATGTTTGCCTCTCTCCACCCAGGTACAATGGTCTGGTAGGTATTGCACTGATAGCTGCATAATCATCAGAGCTGTCCATTTATGTTTCATCCAATGATGCATGGAGAAATAAGTTAGAACTTATTTCTCCATGAATGATGTAAAGCTCTTACAAGATTTGAGAATTAGGCGCTATACAAGATTGACATTTATGTGCATAGGACCAATACGCAAGTCCAATCTGAAGGACGAGGCAGTTTAGTTAACTTAGTTGTGCATCTCACATAGAGATTATAGATGAATCTCACAAAACATTTTACATGATTTGATTTCCAATATTTTGTACCTTCTATCAATTGACCTACATTTAATAATTATCACAAACAAACATAAAAAAAAAAAAAATACAAATAATAACTAAATCATCGTCCTTGAATGAATAATCTCTAGGGTGAGGGAGGCATTTTTTTGTTTCCCCGGGGGTAGGGTTTGGCATGCTAACGCTTGCCAAGGTAAACACTGAAATTGTCAGTAAAGTTGCCAAAAACGCTGTTTATTTCCTTACGATAAATATTGTATGTTATATTTGGGAAATTATACATATTAAATAAATTATTTATGAAGTTATTATGTCACTTTTTTGTGTTTCTAACATGTTTGTCAACCTATAATGGAAATGAGATCGGGAAATATATATATATGTAAGAAATCCTGATTGATAATTTTACTTGTTTATATACTTATTACATTTTTTAAACCACAATCAAGATTCAAATTTTCCACTCTTAAATTTGTATCTTTGTCTATATATAAAGTATATAGACATCACAAATAGATAGCTTATGATTGGTCAAATTATATGTGTTGGGCATTATTACACCCAAAGTATTAATGGAAATTATTATAGACATATATTACTAGAAACTAAAGCTTTACATATTTCACCTGTATTTGATATTCATACTCTTTTCTGATAGTCTGTTAATAGTTTTTGAATTGAAGTTTTTACATAGAAATTAAATAATAATTAAATAGAGAAAATTAAGACTCAATGTTCCTTATTGGCTAACAGTGATCACCTGACCACACAACATGTCACATGACGTCAGAAACAACATATGAATGATGCAATAACATAACAATATATGATGCATGTCTTCATGCTTTTATAATTATCTTTCTATTATATACTAGTATTTTTATAAAGACAAAAAGAGCCGGAACATCAATGTGGAGAATTTTATTTTAAACAGCAGGTTTGAATAAAGGAAGGATATATCTAGTTTACGTATATAAGCTCTGTACATTTGGGAACAATGCTTGGATGAAATCCAAGGGTAATCTGCGGACATTTCACTCAATTTTATTTTAGAAATTTTGTTTTTAAAATTACCGAATAAATTATACAAGTTCTGAAAACGAATGAATGAAGTATAAAACTTTCCTTGTTTTTTTTATATAATTATCATTGATCATGGGTTATGTCACAGATTACAATGTCGTCTGCGGCTAACAAATTCAATGTTGGCACGACTATACAACTTACTTTAAGAAATAAAAATTACGAATTTAGAAAAAGGTTTAGGAAAGTTCTAAAAAACTACTATTAGTATACAACATAAAGTTAAATTTAATATACTGAATAAATAATTATAAATAAAGTCTTAGACATTTTTAAAAAACAAAATATACATTTTGTTGGTAAAATGCTTATAAGTATGACATAATATTCCAAAAATAGATTTTTATCTATGACTTTTATTACATTCTTTACAAAACAACCAAATATTATTTGAATATATTACTTAAAATTTACTTAAAAGGTAAACTTTTGTAGACTATTAAAAGTAACAGACTCTGAATATGAGTTGTAATGTTACCTAAGAAAACATATCCGCTTCACTCAAGTTAGCGCCTTGGAAGAAGTGGGACTTCCAGGAAATAAGAAATTTCTTTTTAAAGTTTACAATGAGTTCAAGATCGTGTTGTTTATTTTTATCCTATCTTTATTCATTAATATCATTACAGAGTTTATTTTTAGTAAATCTAAATAAGGTTTATTATTACTAGTTGTAGGATGTTTATGTTAAATATTTATGGTAGAAATAATTAATGTATAAACTTTTATTTGCCTTTTAAAAAATTGTACCCTTTTTTTTATTTCATATTATCATTTACAAATTATAAAATTGATTTATTATCATTTACATGTTATTGTTATGACAGTCATTCCATCTTTAAAACCTGAGGAAAAGATTAGTATTACTTTAGAGTTTCCTGTTTTCAGTTTGCCTTTTAAAAGTATAATAATAATTAAAATATAATTTAATAGTAAAATTTAGGCTGTAAAAAATTCTTCTAAATTTGTAATATATTATATTTGAACCAATTAAGTAACTCGCTCATTTTTTCATACATAACATCTAACAGCCAATTACAGGATGGATAAACTATCATGCTTATCTAGTCTCATTTAAGGCTTAGGGAGTATTATGCAGTCGTGTTAGAACCCTTAGACCTTGGGATTGGAAGGCAAGCACTTTAACCACCAAGTTTGTTACAGCTCCATGCCTCTATTACATTAAATACCTTGAAAATATGAATTTTTCTAACTGATAAGTTTTAATTCTAAGGTTAAATTCTGTATTTAATTGAGTTGAAAAGATTCAACCTAGAAAACGTCAGCCAAACTGAGATACGGATCAAACGTATCTTTAGATTTCCTGTTTAGCGCACTAATGACCCTAAATGACCCCTACACGTAACTATAAATTGTTTTTATTTTCACAGTTTTCAAATATTTTACATGTGTGTTTTATCTTTTATTAATGTTTCATTGATAAATGAGTCATCTATTGAATGGTGAATATTAACTAAATTTTTAATATCGTATTTACATTGTTTGTTTATCCAAAATCAGGATCACTTTTTACTTTCATTTTAAAACTTTTTTGTGAACTCTTTTCCACAAGAAATGTCTTATGTTTTAATACATCTTTTTTATTTTTAATACCTACCAGGATAAATGTTTGCCTATTAAAGACAGATTTGTGATTTTATCTAGGGCATGAATTTTAAACTTAAGATATCTAAATCTAATCTAAAAAGATCACTAAGATAACAAGATCACTAAGATGCATATCTAAGAAACTGTCTAAACGAAATTAGAAATGTCATACATTGAAAATAAAATATTATTTTAACCATATTTTATACAGTTAAATAAAAGTACTAACCTGTTTCATTTAGGTCCGACCAAACTTGGACTGAAGCATTCTCTTTGCTCTCTCGCTTCCATGGTGTGATCACTTCTTTGAGCTTAGAAAATCTAAGACAAAAAGAAATTATTTTCAAATTTCAAAATCACATTATATAATAAAATAACAGTTTTTCAGGAGAATGATTGGTTTATGAATTTATAGAATAGAAACACAACCGATTTAATTTAAGTTTTTCATCATCAAGAACAGAAATGTAATAGAATATAAAGATCATTACACCAACCCTCCTTTCTTCTTTCGTTCTTCACTGTCACTTCTTCTAGCCTTCTCACTGCCACTGCTCTTGGTGCTACTAGCTCTACTACTGGTTGCACTTGGTGGTGGGTCAGAGGGCATCAGATGCACCCCACTCCCATCAGAAGACTGCAGGACAGTCACAGCTGCAATTAGTTTCTCTTTATCATATCCTGACACTTTATCAATTGCACCTAAAAAGGAAAAAAAGTTTCCATTACAAAAAAATAGTGTGAACAAATCAATTTGCAAGGTCTGAGTTTCAGTGTTAATAATTTATTTATTTATTTTATTTATTTCATCAAAACCAACAGCAACGAAAGTTGCCACTTATGAAACAGAAAACAGATACAATAAATACTTTATATGAAGCAAACTTGAATAAATAAGTAAATAGTAAAAAAGTAGCCTATTGAGCACGATTATTAAAAAAAATAATACAATGAGTCTTGAATGAAGAATAACTATTAAAAATTAAAAAAAAATATCAACATTAACATTAGACTCACTTAAAAAGTTATACAAGGAAGGCAAGCGTGTCTGAAACCCCTTTTCGAGACATTTACTCTATTAAACGGAACATAAAAAGTAGACTTGACTTTGTTTTACAAGAAGGAGCATGTAAACTGAAAAGAGAGTAACAGTTGCAACTAAACAAACAATTGACATTCTTATAAAGAAACATTAAATCAGACACACTTCTTCTAAACTTCAAGACCATTATTAACAACATCAAAACGTTTACAAAGAAAGAATTATGCTTAATAGATGAAGAACGCATGTTCACGGAGGCTACATAATGTCTAAGAGAAAAGAACAACTTTAGTTTGAGCATTGACAAAAACTGTATGGACTCATGTTCAGACAATGTAGGCAAGACATTGGCATTAAATAATAATAGTATCAATATTCTCAAATTTATTCTGTACATGCCACTTTTAGGGTATGACACAATAGCTGATAGGGATCTGTACCACTTTGATCTCACCCTACCTTACACCTGTATTCCCCCAATGGCCAATTTACGTGTCCTATGATGCAGTGTTGATATGAACTTTTGTCACCTGGAGGGTTTTCTCATTAATTTTAAAGGGGTTAAAAAACTTTGTTAAATAATGCCTACACCCATGCCAAGTTTCACTTCACCCCTTCATGAGAAACAGAATGATAGTGGTTACATTTAGGTACACTTTTGTACCTGTAATATTCAGTAAACATGACATAAGAAATACCTTGAACTATGGTTGTTTATTTCAATTTCATTGAATTTCCTTTCTGTTATTTGGCACAATTGAACAACTATTAAAATTACTAAATAAAATCTGATCAAACAATGGCTTCAATTTAATAATTTTTATGGTAATGATGCCTTCTGTAAATAACAAAGTTGCTTCAATTCTGTAATAGACAGACAGCTCAGAAAGTGTTTTCTTCCTTTTTGTTTTTTTATTCTAACAATCCACATGGGAGATTTCTTATAAAACTTGATACACATGTGAGTCGGTGACTGTCAAATTCTTTAGTCATGTGCAAACACTTTGATACTCTGTTTACTCTGGATGGATGTTTTTCCATATTCTTATGTTGGTAATTTCCCTTCCGATTGATTCATTTAAATGTCCATATGCATATTTCCACATGTTGTCCAACTATTTCCTATGGAATGTTACAGTATAAAATCTGCATTGTCTTGCAACAACTGATTCCATTTGTGATCAACAACCGGAAAATCCTCTAATCGCCATCAGAAACGGTTTACCCCAAACAGAAACTTGCCGGTGAACATTGTCTTTTGTGGTTTTGAAAGTAAATCAACAGGGAACTAAAACATCATTTTAAACTAAATTGTTTTTTAAATGTTGAATGTGAGTTATGGACAAACAAAAATAAGGAAAAAACAAGTAAATCGGTACCACTTGGCACATCTGTGACAAGTTTTGGTAGCAATTGGCAGAAGAACTAAATTTGAACTTTGGCATATGTTTAACACAGAACCTCTCAAAGACAGGCGTTAGTTTGACAGTTATAATACACTGACACTTCAACCAAACTGATTAATGAAGACTGACCAGTTTATTATAACATGAATAAGAAAATACAAATACGTAAACCATGTAAAAAAAAACCGTGCCATTTATCTGAGACAAATTTGAAAATAAATATATACGTTGTGTCTATATGTCCTTTTATTATATTTTTATGTAGAAAAAAATTTCAACATTTTAGAAATACAATTCAAAAGACAAGTCAATAAATATAATTTTAAGAAATTTTAGAAATAAATTGCAAAAAGTCATCCAGGAAGTACAGGGAACATGAATGAATGCGAGAAAGACGGCAAAAAGACTTGTCGAGACACAGGTGTTCCTCACAAAACGAAACACGTTCTACAACGCTTCCTTTGTGGCGTCAATGTTTCCAGTTGAAACTTGTCATTCTACTGCCGAACACCTTGCTAATTTGTTGCAAAGTTTTGGTGTTATTTGTGGAAGATTTTATGTAAACCAGATAATAAATTGAGACAAGGTTGTCAAAACGCTAATCTGGAAAGTGATCATACACACGATTATTCTAAGAGGTTCTCATTTTTAATAATGGATGATGGATCGCAGATCAATTAAGGTGTCATATTTCATACTAAATCTATTAAAATAATATGTAGGCGAGGAGTAGAATGATCGTGTCATAAACATGGGGTCAATTGTTTTACAAGTTAAAATTAAAGTCAAAAAGTAATCTTGTTGCTTTAAGTCAAGTGAAAACTGAAGATGTATTTTGGAAGCTTATCCTTTTTTTTTAAAGAATTTTTTATAAATTTCCAAATATATTTACTAATATTGTGTAAGATAATTTTGTTAATAAACTCTTTCTATGCTATTAAACTATTTTGACAAAAAAAGTGTGATGTGCCCAAATTTGGTAGTGATGCCAAAATATGGTCGTGATGCCCAAATATGGTAGTGATATGTCCATATATAGGCACATCACATTTTGTTGTCACATAAAGTTTGATAGTGTAGACAGAGCTTAAGGTAAACTAAGATACTTTTTGCTAAGAAAGTTTGATAAATCTAACTTAGAATTTCTTCATTACCAAAACAACCCAAAACCATTGAGACATTTCTATGCAAAACTCTGAAGATGAAGCAAACTTTACAATTGGCTATTGGTTTGCTTAAATAAAAAAAATGAATACCTAAGTGACCACAAAAGATAAAAATGTAAAAAATTAACTTACGAGATTGTAAAAACGCACAGTGAAGCATATTAATTTTCTCTGCTGTCCAGCCACAAACAGAGTCCTAATACTAAATAATTAGTATCTGTACTATTGCATACGTTTTACCAGTACATTACATTTAACCACAATTAGAAAGAATTACTTGGGCGGGGTGGCCTAAAGGGGCAAGGGATATCCAGCTGACATAGATACTACAAAAATTAATTCTAAGCAGAGACACTATGCCAAAAGCTAACTGGACTGAAGGTCTTAAGACAAGTTTTATCAATACATTGTGTCAGAATAATTAACAAAATTAGTTGGAGATGCTAAGAGGTAAAATAGTTTATTTTATCTGCTTCCCTTCTTAATTACTGCCCATCAACTCATTTGAAGAAATCATGATTTATTGGTGAAGAAGTTCCGATGGCTGGATTCTTTTCTTCCTTAACATTTCTTCCTTAACACAACTCAGCAAAAATATTAACATAAATATTCAATTAAGAAATGAAACAAAGAATACCATTCAGTTAAAAACATATTACAATATCCTAATTTTTACTTCTTAAAAAATCTTTTTGCCATATATTTCTAAAATTTCTTAAAATTACATTTATTGTCTTGCTCAAAATTCATTTTAAATTGTATTTCTAAGATTTCTAAAAAATTGAAGATGTTTTTTCTCGCTGAAAAAAGTGATCTTCTTGCATTGCATTGCTTCAAAATTAAAGATGTAAAAATTACAATTACAATATCATAATTTAATGTGTTCTTTTTATCATAATTTTCAACATCATTTTATTGTTTATTCTTTATAGTACAGGGACATTTTTGAAAAATGGCCATAATACTACAGCCTCATTTTCTATATTATTTATATTTTAAACTGTGCTATTTTTTCACCAATTAAATAGGTAACTTATCACCACTGAATTGGTCCCTATATACACATGTTAATTAATATTGCCTAATTCACAAACACATTTCATGTTTTAACGTATAAATTAATCTTCATAACAATTATTAACATTAAAGTCTGTTAAACATCCTACCAAGAACATACTAAGTGAACTAGTTACAATGTTACATGCTAAAATATAATAGCAATTAATTAAGTATTAATATTTCTTTCCTGTAAGTGGATATGACAAAAATGCAAGGGGTTAGTTCAGAGCCCCCTTTAATAATTGGTTCCAATTAAACTCCATTATGATTAATTGAAATATAAATTAATTTTGACTGTTTATGACTTTAACAAATATGGTTTTGTGTTAACTATTCAGATATAAATATTTCTATGGTTTACCAGAGGAATTAAATTAATTGGGAAAATGAAAAAATACATTCAAAACCCTCCGTTGGGAGACCCCTATTGAGGGGACATTCCTATCAAGGAGACACTTTCCCATGAAATGAACAACGGTCAATATAGTGTTTAATATTAAATATAGCCAACTCCTGTTCAGACACCCCTATATAGTAATTTTCCCATGAAACAATAAAACAATAATAATTAATATATATACAATACAATATTGTGTTTAAATTGTATTGTATCTATGTTTCTAAGCTTAAGAAAACAAATTTCATTTATGTAATATTATGTGACAATAAATTGAATCTTGAATCTATACAATATGTTAACATTGCAGCCAAATCCTATTTAGGCCATCCCATCCTCCCCCATGGACACTTTGTTGGGTTACTACTGTAATATCAGGACTAGTTTAAAGAAACAAAACATGGTTCAACAATTGTAAAGATAGTTCACTTAAAACAAGCTTTACTTCAGAAAAGAGAATATTTAACTCTTTTAATAATTATTTTTTTCCACAATTATCTGGAACGACACGATAACTCAATATTTGAATTTCCAACGAGACCAGACTAAAGAGAATTAAACATAAAGCTACTTTACTATTAACTTGACTTAACCTAGTTTCTAAAATAAGCACATCTTAAACGTACTGGTTTTACAGACACACAAGTATGTGGTTTTCTGTATTTTTCAGATACTAAACTGCCATGTAATCTAGAGACATTTAAAATATTTAAAAAATAACCATAAAGGAAACAGTTGAAATCGTTAACCAAAATAACTCATTTCATCATTTCTCTTAAAAAAAAAAAAATTAAACTGTGTATGCACCACACAGTGTATGTTAGTAAAAAGGTTCATCTGGATCACTGTTACTCCACAAAACAAATTAAGAAGTCTTTTAGTTCACCCAAAAGACAAAATAAAAAATGATGACAAATCTGGTGTAATATACCAAGTAAATTGCAACAACTGCGAGAAAGCATATATAGGAGAAACAGCCAGAACCTTATCCACAAGGATAAAAGAACACAAAGCAGATGTCACTTCACATTGTACAGGGATCCTAACACGTTCAGCCAGAAATTCAGCTTCAGAAATTGTTCACAACTCAGCCATCACCGATTACATGACCACTCACACTCATTTACCAAATTGGAACGTAAAAATACTAGGCACAGAATCGTCATGGAAAGACAGGAAAATAAAAGAATCAATAAATATAAGAAAACATGGTAACACTATGAACAGAGATGACGGCGGTTTGGAACTCCCAAAATTGTACAACAACTTACTAAAGAGGAGGCCCCGACAATCCCATTTGGGAAAACCTGAACGATCTATAGATGGCACTATACCATATACGAGATCTAATGGTAACAAGTCCAAGTCACAGAGACTCACTCATGATTAAGCTGCGTCGTTGACCAGCAAAAGCTAGAGTAAAAAACGTAAGTTTACGAATTTTATTCGACTTTGGATCATCCAAAAGAAAATTTACTTAAAATACACAGTGTATGCATGGAAAGTGCACAAGTTAGAGCCAGTGGAGCAGTAGCCTTCAACAATGAAGTTTAATCCTAAAAGGAAGAAACTACTACTAAGAATAAAAGTTGTATCATAAAGAGTGAAAAAGAAAACAAAACAACCAATCAAAACTAGCAAATTCTGAGAACTAGGCAAATATTGACACTTTCTTTATATTTATCACAGAGTCATAAGAATAGGGGAAACCCCATGGCTGGTCAGCCTATGACACTAGACTAGAGGTCAGCATCTACTATATGACATTACTGTAGGTATATAGTGAGGATGGAAGGTTACCAAATAGTTTCTGTTGAGCACATACAGACAATACTATACATATTAAAGTAAAAAAGTCCACTTTTGTTAAGTGTTCCCTAACTCTCTCCATGCTACACATGAGTGTAATGGGTCTTGAAGTTGAAAACACCATTCGTATACATTGTAATTTAGCAAACTTACATCAAACTAAACACTTAGTACAATTTAACCAACCCTGTGTAGACCCCTACAATAAATATCAAAACTACCTATTAGCCCCAAATAAAAAATGACCATCAAATCTTGGCATGATCACAGCCAAATGACATTGAAGTGACAATTATCATAATAATATGCCAAATGAAATCACGAAAGACCTCCAACAGATATGATTTAAAAAAACGGAATTTCTTACAAAATTCAAAAGTTGCCAGTTCATTGAATCCTGACATTGTCCGTACGGAACAGACTTCCTACCTATATGAAACACATCCGGAAAAACATATGCTTATGTTGAGTATTTATCAAATTTAATTAACTTTTATTGGAATAAATGTTACTGACATTCAGTAAGTAATTAATGTTATTTTGCATCTAGGCGTGTTATGTTGCACAGGATACTATGACTTGCCCATCTTTGTTATGAACAGTTAATGATTTAATGTAGAAATAAATGACTTTGGCATCCAAGAATGTGTATTAAAAAAGAGATGGGCTGTTGGATTTGGCAGGTACAACATTTTAGCTTGGGCTCTTTCAGGCACACTGGGAATTTTTCCTGCCTTATTTAAAGTAATTTTTTTGTAATTTGTCAACTTTTTAACAAACAGGTGTCAGTTTTATCTCTTTATGTATTCAATTGAAATGAACAAATTCATGTCAGTATTATAGTATTAGTACACACAAATTTTAAAACTTTACATCATGTTCAATGAGTTGCTGACTTAATGCGGTTCTGCCATAAAGTCTTCCAAAATTTCCGCCACAGCTCCCCTGCTAATTCCTTGATGAGGTTCATCCAGGTTTTTCCTATTGCTTGTTAATTTTTTCCAGAGTACCATGTCTTTGTAACTTTTTAATTTAATTGGTTAAATTGCTGATCATTTAGTTTCTTAAGGTCTGGATGCTTAATTAATAATATTAGGATGAACATGATAATATTTAATAATATTAAAATTTGGAACAACTACTTACTTATACATTCTTTTTCTGGGACATTTGCCATTGGATTGTTGATCTCATATATCTTGGCCAGCAGAACTTCAAGATGGTCTCCTTGGATTCCCATAGAATCTAAAACATTACAGTATATTAAATATTACTACTACAGTTGAATGTGTATAGATCATAAGATCATACATCGTCATCTAGGTAATGCTAAGTAGCTGTAGGCCTATAGAAAACATTCATGTATGTATTTCCATGAATATAATGTATGTTTAATTGTTTACAATATAAACTAATAGATATACATTGCATCAGTTTCAGTTTATAAAGCACAAATAAAAACTCTATAAAATATCAATGAAAAGTATCCTAGTCTGGTTGCATTCATAATTTAAAATACTTGAATATTATTATCGACAGTATTTTTTAATTATTAAACTGTCCATAATAATTTTGTTTACTTACCTAGCAACTGCATGTCGATATTCATCAAGTTCTTTCCAGTCACATGATTTGCTGAAATAAGAGCATAGCATTGACATTAGACTCAATGACTATACATACAACATTTAGAATCAATCAATCATATTGGGAATAGATGTTCTTCCTGATCTCTACTTACTATAATAACATTATGGTAAGCAAGCAAAGAATTGTATGTACCCTCTAGTTATTTCAATTGAATGTGACTTGTGAATCAAAATCAAATATTCTAGAAGTTTAATAACCAAAACACAAACATATACAGTAGAGTAAAATTTTTTTCTTTTTCTCAGATTCAGATTCGATTTATTAAGTCATTCATACTTAATATAATGATAATTGTTTTCTTGGCAGAAAAATACAAGCAAAATACACACATAATATTTACATTCGTGATCAACTTGGAACAACAACTACTGATCATCTGCCTTATGACAATGTATGTACTTGCTTTTCTTCATTACTAATTTGTTTCCTTACATTTTTATTTTACCAAAAGAATAAGAATTAAAAGTTACATGGGTAAAGTCTATAAAGAGAGGGTTTGATCATTTCATCTTTTCATTTTGTATATATTTATATTGGCTCATATTTTATAGTTTAGTTATTTATTTTCAACCTGTTATTGGTGTTTTACACTGTTGGTTTGAAATAAAGAATAAAGTAATAATAAAGAATTTAATGATTTTTAAGTGTGACTTTTTCCATTTATTAATTTTTGGAATTTCTTCTATGTCGTTACTATTTGTACCGCTATTCAAGTATAACATTTTTTTTACTTGACCGACAATTAGGTTGAACTGATTTATGTTTGATTCAATGAATCTTCTGGTAAAAGACAACTGTCGTATGATATTTCTTCTACTTTAATTCCACGTCCTTTGTTTTAAAAAAAAAGAGCGGAAGACAATAAAAGCCTGTCAGGTGTCTTGTTAAACCTACAGGTAAAAGTTTAATCTAATTAATAATGTTTTCCGGAATTAAACAACGATGTAATTCCCACAGGACTTTGAAGTGACAATCACACACAGAAACAATTAAAACGCTTCAAACAAAAGATTCTTTTATTGTATTTATGCAAGGTGGCGTGACGATGCAGCATTTAAAGCTTTAATGCAGAAACAAATCAAATAATATCTACAGATTAACCCAGAAATGGAAAGTACTTGAGACAGTTAAAGTGAAACTAATCGTAGTAATTATTTAACTACAGTTATGGTCATTAGTTTTAATGCTTTCCACTATCGTAGGAAAATATATTCTCGCGAATATGCTTGCATATTCATATTAAAATCTATTTTTGTCACAGGAAAAACTATGCAAACAAATCATAGCTCAGGAATGTATATTATTGGAAAACAAGCTTTTAAATATTATATATATTATTATTTAATCTGAATCTAATTTAATCTTCAAAGTTGTTGTCAAGAAAATAGAGGGGAAGGGTGGGAAGTGGGATGAGGGTATGATGGCTTAAAAATGATGCTTGACTTAACCTAATGTCACATCTTTTACATTTAAGGAATTTGGAGGGAAGGGGAAAGGACAGAAATGGGTAGCTGGAGGGTCAACTTTAGAGGCCACCTTACACTTCCAAAACTACTATGTTGGAATGAACTTAAAGCTCTGTCTACACTATAACATTTTATGTGACAAAACAAAATGTGATGTGCCCATATATGGATATGCTGATGTCATATCACTTCCATATTCCCAAACTAGTTTACCATATGGGCATGTAATCACACTTTTTTGTTTGATAGTGTAGACACCGCTTTAAATGTACCTTTAATACAATGAATATTTATTGGTGGGTTTTTCACATGCATTGTAGATGTGTGCGATTGCAGTTTCACAATTGTATAGACGACTTTCACTAGATGATAAGGAAAGAAGCAAGGGGTGATTGGATGATAATGATCTAAGCCTAGAATTGTTTAAAGGCTACAGGAAACGCACAGAGGGATGTATGAGTCACTGGGTAAATAAAAGAATTCAATTTGATTTGATTTCATTGAGTCACTGTAGCTATAGTATATTTGCTACATACACATTTGTAAAATTGACGTCACAAAAGAGACCTGTTTGAATTCCAGGTAAAAGAAGTAGATAAGTGGCACAGTACCTTTTAAGATGTCAATTCAGGGAGGTATAAACTGTAAAAACAGACTAAAAACTAATTGTCATCCTCTGCGTCTACTCTGTGACTTCATTTTTGTAAGGTTTTCAAATTTGTTTTTTTTTTATAAATTTTTACACCTCCCTGGTCAATTAACGTCATTCATTTTCAAACAAAAGGATAAGGGGCATAATTGCATATAAAAGGATATTGTATTTATTTATTGTCCCCCTGAAAAAATAATTTTTAAAACATTTTTTGTTGAATATGTCATTTGAATGTCACATATTAGTTATCCACAAAAATAGGATCGAAAAAAAATGTATAATTAGCTGAAAAAACTGTAATTTAAAGCAAAATATAGTCAATTGGCTGCCAGTCAATGAATATTTGGTTTAATTTAACCATTTATGTTGTCATTTTATAAGTGAAAATCATTTTTTTCCAGTTTGTTTTGTTTGGAAGTGATTAACTTTATTATAACTACAAAATAACCTATTCAAAGTCTGACCTAATTAATCTTCATTTTTTATGCTTTAAATTTAAAATAGTAAATTTTATGAAAACTGATGTACGTATGGTTTGTGCAATTCACCTGTATTATTTGCATTTGGGCGTGTAAAAATTTACATAAGATTAAATTACAAAAATCCTTATCAAATTAAATTAACAATATTATCACAATCATCGTTGAATTAGCAGTGGAATCCCACAGCTCACAAAAACAACAAAAATAATACTTTAATTAATCACACATTATTCAAATTATTCATTCAAAGCTTACAATTATGTTTTAAGCTAAAGTTAATATAACGATAAGACAAGACGGGAAACATATAACACCTCTCCTTTCTTTTCCAAATGTCAACTTACATCCAATTACTCCACAATAACTATAGTTAACAATTGCAATTATAAATATTTACCTTTTACTTGTGGTACAAATTGCGCAAGGTTTATGGACTCCATCCAGAACTGGACATCAGTTTCGCTCCAATTAGTCATCTTTTTATGTCTCCATGAAGTGCTAACTGGTTTTAAAGACAACTGCTCGTAGAGACGCCCTGAATGAAAGCAAAACTCAAAGTTAGGTGTATGACGTTGCTTAGTTCGCACTTGTCTTTCAACAGATTTCAGAATGATGGGGAGCCTCGGAGAGAAGTTAACATTTTCAAAAGGAAAACTTAATTTCACTATAATTCCTTTATCTCATCTATAGTAGGTGTTAAGATATTATAGACATTTTGTGTTCTCAAATAATGTTATCTAACATACATACAGAGTAACCACTAAAAAAAATAGGGTATGAATTTTAGTGCAATTATAAAAATGGTTCAAATCATTAATTAAATCTTTTTTATCAATTTGTCATAGAATTCAATTATGGTGACTTTGATAATAACTACCATGTCTCTTAAGCATATAACATTAGTCGACCTACAGTACAGAAGGCAACCAATTTAAACCACATCACTGGTCAAAATTCAATTATTGGCCCGATTAATAACGCCGATTTTAAGATTTGTGTATGCAAATTATTGCATCACATACATAACATTTCTGTGAAAATATATTGGCAATTGGCTATCGAACTTGAACCAAAACCAAACGCTGTGTACTACAAAAAAAATGACATACCGTGGGGTGGAGAGGAAGGAGTCATAATGAACTTGATTTTAGTATTATCTTCTCCAAGATCAGGTAATGAGATGTCATCACCTGTATCCAAGTCTGACATGCTCTCATCATCATTGGTGTCTTCTTCCTCCTCCTCTTCATATTCCTCATGATCGGATCCTCCTCGGTTACCATCAGATCCAAGAGACTAGAAAAAATTACAAATTAGATTTTACTCCTTAAGGATAAGAATTTCCTTGGTTGGGAGTAGTAGAACACCATAGGAAACACCTTAGGCAGAAGACACCAAGGTCAAAACCTGCAAACAAAGTGTTTCTTAATACTAATGGCTGTAATTTTAAAAATAGTTGTCCCTCATTCCTTTCACAGAAAAAAGTGTCATCTTAAATTGGAGAAAATGTGCCCATATGGATATGATGATGTCATATCACTACCATATTTAAACATAGCACTACCATATATGGGCAAATCAAATGTTTTGACACATAAAGTTTGATAGTGCCTTAACTGTAAGTACGGTAATACAAATAATCAATTAAATAATAAAAAAAAGTTGTTTAAGGTCATTAGAAAAAAATGTCTTTGGCACATTCCATTGTAAAATGACAAGATACTATTTACTAAAAAAACATTTTTAAAATACAAACCTCCTTTAAATCAGTCATGGTCTATTCAATTGAGGAAATAAGAAAAATTCCTGAATTTTAAAAACTCCTATGATCCTACACATATAAATCCAATAGATATTAGTATGTGGCCTCCTTCAACTAGGCCGACTCGGACAAGTGTTTGGTGCGACTCCAAAAATAAAATCACAACATAAACAGTGCTTGGTACTACCTCTGCTATATTGCTGTATAACAACAATATTTTAGCATTAAATTTTCAGTTTATATAATTCAAAACAGCTGAAGGAAGTTTATCGTTGTTCTTGCACTGCCAACATTGATAAGCTATGTACGAGAAGTAGAATTATTTGTAGCAATTGGATGTGCTTACGTCACAGTATAAAAGATTTCAAAAAGATATTGGAAACAGGTGAATATGATGATAAGCATCATCATTTCTGGTCAAACACAAATAAGCTACAATACTTTTCAAGCGGATGAATAGCATGAATTTAACAGAAACTATTGTGTTATGCTTTTTTTTTTATTTCAAAGTTTATACAATTAGTAAAATAAATATTTCAAGGTTTGTGAAATTAGTCACAATAAAATAATTTTCAAATCTTCAAATTTTCAAAATCCTGACTGATGATATTATATCGGTTTAATCAATCGGCCAATTTAATACTACTGTACGGTACAATATCTAGTTAATCGCTATAGATAGCCATCTTAGCCTTCTTAATTCCCGGTTAGCTACTGAAAAATTAGCTCAGTTCACAACACTAATTTAAAGGTCTACATATCGCTCAATAGATCAAATGTCTACATATAAGTACCATGTAGTAGCCAAATGTCTAGATCAATACAATGTGGCGCACAAGCCCCAAAGGTCTACATGTGTACCAATGTATAGACCGCTGACAAGCCCAAAAGGTCTACATACCATGCACTAGCAAATAATACCGCTCACTATAGCCCAAAGGCCTAGTACATCAACCTGTCAATAGCCCTCAAGATGTTACACAGAACGAAATGGTTTATACAGAATCAAATAACAACTAGAATTTAATTCGTCACTTTGACGAATTATAGGTGATCATTTTTATCATTTTAATGAAATTAATTTTTTTTAAACATGTACGTACGTTAACATACGATAGGAAAATGTTGATGTATGCCATCCTATTATACGCTTATAGTGCTGAGTTATGCCTATTATATGCCATATACAATGTACAGTATATACTGTATATCTATATACAGTGTAGCATAGGTGAAATTATGGGACACACATCAAGTTCTAATTTTTTGGTATGATGCAATTATCAAAATAAACTCGAAGATGACAATTTCGAAAGATAATGAATTGAGCAAATAAATATAAGGATTGGAAGAGAATTTGACACGTAGAAGCGCAATGCGCGCTCTTTGAAATTTGTATAACTTCGACTAAAGAAATTTAAAAACTACTTTTTAACTTCAACTGGCCATATGATAACATCACAACATCCGATAGGCCTAATTTTTATATGAATTCATATCTACATTTCATCAGCTTTCATAATAAATTATAATCTTCAAGGTCACCTTTAATTCTGAGGAGCTATAAGATATTCAAATGTATGGTGTAGCTGAAATTACACGACCTAGGTTATTCAAGTTTTTACGCGTGATGCCGTCATCAAATTAAAATTTTGACAACTTATGAGAAAGATAATTAATTGAGCAAGCACATACTAAAATGTGTGCAAAAATCGGGGTCAAATAACGGAGATACGCTCTATTGAATGTGATAACCCACACAAAAAGATAATAATTACTAATTTTTAAATTCAAGTGGCCATTTGATGACGTCATACCATTTTGTACGTCTAATATGTATATATATTTATATCTACAACTTATTGGCTTCCATAATAAGTTAAAAAAATTGGGGGTCACCTGCCATTCTGAAGAGTTATATTCATTTTAAAAAGGCCTTATTTTTTACCATTTTTAGCACTTTTGTACAATTAATGTGCGGATTTTGTCATTTTTAACGTGCTCGTATAGCGTTATTTAAGTCGGAATGGACTCAAAGTCGGAGAATGTACTAAGGATTGTGAGTAGAATATGATGTATACATCAAATTTTATTTTTTACCCTTTTTAAAAATCGCGTGCGCAAAAATGTGTTTTTGCGCAGTAATTTTTTTAAACACGCAAATGGCCTATTTCATGCTCTAAATTGATAAAAACTAAATTTTGAGCTTTTTAAAATTTCAACGCGCGATTTCACGCGCATGACCTTGAAACGCCCAAGTTTTTATTTGCTAATATTTTTTACCTTGACCTCAAGTTTACGTGTAGTGATTTTCATTAATATGTGATAATGAATTATGGAGATATGATTGATTATGTGATTTCACAAAATGGCGTATACGTGACGTCACGGATGAGTGATCATGCTGAAAAGCTTATTAGGACTAAGTTAACGTATTTGAAAGACATTGTGAAATTTTGGTAATCATTAACATTAAACTTTTTGAGATATTTGTTACACAAAATCTGTACAGAGAGAAATAAATAATAAGAATAAGAAGAATAAAGATTTCATACAATAACAATAGGTGATCATTTTATTCTAAATGATCACCTAATAAAGTAAATGTATTATGTCAAAAACCAAGTGATAATAATAATTCCTGACAGATAAGATGATGACAATGGCGTTTTTGATACGTAACAATGACAGGCTTGGTCAGTAGACTTATCTTATGATCAAGACAATTTCCGTTCGAAAGAAATCACAATGACTAAAATTCCTGTCCTAATGATTATGATGGCTCGTAATTCTATGAAACAAGTTGCTTAGATAAAACAGTTGCTGAGGATATTCCACTAATAATCTTGAGATCATGCTTGATAAACTTTAAAAACCATTTTGACATACCGAAATTTAGATTAAGGCAAGTCTTCAGAATTCAAGATTAATGTTTTATGACTGGTGAATAAAATGTCAATAACATTAATAATTTTTTTAGGATATTCAAAATCAATGTGTTTGGTTACTGTACATCTGCTTGAATAAAATGATAATAACATTAACAATTTTTTTTGTGACATCCGAGATTGATGTATTCTGTTGCATCTGCTTGAATGGAATGATTATAATCCCATTAATAAGTTCTTTCCGATATCTAATATTGATAAGTGTTTTGGCGCAACTGATCCAGCAGAAATGATTTAACAATATCATGTGAAAGTTGAAAACAAATCCTTGATGAAGAAGATGCAATGAGTTGCAAACAAAGAATAGGTGTTAAACTTAAAATAATGAAACAAAACAATCTTGACAGCTTAATATTAAACCGATATATGTTTCCAACATAGAGATGCCTGGTGAAACTAAACAAATTTAGTTCAAATTGAATCATGCAATATTTACACCAAGAAGAAATGCATCATTATTCAATAAAAAAAAAGATGAACACTCGATATCATTCCAAACTGCTCAGAGCAAACAAAGGTTATGACCATTCAATGTGATACAATGCGAACTAAGGTTAAATACTAAATGAAAAAATAAGATTTGGTTCTAACTAAAGTCCTTGAAAGCGGATCAATAAACAATAAGCCACAGCGAAGGCATCACTTCACAGCGAATGTTTGTCTAAAATGTAAGAATCCGATCGAACACAATAGCATGCTAATCTTAGTTTATTTAAACTGAAATCTCACCTTACAACGTCAAATCAAAAGTGTAAACAAACATTGTCTATTATTGATTGAGGAGTATTGTTAACATTGTGATTTGTATAAGGTGTCGTGACGAAAGATATTTGCTTTCGATCATAACTTTCTTTGAGAAAGTGCTAGGTTTCTTACGAAGATATTTTCTTTCCATTGTTGTAAGGTTTATATCTAAAAATCTGCAAGTGTACATCAACATTTGGACTGTAACCTAAGCAAAAATTTTTCCTTAAATCCATAATAGCCTGAAGCACTTAACTATCTCGACTTTGCAAAAATGATTGTTATTGTCGAAGGTTTCATTTAGTTTATCAAATTTATGTCTACCGGTAAGCCAATGTATCCTAACTAAAGATTCTTTAGAACACACTTTTAAGTACAAGAAATCATAAAAGGAACATATAATTCACATGTTTAAAGATCAGCAATTATCTGAATTGTTCACATACATTGATGGAAAATCTTGTGCTTGTAGTCCCATAAGCATGCTTAACGTGCAAAGCTTCACTTTCCTGGGGCACGTTTTGTAACATGATTGACCTTGAATTTGACTGCTAGCTTTACTGTACATGTGTAAGAACTTTCAATTCATTAGATTATAATATTTGTTTTGGTTTTTTTTCATGCTTCTTTTATGGTTTTTCATGCTTCTTTATGTTTTTTCGTGCTTCTTTTATGTTTTTTTTTCATGCTTTTTAAATTGTTTTTATGCTTCTTTTATGTTTCTTTTATGTTTTTTTTCATGCTTCTTTTATGTTTTTTTTTCATGCTTCTTTTATATTTTTTTTTCATGCTTCTTTTATGTTCTTTTATGCTTCTTTATGTTTTTTATGCTTCTTTTATGTTTTTTTCATGCTTCTTTTAGGTTTTTTTTCTTGCTTATTTAGTTTTTTTTCATGCTTCTTTTATGTTTTCTTTTCATGCTTCTTTTAGTTTTTTTTCATGCTTCTTTACTGTTTTTTTTATGCTTCTTTTATGTTTTTTTCTCATGCTTTTTTTATGTTTTCATGCTTCATTTATGTTTTTTTTTCATGCTTCTTTATGATTTTTTTTGTTCATGCTTCTTTATATTTTTCATGCTTTTTTATGTTTTTTTCCAGGCTTTCCTGAATCAATATTTCTCATATAGGAATTGAGCCCTGTTTTAATTTTTAATTTGGTTCTATATTTTTACTGTAGTAATATAATTATGTCAGTATCGTATTAATAGCTAACTGAAAGAACAGCGGTGAATGGTCTAATATTGGTCGAGACATGTGTTTTTGATTAGGAAAAGTTTAAGCTAGGGGCCCCTCGGTGAACTTGAGTTGAAATGAGTTGTAAGGAAACAAAATGATGGAAAGATTATATGATAAGAAGTTGTGATTCAGAAGGTAAAGGAAAGATCATGAGATAACAAGATCCAAAGTTTGAATCACAATCCTGCAGGAAATTCCCAATGGATTTAGTGATGGACAAGAAAAAACAAATGCATGGTATGTTTTGGTGACTGCCATCTATAGTTGTTGAAAATTAAAACATTTAAGCAATATGACAATGTTCTTTCAATTTAAAAAATAGGTGATACTACCAACTCATAGTTGATAATAAGATCTACTGTGCAAGGTGTACTAATTAAAAAAAGTCATATATATTGTACATTTTATTAAAAAATAACCTCTTGTTTTTGGTTGAATTTAACTATTTGTTTTGTGTTTTTATAAGCATTGTTCTGCGAAAGTGATCAACTTTATTAAAACTACAAAATGGCCTATTCAAAATCTGATTTTAATCAACTTAATTTTTCATGTTTGTGGTAACAATTACATCTTGACATTTCTTGAATAAAATACCAATGAATTAACCAACATAACCTCTCATCTCAACTGAACCAATGATTTCTATAGCAACAAATATAGACACCTGGTTAAAAATGCACTGTGGTCTTAACAGTAAATGTAGCGTAGTTTGAGTAGAAGTTTTTTAATTCTTTTTTTTTTTAAAGAATAACTATTAAATACTGATATTGGGAAGGTCGAACGGCACCAAATTGCTAATACAACTTGCCCAGAATATCCGTTGGTAATAGCAAGGATTAATCTGAAGGGGGTCCGGATCAATAGATTGATCTTTCCAAGTGCAAGGACTTAAACTTAATATCAACATTTAAATTTAACCTTAATGATTGGCTGTGAATACTGTACATAGTGATACAACATGTGTCATCATAGACTGGTCTTTAAAGATCATGTACGAAAAATTAATTTTAGAAAAAAAGGTTAAACAGTCAGATGCGGAGAGGTGTCATCCTCTTCATGTACCTATTCCCAGGGTCTTGATAAAACCAGTATAGACACTGCTTAGTACATGAATCATGTTAAACTTAATATGCCCTCAATAATATCATATTAGTAAACATGAGTAGATTATCAAAACAATAGACTATTTGCCTTTTTAAATCTAATATGTCACAGACGATGAGTTGTAAGTTGTATTTTTTGCTATCACAGTTTATAAAGTATATAAAAGCACTCTCACTCACAAGGACAATCAAACGATATTGATCGAAATGTCTAGAAACTTTGCAGTTTCTTTTCAGAACTATCGCAAACTTTATATCATTATATTTAGACAGATTTGGATAAAAAAAAATAAAATCCAATAAAACAGTAAAATGAAGTGGAAAAGGGTAAAAAAAATACTAAAAATTAATTAGTAAAGTAATGATTTTAATGACATAAATATCATATTTGAATCTATAATTTATAAAACTTTCTCACAACATGTGAAAATGTCAAAATCCGAGCTGTGACATTTAAAACTGAAAACTAAAGTCATTAATTAAAACGATACCAGATAAAAGTCTCGACGGATGTAACACACGGAAGATTGTTACTTCTGCCTGATCACACTTTTAATCCATTAGCATGTGTCTTTGAAAACGTAGTTTATTAAAACAAAACTTTCTTCTAGTTTATTGAGCATTATCGTTGTTACACAGCCTAAAAAGCGATTATAAAAGTAATTTACATGATTTATGTAATGATTGACATTCTATCAATCAACAGTTTTGGAGATCTTGTGGGTTAGAAAGGTTCTGATACGTCCTGGATTTGTGATTTGTAGCTTTTTACTAAATTAGAAAGCAGATAATGTGACCGAAATGTCACTGGTAATTCTTGTTAATTAGAATGGAATAGAATTGTGTAAGGTTAAAAAAAACTAAAGAGATTAAGTGAAACTACTGTAAACTAAACTATTTGAACAAAGTGTAAAATATTCACTCGATTCTTAGTAACTATCTGGATGTCTCCAGTTTAAAGGAAAATTCCATAATACAGAATCAAATGTGTTTCACATCACCTTAATAGTATCATAGACCATAACTTAACACTTACAGGCACCACATGCAATAAACATGATATGCTGTATTACCAAATGTTCCTACTGTATGACACTTTGCAAATATTGTTGCATGGAGTTATAACTCCATGATTGTTGTATGTAAATATACAGCACTGAGAATTGGGTAAAATATCTTGATAGAATACTTTATATTTTTTATATCTATCATACTTTGTTTAGTAATGTTTTCATCTGTCAATAAAATTCCATGAAAATAAGAGATGGAATGATAACCTGTTACAGTACAGTCTTGAACATGATGAAAAAAAATATATAAAAAAAATTACATTTACAAACTTAATTCAAAGTTACATCTAAAAATACCTAAGTAAACAGCTGTTGAAGTCAGTTCCTAAAGCCTCACAAATAATTAATATGAGTTTAATTAACCTCAGATTATTCCCAATAGGATTTGTATTGAACAACTGTTCCCATACTGATCCTTATGTAAACCATGGGACATCTAGACATTTTACTGAGACCCTAAAATGTTAACAAACTGTAAACATCTACTGTATCATTGTGTCCCAAGTACAAATTCAGTAGTGGCCAATCACAGTAGATTACTGGAAAAGTCTTAATTTGGTAGTCTTTACTGAGAAGGCATTTTTTAGGATTGGAGAGGTTTTTTGTTTTTTAGGTATCTTTGATTGGAGAGGTCTTTGATGAGGATTCATTATTGGAGAAGTATATAGCTGGAAGTATACTCTTCCTTGGAGGTATCTTTTATTAAAGGTTTTTGATTAGATGATTCTTTAACTGCCAAAGTTTTTAGTTGGAATAATTCTTTCCTGGAAATATCTTCGATTAGAGGTTCTTGATTGGATGATATTCTTTAATTGGAGAAGTCTTTAATGGATAAAGAGGTATACTCTTTCCTGGAGGTATCTTTGATTAGAGGTTTTTGATTGGATGGATGATTCTTTAATTAGATGTCTTAATAGGAGGTACTGTATTTTTGAATGATAAGGTTTTATTGGATTTTTTTTTTTTTTTAGTTGAAGGTATCTTGATTGGAGAGGTCTTTGCTCAATCACTAATTGACAAGATTTCTGTTTGGAGGAGTCAAATTATTTAAAAATTAATACATGCTTGTGTTAATATTATATTCTAGACTCAATATGTTCGACTAGCACCTAAAGGTTAAAAGATGTCCATGGTTCGGTACACATACAAACTCTAAATTTGTTAATGTAACAAACTTTGCTCCATATGAATCACTATTAATTTGCTCTTCTATGAATGACCCAATTCCCACTCACGTCAATTATGGAAGATTTTTCCATTTGTAGGTGGCTTTCCTAATTAACTGACAGGTTTAGTCATCGGAATAATTATAAAAAAGTCATGGATTTTCTAGACCTGTTTAAATTATCAAATGGTTACAGTTTCTTGACGCCTCTTTACCTTAACCCTGGATAGCTAATGGTTTGATTAGATCAATGAGAAATGCTGTATTGTACAGCAAAATAAGTTACTGCAATTTGCAAACAACAAAGAGGTTATATTTTATAATTAAATAGGCGACAGTGAAGTGAACAGGGTAGGGACTCCTCACATTGGCCATCGACTATCTGTTAAAAAATATTAATATTATTGGATTTTTCGCATACTAAGATTTTAACACCATGACCTCACATTGATGCTTAACAGAACAAGAGGGAGGCGGAATTTCTAACTGCCATATCTGATTGGTCGTTTGAAGCAGCCATATCCAATCACGTTTTTGAACTGTGATTCCATTGGAGTTATATCGTGTTATATAAATCATGCATAATGTTTCGGTACACCACGTATATAATTCTGAAAAGAATTGTTGAGTTTCTCAAGAGAAACTCAACAGTTCTTTTCAGAACTATGTACAGTATGTGGTGTACCGCCAACTTTATTTTAACAACCTTCAAACAATATACAAGAGATATGAAACCTGGTTTCTTGTATGCACCTGAAATTACACAAGATTTTTGCAAAGTGGTTATGTCAGAAGTAATTGTTCCAGCAGAGAGAATAAATACTGTAACAGGGGCAAAAAGTAAATTTAATCAAAACAAGGTCAAGACATTAATGAATATTGTTTATAATACAATTATTTCAATGTTTAAAACACGAAAACAAGTTTAATATAATTGAAAAACAAGGACGTTCTTTCGTACATGCCAAACAGGTGACTCAATCAAATCTAATCAATTTTCATAAAGATCACACACATCATGTTTTCTTTCACAGACCTGTCAAGCTGCAGATTCACACCTTACTGTTTACCGATTCCAGCATGTGATTCTCACCCAACTGATCAATGATACAGTATATGGGGTTTAGCCATGTATTCCATGTTGGCAGTTCTATGGACCATTGATTGGTCAAGAATACTTGGGTTGCTTTTGAAATGAGGGATATGTGCTAAAACTACTATTCCTGAACAGGATTTGTTTAGAAAATATGGTTGCTCCACTACTACTATACCGAAAATACTACGATTCCAGCATGTGATTCCCACCTAACTGATCAAAGATATATGGGGTTTAGCCATGTATTCCATTGTCCAATCATATATTCAAATAACAATTCATAAAACAATCAACCAAAATCTCTGATTGTTTATTAAATACTATTACTACATGCTATTTCAAAATGTTATAAATAGTTGTTCATTCATGGCTGTTATATTAAATATTATTATACTCACTTATTTATATTCATTTCTAACTTAGAAAACACAGAAATATTGCAGCATAATATGCAGAATGCTTATATATAGTACCTTAGTTTTACTATTAGTATTATTAAAGATAAAAAATGTATCAGTATTTTGTTATGTGAACTTGACAGTCATATCATATTGCCTCCATGTTCTCCAGACAAATAAACAAACAAAAATTCTAAATTATGTCATTAACTTTGTCGTCATTTCATTCTCCCACATGGAAAACACAATGCTAGTATTATTGCTATTTCGCAAATTGAGTTACATTTTAAATGTCTATAGGGTTATATCAATGTTGAAATGTTAAACAAATACAATTTGGTTTATAAGAAATTATAACATTGTTTTAGTCACATGTAATATAAAGCGGAATACTATTCAGTACATATTACTGTACACACGATGTAATTGTCGGCCGAGCAATGTGTTGGGGTATCTTGGACAACATACACAAATTTATTTTAATTTTAATATGGATATTGGATAGTAAAATGATTTTGATTTTGGACAACCTATATTTATTTATTTGTTGACCTTTGAATCGGTGGCTAAAAAACTATTTACAAGCAACAATACAATATAGTAAATTTTTTTTTTCAAAGTGCCGTTCAAAATTTATTTCAATTTTTTTTTTGCGACTGAAAGCATAGGTAGGACAAAGATTGACAAATCAGACACAATGTATGTGAATAGTATAACCTCCATGACATCAAAAGTCTTGTCCTAGAAAATCGAATGCTACCTATTATTTGTTAGACAATGTATGTTGATATCTAAGAGTGAATTTTGCAATCTATGAAGCAGCTCATGTAGTAATAAACTAAAAATAGGAGAAAATAAAAAAGATACCAATCCACAATCAAAAGTCCCAGGACATTCCACAAAGAAATTACAATTGAAATCCTATACAAATTGTTAACATTGGAATAAATCTTATTTTTATTAGCTAAAACCCTAATCACCCCCTTATCAAGTCACGAATCAAAGCAAATGTTACGATTTTACAATAATTTTAAAAGACTCATCAGGAAAATGATTCATGGTTGATGTGAATTTAGTTTGAACGATTCACCTAACTATTATAAATGACTGAAAACAAAAACAAGTACCACTAAAAAAAAACAAGATAAAAGTACAAAAATTTCCCAGTGATTAATAACAATCAAATGAACCTGTCTGCCGTTACACAGAGAGTAGTTAATAAAGTTTATATATCATTAATTTAAAAAAGATAACATTACTTAATGATAAAACTACAAGTTCTAAGAAAATTGATATCCTTCATAAATGATTAAACACAGGGTCAGGATTTAGGTTAAGTTAACTTTGTTATGTTTAATATCAAATATATCTTTACATGCCATTTTGCATCATTTTCATGTGAAAAAATCACTGCAGAACCTACTCAATACAATTACATTGCCTTATTAAATGTAGGCCTACAACTATTCGTCTGCATCTACACTACATGCACAGCTGCTGTTTGGTTAAGGGGAACCATGAGGAAAATATCAGTGTGAATGAATGCCTACACACCTCAACAGAGGTTCTATTAAGTACTATCGATCGATACAAAATATGATAATTCTAAATGTTGTAACTGGCACAAAAAAATAAATTAAAAAAAAAAAAAAAATAATAATGTTTGTTTGTCCTCTGAATTATTGTTGACTAATATATTAAAAAATACATTTTCACTCAATCGATTTACAGGGTAATGTCCCCTTATTAGGTGTTCTACTAATATGGGTTGAGTATAAATAATGCTAGTTAGAACATACAGTATTTCCTCTTAAAATAGGGGTACAGTATCTACTAAATAGGGAGTGCCAAAGGGGTGCAGACTGGGAGATGGGGGGGGGGAGGGGTTTGTAGGGGTTTACTACATTAGTTTGTTTATATTTCATGTCTGAAACAAATTACAAAAAATATTTTTAAATTTTATCAACATTGGACAAACACCTGGATCTGAAACATATAGTCTTCAGTGAATAAAAGTCTATCAACAATCATTTTTAACTTTTAAGTACAATGTCACTTCCAATTTCCGAACGTGAATAACTATTTGACGACTAAGTGGGCATTACTTTTAGAAATGTACATTTCATTATGTGATAATGTCCATAACAAATTATTATCAATTATTAATGTGTTGGCTGAATGTTTCAGAAACTTTCACTTTTGGGCGACGAATTGAAACACCTTTACCAATAAAAGAAAAAGCTGAAATTTAATTTTTTTAAATAAAGAAAATTTCACTGTCTGAAAAATAAATATAATTCAGTTGTATTTCAAGCAGCTGTGTTATTGAAAATTACATCTAAAATGGCAATAAGGGCACAAACACAAAATATCTAATGAAAATAACATAGTTTGCTGTACTCAATCTTTTCTAAGACAATTTATTCAAAACTAAAATTTCTTATTTAATCACTACTCAACATATGACTTGCATTTTTATTTCAAGAAAACCTATATTACTTGATTTGTTGAAAGAAATAAATTATTGATTTTATGAATTTTTATGCTGTCCATCCACAGTACAAATTATTATCTTGTTATTTCATTCTTAAAATGTAAAATATAAATTATATAGAGTAAAAAAAAAAAGAACTTAGCCAGACTGGGTAAATTTATGGCAACAATATGACCCCCAGAATTTCAAGCGTTTCCTGATTGGGTGCACTTAAACCCCCTTAACAAATTCTGACATTATGGACAAAGATCTTTATCGTAATATCTCGTACGATACAATGGAAACATGTTAGTGTCCAAATCGCTTTGAATCGTAAATATGTCTATGGTTATGGAACAGGTGAAGAACATTATTAAACTTTCAAATCAAATTTGTCCATGTGACGTGAAGTTATTATTAAGGGATACATGAGTACAAATGAAAGTACATGGGAAAATACAGTCACCAAAACAACTTGTTTTTTAAATAATATAATGCCTGCCGGTGCACTGTAAAGTTATTATAGACTGTTGCTATTGTTGTATATTACACTGCATTTTTGATGGAACACAATGCTGGTTAGATAAAGGCCTTCTGTAGGTCCGACTGGAACCAGGGAGCATGTCTGCCTGGAACCATGAGATATCCTAACCTGCCTCAAATTAAGGCTGCCTCAATGCAAATTTGGCTTATTTAATATTAAATTACATTGCATATTGTTTTGCATAACGTCTGCTTACTGTACTATGGTCAAGATTCCTGCTTCATGTGATTCCCCACTTATTCAAAACACAAAATACTGGTCCGTAATTCTGGCGAAACCACGCAATATTTGGAACTAGATGGAACATGGCCAATATTTTTTAATTACTCTGAATTAGTTATTAAGTACAGATTGGCAATTGTATCGACCTTTTTTAAATTCACTACCATACTAATTTGTTCTGGAATATGTTTGCCATATGACATCAAACTGATTAAAGAATTGATGATGTATTTTTATAAACCTACTGTACCTTAATGGAAAAAGAAACAATGGCTAGAATGTACACAAAACAAACATACCATAATCTGATATTTTAACTCACACTGACAGTAATAAATATGTATGGAGACAAGATAATGAATGTCCTTGAAAGGAATTCAATCATTAGGTGTTTTTAACGAAAATCATTTTCCCCTAAGAAATGAATGAGGTTTACAACAGAGGGTGGAGAACATTTAAAGATAACATCTAGACAGTATGGTGCCATTCTAGTAATTGCTCATTCTTGTAATGTTTGGCTAGGGTAATTTATAATAATGTTTTGGAAATGAACAAATATCTTGTAATTTTAAAGTTCAAATTTTGCTTGTCAATATAATAAAATATACATTTTTTAAATTAGTGATAATTTTTATATTAAATATGGCCATCACCTGACAAGGTGAACATTTTCATAAAGTTACCCATGAGTATCCAAAATGTATGCTTTAATAAACCTGACTAATTTGAATAAAACCCAAGTGGGAAAACAGAATGTACTGAGGTCAATTTCCATCCAGGTCACTGAATAATGTATAGGTACAGTCCCGGGAAATGTATCCAGGTCAGTGGGATGTACTCATCTAGCCCAATGGGAAGTGTCCATCTATACAACAGAGGGAATTCATTGGGGATGCATTGGGGGATGTAACAAGGAGTTTAAATATTCATCTAGCCATGGCATTGATAAAGTCAGGTTAACCAGGGAATGAGTAATGGGTACTTTTGCCATCAGGATAGAAACATTCAAAGTCAACACAGTTAATACAGCACATCCAGTTGCTCTTATCCCTTATTATAAATAGGATTTCATAATAGTCAGTAGGATTAGTATAATCCATCCAATTAAAGGATGAATAAGTTAATCCATTTATGTATCATTAATCCAATGTTGAAGATTTCAATTCAGAAATCCAAGAGCAAAAGAGATGATACAGATTCCTTCCAGTTAAACCAAGAATGTTTCAAAGTCCATCTTAATTTTAGTAAGATTTAGAATATTTACTTTCATCTTTTGAGGATTACTTCAACCTCTTATGGTCTGTTTTTTATGTTATCATTTAATTGGTTTATAGATTTTCTAGGTTATCATCAATACCCCTCTTATTAATTCTTTTTCTTTCTGTATTAGTGCTTTAACAGGTTCCTTTTCTATGGAAATTCTTTGAATGGTATAAATAACTACTGTAAGTTATCATTAAGGCAAAAGTTTGTTTTCATGTCTGAAGGTTATTAAAATTAGAAAGCTATCTATATGAAAAAAATATAAAGAAATGACAGTGATTGGAAGGCATTGACAGATGTCACTACACAAGTAGATGATGTACTCTTGTGCACAAATGGCCCAAGTTACAATACTGCCATCTGATCAAAAAGAGAGAGAAAGAGAAAGAGAAGTCACAAACAAGTCACAAACAGGGAACATGAACGGTAGAAGTCTAATTGGTTTTATTTAATTGGCTTGTATGTATGTCTATTGTTAATGAATTGGGATTCTGTATTTTGGTTCATCCAAATGTGTAAGTTTCAACTTCATCAATAAGACCTTACTAATAATTATCTCTTAATTATTGATATTAGTCATGTTTTGGAAGAATATCAAAGTTGTTTTAAAAACTGAAATTGGATTAAACTACAAATTTTACGACAACTGTCGGTAATTTCTTTTCTCACAAATACGACAAATGACGTTATTAACTAAGGTTAATTGTTTCCATTTTACAAATGCCAAATAGGAAACAATTGTTGTCTGTTAAACTTCTTTCTAATTCTGTTGTTTTTGTTTTGGATTTAGAAGGTAATTATATCTGACAAAACAAAGCTTTTCTGGAAAATGAAACCCTTTTTGGTAATTTTAGTTAGCCCCTTTTACCCTGACTTGTTATTAAAACTGTACCCTTTACATGATGTAATTTCTTTGTCATTCCTTATTATGATATTAAACAGAATTTGAAGATAATTATCGACTGTCTCATATTGCTTACTGAACTCATCAGAAAGTCTACAGTTATTGATACCCTATTAGACTGGTCATCCTATTAGTTTACAAACCGAACCTGTTTCGATACCATCAAATTCAAAACCTGTTTTTAGCATGCCGTGTTACTTCCTGTTTGTGAACTTTCAACGAATGGAGTCTGAACACAAGATTAAAACAACATTTATATACCCCAGCTTAACCTTGGTCTCAATTTGCAAGGAAATGAGATGTTTCCAAATGTTGATGTCCAAAATATATGTAGAGGCCAAGTAAAGAGGAAAAACAAATTATTTACTGGTCAACAATTTTATTATCCAAGCGATTTTGCTATTATATAATATATATTTATCGTTTTGATTTAGCTTTTTCTTATTATATTCTGTACAGTATTTCCATATATTTCCTGCAGCCACTAATACGCAGAGCATTGTCAATTTTTCAGTAATTTGCCTTTGGATTTTTATATATATTATAAAAAAAATTATAAAAAAAAAATTATAAAGAAGGAACCATGCCAAAACAGAGATAGAAACCGCTTAAAATATAAAATGCTATATAAAATCTATGCAAGTAATTCAACCAGGAAAAAACAAACAATTGAAATGGAGAAAATCTTATTTTTCTTTAAGTGGTTCTGTAGGTGGTTAACATTGCCTGTTAAGTACTGCACATGGTTCAGTCTTGACATTGTTTTCACTTCAAACAAATCTCAAGATCTATTTTTAAATTATTAGTAATTAGATGTTTGCAGAACAAATCAACAAAAGCAAAATGGTTTAAAGTTTAATTACAACCCTTCAGAAGATTACAATCTCAGAACACCACCTATAAATCAACACTTCCTTCAGATAACCCTGACTCTCATATTTTACCTTATATGCATTTACCGATGCTTTGCTTCTACTTTCATTACTTGTAGCGTTAATTTAGCTGTACATACCAATTACCTAATTATACTTATCATGTCAATTAGTGTGAAAAGGAAGACATTATACCAGCCGCAGATTAATCAAGAAAACCACAGTCCTGTATGAATATGGCGCCGCTTAAATTACAAACTATATCCACATTTTTAAGATATTGTGGTAACCTGTGTCCCCAAGGGAGACCACTGTGATTCGCCCATCCCTTCACTGTGTGAATAAGATGCGAATTAAAAATACAGTACTAATTCCAGAGGGAGCTCTCAATGGTCTAGAAATGATCAGTAGCCTATTGTACAAACCTACCAATTGACTTGATTATGTTGTTTTTCTTATGTAAAATACTGGAACACCACCCTTAAACTTAAAGTCACAAAATCAAAGAATAAAATGGTATAAACTACCTCCAAGATAATTGATTAAAAATTTTTACTTACATCGGTTGTTTTGAGCCTTGAGCGTATCAATCTATCTCGTTCTCTCATAAATTGTTGCCTTGTGTCAACTTCATCTACCTCTAGATCCACTAAAATTAACAAAGTAACATTATATTATTTGTTAAGATTTTAATATCAAAATATCTTCGTAGATTTAAACACTATCTCTTTCGGCATAAATAACAATCAATCTGGAAAAAGAGAAATTGGGTATGGAATTATAAAGTACAGTAAGAAAATGTTGGTGAAGAGATGGACTTCGAATTGGATGATGATGGTGGTGATGAAAAGAACTAGTATCAAGTTGTTATAAGATACTTTGCAGCAGGAATTGGCACAAGCTGACTAATTTATATGAGAAAACAAGCTAAACGTTTGTTAACTGGTGGAACATGCCTGAAGCCCTTGTATACCCTCACAACTATGAAATTCAAACTCAAGTAAACTGTTGGTACGGCAACGGAAAAAATTGAACTTTTGTGTGGTGTTATTTATTATAATATTCACCAAAAATGTTTAGTTTGAACTTTTGTGTGATGTTACTATAAGTTTATTTATTATAATATTCACCAAAAATGTTTTTTTTTAATATAATAAAACATTTCCTCAACAACTTTCTTGCATCATCATCTTCTTCCTATACTGTGCAAAACCTCATATTTGAGTATAGTCACAGCTTTGGCTTTCTAGTTTTCTTTAAATTTTTCAACTGATAAGCCAAAATGTGTGTATATTATTACTTTGATACAATTTGTAGAAACTTCTTGAAAGACATTGTCAGGAGTTGAATAATACTTGATTTATGACAGATTTTCCTCAAGAACTGTGTGAATGAATAAATTACTATTAATAATTTGTTATGACAGATTATCAAAAAGGGAAGAGCTGTTAGAACAGCAATCAATCAGATATATTGGAGAGTTAATTTATAGGAATAGCAGCGGGTGCAAAATTGATGATGTCACAAGCAATTAACTGAAAAGTTATAATTGGAAATGGGAAGGGTACTCTAGGTTAAGATATACAATCGTGTTTAGGAATTAAATCATTAAAATTGTTGTAGAACTGAATATCTATTTTATACTTAGTATTTCACTTAAGAAAATAAATACAATGTTTCCCCTCCAGTGTTCTAAATAACTAGCAATCTGTAATGTTATTAGAATACAGTAATTGCTTGAAAAATGTCAAAAATATAAAGAAAATGTTTGCTGGTTGTCATTTAAACAAAAAACAGATACTTTTGTCAAGTACTTGCACCTTCATCTGCCAATCTGTAAATTTAACTTTTTGTGGAATAATTCATTTAATTTACCGATGAATCTGCTTACTTGGTTTGGTTACTGAGTTTTTTTAGATTTGTTTTATCAACTAGCAAAACTTTGCTTGTTGTAGAATTTAAAAACTTAATGTCTTATAATTTTTTCAAAGCATTTATAGTGCAATTACTGAATATGGTCACTGTTAAAACTATACTATAAATTTTACTCAAACAAATTGCAGTGTTCTACTACCTGAATAACACTATGTAAAATATTAAATTAAATCTAAAATTAACCAACATTGGTAAAAAATTAAAAAACTACAAAAACATTACTAGCTGGTGAATTAATAATGAATCCAGGATGTTTAAATTAAACCACAGCACAATAGGAAATAGTTGATATGTCGTAATACTAAAATATTACAATGAAGTATCAAAATTTATAATAATTTAGAAATAAGGGAATATTAAATAAAGTACAAATATATAAATGATGTTTTCATTATAATAGTAGGATGTATAAATTAACATAATAATTAAGACTGAATTGAGAACTTGGTGGAAACTTATAAATTAGTAAATTGATTACTCATATAACAATTATAAATGACATCTCTGGAGGTTTGTATTTAAATGAATAATGTGTTTTGTAATACATTCTTTCAACAATTTGGTATGTAGTAGTAAGGTGTGTATTTCTAATAATTTTCAATCATAATTTTCAAAAAAATTTAATGAAATTGATTTTGTTTAATTTTAGTTTGCCTAAGCTTCCGCTTTAATCTTTTTTATTTCTGGTATTCCATTTTGACGATATTTTCCATTGCCTTTTCAACTCCAGCCTCAATTTTTTCATAAACATAAAGTACATTATAATGATTTAATTAAATGAATATCAGTTCCGAGACTGATTCCCAGCAATATTAGTTAAAAAATTAACAATACAGGACATGATAGGCAAATGAATTAAACTTTATGGATGCAATCGGAAAAACTTAAATATTGTATGTTAATTCCATGCGACTTCTCTACATGGGAAAGCATGCGATTTATATATAAAATGTCCATTTAAATTTATTCAAATTGATTGATTCCAAGCCAAGTGGAATTATACACCGAAATAGCTGAGAAACCGGCGGATTCTTCCTCGGGTGTGGCTCGATTGTTCACTCCGGTGGAAGTGTTAAGACACGGATTAAGCTGTTGTCACCATTTGAAGTAGTTAGGCTTATTAGATACATGTGAACAATTAAAGCGTTTCCTATGTTTGAGGAATATTCCATGGTTATCGTTTAATTACGGGATACGTGGCTATAAACAGCATGGCACTTTCTTGAAGTGTTAATAAGACGCACATGGAAATATAACAGTATTATGAAATCCTGGCAAAGGTATTTTCAAACATACACAATATATTTCACTCCAAAAAAAATAATAAACTAATTTTCTTCTGATATTTTTAAAGTATGTGTCTTTTTATGTTGTAGTTTTAATATTTGTTCTAATTTGCATAATTGTGATTTTACAATACAAGCCGAATCGTTGCCTAAAACCTAAAATAGAGAACAAAATTTTGACTTAAATTTTAAACTAAGTTTTACCCATTTGGCTAGACAATTGTTGACAAAAATGAAAATATCAATTATCTTGACCAATAGAGCAAAGGACGGGTCCTGTCACAAAATGATTGAAAAGTAAGTGAAGCAGAAATCCCTTTAAATGACCATTGATGGTGCAGAAATCATTTGACCAATAGAAAATATGGCGTAGTAGTTTAAGACAACTTAAGGAATTAGAGATAGAAGAAGCAAGCAGTTTCCAGTTAACTTGTTGATAGATATTCTATCTAAATATATACAAAATAATTTTTCTAAAAATTGCTGCAAAGTCATTCAAAATTATTTCAAAATTTTGGTGTTAAAAATAGACTATTTAGTTTGGTATCAGTCTTATACCTCGCTTGAACATTTTATCTTAATGTTCTAATTTGCATATTTGTGAAAACATCTGATGTGACTATACAAATTTAACAATTACTTAATTAATTTTTAAATCAAACAACGCATACCCTAAATTACTTTTTGTAAAGACTTCAAAATGACTTGCATAATTATTGTCACTTCTTATCAAGTCAGATGGATTAAAGAATTAAAATTTAAATGATCTATTCCACCCACAAAATAACAACAAAATCGGTAAAGTAACAAAATTAGTGCTTCGTGAGAGTTCACCTTGAACAACTACATTGTACGGACTTGTTACAAGGTACCTGTCGGCACTTCTTTTTTTTTCGCACTTCCCGTCACTTATTTCTGTCAATAACCATCTCTTTCTTTCACTGCCAAAGGATCTTCCTGTTATTTGAATAAAATGTGTCCCAAAATTTGTTGATCATTTTTTCGTTTATTTTGTGTTTAGTTTAATTTGCTGGCTTGCTTTTCGTACAATAACAATATTGTCATTGTGAAAACAATGAGTAATCGGGAAAATTGTTTAAGGTCATATTCACAAAGCAAAAGTACTTTTCTATTTAACATTCAACATTACTAGATATATTTAGACCCCTGGATATAAAATATAAAGAAAAAAAAATGTTGTAGAGGATGTTGAAAGAAAATGAGTTGATGACTAGGCCAATTGTACTAACTGTTTCTATAACACTTAATGCTTTATATTACTGTACTATTTAGTTTTATGTTGGAAGTACGAGGAAGGTTTAAATTTCCAACTACGGCAGATTGTGTCCTCCATTATTAGTAAATGTATCACAGAAATGAAATAAATAAATACAGTAAACAAATTGTTCTATAGGATGTTAAAAGATATAATGATGATTTTGTGTCATTTTTATTTGTATGTGAAAGTATTATACTCCAAGTACAAAACATTTCCTTACCATTTTTCTTTATTTCTATTCATTTGGGAACAAACACCAACTGTTCTGACAAAACACCTTATTTTGCGATGGGTTTTGTATAATATATTTAAATTATCTGTTTAATTAATTAATTTACTGTTTGTTAAAATGTACTAGGGAGTGATTGCAAAATGTGTCTGAGATTTATATTCTCACTCCTGGTTAATATTCATTGGTGACCAAATAAATATAATTATTTTAAAGTCCAAAGGCAAATTAGTGAAAAAATGACAATGCTGTGATTATGAGTGGCTAGATTTCAATAGAGAAAAATTATTATTTAATAAAGATATTGAGAATGTTTCAATAATTATTCTGTTTATTAAATACCAAAAATGAAAGTTAAAACATGAACAATTTATAATCTGCGTTGGCTACCCACTTGAAATAATTCTCCATTTGTGAGATAGTTGAACATAATCTTGGACATATCATTAAACTTTCTCTTTCTTTTCTCAGTACGTTGGTGCTTAAAAACATGATAATGAAGAAAAGAAACATAAAGATGGACTTTTGACTGAACTAGCGGTAATAACATTTAAGCTTCATAATTTAAACAAAGGAACTATAGGATAACCCAAATCAATAAATTATTTAATTTATTAATTTCTATTTCTTTTAATTTAATTTAAAACTGTAAGTAATATCATTTTTGTTCAGTAGCTATACAGCTGTCTAGGCTAACTGTATTATGTATAAAAACATGTAAATAATTAAATATAGCACAATTAATTAACTATAATATCTCTATGATTAACCCCAGTTAATGAAAGAAAAATTATAGCACACATGGCAATGGTCTGGCATTTTATAATCTAAAACAAAAGACAAAATGATACAAGATGGACTTTGAAAATAGTAATTTAAAAAAAATATATATCTTTATAGGAAATTTGGTTGTAATTTTTCAAGGGACAATAATATAATACACTATAGTATAAATAAAAATGAAATTAGAACAATAACATGATTGAATAAAGTAGGGGAAGTGAGACAAACCCAAGTGACAATCTGATGGATTGATTGATTACAAATTATAATTGTTTTATTAAGTTGTTTTGTACTAGGTGTTTGTGTAACTACTAGGTTTAAGTTGAACAATTGTGAGAGGTAAGATAATATAATGGGTTTGCCTGTACAGAGAAATCATTTTACAAAACACAGGTTTATCTCAGCCCAAAATGATGTAAGCAAAAACGTAATAAGAATCAATAAACATTTAATTTCTTCTGTTACTGTAGTATCAAAGGAAAAGGTCTACAGTTTTCTATTTAAATTGGATATATGAACATTTGAACTTGAGTAATACTTTGATAATGTTTCCATGCTTGCTTAATATTCCACACCCTCTAGGTGAACATGAGAATTAAAATGATTAAATAAATTTACAATAATTAATCATTCCTTTTTACTAATTAATTTACAGACTGCCTATAGGCTTGTTTTAAACTAGCAATAGTGTAAAAACTAACTGTAATGATTAATTAACACAGATTTTGATTTCCTGAAAATGGTCATTAATTGTAAAGTTAATCAAAGCATTTAGTACATCCTGTATTGTTACGGTCAGCTAGGCTTTTTTTTCTTAAGCTTTGTCTACACTATCAAACTTGATGTGACAAAAAAAATGTGATGTGCCCATATATGGACATGATGATGTCATATCACTACCATATTTGGGCATATCACTACCATATTTGGGCATATCACTACCATATTTGGGCATATCACTACCATATTTATTGTCAAACTAGTTTGAAACAGAGCGTTATTCTCTCACAAACTCTCAACAGAGAATACACAGGTGAAGATTTATGAGAAAGTAAAATCTGGCAAATTTTGATTATTGAGATAATGAATGATTGTATTATAGGAAATAATAGACTGTGAATGTTTAATCCACCTTTGGGACACGTGCACAATAATCATTTTGTAAAAAGGGCAAGGCAATGCATACCCACCAGCTGTTTATGAGAAATTACTTTAGCCTAGGGTGTAGGCAGTGTAAAGCTGTGTCTTTGACAGGGTGTGTCCCCGGTTCAAGTCTTTTTTAGCATGTGGATACGATATTGAGAGGGTTAGGTTCAGGTTTTTAGTGTGTCATAATGGGAGTGGATCTTGTTTAATTCTTAAAAGTAAGTATGAAGCAAATACACTACCTAAAGATATTACCAGTAATTGCAAAAAAATATCTGGTTTACCATGAACTCCAATTTCTTTATCTATTTTTAGAGATTGATTGAAAAACATTGTCAACAAGACTTAACCCTTTCACTGCGTATACCCGGTACTACCGGGTATAAACAAACGTCGTTGAAGTGCGTATACCCGGTAATACCGGGTATGGGCAAAACAATGATTTAATCGTATTTGCCTATAATATATAGCACCCTCTATATTTGTTCGATGAACTTGAATATTTTTGCAAGTCATTAAAAAAATTTTCCAGCAAAAAAAACGACCCTCTATAGCTGTATTATTGTCTTGAAAATCATGCGCCCTCTATAGTTATATTATATATAGTATAGTGTATATAATAGTATTCTATCTTGGAAAGTTGTTTTGAGTAGCGTAATGGCGGCCATTTTGAAAGTAACCAAAATTTACCAGCCCCAATAGGGCAACATTGTGTTTATCACAACACGCAAAAAAAAAAAATTCTGAAACAATAGTTAGTTTTGTACTATAGTGAATTTTTGGGAAATGTCATTATTTTCACGATTTTGCCCCAAAACTTTGATTTGTGCATAATTTTTATAAAATAATAAAAATAATTCAATTTTTTTTTATATTTTTATTTGTTATACGTATCTTTATCAATATCCAGTTGGAAAAACGTATTCCATAAGAATTTCTTATAGAAAATATAGTTTTTATCATTGATTCGATAAAAAACACGAAATCCAAAATACCTGTAATGACGTCACATGACGTCATCAATATGCAAATTACATTTTTTTTTATACCTAACTGTAGACTAACCCTTTGCCCATCACACACCACAAAAATAATTACACAATTATCTCAATTAGTATTTTTTTGCAATTTATTAAAATACCATATGTTTTTCTTAAATATACATTACGCACAGAGGTGGGAATAATGCTCCGCAGTGAAAGGGTTAACCAAGAATTGAGGAAAATAGTCAAATTAAATTAACAAATCAAGACTCAAAACTAATTGAAAATCTAAAGAAATCTCATCATAAAATAAGTGGAGCCACTGGATTTGAGCTTTCTGAGAATAACATTAAGTTAGATTTGTATAACTTAGTAATACCTTAACAAACCTCATTGAGGACTTTATCCTCGATTTTCTATGTTAGTAATGTTGTTAGTCAAAAGTAAAAATGATTCAGAGATGTTTTATGACTAGGCACGTTTTTCGACGTATAATGAAATTTATTGGAAATAAAACATACATGAATAAAGAAAGTCAATCAAATGATTATATGACTAATATTAAAAGTTACAGTATTAATATTATAGATCTATGCTAATACAGTAGTCTAAATTTGTACAGTATCTTTTCTTTAATATTAGTGAAATTGTTTAAAAATTAGATGTATAAATTGAATATACTGTAATGTTGTGTGTTATCTTGTTGGTATGTTATTTAAAACAACATTTAATGGATTATTTTGCATTTCTCATGAGCTTTTTGTAAGTTTATAAGATTCAATTAAATGATTAATTAAACATTAAAATAGGCTTTTATTATAATCAAAAAATGTTAGGGAAATGGAACAAAACACAGTAAATTTAAAATGATGTCAATATAAATGTATAGTTCAATTAAGATTACTAGAATTCAGAATGTAAAATTGAAAATCAATGGAACTGTAAAGAAATAAGTTCTTCATGGTAAACCAAACAATTAACATAATTAATTAGTAAGTCAACAATAGAATAAAGGAAGTATTTCAAATATTGATTACATAAACAGATAACATACTGTACATACAGTAAAAGATAAGATTAAGAGATAAACTCTATTGTGTTATAATACAAGGAGGATGGTATAACATATAACAACTTTTTTTTAACATAATTTACATGTACTGTAGAATAAGAATGGACAATGCAAGCACAAAAAACAGGGAATAATCTTTGCTGTTCTATCTTGACAACCAAAACATGGGAAAGCAACAGGGGTAGACCAGTACATACATTGACACCCTAAAGATGGATGGTGTGTGCTGATGAAAGAACAGATTCCCAATAGAATACATTTTTTATTTTTTTTTTTTATTTCATACTCATCCAACAGCGAGTAACCCGCCAATTACAGGATGGATAAACTATTTAATAATTTCACAAGACAAACATATACACAAGATGCTCTACATAAACAAAGACTTATTATTAAGTCTTTGGGAGTGGAGTTGTAAATTGTCATGAGAAAAAAACCCTGACATATGACAGGACTTGAACCCAGGACCCTTAGATTGGTAGCCAAGCTTCATAACCACCAAGCCACAGCTCCACTCATGGTTGTATAAAAGAATCTAGTTTATGTTTATTCCAGACTACAGTATTAAAGCATAGGCCTACAGTAGTAAAACCATTTGAAACCATTAAATAATATTAATAGCAAGGCGAACCTAACTTTGTTAGAGATATTAAAATAAAAAACCATTTGTTGGCTAAGAATAAAACAATTAGAGTATACTTACCAAGATCATTTTCTGTAATCTGCATCAGGTAGTCTCCATCAATACCACAACCTGTAGGAACACGAAGATATGAAATAACAGATGGATTAATCCCATCACTGTATCCCAATTTCTCAACCACACGGCACCGCCGATTTGACTGGTTCGGTCGCCAAACACGTTTCAACATTTTGCAATAAAAAAGCAGTAATAAGAAATAGTAATCCTATAAAACGTTGAGTTGCTCCGCGTCTTTAAAAAAATAGCGTACTGTTGCGTTGTGTCATCAAGTCAAGTATTGTTCAACGAGAAAATTAAAATGAGTGGCGCAATTACGATCAGTCGTCATCAAGCAAAGTCTCAAATGACAATGAGTATTCGTAGCAAATGATGATGCGATTAAATAATACGGTTTAATCAACGAGTCTAATACACACTGACAGATCTCACAATGCTGTGTTGTATCGACAACGACAATTAGAGTACAGAGTACGTGTTGTTTTCTACTGAAAGACTTAACCAAGTAAGTCACAAACAAGTGGTTATAAATTTTTGTTTAATTTCCAGACAGGTTTTATATAAATAAAGTAAGAAAAAAATAACAGAATTGATGCACTTCAACTGCACTCTTGGCTAAAACTGTTGAGAGTTGGTTGATCAGTTTTTAGTAGAATTAACAGGAAACAGAAGTAATTTCTGTAGATTGTAAGCTTCGTGATGAGATTAGCAATGTGGTAATTAAATTTGAGAGCCGCAGAGGGGAGGTACTTTTGCTTCAGAAACGCGTAGTGAACCGATGACAAGTTAGAATTTGATTAGCATGTGTGAGGGGTGGAACATTTGGGACAGAGCCGTTGACAAGTATAAAATTATAAGTGATGTTGGCATTGTTTCAACATTTGATGCTTTGGGATTGAATTGAATGTTTGATAGTCTGGGTTTCATTAGGATCACGTTCATTAATAAATTACAACATATTGCTCTTTGTGGGAGAATTGGGTATTTGTGCATACTGTATATGTTGTAACATATTGTACTCTGAGTATTATATGCCATAGATTTAAGATTAGAATAAAAATGGTTCCTATATTGAAAGCAGGCATCTTGAGGTAGTGAAGTGTGTTTTATTCCACATTCACTGCTTTCTTGATAAATAAATTTCTTTTTTATATTTCTACGTTTTTTTAATGAAAATATAATGATGTATTGTCCCTCTTTTTTTTTTATATGCCATTTTGATGTCACATAATAATAGTTACCCACTTTAAAAAAAATGATTTACCTGAAAAAACTGTAATTTAAAGCAAAAAATAGTCAAATAGGCTGCCAGCAATGGGTTTTTGGTTGAAGTTGACTCTTTATTTTGTCATTTTATAGAGAAAACATTATTTTTTTTTCTATTTCTTTACGGAAGGGATTAACTTTTAAAACTACAAAATAACCTATTCAAAATCCGATTTAATTAATCTTCAATTTTCATGTTTTTGGGGGACAATACACCTTTAACATTCAATATTTGTATAAATCACTATTACGGTACTATATATTTCTATCATGCGTATTATGTTTTAATACTATCGGCAAATTTTGTCCTGAAGATGGGCTTTTAGTCTTTATTGGTTCTATTATAACAAACATTCTGAACAATTTTTTACAGCAACATACCTGAGAAGAGGTCATAATAGTACTGCATTTTGCGTGAACTTAACCACTGGAGAACTTCTTCCTCTTCCCATGATTCAACTGGAATTTGTAAAAAGCGTTCCTTGCTATCTGTTCCACCATTTCCATTATGATTCAAATATCCATTTATTGTTTCATTATTAGTAGTTCTTTCTTCATTTTCATTTTTAATCTGTTCTGTAACAGTATTTTCAATTGGGTCTGGTTTTTTAAAACTTGATAAATTTACACCAGCTGATTTTTTGTCCAAGTCCTCGGTAGACTTCCGTCGTATGTTGACATTTTCAACTTTTTTTGACACTTCTTCTGGGGTTATATTATGGACTATTGTTGGATTACTTGGGGGAGGGGGTGCAGATCGTTTCTTGGATTTTCCAACTGAATCATTGCTTGTGGTAGACGTTACACTGCTTTGTCGTGTACTTAGCTTTTCGGCTTTTTCATCTTTTGCTTTCTCTCCCTCTGTCAGCTTTGTAGCGGTTGATCGGGGAGGTGGTGCCGGGGCTGACTTTTTCTTTTCTTTTCGTTTGCGACCAAACATATTTCCATTCACATTAGTTCTTATTTCAAAATTGACATTTTTCAGTTAAATCTGGAATTTAAAAAAAAAAAAATATTATATAATATATATTGCAAATATTATTTTTGGTTACCAATGAATAACCAGAAGCGAGGTCTAATTCTGAACATTGTTTCATTTAATTTGACCAGCATTTAATACAATAACTGTTAACAATTTTTAACAATAACAACTACAATATTACACAAAATACATCAGTTTAACAAAAAATTACACTTTGAATTTTCAGATACCTACAGGCAAATTGCAACAAAACGTGTAATATATTAAAATGCATAGTTTTTGGTGAATATTAATACAGATTCAAGTAAAAAGAATTACAATACTAAATTCAAAGTTATTTATTATAAAAAATTACGAAATTTATCTAAATAAAAATAACAAATCCATATATTCCTGCAATCAACACGTACTGTACTTGCTGTAATATTAAATTAAAGGATAAAGATAAAAAATATATTGGCACTGAAATAAATAGAAATTAATCATATTTTTCTCAATGCCATACATTTATTTCAAATCAAATTTCCTTTCTCACAATGATTGATACTCTATGTTTATAATGAATCATGTACTGTAGCATTGTTTAAAAAAACATGATCTAAATGAACACTGCCCTTATTTTCCAATTTGCACAAGATTATTTAATAAGGAAATAGTTAAAATAATGCAAAAATTAGGGGAAAAACCAAAAGAACAATGCTCATTTTTATGGCTACCCTTATACGTATAAAAAGAACAATGACAATAAAAATATGACAATGACAGGAAAATACATCAAATAAGACAAATTACTTACACCAAGCAAACTATAGGGTAATGTTTTGTTACAAATAAAGTAAACCACAATACAGATTATGAAATAATAAGTACTCTAAAGTGGATATAACATTTCATAAAGAAAAATAACCGTTTCACATTGACTAGCAAAAGTTGACACACACTGTGTGGATGCAATATAATTATGTAAACTCTAAAATCAAAGAATCATAATAATAATCATAATCATAGAGTGTGGACGCACTGTGTGTGTGTGTGTGTAAACTCTGAAGTTTTGCTACTGTAGGCGATGTATGTAAACAGGGTTATATACTGTAGTAAATGAAGATATTGTAATTTAATAACACTTTATTTAATTTATTTGTATCAGTATTTATATTACTGTTAATGCAATGGGTACTTTAGTTTAATTTTTTTTTACCACAGCAGTTAAATTTTGCTTACTGTATACGCTGTTCTTGCTAAGCATCTTTCATTCAAAGTACATTGTATGTTAAGTATTTGATGCAGGTTGAATTCAATGAAACGAAACAAAACAAAAAAAAAGGTTTGAATATAAGCAAAACTTTGTGCATTTAAGTTCTTTAAATTAAATTGATTAAAATTAATTTCTTTTAATTGAATATACTGTACTTTTCATTTTTCAATGTAGCATCAATACACAACAGTACTTTAATTTCATTTCTATAGTAAAGAGCGAGTAGATTTTATATTTTTTTGTATGTACATCTTAAGATAAATATCAAAGGGAAATCCATCTGTATTCTACAGACATGCTTTTAAATGTCCAAGAGACATTGATACAAATCAAACTTATTCGCATACTCAAGTATTCATGTTCAACTACACTAGGGAAAAGAATCTACTCTATTTGAGACCAATTACATCAAGATAATAAATTGTTTATGAAAATAATTCAAAACTGATACAAGTGTATTAGTTTAAAATCAGATATTAAACCCAAGTGTAACAAAACTTGTCCCTTGGTGAAACTGGTTTTAATAGCAGACAGGGAACAATTTGTATTCTGTCCAGTACAATATCACCTATAGTTTAAATAACATGTATACTTGTAGGTACTCCATTACAAGATAATGGCTCTAAATTGGTGGATACATTTACAATAAATCCTGGACCTTCAAATTAAAATAAAAAAAGTGTGCATTTAAATTCTTTACTCTAAAATAAATTTATTAAAACTAATTTCTTTCAAATAAATACTTTTCATTTTTCAATGTACTTTACCAATACTAATGTACTAAAATATCTAAATTAGACGAACTTACGCTTATTAAAGTTGAACTCAGTATTTAAATTTCTATCATTATTGTAACATTTTTGGTATTTCTTTGTTTGCCAAAATGAAGGAATTTTGTATTTTCCGTTGATTCTCAATCTAGATTTTGTTATAATTATAACGAAAATAATTAAAGAAAAATCAAATCAAATTCCTTTAGTAGCAAAACACTGAAAATAAATAAATAAATACAATATTATTATTAAGTATATGTATAGTCTACAAAGCTATGGAAAGAATTTTGGTTTAATTACCAAATCCAATCAACAGATTTTAAGAATTTACATTTATACTTTCGGATAAGAAAAAAGAAATTTCCGGGATGTTAGTAAACCTATGGGACAGGTATGACAAGGTGAAATTAAGAATACTGTAGGTAATAAAATTGAAAGTTGCCGACTGTAATTGAGTAAACATTGTAAACAAAATACAGTTAATTAATAAGATTATTGAGATTTAAACCAAAATTGTACAGTGTGTGGATATTCATTGGAAAATTAAATTTAAATTCTTTATTAGTATTTTTAGGCCTTAAAATCCAATCCCCACTAGAAGAATTGGGGAGATGAATCTTGGGATGATACGGAAGAAGTCTGAATTTATAGCTTAGACAGAATTCCATTAAAAAACTGTGTTATAAAAGTAATTAGAAGCACTGTATATAATAATAAAATCATCCTGGATTTATATAGTGCCTATTGTTGTTAATTAAAAACATTAACAACTTATTTATTATTTTTTCATTATTACCCCAGTCATTTTTTTTTTATCAAACACATACTCCCATAATGCAGCTAGTAATCAGCGCAAAGTTGTGTCTTGATCTAACCGGGTTCCCATTTATACACCTGGGTGGAGAGAGGCAAACGTAAGTAAAGTATCTTGTCTAAGGATACAAGCAATGCGGCGAGAGTTGGATTCGAACCTCGATCTCACGATCAGTAGTCGTACAAGCTTTAGAAGCTCATAACCCCAAGAAGATTCATTTGTCTTTTATCTACACAACACACTCAAATATGGTAGGTGTATACATGGGAAATAAACTAGCCTAGCAAAAAGGAAATGAAAGTATCCACTTCCAGACTTTTTAAGAACTTTTTTTTATTTCGACTTATACTTATAAGTTATAGCATTTAAAAAACTTAATAGGGATTACAGCCATGTCAGTTTGATTGAGTACTACTGTAGAGTTTAATTCAGCATAGCAAGAAACAACATGACTACAGTACATAAAGAAACCAGACTAAAAAAAAACAAGAAAAAGCGTTGGAGAGGATGGATCTGGGTTATCTTGCATGAGTCATGAGCAAAATAGAGGGTTGCCTTAATTGAAAGGTTACTGTCAGTAATTAATTAAAAGACGTTCATTTAATGAATGACTAACTCATTACAGTATGGTGTCCCATTTTCAATGTACAGATTAGAAACAATTAATACAAGAAAAGTTAAAATGTGATAAAACAAATATTAAAAGAATACAGCAAAATGAATTATGTTGTCTTCAACAAATACTTTTTAAAACTTATTCTTTAATTATTAAATTACTTTAATAAAAAAAACAAGTAAGTTGCAATTTTTCGGGTTAAAGTAAATTTCGAGAATTAACTTTAATAATTTATCATATAAACTTATTATATTTTACAATTAAAATGATTGTTCAATTTTTAAAGATTATATTGAATGAGTACAATGCAAACATCTATGCTAAAACCCAATTCTCATTCAAAATTGTAATTTTGGTAATTAACTTGTACAATATAATTAAGCAATACCAAATGTTCAAAACAGAGTAAGCATTTCATAATGCATGCACACAGGTACTATAAAAATTAATTAACAATATCAAACTAACCTACCTTTGTATAGAATCCCTAAATAGTAAAATGATGAATAACAAACAGCAGAGAAGAGATAGTCAATTGAGTATACCGATGCATTTACGTAGCCCACGGTACGTATGCAATGACAGTGCCTGATCTATGATAGGCCCCAGCTTGTCAGAAGACCCTGTAAAACTTGCTATGTCTGACAAGTTATATTGATAACACAGGACTGAAATTGAAAATCTAAAGTTAGTCATTTCCTTAGTAACTGCCATGTATAATACTGTAGTATTCCATATTTTTTAAAGGTTGATTTGCATATCCAGGTGATGTCATTTGTATACAGATGTTATAACAATTCAATACAGATGTTAGATTGTAATAATCTAATCATTCAAATTAAACTGTTAATTCTAAAAGTTGTTGTTAATTTTATTGTTAATAAACAATATTTAAAAATAAGTATAAATTCTAAAGTAGTTTGTGTCCTATTTTTCTTTTATTTTAAAATCTTTGACCCAATGGGTTGTTAATAATATTAATAATAATAATATTAGATTTATAGAGCGCACATCCACAAAGTGCTCAAGGCGTTGGTGCGGCACCATTATGAAAATTTCGGACCCAGAAATGTGACTAAAGTTTGCATAATCCTATGCCCATGTACTTTACTAGAGCGACTGCTCCAACAAAAGCAACATTTTGTTACTGTATAGTTAACAATTTATATTATTATGTACAATTATTCTAAAACTCAGATCCTGTGTTCAACGATTTATAATTTTTTTTCAAGCGGTCAAGACAGCCAATAAAAATAAATAAAACTTCAAACTTGTACCCGGTGTAATACAGGAGTTGTATACAGTGTGTTGTCACCATACACCGGACATAAACCCACCCATAATGAACTTCAAATCTATTTTGGGATTACTGTTGGCATAAACCGGTACAAATTTTAATGGGGCTACGGTAGTCTATGGTACGCTATATCTATAGAATGTTTTAACTAACTAATCGCCTGAATCATGGTCAATTTAACTTTAACCTACAGCCTCTAATTTATACTAGCATGACAGCAATAAACTTAATTTGGCTAATTATATATAGTGATGATCAAATGATAACAATCTCTGTTACTTTACATGTTTCCTAAACTTGATACAGTGATATATCCAATTTGATTAAGCTATGCTATGATACTTTCTAAATAACAGATTGAGGGGGCACTTTACAGTTACAGTATACAGAGCCATATATATAAAGAGTTACGACATTGGATTATAGTCGCGTGATATGCAGATTAATTTGTGTCAAACTTGTGTCCGTTAATTCATGTAAAGTATACTGTAGAAGCAAGAAAATACTTTAAACTTTTCCTTATATTTAAAAAAATGTAATTTTGCACATTTTACGGTGAAATATTGATGTGCACAGCGTACAGAAGTACTTGCGGCAAAGAATATTGCGTGCGCGTGCGCTAGTACATTATAAAGTTTGATTGATTGATTTTGGAACGAAACATCCTATAACTACGTCATATTAATAACAATTATGTAATATTTTCAATTCATAATGCATGCTTTGATGACTAAATAAAATAATAAAGTGTCGTGGATATATTATTTTTATATTATTACAAATGAAATGATGAACGAGTCTCGGAAAGTTTGTATCAAAAACACACGGAGAGCATATTATACTGTATAAAAAGAGGGGTGAATTTGTATTGGTTCATGCTCTGATGTATCCTAACTTGCATGTAGGCCCTAGCATTTATTCTTTTGTTATTATAGACACAATATATATGTTACAAAATTAATACCATTAATAAAATTAATTACTAAAATAAAAACAGAATATAAGCGTTATTTCATAGACAAAAAAATCTAAAAATAATGCATGAACTACAGGAAAATGCTACACAAAATAGACGCGCGCCCTCAGCGTGTGAATTCTTTGACACAAACATGGCTTCTAATCTTCAATGTCGTAACTCTTTATATGGCTCTGACAGTATAGTCTAGTCATACATAAAGTTTATTTAATATAATAATATAATATATAATATTTTGATGAATCAGGTCAGTAGTAAACAATGCATCATTAAATTAAAATCTATAATGAAGGATGCTTTGAATAGTTACAAACAATACAATTTTAAGTACTGTGTATAAACATTAATGAAATCAAGTATCAAACAAAATTGTTCAAATATTCAAATTGAAACAAAACATAAAAAATATTGATTTTAAAATGGTACAACAAAACTCTTTAAAAACAGTAAATGCATGGAATTAAGAACACTCTTAACACTTTTAGTTATTTATGCGGTAGATTCTGAGGATGAGAAAGAAATAAATACACAGTGTAGAATAGGCCTGCTGGCCTACCTTATCATAGAATAGTTAGCTAGGCCTAGGCTATAGTAGTAAATAGCCTAATAGGCTGGCCTAGTAGAGGCCAACCTGGCCTTTTTAGATAAACATTATTAATTACATTAGGGGCCTAAAATAAATTAAGCATAACCTAGACATATAGGCCGGCAGGGGGAAATTTCATTTTAAAATTTTGTTTAGCAATCAAACTGATTTTTTAGTCGAGAAACATAGTTTTGTATTGTATTTTATGCTAGCTAGCCTAGGCCTAGGGCCCTAGGCAATCTGGCAGGCCTACACAATTTTAGAAATTTGTAGCAAAAAGGTTGTTTTGTATAGCTTTTTGCTATGCTACACTGGCGAAATCTGTAGTCTTCTTCTATAATCATCGTTCAACTATTATAGGTGAACCATAGAATAGATAGTTGGATAGGTAGGCTAGTGCAAGCACTGTAGTAAATAGTAGAGGCTAGCTTAGGCCTTAGGCCTGCTGTCCCTATTTGACAGACACTTGTTGATGATTCAGTCCACGCGTCAGGCAGTCGTCATCAGCTGTCAGATGCAAGTCTTGCTCCTCCCTCACTACCTTGCCTCCTCTTTTTCAGGCTATCGTTATATTCTTCCCAAAAGGCAGATAATTTTTTAATTGATACATATATGAGTAATAAATAATACTTATTTTGTTCGCTAAATTAATATTGATCAAAATTACTAAATAGCAACAACTTACAGCATTAATTTATGACAACAATGCATTGTTTTCACAGGTGGTGTGAATCACAATTTGTTTTGTTTATATACTCGAGCGTGTACGTACATCGAGCGGAACTGAACTCGAGCGGAAAAATATATAAATGGAACGCCGAATATGCATTAATCATGGATAAAGTCTTGCAATAGCCATGCTAATCATTAAACGAACACATTCATAGGTTTAGTCTTTTTATAACTTTTTAAATTGAACATTAATCTTACAAATGGCTATATGTAATATAATGTACATAGGCCTAGTAATGAAATAAGGAATAAATAATTTTTTAATAATTTTTTCTACCAACCTCCCCCTGAAAAATATTTTTTATTTCAAATTTGATTTTGAATGTGTCATTTTATTGTCACATAATTAGAATTAAAACTAATTATAACATAATAGTTATTCACATTAATTAACCAAACAATTATTTACCTAAATAAAATGTAATTTCAAGCAAAAAATACTTATAAATTGTTATAATTAAACGTTTCTTTTATCTTTTTATATGTGAATAAATATTATTTTTTTGTTACAGAAGTGAATAACTTTTGTATTTGAAGTAAAATACAAGAAGAATTCATACTTTGATATGAAACAGACTCAATTTCTGTCACTTTAGTTGATTTTATTGCTAAGGTCAAGTCTAGGGTCACTTCATCAAGCCTAGACACTAGTAATCCTATTACAAACAAAAACTTTACTATTAGTACTATATGGACTCTTTTGATAATTCAATGATTATCTTACAGCAAATAACAGTATTTTAATATCAGTCTAGATTGACAGTCAAATGGGACTCATTGTATATACCAGAAATAATGTTTTGATTATTTGACAGTGAATTATTATAATAATGGCCTAGGTTCTATCTACATGCATCTATATAATACTGTATTATCAGCAAATTTTGTCATAGACTCTCTTCTCCCATATGTGCTTTAGGATTTGTAATTTTTAGCATGACCTGTCGTAGTTTACAAAAAAAACAAAAATGTCAGGCTCTAGAAGTTTAACTGCTGCTTGCTTTCAGCTTCTGAATGAGTAGTCCTCTTGGGAGGTAGCTGGCTAAAGCAGCAGAGTGCAAAAACACACACACAGAGCCAGTGATGTTATAATTAAAGTATTAATTGTTTATTTCATTATAGGATAAATTATACTTCTAAACATATTCATAGTTCGGTAGAAAACAATTTTCACAGCTTTTAATATAAACAAACATTGTTAATAATTGCATTAATCAAGTCCTATAACAATACTTGTTTGTAAAATACACACAAACTTAAGCACAGAGAATGTCAGTGATATTCTATCAGTGATGTCATAAGTAGTATGCACGTTTAAACAAGATGTGCAATTAACGTCTGTTGAATGTGCAGGTAATATCTAATTCTTCTGCTCAACTTTGTACACATCTTATCTATTAACAAGTCACATTAAAATAAATTGCAATAGTATTTATACAGTTATATGTTTCATTACTTACCGACACATGCCTCTTTCCAAGTAAAGATGCTTGGTCACGATACCAAAGACAATTCTAATTGCAATTTTTCATTTTTTTTTATAGTAGTAAAAAGATAAAAAAATGATATAACCAGGCAAGTTCCTGATATAAAATAATATAACAATTGTTTTGTCATTATGTGTACAAAATACAGAATAATATAGGATAGAGTAAAACCCCTATTAAAAGAAGACTTTTGGACCCAACAAAGTATCCCCTTAATAGAGGTGTCCCAGAGGAGAATTCTCCAGTATGTATTTGAGCCATTTAGGTTTAGGGTACTACACTGAATTTTACAGCAGTAACACACAGGCTATATGGAGACACACTGTACAGTAAGAGGTGTAACAATTTATATACAGACACTAAACAGATTAATCAACAGGAGGCAGGTGGTTGAAAGCAGGTAATATGCAAATTTATGTATAATTCTATTAGTGTATTAAATTCATGTTTAAATTATTGCTTTTGAAAACGATTTAAATAATGATGTTACTGATAATAGTCAAAATGTGAATGATGATTATGTGTTTGTTTTATTTTATTGTTTAGATTTATATTGATGTATTCGGGCCAATGGCCTATGTATAAAAAATGACCTATAGGCAATGCTCCTAGGAAAGAAAGAAAGTGTGTACTGCGACAATAAAATGAATAAGGCTACGGTCAACCACTGTGCTATCAATTACAACATATCTATATGTTATAAAAACATAACCCCATACTTAAAAATTAAATGTAAACAAAATGAAACTGTAACTAAAACATTGTATGGAAGACGTCAAAACGCAGACAGTATTATAGACATATTGGAGAATATTATGATAGTACACAAATGGCCCCATCGTAGAGGAGCTGAACAACAAAATTGGCTTTAGTTTTTAATATCACTTTTTACATATAATCGTACATAATCAATAAAACATATTTAAAATTAAGTTAACACATTTAAATGCATAGTTGGAAAATTATAAACAAAATTATACATCTGTAATTGCACAAAATGCTAACATAAAAAAAACCTAAAATACACAGAATATAATATACTACATTCATTTTTCATATAAACACTGTGTATAACCATTCTAGCATAACTGGTTCATATTTCAATATATAACATTCTCTCTTCTATCCGAGTTTCTTTTAAAAAGGAAAACAAAATAAAAAAAATAAAATAAATTCAACATAATAACACAATTGCCTTTTAAAAACTTACAATCAAATATACAAATGACATCATTATATTATGATCATATGCTTATAACTTTGGCTCTAAATATTCAATTAATTTCAAACCTATCTTTTACAAATTAATATTTATAAGTATCGTTGAAAAAGGTGGAAACAGAAAATCTGAGAAATTTATGAATAATAATAAAGGTTGTTACCAAAATAGTTCTAAAAATGAATATCATTAGAATATACTGTAATTTGGCAGAAGAGGTGGGGCAGCTTGATTATGACAAGTATGATACGGTAGCCTATCTGTTTGTTCCTTGCAAACAATATTATTTATATAAACAATAAACAAAACAATAAACAGTAAAATAGCATCACTTAGTAACAAAACAAAGTACATAAACTGTTTTTATTATTTACGAGTTCTGAGACTAAGTGTATTTAAGTAGATTTCGCCTTATAAAAAAATACATTTTAAATGAAAGTACGGCATTTCAGTTCAATTTCAACAGATAGTTTTGATATCAAAATAAGATCACTTAAATATTATATTTAAAAACTCTGTTTTATGATATGTCAAGGTATAATCTATTAAACATTATTATTATAAAGAGTTATTTAATACCAGATATAACTATATCAATGTTATAGCATTGTATCGCAGCTGATGTTGGCAACTAAAATGATTTTAAGGGTTACAAAGATTTGGCAAAAAATCTAATAACTCGGCAGTATGCATAAATTAATTTAATTATTATTCGTATTGATACAACAAAACCTCATGGAAAGTTATTTTTATTCTGTTGTTTAAATTTAGAAGCCCAACTGAAACACACCTGTTTTGGGGCTATCCTGGTAAAAATTAATATGCAAATTGTTTACCTGTTTTTTTTAAAAACATTTTATATAAGAATGTTGTTTATAAACTAAATACTATTTTACAGTATTTAGTAATATTTTATATCTTGTTATCTGCTTTGAATGTGTTTTTACATCTTTTTAAATCTAATTTCTAGTGTATTTTGCTTGTAATTTTGTTCTTGTATATTGTTATTGAAATTGATTTTGACCATATAAAGAATTAATGCATTAATTATGGTCAAAGCCAAACTTCCGATATGGATTTGTTATTATATGAAAGTTTGTGAGCATCAATAGAAATTTAAAAATAACATATCTTCAAAATACATGAAATTAAGTGGAATGGAATGAAATCATAAAATTAATGATATGAATATTTATTGATAAAAAAATTAAAGGAATAAGAAAGGAAAAAACATGAACTTAAAAAATAAAACACATTCCTTTTTTAATATTGTACCATATTTCTGGTATCAAAAGCTTCTTAAATTATTCAATTATTTGCAATAAATGAATTGTATACAATCTGACATTGGATTAACTAACCTGTCTTATAGGTAGCCTTCCATACTTTATCAATGATTTTTTAAATTTTTTTTCATTCATTTTATCCTTTTTCATATAATTTCTTCATGTCTTTGCATAAAATCCCATCTTCTGTACAATTGGTCCTTAGTAACATTGGTTTTATATTTATGTGACTTGGCCATCATATTTTTTTTTATCAATACTTAAATTCATGTCATACCTCGTATGAGATCTCAATCAAATATATATATATAATTATTTATTTACTATAATATATATTACATTAACAAAGTGGTTTCACCCAGATATTGTCTAAAAAACCTAATACATCTTGTATGTTTTATTATAGGCTAGTACCCTTCACAAGGTGATCCTTTCTCTTTACAATAAATTTATTAAATAATTATTATATCATCCTTAGAAGATGAAACAAAAGAATGAGTATTAAACCGAGAGATGCTAAAATATTACAATCTTTCATCAGGGCTACTGAAAGTTCTTGGAAAAAAGATTTTTATTATAAAAAATAATCTTATTATAGTTTAATTGTTATAATCAGTTGTTTTTAATTGTTAAAATAGAAAACTTCTCTAAAAATGTCAGAAATTGTTTTTTTTTTCATCTTGCAATTTGTTCCATATATTCATGGTATATATTTGTAGCTAAAATTTTAATATTTCTAGTTGCAATTCTTTTGACAAACAAATTTTACTAAGTATTTACGATTTCTTCAAAGCAAGCATTTGTTGGTGGTAATGCACTTGTCAATTGTATGACCCACTATACGACCCACGGGAGAGGTGCGTCATTTACAAATAATTACTGACGCAGGGGTGCGTCAAAAAACCTAGATGGTACGTCACATCAATGAACAAGGTGTGTCAATGTCCGTCACTTTACCACCCACCATATCATAAACAACATGGCCACAGTGCGTCAAAATGGGTGCGTCATGGTCACCTAAAGGTAAGTCACCTTTTTGACGCACGGGTGTGTCATGGTATTCAAAAGTATGACGCACATATGACAAATGACGCACCTCTCCCGGGGGTCGTATAGTGGGTCATGCAATTGACAAGTGCATAAGATACAGGCCATTATATGATAAATGTTCACCTGTTGTTTCTCTGACCATTAAGAAAGTACATTAAAAGACAAAGTAGTCCTAAGGTTCAACAGTATATTGATATGATAATGTAATCATAAATGATAATTCTGAAAAATGATCCTAAAATACACCTTTCTATTGTACATAGCCATGTCTATATACGCTATATTATTGCATGTCCACTTCTGTAAAACCATCCACTAGGTTAGTGATGTCTTATGCTTCATCAACATCCACAGTCGAAAGAACCCTGCTCCGACATAACCAGCCAACTTACCACGTTCCACTAGTCATTGAATTACGCAAAACTTCTTGTAGTCGGCTTCTATCTCGTCGTCAATTGGACTACGATCTGGGGTTTTGCCGGATATGTCTGGGATAAAACAGCGATATGGAAGATCCTTTCTTTCGTAAAACAACAGGTATGCATGGTCTGTGTCAATGTCACCTTTGACCTCCTGAATCATAAAAGGTAACACAAATTTTAATAATACAGTTGAGTCCCAGAACAACTTGGAATAATGGGCAGTATGCTCTTAAGTCATTTTCTCATAGAACTGTTGCAAGAAATATACAAGGAAAATTCTATTATCATGCCGGTATAGTTTTCAGTCAGAATAGGTCATGCGGGCAGTGACCAAAAGCCATTATATCTCCTGTATGATGTAATGTGCAGTCAAGAGTATCAATGTTTTCACACCAGTAGAAATGGATTTTAGAATTTACAGAATACTTTCGAAAAACGGAGATGGGTGACAACCATACCATCATTTTATATATAAAGTTTGTCTACACTATCAAAGTTTGACAAAACAACCCAAACATGGTAGTGATATACCCAAATATGGTAGTCATATGCCCAATATAGTAGTAATATGACATCATCATGTCCATATATGGACACATAGATAATCATACCTTGACACTGCTGTCATTGAAGCAATACCATTTCTTGTTTGGATTGATGGCATAAGAGACATAATGTCCACCTCCTAAAATACCAGTATGACACTGAAAAGAACAAGACAGTGGATATAATAAAAACAAAGTTACAATTTGAAATAAAAAAGGTAAAACAAGTTCAAAAGTATTGCCTTTTTAATTTAGATGCAGTGTGTTGTCAAATACATACATCAAAAACTATATTACTACTTTTATATATTGTATAAAATAAAAGTAGAACAGAGATAAAGTGGCCAGAAAGATTTAATTTAACCAGAAATTGAAATAAATCAAATCTACAATTTTATAGGTATAAGTATCCAAAGAATATTAATAAAAAAGACTTTTCCTTTGTTGTACTGTACAACCTCCATTTAATAATAATAATATCCTAGATTTATAAAGAACCTAGGGTGAAACCTGAACAAAAGTATAGGAATTCACCATCGTTGCTAACAAGGGATCTGTCTATTGAACAATAATTAATAAATATTTTTTATGATAGTAAATAAAAAACTAATTTGGAGAAAAGAACTTACAGAGACTGCAAATAAATCATACATGGGGCAATTTGGTTTTTCAGGATCACCACCATTTGCTGCTTCTGGAGGCAGATTAAATATCAATGGATGATCATTGGTGGCATCCACTGGAGGACTTAAATTACCAGGCTTGCTGTCGTTGCTATGATCTGATGAAAACGAATGAGTCGGACTCGGACGCATCTTTAGATCTTCTAAGTTATGTTTTTCTACTTTAATTGCATTATTTTCAGAACCTGAAGTCGCGCCATTTATTTCTGTGCCCTCTGCATCTCCCTCTGCAGATATATGTTGTGGTATAGATGTTTTCTCAGTTGGAGACTCCATTGCATGTCCATTTTCCCCAGTGTGAACAGAATTTAAGTCTGCAGACTCATCATTCGCACTATTTATATTGTCTGTTTTATGTACAGTGTCCATGATGCCGTTTTCTGGTGGTAATTTTTTTGGGGTCACTGGGAGTAGAGGGGTTTGAGGAATATCTCGATCAGCTAGAAAGTTTGAAGGATCAAATTCTTCTTTTGGGAATTTGACAATTTTTTGTGATTTCACCCAGCGTCCATTTACAAACTGAAACCTCTTCATATGCACAATCTAAATTAATTAAAAAAATGTATGTTAACAGGTTTATCTTAGCAATATTGATGACAACTTCCATATTTACAACATATTAAAATTTAGGGTTAAATATTGCATGTTAAAGTTAAATTTGATTCCTCAACTTATCTTACCAATATTGGTGGCAGTCTCCATATTTCTAATTTCTTAGCTGCCAGTCTATGTTCTTTACATTTTGAACAATAGTACAGTTCATCTTCTCCTAATTCTTCTTCCTTTGTAAATGCACGTAAACATTCATCTAAATCAATTGGCTCTGTTTGTAACTTGTGACTTTTCTCAACACTTTCATGATCCTTAACAACCTGAATTTAAAAAAAAACTAATGACATAGAGTACAGTCCAACATACAGTTGTACTGTAAACTCCATCTGGCTTTGTTTGAATATTGATTTTTATTGCAGTCAATGCCATAATCAGATTCGTATTGCTTTTAATAGTATGCACAGTACAGTAAGTTTGATTTTAATATCTAGGCTAGGCAGCGTCGAAATAAACAGAAATCTATGACTATGGCTTCGCAACACATTGAATGCAATTTGATTTGCATAGAAACAAAGCATATCATGTCTGCAGTATTTATTGTGATGTAAAGCCTGTTTTCCTGTTGACATTATTCGATGCTGTTGTCGTTGATCGTTACCACTTTAACGACGATCGTTCGAGAACGATCAAGTTGAAATGATAACGATAGCGAGTACCTTTTCCTGTAAATCGTTAACATTTCAAAGTTTACGTAGATTGCAGATTGTTGTTAACGATAGCATCGAATAACATCGACAGGAAAACAGCCTTTAGAGTACAGTAACATAAGCATCAACTTTTTTTTGCTGCCTTGTCAAATGATTTAAATCCTTATTAACATAAAATTGCCTCAAACAATTCATTATAATTTTTTACTAATGATTATCATCAGTTAATCATTTCAAGTATGGTTCTTATAACGTTAAGACGTATTGATGTAAAATGCTGAATTGCGTAATCACAAGTAGAAACTGCCATAACAGTGCTGCAAATATTCCTATCATATGGGAAATCAAATCTGTTTGATTTCACGCAACAACGCAACACTGGAGAAACCTAGTACAGCAAGCAGATTTAATTTGCCGCAGATGGGGGAAAACAGAATTATTGTAAGGACATTTTCTTAAGTTGCGTTGACAGTGGCTTAAATAATATTTACCCTTTCTTGAGACGATTGGTACCTAAGATGAAGTGCTGTAGGTTCCCAATCAACAGCAATGTATGCAGTACCATGATTAAACTTCAACGAATCACACACAATTTCACAGCCCCTACAAAACCTTAAAAAACAAGTGATGAAAAACATAACAAATGCACAGGACATGTACAGATCTAATACTATCCATTACTAAGCACACAGAAGACTAACCACCAATTTTGTGAGATTCCATACAATATAAATTAATATTAGAATAAAAAATGCTTATGTTGCCCAAGCCTGGCCGACCAAATAATAAATTCACAAAATGCTCAAACGTTATTAGCATATACATGAGGGGCGGATCAATATTTTTCAAACGGAGGGCTGCCTTTTTATTTTGTGGTTGGAGCGTTCACAAATGAATAACCTAATACTGGAATCTCCTAAAAACGGATTAAACTTATTTTGTTCAGCATATTTTGTGCGAATAAAGCTCTGTCTACACTATCAAACTAATTTGACAAAAAAGGTGTGATATTATGGGCACATCACATTTTTTGTCACAAAAAAATTGATAAAAATTAAACAAATTTCAAACTAAACAAAATAATATTTTAAATTCAGATTGAATAAAAAATTAATAAACATATGATATTACAAAACATATTTACACATATGAAATATGTCAAAGATCAATGTATTAGTGAAATCAAACCCTGTAAGAATAGAATGTATTAAACAAGACTATCAGAAGATAGATCTACAGTAGAGAACATGTTAAAATCTACTATATTTAAAAATAGTAATTACATACAAAACAATTATAATTTATAACACACTACTGACTGAGAATGTATGATATACAATAGGGAACTTTCGATTTGCGAAGACTTAATACCTACATACTGTAGTCGTCTGAACCTGGAAACCACCAGAAATGTGACAAGGAATAGAGCGGGGTAGCACGTCATAAATTAAATTAAAATAAATTAAATCATTAAAACAATTAATATTTTGTTGCCGCAACTTCCCAGTATGTGCACAATTAATATGATCTAGGTCGTCTTTTGTCGCACATCGAAAGCTCCCCATTGACAGAAAAACAGCTTTTGAAAAAATTATACGCAAGAAAAAGATGTAAGAGTCAACCGTGACCGATAGCAGTGAAGACCAGCTGAGAAGAAAAGATTACTTTCAAAAGATGATAGGTCAAGATACGCAAAATGCAAGGTCATCAGACCAGCAGACTATCATTTATTACCTGTACCATGGGCACCAAGCACACGTGAGACCGTCTTTCTGAACAGCTTTCAAGGTGTATGGATAGAACTGTCTGGAACTGTCTCTGACGAGAAAAAAACACAATGAAAAAAATGCTACCGATTGTGGCAGTAACAGAATTATGTTTTCAAGTTTGTTTTTTATTTTGTAATATTTCTAGAATGCATAGGGCCTACTAGCATATCAGTAGAAGTGGTTGACTAAATGGGCCTATAACCCTTGGGCTGTGGATCTTACAGGAGACAATGTGGGCTCCTATCCCCTCCTCTTAAGATACGAATAAAAACACATTAGAAGATGACAAATACTCTCTAAAATACAATACTGAAACCAAAACCAAAAAAGCGGGCATCTCCCCAAGAAATGCAACCAATTTCAGAAAAACCCTTGAGAAATTTTTAATAAGCATATTATCTGGGCTTTCAATTTATCACAATAAAAGTATACACAATTTATCACAATAAAAAATACATCAAACAGCATTTGTTTTCAAAAATATATTAAATTCTGAATAGAAACAACTCACCCATCTTCCGCATGGTTTTTGTTACCGGCGGCCACTTCTGAGGGGGGTGGGGAACTGACCAATCTCTTCACCTGTGTCCATACTTCTTCGTATAATTCACAATTTGTTACACATTCGTGATTGGATAAAATGATGGGTGTACCAAACAGCGCCGGCCGACTTTTCTGCCATCCGAGAAAATACACATCCATTCGCATCTGGTGTTAAAAAGGTATAAAATATTATTTACATAATCTAATCTAGATGTAGCTTGTTGGTTTAACATGCTTGCCTTTTAATCTCAAGCTCAATGGTTTAATCCTGACCTAATGCCAGTGTTGTAACTGGCGTCTCTTTCTACTCCTCTATCTAAAGCCTGCTTTCCACTAGGCAAATTTATTCGGGCAAATTCGAAAGTAATGACTAATGCACATGCGTTTCTGAACCAATCAGAACTCGGGAATGAACTCGCTAATGAAAAACAGACTGAAGCCTCAAACAAAACTTTATTTATAAGCACAATAGTTTATCGATCATGTAATTGGTTCCTTGCTGTTGAATATGTATGAAATAAAGAATTACAAAAAAATACAAAGAATCTGATATATTATATAGATTTAAATTTAATTATTTTAATATTAAAATGTCCATAAATAAAATATACCATTTTGCGATGCATTGCAATAACTGTCCATTCTAATGGTTGAGACTGTGTTGGTGACTGGCCAACGCTACTAGCATTGCTAGGGTTCCTACTATGCTGTCTGACAGGGGTATTGGAGCTAGCTACACCAGGTACTTTTCCATTCGGCTTGTTCTGGTGGATGCTTCCATTAGGCTTAGCCTGTGATGCTACCTGTATGTTTTTCGGAGTTGGGGTTGGGCTGTCCGATGGAGATTGAGTTGCTGAGATGGATGTACTATCAGAGTTGGTGGTGGTGTTGATTGGTGGTAATGCTGTACTGGGACTTGTAGGCAAACCTAAAAAATATATAAATATTAAAGTTACTGTTTGGGCGAGCTATCGTGTGGGAGTTTCAACATTCTGGAGAACGGAGCGGTGTAAATGGTTCCTCTGCTTTTCTTCTTCATTTGGTTATCTTAGGATGTTTTGTTTACCTATTTACTTTCATAGAGAATCATGGACAAAAGATTAGGTTTAGTGCAAAGAAAAGTGAAAAAGAAAAGTGTTCAAGTAGGAAAATGTGACGTGAAAGTGAATTTTGCAACTAAAGAAATCCTACCTGTGGTTAGAAAGGACATTATTATTAACACTCTATATTTCACTATCTTTTTGTAGGAAATAAAAACATAGTTTTTACCAAAAGCATAGTCACAGCAGGGAAGAGTTAATTGTAATTGTGAATGTAATTGAACTCTTTCCTGGTCATAGTATGCTTTCTTAGAAGTTTGGGAAGAAAACCTAACGATTTGTAAGACATTGCTAAATAAAGTGTTATTTCTTACCTATTTGAGTGGGAGTTGTAACATCAGGACTAACTTTAGAACTAAGGGCGTCAGGTGGCGGAGGGGGCACTTCATAAGCATACAAGATACCACTTAGCAAGGTTCGAATCTTCTGTGACTCCGATGGGAAACCCTGTAAGAACAAATTGATTATATTTTTTTAAATGTTTGCATGCCCAAATCAAATGTTACTATAAAGTTTGCGGTACACCAAATATATATAGTTTTGAAAAGAACTGCCAGTTTCTCCCCCACAAACTTTATAACAAAAAATTGATTTCAATAAATGAATGTGTTTGGTACATAATTTATTTAGTATAACATGAAGAATATTACATTAGTCAATAATATAAAATTATTTAAGCTCAGCATGATCCCAGTAGAAAGCATAATTTGTGAAATTCCGGAAATCTGAAACAAAAAAAGAAATTGGTTTTATTTATTTTATTCTTACCCTAATCATTGCACCTCCTATTTCAACTAACAAGAGTTGATCACTTGGAATATTGCAGAGTTCACTAAGCTTTCCCTTGAATACTCGATACTTGTCGTCCATATTTAAGCGTAGTCCATACTTTATTGGAACAGATCCATCTAATTTGACAACTACAATACAAAGTAGACATGTTGTAGACATTAGACGCTGCATCAGCATCAAACATAAAGTAATTTTAGTAGAATAATGGTATTATAATGAGTATTGTCTAAAGGTTTGGACGGTGAAGACAGGGTATTAAATTGCAAATACTTTTAAAAAATGATGTAATTAGCTCTAATACAAAATATTATAATAATAACAATATAATGTAAATTGTACATTTCTTTAAAATTTGAACATAATATATTGTATGTAGGAAATAATTTGATTTCTTTTTGTGAGAAAAACACGATTCCTAAACTAAATGTTTATACTAAGGTACAACAAAATAAGAATACATTGGGCACAACTCATATGTAGGACACAACTTGGTAAAATATCTTGACCAACAAACTTTTGAGCTGATCCTCCTTTTCATATTCATAAAGTTTATTGACAAATATTGCATTGTGTTCATAATGTACAAAAAATATATACAGTTTTTCATTTATTTTATCTCACTTTGCATTGAATTAAGAATGTACATGATTCTTATAAACATAGATAACTTATAAAGTAATTAATGAAAATATTCTATTTCATTAATTCAAAATTTGAAAAAAAAAAAATATGTGTGAAATCATTCACCGAGTGTAAAACAGGTTTTTACTTTCTGATGAAAACAAAAATGTACTTGTACTAGTTTTTTATATCATATTCGAATGTTATAAACTTACCTATGATTTCAACATGCATCGAGCTGTCCATAGGAAGGGGTAGTGATAGGAAAGTGAAGGGGTCAAATCGAACACTAACGTGTCCACAATTTTTACATCTCACTTGTGATTTTAATTGACCATGGAAAAGGTCTACAACAATTGATTTATTGCGTCGTAGGTGGTTCTCCCAGGCCTGTAAAAAATAAAATATTTAGTCTCATCAAAATGTTTTTTCCTCACATGTTGGAATACAGAACTTGGTGTGAACACAGATTAATAGAGTAAATCTATAAACCCAATCCTGGCTAACCAGATTTAACTTAGTGTGAACACAGATTAACAGAGTAAATCTGTATCCACGGTTTTGAATACAAACTGTAGAGCATTAGTCAGTGTAAACACGTCTCACCTCTTTGGCAACTTCTTCATCAGGCCTACTGTCACTGTCTTTCAGTTCAACGTACGGCTTATCATGTACTCGATTCAGGTCTTCATGTAGGCCGTCAAGAAGGAAAGCCAGCAACTCTTGTGAGTCTTGTTGCTGGAAACCGTTGAATCGTGGGGCATATTTTGCTATTGTCCACTGATAAAAAAAAAACATTGTATTCTTGTATGTTATGGAATACATAACCATAGACATAATGACATCAGAAAACGTCAATATTAAAATACGTCTCAAAACACATTTGTACACAGAAGAATTTCCAGATTAACTTTTTCAAGTGCCATTGAACATTACTTTATGGATGCCTGCGCTATAAAAGTCTTATTGATTTTTGATTGATATATTATAGAAGTACTTTTGCACTCTATCTCTTCTTAAACCATATGATGGAAAATCATGCTGTTTACACTGGGACTAGTTCTAATTCCTTGAAATAATTAAGGTTGGAATATATTGTTAGAATTTCCCATGGCAGGTATCAGCCAGTAAACTTTATTTGACAGGTTTTGTTTGAATTTAATACATAAATACACCAGAACAAAAAAAGTAAATAATATATAAATTTTACCCTTAGTTTAAGAGGAGCAATACTTTTTGCATTGCCAGCCCATAGATCATTCACTAATTCACCATAACGTCTAGCAATGTGGCCTTTCATACCCAATGGGTTGGTTCTGTAAAAAGAACAAAAACAAATTGAAATCAGCAATTCTTTAGTTACAAAATTTATTTTTTTGTTGCGCATAATCGCTACGGGTAACAATAAATTACATTATCAGTGAGTTTCACACAAGATTAGAAATGTGTGTGGGCGTGTGGCGCAGTGTGTTGGATTACTGATCGTGATATTGCGGTTCGAATTCAACTCTCGCTGCATTGGTTGTATCCTTAGGTAAGACACTTTACTTACACTTGCCTCTCTCCACCCATGTGCATAAAAAGGGTACCTTGCTAGATAAAGACACAACTTTGCGCTGATTACTAGCTGTGAGTTTGGGAGTATGTTTCCATACGTGTTTGATCCAAAAAATGACCGGGGTAATAATGTGCTATGTAAAGTACCTTTGGGCATGATTATTCATGAAAGGGCGCTATAGAAATGTGGTAATGAAATTAGTAATGTGAAAAACAATCAATGATAAGGAACAAAAATAAATTTGTTGTACTTACGAGTTAAGTTCATAAAGGTAGCATTCTGATTTAAAGTACATAGTTAAAGGTTGAGTATTACTTATACATTGCAAAGCTGAGTTAAGAAAACATGTGTTTCCAAGATTACTAAGACCAGTTACACCATTCTCTGTATGAACTGTGGAATAGAAAAAGAACATTAGTGAATAATGTTATTAAACATGACCTAAAATTCAAGATTATTTATTCTCTACAAAAAAAACAGAAACTTTCTTGGTTGATTTCATCCTTACCCTGCTTATGTTTATCTTGTTTATTTTTTGCTAATAATGACATTTCTTCTGGCCAGCTAAGGTCTTTATTGCGAACTGAAAAAATTTTAGAAAATAAGCTTTTTATTTTGATAGTTTAACCAATGACAACACAACATATAATTATAATTTTCAACAATCTATGTATCGCCTCTTATACAGCTTCCAACAGTGGTCGTTTGTCTGCTGAGGGTTGAGATAGATCAGTATACTAGGGTAACCCCATACTATGCCGAAGGATGCACTGCAAGTCCTTCTCCAAGAAGACTTGATCTACCACCAGAATGTACATTTTTATATTAACTTTTTTCTTATGTATTTTGATGTTTTTCACTTGTAATTTTAAATGTTTTTATCTATATACACCTTTTTAAATATTGTATCAATTGTACATGACATGAAATTCAGTTTTACTACTGCCAGTCAAAATTGAATAAATTGAATAACTATAGTATTGAAGAGCTTTAACCCTGTGCCAGTTTTATGGCTATTGTTTGTTGTACCCCTGCCTCATCCGCTCAAATTTATTAGTAAATTTTCTGCAATATGTAAATTATATTTACTTTCTATTAACATCTGTTGATCATCAACTATCTTGAGTTGTTCTAGCACAACTGGTTCATCTTCTAATAAAACTGGATTATTCTGAAAAAAAAACCACAAAAAGCTCAAGTGCAACCGACAAAAATAAAGAAAGCTGTGTAGTGGTACTAATAACAGATTATTGGTGACTTTATGATGGGATGTTACCAAATGACGTTTAAAGCTAAAGACAAAATATTGTTCAAAAACAACAAAATGTATTGACACCAGGATAACAACCATTAATGAAGATGTACCAACAATAAGTAGTGTCTAAAATGGAGAGTTTTGTACAGACCAATATTGACAGGTGTGTCTTATACACATGCTTCTGCACTTTGGTAATTGTACAAGAGATGATCATACTCAATATTTCTTAAAATGACAAATATTTTTCTTAAAACCATCAACACACATTCTAACAGAATATATGTCTCACTAATTACAGGGTGGGAAACCCATGCTATCTAATACAAGACTTGGGTACTGGTTCGAGTTTGGCTTACATCAGTAAAATCCTGAAACTGTGACAGGATTTGAATTTAGGCCTCAGAGAGTGGTATGCAAACATGTCAATTACCAAACCACAGTGCCATTCACTATATGAATGGTAGTTATAATACATTTATAAAGCGCTCTTCAGCAGAGTCTCACAGTTCAACAAGAAAAGAATAACTATTGAAATAGGCGAGTTTTCAGGAGAGATTCTAATTGAAAAGGGGATGTAACGGATGGAATAAGGAAGTTGGTTCAAGATTTCTGGAGCCTGAGCAAAGATGCCTCTAGGCACAGATTTAAGGTTGGTTTTAGGTGGTGTTAACGTAAAAGGATCCATTTCAGAACGAAGACCTCGGCAGAGTGGGACATATGGACATATGGTATAGAAGGCTCAATGTAAAATGTGATGATAAAATGAAATTGTTTACCTCATCTTTTAGACTCCACAGCCTCATTTCCTCAACACGGACTCTCAGTCGAGCACAAAGAAACTCATGGACTTGCTGCATTGTATGCATTTTACTAAAAGACGCTGTGTATGCAAGGTAACGTTTTGGCGCCGTTGTTGCATTATTCGCTGAGCTAGAATTATTCCATGATATTCCTCCACTACCGATTGACAAACCGCCTACAAAGAAGAAATTTTAATTAACCAGTGAGGCACAATTCATTAAGTATTCGTACTGAGTAATATCAAATTACTTCAAAATAAATAGTTTTCTATGCTCAAATAAGGAAAAAAAAAAAAAAACTTTATGGGGTTTTCACAGGACCAAGGCAGTTATGATGCAGGCTGAAATGTGAGATTTAGTTGTAATCATTTACAACCAAACACATATTACCATTTCTAAATTTGAAACTAATAACTTGCCCAGAATTAAAATTCTAAATTATGGCTTCCACCAAAATAAACAACTAAATCAAAATAACGTCTAATGAAATTCCCCAAAACATTGGATACAGGACTACGATTTAACAATAAATAACAATCATGCAAAATGAGAAACATACCAATAGCAACATTACCCTGTTTAGGCGTATTAGATTGGTGTCGTAGTAATTTAACATTTAGAGGGTACAATTCAAGGTGCGGTGCCTTGTCACCCTTAGTTGGGGTTATTACCTGAAACAAAACAAAAAAAGACAAACAAGTTATCAAAATATTTTAAATACCATTACTGATTATAAAGACATCATTACTAGGAAAATCATCACATGTTTTTCTCACTTTATAACTGCAGGGTTCCATGGTTATGGGAGAGTAGTTTAATGATACAGATTTGGAGCATTATTGTTAGCAAATCTTCACTTTTTTTTCACTTTATAACTGCAGGGTTCCTTGGTTATGGGAGAGTATTTTAATGATACAGATTTGGGCATTACTATTAGCAAAACATCCCTTTCTTGCTCACTTTATAACTGGAGGGTTCCTTGGTTATGGGAGAGTATTTTAATGATACATATTTGGGGTATTATTATTAGCAAATCATCACTTTCTTTCTCACTTTATAAGTGCAGGGTTTCTTGGTTATGGGAGAGCATTTTAATGATACAGATTTGGGGGATTACTATTTAGCAAATCATCACTTTCTTGCTCACTTTATAAGTGCAGGGTTCCTTGGTTATGGAAGAGCATTTTAATGATACAGATTTGGGGGATTACTATTTAGCAAATCATCACTTTCTTGCTCACTTTATAAGTGCAGGGTTTCTTGGTTATGGGAGAGCATTTTAATGATACAGATTTGGGGCATTACTATTAGTAAATGATCATTTTATTTTTTTCAAATAAGTAGATAATGCGCTCATAATTGTAGTGTTTAAAAGAGCACTCTAATGAAAGTCAAGTTGATTAACACTTTAAAAGGCACAATTACAACCAGCAAAAAAACGAATATGCACCTATATAAATTAATGTTATTTTTTACAACACTGATGATTGATACTTTTATTGTTTGTACATTATATTTTCGATGAGTTAAAAATTGTAATACTATATAATTTTGATTAAATATATTAACCCAGTTAATAATTGCAAGTTATCAAAGTTAGTAAATTACTTAGTTTCAACACAAAGTAAAGAATGATTTAGCAGGTTCAGTTTCGGGTTATTTCATGTTTACTTTTTATTTATTTATTAAACTTTGTTTAATGAGGGTGACTCAAAACAGCCGAGGCTGATATGCATGAGGCCCTCAATACTTAAAAGACGGGAACGAAAAAAAAATACAAAAAGAACAGAAAAAGGATAACAAAAAGAGAAAAAAAGAGACCAATAAAAAATATATATATATATATGAACATTTCTGCTTCAATGCGTATAGAAAAACTGACATATAGTTTGGTTTTAATTTATTGTAATTCATGAGAAACGTTTAAGAAAGATTTATTTAAAAAAACAATAGCGTAAAGCCTCGAAAAAAAAGCCCACTGGGCCTCCTTTAAAAAAAAAATTCATCTCGAAAAAGAAGGGCTTCTTTTTCGAGGTTTTACAGTATATGATAATCTTGTTATCATTTCCTTACATTTCTAGGTAAAATTGGTCCACCAGCATACCACTGATACAATGCTTTCCATACAGGGTCTGGAATGATCTCAAATTCACGACCTATAATTGGGTTTAGACTTCGTTTTAATCTACCACCTTCATTGGTCAACACTGGAACCTGATGTAATAAAATAGAACAGTAGTATTTTATTTTTTATCTTTGTATTGAAATGTTAAACAAATATCTGGAAGTATTCCATACGGCTCTCTCATGCCATACAGGTGCTCTTCTGTGTGGTCAATCAGTTTATATAGAATCTTACTTTTTTCAAATCTTGTACAAGAAGGGGTGTGTTATTATTAGGGCCAGATGATATCATAAATCAAGAAGTTCAATTACAGTAGGTATTTTTTTGAATTAAAAGTTATTTAATAGAATATTGTGTATAGAATCTTACCTTTTTCGGGTCTTGTACAATAAGGGGTGTGTTATTAATAGGGCCAGGTTTCATTGGGACAACGGGAACGCCACTCTCCAAACCACCTTTCCTTGGCGAATGATTTGCAGAATTACGTGGTGAGCCTGTCGGTGAGAATCCACCCAAACGCCGAGGTGAGCTGGTAGGAGATAAGCCAGACAAACTGCTACGACTGTCGGTCTTCAAACCAGTTGACCTACGTGGGAAATTCGGACTTCCTCCAGCCTTGGCTGACCATGCTTGAGCATTGCTGTGTATGTTACGAGGTAAAGTGTTGCTCTTTACTTGAGGCATGGTGGCATGATTTGCATTCTTAGGCTGTAAATTAAAAAATAATATATTTTAGCCTACATTTAGCCTGCAAGTGTCTGTGTGGTTACGGTGGAACCGTAACAAGTAGTCATAACACCGACAAATCGCTCCATAGTTCTGGTGGTAGAACGATTCTTCTCAGATACGGACTATAAACCATAGAGGTCCAGTGTACATAAAAAGCTCATGTGCACTTTAACGAACCTAGTAAATCGTTTGAGATGAGTAGGGGTTACTTTGATGTACTAGTACACACAGTCACACTGGGCCCTATAGGAGAACAATCTTTGACTGAAGAGGCCAGTATAATGAAAAAATAATAATAATGATAACTCCTCCAAAAAGAAATTAGAAATTAAATCAAAACCATTAATTATGATGATAGTAAAAGTACCTGCTCATTATCTATATTATTATCTATATATCAAACAAGAAAATTTGCTGTAGACTATATATTTCAAAACTTAAAAATAAAAAGTACTCAAATTTGAAAAAAAAAAACTTTTATTAAATATCATTTGTAAACTTTCAAATTAGGTTGAAAAATAAGATCAATGATGGCCTCAGGATTAGGTTGACTGCTTTTTTTTTTAAAGATATAGTCCACATTGAGGGAAAAAAGATTCAGATGATTGTCAATTGTACTCTATGAAGGACAACATTTACTGAAAGAAATTAGATCAATCGAATATCTGCCTGCTTTTTTAAAAAAAGCCCTCAAAATTCTCAATATTAAATTTGTCTGTATTAATTTTGTAAAGGGCCTTTATAGCTTCCAGGCTTTTAATTGCATATTTTAAATATATAATGCAATATAATGAAATGCTATTAGCTAAACACATATTAATTCATAGCAACACAACTTTTTTAATACAAGAATCCAGTGTTTTATAAACGTGACTGTTTTTAATATAGAGCCCACTGTTTTTTGTATGTTTTCAATTTTTTAACTAAATTCTAAATAATGTAAAATCACATTTTATCAAAATACCTGTGTAATCTTACATATTATGTTTTCTGTGCAATTTGTTAACATTTTAGTAGTCTTAGGGCGATAATCAGTATTATTTATTTATTATTTTTATGTCTGAGGACCCCAATGGAAATACGTTTTCTTTTAAACTTTCTTGGGTTATTCCTCGGTTCATTCTATTAATATTGCTATCTTGTGCTTTTTTCTATGTTTGTCTTGTATTTTTGAGTGAACCGAATAAAACTGAACTGAACTGAACTGAACTGAACTTTAAATGATGTAAATGTTTTAAATATAAGGCCAAGAAGTTTTTTATTCTACATCCATATATTTTCTGATTCTATAATATAGATTATTATAACAATTTCCTTTTGCCTCTCCAATCACTTAAATCTTTTATCGGGTAACTTTAAAGTAATTCCTAAAATTGATATTGAGTTACTTAAACCTGGTTACATTATAATGCTTTATTAGTGTGGTTTTAAAAATTTTGGAGCATCACATATCCATTGGGTAAAATATCTACATATAATAATTTAAACTTTACAAGGCACATATAATAGAAAAAAACTAAGAGGTGTCAATGGCCCTGTTTCTGCTGCCAACTAAATACCGTATATTATACGGTATTTTTTGAATACCGTATATATACGGTATATTTTTGGCAGCAGAAACTGCGCTCATAAAAAATATACCGTATTTTGTATACCGTATTTTCCCCACAAAATTTGTGGATAAAATACGGTATTTACAAATTTATACCGTATTTTTTGTACCCGTTTCTGCTGCCAATAAAAAATACCGTATTTTTTTTTTACATGACAAAAGGTCAACATTCGTGTTTTTATTTTCTGTCGCTGTCAGCTGTTTTACACACGTGTATATATATATTCGGCGAAAATGTGGAGCGAAGACGTCACAGTTTTACTAAATAAATTTGTGTGGGGAAGCTAAAATGTCTGGCCAACTAAAAGGTAATAAAAGGGACAACCACATTTATAAAGACATTTCTAAAATAAAAAAGCAGGAGTATGGAATAGACTTGTCTCCAAAGCAAGTAAACTCAAAGCTGAAGAGCCTGCGAAAGCAGTACAACATTGCAAAATACAATAACTCGGGGAGGGAACGAATTAATTGTCCCCATTACGATGTTTCTGTGCTCTCACAACATCTCTATCACTAGGGCTAGGCTGTTGAAAGTGAGACGTAAAACTTCCTTTATTGCGACTTTTAATTATCGATCAAATAAATGAATGGCAATTTTGGTAAAAAAGATGAAATTTAACACGACCACCCAAGAAGTATTGTTAGCAGAAACGGAGTACTAAAAAATACGGTATAAAAAATACCGTATTTTATACCGTATTTTTATACCGTATTTTGAGCAGTTGCAGTAGAAACAGGCCCAATGAAGGTAGTAAGGTGAATAACAGGTGACACCACAGTTCATCTTAAAACTGTTCTTTATCATTTTCTCACAGTACTCTTTGAGAGACAGGTAAAATAAAAACAATGTGAAGCTCTGATTACAATATAAAATAAATGTGATGCATCCATATATGGACACGATGATGTCATATCACTACCAAATTTCGGCACATCACACTTTTTTGTCAAACTAGTTTAATAGTGTACACAGAGCTTATGATGAGGTATACCCTACTATCAAAATAGGCAGAGAAACAGGTTTGTGGGCATTTGAAGGCTGATAACACTGTGGAATGGAACAAAATGGGTGAAAATATCTGGCACAAGTCAAAATTAAACACATTAAAGTCACTGCATAATCATAACACTTAATACAAAATAGATGACACAATGTTTCATTCATTGTATGAAATAATAATGATTATGATGTTAGCATATGGTTTCCTGATTACTGTGTAATGAGTTTAAAACAGTCAGAAATTTCCCAAGAGAAATATAATTTAAAGGTATATATAATGCATGCCTTTGAGATATAATAAATTATTCTTAATTTCTTTAGATTTATTCTAATATTTATAGTAATGTATGTAGGTACTAGAAATATAGTAGACACACAATAGTATTAACAGTAACACAGAATTAGTTAATAATTCTATGATGAAAATTACAAACATTGACTATTTAATCTGTTTAGTAGCAAAAGCCAAGCTTAATTTATGTTTGTTTCATCAACATTTACAAATGGAATATGACACCAATAATGTCTACTATTATTGTATTAGTTAATTTAAAGTTTCAGTTTAAAAATCAATGTTTGACTCAAGGGACCATTGGGACACCTCTATCCAAGGGATATTTCTATCAGAGGGACATTTCTATTACAGGAACCTTTTCCTATGAAACAAACAAGGTGACACATTTGTTCTGCAACGTAAGCAGGTAGGATCCAGACAGCGTCCCCTTAATAGAGATTCTACTGTGTAGAGATTTACTGTACATGACAGTTTTAATTGTTACTGACAGAACACAGTATTCACTATTCTATGACGATGGCAACCTGCAAATACACTACCTTTCACGTTTCAGTAATATGATATTAGTGATCGTGCAAGATTCAATATTTATTAGTCCATCTATCTAAGACAAATGTATTTTTCAACAATTGTTTAAGAAATTCACAGCAATACTTACATTATAATTAACATATTTATACCATAACCTCCACCAATCTATTGCTATGAGGTACCAAGTTGTCCCCATCTGTAGACCACGCCGCTTTTCCCTATCAATCCAGCCCAAAACAATTTGCTTTTCTTCTTCACGTGAAGCAGGTCTTAATCCGAGTACTATGTGACATACCTGAAACAACAATACATTACTCTTTTAATATAATGAATGTATTATCAGTAGACCCCTTCTTTTGGGAGATGCCTATTCAAGGGACACCATATTCAGGAGACACTCTTATTAAGAATGCACTTTCTCATGAAATGAACGAGGGAGAATAGATGTTTCTTAACACTACGGAAAACCCCTATTAAGGAGTCGACACTCATATCTAGGAGACTTCCCTATTATGAAGGACACTTTATTGGGTCACAAAGGTATGGTCTGCTTAATAGAAGTTCTACTGTTTAATTCTGTGGATAAAAATGGCAAGGTAAAGAACACCAACCTCAAATAACAGATTACAGAATTCATCTGGCAGACTACTTTTAACTGTCCACATCTGGTATTCCTCTGGTGTGATGCTGCCATCCCCATCTCCATCATGTGCTGCTAGGATGTCTGCAGCAATAGCAAGTGGATTTAGTCTCTCAATTTTTTCATAATCCTGAAGTATAAAGAATAACTTCATTAAAACTGCAAAATGGCCTATTCGAAGTCCGAGTTTATAAATATTTTATTTTTCCTGATTTTGGGGTCAATACATCTTTAATCTATTAGTAAATTCTGGAGTACATCTTCTTTGGAAAAATGTTGTTGCCGAGGTAAAATACAGTAATTTTTTCTATCATTTAATATTTCTTCTTTTATATTCTTGATACAATGATATGGAGAATTATTTTCTTAATCTTCTTTAAGCATCATAACGTGACCACATAGTCTTATTATATTAATCTTTCTCTCATTAGAGTTGAAAAATTACAAATAGAATTCCAAGCAGACATGTTCCAGTTTATCTACAGATTAAATTTGTCTTTTGAACATAAGCCAAGTCTATTAAAGAAAAAAAGACAAAGAGACTAGCTTGTAAGAATCAGCACTATTTTACTATTATGCACATATAAGACAGTTTAACGATTGACAGACTTAATACCAGAGCATAATCTTAGTTAGAAGAAACTGTATTATGATTTTATGATTCAAGCTGAATAACTCCATTTTGAATGATGCATTGTGGGATAAGGGAATTTTTTTTTCTGTGTATATTATAACATTTTTAGATAAAAGCTTTTCATGCCAAAACCAATAAAAGATTTATATGAATTTATACTGTGTGTATAAGAATAAAGCAATTTTTACATTGATTTTACAAGATTATATCACTGTTTGTATTGTCTACAGTAATTTATATTGACACTATAATACCGCATTGCAAAGTAACAATAACGAGACAGAAGACATTGAGAATTCAATTAAATTAAATAAAATATGTGTTTTGTATTAAAATTATTTTCTATATCAGCAATGTTTTAAATGCATTATAATATACAGTACATTGAAGTTAAATAACTAAATGTAAATATTTTTGCCCAGAGGTAAACAATTGTTATTGTTATAACTAATATTAAATCCTGATGTGTGATGTGATACAGTACTGTAAAACCACCACAGTAATGTCTTCAGTATAAAAAGTATTCAAATGAGAGATGCACTTACTTACAGTAATCTTTCTAAAAATTATCCACATTTTTTTAATCATTTATACTCCAATAAGAGGCACAATTTTGTACAAAATTCTGAATTTCCGTTTAGTTTAAAGTAAGAACTTAGAAGTGCTAAAAGAATGCAAATTGTTGTTATATGGGTCATCTGTTGTTGCATGAGTTACATTTAATTAGAAAAAAAAAACATTTAGAAATTGCATTTCAAAGACATTAAGATTTCTAAAAGGGTAATTCCATTTCGTTAATGTATTTATGCAAGATAAATCAACACTAATGGCAACAATTCTGATGAATATTTTAAAATTAACCATTCTTCTATTCTTCTGAACAACAATACAAATTTGAATGCATTTGTACCTGTGTACTAACACAGTTGTTCTTAGCAATTTTTAAAAAGGGTTTGCAGAATTTTATTAGAAAACCACAAATGTGGAGTAGGAGGTTTACGGGGAAGAAGAGGTTACAGAGGAAGAAGAGGTTACGGGGAAGAAGAGGTTAAGGGGAAGAAGTGGTTAAGGGGAAGAAGAGGGGCAACAGAAAAAACTGACTAGTAGATAATTGACTAAACTCGTATTGAATTACAACTGAACGGATTGAAAACTATCTAGCTTTAAAACTGACCGAGGTTACAACAATTCATTACAGCTAACATCTACAGTATGTGACTTGTCGAGTCAATCATGGCCGAGCGGTTAAGGCAGGGCACTGGAAACCATAGCTATACAACAGAAGAAAGGGTGCACTCGACACAAAGGGACCCGTAGGGGAGAAGAAAGCTGTAGCATGTGTTGTCCACACCTGTGCGCAATTCAGCCCAGTAGGCTGCAAGTCGTAGGTTATTCCCCATTTACATTTAAATACTGACTCATTTATATACTGTTGATAGAATAATTACAAAGAAATTAAATTCTAAATAAAATTTAAAGAAACATGATATAACTAGCGGATGCATTATAAACTGGCAGAGTGGCTATCAACTGGCCGATAACTATACTGGCTTTTTAATTTATACTGAAACTGAAATCATTTTATTGATATAACTATCTTGTGTAAAGGCACTGATGAAACCTGAATTTCTAAAATCTAATACAAGCCATTGAAACTAATACATGTCGGCTATATTTCATCTAATTTTAAATGGACAAACATTGTAAGAACATGTATCAAATGATTATTCATACAGTTTAAGTATGTCAATTCGCATGATGCATTGAATCGGTCACTACAAACACGGACGATATCTAAGTCCTTGAGGGCAGCAGATAGCAATTAATAAACTGACCAATCACGAGATGAGATTGTTAATCTATCAAATGAGCTTGGATTGAAATTTAATTTCTTTGAGTGTAAGCTCAAAATCTGATTGAATCTAATTCAAAGGTGTATTGTATATTTCAAATCAAGGAAGTCGCGGGGTTAAAGATAAAATAATTTAAGATGATAATTAGGAATTAAGTCACAAATGACTGTAACTAAATACAATCAGCGTGTGCAGAAACCGAATATTAGCATGAATGCGACATTATGTTAATCATAATAAAGGCATAAATATCACATGAAAGATACTGAATAATATTAGTATTTGTAGTAGGGAATGCCGAAAATGTATTTAATTTTATTGACAAATTCGGACAATTTCAAATGTAATGAAACATTATTTTTTTTACGTTTTCATTAATTCTGTACACACAACTTTAATGTACCATTTTAAATTTAATATCATTAATAAGAAATAATGTGAAAGACATTGAAGTCGATTCAAAGTTAAATCACTAGAATTCACTGTGAATATGCATTAAGGCGAATTTACACAGACGAGCGGAATGGTAATAAAATTCTATAATCTATGTTTTTCTTTTTGATCATTTACACAAAACACAGAGGGGACGAGCATTTTCCGTTGAGGATAAATACAGATTCTATATGAGACAAACCAAAGAGTTTTCCGCTTACCTTTACAGCTTGTCTGTGTAAATTGGCCTTATGCTTTCTTATTTATAAACAACCCATTATGTGTTTGTGTACATTTATTGATTCTTCTTTATTCAATTACTTGTAAACACCACACACATAACTAAATAATGTATTGATTGCGTCAACATACAGACATCAGGCCTTGTCTTTTCAAAATTGTAGGTGTGCTACAAATTGCACTCCTCAATACATTCAGGGGTGCTGTAGGTGTGCTGTTTGTACTTTGGTGTGTAGAAGTTTACCAAATTTAAGCGTGTTGTAAATCGCACTCCTTAAGGGCAGTTTAGGAGTGCGTTAGGTCAGTGATCACTCTCGCTCGCCTTAAAAGACAAGGCCTAAGACATACTGTAGAAATTCTTTACTGTGCAATATAGTACAAATAACAAACCAAAGTTTTTTTAATCTGTGTTTTAATTTTGTATTTTTAATTTTTTTATTTTGTATTTTAAACTTGGACAATTTTTTAAAAACATTTTAACCACATTTGTTACATTTTTATGTATATTTAATAATTTGTGTTTTTCTGGTGTGGGTTCCTCCTGCATTATTTCAATTCTCTGTTATGAAGTTATATTTGTAAATTTGTGACAATTAAATATTGATTTTGGAAACAAATTCTATATGCTTGAAATATTTTTTAACATGATGAAATAAATTGAATCTAAATCTTAGCAAAATCAGTGAAACATGTTTCGTGGAGAAATAGTAAACTTAAAACGAGTTTGTATCTTTTTCAAAGTATAATCATTCCACGATCGTGACATGCAACTATAATTTATTATTTCTTTGTTTTTGTTTCTCAGAAATGTATGTTTCTGCAGGTAATTATATGCAACCAATAGTAGAGAAATTGAACAAACTAGCATGCCTGCAGTGTACACAACTAGTAGTGTTGAATTTTAAACATGGGATTTAAAAACAACTGGAATATCGTTAGGATAATGTATTTTCTCAGTTTTTTATGGGTAATACGTGGCGTTACTGTAAACATTTGTTTTCAACTGAATTTGTTAAAGGCCAGACACTATGCATGTTATATTAATGGTTTTGTATTTAATAAATCATTCAGCTTTAATTCCCTTTCACACTAAAATATAAAATGATATAATTTAGTTTTCGTTCATGTTACACATTAAACAATGTTGCTATTAAAACCACAGGATGTGAAAAATGGCTGCCGTATTTCAGCAATATTCAATGATACTCTGCCAAAGTCGATGTGTAGAAATGCAAAATGGAGTATACCCATAATTATTTACTTTTTTTACTCCCTTAAGTTTTAAATTTACAATTAGATTTATTTATTTATTCTTTCTTTTGGCTGGATCGCATTTTCAGTAACGCTGTACTGTTTTCCAAAATGGTCTAGTTACAAATTTAAAAGTAAAGAAAAATTATAACATATAAAAATACAGAAAAATAAAAGCAGAGTACTGTAGGCCTAAAAGATATATACAGAACATACATACAAAAAAAACCAAAATGCAGGATCACTTTAGATGATATTAGCGTTGTTACATTTTTGAGTTTATAAATATTGTATTGTCCCCCTGAAAAATAATTCTTAGGCCTACTAATTATTCTTTTTTTAATATTCCATTTCAATGTCACATAATATTTATTTGGATAGAAAAAAAAATGTAGTTACTGAAGAAACTGTAATTTAAAGAAAAATCAATCAAATTGGCTACCAGTCAGTGGATTTTTGGTTGAATTTAACCATTTATTTTGTCATTCTATAAGTGATTTTTTTTTTCATTTTTGTTTACAAAATAACCTATCCAAAGTCTGATTTAGTTAATCATGTTTTTGGGGGACAATACATCTTTAAATTATTAGGCCTACACTTCAGTATAAATAATAAGAACATTTTATGTATTGGGTTTAATTAATTTTTGTTTACGTAAAGATTTATTTCAAACAGGGTCAAGCTCGATTTCTGTCATCTCTCCATTGTATGTTACAGTACATTTGTATTTTTTTATGTGTGTGCATATGCAATAAAGAATCAAGAATGATACTTACTATTTCCATGCCTATACGTAATTCCTTACGTATATTCACGAGGGATGTGCACATGCTCTCAAGTTCTTGCCGATCTAATAAACCATCATGATTTTTATCAAATATCTTGAAACAAACTGAAATCAAAATATTGTATTATAATATCAACAGTATTTCATTTCAATAAATGAAATACATAGGTAACAAAACTCTTAAATAAAGAAAAGAAGATATATATTTTATATACCATAGATTGGTTGTGTTAAATTACACTACTGTAATTAGGTATTATGCTTGAATATGTTGGGACCATTTTAATGCTAAAATTATATATTATTCTTCTCGACATTATACCAACAATATGTAGTTTTCCCTGGAAAATACAGGTTAAAAAACAAGGAATTACTCGCCCACTGTGCAACAATAAGAGCTTTCTATTTTAGACAATCTCAATGAACATACAGCAGCTACAGTATAAAATGTTTTGTAAAAAATGTTTAGAATACTGTAGGCTCACTTATTTCAAAATGTTTAAAAAGACAATTATTATTAAATCAAGATGCAATACAAACGTTTAAAGATGTAAAAGAAATATTTATTTTAAATTGTTTATAAATTGTAATAATGTCACATATTTAGTTAATCACTTTGACCAAAAATTGGATTGAAAAAAAAATGATTTACCTGAAAAAACTTAAAGCAAAAAAAGTCAATTTGGCTGCCAGCCAATGGGTTTTTGGTTTAATTTAACCATTTATTTTGTCATCTTATAAGTGAAAACATTATTTTTGGGGTTTTTTTTATGATTAACTTAATTAAAACTACAAAATGACCTATTCAAAGTCTGATTTTATTAATTTCCATGTTTTTGGGGGACAATACATCTTTAAAATAAGAATAAAAATGGTAAGTTTGAGAGAAAAAAAACCAGCAGAATCATCAGTATTTTACACATTATACTGAAATGTTTAGAATTAGCTAATAGATGCATAAATTCCTACACATAAACTCATAACAGTTAGTTGTAATTATTGGAGGCCCCTTGGGCATGTACATATTATTATTTAAATAATGAATGAGCAGATAATTCGCTGTCAAAATAATGAGAAATTTGAGTAATAGTAGAGGACACAATGTCATAGCAAAAGAAAGCCTTTATTTTTTCCAGTCATCTTAAGTTCATGATTTAAAGTTTTAACAATATGATCATTACCTCATCCATTAAACAAGACATTTAGCTGATGGTCATTTGCATAAAAGCTATTTTGTATTGCTCTAGTGTGTGTATGGTTTGATTTATATTGCAGCAATAAAAAATTTGTTTTGAGATGAAATGTTATGTCATTTTATCCTTCATTGGATTGGACATTTAGCTGTTGGTTATCAGGTAATAACGTTTTAATCAAATGTTAGAAAGGTCGAGAGCTGTAGAAAAAAAAATAGATAACTCTTCAGTGAACATTTTATGATGTATTGAGATGATAATAAGGATGATGAAAGGATAAAAATAACTTGAAATTAATTAAAATGTGGATCTATGACAAAGATGATATGAATATTATGAAGATAAATATGGAGATGATGATGATGACAATGTATAGAGATGACGATGACAAAAACAATTAAAGGACAATTTAAACTGACGAGCGATAACGAGGAGCAGCAAAAAAAATACAGAATCTATGAAACATTTACACAAAACGTGGAGCGGACAGGCGGTTGAGCAGAAACCCACTAGATGTTAGATACAAACTCTATGTGGCAAGAACGTGGCTTTTCCGCCTACCGTTACCGCTCGTCTACTATGTAAATTGGCCTTGAAGAGGAAAAACAATATGATATTGAGCTCTCTCTACACTATCAAACTTTATGACAAAAAAATGTGATATGCCCATAATATGGACTTGATGATGTCATATCACTACTATATTTAAGCATACAACTAACATTGGGCACATCACACTTTTTTGTCAAACTAGTTTGATAATGTAGACAGAGCTTTACACATTACAATACTTTGATACAGGTTTTCAACTAACTTACATTTCTGGCGTTCTGCCAGCGGTCCTCTGCAGCATGCTGACAAGCCACATGCCATTTCCTTCAGATCTATATGCTCATCATGATTCTCATCAAATGCATAGAATAATCCTGTTATAACAAAATTATTTATTACATATTAAACATGTGTTTGGCAGGTAATAACAAAGATATACTGTATTATTGTCCCCCTGAAAAATAATTTTTACCATTTTCTTTGTTTAATATGCCAAGTTAATATTGGATCGAAGAAATAAAATTATTAACCTGAAAAAACTGAAAATTTAATGCAAAAATTGTCAAATCGAATGGGGGTTTTTTTTCTATGGAAATGAATTAACTTAATTAAAATTGCAAAATGGGCTATTAAAAGTCTGATTTTATAAATCTTAATTTTTCATGATTTTGATCTTTTAACCAGATATTTAAAAATAACAATTCTAGGAACTTATTGTTGTCTTCTGCCTAATTCAATACTCTATATAATTATACTCAATATTGTGTAAAGGTTTGCATCATGTATAGATAGGCTACCCTCAATAAATATGGCAACTTCCACCTTTAGTCAATATACTCAGTCAATATTGTTTAACGGTTTGCATGGATAGATAGGCCACCCTAATTTATATATAGATAAACAAATACTACAAGGATTGATTGAGTTTGTTTAGCTAGTCTATAGGATTGCACAAGAATCAGTTCAGTTCAGTACATTGTTTAACCTTCTGTCCACAGAGATAATTTTGAATGTTGTCACCCAGAACATAAAAGTAAGCTTCTCCCATGACAATTTACAATATGTAAATTGATTTTCTAAACAACATTATCAATTCATTTTGCATAAAAATTATAATATTCAAGAATGAAATTGATTATCAATAAAAAATCATAATACTAGCTACTCTTTTTAACCTTGGCCATCACTATTGATTTTCACATAAAAAAAAACTATCTAAGTAATTTAATTTTATAATATTAAAATGTTTTTTTTATTTTTTTCTTATTATTATATTATAATGTAATGAATATTGTCAGATTCCATTGATTAAAATATTTATCTTACTAACATTTATATTACAAATTCAAAATAAATCATTGTGTGAAAAGGTTACAATATGAACATACTGATTAAAAATGCTGTATGGTTTATTTTGACAATGATTCTCATATAAAAAGTGAACGACCTTTGAGGGTTGAAAAACATATTACAAATGTATACACATGATTGATTTAGAAATTCATATTCAAAACATGTACGCGAGAATACAAAAGTATTTGAAATAAATTTACAGTGAAACTATACAAGATTTTTCATAAATTAAGCACTGTAGTGTTAGAATTTAAAGGTTTTTGTATTATAGACAATAGTCTCAATATAAACATGAATCATGTTTATATATTTATCCTCAGAATTGCGTTGAAAAAGGAAAGATGCTATTGGCATGGTCATAGTGCATGTATTTGTCTATAGGTACACTCGACCTACTGGTGCACAGTTGACCATAGTTTGGTGTGGTGACTATCAGTACGGTCAACTGTGCTTGAAATTAATCGTTTCCTATCCACAAGGTCAATCATGGGTTTAATGCCATTTTTCTATTGGCAAGCTTGACCATAATGCTGTTGTCTTATCATCACATGAATAGATACTTGGTTGACTGTGAGAATAGACAACTTTACATTGGATACACATCAATTGTGCAAATAGAAAATAAAAAGCAGCAAATCACAACAATAAACAAATATTACATTGTCACAGTGAGTTGCAACATACCTTTACAGAGGTCTCTGGGTACTGGTGGCGATATCAATGGTGTAAACGTCTCTAAGTCGAATCGTCCTGTTTTGGACTGAGCTTGTAACATCCAATACTTTTTTTCAAGCTCAATTATATCAACTTCTTCCACTAAAAAAAAACAAAAAACAAATGATTTCATTACACTAAACATAAAACATGTACAGTACAACTCTAATTTGACACTAAGTTATGTGCTCTACTTTTCCAAAAACATTTTTTTGTTATACCGTTTTATGAATGTACTTGTAGTAATAAGGTAGTTAATGGATCATTTTGTGAATGCTATACTATACAGGCAAAATGTGCAAATGGATTGCAACAAAGATGTTCAGCATTGAGGAAGTGAGTGGCTATAATATCGGGACAGGTTTGAGCCTCACTCGCTCCATGGTTCTGGTAGTCTTCTTGGATAAGGACTATAAACCGTAGGTACAGCGTACATAAAATGCTTGTGCGTACTTTAAAGAACCTAAAACATTTTTCGAGAAAAGTAGGGGGTTACCCTGATGTACTAGTACACACAGTCACACACAGCCACTACTGTACTTAAATTAGGCCTTCTATTAGCAAAATCTTCAGCCTGTTCAAGGCGACAACTTAATAGAAGAAGATTGACATTGTGTTGTCAAATCTGAAATTAAGTACTGACTTACAGTGTGTGACACCAGCTAGTGTTTGGTAGAAGGTGGGTGTGTCTCCATCATCAGAAAGTCTTAAGCCTTGGTGTTGAGTATCTTCCAGCAGCCAGGACGATATCTTCATCACTCCTGTGTGGTTGAGCAGCCATGAACAAAATTGTTCATATGAAACATGCTCAGTCTAGTAAAAGAAAGGGGAAAAAATCATACAATTTATGACTGGATTAACAATAACCCTATAAATTATGTGGGATTTTACTTGAATTAAACAATGAATTTAATAGTCTTATACCTGACTTAGCCAAAATTAGGGTGAGGGACTATTATACTTGGGTGTGGAATTATACTGAAGTATACACATGGTGATAGATTATATTTCTGTACTGTAGGTCATACAGTAGTATTACTTTTTAGTGTAAAGTAATATCTCAAATGAACAACTTATTTTGTAATTTTAATCCTAATCCTATAGATGTATTCCTAAAATTGTTAGTAAATTGTTTTAATCGTATGATAATTAAGTCACTTTTTTAAAAGAATAAACGCCATAATTTTTACAGGGCTTTTATATTTGAAAATTAGCAATTTGTTTGCTAATAAATTGTTCATAATTTTCAAGTTAAAAATGTCAAAACTAGTATTGCAATGTTTGCTAGTTGTAACATTTGGAAAAAAGTCACAAAATCAACATTATTTAATACAAATTGTCAGACTGGGCTTCTTTTCAATAAACAGGAAAAATTAATAAAACATTTAATCAATGAACAATAGCTATAATTGTTCTATTGACAATAAACTAAACCAATTATTTTTCGTTAACAATTAGGCCTAGTCTTTAATTTATTAAAATTAAACAGAAAGTAGAAATCACAATAGAGATGAAATTCATTATTAATAAATGATCCTTGTGTTAATGCAGCCTACGGATTTGACTTTACAACCCATGCGGAATGCCATGACTCATATCTGCACTACAGATAACTAATATTACAATGTACACACACTTCTACTGTGAAAATTAATAACAACAAATCTAAGATGCTCCACTGTAAATTGAACACTTCCATATTGACGGGACATCTAACACAAGACTTGGATAATGTATGCGCCACTCTCAGCATTGGTCTTATTATTCATTTCATACTTGCTTATCACTATGTCAGTATTCTAGTCACACATTTCGAGCTAGTGTATTGTACTGATTTAACACCATTGGAATCAGCTCATTGCTTAATTAAAATTAATTTACAGTAGTATCTTTATTAGTAAAGTATTTCATTAAATAGTAATACTTTCAAACAGTCAATTCCTAAGGTGCTTCCAATCTCTCAAGTGTAAAACATAAAACATATGGACTCCATGCAAAACTTGGCATGATTATTTAAAATTCAATTATTTCCATTTTTATTTCTTGATTGTTTAATAATAATTAATAATATTCCTCACCAATATTTCAATACCTAATTTAAGGTCAATATGCATGACTCCAAACAGAAACTGCTCTATACAGTTGTATACCAAAATTATTCAATTTCAATTTATTTCACAAAAAATACAATTAACAGAGCTCTCTAATACTTTACTGTAAAAAATAAGAGAATAAAAATGAACTTGTGCGGGAGAAACTAAATACATTATTAATATTATTAAGCTCTGTCTACACTTTAACTTAAACTTTTGTGACAACAAAATATGATGTGCCCCAATACGCACATGATGACATGTCATGCACATGTACCATATTTGAGCTTACACTACCATATTTGGGCACATCACAGAAATTAGTTTGATATTGTAGACAGCGCTTTATTTTATTTAAAGACTTTAAATAAACATGATTTATGATTCAAACTTGCAGCTTCTGCTTCAGAAGACATACTGATTTAGTTAGTTACTAAGTAAAGAAACAAAACTAAAAAATAAAAAATGTTTACATACCCCTCGAAACAACTTTTTGACTTCAATAGGGACTGGACCACCGTCACATGCAACAATAAACTTTTGAAGGTCATCACGATTCACATGCATTCCAGTTTCACTGGCACAGAGTTGAAAGATGACTGCAAAAAGGAGAAAAGAAAACATGGAATATAAATTAATTAAATAGAGGGAATAGACTTATTTTACTGCAGTTACTATTTATTTATTTATTTATTTACCAGATTTCTAGAGCGCCCTTTTCATGAACCATACTCATGCTCAAAGGCGCTTCACATCATAAAGACAAACATCATAAGCAATAATTATAAAAGTAACCTTAAATTACAAAATAAGGCAGTAAACTGCATTATGTTGGTAGCTTTTTTGGAGTAATCCTGCACAGTTTATTGCATGATTGCCTCATATCATACTGTAACACACTAAATCAGGCTGTTCTGTGAATTAATCTAAATACGAAAACTATAGCCAAATATATCATCATTTTTTGCCATGTTGAGACATAAACTAAATTATACATGCACCCCCTCTTTCTCAATCTACTACTGCAGTGTCCATACAATTGATTAAGAACATTTTTCTGCCTGAAGCTAGACTTGCAATTAGTATTAACAATGTCATATCCATAGAAATGACATCAGCATCTGATCTGTGTAATTGGAAAAATACTATTGTTATTTAGCACCTGTTCAGAAAAACTACAATTTAAACTGTACCCACATAATTATTCCTGATTAAATAATTAATATTGAAAACATCTAAAATGAATAAATTTATATGAAAATTTAATAAAATATTTATATACTTAAGAAATCAACGACATTTCAGTAACTGACAGTAACTATGTACAATGTTTACAAATTTAACATGCAATATGGCAAGCTACTGTATACGGATTTCCGATAATCATACAGACTGCAGTGACTGTTTCATAAACCTACTAAAATCATGAAGTTACTGCATGCAAAACTTAGCATGATTATTTAAAATTCAAATTATTTCCATTTTTATTTAATTTAATTTAACTTTAATAATTAATAATATTCCTCACCAATATTTCAATACCTAATTTAAGGTCAATATGCATGACTTCAAACAGCTCTATACAGTTGTATACCAATATTATTCAATTTCAATTTATTTCACAAAAATACAATTAATTTTATTTAAAAAGTAAGAGAATAAAATGTACAGTTACTGTAGTAGAATTTTTTACAATTTCTAAATAAAACTTACATTTGATTTTCTCAATTTGCGTTCCTTTAGTAAGTAAAACAAGTCCGCTAAGAAGTTCTTTGAAAACAATACCTTTGCTGGTCCCTCCAAAGGCATAGTAAAGGTGCTGAAAAATATTATAAACATTATTTTATAATATAATTAGCTATTGGCTATTGTCGGTTTATCCAGGTAAGCTAGGCAAGAAATAGACTTTAATTATTCAAAATATAACAAACAGATCAATGAAAGTATTCATTTCGGGAAAAAAATTTAATAATAGGTACTGTAAATACAGTACATCTTAGAATAACTCTCACTATCTATCTTAAGTATCTCAAAATAAAAAGCTTGGTTCACACTTTACTGTACACAATATTTTTTTTTCACCACAAAGCAAAAAAATAATTATTTCATTTATTCCATTATAATTTTTAAAAATGCGTAACAATTTACGTGCCTTGAAACTTTTCATTGGTGTAAATTTATATTTTAAATGTTTTTTTAACGGTTTCTATCAATAGCCTTAAAAGCTGATAATAGTCTCTTTAAAATATGAACATTTGTTTTGTTCACATTCAAGCTTATAATTATTATTATCAATATGTTTATTGATCAAATTTAACAATACAAATTATCCTTATGTTTAACTTTTCCAATTATTGGCAATTTTCCAATCCAGTACACGTTACCATGTCAAGGTCGAAAAAGAGTCAACTGTTCATAATACAACATGATGCGAATTATAACTAACATTTAAACGACATTGGATACTTTGATTTGATCACATTCACCGCGCATCCATATGAGTATGTAGTATAATGTGGAGTACGTACGAGTGTAGTGGAGTTGTGGATTGGTGGTTGTGATGCCTGGCTACCAATCCAAGGGTCCTGGGTTCAAGTCCTGTCATACAGTACTGTATGTAAGGATTTTTTTCTAATTTTTTAATGACAAATTACAACTCCACTTCCAAAGACTTGTAATACTGTTTGTTTGTTTGTTTGTTTTATTCGGTACTCAAGAAACACAACAAAAATACCAGGATGACCCAGAAGCTGAAACAGCTTAATTCCAATGGGGTCCATTAAACAAGCAAGTTAGATAATAATGTGTACATTATAAATGCATACTAATACAATAAACAGAAACATCCATACAAAATACAATCATCAGCATGGTTAATGCACAATACCAAAGTGAACCTTTAACGCACGTTTATATTCAATTAATTAGTGTACACTCTTAGTCTTAATATCGGAAGGTTCATTTCAGTCTTTAATAGCATTATAATAAAATGTTTTAGAGGCTTGGCCTTTAATATTTGGAATTACAAAGTTTACATTGCATTTCCTTGTACTATGAGTGTGCCGATCAGAAATCTTTGTAAAATGTTCATTAAGATAAGGAACTTCAATATCGTGGTATATTTAGAAAGCGTGGATTAGTCTAATATGTACTTAACCCTATCGCTTATTTTCAGGTATCCAGTAACGGCAAGTTATTAATTTCTTTAATAATTGTATACCGTATACTGTATATTTGTATTGTGAGAGGGATTGCCACCTTTAAGAAGGATAGTGAATGAATTGGCTTGATGGTTATTCTGGCAATTTGCCTAATAGAAAAAAAAGGGTTTTCATACAGTACTGTACTATAGCTTCACTTTATTGGGACATCCCTATTAAGGAAACACTTTCCTGTGAAACGAATGATGCAGTATTTTTAACACAATGGCCAAATCCAGGAATTAAGCCTTTTATAAAAGCGTATTGCCGTACTTATTGGGTAAAGTGGACCTATGAAAACCTTTCCTTTAGGACATCCCTATTAAGGGTACGCTTTCCATGAAGTGAATGACGGGCAATATTTTAAAATACAATGGCCAGCCCCACCAAAGCAATATTAAACTATTTTTTTAATATTTTTTTGATGTTATCTTGTTTTATAATGTATTTTCTTGTTTTTCCATTTTTACTGCGTCCAACTTAGTCATATGTACTAGGCTCAACCACTCATTTTTTCAGTTAATACAGATTGGACCCCATTGGAAATAAGTTTACTTTTTATTTGTCGACTTAATGGGTTATCCTGGTATTCTTTTTAATATGTACATTGTATATTTTAACTATTTTTATGAATATCGAATAAAATCAATCAATCAATCAAACATACTATACTTTACAGTAATATAATTATAATGGAAATGAGGTACAGTAGGAATTAAGAAACTCATAAAGACACTGTATTATACAGTACATACATGTGGACGTGCTTCATATTAAAATAATCACCTCTCTATCGCTGATGTTAATCTAAAGTAGAGAAAGGTGTTGCCTTTCGGTCAGCATACACACTGCTGTACAAGCTATTAGTTTTTTTTTATCATCATTGTTGTGCCAAAATATAATTACAATTTCCAAGTAGGAACTTACGTAAGCTACAGTTATAGATTATACATCAGTAAATAAGATAAAATAGATCCGGGACTATTTGGCAACTTTATCATGATGGACTGTTTTTTTTTACTAGTAACTTTACGAAAAATGACGGTTAGGGGAGGACAACGAATATCCTGTGTTTGCTAGAGCGTAAAATCAAATACAGTCAACATACTGTAGCTGTTTTATTAGTTATGCACCCTTGCCCGACAGTCTATCCCTCCCCTGTCTCATGGCCCTTATGAATCGCTTGGCTCTGATGATACAACATACATACTGTATGCCCTCGCATTCAAACGCCGCTTCAAACAGCTATTTTAACCCAATAAAAATGTTATTTCATTAAACAATTAAATTAGAAGTACAAATATTATTTAGAGTTTTGAAAATTCCACGTTTAAGTGTAATTTAAACTGTATATTTATGGTTATGTACTGTACATTAATTTATTATTATAACGGGAAAATGGCAACTTTATCGTCAAAAACTAAAGACGACGGAATTTACGGCTAAGCTCCGCCCACTTTGTTAAAGCTCATGCATAAATTATTCATGAGCACCGTCCTGTGGCTTCGTCGTGTTTCGTTAAGTCCCTATTGTGTCTGTGTTGGTAACTCTAGACTGCTTTTTAAAAAAATTAACAAAAATGTTAAAAATAATTTCACAAACTTATAACTTGATGTACATGTATGAAGGCCGCCACCGTAGCGAGAGGTTAAACAGACCAGGCAAAGATGCTTTTATACCTAAATATATTGAATATAAAATATGACGATTTGGTGAAAATTACGACTACGGCCCTGTGTATTGATTGTTAACTGCTTGATAATTGTTGGTTTGTTGATAAACTAATGTTTTGCAGTAAAATAGAAATGAAAACTCCTTTAATGTATCAAAATTATGATACTGTTAGTGTTACTTTCTCTCCTGTAGGCGACTACTAAAGTATGTCAACTGTGTACTATGTAACTTATAAGGAACAGTAATTGCACTGTACGCAAACCTCAAAATAATAATATATGCTGGGTGGGTCATATAATTTGCCATGATTTTAAAAATGAGAAATTATAGAAATGTGATCAACGAAAAATTCATACTGATCTACTGTAGGCAAATTATATGATACTGAGTACTATAGTATGTCACATGCATCATAGGCAGCTACTAAAATTGTGTTAGCTATCACTATAACTTATAATAGGTAACAGTAAATTGTAGGTAGTGTATTTTACACTAACCTTAAAATAATAATAATACACTGGGTCACATCATTTGCCATGATTTTAAAAATTAGGAATTATGCCTTTTATCGGAATGTTATTGAGATTTTTATTATGGAAACTGAGACAAGAGATCCCTTACCTCACCCAGTTTTACTGGGACACAATCTCCTAGCACATCCTTAACAAATACCGGACGACTCATGAAACCTGACGGAAGTGAGTAACGCTTGAACGCATCCCGGAGCCGCTTGAGTTCTTCATCACTTACTGAAAATAATTTGAAAAAAAGAATTTAAATCGATTTAAACAGATAAAGGAAAGAAATGACTGATTTCAAATTAATAATTTAAAAGAAATTTCAGAAACAATAATAAGTTTAGGATTTATATTTTATAGTTTTATTTGTACCTTCAAATCAATTTGTAGTTTAAAAAAATATGTTTAAAGACTAAAATTCTAAAATATTTTTACATGGTACAAAATAATCTGTGAATTGCTTAAATATTATTTCATTATTTTTGTATGTTGAACTATGAGTACATGAGTCAATAAAATTTCCTAATACATGAATAAAGGTGAAATTTTACCTTGACTTTGACATTTGACCTTTAGTAGGAATATGATGATATGATAATGATTACTGATCATTTGTGTGTAACCTTTCATAGTTACTATTTGTAGATCATAGGAAATTTTTTAAAACATTGTATACATGTATTGTAGCCTACAGTATACATTTTTATTCATAGCATACTGTATGATTTATGAATAGGCTATACCGGTAACTGTTTGTTACCTTTGTACAATGACAACATGTTGATTAAACAGTTACAGTACTGTAGGCAAATCATAGGGTAATAAACAATGCCGAAATCATAGACGTCAAATTTTATAACCACATGAAGTTAAGCCGATTTTCCACTAGGCGAATTTGTTCGTGCGAATCGAAAGCGTCATGCTATGCACATGCGTATTCGCGTTTCTGTCTGTCATACTGCCTTCTTCGACGAATTCTAGTTCCTTTGATTTTTCGCTTCAGCGAAATTTACTAGTTCGAATTGTTTCTACTTTTTGCGAAGCGAAATATTGCGCAACCAATCAGAGCTCAGGAAATGAGCTATGACGCTTTCATGAGCACTCATGCGAATCGAAATGCTCAGCAACCACGCGAGGAACATGAACGTCGCAGCTACAGTATTCGCTCTGTAGTGGAAAGAGAGTAGGCGATTTTTTTCTCTTCGAAACGTTGGATTCGCGCGAACAAATTCGCCTAGTGGAAAATCAGCTTTAGCCTATGTTGTGCCCCATCTATTAACTAGGGTGTACAGTAGGTAAACTACTGTACATGGTTATAAAATTGCATCTATAGGGGAATGACACTTTATAGAACATTTTTACAGTCATATTTGAAAACCAATAACTCAACAACAAAGTACTGAAAAGGAAAATAAACATAATTTCGTACAAATTTAAACAAAAAGGTATGATGAGTACAATGATGCGGTCTCAGAATACTACATTAATTGAACATTATAATGTAAACAGGATACAGTACAATCAACAGGAAGGTGGATTATCAATGTATGTTTTCATTTTCAAGAACAAGAAAAAAAACAGGAAGAAAAGAGTGTTGATTTGTAACTGTAAAATATGGTAATTTTTCTTACAGTTGGCAACAGACACAGTTGGCAACAGACACAGTTGGCCATAAAATATACCGTACTCTTCCTGATAAATTTATGATAAAATGTTTGTAAAAAAATTATAAATATTATAATTTGTTAAAAAGGCGGATATTGGATAAAGAGATATTTTTAATATTTTTAATTATAGATTTGTATTTAAGACAAAATAAAACAAGGCAAGTTTAAATATATTTACTGTACTGTACAGTACATGTGGTACAGTACCAGGAGTTTTTGTTTTAAGTTTAATGCATGATTTACGCAATTTAAAATTTCACAAATATGCAACAATGTTTTTCTTCTTATTAAAGCATAAATCGTTTATTCTTTTAATAAACTGTACTGTACAATTAATTGCATTGTTTATGTATGCATAAAAGGTTTATATCATATGTATGGTTTACTGTATGGTTTAAATTTGATTTGAATCAAGTACAGTATTTTGGAGATACTTGCGCAATTTGCGTAAATTGTTACAATCGGCCACACAGCATACACGCCTAGTGTCAGTGACTCTCAGGTTCCATAAGTGGTAAAAGCAATTCACAAAATTAAAATTGCTGTTGGTTTTTCATTTAATCTTATTATATAAAAAAACAATTAAATTGCAAGAAAAAAATACAGTATCCACAAAAAATATTGTTTATATATTTATATTCTTTGTACAACAAGTTCTTCTTTCATTTATTAAATCAAAACACTCAGGAGATTTAATGATACAAAATCTAATGGCAACAAAACACTATTCTACCATCATAAATTAATGTCAGGCTACGCCTACTAGGCCTAACATTAACCTATATTAGCAATCAAGAGCCCTTCCTTCTTTATAACCACCGTGCCAACCTCCTGAATGAAAAGGACACTGTACACACAGAGCATGCACCACCGGGCTAGCTAACCTGACATTAATGATGCATAACAAAATAAACACAACTGATTGTGGCCACAAACCTCGCCTAACAGCTTCTTCATATGGTAGAACTGTCGGTTTTGATTCTTTATTTCCCATTGCTGATGTTATATTAGTACATAATATCCTGTGTGTAGAAACAAAATCGTCATAACATTTGGTACTATCTACACATAAACATTAGTCGTCGCCATTTTCTCTTCAGTTTCTATATATACAAAATCATCACATGAGAATTACTATATTGAGGGCGCTATATCAGATTCTGGTGATATCATTTTTATTTATTTATTTGTGGTCCAAAATAATTTTTTTTTTACAGCCTGTCTAACTAAGTACAAATAAATAACTGAGTGTTCCGTACGAGATATATATTGTTTGTCTACTCGTCTATTTGTATTCATTATGTAATTCGTCAGAGATAAGTGGTGTAAAAAGAGAGAACTTAAAAAAAGAGACTTAAACATTGAAAGTACAATGTTAAGTTGTATGGGCCCACTTACATTTCGTCACAGTTTTTTTAATTTTCTGTGCCCTTTTAGCCAGTTATATTTAAGAGGAAGCATTAGGAAACTGTATTACGCAGAAGCTTATAGTTTACTAAGGCTGAAAATGGGAATTTGTAAACCGTGACTGGGCATGCGCATTCCCCAGGTGGCGTGGGAGAAGATAGTCTATGAGATAGTTAGATAGTCTGTAAAATGTTCAATAAACATTTTTTTCCGTTTGGCTGTCAACGTACTTGGTTATAATAAATACCATCAATTTATCATTGAATAATCATCAAAACAATCGATCCTTCCTCTTCGATTATTATTTTTGGCGAATGTTGTGTACTGTATGAAGAATAATTGTTTGATTAGTGAACGTTTATCGGCCGCGATGGAAAATTAGAAATGTTGTTTACTGGAATGTTGGGTAGGCCTATGCGAGTCACTAGTTACGCCCCTAGTACCCCGGAATATGTATACAAGTACTATAGTTCTATTCTATCGTTCTGAAATAACAGTTGATTGATTTTGATTGATTATTGATTATTGGCGAATGGTGTGTATGAAGAATAATTGCGTGATAACGTTTGTCGGCGGATAGAAAATTAGAAATTTTGTTTACTGGAACGTTGGGTTATGCGAGTCATTAGGTAACGCCTCTACTCTGGAATATGTACAGTAGTACTATATAGCTTTCTATTTTTCTGAAATAAACGTTAATTTATTTTTTGATTGATTGGTAAGGTATAGGCCTATCAACTTCAAACATTTATGTATTTAATACACGGGCCCTATTTTATAATGAAATGGAACATTTCAGACTATTATTACACAAAATGTTCACTACGATAATTGATACATAATTAGCCTATTTCTTAAATTATTATCAATATTATTATATTATTATCAACGTTTGCCTTATGAGGACAAGGCCTAGAACTCTCCCCAATTCGACTAAAACCCGTTTTATTCTGATGCCCACACACCATTATTAGACCTAGAACGTGCCTATAATATTTTTTTAGTAAGAATTTTCTTTTAGAAATGAATGTCCATTTTCCGTCCATTGATGAAGAAATGATTTATCTATGTTTGATAGCCTTGATCCATATGAGTTACCGTAATTAACCGACCGGGGAAACCCAAACTGGTAGGTGACGTAATGTCCACAAATGCCCAGGGTCGCCAAAATCAAAATCAACGTCACATGTGCGATAACAAAAAGCGAAGTCAGCATTTTATCAAGTCGTGTTTATATTGTATATACAACAGTATAATACTACAAACTTATTCATAATGGCAGAAAATACAGATCGAAATATGAAAATTGAAAACCAGAAGTTGTTTGTTCCCGAAATTGATGAATTATGTAAAGGTAGAGTACGAAGTACTGGGTTTTTACGCTAGGCCTAGCTACACATCGAGTGACGAAGGCTCCGCTTCATTCTCTAACCAGGAAGATGACATGCTCTCTGTCTGACAGGGCCAGTCTTAATGGCCTACGCCTTTAGTCAAATTATATCATAATAATAAATACTGTAATAGGAGGACTGACTTTGCAAGAAAATTATTTCCGAAAGAGACTCATAGTCATACTATACTTACTAACTACTACCTAGTTTGTCATCTTGCAAAATATAGTATTAAAGACCCCTTCCCTGCAATTTTGGACGTTTTTTGGAAAATAATACATATATATCACTTTAAAAACATTAAACCATGTCATTCCTTGTCTTAAATGTACGTTTTATGGTAAATTATGATAAAAAGTGAGAAACAATGCACTACCTAAGTAGCTCGCGGCGATCGACCTCTCGTGGACGGTCTTAGGCCTAGCCTGGCTAGGCTTAGTTTTGTAGGCCTAGCTGGTAAACATCGGTAACGTGCGAACATCGTACGCTAGCTATATACCTAGCCTGACGTTGTATAGTTGCTGCATTTAAAATTGTCTTTCTATTTTTGCCAGACTCCGTTGATACAAATTGGGGAAAACCCGGTATTTTCGCTGAAAAGTTAGGAGTCTTCCATTTGTTTTGGCCTCACGATCGATCGAAAAGTGGGCGAATTACTGGTGAAAAACAAAAATATCAATCCGCGCGCAATGCATTTTGGGATTTATAGCGGGCCGCTATAATTATTAAAATCGACTTATTTTTCACATTTTTAACCGTTTAAAGACGAAAAAAGTTATCGCAATAGGACCATATAGTATTATTTTTACATTAAATATAGTTTGTGATCTTAAATTAGATCTAAAAAACGTAGGGAATGGGGCTTTAATTATACTCTGTAGTGGAGAAGTGTGGAGGCTATGAGTATAATTTTTATACTACAGGCAAAGTAGTTAGTGTATTATAGGGCCTGAAATAGGGCCTATTGTTATTTTGGCCTATTTTAATTTAGTAATCTTTTTTTTTTAAATTTAGTTCTTGAACAAGGTCTAAAAGCAAACTTTGCTGAGGCAAGTGTAAACTATGTAGAGTGTCCTGATCTTACCCAGTTACCCTTCACATTAGCATCACCAGGTAGAGTACATTAGCTGCTTAGTTCTTAGTAGCTAAGAGTGTGAGTAAGGATGTGTTTTTTAATAGTGATGACAGAATGACTCCCACCATGTTTTATTATTATCTATTTATACTGGGCGACCTCTTCAGTTGAAGACTGGTCTCCCAGAGGGCCCAGTCATGATCAGTGGCTGTGATGTACACTAGTCTCGAAAGATATACTAGGTTCTTTAAAGTGCACATGAGCTAGAAGACTAAGTGAAATGATTATTGTGGATCTATAGTTTGATGGTTATCATGCTTGCCTTCCAATCCTGGTTCCATCCTGATCTAGTGTCCTAGAGTTGGGTTGTTGTAACTCACGTCTCTTCCTACTCAACTCCTATTCTACAGTAAGCCTCAAATGAGAATTGGTTTCAAGCATGTTGAATAACAGTTTTTTTTTCTCCAATTTTTGGTTATACTGTTTGATAAATACATGTACCCTATGTGAACGTCACTTATATAGTGAGTGAGACATCGTGGGTGTTCAGGATGGATAGACGCATGTTTTTAGACCCAATAAAGTGTTGTAAATGAAATGAAATGAAAAATGTATAGTTGGATTTCAAGACTCTGTGTGATTGATTATTACCAACCATCATCGATCATAGGAATACATACATAGTAAAAGTGACTGGATATTACATAGCATTGTCTACTATTGCTACACTAGAGAAAATGTGTTTGGCCTACCCGCCTTAGAGTAGACCCATGAATAATGACATTGACTACATTTACAGGTCTTTGTGGTCAACCAAGATTAGCTGAAGTAGGCGGTGTGCCAAATCTAATGCCTGTTTTTAAAAAAGAAACAAATTACGACATTGAGAAAGTTGCAGAACAAGCAGACTTACCAGGAGCTTTCGTGCTGGGAGCAGGGGCTGGCTGCCACCATTTTGTTGGTGTCAATTCTGAGGTAGTGAACAAATAATGACAAAAACAGAAATTACAATTATAACATAAATTCTTTAAAATTACAGTACAGTAGAAACCGAATCCAACAAAATGTACTCTAAATAAGAATTCACCATAGAGTGTTGCTTCTTGTTTTGTTTCACAAAAAAAAGGTTTCTTAATAGAGGTGTCCTTGAAAAGCAGGGGCCAAAAGGATGTTCTACTTTATTATTATTTGACATGTTTAAGGTACCTCTGTTTTAATGTGCCAAAACTTTGTTCCAAACCAATACAACAAGCATCTAGAAAAGCATACTAGGTTCTTAGGGCCTTCTGTCGTTGAAAAGAGACAGCATTAACTGTACAGACAAACTCTTTTATATTTTGTAAATTATAGCCACAGAAAAAAGAAAGTAAAAATAATACGGGGAAAATGTAACCCAAAGGTGATTATCAGATTTTTGATTATTTAAATTGAAATGATACATCATCCATTGTACACTATAAATTTAGATGATGGCAAACATCAGAACAAAAGGAGGGGAAAACAAAGATCGACAAAACCTAACAAGAATTGCAAAGGTTAACAAACAAGATGGATCTTGTATACTAGAGGCATGTGATTCAACTCAATTTAGCCTCATGGCTAACTTGTTTCTATCTGAAGGAAAACCAGGCAAGGTAATGGTATTATTTTTGTCATATTTTTAAAGTTCTCCTAAACTAATACAATCAATAAAAAATGACAAGTGTTGTTTACTGAGTAATTTACCCATAGGTCTACATTAGTCAACAAAAATGATCATGACACCACCCTTTGCAAAAAAACAACCTATGTTTCTATATGTTTGTATATATTATATATGTACGCATAAAATATATATGAGCTGGATATACAGTATTATTGTACTGTTAGTTTAGCTTCTTAACCATGTGATACCGCCCATGAGTTAGCTTGGCCATTGTTGTTGTTATCACTGGAGAACTAACTAAATAACTAATTTTCAAATACAAAGGAATCAGGGGAGAATACACAACTTTATTAATAAACAAAACTCTTACCAGCAAATTTTGAACTGTATATCATCAAAAAGTACTAATCGTCTCTTTTATTTAGAAAAATATATTATCGAAATGTCAACTGCATATAGACTGATCAATGTATTAACACACACTATACCGTTGTATGCTAACTGTCGTACGTTAGCAGTATAGGGCCTTAACCATTTTTCCACTAGTCAAATTTGTTCGTGCGAATTGAAAGCATCATGTTATGTGCATGCATCTTCAAGTTTCTGTCTGTCATACTGCCTTCTGCGACGAATTCTAGTTCCTTTGATTTTTCACTTCAGAAAATTGCAAAGGGCATAACACCATAAATGTGAATTACAATTAAATACTACCTATCATAATTTTTAAAAGTTTACCAACAGACAATCTCCTGCCTCCCACCTTTTTCTTTATTCATTTTGAAAAGCTAGGGGTAAAGCAATTAACACAGTAAAAAGTTGTTACCAAATTCAAATGTTATAGCACAGCAATCTGTAGGTAGACTTTAGGTCAGATTCACTTTTTCTCAAAAAGTTTAAATAACTATCATAGCAAGCATATTATATAATATATTCATAACTTATGTATACAATCATTCAAGGTGGTTGAAATAAAAGCAAGTAAAAGGACAGGTGAAGAAAACTTTGTTACGTGTATGAGGAATGCACTCAATATGAAGTATGGTGACAAATGTGTCGGCCTGGGTGGAACTTTCCTCATTGAAAAAGGAAAAGCAAAGTTCCATGTTATGGTATGTACAGTATACAGTAAATATTTCAAGTACTCTCATAGTCCTGATAAAAGAATAGTGCCTTCTGAAGCTTGGCACTTTCTTTCTGGTTATTTTACTTTTCTGTTATAATTTTCTTTTCTGCGTTATTTGTATCTCCATTGTGATCCTGCCACAGATACCCACAGCATTTTAATTTTTTCAGTTAATTTCTGTTGGAATGATAAATAGAATATTTGGTCAACAATCAATAATAATGTTAATAACAGTGATGGAAAAAAAAGTTCTTGTCAGGAATTGAACCAGGGATGTCAACTGTGAATGGCTGGAGACATAAGCATTACACCACTTACATTCATAAAGGTGTAGTGCAAGCCTAATCACACGCAGCACTAAGACACAACAAATTTTTTTTTTTTATAAAATAATATATAAATAATTTTTGGAGAACAAATTATTATTGGTCCATCATAGAACCAATTCAAATTCAATTAAAGATGTATTGTCCCCTGAAAAATATTTTGTTTAAATTTTTTTGGTTGAATATGCCATTTAAATGTCCCATAACAATTATTAACTTTAACCAAATATTTGATCGAAATGCCAGTCAATGAACTTTGGGTTGAATTTAACCATTTATCATGTTATTTTATAAGTGAAAACATAATTTTTTTCCGTTTTTTTTTCCTACGGAAGTGATTAACTTCATTAAAACTACAAAATAACCTATTCAAAGTCTGATTTAATTAAGCTTCATTTTTCATGTTTTTGGGGGACAATACATCTTTAAATATAAATAAAATACTAAAGTTGGTTCAACAATCTATTGAAATCTCAACCATTTGTCATTAAATTTTGTATTTAAACTATATTTAATATCTTTTAATATTTATATTATTTATGAAAAATTAAGATTGCCAAGCATGAATACTTTTACATAAATTGTTTTTCATTCAGGTTTAAGATTGAAACTTGATAAATATATGAATTGATAACAATTATATAATTTCACATTCATGTCCTAATTTCTGTTCTAATTAACTACAAACTTCTGACAGCCTCTGTAAACCCTAGAGTCTAAAAGATAAATATTAAACAGTAAACCATGCTTCGGGAATGATATTATTTTCATAATCAATTTTTGTTAGTCCCTATATCTCAATATATTTCAAAGTTGACCTCGGTCATCTTATTTAACAGTCTTAAATTTCAAGTCTAACAAAATAACAATATAAGTAATATTCCATACAGTGTCTATCACACTATCAAACAATTTTGATAAAAAAGTGAGATGTACCCAAATATGGTAGTATTATGCCCAAATATAGTAGTATACCATGCTTCGGGAATGATATTATTTTCATAATCAATTTTTTTTAGTACCTATATCTCAATATATTTCAAAGTTGACCTCGGTCATCTTATTTAACAGTCTTAAATTTCAAGTCTAACAAAATAACAATATAAGTAATATTCCATACAGTGTCTACATTATCAAACTATTTTGATAAAAAAGTGAGATGTACCCAAATATGGTAGTATTATGCCCAAATATAGTAGTATACCATGTTCCGGGAATGATATTATATTCATATTCAATTTTTCTAGTACCTATATCTCAATATATTTCAATGTTGACCTTGGTCATCTTATTTCACAGTCTTAAATTTCAAGTCTAATAAAATTAAAGTATAATAAGTAATATTCCATACAGTGTCTACATTATCAAACTATTTAGACAAAAAGGTGAGATGTACCCAAATATGGTAGTGGTATGACATCATCTATATATGGGCACATCACTTTTTTTGTCGAATAAAGTTTTATAGTATAGACAAGGCTTTACCAGTATTATTAAACAAAATACAAAAACTATTATTTGATATGACATGGCTGTCACTGACCCTTTTAAGAACCCTATTATTTTATATTTTTTACAGCCGGATTTCTCCACGACACCATTGGACACCCTTGACCAAATTAACAACTGGTTGAAGTTCTATGAAATGTCTTCTCCACTCGTTGTTTTCAGTTGCTTTCTTTCATCTGATCCTGTGAGTAAAACTTAATTTCAATCAGAGAAATAACTAAACAAATTCCAAAATATACATAGTACATACAAAATAAATGTTTCGCAAGAATTTTGCAAAGTATCAAGTATAGAGTACAACACAAGACACTTCTTAAACCCCATTTATACTAGGACGATAACAATCAATTATCTAGATAATAAATATGCATTTTTCCTACATAAAACAAAGAAATTAGAAAAGTAAGTCTAAAGGCTGCTATACACTAGGACAATAATGATCAACAATAACTAGATAAATATCCATTTTCTTACATAAAACAAAGAAATTAGAAAGTAAGTCTACAGGATGCTAGGACGATAATGATCAACGATACCTAAATAAATATGCATTTTCCTACATAAAACAAAGAAATTAGAAAAGCAAATCTAAAGGCTGCTAGGACGATAACGATCAACGATAACTAAACAAATATGCATTTTTCCTACATAAAACAAAAGAAATTTGAAAATTACTATAATAAACTACAGTATAGGAAAACCACTTACGCTGGCTTTGATGAAAATAATATTTTCACACGTCCAATCAAATGACGTCATGACTGGTAAGACCCAATAATATCGTGATGATGCGATTGTATTGTTTTTATCGTCATGACGTTATTTGATTGGATTTTTAAAAATATTATTTTTATCCTCCACTTTTTTTTTAAAATATTTAATAGTGACTATAAACTATGAGTAAATATTTTGTGGTAAACAAACCGCAAATAATACGGTAATTACCAAACTGCAATAAAAGTCACAAATCTTCAAAAAGTTGTCAGAAATGTCTACAGGACCTAAGCTAAGCTGAGAGAAAGTTATAGATACTTTATATGTACAGTAGTAGTATTTTTATATAATATTTAATTTTGTTATGTTGTCTTTATTATATCATGATAATGTTTTGTTGAGGACCCCTTCTGAAACAAGCATTTCATCTTAAAGTGTTATCCTCTGGTATGTCAAATTTTATGTATGATATATTTTGGTCAAGGAATAAATATTACAAACAAACAGAGGTTAAAGTTTAACAGAAACCTAGCCAAATATGCTAGTGTATCATAGTGTACTAAGGCGCTTTCGACAGATCACAAAAATCTTAACCTGCGTTATGTCGCATAAGCTTCACCCACTTTGTTAACAAATTGATTTGCCCACTGTTACACTTGGAAATTGAATAAAATAAAATAATAAATTATAACGCAGACTAGATTTGAACTCGTCACCGTGACGCAAACGCAACATGCACAGAATTTATGACTAACATTACAATTTCATAAAATTCATATAACAAAGTTTTAAGGTCAATCGTCTGACAAAGTTATATGATGTTATGTTGACAAGAATTAGAGATACATGTGCAACAAAATCCGTAGAAAGAAAGAAGAATAAGATCCTGACAATAACAACGAAATTTCATAAAATTCGTATCACAAAGTTTCCTGCACATCTACAGTGTTCAATCGTCTGAAAAAGTTATATGATGTTACGTTGACAAGAATTAGAGATACATGTGCAACAAAATCCGTAGAAAGAAAGAAGAATAAGATCCCGAAAAAAACAAGGGGTTATCGTGTAGTGCAGATAACCAAAAAGCAACCTTTCCAACATGTCAGTACTTTCTGTATTGTTAACAGTAAACATTATTAATTCGCCTTTAACAAGGCTGGATTATATTATTAGTTAAAATTACATTGAAACTAGATCAGTGGATGTTATATGAAGTAGACCATGTCAACACGTCATTGCAACAATTTAATCTCGTTTTCATGATCTGAGCTAACAATATTTATATCCTCAGAATTCATTAAAAGATCTTTTGATATTTAAGTTATTACTTTAATTTCAAATACACAAAAAATGAAGAGGTTGCAATTAGGTATTCTCTCTCGGGATCTTTCCAGAACTTCCACATTCCAGAGTCTTTTCTTAGTTTCTTTACTACTTAGTTTGAGATAAACCTAAAACTTATTACTGATTCTTCCAGAGAACAATATTTTCCATTGAGAATCTGTTCCTTCATCAGAACACACCATCCATCTTTAGGGTGTCAATATACCTGTATGGTCTCTGTTTTGCTTTCCCATGTTTTGGTTGCCAAATTAGAGATTGTTTCCAGATTGTTGAGCTGGCAGTGTCCTGTAACTGTTTCCGTAATTTCTTCTTCTACAAACATAAACAAGGAATTAATCTTTATTTATTATGTTTAACTGTTTTTATCCACAAACTAGTAACAATAATATTATCATATTATTCCGAAGACCAAAACACGTTACAAGGATTGATCTTCTGGTGAAAATTACTTTTTCTGGAAAAGTTGCATTATATAAGAGTTAAGCATTGTCACGGATGGTGAATTATGTGTTGTTTGTAATAAATTTTTGGTGAACATAAGGAACATCAAGTTTGTTATCATTGTATTCTGACCTAAACTTTTTCAACTTGTTAAACTGGTGACCTTCAAAAGCGGGCTTTGTGTGTACGATGATATTAATAATGACATGACAAGACAATCGGGAATAGATTTCACATTAAAATAAAAGTTCAATATTAATCTTGTATTAGTTCAATCCTATTTAAAGAAAAAAAAACAACTTAAACTTTTGAACTTTTGGCGAAAAATACAATTGATTATTTTGCTGTATTCGACTTTGAAAATGCAATGTTATTCAATGAAAATTGATTCTTCTTTGTTGTAATATATCTGCCATTAACTAATCGATTACTTTTAGTCTTGTTAAATTACATGTGTTAAAATCAATTAAGTTTAAAAGTTAGAAAAAAAATTTAGATGCTATAAATATGACAGGTCTTACAAAGACACATTTACGAGTATAGTTAATAAACATTAAGCTCAACATGCCATCAACCATTAACCAACAAATTCTTTGACATCATAGCGAGGCATTTTTTTTATTTGTTGTTATTTAAATATGTTTAAAGATTGGAACAGTTCCATGGTAATACCAACTGAAAAAAACAAACTTTTTTTAGCATTACAAATATAGGCGATTCACGGTACTGTATCTACATTTTCAAGTATCATCCATAGACAAATTCTGTGATACTGGATCATATGTGTTTCAAATGTGATGCATCACAGACCCTAACCCATAAACTAATTTTTCATGATACATGTACAACATGTGATACACATGAGATGCTGTGTTATGGAATTTGCCTGTGATACTTTACAAATATCATCGTAGATAGATACAGCACTGAGAATCAGGTGACCAATATAGCGAATATTGACAAAAAAAAAGTGAATGAAAAGTAAAGTGCATATTTATTAAAAGTAAATTAAGTTTTTAGAGTTCAGAACGTTTAATCGCGTGTTCATCTCAAGCTGTTAATAAATACAACAGTGATACAGAATGGATACAATATGAAAACCCATTGCTTAAAATAATAGCACATTCTAGAATGACTACATTGATTTATTCTGTATTATTCAGTATTAATAGTGTTTTAATTGAGTACTAAAAAATGTATTAAACGCAGGATGCCCTTATTATGAAAAACATCATTGCCAAATAAAATACATTGTAACAGCAAACTAATTAAAAATCAATAAAGGTAAAAAGTACATGCAACATGCTTTTTAAGCAATAAATACATTTTTTTTAATAAGCTATTGAGGAGTTTAAAAATGTAAAGATAATTGCCTAGCTGTCGTCATTTACAATGACAGGGTTGACAGTATAATTTAATATTTAAGATTAATAATAATATAAAACTAATTTAAGTTGCTTTCTGCGAAAACTATCATTTATTGAACACAATACAAAAGGCACTGCAACATTCTTTCTGTAATTTTTTTTTACGATCATTCGGGAAACCACCTCACAACTTTACCTATAAATCTGAATGTACTGTAATTACGCTAGTAGTAGTAGTTTTTTTTATCCCAGGATTTAATTGTAATGCACTTAAGATCAAGCAATTCATAAATCTATTGATAAAAATGTTTGTACTAATGCTGTTAATTGTTATAGTTTTTAAGTTACTTAACTTTTGGGGGAATTCCTAAAGTAATAGTAATGCCTATAAGCTCTGTCTACACTATCAAACTATTTTGACATGAAACGTGTGATGTGCCCAAATATGGTAGTTATATGACATCATCATGTCCATATAAGTATATGTGCACATCACATTTTGTTGTCACATAACGTATTAGAACTGTGGACTCAGGCCTGCCAATGAACACCCACAGACTTGGGATTCCACTTTACTTATGTACCAGAAATGATGACTAGTTTCACCTGCAAGATGAGATGACTAAGGTCCTGTTTCTGCTGCAAAAAAATAATGGGTTAATAACCGTGTGAAAAAATTAAACCCAACTTCATGGGAGCCGATACAGGTTAAATGGCAGCCTGAAAATACTATTAGTTAGAATACCATTTAACCGGTTATTGCTGTGGAACTTTTAGTTGCAACACAAAATAACGGTTGTATTTAATGGACAGCCAATAACCTTGTGTCAACTACACTGCAGTAACATTTGAATTGACTGCCAGTGCTCAATGCATTTTGGATACTGCTAACGATTTCCGTAGACAACCACCCACGTTATGAGCAGAAATGCAGTTAATATAAAAAATATATTTTTAATCTATTTTGGAATAAACGCTTTATTCGGCGCTATGCAGCAAAAACATACCCCAAGTAAATGCCCAATAATGCCAGTGTCCATGACAGACCTGATTTTTTTTTTCTCAGACTTTTTGATGTATTTTTTTTGTTCAATAAGGTGCTTTAAATCAGAGTTAGCTTCTGTTTTATTTCAACAACAAAATTCACTATTTATTTTATTTAATAAGCATAGTTATTAGCACAAATCTCCCTTGATTATTCTAGTAAATTAATCAGCAGTTAAAAACGGCTTTCCAAGAAAGAATTGCATCTGGTCATCACATTTATCCTATGTTATTTAGAAAACGTATTAAAAATAGCTTGTATTAAAGACTGAGGTTGAAATAAAATTTGTATAAAAATGGTTAAAAAAAATGTATTATTATTTAAGCCTCATGAATAAATACCAATTATTTTTATTTAATTTCTAGGGATTGGATTTACGTTTGGAACATGCCCATGGCTTTGGGCATCATGGAGAAGGTGGCCATTACCACTATGATGTCACTCCAGATGAGGTTGTTTACAAAGCTTACTATCAGGTAGCTGAATATATCTACCGTGTTGATGCACCAAAGGAGACACACAATTTAGGGAGAGATTGATTACTGCTGATGTTTAGGGGAGGGAAGATATAGAAGTGTGGGTGGGGGAGGGGGAGGGAGATATAGAGTAGAGGAGATATGCTGTAGAGTACAGGAGGGGAGATATAAAGTAGGGGAGGGGAGATATAGCAAGTGGGGGTAAAAGACATTGTGAAGAGGAGATATAGCAGAGGGGAGATGTAGAGTAGAGGAGGGTAGATATAGGGGGTGGGGGTGGAATGGGAAAGAGGAGATAAAGCAGGGGTATATAGTACGTAAATTTCTACAAACTGTTTGTCATGACCAAAAAGTCTGTTCTGCAGACGTTTTAAATCATTCCATGCATGGCTTTCTTAGAAATATGTTTTGAAAAAACTCAGCTTATTTTTGTCATTTGATTGATGTTCAAGTTGAAATTTGATTTATTTGCGTTTACATTATTTACACACAAAGATTATGTATAGGTTAAAGATATAAAAAACAATATGAAAACAGCAAAAACAAAATTAAAATCTAAAAATTACAATAAATAAGGTGAAAAAAAGAAATGAAAGGTAGTCCACAAAAGTCTTTAACTCTTATCAAATGAGTCTTCTTAAAAATAAATAACCAGCAAAAATGACAGCATCACAAGTTAAAAATTAGTGAATGAAATTTAAGGGAAATTACATTACATGTGGTTGTATGAAAATGAGCTGAATAGATGAGAATAAGAGATTAATATTAGATATGAATTACTGTATATTTATTATTGGTGATTAAATATTTGTGATTTTTTTTTTTCATTCTATACAATGCATTATTATAATAAAACATTGATAACACAATCAATTCTTGTTCTTTGAGTTGGTTCTTCAGGTCTTAGGGTTTTTTTTACAAACAAAAATGTACTAATGCCGGCGAAATTATGTAGGAAAAGGCTTAGCAATGACGTTTTGTATTGCCGTTAGTCTTTTCGGATCATTTGAATTGTTTTGTTCCATAAATGCAAAGGTTGGAAGGAAATGTTGCTCTACAAGTAACTGTATGCATCACTAGGAATATACAAGGATTTGCAAAAATAAATGTTTATTTAACCAGCTGTTTTCGATGAAATGACTTAAACGTTGCTTTTATTCAAACTTGTTTGGCAAAAAAAGAGTGACGTACCCAACTAATGGTGGTGGTATGACATCACCATGTCCATATATGGGCACATCACATTTTTTTGTCGCATAAACTTTTGATAGTGTAGGCAGAGCTTTAAGCCTGTTCATGTTCATTCAATTGTACATAATTAAATCTTCATAAATAAGACTTTGTTAAATAGAATAATGAAATTTAACTGTAAACACTGTCAGCCATCGTTACTATTTGCTTATAATAATATTATTCAGATTCCATTGTGTTTGGCTAACATTTCTCGACGATTTGTCCTAGAATTGCGTGAACCTATAAACATAATTCACCTTAACAGTCTATTTTCTTGTGATGACCAATCACATACAGGAATAATAATCACTTTAGAAATCTAAAGGAAATATTGATAATACATTGACTAATTATTTATAATATAAGCAGTCTTTTTTCTTTAAATTCAACACAATCTTATTCATAACACATTCTCACTCATAAGGACGATCAAAGCATATTGATCGAAACGTCGAGAAACTCAACAGTTCTTTCCAGAACTAATACTGTTAATCTTATAATTGTAACCCTGGGTTATTATTCTTTGATTGTTTTAGGTTGGGTTACTATTAGAAGGGGGGGGGGGGGGGGTTACAATTAGAGTAGTGGGTTACTATTAGAAGGGGGTTACTATTAGAGTAGTGGGTTACTATTACTAATCTTAAATTAGGCACCTGAAAATAGTAACCAACCCCAACTTTTCCGGTAAGCAACTCATAGCAAAATAATAAAACAGTACGCATAAACAAATTTGGTTGAACTTTATTTTATAAACTAAAAAAAACACTCCATCAGATCAACATGCATTATTATCTCCTTATTTTCATTTCATCATCATAAACGACCAATCATTTTGTCAATAGTTTTTGTGACTAAATAGTAACCCCCGTGGGTTACTATTTAGAGTAGTGGGTTATTATTATAGATTTACTTATAAGGTGGGTTACTATTAGAAGGGGGTTACTACTGTATTAGAAAATTTACGGTATACGCGGTGTACCGCAAACTTTATATCAACACAATCTTATTCATAACGTGAACTTATTCACACACAACATATTCATAACGTGAACTTATTCACACACAAGAACATATTATTAACAGTGAATTTGTACAAAATCTGAACTTATCCTAAAACATGATATATATATTTTTTTAAATATAAAACTTATAAGATCATCATAATATAAGCAGTCTTTATGGTATTAGGATCTTAATGCAATCATTGTTTTTATATAAAAAGAGAATACGAACATTCAATTGATTATGAGATACAGAGCGTTCCTTTTTTGATATCTAATTCTTATTGCATCTTTATGTATGTAAAGTTGATAAGGCCAACACAGTTTCCCTAAGGGGATAATAAAGTTTTAATGAATGAATTAAGTATGCTAAAATAGAGACATCTAGATGGTTGTTATTAAGTACAGTAGGCAAATTTAATGAAAATCCAAAAGCATGCACGATTTGATTAAATTTTCTATAGTAGCAAAAATAATGCATTATTTAGTTTATTTACCACACCACAACCTTCTATGATAGGAATTGCAATTTGTTTCGTTTTATCATCTTCGTTTCAATCTGTTAATTTAAAATGTAACGGTCAATTCCGAAAAGGTCAACTCTGAAAAAAGGGGAATATTATTAGAATTATACAGTAAAGCAAGACAGATGAGTACACGGTAAAAAGAAATGGAATTGGAGAATGGAAGAACTGCAAGTATTATAAGGCATTAAACTTGAGAGAAGGAATGGGCTTGCTATCCTTGCAATCAATAAATCACGACATATAGGCCTACTCGACCATAAGAAAACGTCAATCGTACTTAAACTGCGCTTCTTTAGCATATATATGTGGCCAGCATATTCATATATATTTGTGAACTTTGAATTCTGACTCGCATAATGGAAGACGAAATTGACATATTTCACAGAAAATTTCTAAGACGCATTTTAGGCATCAGATGGCCTAATAATAACAAATATATAGATTTCTATAACACCACAAACGAGGAAAAGTTTTAGCACCGTCACTGCATGAGACATGACAACCCGAGAGCATTCTCAGAGGCCTATAATATATATATTTGTCACAGTAACTAATTAACTCATTGACGCTTTCCTAATAAAGGCAAGATAAAGGTCCCTGTTGTGGAGTTGTAATCTGTAGGTAAACACAAAACTTCCACCGGTACCCCCAGACAACCAAAGTGTCATAATTATAAAGAACATTTGGAACTATTAGCTAACAGTATTTGTGATTGGACAATTTCGACGTATTGCCAACGCAATGAGCTGGATCGTTCGTAATGCTTTCTCATTTACAATTGCGACGAAAACCGAACCTCATTGGTGTCTGTATTCACAGGTTCTATACTTTCATTTTTATTTCGCCAAGTGAAGAAGACTTAACTCTAATTGAAACTAATCTTTGAGTCAAACCAGACTCCGTAATGAACCGATATGCAAATAGCTAAATAACATATCAAGAGAAAGGATTAAAGTAAAAAGAGGCCGTTGAGCCTTAATATTCAACTACATGCAGGCCTATGATTAACTCGATCACGATCAATTAGGCGATCCGCGCAAATGCAACGTAACATGTCAAAATGCGTAGGTTCTCATGCCTGAAATACTGTATTATTAGGTTTTTTTATAGTGCTGAATTGAGGTGACATTAAGCCGATTTTCCACTAGCCGAATTTGTTCGCGCGAATCGAAAGCGTCATGCTATGCACATGCGTATTCGCGTTTCTGTCTGTCATACTGCCTTTACTTCTTCGACGAATTCTATTTCCTTTGATTTTTCGCTTTAGCGAAATTTACTAGTTCGAATTGTTTCTACTTTTTGCGAAGCGAAATATTGCGCAACCAATCAGAGCTCAGGAAATGAGCTATGACGCTTTCATGAGCACTCATGCGAATCGAAATGCTCAGCAACCACGCGAGGAACATGAACGTCGCAGCTATTCGCTCATCATGTAGTGGAAAGAGAGTAGGCGATTTTTTTCTCTTCGAAACGTTGGATTCGCGCGAACAAATTCGCCTAGTGGAAAATCAGCTTTACGCAACTCACTTTACATGTGTATCATGTAAGGGTTTTTTGTTTAATAGAATTGTCACTCAGCAATAACATGTTTCAACATGTTAAATAAACCACTTAAGCACGAATAGAGGTGATACACAACTGATTACAACGAAAAAGATGGTTGCAATATTTCAAATTCTGAAATACCTGTGCGTCCAGTGCCGAATATCAGTAGAGCCATGACATCTATTATAAATAGGCCTATACGCTTTATAAAACTCTGATCAAATTAATTAGAAAAAAGTGTGATGTGCCCAAATATGGTAGTGATGTACCCAAATGGTAGTGATATAACATCATCATGTCCATATATGGGCACATCATTTTGTCACATAATGTTTGATATTTTAGACGGAGTTTAAAGTTACAGGATAATCACACCTTTGCTTGTATTTATGCTCTGTGCCGAAATAATTGTTGGGATGCTCAAGTACTTGCGTTCAATCAAGTGTTTATCCCATGGAGCCGAATAAAATACAAAATTGTATATGTAATAAATGTTATTGACGAAGAAGACAGCCTACCGATATCTAAAATGAGGCTGTTAGCATTTTCTGATTTATTTGTAAGATTGTCAGTAATTGTGGCAATAACAATTCTAATTCAACATTTAACCTTATTTATTACACTACTTACACCCACTCACTGAAATTCTATATATAAATTAAACACCCGATCAAATTTTGTAGACGATTCATGTGCGTTCAATAGATCATTACCGGACCGGAACCGTGCCTGAACAGGTGTGAAAGACCCTTTAAGGGTCCTTCAAACCTGTTCCGGCATAGTTCCGGTCCGAAACCGTCTTGAAAACGAAACATTGGCATTCGATTTGATTTGCCGGTGCAAGAACAGGTGTGAAGGACCCTTTAAAAGCAACTCAATTCAACTGAAAAGAACTTTTCGAGAAATAGCTGAACATAACTGTAGGCCTACGAAACTGAGAAATTATTGAGTGTACGAGTGCTTTAATGTCGATATAATACAACTGTGACTGTAAACTAGTTGCGCACTTGACGTTGGTTGAAATGAGATCAAGTGTGCGCAAGTGCAGCAGGGAGAACGTATGCCGCGACATTGAGAGTTTAAACACATGGATGCACACCATAAAAAACAACACCCGCAGTATAAAAGCTGTTAGGTGATGTGAAAAAGTGGTCAACCTTGGAATATTCTTGATAATAAAACATTATACCATAAATTTATCGCACAATTTTATTATCAAAATAATCTGTATTGTAAAATACATATTTTCCATGATAGGCTCTGTTGTTATTGTTAATTGCAAATAAACTTTATGATAGCAAATTGATAACATAATTATTTGGAATATTTATGAAATTTTCTTCTTCATATTTCTCTTCTTACTAGCTTATGGTTCGCTTCATTTTATTATTCACTCTATAACCAAGCAGTCGCTAAATACGGATCCATCAGAAACTCATACGTGCAGTTGTGCCGTGCAACTACATCTTGGTAGTCTTCAAACATAACTGCAGTTTCAGCAAAGCCTTCGATATGATCCATACCGTAACCAACGTATCTGAAATTTGTAGGCCCGGGTGCCAATCCGTCCCTGTTGACAACCACTTGGAAATAATCGAACATTTCTTGAAGGTACTCCACTAATATTCTTCCATGTATCTCTAAGTAGTCAATATTGACACAATTCGTAATTATTGCTAAGAACCCATGACTCATTGTTCTTCGGATCTGATTGATGTCAATTACCAATCTCTCCAGTGACATTGGGAATGCCTTGGCAATGTGACGCAGCAGACGATCGGGTTGGAAATTATCTGCGCTATCGTGTCCAAAGATTTCTAGGCTAGTTAGCTGCATACTTGATACCAAGATTGACTTCAGTGTCGGGAAACGTACGATTTCACGACACACCATATCCACTGTCAATAACGGCATGTTCTTGTGCAGCTTCGTCCAAGACTCTTCTTCTATCACGTGATGATGTATATCTTCTCGTCTGCACTTGATAGCCAGTTCCTGAAGGCTACCTCTCTTGTGTCTCGCCAATGCGATGAGTAGATCGTCCGATATACAGTTATAGTCAATGTGTAACACATTCAATTTTTCGAAACGATTCATAGCTTCTACGAAACTGATTTGGCTGTAGCCCTCTTCGTGAGTTTGAAGTAAGTGATGCATATACAGGTTTATGAGCGTTCTGTTTGATCTGGCAGACAAGCAGTTCAGTAGCAACATAGCCTCTTCAAACTTAATGCAAAGACCGGTAAGATCGACGGATTCAAGTCGTCGTTGAACTCGAAGGAATCGTTTTATGGACCGTAACACTCCTTTCCGATAAGAAAAATCCCGATCAAATCGCATGTGACGCTGTTTGTTTGGGAAACAAGATGCATATAAATTACTAAAGCATACCGTACATAAAGAAAGATTATCAAAGCTTTTTAATTCCATTTCTATTAAAGATAAGACTATCGATATTTTTTTTGACACTTTGTACAAATTTAAGTCTAAAGTTCTTAAATTGATTTAAGTTTGCCATTTTGTATGTTTCATGTTTTGTATTTTTATGTGTTTTTAATTCTGTATTTATATCTAAAGAGTTTCAAGGCATCCTGTAATTGGCGATTTTTCGCAGTTGTATGTGGTTGAAATAAAATTTAAAAAAATAAAATAAATACCAGGCCTAGCTTTTAATACATATTTTTTCAGACTTAAATTCTGGACTTAAAATAAAAGAAACAATGAATTCTTAATTGAAGCAAAGGGGAATATGCAAAACAACCGTACAGTAGGCACAGTTTTAGTCCTAAACAAGTCTAGGTCTGACCATAATTATAATACTTTTTTTTAGAAATTACACACAAATTTACCGGATAATGGCATAGACATCGGCTACCTTCATCAATAAATAAATCATTAGGCCTAGGCCCTAAAGTCATGGGCATAGGCATGGTAGGCCTAGGGGCCTAGGCCTAGTACTAGTAGACCTCCTAGGCCTAGGTCTAGGTCAACAATAAGTAGAAAACTCACATGAACATAAAAATCGACAAAGGAAACTTCTTTTAATTGAACTGGTCCTCTTCTATAAAGCTCTGCTAATATAGTTGTCAACATTCTTTGAAAGCGCCGAACTTGGTAACGGTTGTAATACGTCCTTATGTGCGAGAAAAGATGAAACGAATGTAGATATCGTCCTACAGATCGGACGTACCGAAGGTGATCGTGGTCGCTCTTATCACCAGTTAACGTGATTGTCTTCTCTCGCCAAAGTCGCGGCGCTTTCATAACACCTGCAAGCCAGCTCTGGCAGACCAGAGCCATGTTGATACGATCCTGGTCACTCAAGTATTCTGCAATGTTTGTTATGATAAAATGTGGCAAGTTGTCCCACTGAAATAGTAATGTGTCTTTATCATCTTCGTCGTCGGTACTTGATGAAGAGCTCGATGTGGAGGAAGCTGGAGGTTGAGGTGATGGTAGGCCGGCTGCCGGTGTTCGGTTAACTCGTACGGCCTCTCCACTTTCTGTATGTACTTCAACTATAACTTGGACCTGAATATTATCAAAATCCATTAGTACAGTTTTATTAATAAAGGTTGATTTCTGTAATCAATAAATGTCACTATTATGAAATTGATACCAACAGATACCGATCCATTGATTTTGTTTATTTTTGGAATGGTTTAATGACGTCTCAGCGACGGCGCGAGAATAACAATACGCGTTCTAGAGATTCTATACGAAATTCTACTTTTGGCGCGGAATTTCCGTGATTGTAAAAGGCGCACTTACAAAATACTCTGGAAAAAAAATGCTAAATAGGTCATCAGGGTGAGGGGTTATGGTTCTGGCGAACATCCCCCTTTACCCCGCTTAACCGAATGCGAACCCCCATCCCCGACATGCCCAATACCTCACCCTCCAAATACGTGCCCCACAGTACAAAAGGTTATTTTAAAATTAAAAAATTTGTAAACTCGTTTGTGATTAACTCATACCTTCTTCTCTGTATGAGCGTTCGTCTAGCGATACGTGTCTGTAAATTTCTAAGAGCTACAAATGAATTGGTTGCGATTTACGATTTTTTGATCCCTGGATGTCGTGAGCTAGGAACGAACGATTCGTACAAAGGACACCGACAGACAACCGCGTACCTAATATATATAGCCTTGCGACGTACATAAAAAAAAAATGGAACGTTGCGGTTACCTATGTGTGGCTATGAAGTATAGTATATCATCATCATAGAGGATTATAGTGAATATTAATATATAACACTATAATACCTATATGGTATCATGTACTGTAGTTTACATTATAGCATTCAATTATTTTTTTCTAGACCACCAGCCGGTACGTAGGCCTACTCAACTGTATCAATACCACCTATTTACAGTGATATATTTAATTTCCTTAACAAACTTGCTGTAAATAAATATAGAGCTATAATTACCACCATTGAATTTGCCTTCTCATATCAAAGTGTTTTTTTTGGGGGCTTTCCCTAGATGTACGTTCGCATTGAACTTGAACGCAAAACAAAATACCAAGAGAATGATCAAACAATCGGCGGTTCCGCACATAGTGCGCGCATCTAACATTATGACTACAAATGCTATCGTACTTTAAGTAGTCCACGTGCGTGAGGAGGAGCAACTACAGTTACTATACAAATTAACATTTTGATAGAGTAGCCTACAGCATTACTCGATAATTAATATGAAATACACTGGCACTTCAAACCGTACAGCATTAAACAAGTTAATGACAAAACGAATGGATATGAATGACTTTCGAATCAATCTTGTAAGCTGTGAGAAAAATTAGGCCTATACCGATTTTTTTTCTTATTTTCGGAATATTAATGGCGCTAATGTAGGGCAAATAGTATCGTTATCATGTGAGATAATGGTTGCGTTGTTATTCAGAATTTAGTTAAATGATTGATATTAATAGTATCGTTTTTGTAGCCTAGAAACCTTGTTACATAGTACAAAGACTAAAACCTGATTTCATTCGTTTAGATCGCATTGTATACAAAAACAGTCATAATAGACTGTATATGCAGGTATACACAGTCTATTCAACCTGTCATGCAATTAAGCATTTTATTTATAGTTTCCAGTTATGACGTAAGCACCCAAATTTCAGGACAAAAATGTTATCAACTGTCTTTTGAGAGTCCTGTATTCGGGAAAAAGGGTATCTGGATACGAAATTAATAATGAATGATTCTGATGTTTGGCACAGTGATGCGTCACTTGCCTTTGTACAATGAAAATTCCTTAATTTAAATGTAATGGCTTTAATGATGAAACCTTCATAATTATGATAATACGTCATTTGAACATTTCTTATGCACGTATGAAAATAATATTGTTACAGATACATTGTCACGCTGAAAAATAATTTTTAAAAATTTTTTGTTGAATTTATTATTTTAATGTCACATTATTAATAGTTATTGACTTTGACAAAAAATGTGATCGACAAAAAAATATTTACCTGAATAAATAAATATTTGTTGGTTTTTTTTTCTACAGAAGTGAATATCTTTATTTAAACTGCAAGATGGCATTTTTAAAAGTTTGATTTTATTAATCTTCATTTTTCATGTTTTTGGGGGACAATATCTTTAATTATAAATTATATAAAATAGTTGGTAAAATTTAAAAAAAATCTTAGTTGATAGTAAGTACTGTTTAATAGTATACACCTTTTTATTTTTAAAAGTTTGATTTTATTAATCTTCATTTTTCATGTTTTGGGGGGACAATATCTTTAATTTTAAATTATATAAAATAGTTGGTAAAATTTAAAAAAAATCTTAGTTGATAGTAAGTACTGTTTAATAGTATACACATTTTTATTTTATATTAATATTACAATATTTTATTTAAGAACTGCATTTCTGAATAAATGAAATTAGTTATATAGGAATGGTGTTTTGGTAATCGTCCCCATTTTGTTACAATAAATAATATCACATAACACACAGCAAGTGAGAAATGAAATGTTTATAGTCAAAAAAAAAAAACCACCTGCGTGACACATAAATAACAAAATCAAATATACGGTTGCATCTTCAAGAGAAAACAACAAATTAGACTATACTTCTTACAAACCATTATATTCTACGCGAAATTGTAATTCTTAGTTGTAATTTTTAGTTGTAATTTTCACAATCTCGTTGCTCTGACGAGTCACGTGAGGGTACTGAGTCACGTGGGGGTACTGAATCTAGTATCTATTTATATAGTTGTAAACATAGAAATAAATGAATAATATAGTCCCGATTGGCTTAAAAGTTTTAGCGAGTGATTCTCGAGTTTACCGCTTTTGCAGCTTTTTACAGCTTATTGATATATAGGCCTAATAATACAACGTCAAACAGAGACTGATAATGTTATAATTCCGAACGCGCTGCACTGTGGGAGCCGTGGGTCCATAGGAGGACCTAATCCGAATGCTGTTTCCTCAGTTGCCAGTTAAGCTTGGAGGATGATAATTATATTATCGTTTATGTTATAATTCCGAAGGCGCTGCGCCGTGAAGACCTTGGGGATGAATATTATAAAACAAATATATATAAAATTGTAATTTTCTAACACACTATTTTGAAAGGTAATGCTATTCTCACTGTAAAGTTTATATTATGTGTTAGTATACGAAGGCCTATAGTATACGCACTCTTTACGTTATTGTAATAATATGTTAATTCAACATACCTTCTAATTATAATTAAAACATCTCAAACACATTCAGGTATATTGATCATTAAAACAACGTCAGTATCACAAACACACACCGAAGCGTTGGTGTTGACGGTTGGCTACGAAATTTGAATATTTCTTCAGAGAAACAATCAATCAGACCTTTCAATTGCATACCTTTACATGTCCATGGTATTGATGATACTTTTACCTTACAGTTTATATTCATGAAAAAGTACAAGTTTTGATTTCGTGTAAGATACTTTATCTAACGCGTTTAAGCGTTAAATGAAACAAAATATTTTAGGCCTACATCTTTCACAGAAAGTTAAATTATGTTGTTATTATGTTAGATATTTTATGAGCAAATGTACACACATATTAATGGAGTGAAAGAAGATCGTATCAATCAACTTGCTGATAGTAAATATTTATAACTGTCTGGATCATTCTGAAGAATAATAGTCTTTATACACGCATACATGTAAATGTGTAGCCGCACTGAAAATATGATTCTTTGGTTACGCTATGTCAGGAGGGAGGCGTTTCGCGAGTTTCTTTGAATCGGAATTATGATTGTGATGCCGTTACAATAATATTCAGTTTGTCTCCCCAATTGTAGACCATTATATAATTATTTTATAAAGCACTAAGAATCCAAACGTTCCTCTCGTTAAGATATTTAATTGTATTATATATGTATATGTAGAAGCATTTCTCTTACAGACAGTTACAAACTATATTATACACACTTTTGATAGGATACTTATAACTTCGATGTTTCATTAATTCACTTAAATAATTTTATGATCGTTCCCACAAAACCACCATCATTACCTAATTTTTAGTCGCGTGCAACGCGACTCTACAGCTCGCTATGTCAGTCGGTCGGTCGGTCGGTAAACACTAACTCTAGCACGCGACTTCAGCCATCTATATGGCCTTGTTTTAATTAGGGCTACCCTATAAAGATAAATAAAGTTGAAATAAAATGAAATAAATAAAGAAAAATATCACGTATGATTGGTAAATATCTTGTTTCGATTTTAAAATACAATTTGTTTATATAGACTAAGGCCTATGTAGCAAGAAAGCAATTGAATGATATAATTATAAACGGGTTGGGAACACCTTTGCAAGCCAGTAGCCAGGGTGTGTGTAGGGGTTGAGACCAACAACAAAGTTGTAGTAATAGCCCTAACTTATGACAATGTTATGGGTAAGTTTACCTATAATACAGCAGGCAAATTATACTAGGTAGGTCAAAATCAATCTTTTCTTCAGTTGCTTACCGTATTTCTTCAGGACAAAAAATTTTTAGGTATAAGTGTCTGAAATTTGCTTTTTTTTAAATATTATATACTAAATTATGTATCAAACCTCTGGGTGATAGGATAGAATTAAAAGTGAAATACGGGAAAAGTAATTAGGAACTAAACAAACTCTAATTATACGTGTTTAAACTGTATTTCTGAGAACTATTTTATCTTGATTATTAGCATTTACACTATTGACACATCCTTATCCTTCAATTTATAGTGTAATTATTAAAGATTTAAGCAATTGATGTGCAAATAAAGGTTGACATTGACTTACTGATAATTAATTGCAAAATCTCTTAATTATTGGTGATTTAATGTTGTAATTACAAAGGTTGACACATTAACTTGAGTTTAATATTATAGTTGACAGATTGGTGATGATTAATCTTTGTCATCGTTATTAATGTTCTTACAAATTTAGTTTAATGAGGGACAGAAAATAATCCTATAAAATATCATCAGTTTTAATTTATTGAGTCATGTTTAAAACAGTTGAGAATTTATTTCAGGAATCGAACATTCATAACCTTGTATTGCCCATTTTTCACATAAGAAAAGTTCATCAGTATGGTGCGCATATTATTCAATTTAATATTAGCATTGAGTAATAATAATAAATGTTAGTATTGCTCATGATTTTAGGAACATAAATATTTTGGCACATTTGGCGTGTCATACGTTTGAGCTTGAGAGTGTCCAGACAAAAATCCAAACAAAAGTATCGAATGTTATTTCTATGACCACATACACAAAAGACGGGCGGTTGCAAGAACCCGTTTTCGCTAAAGCTTGGTTCCCACTAGAACGTAACGCAAGGACGTAAACGCAACGCAAGCGTTTTAACAAATGACAAGCGAAGTTATATACAGTTAGCAATCACAAGCAAATAGGCCATCGCTTGTGATTGGTCAATTCACTTGCGTTGCGTTACGTCCTTGTGTTGCGTCGCTAGTGGGAACCACGCTTTACCGTTACTGCTAGAGTGTGTAAATTGGCTTTAATGATTAAGCATGGTCCTTGAAAAGGTGTCCCTAAAAGATAGTCATGCAATGGTTACATACAACATATATACATTTACTTTTCACAACTATTTCAAATTAAATTCAAAACAACTTTTGTTAAAAAAGTGTTATTTTCCTGAACGAAACTTAAGCTCGGTTCCCACATAGAGATATTATACACTATACTATCTCTATGGTTCCCACCAGCGACGCACCGCAATGACAATTACAAGTTTATATACGTGATAAATTAGTTTACGTAAACAGACTTCTTTCTAAGGGTGTTTTGTAATCGCTATGTTTAGGCCTACTCGTCGAGAAGAAAACAGTATACTATTGTTGGTATACTAATCTTCCACCACCATACTATGCCCACGTTAACCTATTTCAGAACACATACCGAAACTTAGTTTAATAGGCCTATACATAGACATATAATATTCATTCGTTTCATGGTCTAAATAATCATAACATTACATTGTCTTACCTTAGTTGATTAAATTCATGAGAGTACAAACATGATAAATTGAATTTCTGATCGTTCATTCTTTTGTAAATAGACTCGCTACTGTATTACGTTCAGCTGTCATCAACAACCTGCTCAAATACCTCTTTCAGATCATCGAACCCGTTCATTTAGCTTGTATTAAACATTTCAATCACTCCCCAAAGTTTTGAATTAGAAAATATTAAAATGCATAGTAGGCCTAGTAGTAACAGTATCAGGATATTTTTCTGTTCAATACAATTTTAACCGACTTGAGGTGTGTCAAGTACGATGGTTACAGCTTATATGGAAATTAGTAGTAAACAATGCGTTACAATTACCATTGTAGGCTACGCCATTACACTAGCGGCTTAAAAAGCGATGGCGGTAGATTTAAACGGAGTTCGCCACACCATGCACGAATTAATTGATAATAAAGGAAAATGTTATTTCAGGACATTGTTTGCAACCAAGGGTCACTATTTTACAACTTTTTATACAACTGAATGCACCGACATCCAAATCCGAACTCGTACTGACGTAGGCTACATGACTTTTTTTGTTCAACGTGTTATGGCAAAAATCACGAAAACACATTAAACGCTATTTATTTAATCTCAAGATATTTTACGTATATTAGATAATCAAACAATCTCTAAATAATCTTTCAGTAAAAAAATTAAATGTACATGGCTCAGAACAGTCTGATTGAATTAACTCATTTCATTAATTTTCGTATAATAACAATAACTTATTAAAAAAAAGATTACTTAATACTGTATGTCCGGTGCATTTTAGCATTTTAATCAAGTTAGGCCTATATGCATTGCAGTTCATATCACCTACGCTATTGTTACCATTTGTATTGTTTATTTTATTTGCGTAATAATTGCCATACTCGTGGGGACTTGGAGGATGGGTGTTAGGGATAAAACCTAGGAGAATATGCACATCCGTACAACTTTTCGCATACCGGTTTGATATTAATTTGTCCACTTTATATGATAATTTCGTCGTGAGAAAACGTACTAAGAGTAAACCGTTCTTCAACCTGCTAACAGAGCGTTATGTAAATTCAGCTAAAAACGGGAAAATGCTACTTTTAGATATCGATAGTGCTAATTGTGCTGTTTGTGTCGGATTATAATATTAAATTCTTCTTCAAACAATTGGAATAAATAACACACACTTACAAAAAAATACATAGATCAGTATGTATACATTGACTTAATCAAATAATTTAATACAATTTATATACAAATGCAATGATGCCCGAAGGAAAGTATAATGACATTAGTAATAAACCAATAAGAATTAAGCTATTTATCACGTGATAAATCTCTATTGTCTAGAAATTGGTAATCATAGTAGGAATGGATATGATTCTAATATTATAATATATCTGTGTATCCTTTCATGATTCTATTATTAAACTATATCTGTGCATGTATCCCACTAGTGCATTAACATTAATACATGTTATCAAAATATTGAAGTAATATACACAGAATATCATATAAAGAGGTACTTACATACTAGGTATAGTAATGATAATGTAAATATTTTGAGTCTACTCTTTTCAATTATTTTGATTCCATTTATATTCGCACCTCTTTCACTCAAAATTCAATAATTCATTAATAACAGAACTATTCTTAATCATACCACGTTTAGATAGATTAGATTCTATCTGTTTAAATTAATTTGTCGTACCTGAATACACATTACACATCTAATTTAATTTTTATGTGACATTTACAATAATGTATTGCGTTTTAATTGATTAGCTTTAGGTAATGTTAGATATAAAAACCTAAAATAAATTCCGGCCAGCCTGTTGGCATTTTATGGGCAAAGCGTGTGTCTACGCACGGCCGATTATCAATTGAGTAACCTCAAGAATAGACATAGGTCCTCCATTTAGGTAACAAAACAAAATAAGAAATACTAAAAATATACATTCTCTATAATAATACAATTTGGTGATGTCAATAACTTAGATTGTTTATTTTATTGAGACATCAAAAAAGACTGCCATTTACAATATTTCGACAATCACTAACAGTTCACTCTCACAATAATATAATATAACTTTATACAATTTAAAACACTTACGTTACAAAGTTTTTCATTTTAAGATTTATCAAATGTGCTTAAGAAAAAATGATCTTAACTAATCCATTTCCAAAATAACCTATGCAAATGTTACTTATTAATTTGACGAAGTTCATTCTATAAGATAAGAAAAATTAGTTCAAATATACATCCTTAGTTAAGAACTATCTTTTCTTAAGCGAAATCCTTGATAAATGTCATCCCTAATCTGAAAAATGATATTTCGAATCACCAGATTTAAAAGAAAATTGTATTTATGACTATAATACATTATGTTTGCGTTTCTGCAGAAGATTAATTGTCCAGCCAACCCAGAGGAAGAATAACCTCATATAATATTCTATATTTTATATGCAAACAAATTCATATGCCAGATTCAGTAAACAGATATTACCCAGTCACCGAAACAACCATTTGGTAATGCTATTAATGTTTCTAGATCACATTTTTTATCAGTATCCATGCACGTAAATACGATAAGACTTAGACTGATATTTCATGCATAACACGTATTGATGTGGTAATAGTGATCCCGGACATTACTTGCTTTATTCATATCAAAGATTAAGCACAATAACAGTAACCTTTATAATACTATATGAAATACAAGGGATGAAGGGAAATAAGTGGAAGTAAATAAGGAAAGAAGAGCAGCAGCGGTGAAAGGAAATGGCGGAATGAAAGAGGTCGAAAACAAGGAGGAGGAAGGAATGTAGAAGGAAAGATGTGGAAAGAAAAGAGATTGAAGGGAAAAAGTGAAAGTTGTGGAAGGAAAGATGTTAAAGGAAAAGAGTGGAAGGTAGAGGTGAAAGGAAGGAGCTGAAATGTATGAAGAAAAGAAGAAAAGAAAAAGAAAAAGAAAGAAAGAGGAGGAAACAATGAGGTGGAAATCCGAGGCCAACATGATTTAGTGACATGCTCATGAACCTGAAACTGAGACTACTTAATTGATTATAACAAACATGGATAACATTTTATAAATTTTTCAAGAAATTACCAATTTCATTTCTTGATAAAATGGTCCAATACGTAAGTAAATAAATTTTGAAGAACAGTAATAGAAGAAATAACAAGCAAAAGAATAACATGCATGAAATTAAAGTTCATTAAGAACAGCAAAAGAACATGGGTGAGATTGAGGTTATGCGTAATGCACATACTGTTGATATTGAATTCCAAGATAGAGATCTTAATTAACTTCACACAATGGTTGGGTCTATGATTCGGGGTTGTAAAGCAAAACAGCAAGGTGGGAAAAGAAAGCAAATGCATACGGTTGCAGATTACAATCAGAGAAAAAAATTGGAAAGAAAGAAGAAAGAGCGACAAGAAATAAACAATTACCAGCTTGATGAAAATTACACAAAGAGACAAAAAGAAAGAAAACCAGAATCTGACGATAGTAATGCTCAAATTGAGGATTTTGAAACCCCTCAAGAAGTCGTAAGTTGTGAAGAAGACAAAGAAATGGACAAAGAGAAAAGTTAGAATGGTTCATTGAAGCTGCAGGAGCAAGAAGCAAAGATGAGTAAAATGAAAAAGTTTATAGAAACAATTGAGATAATTGACACAGATGATGAAGAAGAGAAAGAAGACATAAGTGACAACAATGAAGAGGAAGGGGTATTTGATAAAGAAGCATCTGTTACCAGCTTTTCAACTATGTGTAAGGTCCTGATGACAGACGTGAAGAAATCCAGGAGGTCTCGTAGACCTGTAAACTATGAAGAGTGGGGAAGCTCTTTAGAAGATAGTAAAAGTGACGGGTCACCAACAAAAGACGTGTGTAATAAAGTTGAGTATTGATATGGATATTGGTACAGTTGGTAAAAAAAGGGAAAAGTCACAAAGGACAATGATGATGCAGTGAGTGTTACAAGTAGAAAAACCTGTTTGGAAAAAAAAAAACGAAACAAGTTAGTACATACTCGAAAGGTCGCACTAATGTCTGGGCAAAGCAAAAGGGAATAACATCTCGGTCTCCGTTGGAACCACACTCAAATAAGAAAATATCAAGATGTAATTGAAGATGATGAAGAAGAGGAGGAGGAGAAGAGTGAAGATGATACTGTTGAATGTAAAGATGAGAAAGAAAGAAAGCCAACAAGGAACTCTGCAAGAGCATCATCATTATTAATACAAAAGAAATTATTTGACTTTGAAGAACAAGAAGCAGATCAGAGTTATGATTTTAATGATGATGTTGGACGTGGCCCCATCAACAAGCACATTCAGGCAAAACAAAGTCAAACAAAGAAACTAGCGGGATGTGCTATTAATACTGTCACCAATCATCTGAAGAGCATTAGTAGCTAGTTTCAAAGAATTGAAATTGGGACAAGAAAAGATATTAAGAGAGATTTTGTCTTTGGAAGAAGGTTTAGAAGCGATAAATACATTGAAAAAAAGAGTAGCAAACTAATGCAACAACTACATGAAAAATTATCGCTTAAGCTGTATGAAAACATTGAAACTATGAGAAATACATTTGAGGAGTTCCAAGAGAGGAATTTTCAACTGGACATCCGCCTTAAGAGGAAGTTGCAAAGTGGACTACAGAACATCATCTTTCAAGAGAAGAATAAACTTAAGAACAACATTATTCAAGATGAAAAACGCCAGGAATTGATGCAGGTGAAAAGATCATTGCAGTCATTTTTTACGACATTGTGAAGGACAGGTGGTCAAGTACAAGTGGTTGTGACAATAACTTGTATGTAAATAAGTTGCTTTTTGATACTGTTTAAAAATATATGCAATTATCGCTGTCTCCTGCAATATATTTAAACTATTTAAATGAGATTATTAATATTAAATCAAATTTACAGAAAATTATTTTTATTAAAAAAAAAGATATTTATGATAATTTTGAACATTCCTGTTAATTAGCAGTTGAATTGTTGAGTTATTTAATGTTATTTAAGATAAAACTATTGTTACAACTTTTTTGGGAGAAAAGTAAATGCGTTATCTAAAAATAAAAAAAAAGTAAATAAATCACTCGGATAATAAAAAGAAGATTTATATTGCAGTAATGGAAATAAACAGTTTTACGGTACTTACAATAAAGACGGCTTCATACAGCTGCCATCTCATTTGATTTTATGTAAAGAATACTATAAACCTACGGAAACCAAATGAAATTAATTCCACACGGTCATTAAAATGTTTATTACAAATAATTATGGACATTTCGATTTACGACTTAATCATAATATACAGTGTTTGGATTTGTTAGTTACTTTTTGTCGTCATCTTTACTACTTCGTCGTCACTACCATCATCATGGTCAATATTACTAATTTATTAACATACAGTTATAGGCCTAATGCATGGATACCGTCATTGAAGTCGTCGAGGACACTTATCTTAATTTTTATACTTCAATGTCGTTTCCGTCGTCGTTACTGACGTCAGTTTAGTATAGTACACCTGATTATTTAGTTGAGATAAACATAACTAACAGTGATTCTTCTTGATACTTTCAATTACCGAACCAGATAGGCATGCACGTATTCGTTTTCCGGGCTTGATAATTGTGCAAACAGTTATAGACCTTTGACTGAGCAGTCATTTCCCCCACGACAATCATAAATTAAACTAGAATTTAATTCGTCACTTTGACGAATTATAGGTGATCATTTTATCATTTTACTGAAATTAATTTTTTTTAAACATGCACGTACGTTAACATACGATCGGAAAATGTTGATGTATGCCATCCTATTATACGCTTATAGTGCTGAGTTGTGCCTATATGCCATACAATATGTACAGATATACTGTATATCTATATACAGTGTAGCATAGGTGAAATTACGGGACACACATGTTCTAATTTTTTGGCATGATGACGTTATCAAACTAAACTTTAAGATGACAATTTCGAAAGATAATTAATTGAGCAAAAAAATTTAAGATTTGGAAAAAAAATTGGCACCTAGAAGTGCTGTGCGCGCTCTTTGAAATTTGTGTAACTTTGACGAAATTTATGAAAAAAACTACTTTTTCACTTCAACTGGCCATATGTTAACGTCACAACATCCGATAGGCTTAATTTTTATATGAATTAATATCTACATTTCATTAGCTTTCATAATAAATTATAATCCTCAAGGTAACCTTCAATTCTGAAGAGCTGTAAGATATTCAAATTTACTGCGAAGGTGAAATTACACGGCCTACGTTATTCAAGTTTTTACGCGTGATGACGTCATTAAAATGAAAATAGTGTCAACTCATGATAAAGATAATTAATTAAGCAAGCACATACTGAAATTTGTGCGAAATTCGAGAACACATAACCAAGATGCGCTCTGTTGAATGTGATAATCTACACAAAAAGATAACAAATCCTAATTTTTAAATTTAAGTTAAAAAGATCGGGGTCATCTTGCATTCTGAAGAATTATTTTCATTTTAAAAAAGACCTATTTTTCACCATTTTCAGAACTTTTGTAAAATTAATGTGCGCATTTTGTCATTTTTAACGTGCTCGTATAGCGTTATTTTAAGTCGGAACTGACTCAAATTTGGTGTATGTACTAAGGATGGTGAGTAGAATGAGATTTGTAAGAAAAATTCAAATTTTTTACGCTTTTTAAGTATCGCGCGCGCAAAAATTTTGTTTGCGCAGTAATTTTTTGAAACACGCAAATGGCCTAATTCATGCTCTAAATTGATCAAAACTTAATTTTGAGCGTTTTAAATTTTTAACGCGCGATTTCACGCGCATGACCCTACGTGCGCGTGCGTTTTTATTTGCTAATATTTTTACCCTTGACCTGAAGTTTACGTGTAGTGAATTTCATTAATATGTGATAATGAATTATGGAGATATGATTGATAATGTGATTTCGCAAAATGGCGTATAAATGACGTCACGGATGAGTGATCACGCTGGAAAGCTTATTAGAATTAAGTTATATTATTTGAAAGATATTCTGAAATTTTGGTAATCATTGACATTAAACTTTTTGAGATAATTGTTACACAAAATAGTGTACAGAAACAATAAAAAGAACAAAAAAATAAAGATTTTGTACAATAACAATAGGTGATCATTTTATTCTAAATGATCACCTAATAAATAGGCAAATAAATAGATAGTATTGTTGTAATTTCCGAAATGTTTTGCACGACGTCTGATAATGCCCCAACTAAGATATATACGCGATCGCCAGTGCATGTTTTTCATTATACAGCGACGCGGCGTTAATTATTTGAAAATTGTAATACAATTGTAGTGTCTGAAAGCCAAACAATATCAATATAATGTACATCTTAATTACTTACTTTTTACAATTAGCTACTTTAAATAATTTACCACTACACTGTAACTCCACAAACATGGAGAGGTTAATTTTTATACACTAATAATAAATAAATATATACTATAAGTGAATGGGAACGTATCCTGACCATTGTGATCCCCACCTTCGAAGTTTAAGTACACTGATGTGTTAGGGTTCCCGACTACTCCCGAATCTAGATTAATGGTTGCTGTTTATATTATAAGACGATACAAATAATAACAAAAACAGTAATACTTTTTCTATATAATACAACAATTTTCATTCTAGAACGATACAATTCATTTGGGCGGGTTTATGATATAAAAAAAATAGATAAGAAGATAAAATTCATTATAAATGGTCATCCTATGGTTCTGGAAAGAATCACTCCGATTTTATTGTGATTATAGATCATGACGTCATTTATTTTCATCAAAGACCGTCTAAATGGTCATTCTATATTTTTAAGATGAACACGTTTATAAATAGGCCTACTGTAACTCGTATTCAACAAGTTATAATAATTCCTATTCAACAAGTTATACCGTAATAACCCGGATTCAACAGGTTATAACTCGGATTTAACAAGTTACAACTCGAATTCAACAGGTTAGGCCTATAACTTGGATTCAACAAATTACAACTCGAATTCAACGGGTTATAAATTGGTTACAACAAGTTATAACTTGGATTCAACAAGTTATAACTTGGATTCAACAAGTTATAACTTGGATTCAACAAGTTATAACTTGGATTCAACAAGTTATAACTTGGATTCAACAAGTTATAACTTGGATTCAACAGGTTATAACTTGGTTACAACAGGTTTTAACTTAAAATCAACAAGTTTTAACTTGGATCCAACAGGTTATACCTTGGATCAAACAAGTTATAACTTGGATTGAGCAAGTTATAACTTAAATCCAACAAGTTATAACTTGGATTCACCAAGTATAACTTCGTTTAAGTTATAACTGAAAACCCAAAAAAGTTTTACGACATTAAACCAGTGAAGAAAATATATCAACGAGCACAGTTTCTTTACCGTTAAACAATATTATGAACAACTCATTATTATCGACATCTTCTGCGGCTTATTTTCTTTTAATCTTTTTAAAAAGAAAACTGAAAAGTATACCGTATATAATACACATACATTTTGTATTTACATTTGCTAAATATTACACTCTCCAAAAAGCATCTTCCGAAAAGTGAGCATACTCTTTCCTCAATATTTAAAAAACAAGTAACACGACGATGAATTTGATCCGTAAACCAATTCCTTTGTGACAAGATGATGATCTCTTGTAAAATGCTAAACCTGCTGAAGACACTCACGAACAAACGCAAACCGTCAGATACAACAATGCACCATACGGTTAACTCTAGCAATACATTTTACGAGGCCACGCACCCTATTATTATTCTAGTGTATTGACTGACCAGCAATCTTGATCTCGATGTATTAGCTAAATGTCCAAATACTTTCTTTGTGTATATTTTTGAATTTCTCATACACGAGCTGGACTTGAATGTGGAGTATTATTTGACACCATTGTAGTTGATAGTCTGCACGACTGTACATTTGACATCCTCACGCTTCCCCCACGACCTATCTTCTTTGTGTACTCTTTACATCCCAATATACTGCAGACAATAAGAAGAAGATCTGCACGTAGATTCTGATTTATTACAAGCATGATGATGGGATGTGCGCATGTATTTATTATAATGAAAAACTGACCGATCGATTTTAGATTCTTTTCAAGTTTTTCTTCAAACGGGTAATTTTCGACGTAAGTAAACTGATATAGAACATTAGAGATGTGATTTAGGGCGTAACAAATGCCAAACAGCACAGAAATAATGATGACAGAAACGCCAAGACGGTTCCGCTTCTTCATACGGGAAGCTACGCGAGTCGAACTGAGAGTCGCCGCATTTTGCCCACTCCTGAACAAAAAGATCGCCATCCTTGTATAGCAGAATCCAATAATAGATAACGGAATAACATATACAAATAAAGTGCGTACAATCTCATGAATCTGCGCAAAAGTGTCGTGATGTTTCAGAAAAAAACAGTAATGAGGTATTTTGTAGTCGTCAACTACAAGGTCTCCTTCTATAAGTATTGGAACACCGGCTGCAACTGAGCACACGAATATAACAAGTATCACCAAATATCGTCGGCGTACAATACAAGTATTGGCGCGTGTATGTGTCGTAACCATTATGTAACGATCGAGACTCAGCGCTACTAAAATGTATACGACAAAACATTCGTTCATTACTTCAAAGGCATGGTTAAACTTGCATTCAAAAAGTGACGGTACGGCGACTTGGGTACGTCGAAGCGGCGAGATGACGAAATTAAACATAATATATACGACGTTACAAATTCCCAACCAAACGACAAAAAAGTAAGCCTTTGTAACGTTAGAGCTTCCCTTTGATGATATTATTCGCCAGGAGAGAAGGACGAGAATTAGGTTAAGCGCAATACTGATGAACGATAATGTAAGCTTTGTACAACAAACTGCCGTGCATTCTAGTGGTAGTGGTGGTAATGGTGGTAATGGTGGTCCCGTTTCATTGAGCTGCTCAGTAATAATATAATAACCGGATTGGTTGTCCATTTTCCAAGCTTCTTCTCTGCAAAAAGATTACAAATACGTTTATTTTTGTTTTTATAGTGTCTATTTCATGCAGAAAAACTAAGACGGATTATTTCCTGTATGGATCATCGATAGTCACAGTCGATCGCGTCTTTATGTTTATCGTGCTCATGCGCACGTGAGGCACTTTTGACTAAACGAATTAATGAAACAAAATAATTAAATAGGACACTGAAAACTGTATGTCCATTGAACTAGGTTTCTATTACAAACATGATTTACACAGGATTTCATTACAATCAATGATATGTGTGGTATAAAAAACTAATACAGTATAGATATAGAATGTACGGTAGTTAAGAAATGAAATTATGAAGTCAATAAAATCACCCATTATGACGTCCTAAACCATTTTATATGAATTGATTTGAATGGCCGACTGTTATATTTCAAATGTGAATCTCTAAATAATAATACATGTTGTATTTAGGTTAATAATAATATACCTTTTTATGCTCAGCGCTTTGAGATATTAGTAAGTATAGGCCTATTACACAGAAATATCGCATGGATTTAGCGGAAAACACAAAACTGGAGAGAATCGTCAATAAGAGTGGTTCTTAATTGGATTGAGAAATGATAGAGACTCACATTTACATTTTATTAACGTAAATACATATAACTAATAATCTAACTGAACATTTTAAGCTATTGAATCATTTTACAAGCTTTGTAAATGTTACATGTAAGCGAATTTGCATTTTAATTACGATAAGTGTGTTCTATCCGGCGGTGAAACGTCATTTTTATGAGATATGTTGGGGTACGTGAACCAATACTAAGTGCTTATGTTAACACTAAGCTGCGAGTTTGAAAATATTGCGACAATATCGAGATTAATCATTAAAGCGTGGTTCCCACTAGAACGCAACGCAGCGACGTATCGGCGCAAAGTACTGTATTGCGTAATCACAAGTGGGAACCGACGACGCAATAGTGCTGTAAACATGACAGGTTTGATTTCACGCAGACGGGGGCAAACACGCGTGCGTGAAATCAAACCTGCGATTTTTGTGATTGTGATTACGCAATATATAACTTTGCGTCGATACGTCGCTTCGTTACGTTGCGTTGCGTTCTAGTGGGAACCAAGCATAAGAAACATAAACGCATCGTTTGCATTGATCCAAACCGTTGTGATATGTTATTTGACGTTAGATATAATTTAAGTAGGGTATATAACAGCAGAGACCTCTGTGGACACCTTCTCAAATGATACACGATAAATGTATAGTTTGCCATTTATTTTTTGTTAAAAGTAGGCCTACTTGCAGTTTACATGATGTCACCATACTTTTTAAGTAAGCCAATCTATATTTCATTACACACAAGTATGCCGCAAAAACTTACACACAGTTTACTAACCTAGTAGGCCTATATTTTATATCAATAAGGATTTAGAAGGTAAATAGCGTGAATTACGTATTGTCACTCATTTTGTATATGAAAAATGAGAATAAAATATCAAACATTTTTAATGTAAGTTACTAACATTTCAACGAAAGCCTACCGGTATTAACTGACCAATAATCAATTTTATAAAATTTATAATAATATTATATGCTTACAGTACACTCGTTTGTTTTCAGATTAAATAAAAAAGTTCATTCTGCGTCTCGCTTAAAAAATATAGGGGGTGGGTGGAATATGACACACCTACGCACCGTATTCTCTGTAGGCCTACTGTATATATACATATTGTATGGCATTATCTGTCCATAGTCCGCAATACAGTGTCAAAACTACGCCATATTATGGTTGGTATGTCACATGTGATACATATGTGACTGTATGACATAATATACCTATGATACTGGACAGGCTATAGATACATCACCGATAATCGGCTACAAGTAGGAGTAAATCTACAGCAGTACAGCATAGGTCATGTGCAATCAGACGTGGGTAAATTGACACTGTTGAAAATTGAATGACCATCGATGTCTTTCTTTCCGTAAGACCAAACCAACCATACTTTCTACAAGGCATTGTATGGAAGGACACGAATAATTCTTATATACCAGGAACAGACTTCGACGGCCTTTACATACAGTAGAGGCGTACCTATGTTACAGTTCTGATGGCACCGGCAAAAGCTGAAAAGTCTTATATATTATATATAAAGTTTTTATATTAAAATAAGCCTAAACTAACTTGAATGAACAACAGTTTGTTACGGCAATGACCTTAATTAAACCAAGAAATATTTCTTACAAAAAACCCCGCTTGACTTTTTGACTAACATCTTACATACTTCACACTTTATACTTCTAATACGAGGTGTATATACTTTACCGTACCATAATGATGAACAATAGGCCTAAGGGTATTCAACCGACGTCAAAAAATCAATGTTTGGACTATGACCCTTCAAAACGTTGGATTGTAGTCTACTGTTTACTTAGATTTGGCATACCATTTTTAAAACATTTATCACAAAAGATCAAGTACTTAATATAAGTCATGTTTGAGGGAGTTGTTATGTCTGAAAACTCGTAGGCCTACCATTAATTCAAAGACAGACGGAAATGTGTTTTATGAAATCGTAAATGAACTTCTGCAGGTGATTTTTACAATGTTTTGTCGGCAACAGTCTGACAGAAGACATAATCTTTGATTTTTTTTACTACTATATGTTTCCGAAAGGAAGCTAATGTATGTGATTTATGAGATTTCATACATACAAGTTAAAAAACGAAATGGAGAATATGCCTATATGTTGTGCAATTGAAAAGAATCGGCAACTTAACAACGACCACCAATTATTATCGGCGACAATATTGAGAGATTTGTACATTTTCAAAGAAAGCAGTCAATCATATAATTGATAAACTTCTAAGAAAACGACATGTGCTGTCATCTGTTTTGCCACTGCGTTTAATCAGGGAGCTGGTTTAATGAAGACGTGTAAAATCATATTATGTTGTCTGTTACCATGACGAGTTAGGTTATCTGCGTTGACAACAGCATTTTGATAGATCAATAATCAATATTGATCATAATTATGTATATGATTTATGGATTAATATTTAGATTCTTACAACAATTTAATGAATTTAGATTTTTAGACCAAGAAAAACAAATACACAAATTCGCAATTATTTGCTCACAAAGCGATTTAATCGGAATTTTAAAGATTTCTTTATTGAATAACTGCGATGAAATAGGAGGTGAAATTATTATCAACATTTTTCCAATAAAGAAATCTTTAAAATTCCATAGGCCTAATCGTTATTTTGGCGGAGTTTTTGTTTAAACTTAATTTTAAAGATTTTTTTATTGGATAAATGTTGATGATTATGTTCACCTCCTGTTTTCAAGCAAGCTTAATGCTGAATTAATTAAATAAAAAATGGAAATAAAACATAATCTTAGTGATCCATCACACATCAAGGTAAAGAAATGTGTTACAAAGCGATCATTTATGGATAGATAATACATTGTATTCAAATCTCGAATACTGTTCATCAAATATGTGGTTAAGTAGTTTGATTGTCCGGAAACACTAGAAAACATCGCAATAAACATCTTACGGATTTTAGATTTGCATATAGGATTAACACTAATCCTCCTAAAAAGTAGGTCTATTTGACAACAATGTTCTTCTAAAAAAAAAGCCAGAAAAAAAGAATAAATTATCAATAAATTGTTAAAACAACAAGCTGTTTAATTCGATAAACAACACGGTTAATTATATTCAGTGACGTTTCTGGAATTACGAACTAAATAGGTATTAAATGTCTCAATCCACTTAGAATAATAACGAATAATAAAATGTTACTAAAAGGGAGAGAGAGAGAGAATGAAAAGCAATACTTTTCAATGTACCAATATTACACGGAAAATCACAAAATATAGAATCAAAATCGGTAAATGATTTTAATATTTAATAGATATTATTTAATTTTAACTAGCTTTTATTGTCAGGAATCAATGCTTAATGATATAATACAGAACGGTAAGCCATTCACATTACATGGTTTTACACAATGTAATGACTTCTGTCATAGATTGTAAACATGTTTACAATTTTGCCACAAACTACTTCCACAAACAATTCGTGTTTTAAGCACACGAAACCAATGTATCATAATACGCCAGCCGTGTACTGACTTAAGTTGGTACACATGCTTCAGGGAGACTGCGCACCGACTTTATTTCGGAAACATAATGAACCCTACAGCGCGTAGGAGAAACAGAGCGTAAAAGTTAAAATAGTTCAGTAAGATTTACTGCAATCAATCTTTGTTAAATACAAATCGTACATAATACCTTCTATCACCGAAAGATAAGTTACGGAACATGTAGTAATACATACGCACGAGCATGGATTATTTACCAGTTTTTAATTACAACATACAAACGGCACGAAGACCGCCTTGATCGTAGTACGGCTTGTTTCGAAGTTCTTAATCCTAAGCTCGGTCTACACTATCAAACGGTATGTGACAACAAACTATGACGTTTCCATATGGACATGACGATGTCATATCACTACCATATTTGGGCATATCACTACCATTTTTGGGCAAGAGTTGAATCCAGTTCAACTTTAGCTATATCGCAAACATTAAAATGGAAGAACTGACCAATCATCTTGGCGAAATAGTACATGACGTCACATAATTGATGGCAATATCCTATTGACTACATTTATTTTTGTTTTATCGCGACGCGGTCAAAGCTAGGCCTAGCCAAAGACTATAAAATGATGTTCCGGAAAGTAGGCCTGGCATTAGGTTGGGCTTCAGTCTTCTAGTCCGAAATGCTATTTGGACTAGGCTAAGCCTAACTACGAATGAAATCTATCAGTATTGATGATATAGTAGTAGGCCTACGTCTCCTACACTGTGAGCAGTAGAGTCAGGAGAGTCTAGCTCAGGCCTAAATAAGAAACACGTTTATGTTTAAGAAGTAAATATGACACCTATACTATTTATTTACATAGTTAGGAAACTACTTAAACCATGGCATAACTATGTATCGCCCTCTTGGGCTCCAAAATTTCTCAGCTTGTGTTTATTAAAGTTAAAATTATTAAATTGTCAAATATTAATTTCTCATATGGTTTTTTATGTCGAAATAGTTCAATTTACTTTATTAGATTGAACGTTGAATAACGAGTCTAGATCAATCACAATGAACGTAGATTTATGATGCCACTGAAATTATCATCAATTATTATGAAGACTGAGTTTGTTTGTACTCTACGATTATATTTGTACATATTTAATTTCTCATATGGTTTTTTATGCCGAAATAGTTCAATTAACTCTATTAGATTGAAAGTTATGGAAACAAGGTCGAATAACGAGCCTAGATCAATAAAATGAACGTAGAGACCTAGGCTATTGAAATTATCAAATTATTATAAAGACTGATAGTTTGTTTGTTTGTACTCTACGATTGTATTTGGTTACCATACATTTATTTACGGGTAAAGTGCATCTTGTTTGTGTTTTGTGAAAGTCTCAGGCATGTACCACTAAATACAATTGAAACATTAAATGAAGATGAGTTAATCAAATTGAAACCAAGAGTGTTGAGATCATAGATCTTTAAATTGATTAAAGTGTTATTGAATTACAACGGATTAGTCGCGCGGACATATTAAAGGATTAGTAATGGCTTTAGAACGAATAATTTATGATCGGCACTTAACACAAAAGTCTAACAGTGACAGGCAATAAGAAACGATATTTAAAATAGTTTTCAGTTTAGGAGCTTGGCTGTATGTTGTTATTTATCAAATAAGCTTAGGCCTACACTGTGATCAAATGATTTTAACTAGATAAGCCAATTTAGCAACATAATATATTCAAAGATAGGACTAATGTAAATGTGAGATGCAACGGGATTGCAAAAAAAAAAAAAAAAAAACCATTTCAAAAACACCTAAACACCAATTAGGCGTGATGCCATGACATTCTACTAGGATGGAGCGGCACAGTTCAATCACTCAAAACCGCCACCCGCTAGAGTTAACTATCGTTTGAGTCAGAAGAACTTTCCAGGCCAGTGGGTGATACGTTTAGGCCTACATGAATGCAATGAGAGCTAAATGTATTTTATTTATAGGAAGGACTTTAATTGTATAATTTATTATTAAAATTACGTCATATTACGCGATTAATAAAGAAACTTCAGATACAAAGTTGTAGGCCTACGCTTTTATGTGAATGAAAATTGGGCCTACACATACCGTGATAACAACGTGACTTTAGATTACGGAGATAGCCACTACAGAACCGTCCTTATTATAACATTTCATGACCTAATGACCCTGTCCTATTTACAATAAGTTCACTCGGTAATTAGATTTTTACGCTTAATTGTAAAGCTGTAAATGAAATTACCGTACCTCTTAACTCTCAGTAGTTGATTGGTTAATGATACAAAACGACATTAAAATAACGCGTAACTTATAAACAGCCATTACATTATGATGGAAATGATGCATAACATTTTATTAATGAAATAGCTTTTCTTCGTGCATAAGGATGGAATAGTCAACAACCTAATTAAGGTGAATTAAACATACACATGTCAATGTAATGTGCGCTATACTGTGACGACGATATCTCGTCAGTTTGTTATATAATGAGACACGGAAAAACAACATTTGACACGCATTCATTGATGAAAATTGCACGGCTGTTTTTTTGTGAACCACACGTTAGCCCTCAACGTTTAAATTTAGTTAGACTGTACGCCAATTTGTCCTTACGCCAATTGTTGTCCTTTCGGCAATTTAACCATACGGCAATTTGTTCATACGGCAACGTGTGCGTGTGTCCGTACGGCAATATTTGTTTGTCACTCGATGAATTATGTCTTTAACGCCATTTGTTTGGCTTACGGGAGCGGAATTGTTCGTACGGCAACGTTTGTCTATTTTGGCCCTAATGGCCGCCCATAACCGACCGCTGCTCTTAGACCGTCTTCAACATAATAGATTATAAGTAGACATAACAAAATGAATAATTATTTCACTTGTGCGTACAAGTCAAAGAAAAAAAGGAATAAGCAAGAAACAAATTACAGAATAGTATTCTGAATTTTCAATATCACCTTGAATCTACTATAGTTTAAAGGCTGGTTTCCTGTCGACGTAAGAACATCACTTTTGTTGCGACTACGTCGATTTGTCGTAAGAAATGCGGATTTTACAGGAAACCGATTACGATCGAAAATTTATAAAATCGACGCAACGTAAGAAAAATGGTAACGACAAACGATTTTACAGGAAACCGATGACCTAACCATTGTTGCGTTACGACGTTTTCTTCCGATTTTACAGGAAACCGGGATTTTTTATCTTACGCTTGAATGAACGCCCTTGCGTCACGTTTCTTACGTCTCTTACGAAAGTTGACTTGAAGTCAACTTTCGCAAGAGAAGTAAGCGCAATCGTAACAAGCAACCAATGAGCGACAAGAGTTATGACGTAATGTGTATGTCCTTATAGTGAAATAAAGCCGGACAATAACATTTGTATGTATTTAATACTATAATTTTAGCCTAATCATGTTCTAATCAGGGAGTTTTAGGGTTGAGGGATGGGAAAGCGGATAGATGCAAAGAGGAACAATTTTTAAATATATTTTTATGCACTCAGTAACGAAATATTTTTTTCATGTTTTATAGGCCTATAAATAATATACCTCTAAATACAGTAAAATATTTGCGATTTAATACTTTGTTAAAACTGTCACTGTCATAATCGATTGAAATATAGTCACGATACACCACTACGACGTTTATATTTTTGGTAATTATTAATTAATACAAACGTTGAGAAGGAACTGTCAGTATAGGTTATTTGTATATAATAATGTGTTTATATATCTAACAGTAGAGCCTATCCACAATCTCAGTAATAAGTTTATTTGTATATATTTTTATATTACATCTAACAGTACGAACATTCACAGTAAGAAATGTTCGATTCAAATGAGGACCAAAAATAGGTAATTATAATAGGTATTTACAGTATTGTTCAAGTTTATTCTCAAAGGGCCCATATATTTACCTACCGTATGTGTTAAACCAAGGGCTCATAAATTTACCTACTTGTGTTAAACCAAACTCTGGCAGACTGAGAGATTGGGATGTTCCATTTATCGCAAATCAATACATTTGTATAATCGTATATTAAATCAAAATAGTATTTTTTAAAGAAAATCGGCCTGTCTTCAACATTATGATGCTGTACTCTAGCTGTTCAACCGGTTTTCAGCTATTAAAAACAATTATCGTAGGAGGAGATAGGAAAATGCGAAGCCTCCTTGCATTTTTGTGGCGGGTATTTTTCAAGATGGACATCCATTATTAGACAGTGTATACCACGATCGGAAAACACCCCTATTTGGGGCAAATCGTTGAACCTAAATTCGTTTTAATCGTCAATAACTAATTATCTAACTTAATTTAATTAGTAAACAGGGTTACATCAGGTGGTTAAAATCAGTACCGAAAGTACGAACCAACTTTATATACCATCGAGTAAAAATTCTAGAAGTAAAGCGCGATTTACCGAATTTTGCCCTTACGTAAATTTATATATAGATTATAGGCCTGTAAATAATAGGTATCTTACTGCGGTAGTACTATCTCATGCTTGATTAGATATGCTTATAGGCCAATAGGCCAATGCCTAGTCTAGGGCCTAGGTAGGTCTAATAATAATAGGAATCTCGAAATGATTTGCCTTTTTTTAATTTTGAAAACTATTTAAGGCTAGGCCTAGAAGGCCAGGATAATTAATTCATATTTTGATTCATACAAATAATACATAGGCCTACTAGCCTAGGCTAGTTTGATTATTTGGTCAAATCAATTCCTATTAGTAGCCTACGGTACCGTACAGTATTAATTAAGTATTTTACTAATACTAGGGCCTAGCTTATCTACTGAAAATAACATGTTGGTGTGCTGCACTGACAGGTAGGCTACAATAACAACATTCAACATTTTGCGCGAAAAATGATAAAACCCGCTCTAAAAAGAAACACCAATCAGAGATGTTGTTTCAAATACGTCATAAATCCGACCGACGTAAGAAAAAAATTTCAACTTTCGTAACAACACTAAAATCGACGTAAGCATACGACGTGTGTTTCACAGCCAAAATTTCAACTTTCGGGAGCAGCATAACTACAGATGTTTCTCTGCGGCCCGACACGATCTTGACTAACGTCAACGACGTCAATTTTGTCTCAACTTTCGTAAGAGACGTAAGAAACGTATGAAACGCAAGAATCGTTGCAAAATTCGACTTCTTACGTCGACAGGAAACCAGCCTTTACCAATAGAGAAGCAACGACGTAACGCAACGTAAGGGATTTGACCGATCACAAATGATGGATTATACGGTTACTTGTCATTGGTCAACTTGCGTGCGTTGTGTCTACGTCCTTGCGTTGCGTCCAAGTGGGAACCAATCTGTAGTACGGAGTTATTATCAATTTCGGGGCCAAGTTTAAAATTTTATAATAAACAATATATACTTTATACACGGAGCTACACTTTTAATGTCTACGTTTAGTATTTTGATTGAATAATGACATAATAGTGGAATATCACAACATCTTGTTACATGATCAATAGATGGAATTGTTAGGCAATCACACGCATTAATTTTGATAAAATCTAATAAGTTAAAACCTCTATTCTTAAATAACATTTTTTTCGAAGCCATAGTTAGTGTTATGATTGCTAATTTTAGCTTAATTGATTATTTATAACAAATTTTGAATTACCGTTACTAATTTGAGAGAATCTTTAAAATAATTATCTAAAAACCCACAAGCTACAGAACTAGTATGCTATATATAAATTGCTTTAAGGACAATCAATTTCAAGATTACAGTTTTTTCGATTAGTGGGCTGATCAACGATTTTATATTTAAAATGACTGATAAAAGCCTACGGCATAAAACACAGATATGAAAATGGGGTTTTAAAATGTACTGTATGTATTCATTATAAAATTACTTTGTGCCAGTAACGGAAATATTAATTGCTTAAAAGTCCTGAAACTACGCATGCGCATTGTGTTTCTGGATTTCATCACTAATCCCTAGTTGAATAATATAAAAGTATAAAATAATAATAAAAGTGGGTCAGCTGTTCGCTGGTGTGACGATTATTAGCAAAAAAAAAAAAAAATAAATAAATAAAATAAAACAAAAGATACAATATTGAAATTTACACAAATAACATACTTGTTTTTAAATAAATGTATTGTATTAGGCTTATGTATACGGGCCTGATTGCAATGTTTAATTTTAAATCGTATGTAGTTTAATGCAAGAATAAACAGTTTTTCAATAATCAATAGCAAATTTAAACCCGGAGCTTCCCTTTAAATTTTTCTTAGACTGTACCCGAAACAACTATATTAAATTAAATTTACATAATAAAGAGTCTCACGACGTTGAAACTGTCGGCGACAGTGCGACAGAAAAGGAAATGATACTGGTTTCTAATCGCTGATATTATGATTTCAGGACTAGACTATTATCTGTAATCATGTCTTCAGTATTACTAAAATCGTACGTCTAAAAATAAAGTGAAAGTCTTAAAACAAGGCCATATACATTTCTGCAGTCGCGTGCTCAAATTTGAGGCAATGTTTACCGACCGACCGACATAGTAAGCTGTAGATTCGCGTTTGCACGAGACTAAAAACTTGAATGGTGTAGCGTATATTTTATCAGTTTTGTCATGTCATGTTCACACGATATGAGAGGCACGGGTGGGTGTGAGTTCAGTAGGTGTGCCAAGATTTACTTCTATTCAACAGTATTGATTTTTTAAAGTAGCGGCGGAAAGTAGGCTACAAAAGAAAAGTATTTTCTTAAGACAAGTACCGTACTATATGTAGTAAATACTTTTATGTCAATGACACTCATTCGTGTAAGTATCTCAACAGATTTGATGAGTACCTATACTCATTATAATAATCATCTCGTCCCGCAACGAGTGAAAAATGTTATCTTTATTTAAAATGTAGTTTACACAGCCGGTTATATAGCCTATGTACGTATTTGTAAGGATGAAGTCTGAAGATTTTATGTCAATTTCAATGCAGGTCAGTCGGTAATAATTAGGCCCATGTTACGATAGAATCATTTTGTATTTATTAACAAAATAGGCATGACAAGGGTTTGTTAACGTACCAATGTAAAGACACATAGCTTTAGGTATCACACAGTTGTGTATTTTAGGTCATCATACAGTTAGTTCGTCAAGTGATCGCCGTATGGTGAAAGTAAGCCAAGATGTATTGGAACATATTATTATTATTTGTTCATTTCACCTTATTTTTAGACGGTGCCAATCAAGGGGCCCCCCTTGATCAGTTATGATATGATAAGTTTTGTGTGTGACAGTGGCTGTGTGTATACTATTACATCGGGGTAACACCTACTGGTCTCGAAAGATGTACTAGGTTCTTTAGAGTCCACATGATCCAGATGTGTACAGTAGACCTATGGTTTATAGCCCTTATCCGAGAAGACTCGTTCTACCACCAGAACCATGGAGCGAGTGAGGCTCGAACCATTGATGTTAATATGGCATGCAGGGTGTTTAACCGCTCACTCATTAGCTGTAGTGTTAGGTCTCGTGTAGGTTAATTTAGTGGCAATGGAATGGCCATATCATCAGATTTTGGTGTTGCCGTTGGCCAGGGACAGAAAGAAAGAACAAGATGACATCTGGTAAAATCTTATAAAATCATCTTAGAATTGTGGTGTGATTTTGAAATACAATACAGATGTATAATACCAATTATCTAGCACAACTACTTTATCTGTAAATATATATGTTATATCCATAATTTATGGTGATATAGATTGTGTATGTAATGTAATGCTGACCGATGTTTCATTTTTTCAGTACAAACATATATATCTCGTATAAATAAAAACACGGCTATCCATAGACATTTAATAATGTTCTACTCTGGAATAAGGTTTTGCTATATAACGATCAATACATTTACCAATATAGAATTTAATCAAAAGGGAGCAGATAAGAAGCTTACTATAATGAGTCCCAAGACCGGTGAAAAAAATCCAATACAGTTAGGCCTATGGCATGGACAATGGCGGCGTGGTTTGTTTGCCAGTTTCAGTACAGTTCTATTTTGTGCTTATAAAATTAATTGTTTGATCTGCATTATTGATATAATCTTAAGTTATTACATTTTCATGTCATTTTTTATTCTCAATTGTGATTTTCTAACCAAACCAGATCCATGCGGGTCCCGAGGTTCCGATATACGTTTTCAGAGGTTAGGCCTATACTGTTTAGGTCTTAACTTACGCCAGCTGCTATATGCTTTGTAACGTTCGTCCTGATTCACTACATGTTATTCTAGTCTACGGTAGACGTAGAATCTTGATCTATGTGGATCTATATAAAGTTGGCAATGATGAATATATATCTTAGTTTAGGAGGTCGTGCTGTTAGATCAAACAATGACATTGGCATTAAGCTCATACTGTTTGTTGTACTAGTATAGTATAAACATGATATCTAAAAATAGTAACATGGTCGTTCTTTAAATAATTTTGCCAGAATGTTAGATTAAAGTAAAACTTCTATATCTTACAATAGAGGTTAAAGATGAATAGTATATTTTTCAAATGTATAACATCGTACAATCAAAATGATGGGAAATCTAAAATAGGGACATAGCCTAGCGAGTATACATAAAACTGGGTGAACACAATGTCAGAGTGAAATAATATTTTGGAAATTAAACTGGCCTTTGAAATTACAAATACAAGACATGCATTACAAAGGAACTGTGTAGTAAACGGTATTAACAGTAGGCCTATTCGTTATGATTTCATACCCAATTCAATTGAAGATGACGTTTGTTTCTTCCTCGATCACGGAGCATGGTGATAGTTTGTGTCGTTGTGGTTCATGTAATCTAATCTTATTCAAAATGTGGCACATAATGTTTACACATTTAATTTACAATTAAGATGATCATAAATCATTTGATTGATTATTGTATATTAAATTCATGTATAAATATTTATAGAAAACTGCAGATCGATGATCTTTAGAAGATGGCGACAATAAATGAATGTATAATGATTTATTTAGTTTTCGTGTTTTACAGAATGTTTTGCATTCTCATGCTTGCTCACAAAATATGTATTCCAAATTGCTAACATGTAGGCCTACATTTGTTTTTATGTTTTAGTTTCTTTGTCCTATAATTAGAGAGGTTTCGCAATCTTACGAATACGATAACGAAAACGGATACGTCACGCACACGTATTCGTTTTCGTAAGCCATAAAAAAAATCTGTTTCGCATGGCAACGAAATATTGAGGCGCGTCTAAAATATGACTGCGGTAAATTTGAGCGAAGCGCAGGTACGTGTTGCTTGGTGCTTGGCTGCCTAGGCCTAGCGTAACATCAAAGCGAGTGAGGACTTTAAAAACTGCTATTTATCAAAATTGACTTGGCATTTTAGTAAATTACTTTCAATAAATCTATAATTATATTATAATCATGAATCATTCCTCAATCAAATGCAAAATGTGCAAAATAGATCAAAAACTATACTCGTTTTGTAGTTACGAATAAAGACTGGTGATATTCGTCAACACGAATACGCTTTACGAATACGAAATGGGGATCAGCTCAAAAGTTTCACAAATGTATGACGTATCCGTATCGTATTCGTAAGGTTGCAAAACCTCCCATTACCACAGCAGTTGTTACTGCTTTGTGAATTATTTTTGTATATTAATTATTGGATGTAGTAGGTCTATATAGACAGTTTTTCTATTTATATAGTCTTGTTCAATGTACAATCATAATTTGCCGTATTTAAAATGTTTATTATTGTTAAATGAAATATCTGAACATTTATGATTTTGTTTTTATGATTATTAGGCTATTTAGGCCTATATATCAAACATTGTTTAGGGGTTGGAATAAGACAAGTTCTTTTACTTAAATAAAAACAAATGTACGGTGTGTAAAATTTAGTTGTTTAGAGCCATTGATGATGAGGAAGGAAGCAACTTGTTGTTTTTAAATTGTACAAGAAATTTGTACAAGATCAAAAAGACTGGTAAGCTTAAATAAAATTAATCCAGTTTCTGGAAAAAAAAATCTTGCAATTTATGAGCAGAATTACTTTCTTGTGATCAATCGAGTATAAATCAAGTAAATACATGTGTGTCAAAACAAAATGACAAGTCAGTCAAAAATCAGCCAAGTCAAATAATCAGCCAGTCACACATAAGTATAACGTATATGTATCAGAGAATTGAAATATTTAAAAAAAAAACAGAAAAAGCACGTACATTACGTTTACAGTTTCCCGACGATCAATCAATATATTTACTACTACTGTAGTAATCACGGATAAACACGGTGGACCTATTCGAATTGAAGTCTGTAATTATTGTGAAATGAATGAATTCAGAAATGATGATTGTCGTTCTGTATTGAGTGAAAAAAGACACGAAAATATCTTGTGCAGAAAGAAAAAAGCGAGCTCAATTTATATAAAAAACCCCAAAATATTAAAAAAGCAAACGTTAATTTGCCAACAAACGTTTTCCAAAAATTTGCAGAAGTTAGGCCACGCATCTTCTTGACAAACTAGTTTTAAATATATACTAGTTGATATAACAATTACATAAGGTACATAATAATGAATCGGTATAACTAGAAAATATGTTCTCCAAGTAGTTCGAAGCATTTAAAAAATGAAAGCAATTTAAGAACAAAATACTGTACAATAAACAAATATTCTAGAAATCGTTTGTACAAATCCACAAGATAAAAGGGTTTATGTATGTTTTTTTAGCTCATATTTTATTATGCCCTTGATGGTAAAGGTTGTATCAATTCGTCTACTCGTCTCCAGGCCTAACTGTGCAGTGTACAGTTTTCCAGTAGAGTGTCGACAATTAAAGTAATCTTGTGTTACTACTTTACTTAACAAGACAGACAAAAAGTAGGCCACTTTGATTCTATTTTCTAATATTGTCACAAACAAATCCAATACTTGAATAACGTGTTCGCTGTTTTTCATTTCCAGGTATATTACAAGGTATTTTAGAGGATTGACAGCGATACAGTTGCCATGCAGCGCCATTGGCTAAATGTCAGACATGCGCCAGTAATGATTTCGGACATTAATACTTACGCACGCGCATTACTCCTTCATAGTAATCATTGTGGAGATATTGGGAGAGTTACAACATTGATGTTCTATTTATTCATGAATTTCTTTGGTATATACCTGAATATCATCATAACATACACGAGATGGAAAACAAAACTGCAAAAAAAGTATTGTATTGTTTATTATCGTCCATCCTTCGTAACATTCTCCGCATCCTCTACTATTCACCAATACACCAGTATCTCACGTACTGCACATATCACTCTTTTTTTCCTTCAAACTCTTTCCCAATCTCCTATTCTTCTAAAAGTTTAAGACATCATCAATCTTTTGCAACAATATATTCTCAAATACTAAAGTACACGTAACCATACACCACGTTTATATTTTTTGTTATCAATTAATACAAACGAACGATTTATGTATGAATTGTCTAAAATAGTTATAACACAGAATTGCAATACTATAAATCTATTTGACCTAAAGGTTTAAAGTTTATCCCCCAAGGGCTCACTGTACCTACTTTTGTTATACCAAATATTTATACTGGGAGACAGAAAGATTGGAATGTTCCATTTATCGCCAATCAATACGTTTGTATAAAAAATTTTGGTCTGTCTTAAACATTTATAAGATGCGGGATAAGATGCTGTACTCGACCGGCTTTCAGCTATTATTAAAAGCAATTATTGTAAGAGATCTATAGGTAAATGCAAAGCATCCGCGTACAATTGTGCGGGTACTTTTCAAGATGGACATCCATTAGACATTGTAAACAAAACTGAACCTAAATTCGTACAATTGTCAATAACTTATTATCTTATCAATTTAATTTAACTTTCTTTACACATTTTTGTATACTGTTAATTTGAAGAAAATAATAAATACTTTGATTGATTGATTGATTGATTGCATCTCAATTTAATTAGTAAACCCAACCTATTTCCATCATTTTGGATACTTTTTAACTGATCATGTTTAAATTTTGTTTCTGTTTTATATACCTTAAGAGCTATCTAGCACGAGCTTTCTTGGAATTGCCCGCTCTTTTTGTGTATTCTTTTGCTTCTTGTATTCGGCAAAAAATTGTATCAATTTCCATTGAATGTGATTGATGATAATGTGGCCTGGGAGCAGGAATATGCTACTGCTAGAATGAACTCATGACTCATTATCCCATTTATTAAAAAAAAAAACAATAAAGTGCACAGCAAACATGATAAATATAACTACTGTACTCAATTATATAAATCTGCACTTTGGCAAAATGATAATCTTGGATTTCAATAAATACGTCCGAGATACAAGAAACCGCTATCAAAGACGATTTATTGGGATCAAGCTTTTAACCATCAATTGATGACGTTAGTAATGAGAATGAACTTATATATACAAACGATTTATGACATTGTCTAATATGTAAAATGATTGATGGATGGTACTTTTATTGAGTATGGGGCGCAAGAATAAACAAATCTGTATACGATAGAGCTTGTGAATGTGTTCCTGCATAGCGCCCCCTAGCTCTTTGCCGCTAGGTGAATTACTTATTCCCTAAACATCTACGTTGTTACCATTGTTGAATAAATGCTTACTTAAACATACTCTAATCAAAGAAATGTCCGCGCTATCGTGTTATTTTGTACATTAATTATGTCACCATCCTAATCATTAGCAACAAAATCGCGGAGTCAAATTCAAATAAAGACGGATTGTGTATAATGTAACAACGTATTATCATTAGCAAACAAAGAGAACATTCTTTAATCACGGATAAATGACTGTAATATAATGTTATGTTCCGGATGTCAAGTTTATATAATCATAATAAATATAATTGTAATTTTATAATAAACAATTTACATATTAATTCGGAGCTACCCTTTAAGCTTGGTTTCCACTAGAACGCGCAACTAAAGTGATTTGGCCTATCACGACACGACGGATCACTGCTTACGTCATTGTGTTGCGTCATAGTGGGAACCAAACTTTGACCATGAATAGGCTAATAATGCAAATGCTATTTTAGTGATCTTTTGTCATTCGACGCACGATTTATTAGTGTACGTTTAATTAAATGAAATTATAATGTATTCATAATTATTAATCGATTTCATATCAACACACTGTTATAACAAAATAAAAATAATTATGTTATTGTCCCTGAAAATGTATCTTCTTTTAATAGAGAATTTAAAGTTTGACAGGTCTATTTCCCCTGAATGCATAATATAATAATTAGATATTGATTCAAATTTCACTGAGATTACCAGCTCTAGAAAGTATCTTATATTTTGCAATTATTCAAATTGCCTTGTAATCTTATTTTGCAGGAATCAGTTTTTTCCGAATTGTATGGAATAATTACGAATTGATACTCACTATATCAATGTACTTCTCAATTGAATGGGGAATACATGAAGGTTAATTCACAATTCACATTTTTTTTTTTCCAAAATAATATAAATACAATGACTATGAAAATAGTTTTTTTTTTTCATATTTAGAAAAAAAATGCCAAATGAGCAAATTCAGTCACTACGGTCTCATTCTTAAAGATTAGAAAACAACAAATACTACATTGTAGAGATCCTTTACATAAACAGTGTCTTTTGGAGTGAAGTTGTTTTTTTTTTGTCAAGAGAAAAAACACCGTTGCTCAAAAAGAAAAAAAAAACATACTCGCATTATTAGTTACATAAATTGGTTATATCCGTGGTTTGTGATTATGACAGGCCTACTATTATTTTTAATTCTTTTTTATATTATACACCTAATTTCGATTCTTGTAATTTCATTGGAGGATTGTGCGCCTCATTATATTCAATAACAATTCCTAGCCTTTCGTAAACGTGTTAATAATAACAGAATAATGATTGTTTATATTCATGAAATGGTAAAAATAATTTATGAAATGTTATGAATATTATGAAATAATTGGTACCAATGCATTTAGAACAATTCATTATTTGTAAATTATTAATTGTTCACCAATATTCACAATAACCAATAACCAATAGGTGGAATTTCAAATGTATTCTGAACCTACTCCATTGGTCAATTTACTAAAGCTTGGTTCCCACTAGCGACGCAACGTAGCGCAACCTACGCAACGTAAGAAATTGCCCTTACAATAATAGTGTTTTCCCCCGCCTGCGTGAAATCAAACCTACGATATTTGTGATTACGCAATACAGAACTTTGTTTCAATACGTCGTAGCATTGCGTTACGTCGCTAATGTGAACCACGCAATTACGTGTTCCAATCGTTGACTAAATTGAAACTGACTTTTTAGATGATTGACAAGATTGATTATCCAATCAATCATCGGACTATTATTGAAATATTACTACAGTACTTTTGACTCATCGAGTGTTGACCCTTCAGCAAAGAGATACGGTCATGACATTTGAAATTCTCTGAATATTACATATTTTGACATTCTCAAAGGTTAATTCATTAATAACACCCAATGTCGATTCGAATAAACAAAGTAATTGGTTGGAGGTACACATTTTAACTGAGGACACAACGGTAAGTTACCTAATCGGTGACAGTGGCTTAGCCTGCTTTTGTGATTTCATGACAGCTATAGTGATTACGATATTTTCTCCTTACGTCATGTTTGTTTAATTTATTGATTTGTATTATATTTTGTAAATATCACGGTGTATGACGCGACGGAGGACATGAAAGTTTAATCAAACATCTAACTTAAGATTTAAGTGAATTTAGTATTACCACCAAGTTATTCTTGTATGACACGAACAGACAGTTTACCTGCACCTTGAGTTTTCTGCAGAAATCAAATATCTAAGGCCATATGCCCTATTAAGCTTGGTTCCCACTAGAACGTAACGCAAGGACGTAAACGCAACGCAAGCGTTTTAACCAATGACAAGCGAAGTTATAGACAGCAATCACAAGCGAATAAGCCATCGCTTGTGATTGGTCAATTCACTTTCGTTGCGTTACGTCCTTGCGTTGCGTCGCCAGTGGGAACCACGCTTAACGCATGGTTCCCACTAGCGACGCAACGTAACGCAACGCAGCGACATATTGACGCAAAGTTCTGTATTGAGTCACAAGTGGGAACCGACGACGCAACAGTGCTGAAAACAACATCGCGGGTTTGAGTTCACGCATGCAAGGGCAAACACATTTATTGGAAGAGCATTTTCTTACGTTGCGTAGGTTGCGTTACGTTGCGTCACTAGTAAAAGGTAACTTAACGGATAGAAAAAGATCTCTTTAGATTTCCTCTTTTAGGAGCTATTGTCATGCTGTTTGATGACATATCTTATACAATAGTGTAGGCAAATAAAATTTACTTGTTAAAATGTCCATCGTAAATTTTAACATTCAACTAATAAAATGACAAATAATGTAAATATTTGTTTCGATATGGCAGATAACAGTTATTTAATACACGGCACTTACATTTAAAGAGGCCAGTGTGGTAACGAATTGACCATGCATGACCCTCAGTTCCGCCTATAACCTAAATATATTACAGTTAATTTATATTTTAACTTTAAATCATTCGACAACAAGAGATATCAGTAGAGGAACCGTAACTTCGCTTATGCATCAAACGTCGGAAAATAGCCATTCAAATAAACTGATCGAAACAAATATGTAAATATTTTTTACGATGTGGTAGATAAATTGCTATAACCTAAGTAATTGTTAATTAATATGATAACAAGAAATATTTGTCTCGATGTTATTGATATAGCCTAAATACTTTAACATTGATTTATATAACTCTAGACTAAATAATTCGATTACGTCAGAAAATAGTCTCAAAGTTGATATTAAACATCAAAGTCCTGTTGGCGGAGACTAAAAGGTAACCAATTAAATTCCTAATGTAATATAAGAATCTATAGGAACATTACTGGAGCGACCGAACGATCGAGATCTTAAAAATGAATTAGCCAATAATCCGTACCGTAATCCATAATATTATTATTAATATTGTTTTTGAAAATGTAATAGGCATATACTTCCGACCACTTAAAAACAGTGACGGTCAACTATGTGTGTACTTTTTTTTACACTGTAATTATTGAACATGTTAATATTATTTTCTAAATTTGATTTTTGTATATTTTACACGTTGAATGGATCGATCACAAATGGAAAAATGCAAACAGACGTCTACAATTGAGTGAGTTGGGTATAAATCATAATTTATAACTGGGGGCGTTAATATTTCTATGTTTTTACACAGTGCCTTTCGTTTGTGTTGTTAATCTAAAAACATTTCCATTATTTCCCACAAGCTTAATTTCTAACACAAAATTCATAGTTAAGTAATTATAAAAACACAAATACACAGCTAAATTACAGTATGCAGCGTTATAATACCACATCTATAGTATCATGTTATGAGTTACAAAATGTAAATACTTTGCAACTGGGACCAGTAATGTATTAAAATGAATGACCGTAAAATGTATACAGCGTCAGAAATCAGTTAAAAATCACACAACCAAACGGCGGCGGCTCAGGTAAATTGAAATCACATTATCATCATGCTATGCGGTTTAGTTTGGTTTATGATGTGTTTTCATTAAAAAGGAGATAATTACCTAAATTATCCAAGTAAAACTCGTACAGTGTATTTTGAGGAGGAAAATACTAATACAAAAAATGTACTATATCATAATTTATAATCATTAAGGCCTACCGCACATTAATTTTGCAGTTAAGAGATTATTTACAATAACGTGAAGCTATCCGATTACATATTAACAATGCATTCCAAAAATAATTAGAAGATTCAAGAAACTTTATCTTTGTGAAAATACAAATAAATGTTGGTAGTCAACAATTCTGTTTTAAAAGATAAAAAAAAACCTTCGCGCCGCGCCTTCAAGCAGACGTTATTTCTAGGCTTTTCTATGTTTACAAGCTTAAATAGTATACGTATGAAACGCCATAACTAACGGAATCATTATAAAACAGTATCAACGCGGAATCTAGTATTACGAAGGCTGACAAAAAATGTGAATTTGTAAACTCGGACTGGGCATGTGCACACCCCAAATCACGTCTGGGAAAAGAGAGTCTATGAAAACATCTGTTGATAATATTATGCACTTCTGTCACGCGAGATTTTTGGTTTGACGGCCCTTGCACGAACTAACGACGTAACCAAATAGAACATTTCATGTTTTTTTGATTGATTGATATTAAATCACTTTTTCTTAATATGTTAAATAGAATATTAATAAAAGCAGCATTTAATGAAAGAAGGACACTAATTAAAACTGTCGAGCGGCGGTTTTTGTAAGACAAATTTCTTGTTTATTATTGATTGTTTTTGTGTGTGTATTTTTGTATAAATTTAAATAAATATAACTTAGGCCTATACCCAGTTCCAATAAATACCAACATGACAGAGGGCATTTTTCGTATAGGTGTGTACATGTTTTCAAACAAAAATTAAAGCTATGCTAAAAACTAAATCTTCATACATAAAACTACTACATTAAAATTCGATTGAAATGTCATAAACAAGCTAATAATTGTATTAAATACAATTATTTGCAAATCGTTAATGACATTTTTTTATTTTGGTTCGAACCTGCAAGCTGTCGCTTCCAGAGGTACTGTCAAATACGTGTACAAATACGTTAACGCGGTGTTGAAACATTTACGACGTAAACGTGTCAGTCGTATGATTATCATACAGTACTTTAGTGTTTTTTATTGAACTTGTTGTCAAAATAGTTTGATCTTTGATTTGTGTTTCTGTAAGGTGACGCCATTCTTTATGACATTAAATACCTTAAATGAAGTTCACATTTTAATGTATTAGTTATACGTACAGAAATAGAAAGAAACATCTATAGGCCTACAATAGCAATTGTACGGTATACATTCAGAGTGACTTTTGATTGTCAGGCTAGGCCTAAACAAAAAACACCATTAAAACGTTGTTAACTCACCATTCAAATGTTGTTAATTAACGGATAATATTACGTCTAATGAAAAAGAGAAATATCTTTAATTAGAGATCAACCAGCTGATTATCGTAAAGTATCATGTCACGTGACAATAAACAACCGACAGTATCGTGTCTGCTGACTGCAGAAAACCAATACCATAGCACATAATGTAATATTATATTAATCTAACCTTCTCTCACTATATGATAAAATATAAACCACCATGCTGTAATTCGAACCACCGGGTCTATCAATTTAAGTAAGCACTAATCGATCAGCCAAAAAGCTGACTGACAGAAGCGTTGGCCCATGGAATTACTGCCAGAAGACGCGATACTGTTGAGCTGGTGATTGTCTCTAGACATGATACACCTCTTTTACCGTGTGCAGCACGTCCAAGTAAAACTAATTTATATGAAATATGACATATTGTATGAACTATTTATCACGATATAAACATTTGTGTGACCCGATGAATCTGTACGTGGTTACCTGGTATATAGGTTGGCATGTTCTGGGCCGATTTGTTTTGGTCCCCAAAGCGAAAGTTAGGTTGGATCATTATTCATAAACTATAAACAACTGTCAAGTTCAGGGAATAAACTAAAATATATGCCTAGTTAAAACCATTGTGAAATGAATTATTTATGGTGCCCCTTAATAACTAGACCCCGAAAAAAATGCTCGGCAAACATCACGTTACGAAAGTATAACCGGCATACTTAGCACTTTTTTATTTATTTTTTTGGTTTGAATTTTGCAAATTCTTGCTTATTCCCGATTCAATCTGGTCGCACATAGCCTATCTTATGCTATTAATAAATTATTTATTTATTAGATATTTTAGTTGCTATAGGCCTACTATATGCAAGTTTATTTTCTTCTGAAATTTCTCCAGTGAAATTCCAGACTGTCTCTTTAATTTACTCCTGTCATTTTTGTGAAATAAAATTATTTAATTGCCACAATCAAACGCAAACTCGTCACGATGCATTGCGATGTAGTCGCAGTCTGTCTCGATGGGGCTGGAAAATACCCGTAGTTGGTGAACGAATTATTAATGATGAGCCGAGGACGCGGTGAGTTCTTTCAGCACAAGTTTTATTCTAGAGTGTGTTTTCGTTTATATAAATAAAACCAGTTGATAGACCTACTTTAAAATAGTAGAGTTACTTTTCCTTTTTATATACAGTTACTCCATCCACTACAAACTCGATTACGTTTTTTAATATTAATTTATATGTTCAAATGACGGCACAAGTTAAAAAAAGAAATACAAAAATAGCGCAGCAAAATATTATGCCTGCAAGCAAAAACAATGAAATAAAAATGTTTTACCTTTCACTTATAAGCCAGATCCAAGTAGGGCCTATAAAATTGTAGTCGGTAGAAAATCTTCTCAACTTCGCCGTTAACAGACTTTGAGCAATATAAAATAGCCTGACTATATCTTATAAGCTGAAATGCCTATCATATAAACTTTCCATCTGCTCCGGGAATCGAATATCCGACCTATCGTGTCGATGCGTAAGAGCGTTATGACCGCATCTTCTGCTTTCGAGTAATATGTGAGCACATGGATTTTATTTTCATTTATACAAATACTTCCCGCCGATAGATGGCATTTTCGCCGATAGATGGCATTTTCGCCGATAGATGACATCATACCGCTGCATTTTCAAAGGTGCAGTGAATAGAAACAAAAATACAATCATGTAAGAGACGTGCATGTATATGCCATTAGACGTTGTTTTTTAAACTTGAAGTACCCTCAATCTACAGCTAATCACATTGCAAAGATAATGGTTTACTTTTCCTTCGATTATTTACCTGATGAACGAAGCAATGCTGGCAAATCATACAACATAAGTGGTTTATTTATTATATTGTTTGTTTTAAATGTATGTCATCACATACACCCAGCAGCAGCAATGACCCATGACCATGCAGTATATCATGAAACAATTTGTATTCATAATTCATATTTCCTTTTTTTTAAAAGAATTATCAATATGTAAAGTATACAATATGGTTTAGAATTGATTCAGACGATACAATAAATATGCATTTTACAAAAGAAATCCAAACAGTTTTCTAGAACTATTAGGATAATCAGAAAAGAGAAATTACAATTTCACTCTTTCCTGAGATAACCATTTATGCTGCCTTTGTCCAGTCAAATGACGTCATGATTAAAGTGCGCGAAATGTTAGGATTTGCGCTTGTACCGGTACATGATAGTATGCATAACACAACATACAAAGCAGTGTCGATTTTGCTTAATTCAACCAAGCTACATAACCAACTACATCAGACAAATTAAGTATGCATCTTCATGACATAGTTGGCTTCGTTGGAGAAATAATACATGACGACTACTACTGGAAAACAATATTATATTGGCCTACCATACCATTCGACATTGAACTAAAGACACCGACACGAATAGGGGCGTCAACTGAACTACAGTTTCATCGTGATGGAGCTTGCAACGCTCTGTTAAGCATGGTTCCCACCAGATACGCAGGGCAAAGACGTAGAACGCACCGCAAGCAAGTGACCAATATAACGAACGACAGTCCGAATAAAATCCATCGAGTGGTCAATCACTTACGATGCGTACAGTACTGGGTTGCATCTTTATGATAACATGGGCCTAGTCAAATTCAGTGAGTGTTTGGTACATTTTACTACTCAATTCCCTTCTCAACAATCAGATTTACAGAATTAACAATCATTACTAGGATGATCACCTACTAGTCTACTTATCACGAGTATGAATATATTTACATATTTTTTATAATCCTCACCTCATACATCGACGGAATGTAATCATGACAAAAGCAAATCAGATTTTTTTTATTGGATGTTTGTTATTCGTTGTGTGTGATATGGAAGAATTTTAGTACATGCACTATTTTGCTAATGAATTCACTTGAATGCAATATTATGTCGTAAAATATTTTATCACTTTTTCAGGTAGTATTTTCTATCATTCAAGTTTGGTTGGGACCTATAAAACACAAATCGATGATCATTTAATTATATATACATCCCGTCTACAATAATAATAAAATCATTTTTAAACAAGTTTCTATTAGATTTTAAACGGTTTGGCTGTCCATGGTGATGTATTATGGACTAATTGTAACCTTATTTTGTAATACATTACAAACAACGCCCTCACAATACCATAATAAATGAATAGATAATTGCAAAATGATGAAGTAAAATAGCCAGACAAATTTGCATTTTATATGTGTGCTTTTTTTTTTTATCTTATGTGGGTTCATCGCACTTTTATTTCCATACATAATAATGTTGCTATCTCTTTACATATAATTATTTTTCTCTAAACACATTTTCATTTCAATATACTATACATATTATTATATTAACAATGTTTGTTTTCATCAAAATATATGTAAAGAGATATGAACATATTTATGGAAACAAAAGTGGGATGAACCCACATAAGATAAAAAAAAAACGTTTTCACAATATCCAAAATCAAATAAACACACGATTCTCTGTTGGCCTACTGTGTATCCACATGGTATTAACTGTACAGTATTATAGACAAATTCCTTAATATAGTGCCACAAACATAATAAATGCGTTTAAATTAATAGGTAAAGGTAATTCTTCTTTCACGAACGTTCTCATAAATTCTTTCAAGAAGAAGTAGAATTGTCTGCCCGGACGTCTGCCCTTCTTGAATGCGACGTTTTGTCGCCATAAAGGTGTAGGTCTACCGAGCAAGACCGCTCGACTATGAAAGATGTCAATTAAACAGCATAACGCTTGGCCATGATGGATGTCTTTCTTAATTAAAAATGACTCTCCTATTTAAAATTCCAGAAAGACCCCCATTGCTGATTATATTTGTATTATCCGTTTGTTTTACACGCTACTACAACTATAATAATAATATTAAAGAGCTTTCGTATACTGTATGACCACAACTCAGGCTAAATTTACCCAAATGACGTTTGGTATAATTAGGCCACGTACTTTCACTCGACGAAAACTAGGTAGGCAAAACAATTTAGGATGAATCAGCTACTATAACTATATCATTAGGAACGGTTCCCATAAACGTGGATAATTGGATTGTTTAATCATGGAGGTATACCATGGTTTAATTGGTGTTCGTGCATTTACATAATTAGGTATTAATTAACATTCCGTGAAAATTCTGCCGATGAAAGCGTAATTAGACAGTGCGTATGATGCGCTTACCGACAATGGGATCTGATTACCACACCGTAATATTTTGTTTAGTTTTTGCAGTGAAGAGCTTAGAATAAAGGGTGACGCGTTGGGAGTTCGAATATTGCGTTGGGATTTAGAGATGACTTAATTTGAAAAACGGCAAACATTTTTAATTGTGATTTAATTAAGTGTGTACGTGTGTATCTCGTTACATCTGACTAGATATTTTATTTCAGTTTTCAAACTGTTCAAAGTTAACGAGACGTATTTTATTAGATAGATGAAACAATCCGCTTTTCATAATGCCTAAAACTATGTTGTTTTCTGTATTTCGTATTCATGCTATTCATGAGGGTATACAAATTTGATGTTGTACGTTAGTTCATATATTATATATTAACACATCTGAGTACAAGTTCTATAGGCCTAATGTTTCTATAACATGGTACGTTTTTATTTATTTATTTATTTATTTTATTTATTTTATTTATTTATTTGTGTATAATTGGTGGCAGAACTAGACACGAAGGGGAGAAGAAAGTTATTGTCCACACCTGTGCCAAATTCAGCCCAGTTAGTCGCAGGTTATTCCCTCACAAATATAATCAATATTTTGTTCTTTGGTTCGAATTATTAATTATTTCGTCTAACTGACGGCCAACTCAAATCATATACGTTTATCACTGTATAGTAAAACGCATACCTTTTCGACTGCATTGTTATCATAATGATTGTAATAATCTTCCTAAATAATTAATTCTATGAAACATGGAATATACATATATATAGTCGAATGATTACATAGTTACCGAAATGTACAAATAATTTGATAAGGAGGTTAATTAAATACATGAAGCTAAATTATGGATACCATTGATTATAACATTAAAATTGCATCCTCAATGGGTTACTAATATTAAGTCTCATTATGAATAGCTAGATGATTCTTACTTAATTGATTTATCTTTGATCTTTTATTTAAGATACTGATGATCAATGAACTACTGTAATTGAATTGATTGCTCAGATGTTTTCCCAACTTTGATGTAACCCGAACACTCGGTGGTACATCATTTTAAAATTAATAAAACGTATAAATAATCCAGTGATATAACTGATCAGTTTCGGTGTGGATCTGTGTTTCAATATCAGTTGTATAATTAATTATGTGTGATTTTACAAGACCAAACGTAACGTGTACTGTTACCTCGTAACTTAATATTACGAGCAAGTAAGGAGGTGCGTGAAATGAATACATATCGGTAAAATAATCGTGGCCCATGTTGAAAATGCCAAAACAAAAACAATCTAAAGTGTCATTTTTCGACCCCATGGGGTGGGGAAGAAGAAGAGGATATAATGAGAGTGTAACATTCTTTGCCATTTGAATACAGACCTAATAATAATAACACATTTTTTAATCCTAAAATTGACGAATACAAGTGAGTCACCTTACGCTTATACAGAATATCTTTAAAACTTGATAGAGGGCAGTGCAGCAGCGTAAATTATCAGAAACTAAATTAACGAATACAAGTGAGCCGGCCCATCTAATCATACGTTCATACAAAATACCTCAAAATAGAGGGCAGTGCAGCAGAGTAAATTATCAGAAGCAAGAAACTAAATTAACGAATACAAGTGAGCCATCTTACGCTTATACAGAATATCTTAAAAACTTGATAGAGGGCAGTGCAGCAACGTAAATTATCAGAAACTACATTAACGAATTAAAATACAAGTGAGCCATCTAATCATACGCTCATACAAAATACCTCAAAATAGAGGGCAGTGCAGCAGAGTAAATTATCAGAAGCCAGAAACTAAATTAACGAATACAAGTGAGCCATCATACGCCCATACAAAATATATCGAAACTAAATAGAGGGCAATCCAGTGAGGAATATGGTCTTTACCTCAATGTCAAGAAGACGAAAGTAATGATAAGTGGAAGGAAGAATGAACATCGCATTCAAGCAGATGGAGAGGACATAGAAGTAGTCAACACCTTCAACTTTCTTGGCTCCCTGATTGTTGACACTGGAGGAAGCTCAGAGGAAATAAAACGTCGTCTCGCTATGGCTAGAACATCCACAATAGGTCTTACCAACATTTGGAAGGATAGAGGGATCTCAAAAAACACAAAGATTCATATCATGAATGCATTGGTATTTCCGATTGCCACTTATGGATCTGAGACATGGGCTCTTGGAGCTAGCTGCAGATAGAAAGAAGATCAAAGCTTTTGAAATTTGGTGTTGGAGGAGATTGTTAAGGATATCGTGGAAGGAGCATAAGTCAAATAAATTTGTTAACAACCAGATTGGAAGCAGAGTCAACCTATGCCAGAAGGTTGATAAGATCAAACTTCAGTACTTTGGTCACATTGCCAGGAGAGAAGGTGACAACCTGGAAAAGATAATTGCACAAGGTCATGTAGAAGGCAAGCGAAAACGTGGTAGACAGAAGATAAGATGGACTGATGGTATTAGAGAGATCACAGGATTGGATGTGTGCACAGCTTCTCGCTATGCTCAGGATAGAGATGGGTGGAATGTCATCATAAGCAGGAGCACAAAGGGTCAGTCATGACTCACAGGACCACGACGACGACGACGAAATAGAGGGCAGTTCAGCAGAGTAAATTATCAGAAACTAAATTGAGGAATACAAGTGAGCCATCTAATCATACGCTCATACTAAATACCTCAAAATAGAGAGCAGTGCAGCATAGTAAATTACAGAGCTATATAATAATATAAAGAGTTGCGACTTCGAATGGAGCAGAAGCCATGTTTGTGTCCAGCTATGCTTATGTAGAGTATGGAGTCGAGTAATTTGCTTTAAAAATGTATAACATTCACAAGACATTAAATATCGAATTTGATATCAAAACAATCAATTTGTTTAAAGATTTTTGTGAAAATAATAAACAAAATTATAAAGTTACTGCGAACATGATTTTAAACAAAAACAAATAGCAATTTCGGAACGGCTCTGGCTAGGCTGTGTGCTGCTCCATGCACGCTCTACGCGTGCGCGTTTAGTTTGTACAGCGATTCTCTATAGTAATGCATTGCTTTTACATTTTGTTGTTTAAAATAATGTTCGCAGTAACTTTATGATTTTGTTATTATCTTAACAAACAATTGATTGTTTTGATATTAAATTCGATATTTAATGTCTTGTGAATGTTATACATTTTTTAAGCAAATGACTCGACTCCATACTCTACAAGTATAGTTGGACACAAAGATGGCCGGTGTGCACCCCACGTGACTTTCTAAAATCCGTGAACGCAATACCGTAACTCTTTATATATATGGCTCTGGTAAATTATTGGCAATCATGAAGAAACACAATACTAGTGTAAAACTATTCGTATAGTGGCCTACAGTTTAAGCGTGTATCTCACAAAATTAAAGCATGTAAAGTTCCCAATAGATCGAACATGTAAATACGGGGCATTCCGTATAAGTATAACAACATTTAGGCCTAAGTCGAATAGACACAAGAAAAACAAACACTAAAATGTAGGCATGAGACATATTTGAGCCTAAAGACTACTCAAAGCACAAACATGATATAGGCCTAGATTTATATTTAAAACCAAACTTCGACGACAACGTAGGCTTACTTTAAGTAGTAGGCCTACGTACGTGCTTGTACAAGCTGTAACCTGTAGCTATAGAAGGATGGGGTTATTGTCAGAATAGCAATCTTATTACAAGATAGAATAGAAAACCTATTTACTATAGGTAATGCAAATGATATATTTGAATATATTCGTAAAAACAAAGAAATTGTTAATTCACATTGGGTGTGCCCTCTTAAACAATCTCTCTTTGATTTATCAATTGCTAATTGGAGCCAAGAGTTAAATACAAAATCATCACTCAACAACGAATACAAATCTTTAAAAAAAAAACCCTTGTCTTGAAACTTACCTTCTGGACAAAACAGATTTTGAAGCGCACAAATACTCTGCCATTAGAAGGTAGAAAATGCAATTGGCTACCTGAAAGTGATGGTTTATGTAGTCTTTGCAATATGAAACGTATATAAAACGTAAAACACTTCCTATTTAAATGTCCTGCTTACGACGACATTAGAAAAGAAGAAACCATGAGATTAAAACTACAATTGCAATCTTCTAACCTTAATCATATTTGGCACTTATTCATAAACTCTAATACTGATGTTAAAATACACCTAACACTTGGAAGTGACTATCATGTGTTCAGTAAAGAAACCCATCTAATACTTGATAAATTTTGCAAAATATATGCCAAAGGAGCATGGAAAAAGCGCTCCGCAATTATCAATTAATAGATCTAGAGATTGTACCAGATTTCCGTTCTGTATTGCAGAGTAAGACTTGCATAGTGTAAATTTCTGTTGAGTTTTTTTTGTATCAGTTGATTTTAAAATGCCTTGTCATTCATTTATTTCTTATGTTTAACTTTATAATGTAATTTGTTAATTTTGCAAATGTAATTTCTGTTCATTTTAGGCCTTTTATTTATATCTGTATTTTGTATCATCATTGTAAACAACACTTAACTGCTGCATGGAGACTTTAAATTTATATTTACAAAACTTTAAAAACACAATTAAATCAGGATTATAATTTGAGGTATAATGGTTAATAAAACACTAAAAAAAAGATTAAATATTAAAATTAGGAAAATCGAAATAATAATAAAAATAATACTACTTTAACTAAATAACAAATAAAGATCATAACTCATAACATAATTAAATGATATACAGTATTAACAAGAACATAAATAATAAAATAATAATAAACAATATAATATTTAAATTAAATGACATTTTTAATAGGTATAATAATATTTTCTTTAAAAATAACATATTAAAAACATTGATAATAATACTAATAATAAATAATAACACTCCATCAAAGTTAAGTATTGTACTTTTTGCTCTTTAGTTTCTTTTTGTACAACCCGTTTTCTTTCATTTAAATGTTTTTTTTTTTATTTTCTCTTTATACTTTTATTTAGCCTTCAGGCTAACTTAATGTATGTAATATATGTAAGAACGCACCGTCCAGAAGAACGTGTGCCGCCGATTTAAAGGCGTATGTTCAATAAAGTTATTATTATTATTATTATTTTTATTATTATAAACAGTGGTAGCGCCACCACTTTACAATGTATTTTTCAGTTGCGAGTTCAGGCGGATATTACATAAATGCGTTTGTCAGAGGTTTTATTCTGTAAGTTAATATTATACTTTGATATATAGTATGGATGCTATATTTATATCTATTGGGTTAATGTGATACAAAGGACACAAATTATATCCACATGACTTGATTACTAAGATCCCAGGTTGAAAACATGGCATGATGTGACTTACTGAAATTAGATTCTCCTAAATTACAAGATTACTTTTCTACTTTATATTCAAATTTTGTTCAATAGAAATTTACTTACCTTCTTCAAGACATCCGGAATTGCTGTACTATATCATTTTGAACACTTCGTTGTGAAACTATGCTGCGATAAAAGACTGTTTCAAAACGATTGATTGCAAAGAAGTATGGCCCAAAAATACACGTCTTGAGAGGCCTGGTAAAATAGACTTGAAAAACATTTTGGCTTCCTCCAATAAACATCGTTATGCTGTAGCTAATTATACATTTATTTGTAAAAGATTTTTTTTAAGATACTCCAACGACTTATGTTAGCACACCAGTATGTAGATTCAACAACGGTATGCAAACCGTTGCATCACAACGAGCAGTCCCTCCTACGTTAACGTAAATTCCATCGACGAATGCCTAAATTCGAGTCTTAAAAAACACATTTTAACTCAAAATAAAGTAGATTCTTGTTTATTTCTTTCAAATGTAATATATGTATAACAATATAAATCACATATTAGCATTGCAAATCATTGTAAATGGTTCACATGTAGTATAACCTTCAATCATCTTCGAACATTACGTATACAGTACCAGTTTTGTAAAAAGTATTCAAGCACACCTGGTATCGTAATTCGTAACGTAACGCCCTCAACGAACTAGCTATTGGTACATGCGCATAGACTATTATTATTAAGCTCTGTCTACACTATCAAACGAGTTGGAGTGTGATTTTCCCAAATATGGTAGTGTGTGATATGATATCATCGTGTTCATATTATGGGCACATTATTGTTTTGTCACATAAAGTTTGATAGTCTAGACAGAGCTTGTATCATTTCAACATCTCATTTTTTTTCTATCGGTTCTACAACCATGCACTGTTTTAGATTATATACATTTGCGCAAGATGAGCATGGGAGACAATTTCACATCAATAATTTATACATCTAGATCGTGTACTATGTTAACAACTTACATAACTCAATCAATTATTAAATCAATCGTTAATTTAATATGTACATTTATCATAATATATTTCTCGTTGACAACTTAATTGAGATATATTGTTATCAGTTCCACGAACGGCGAGGAGCACACACCGCGTTGTCCGCCTTATCATCAACATTGCTATATCACTTTAATCACCATCTCGTTTACATCGTCATCGTAAACTTTCCCAATCATTAAGTCACCTAAATGTCTTAATAACAATCTCCATTTCGACTACATATCGTCGTCGTCGTTTCTGCTACCGCTTTCAACATAATTATTTTGGACATAAACCATTGGCCACCCAATGAAATGCATGGCCTCTTCGCTATAACATTCGTGTTAAAGAGCAGATGGATTCCGGGTTGCCAACCCGATTTGCCCTCCACATAAATTTTGAAAGATACAATGCAACTGATAAAACAAGAAGTTAAGTTGAGCACTTCTTTTTACAATGTTTAGACCATGGCCACGAATTAAAAAAAACCCTTGATACGTCACTGAACGAAAACGAAACATTTAGACATGTTAAACATAATTATGCCACAGGTATGGAAATAACTCACGTTTCCCGTAATGAATAATTCAACATTAATCACCACAGGCCATTAATGACAATTACAAGAATGTAATTATATTCAACATATTTAATATTTCCTGTGATTTTATTTCAGACCTAAAGTTAATTCGAATCATCTGTCCCCATCTGTGATGGCTTCATAAAACAAGTTGTTATCAAACATGTAGAAAATAGTTCTACTGATTAGGCCTAATTTCGATAATATCGAATTTTGTCCGTATCTTCCACCAAAGATTGTGGTTTTAATTGGTGTATTGTATTGTTACCCTTTAGCCATCAGCTGTGAGTTTGTTTATATGTGTATACATATACATATTCTCATCTGACTCCCCAATAACATGTTTGATTTGTGTTGATATAAAGTTTGCAGTACACCACGTATGACTATATATTTGGTTCTCAAAAGAACTGTTGAGTTTCTATACGTCTTCAGGAGTGAGAATGTTTGATTTACCCTAAATTTGGTGATAGGCTTATTGCACTTTTACGCCCCTTATGGGCATCTTCTTTCAATACATATCATAAAATAAGATATACCGTTATTAATTGCACCTTATTCGCTGTACTTTATCTCATTGACTTACGTTCAGTTTCATAAGCAAATTATGTAATGTAATGTCATATTATTACAGTATGTACCACATGTCTGCATTATGTGCTTATTGTCATGATACATGCGTCATGTGATACATGTGACATTGTATTATACAATTTGCCGGCTATTCATTGAAAATTCATAGAATAATATAAACAAGTAGGCCTATTGTGTAGGTGTGGAATCTAACAGCTCTAGCTGGACGACAACAGTAGTGGCCAAATCTGGCATAATTATGCTGTCTGGCCAAATTTTGAACCAACTGACATCTAACAGCTCTAGCTGGACGACAACAGTAGTGGCCAAATCTGGCATAATTATGCTGTCTGGCCAAATTTTGAACCAACTGGCATCTAACAGTTCTAGTTGGACGACAACATTAGTGGCCAAATCTGGCATAATTATGCTGTCTGGCCAAATTTTGAACCAACTGGCATCTAGCATATATGCTAGGCATAATTTTAGAAAATCTAGCATAATCTGGCATAATTTGAAAGATCCAATGATACAGCATATGGCAGACAATTCAGCATAATATCTTGCATATTTTCTAAAAAAACTAGCATAATTTTTACTAAATCTAGCATAATTTGGCCGAAAACCTTCGCACTTTCATGGTAAAAAAATACACATACACTGCCCTCTTTTCTGCTATTTTGGCCATAAATGTGTCTAACATAATCTGGCATCATTTTGTGCTGCCATCTAGCATAATTTTGTATTATACAATTTTCCGGCTATTCAAAACTAATGTAGTTTAGCTAGCCGTCTCCTATATAATATCTTCTTGCCCGTTCGTCATTAACAGCCGAATCCAATGAAGAATAAAAGTATTGTAGGCCTACTGTATATAGATTACCCTTCTTATGGGGCACTATAAACAAATAATGATTTACACCATAACATAAAAATAATACTATTCAGTCAAGAGTCAAACAAGGCACATATATCTTCTATGTGACTGTATGTAAGTAAAACAGATCGACAAAACATTTATTACGAATGTTGGCAAACATATGAACCACTTTCCTTATGGAATATTTCTGGTTCAAATCGTTATTCTCTTCCTTATTCTATATATTTGTTTTTAGGTCGATTTTGTTGTTTTTATAGGTCTTCCTATCAATAATTAGACTCTTTCCTGGTCTAATGACTCGTCTCTCACCATCGTAGTATTTCGCAAAACACCAGACACAGACAAGGAGTTAAATCATTTATATTCAATTTGAGTTTTAGAAAGATCCAAAAATATCACTCATAATTCATCATGGTACCTATGTTGTAAAAATACGGAATCTGAATATTAGAAGACAGGCGAAACAGTTGCTCTGTCGTATTAGAATGCTTGAAAACCAGACAACTGTGGAAAAAAAAGTGGTTTCTTTGCATATCAAAGATGTTTTATATTTATTTTTGTATTCAACAATTGTGATAATACCATCTTATGAAGCAATATAGATGTTACGATATCTGATGCGTAGAGCTATTCATATTCTGCATAGCAATTTGACCTTCATTGCTTGTCAGCCGAAAGTTTGTTGTTTGTCTACAAAACATTGGCCTAGGATGACCTAGGCAAATTTACGGCTTTTGCTTTCTGCGGTTTAAATCAATTATTACAGGCGACTATTGTCACTGCATGGCCTCACCTGGAAGATCCAAATATACGCGTTTCAATAATGTAAACACGTAGGCCTATGTTGTGTAGGTCCGGAATCCAACAGCCGTTGACTCAAGTTGAATGAACAGCTCTAGCTGGACGACAACAGCTGTAGTGAGACGACAAATGTACATCTCTAGTTGGACAATAACAGCTCTTGATGACAGTAGTTCTAGCTAGACAACATTATAGCAGCGGTCATGCTATTACCTCACCATTCATTACAGTGTAAATATATACTTCTCGTTAGTAGCCTACAGTTTTAAGTTTCTTTTTTTTATATTACAACGCTCGTTTCGTATTATTTTAACATCATGCTTGTTTCTTTTATTGTCAAGAGTGCATATGATCTGTCTTGCCTGCTTACATAGTCAGTTGAAAAGTTATTTTGGCTGGTGATTCGAAGATCTGGTGGTGCTTTGAAGAAGAAGCATGGTAAATGCATGAGTTCGTTTCGTACTGCCCTGTTGATAACTAGTACCACAATCGGGTGAGTACAAGCATTTATGTAGACTAAAGGCCGTCCGAAATCACACAGACGTTTACCTAGCTCAATGTAGACAAATTGTTCTTGCAAATACATGCCAAGATTGATAGGAAAATGGCAAACAGCAAACACGATAGTGATGAGTAGAACGGACAATGCAAGACGATTCCGCTGTCGTGTTCGCTCTTTACGATTCGTTGAGTTTTGTGATGCGGAGCTGCGTCGACTGCGGAATAAAATCACTGCCATCTCTACGTAGAATGTCGATATCACGCACAGTGGGATTACGTACATAACAATTCCGCGCGTGATCTCATATACTTTGGCTCCCTTGGAAAATCGCGGAATATATTCACATACATCGTGCTTGTTTAGTTTCCCACAAACAAGTATAGGCACGCTTGATAATATTGATAACACAAGGATAAACAGTAGAATTATATAACGAAATCTAATAACAAGGGTTCTACCACGTATTGGATTCCGCACGACCATGGATCGATCAAGGCTCAGCGCTACTAAAGTAAAAATGGCAAACCCTTGTACAGTGACTTCAAACGCGCTGTACAGTTTACATTCTAAATCGGTAGAAATCTTAACTCGTTTGTGAAAAAACTGCCGAAACAAACTACGATACGCTAGAAAAACGAAGTTACACAAACAGAGCCACATGATAAAGAAATAAGCGTTACCGCACACGAAACCACGAGTAGTTCCACACATGCATATTTTGATGCATACTGCAACTAATATGAGGTTAAGGATTATACCAATACAGCACACGGTCATATTTACATACACTAGCGCCTTACTATCCAACCAGCTCGAGTCCGTTGTTGCCTCCGCTGTAAAATTATCACTGAAAAAACAAAAACATTATAAGTCTATAGTAATATATGAATAATCTTTACCAACTGTGGGCTCTAAATTACCTTAAACGTAAAGTTATATAAGCGTTATGTACATATAAACATTCCAAAAACTTGATGAAGAGGCCCGACTATCCAAGATGGGCGAAATGGTTATACTTTTTAAAGGACAGCATTAAGCGATTTTTTTCAGTTTTATTCTTAAAGATAACCCTGTTCACATAACACATTGTGATGGACTTGTTTCGTCTTGATAGGTAGCCAGAGTAGGATCTTAACCATCAAAGCATAATGGAATAAATTGGCGGATGGCCCAGTAAAAACTAGTTTTAAATTTGACTATTTGACTATAACACATGCATTCATGTTTTAGTTCCCACTAAAACGCAACACAGCGACGTATTGACGCAACGTGCTGTATTGCGTAATCACAAGTGAGAACCGACGACGCAACAGTGCTGCAAACATCGCAGGTATGATTTCGCGCAGGCGGGGCAAACACAATTATTGGAAGGGCATTTTCTTACTTTGCGTTACGTTGCGTATCTAGTGGGAACAAAGCTTTAGATCTGACGAAAACTGTGGCGACGTGTAAACGGTACATTATGTAACAGTATGTCGTCAAGCATAACTTAATAAATGTCATATGTCAAATACTATCATCTCTTTTGTTACGATTGTTTATACTTAGAATACTGAAATTTTTTTTTTCCACAACGTTAACGCTAGAATTGCATTTAATAGCAATACTTTATATCTTAACATCTATAAATTACGTGACATCTCTGTCAAAGAATATATACACTTAATAGTAGAATCATAAGTGATTGATAAATGATGGTTTACAATGACTAAATAAATTTAATATTTAATCCGTGTTTTATGATTACAGAACGATCCATTATATAGTGTAAAGATTATGGATTGAAGTCACGATTGTATAACATCATTTATTTCACCATTGTTTTCTGCCTCGGGTTAAGTGATCTGATCGTCCAAGGAAATGTGTTTGTCTTCGCAATAATAATTATTGTGATTTACATGACGATAGCTAGTATAGATAGCATCCTATTGTGTAAGTGTTTACGGACGTGTATATATTATATGTCATTCTGAAAAAAAAATCATCACAATAGTGTATCGAATATGACATTTTCTGTAATCTTACACATGTATTAATTTACACGTGAAGTGGCACAGTGTATGGGTACCTAAGGTGTAAATATACTTTAAAAAAAAATCTGACTGGTGGACTAACATAAAAAATACATAACTAGACTGGGCGTTGTATCAGGTTTCTTTACTGGTGTTGGTACTATATCGTTTGCCTTCTAATTGGATCCAAGATTATAATTATAATATCATCATTCAAGTCAAGTCAAGTATCATTTATTATCATTTGTTTTAGGAAAAACATAGAAATTCTGTTTGCTCTGTTGGCGGAGCACAATATCCAACGGACACAACACGAACTCAAAAACAAAAACATTACAGAAAAAAAGTGTCTACATCATATGGCTCTAATAGATCCTGGAAAGAAACTATTTGTAAATCGTGCCTTATTGGCCTTAATAGAACGAAATCGCCGACCGCTGCGCATCAACTGGAACATACTAGAGGCCGGATGAAATTGATCATCTTTGATAGCCACTGCCTTTTTCAGAAGACGATCCGAAAATATGTTCTCCAAAGGCAGTTGTGTAGATCCAATTATACGCGATGCGGTCTTGACTATTCTATTTAGGTCACGCTTTTCATTTTCGGTAGCGCTACCGAACCATACCGTTAAAGAATACGTTATTACACTCTCTATAACTGACCTATAGAAGGACGACATTATTTCAGAGTTTATACCAAATGATTTAAGTCTACGTAGGAAGTAGATTCTTCTTTGGGCCTTTCTAATAATGTTACGTGTGTTAATATGCCACTTCAGATCATTTGAAATATAAATACCCAAGAATTTAAATTCTTCTACAAACTCAACTGATATACCATTAATAAATATTGGATATTTGACAATAAGTGATTTACGGAAGTCAACAACCATTTCTTTAGTCTTAGATACATTCAAGAACAGATTGTTTTCGTTACACCAGTCTACAACTCGTTTAACTTGGTTGCGATAATTAGACTCATCACTGTCATCATTGATTAGACCTACAATGGTAGTATCATCCGCAAATTTAGCGATATGACAGTTACTGTAGTAGGTAACACAGTCATAGGTAAATAAAGTAAAAAGAAAGGGCGACAGTACACAGCCCTGTGGTACACCTGTATTTATAATACGCTTATCTGATATAATGGTACCCACTTTAGTACGTTGGGGTCGATCAGTTAAAAAGTTTAACACCCAGTTACATATAGAAATATCGAAACCGATTTCAACCATCTTAGTGTGTAACTTATATGGTACAATCGTATTAAATGCTGAACTAAAATCTATATATAAAATCCTAGCATATCTTTTATCACGTTCGAGATGCTCTAAGATCCTATTCAATTTCACATACCATATTCGAAAGTTGCAATAATGTGTACATTATTAAATTATCCTGTACGTGTTTCGCATGGAAACACTTATCACTTATAGGTATATCGTTAAAAGCACTGTAAAGAAAGAATCACGTGTGTAACGCAATAATTCACCACAAACGTTCAGTTATCAGTTTGTACACGAATGTGGAACGCGTGCGTATTAAATCCATGGATTATTCAAGTAAAAATCCGTTACTAAATAATTCCTTGTGTTAGGTTAGTTTCATAATGATGTAAATACCTTAAGGGAAAAATATCTTAATGGTTCGTGCTTTGTAGTATAATAATGCAATTCACTTGAATACTGTAGTATTTCCAATGAATAATAGAATTCGTATACAATACTAATGGAATTATTATGTAGAAAATGCAGTCATGCCTAAAACTGAATTGTTTATCTTTTTGTCCTTACGAATTGGACAGGATTAGACTGCATTTTTTTGATACATGATACATCAATAATAATTAACCCCGAAGACGATTTTACATTGTGTCATTTTAGTGATGAACTTGTCAAATGATAAACTAATCCATAATGGAATTATTATGTAGAAAATGCAGTCATGCCTAAAACTGAATTGTTTATCTTTTTGTCCTTACGAATTGGACAGGATTAGACTGTATTTTTTTGATACATGATACATCAATAATAATTAACCCCGAAGACGATTTTACATTGTGTCATTTTAGTGATGAACTTGTCAAATGATAAACTAATCCATATCAATAAACCTAATTCGAGGGCATTTTTATGCTATAAAAGGTAGGGACATAACTAAGGGCCAAAATCATAACGAGGCACGCATACACACAGGATGATTTATCATCGTTAAGCTTGGTTCCCACTAGCGACGCAACGTAACGTAATCTACGCAACGTAAGCAAATGTCCTTCTAATAATTGTGTTTGCCCCCTCCTGCGTGAAATCAAACATGTGATGTTTGCAGCACTATTGCGTCGTCGGTTCCCACTTGTGATTACGCAATACAACACTTTGCGTCGATACGTCGGTGCGTTGAGTTCTAGTGGGAACCACGCTTTAAGGAGTAGCCTAGTCGACTAACCGTGACGAAGGATATTTTCCGAATTTTACGGGTTTTTTTTAAATTTCAATTTTCATTGCGCATCTCAATTCTAACAGCCAGCCCACCATCACTGTTATCGACTTTATTATATTGTTTTTCTAGAGTACAAAAGCAAGCCATATTTAATTTAGGCTTCATACGTTAAAAAAACAGATTTTAAAATGATGTTAAATATTGGAGTAATGGAGCAAAGCGTTGGTGCTAACGATTTACGCGCGAAATCTGTATGTCCTAAAGTATGGGAAGATAAATTTGGTAATAGCACTAAAGCATAGTTCGCTTTCTTTTTCTCTGTCCGTCGCATTTCAACTTATTTATCTCACAGCTGTCATTAGGTAGATATCAACTGTCTATTGACATTCATTTAGCCTAATTGTAAAACTACTTTTAATACATTTGTACGAGTTCACGTACCAAGAGTCTTTCACAGAACTTATTAATGTATACTGGTAACGAGTTCCATAGGGACACATTCGGAACCCAAAAAAGTGCCCATTATAAGGTTTGGCCGTATAGTGTTAACTTATTCCCCTCGTTCGATTAATAGGGGTTGGTAGTAGTGTTGAAGGCTATTCTCCCTCGATCGATTCACAGAGCAAGTGATTATGGGTTACACTATAGGATGCTCAAACAATTTTTGTACTTTGATCCGCTTAATGTATATTCTTCGGGCTATATTATCGGATTAAAATGTTACCATTCCGTAAATATTCACTAATTATACAGTAACTTACATTGTGGCGTTTCCCTGATCGCCATTACTTATGTACATAGACAAACAAAACGTGTTAAATATGTTCGTGTATTCGAAGCATACAATTTCAAAAAGCTATAAAAATGAAAGGTAGTTTAGATAAAAGACGAGAACATGTTTGTCTCAGGTGAAAAATAAACTTAGAACATTGACGAGGCAAATCAGGACTGTTTGCTGTTTGCATTTTAAATTTAAATTAATACGTTGCACGTTATCTTGTGTACGTACATTCTTAATTATTAGCAACTAATTAAAACAATTCCAGCTGTTCGGATCAAGTCGCAGATAGATGGCATATAACGTGATAAAATTCAACATTACAATAATATAGCACGTGAAATAATGGGTAATAATAGAAGAGGGAATTACTTATGCTGTACACAATGGCATGAGATATGCTTAATAACGCCAGTAAAAGTCTAGGCCGTATGATACTATACATATTTGTATAAATTGTATCAGTGAATAGGAGTTGTTTTGATTTGTATTTGTTTAAGATCAGCATAGTGTATATTAAGTGGCTTTTTATGTATTCCTATTTTTGTATTGCGAATACTCATAATAAACATCACAGAAACATGAGTTTAAAAAAAACAGAGATGAAATTTATGACAAATTAAGGTCATCTAGGCCTACGTATGTCTAAGTAAAACATCTAGAGAAAATGGAATTGTAATGGCTATTATAGGCATATTATAAGATAAACATTGTAATAGTCTATGTTACTTTGATGCGGAATTTACGTTATGTAGTATAAAATTACCTTAGCATAGCTTTCGATTGAATTTGTTTAATTTTTCATTATGAGTCTATTTATGCATGCATTATGAGTGTATACATGGGTGTTTTTAAAATATTACACCATAAAATGTGGGCAAGGTCGTTAATGAATGAACAAGTGAAACTTAGATAATTAAATTATAATATCTTGTTGGTAAGGACATGCAATATGTTGTATTGATACAGTAACATCACATGACCCAAAATGTATATATATATATTGAACAATACCATGAAAGCCCCAGCGGTCTAATGGTTAGGACAGCTGCATATCAAGCAGACAGTCCGAGTTCGAGTCTTGGTTGGGGCGACTTTTTCTCATTCTCACAGATTTCCTCATCTTTATCGTTTCAAATTAATTAATTAAATTTCAGTATATCACCGGGCGGTTTAGAATTAATGTTCTTTGCCTGATGTGTTTATATATATATATATATATATATATATATATATATATATATATATATATATAAACATAATACATAAGACTGTATTAGCACCATGTATGTACCTGACTGACTAGGCTACTTGACTCTATTCTTCTAAAACATGCTGTTATTTACGAGGGTGCATTTTACAGTCTTTTCCATAGTAATGAACTGTACACTAGCCATAGTCTATATCGGTTCTAGACGGAGATTCTACATAACATTATCAAAAATAACATTTTGCCACACACGGTGTTTAGACAGAAAATAAAGAAACCGTGGATGGAGAGTCCCACATGAGTTACTTTCAAAGTTCTTCGGAACGTATTCTCAATATACTAATCGTTTAGGCCTGCAATTACATCACAGTATAGGCTACTTACCTACTAAATGCACTAAAATATGAGGAGTAATAGTCCATCTTGATTTTCCAAGTAGGGCCTATTCAATTACTCTCAAATTGACAAAAATTTCATCAGATGATGCAGAGAGATGATACAACAACAGACTCCCTTCTTGCTACCGTTCGACACAATGCGTTGTTCGTTAATAAACGACTTGTGCCGAAAAGTCCAGTTATGAAGCTTATTTGTCACGTGATTCTTCAGAAGACAACAATTGTGAAACTACGGCAATTATTTAAATAAAACATCCAAGAACCAAAATGAATAATTGATAATAAGGAAGTGAATTTGATAATTAAAATAATCAATCTATATTTAGCTACAATATTTTGATAAATGTAGATTACCATTACACATTTGTAAATCAAACCTTATTTATTTCAATATCAAATCTTTAGAACATGAAGCTGCCATAGTGCAGTAACCTATCTAAGCCTGTTGATTAAAACGTTCCATACATATTATTGATTTATTTTGTGTTATTATTTTAATGTCCAAAATATCAATTTTTAAATAATTATGGCAATATTTTATTAAAACATAATGCGTCAAAGATGCGTTAGAGTATGTTGTGTGAGTATTTCGGTTTCTTGTAATTATTCGCATAGCAGGTTTCCAAACTAAAATAATTTTGGTGGTGCCCACTAGAGACGCAACGCAAGGACGTACGCGTAACGCAAGGAGTTGACCAATGACAAGCCACTGTTCGAATAATCATCGCCTGTGATTGGTCAAATCACTTAAGCGTGGTTCCCACTAGCGACGCAACACAAGGACGTAACGCAACGCAACGCAAGTGAATTGACCCATCACAAGCGATGGCTTATTCGCTTGTGATTGCTAACTGTCTATAACTTCGCTTGTCATTGGTTAAAACGCTTGCGTTGCGTTTACGTCCTTGCGTTACGTTCTAGTGGGAACCAAGCTTTACGTTGCGTTACGTCTTTGCGTTGCGTCGCTAGTGGGAACCAAGGTTTAGGAACAGGGGAAACTAACATGCAGCAACGAATGGTCCATGTTTTTTTTCTATTTTCCAACTTCTTGACCTAAACATTATGTTTGTGTTATAGTAACACAATCTTGTTACCGGACAACTAGGTGTCATGCATGACTGTGGAATGTAAGATATCTGGTTTAATGACTTGCTCTGTTAAAAAAAAAATGCAATACTATAACCCAGATTTTTTCTCATGACGACATTAGGCCGTAGAATGTATAATTTCACAGTTATCCTTTAATTCACTTTAATTCAATACATTTTTGTTCATAATTTCAGCCATAAGACGTTAGAATTATTGCAAATATTAATCAATTGAAGCTAAAAGCTATGCTTTTAATTTTCTACATATCTAATCTTATTTAAAATCGTAAGCTCTGTCTACACTATCAAACTGTATGTGACAAAAAAACAAGGCCATATACATGGGTGCAGTCGCGTGCTAAAATTTGTGTTATTGTTTACCGACCGACCAACCGACCGACCGACCATACCGACATAGTGAGCTGAGCAAATACGGTAGTGATATGCTTAAATATGATAGTGATATGATATTATCATGTCCATATATGGGCACATCACATTTGTTGTCACATAAAGTTTGATAGTGTAGACAGAGCTTTAAATCTTTCATATAGGCTAAATGCATCAAAAAATGGGAATCAAGTAATGAGATATTCTTGTATTACCTTATTATCTCATTCTATGTTGTAGGTTTGTTGTTTTATCCCAAACTAAATCAATTCCCATAAGAAGATCAGTTGCAATTATTTTTGTAAACCATTAGCCTATTTAGATGAGTTATATCCTAGATGGGAAAGTGCGTGTTAATTCTTACAATACCCTCTTTTTGCAAAGGAGTAACTCTATGATTCTCCTGGGTATTTCAGGTTTTAATTCGTATCAGCAGAAATATTATAAGTCAAATAATAAGCTCATTACGTTCCAATTGAAAAGATTATCACGCTATCTGATCTGACAGATGTGTCAAACCATTTTATAATCAATGCTCTATTATCGTACTAAAGGCAAATTTACACAGACGAGCGGCAACGGTAAGCGGAAAACCGCGTACTGTCGCTTGTCCCACGTAGAATCTGTATCTATTCTGAGCGCAAACCACTCTGCGTTGCAGTGGCGTATCCAGTGGGGGGGGGGGGGGAGGGGGCGGGGGGCCCGGGCCCCCTGATTTCGTGTCCGTCGGCACATCATCGCGTCCGTCGGCAAACAAAGGTGCCGGGAAAAAAATAAACTACTGTATTATTCTGACAATAATTGAACTGTAAACATAATTCTTTTGAGTGTTTGTTTATTTACATATCATATCGATTCATTGATCGCTTCAGATCAACTATTTTTTATTTTCACTACATCTAACGAAACACGTAAAAAATGTGGTCAAAATATCGTACTACCTAGCACGTACGTACGGCCGTACGCAGTAGATTGTTACTCAAAAGTCTTTGACCTTACCCTATTCAACTTGTTTTTGCAGTTGAGCCTCTCATGACCTGGGATTTGTATGTCTTCCTACGCTAAGATTATATAGTTCCACATGCCATGTGCTTTTTTGTCTAAGATATATTTATTATAAGTGCCAAAAACCCGTTTTTTTCTCGATATGAGGCCTTTATTATTCAAAATTTTTAAAGAAAAAGCACACATACCATAAAAAATATCCATGTATTTAATTTTTTGAACAGAATATTCCGTGAGGCTCAACTACAAAACCACCATTTTGTGATATGATGTCATCGTAAGCCAATCAAAGCTGAGATTTTTCGCGATTGGCATTGCTCACGGTTGAATGATTTTGGATTCTGGCTGATTTGATTGGTGGATGCGAATCACCCGCTGCGGAGAATGTTTTCTCTCGCGCGTGTACCACCATGAATCTCTCTGATCGTTACTACACAAAGTTAGAGCAATGATTTTGCCCGAATTCCGTTAAGTAAACAACTTTATATATTTTATAAGCATTTAATAACATGTTTTATTGATATTTCCAATGGTGATATATAAAATAAATTACTAAAAAACGTAATTATATGTAATTATTTTAACCAAAAATGACGTAGTTAATAGAATTGTCGACTGAGTGACTGAGGCCGTAAATTGTTTTACTTCTTTCGTGGCTAAAAACGATCATTTTCGGCGTTGTTTTAGACCCTATATTTCGAAAACTACAAGTCAGATTTTCCCAATTCTTTCTTTATTGTAATATGAATAGGCCTACAACATACTAACAGATAAATATGTTGGTTTGGTTTTAATTTTGCATCGTTATCCCATATAAGACAATATGACTATGCAATCCTAGAACATGTATTGATCAGGTGTATGTACAGAATGATAATGACACTATTTTTGTCGGCAAATTGGGAATTCTCTGCACCCCCAACTTCAAAATCCTGGATACGCCACTGTGCGTAAATGGTCATAATATAAATAACATATTTTTATTACTGTTACCGCTCGTCAGTGTAAATTGACCTTAACGCAGTAGGTTTATAAAACATGTGTGCTTAATACCTTGTCGGTGGTAGATGAAATGTAGAATTCCGATTGTGTTTTCATATGCCGCCATCTTGGCGAGACAATAAAGCACGAATAAATTAATAGTACAGAAACCAATTCTATCCAATCATAAGTAGTGCATTCAGTATATCTTATGCCCGTTGATACTTGCATGTTGGTCCTCACTGTTCCGCATTCAATACGAGGCCAATGTGGGTCGAAAATTGGTAAAAAGTGTTTGTCGCACAGGTTTTCAAGTTATGATATATTTAATTTTACAAGTTCTGTATAAGAATTATGTGACAATAATTTGGTTAGACGCCTGCTATTCAGTGACTATTTGTTTTATAATTCGTTGAATAGAAAGACTATTTTCATTCGTTGAATGTCCGATTGACCTAGTCAAATCGGCTCTCATGCCTTGTACAACGTTTAACGCATGAACTACTCAAAACTCGAAAACATTCACTATTTCTTTAGAATTTATGAAAATAATTGAAGTATTAAATATGTAATTGTCTTATGACTTTTCATAATTACCGAGAATATAAGAACATTGAGTTTATAAAGAAAAATAATCAATTAAATGTAACCTGTATCCAAAGAAAGGGCCAATGATTTATGGTTTTTACCAACCAATTTATTATTATTATTCATTAAATAAGAAATTTAGATCAAATGCAATTAAATGGGATATTAAACGTTAATATAGATTAGTTTTAAGGTTTAATGATAATACCCTACTAATCATTAAAAAAAAAATTAATGAATACTGTATTGCAGATAGAGTGCCGTACAAAGATTAAAGTGCCTATTATATCCGAACAAATGTTCTCAGGCTGTACAGGTATTATTATGATGGATGGCTAATAACATGAAAATAGATGAAACAAGAAAAAAAAGGAAAACACCTTTTATTATTGTAGGCTAATAATTGTCCAATCTCAAAATGTCTGAAGCTCGGTTTTTGCAAGCCCGTAGCCATGATTTTTGATAGGGTTCTCTTTTTAACAAAAAAGAAAAAGTGTTAGAGGCTGAAGAAAAAAATTAGATTTAGGCCTACAGTACCTAATATGAAAATAATATGCCTGCTGGCTAGGTAGCATTTGCCATAACATTTTCATAAGTTAGGCCTATATTTACTAACACATTTTCTTCTGGTCTCTAGTTTGAATTTCACATCAGATTAGGTAAAGTTAATACTACACGGTTGGACAAAATATCTACCGAGGTTACGGTACCACAAGGCAACCACACGCTACAGTACCATTTTCTGGTGTGGTTCTAAAAATGGTGGTGGATTGAAGTGCTGAACCAAAATCTCATCTCTTTTGAATAATACAGTTGAATATTTAGGTGTTTTGGTTAAATATTACCATTTATTTTGTCTTTTTATAAGTTAAAACATAGTATTGTTTATTTCTATTCAACGTAATTAACTTATAAATACAAAATGACCTATTATGGAATGATGGCAAGACGTTTCAAAGTCAATCAAATTAGGCCTAAATACACGAGTAAAGAACACAGTCTTGCAAATGTTGATTAAACATATAGGCCTAACTACATTATCTATTAACATTTTTGTCGTGGTTATGTCTCATTTCCAGAATAGAAGATGATAACATTGTATCATTGTTTTATTATCAGCTAAAACTAAAGGTATTAGCAAATAAACCTTTGACCATACCAAACAACAATGCTGCGGTAAGAATTCACGGTACACATATACCTTGTATAGTTGCCGTACAAAATGGAGAATATAGGATTGATGTTGGTATTTCTTGCTTTATGTGGTAAATATTGTTACATTTTCTGTAATTTTAGATTGTTTGGCCTATTTAATAAGTATGGTTGTTTAAACGGCTAATGGTCAAGGCATAGGGCTATAAATAGGCTCAATTGCTATAGAATGTAATGGGTGACTCTTTCAAAAGATAGTTACACGTATAATACTGATCCCCTATGATGGTCTCTTTTTAGGCCTATACTACACAAAAACAAAGTCTGTGTTGCCAACCGATTGTCAGGCATACTTGTCCACTTCGGCTCCCAACTTTACTTATGTTTAGCCACTATATTATTTCTATAATATTATAATATTACTTTTCTTATTAAATAAATATTAATAAATACGTACGGTATACTATCCTATAAACAACACAATGAAAATCAATAATTTCTGAGTATATAAAGAACAGTAATTAATATGTTAGTGTATGTTTTGTACTAGTACTTTCTATGTACAAATACAGATAATGCCTTTTATTAAATCATTCATTGTTATTAGTTAGTATGATCAATTTATTATCTCAAAGTTAACCCCTTAAAAATTTAAATTGCATAATTTCTATGTACTTATAATCATAGCTTAAAACATATAATCGTCTTTTTTTTTAAAGGATAAACTCAAACACGTTTTGCTCATTTACTAAAAATGAGATAATGCCTTTTTGGTAAATCAGGGCAGTGTTGTACTGTATCCGACTTTTGTTATTATCAATGTGTACTGTAGTACAGTTGGTTCAATTATTGTTTGCTTGCTGATACAACAACTGAAATTGTTTCCAAATGATTTCACGTCATGTGCTATTTATATAAACTATTGATATTTCCCACTAGTAACGTAACGCAAGGACGTAAACGCAACGCAAGCGTTTTAACCAATGACAAGCGAAGTTATAGACAGTTAGCAATCACAAGCGAATAAGCCATCGCTTGTGATTGGTCAATTCACTTGCGTTGCGTTACGTCCTTGCGTTGCGTCGCTAGTGGGAACCACGCTTAAGATATCGTACTTATTCGCTTTGAATAAACGCCTCCCTCGAATAAACGCCTCGCTTTGAATAAACGCCTCCCTCGAATAAACGCCCCCTATAGAACATAATTTTGAATAAACGCCCCCTCCTCACCCTCTCCATCGAATAAACACATTTCTATTTGTAGTACAATTTATTGATCAACAATTACCTCCTCCACCGAATACACGTCTCCCTCGAATAAATTGAGGTGTTTTTCGAATAAATACGGTATATATCTTTCAAACGGAATTGCATCTAAAACATTTTCTGAAACATCATGACATTTTCTGTTAAACTGAGTAAAGAAAGCAAGGTGTAGGCCTATAATGATTTTCTTTCTTTGCAGGAAGTTGTTTTGATGGAATCTCAGCTACAAACCTAACAACTACAGAACCGACAACCACAGAACCAATAACTACAAAAACGCAAACTACAGAACCGACAACCACAGAACCGACAACTACAAACCTAACAACTACAGAACCGACAACCACAGAACAGATAACTACAAACACAACTACAGAACCGAAAACCACAGAACCGATAACTACAAACACAACTACAGAACCGACAACCACAGAACCGATAACTACACACCTAACAACTACAGAACCGACAACCACAAAATTGATAACTACAAACCCGCCAACTAGAGAACCGACAACCACAAAACCAATAACTACAAACCCGCCAACTACAGAACCGACAACCACAGAACAGATAACTACAAACACAACTACAGAACCGACAACCACAAAACCGATAACTACAAACGCGCCAACTACAGAACCGACAACCACAGAACAGATAACTACAAACACAACTACAGAGCCGACAACCACAAAACCGATAACTACAGGACCGATAACTATAAAAAAGACCGTAAAACTTACTGCTACTACAAATATAAATGTTTCTCAGAGCACTACTAAGGCGAACCATACGTCAGTGTCTACAAACACATCAGAAGATACCGGAAAACCAACACAATTTTCACCAGTAACTAAAATTAATGGACAACCTGCCAACGGAAGACGAAGTATTAATTTTATCAACGTTTTAATAAGATACCGTAGTTAAATAGTTTGACTACATTTTCAAACAAATTGAATAGGCCTACTGCAGATTTACCAATATAAATGAAGTCTAAATACTTTGAATTGACGGCAAATCTATTTCAAAATTGACGGCAAACCTATTTGTCCGTTAGGGCATGCCAAAATAATAATAGTTCTATAACTTTAAGCTCTGTCTACACTATCCAATTTGATGTGACAAAAAATGTGATGGGCGAATAATATGGACATGATGATATCATATCACTGCCATATTTAGGAATATCATTACCATATTTGGGCACATCACACTTTTTTGTCAAACTAGTCTGATAGTGTAGACAGAGCTTAAGGTTATCCTTTGTGTGAATGTGTGTCTGAAAGCCCGGTTCCAGTAAACAGAAATAGTGTAGGCCTAATACTAAAATTATTTTCGTATTTTAAGGCTTAATAGCTTGTCAAAGTATACTTGTTAAGAACTGAGAGGAAAACTATCAGTTGTTGTTTATTATTATATAACACATTTTCTTAGCATGATTACCATTAAACTAGGCGATGATATCTCGCCTCAACCAAATACCAATTTGATATACTGTAGCAAAATATCATGTTTCATAAGCAAATTTAATATGTCGTTTTTCATGGATGTAATACTCGATAACATTGATGCCAAGATGGTTACCGTACTCAGGCAGGGGGGTTATAGCAAAAGGTTTCCTACTTTCATTTACCTACAATATATTTTTATAAGATAATCTATATTGTTTTGACTATTGTTGTAACATGACCACAGTATACTGATTTTGCCATTTTCCCAACGGACTGTACTGTATTTCTTATAATTTGTATATATTTGTTTTAGAACTTGGAATAGCATTGGGATGTATTTCCGTGGCTACTCTGGTAATAGCGTGTGCTGTCTTTTGTATGACCGTTTGTCAAAGACAAAGAGGGTAAGTAATTATAAAAGGAATTAAATCTGTTAAAATGAAAATTATAAAATCTTATGTAAATATAATAAGCAATCAACTGTGTTAGCAATTGTTATCAATCGTTAAAAATATGAAATGTTATAAATAAAATGTTTTGTAAAATGGTCGAACGATTGTTGAGGGCTAAAATACATTTTGACTATGGGAGGCATGGTACCAAACCTAGTTCAGGAAAAGTAGATCTTTTTACGTACAAATGAATATTTTGTAATCAATATAACAAGACTTATCTAACCTATGACACATGTGTTAATTTGCAATTAGTAATTAATAATCCTGTCCATTCTAACTCTAAAAATGCGATCTTGTATACAGTTGGTGTTTTTGAGCCCCACAAAGTAGGTTTATGTTGATTATCTAATTCCATATACACAAAACAACAATACATAAAATTACCAAGAAACATTGACATAAATAAAATTACAGCAATGAGATAAAAGTTTCCCACAATCTGGCCTTTGGCCACTAGTGGTAACTTGTTGCATGGTGGTTTTTGGTTTGTCCCCTTTTTTTAATGTTTTATATGAAATAAAGAAATAATAAATAAATAATAAATTTTAATTTATTTTGATAGTGGCCCTCAATCACTTGAATTGTTATCCAATAAACCCATTTTATAAATTGTTTCTAAAATAAATGCATTTTACAATGTGTAATTATTGTAAGCTATTAGGCCTAGGTCTGACGATCTACCGACAGTAACATAGAAAATCTTCGGCTTGTGCTTGTGCTTCGGCTTGTGCAAGGACTATTAGAAGATAAACTTAAACTAAACAACATATCAATTGAAAATGCTCACAGAACAGGCAGAATAAGAAACGAAGGCCGTGATACTAAACCGAGACATATCATTGTTAAGTTTATTTATAGGCCGCAGAGATCTGCTGTACTTCGTATGGCTAGAAAAAATAAGGTAGATACTTTTTACGTTATGGAAGATCTGCCGGCAGTGGATGTTCGAAAGAAATATGAACTGAAAGACATTATGGCTAAAGCGTTCAGTGAGGGTAAACGCCCATCATTTAAAAATGGTAAACTTTTCATAAATGGGAAACCATACAAGTGATTAAACAATAACAACAAAATAAACATTAAAAGGTGATATTGATTCAATTGATGCTTATTCTTTAATTTTAAATTAATATTAATATTATTATATCACAAGAAAATTAAGAGCTAGTATTAAGAAAGATGAAAATTTGTGTTATAAATCTACTAAGGAGCTAGGTAGATAGAAATGTATAAGAATTATGCAAGATTATATTGTCAAATTGTTATTAATAATATATAATGTCATTATTATAATTATTATATTTATTATTTTAATGTTAATATTACCTATTATTTTATTTTTCTCGACATGTCGGTTTTATAAAAGCGCAACTATAAATTTATATGCACGTCATTACATTTATATTTATGATACTGTACAATTAATATGATGTATACAACTTTTTCTCAACTTCCATTCCACGATATAGATTATTCTGATGAATTACATGCATCACATATACCTCCAGAAATAAATAATGCTGATTTTAATCCTCTGATAGATAACGACCTAAAATTCGACCAACAATCCAACATGTTAATAGATCATCTTAATTTAAGGTCATCCACGCTTGATAATTGCAAATATCATGATATCAATATATTTAATAATTTTACTGGCAAATTACCAGATAGCAATCACCTATCTCTATTACATCTTAACATCAGAAGTGTATCTAATAAATTTGATAAACTTAACGAACTCGTACACTCTATTAACTTAAAATTCAGCATAATTGGCCTTTCTGAAACCTGGTTGAATGAAAGCAAAATGCATCCATTTCTTCATAATTATACTTTTTTATCTAGTGATCGCATTGGCAATAAAACAGGAGGTGGTGTTGGCTTGTTTGTTAAAAACCATATTAATTATAATATCAGAAATGACTTAATATTGCCAAAAGAAATATGTGACTCACTATTTATAGAAATCATTCATAAAAATAAGAAAAATTCTATTATTGGCATTATCTATAGACCACCGGATTCCAATATTGATACCTTCTCTACAATAATAAATGACCTACTAACTAAAGTAAATTCTGAAAATAAATATTGTAATATAATGGGAGATTTTAATATTGACCTTATTAAATTTCATAACCATAATCATATAAATAATTATCTAAATACTATTTTATTAAATTCTTTTTTTCCTACTATTTCGAAACCAACCAGAATTACAACAAATAGTGCGACTCCTATTGATCATTTTTATACAAATCACATAAATCTTGAAATAACATCCGGAATAATAATATCAGATATCTCTGACCATCTACCTATATTCCAAATAATTGACTATGATTTATGTTTTAAAAACACCTCAATTGATTACTCACATTATGTTGCAGACATAAATTCACTAAATTTTGATTTATCGCAGGCTGATTGGTCAAGTGTTTATAATGCTGATTATAAATCTGCTATTGATACATTTAATGATATATTTTTTAGTATTTATCAACGACACTTGGTCACTAAAGAAATTAAAATAAATAAATATAAAAAATGCAAACAGCCTTGGATGACCCCTACTCTTCTTAAAAGCAGTCAACGAAAACACTACCTTTATAAAAAATATATTAAATCTCAGAGCCCAAACGACAAAACAACATACACAAGTTATAATAATTTGTTTATTGCTCTTTGTCGTACTGCTAAAAAACAATATTATGAAAGAAAATTCAATCAAGTCAAAACAAATATTAAGAAAGTTTGGGGTGTGATCAATTCTGTTTTAAATCCAGCTAGAAAAATTAATAAAAATCCCTCAGTCTTGAAAATTGGGGATGAATTTATTTATGATACTAACTCTATATGTGATCACTTTAACAAATATTTTTCAGAAATCGGTTTAAAAACGCTCAACTCCATCCCAGATAATAATATTGATCCAATGTCGAATTTACCACCCCCACCCATTAATTCATTTTTTATTAACCCAGTCACTGAAAATGAAGTGTTGAACATGATCAACAGTCTAGACTCTAATAAAGGATCAGGACACGACTCCCTTACACCTTCTGTTCTTAAAAAAGTTACTCCTTTTATTTTAATTCCTCTTACTTATGTTATCAATTTATCTTTTACTACAGGAATCGTACCTGATCATATAAAATTAGCTAAAGTGGTCCCAGTTTTTAAAAAGGGAAATGCAAACTTACTTAACAATTATAGACCGATTTCCGTTCTCCCCATTCTCTCAAAAATAATAGAAAAATTAATGCATACTCGTCTTTATACATATTTAACTAAACATAACATCCTAAATAATCATCAATATGGTTTTCGTAAAAAACACTCTACCTGTCACGCTATGCTTGAACTTATACATTCAATTAATAATGCATTTGAAAATAAAGAATTTTTGTTAAGCACTTTTCTTGATCTATCCAAAGCTTTTGATGTTGTTAATCATGATATTTTACTTTCAAAACTGTTACGTTATGGCATTAGAGGTGTTTCGTTAAAATGGTTTATTAGTTATCTTAGTAATCGTAAACAATATGTACAGATTGGTAACTGTAAATCATCGGCAAAGAACGTTCCATGTGGTGTACCACAGGGGTCGGTCCTTGGACCCTTATTATTTCTTATTTACGTAAATGACATAACCTTTGTTAGTGATACACTGAATATTGTTTCCTTTGCCGATGATACAACTTTATTTTATTCAAACAAAAATATTGATTTATTAGTAAATACCTTTAATTTAGAATTAAATAAGATTGAAAATTGGTTCTCTTCTAATAAATTATTGATTAATACTTCAAAAACAAATTTCATTATATTTCACTCCCATCGAAACAGGCATAAATTAAGTAACAAAAACATTCAGGTTGTTCTAAATGGTAAAAATCTGGACCGAAAAAGCGAAACTTTATTTCTTGGAATTTTAATTAATGAAAACTTAAATTGGACCGGTCATCAGAAAAATATTTCAATCAAAATGTCTAAATGCATTGGTGTTATAAACCAGATAAAATATTTTTTTCCTCAACACATTTTACTTTCTTTGTATAATTCGCTTATATTACCACATTTACTTTATTGCAATATTATATGGGCAGCTGATTATCCATCAAATTTACAAAGAATTTTCATTTTACAAAAACGTGTTGTTCGATTATTAAACTTTGAACAATCTACATCTGCATCAGAACCTTTGTTTAAAAAACTTAAAATTTTAAAAATATATGACCTTCATAAACTTCAAGTTACTTCTTTTATGTTTGAATATGTTACTGGTTTACTACCAAAGTCTGTTTCAATGTTATTTTCAAATCGTTTATTAGATCATACCTATAACATAAGAAATCCACATAAATTGTATGTTCCATTTGTTAAACTTAGAAAAAGCCAGTTTTTTATTACTTATTTAGGACCAACGTATTGGAATAATCTAGATTCAACTGCCATCAATCATTTATATACTGTAAATTCATTTAGAAAGCATATAAAAATCCTTTATTTATCTTGTTACCAAACCTACTAAATATGTTGCGCACTGTATAATTTATTTAATTGTATGCGTTGTATTTGTATATTTATACGGTACCGTTCTTATTTTTGTTTGAATTATTATTATTATTTTAGGGGTCAATGTGAGACAAGTTCTACTTCTAATTTTGATCCCTAAGATGGTCTTATATTAATTGTTTATGATTGTTTATTGTAATATTGTTTGTTATATATTGTGACCATCTTAAATAAATGTATTATTGAATTGAATTGAATTGAATAATTGATCTTCCAAGTTTGAGTGCCTTTTGTGCATACTTTTTGAGAATTTCATTTAGGCCTATATGTCATAATATGGATTTAATTGTAGATTACGGAGATTATTTAATTCATATTTTCTACTCTACTATTTACATAATTTGTAATAGTATCTTTATTTAAATCCATAATTAAGAAATAACTTAAATTTGTTGTGCTTTATTTTGTTTTGTTGTTGTTGTTGTTATATATTCCATTCTGTAAATGGCGGACTCCCAGCTATTAAGTGTGAATTAAAAATAATATTTCTATAGCTTCCCAGTAGTAGTTTACATAACATTATGCATTAGCTAGTAAGACTTAAAATTAGGAAATTAAAATTGGTACAAACACGCTTAGTCTATTAATCCACCATAACTGAACCCAATTTGTAAAATTACTATCCTCGTTAAAACCTTATAAGGCTTCTGAATTATCAATTTTAATAATAGATTTGGACATATTATAGTAGTATACTAATTAATAATAAAAAAAGCTTTTTAAAAGTGATGAAAATTATATATTTGAATCATTAAAAATATTTTATAACAAGATAAAAAAAATCAGAATTAGTTAAAACCAATACGACAACGGTACTTATTTATCCATTGGTTAACTATCTTCATTTTTAGCTCTGTGTTACACTATCAAACTTTATGTGACAACAACAAATGTGATGTGCCCATATATGGACAAGATCACTGCCGTATTTGGGCATAACACTATCGTATTTGGTTATATCACTACCGTATTTGGGCATATCACTACCGTATTTGAGAATATCACTACCGTATTTGGGCATATCACTACCATATTTGGGCATATCATACCCTTTTTGACTAGTTTGATAGAGACAGACAGAGCTTAACGGTATCAAGTTAAAAATAACAGCAAATAACACCTGAATTTTATTTTCTTCTTCAAACAGAGGACAATGGCAGAGACTGTCTGAATATCCAGATTCGTCTGCTAACTTCGATGTAGGAAAAACAGCGAAATCCACCTACTGGGACTTGTAGGAAACACCACGCAACGCATATTCACCAATTGAAGTTTAAACGAAGATAAAACAATACAATCCCTACTAAACTGTACAAATGAATATACAGTATAAACTATGTGTTGACTATTGTGTTCAGCAAAATTAAAATTGCATCTGCTGCTCAACGGCTAAAAACGTTGCGTAGTAGTAAACTGCATTATGCTACAATTGTTTTATTTATAATCGATTTTTTAAGGATGTTATGCTATATATGTTATGTGTGACTGTATTCGATAAGTATATCATATCTTTATTTCTGAACTTTATACTTTTCCGACAAAAACAAGAGGAAAGGCGTCTAAGGTAATTGAAAAAGTAAGATTTCGAATTTAATTTATAGAAAATTCTCAAAAAACACAACCAAAATGAATTATATATTATGCTACTTTACATTTATATTGTTTATGTATTATTTATGTTTTATTTAAGGACGTTATGCTATATAATAATTGTTGACTGTATTTAGAGTAGTGCATCATGCATCAATTATACTTTTCCCACAAACAGGAAGGGTTTGGGTTAGCGTCTAGAGTATTCAAAAGAAGGATTGCGAATTTAATTTATATATAATTTCCTCCTACAAACAAAGTATGTTCACTGGTACTCATGACTCAAAATAAAGCTCTGTCTACACTATCAAACTTTATGTGTGATTGTGTGATTTGCCTATATCTGGACATGATGATGTAGTAGGCCTATATTTGGCCATATCATTACCATGTTTGGGCAATCAATTTTTGTCAAACTAGTTTGTGTAGACAGACCTTAAAGATTGATAGTATAATACCATCACTCTAATTAAAATAGGCTGAACTGTGTTTGCTAGTGTTTGACCTCATGTTTTCTGCTTTTGATGAAGTTGTATTATATCATTTTAACTCCTATTATTATTATATTGCTTGTAATCTTGTTCTTATAATTTTTCTTGCATATTGTTATTAAAATTAATTTTTAACAAATACATTATTGAATGAACTCAATTGGAACCGAGTTGTATGTAAATGAGATTGTCAATGCACTTTTATAAAATCCATTGCTACTGCTTTGTTTGCAGCATTACAAGATACAATGCATCTCAAGAAATGTGACCAATCACAAGCGACAGATGATGGTAAAAAGATTGTTTTATTATGTAGTGCATGTATACCTAGATTGATAATGTCAATTAATCTGTATCCGGAATAATTATTGTTGTTTAAGAAACAGGTTGACCGAGTTTATAACTTGAATCTTGAATTAATAATATATTGGCTGGCTCACGTGCCCTATAGCCTATTCATTATTTTAAGCAGTTATTGGAAAACATATATCATACTGTAGGCATGTATGTAGATGCATCATATATTTTTGATTTGTTTAATTATTGTTTGAAAGACCGCGAGATTGATTGAAATCTTCTATTTTGCATCGTAGAAAAAAAGTTTAGCCTCAGACTGTATGGTATATATGCGTCGACCTCGTTTTTATTTAGCAATGAAACATACTACACAAACGAAGATCTCGGAATTGTATATTAAAAATGTCAACCTTTTTTAATATTATGAATTTGTTGTAAGTTCGTTTGTTTGAAAAGCACGAATGATTGGCCTCCTTTGTCACAATTTGAACATTATGGCAATTTCTAGTTTGTTTGCTGAAATAAATCTGTAATAGGCCTACTACAAACATCGATATACGGCCATCGATATATGGACATGATGATGTCATATCACTACCATATTTGGGCATATCACATTGTGTTGTCAAACTAGTTTGATAGTGTAGACGGAGCTTAAAAAGCCCATCTCGAACACAAGCACTTCTCTGTGATTTGCATATAATCTCGAAAAAAGCCCATTTCGAAAATCGTATTTCCAATTAATATGGAACAACATTTGCATACTGCGTTGTTCTCACTTGAAAGCTACGGAATTACATAAAAGCACCGCAAAATTTGACCAATCACAACGCGATGGATAATCAAAACTGTCGTTTGTGATTGGTCAACTCACTGCGTTATGTCAAAGTGGGAACAACGCTTAGTGGTTACAGTTACTCCTGTAGGCCTACATTAAGCGTATCGCACAACGTCCTCGTATAGAAAAGTACAATGAATATGAATTGTCAGTTAGCTGCATATACAACCGAAGCAAATGTTGATATACTTGAAACGGATTGTAACATTAAAGGTCATGCTTTAACAGAAAGACTGATACAGATGCATAACCAGTGCGTTACTCGACTATGGTGTGCGTTTAATGTCCACTACTCAAAACGTAATCTTCTTTAATAACAGTGCATAAAATGTGTCTTAAAAATACATACATAAGTAGGCCTAATACTAGATATTTTCTGAAACATTCTTATCTAGTTAATTTCTAATTTGGTGTCAGAGATGACTGAACTTGACATTTCATGTATTAGACGTAATAAAAGAAATGCTAGTTGCTGTACGACATCTAAACAGACTAGTTTCAATAGACCTGGTGCACACCTAACAATCAGGCGGCCTAATATCAACATAGTTTAAACAGAACAAGAGTATTAAAATGCGTATAACAACAAAACCTCTTTTTAGTCTTCATGACTGAAATGCAATTAAAATCATCCCTTACATTTAATCACTTAGTTTAAACGTAATTACTTTTAGGCCTGCTACAATCGTGGACGACTGATTTCAAAGAGTAACTTTTCATGTATGGTCCAGCCATGCGCAGAAACATCAAGGTGTACTATCATCTTGACTAAGCACCTCGTGTTGTTGCGCATGACTGGATTGTATAGGTAAGCTCTCTGGTGTTATTCCTTTTCAAATGGAGTGATTATAAATATATCAATCTTAAAGACTTACATCACAATTGATAACATACTGTGTAACAAAAATTGTCAACTTTCTATCTCGTCATACACCATATTTTATTGTCATAGAATTCACATATGTATTATCTAGATATAACTGAAGCAAAGAGACTTACCAACCGGAAGAAAGAATGCTTTCATAACAACAAATGGCGCGAAATGCATGATGAGTTAAACAGAAGAGCACCGCATACGGTCTCGATTGCATAACTGAATAAACAGAATAGCAATACTTTTACACATTATCTAATATCATAGATTAATGAACTTTCTTAAGAAGAACCTATTATTGACCTATATTAATACAATTCACTAATAATAATTATTTAATTGAAATTAAATATTGGATCAGCATCTTAAAAGATATAACTGGTACTAGTTATATGTTAATAAGTTGTAGGCCATAAGTAGCATAACATTGCACAAAACTGACACGACGGCTGGATTGATCGGCACCGTAGGTGCAGGGATATTAAGCCTAACCTCAAATTTGATTTCTAAAACGTTTATTATTTATTTTAAAGCATTCATTCGAAGTGAATAGTCATTAAACCTTATTTATATACTTAATTTGATTTACTTAACTTAAGCCTTAATTAAAATATTATTCGTAATGCAACTTTGAACACATTATATAAAAATCTTAACGTTACACTATGTATTATTTATTTGTAAAATATTTAAAACTGTGTTATAAAAAAAAAACAATAACAAATTGAAAACAACATTGTGAATTAAACGTAAAAAGTGCCTATTTATATATATTTATTAATGTTGACGTTTATTAACAACAAATTACTTATATTAAAAATTATAAAAGTGGGTACATTATATCTATTCTTTATTGTTATGTGTATTCATTTTAATAGGCCATATTACCGAAATGCTGCTTTCGTTATTGTACATTTCACGTATTACCGTATCATACCTTACATTAAATACATTAAATAGATATATTTATGTAGAAGATTTTACATTATCATTTAATAAGTATCTCATATTTTGACTTTAGCACTTTTAGTTTGTTATAATTATGACCACGGTAGGCTAGAGTGACATGTGATATGTGAAGATACAACTATAACTCGCAATACAGTTTCCCCCTCCCCTAAACTGTTGCTATAAACACTCTTCCCTGCTATAAGGGTGTCCCTGTCATAAGGGTGTGGGGAACATAGATACACGTGGCTGAGAAAATTACACTACATCAGCCCCTTTTGACAGACATGGATAATAAAGCTCTCCCACCACATCTTTTCAAGAATGCTACAATAACGGTTCTTGTATTTATTTAAAATTACTTAAAAATACGAAAGTTTATTTTCGTTTTAGTTTAAGAGACTAAACAGACTAGAATCTCCGATTTATATAATTCCATGAACTACATGGAGAGTCTATAATGCACAGGTAGGTGTTACTAAATGTGTATTTTCGAGTAATCCACACTTTTTTTGATCGTTAACTAAAAACCAAAACGTACATAAATGAGAGATTTTGTAATAAATATGCACAAATGAGAATGTAGTTAGATTATGATAATGACTCTTCAATCTCACACTACCATTTAGTATTCATTAAATACAAGAGTTTTAAGACAAGATTAGAACTACCTCACTGCATTTTGCTAACTGTATTATTGTCATTCACAACGAGCTAATATTATTATGCTTAATTGTCCTACAGTACTTAACTAGGTCAACATACGCAATATAAAAACATAGCAATGATACATTTATTTTATAATTGTTAACTTTACATTTGTATAAACAAATAAACACTATTATACTGTTGCTAATAATGAAATCTGACCTCTCTCACAATATACGTTACCTTATTCTATATTATTGTAATACGTTCTGAATCACTTACATACTATTATAAAGATTTTTCATTAGTCTATTATATTTAAATTTGGTATAATAAGTATTTTAAGGCAATTAATTACATTCATTCACAAACAAAAAATCAAATTACTGCGATGACAAAATATGGAAAAATATACACATTTTTTAAATTAAATTAATTTGAAATATTGACTGACCTAGAATATTGTAATTTACTGCGTATGGAAAAAAACCCAACCTCTTTAACAGATATCTCCAAGGTGTTTCTGAAGATAACGTAGGACATCATTAGTGTCTCTCTCAAGTTTGATGGGTACCTCAACAAGTGGTACAATCCCGTTACCTTTTCATACCTTTGCCAACAGTAAAATATCAGGAATAGGCCTACGGGGCGCGATTTGGGACAATGTGTATTTTGTTCGTAGTAACAAGATATAGTTTGTCTCGCCAAAACAAAATCTGTCGATAAAATAAACTTGGAGGCAACACGGTAGCAATATCCTATGAAAGATAGGTATGGAAGGCAAGAAATGAAAAAAAAAACCAGAAATGTATATGTTATAACCGGTCAACGTTCAATTTCAATCAAGATTACCTTAGACTTTAACATTATTAAGAATCGTCGTCGTCGTCGTCGTTTCAAAGGAAAAAACAAAAACAAAACATAACAACAAAATACTTAACTTTGACAACCTACTTTGAAAAGATCTTGAAATATATAAAACCAAATTATATTTTTAACTTAGTGTTATAAAATATTGTTCGCTATATATACATATATATGTATCATTATTTATTAATCAACAGACTACTTACTAGTTTGAAAAATAAATGAAGCATAATGCACATACATTATTCTTAATTTATTTTGATTATTCCCTCGTCAATTTCGAGTCTATAGAATTTTATTGCGTGATTTTGTAATGTCCATTTTTTCTCTTAAGACATTTTTGTTCACCACACGAGTATAATCGTGTTCATATACGTACAGTACTTGTACATAAACTTAATTTCAAGATTACTCTATATAATGAAACCTCACAAGATTGTATAGCAGAAACTATACGTTATAATTCACATCCTATTGGGTGGAAATCAATGACGTCACAAAGACACTCGTATAGAAATATAAAGCGAAATAATTAATTAAACTTGTTTAACTTTATACTATAACTTATAGTAATTGAGCTTAAAATATTCTGAAAACAACTTTGTTATGCATTAAACCAGGGAAGAGTGAATTTCACTCTTGCCTGTTTAAACATTCTTCTATTAGAAAATCCCGTCTCCAGGAAAGATTACGATATACAATATCATATTCTTATCAATAAAAACAACATTGTGTTACTATATTGCATTAATTTTTTAGTCGATGATGTTAACAAGAAATTGTACGCAAGTGTATAATTCCAGATATATTTTTAGTATTCAAAAGATTATATAATATTGCAATTACTGTACAGTGTCGAGTGAATCTGGTTACTCACATTGCTGCTGCAGGCGTTTTATCTAATGGTTGCAACTTTTAACACCAGATATTTAATTTAATAACCATATAAAGTCTTAAACATTTTATTCACAGAAACCTTAAATATATTATTTTCCTCAAATGAAAGCTTAAGATATAAAATATAATGAAAATGAGTTTGGTACACCTTCTTTATTGAATCTTTGACCTTTCAGTGTCGTCTGCTCTCATATTACACACCTTTATGCAAATCAACTGATGACAACGGCGTTCTTCAAGATTTCTCCGGAATCTTGCTAAGTTGTGTCTAGATAATAATAACAAAATAAAAATATAATTGATTAGTTTAAAAAACGACACGGTTATCTTCCATAGATCATGTCAATGACTCCTCACTTATCTTACCATTACCGAGCATCGTGTGTCATCTTTTGGCTGTATTACAAGTTCACATTATACCCCATGCATGATTGGTAACTAGTCAGTTGCGTATCCAGGATTTTGAAGTTGGCGGGGGGGGGGGGCAGAAATTGCCAATTTGCCGACAAAATTAGTGTCATTATCTGTACATACACCTGATCAATATATGTTCTAGGATTGCATAGTCATTGTCTTATATGGAATAACGATGCAAAATTAAAACAAACCAACATTATCTGTTAGTATGTTGTATTCATATTACAATAAAGAAAGAATTATGAAAATCTGACTGTAGTTTTCGAAATATAGGGTCTAAAACATCGGCTAAAATGATCGTTTTTAGCCACGAAAGAAGTAAAACAATTTGCGGCCTCAGTCGACAATTCTATTAACTACGCCATTTTTGGTTAAAATAATTACATATAATTACGTTTTTTTTGTAATTTATTTTATATATCACCATTGGAAATATCAATAAAAAACATGTTATTAAATGCTTATAAAATATATAAAGTTGTTTACTTAACGGAATTCGGACCGCCCCCCCCCCCCCCACTGGATACGCCACTGTGCCACTGTAACTAGTTGTAACTAGTTCTAACTGGCTGGAATTAACATGTTTTGTATTATTCCAGTTGTACAAACTCATATCATACCCCATGATTGATCACCACTCTGTTGTGTTTTTTAAACAAAACTAGATGTAACTAGTTCTAACTAGCTGGGATTAGCACATGTGTTGTATTATTCCAGTTGTACAAACTCATATCATACCCCCATGCATGATTGATCACCACTCTGTTGTGTTTTTTAAACAAAACTAGTTGTAACTAGTTCTAACTAGCTGGGATTAGCACATGTGTTGTATTATTCCAGTTGTACAAACGCCGATTATACCCCATTCATGTGTTGGCTTATTCCAAGCTCAGAGTATGCCCCATCATCATGCATGACTGATCACCCCTCTATCGTGTGTTTGTTTATACTAAACTAGTTGTAACTGGTTCCAACAGGCTGGGGTTATTACATGTGTTGAATTATTCATTATTTTTCATGTGTATCCTCAGCTTGATTTACTCACCATTTTATTGCCAATTAATGAATTTTTAGCAACATTGATGAGTTTACTCGCAGATAGCAACGCCTTTCTTGTTGCTTTCCTGGTATCTTCTGTCACTTTGCGTGTGTTTAAAGTAACTCCAAATATGTCCTCATGGTAACGAACTTGGTCCTGTTAAGATATTAAATAGTTGGTAAAAACCAATCTCTATGAAAGTTATACATCATATCGTTTGTGTTCGTTTTTAGATACGAAATTAGATATGTAACTTCTAACTTATAACTGGTAATTAAAAATCCTTGTTTTTTTGTATTACTCACGAATAATAATAATAATATATAGGTCAATCAAAACATGTGGTTGGAAGGAGTTATGATACTTCATTAAATTAGTAAACTCAATGAATGAATATTTAAAATAATAATTACATAAAAGCATAAAACAACACTGCCAGTTTGAGATCATGAAAATGAACAGTTGTTTTTTTATTAGGAAAATGTATATAAAATAATTTACACATTGATTAGATTTTTTACAAGTTTTTTTTAATGACACGTGAACCAAACGTTTGTCTCGTTTCATTTTAACAATGTTAGTGATTATACATAAATTGACATGGGAATATATGTGTTGTTATATTATATCATAAGTTATGGTATGTTTTTACGCAATAAGACACAATGTTATAATCATTTGGGATTTTCTATACTTTGTAAAGGTTTATATTTTTACTTTACCATAAACTGAATAAATTGAATTGAAATTGGAAAAGCAATATGCAACTTAATGGACAGGAATTTTGACAACCAATTTAGTTAAAGTTAAGTCTGTAGAGAACTGGCTGACAATTGCAGATAGTATTTGTATCGTTTTCAGCAAACGAACACATTGAATATATTGGCACTCGGAAGAATAAAAACAAGTTGATGATATATTAATGAATTTTATGTAAGATGAAGTCTTAATAATATTTCTTCGAATTCAGTTTAAGATCTATATGTTCATTCTTTATCTCGCAGCCCTAATTGCATGAGAGTTGGATGCCTTGATGATCTTCTATAGAGTAACATTTTTAAATTAATTTTTGTAGTATTTTGCTGGTTAAATCACACGATGATTCTTAGTGCTAAGGTATCTTCGACAATATTTGACCAGTATTATGGGAAAATTCGATAATATAGCATTCCTGTGTACCAAATGGGGTACCTGTGTCATGTTAGGTTAGGTGAAAGGTTATGTTACGGTACTATGCGATACATGAAAATCACGGTTATGATGCTAAACCGAATTCTCCTATGATACTGTAGAAATGTTGATACAGTACGGAGAAATGGGTGCTCGAGAACCATAGGCACACCGGGGACGAACTCATACTTTATCGAATAGTGTAGGCCCCTACCTAGTAAAAAATTTGCTTTACGTCCTATCCGATGGACAAGGCAACATGGCTATGGCTATCAGCAACAATATGACATAGACAGGTTCGATCTACATATTGCCCCATATCATCCTGTCGTTTTATAGAGAAAAAAACCCGTTTAAACCCAAATTTAAATCCATGCTTTACAGTTTTTGTTACAAGTAGCTCTCCTCTTCTTTTAACGGTAGAGTAATTGATATTGGTTATAATAGAGATTGGACATGATGTCTTATCTGTAAGTAGTGTACTTTCTATCCGAAGACTATAGTTACAAATTCTGTATATAATAAAACATTAATGTTAAACAGTGTTCCAATTCATTACACAGTAACTAATCGACTAGCACTCAATTCTTCAGAAAACTAATTAAGACACTGTAATACTAGACTATTCATTGGTGTTTTGGATTATTTATTGCTTGGAGTTTCAAAAACATGCTGAGAGTATCAGCTTAGCACTTAATTAATTAAACCAAGAATAATGATGTTTAATGTATGACACGATGATCCCCATATAATATCAATTTGATTAAAATTGAATTAATTAAAGATGTATTGTCCCTTGAAAAACAAAAAAATGAAGGTCAAAATATTCTAAATTTAAAGTAGCCATATCAAAGTAATATTAAAGTTTTTCACTTTAAGTCGAAAATTCGAGCCAAAAATAACAAGTTTACGTAATTAACAGGTAAATTAGTTTGATTACATTTCATCTGGAAAATCGTCACGAGCGAAAGTAAACAAAGATTTCAAACCATGAGTACGCATTATGCATATGCTAAATTAGGATTGTTTACAACTCGTCACGGTTAAGAAGGTATTTTCACACAGATCATGAGGAAGTTTTATGATTATGCATACAGAGTAGCCAAACAAGCGCGTTTCATTATGGGATATGTTTTGATTGAAAACTTTGACTGGAAGTCAAAGTTATTTTTGTAACAAAAAAACGTATGTATTTCAGTTAAATTTTTTTTTTTTGATAAATTTTTGGTGATAGTTAATAACTATTATGATACTTCAAAATGACCCACCTTTTTTCGAAATCTTTTATTTTTTATTTTTTTGGAATTAGTCAAAGGGACATTATTATTGCTGCAGCAGTGTGTATATACTGCATGTCACTAAAATATATTTCCTGCACTTTGGTGGGCTGATCTTGGCGGTGCCTTGGCACCTGCCGCGTGCTATTTTTCTCTGAGCATCCCTGTTGTACTTACTTAGAATTGGAAAATTATTGCTATATAACTTATATTTGCTTATGACTTTAATGTGCAGTTTTACATGGGCGAATGTTCATTTACTAATTAAACTATTTAATCCAGAACTTATGTTTTAGGCGTTTTTATTTATTTACCTCCGCCAAGGAGGTATATGTAATCGGTAGCGTGGGTTTGTTACTTGGCAAAAAGAATTTTGCCAAGTATAGTATTCACTTTGTTTGTATGTATGTATGTATGAATGTATGTATGTATGTGTGTTTGTATGTATGTTTGTTTGTTAGCACGATAGCGCCTACAGTTTTCAAGTTATTGTTCTGAATTTTTGGGTGTAGATAGTTATGTACTTTCAGACCATGCCTATTGAAAATCAACAAAATTGGTTTATTAATAACTTCACAAATAACAAAAATGATATTATTTTCAGACCGGCTAGGTTTTTTGGACAAGAGGCAAGGGTTATAATTTGTGATTTGTAATTTTAAAACAAAAGTTGATTCAATGTACCGGCTTTTTCATACAAGTAGTTTTAAAAAACATATTTCTTTTCAAATTCACCCGTTTGTTTTTGGCGTTGCTGTTCTATTGTTATTAAAATTAAACTATTGTTAGTTGATAATTAATTTTGTTAGTACCAGTGTGTGTCCTTCTTTATTTCATTCTGTACATAGGTATATACTTACAGAACATGCCTATTGATTGTCAGGAAAACTGATATATTGGTCATGTCTCAAAAACTTATCTTCCGTACGATATATTAAATAGCACGCATTCTGTCTTCTTTTAACATGGACATATTCTTTGATATGAACCAAAATATTAGTCGACTGGTCACGCGGTTAAGCTTACTACATGGGTTAAGGCAGAGGCGCCGCAAATCGGCACAGCTTCAAGACACTCCTCGGCCATTATTCTGGTCAATCTTGATTTTAGAAAGGTCATTGTTGCAATGCCGGAATTGTTTGTGTTAAAAATTATTTAAACAAATTATTAACCTTAGTAGTATTTTAACCATGTAAAGCTAATACCTAAAGCAAAAATTGTATCTTTCAACATGCTCCCAGTCAGTGGATATATTTTGCCAAGTACTTCACTCAGTTTCTGAGTGCTTTCATTTGTTTGTTTGTTTGTTAGCAGGATTACTCAAAAAGCAATTACAATATCTTTACCAAAATGAATATATAGATAGATATGTGGTCAAGGACCATTCCATTAAATTTTGGGACCATTGTCCCAATTCTGGACCACTTTTTAGTATACTTTTCAGACCTGCTAGTGTTAAAAGATAGGACAGAATTTTTCAAAAGCCGGCGAGCAGTCTTAAAGTAACAAGTATACTGAAATTGAATTTTCTCGAGAACTACTTGTCCAAAAAACTTCATTTATGTACAAGAGGCAAGAGTTATAATTTGTGATTTGTAATTTTAAAACATAATTTGATTTAATGTTCACGTTTTTTGATGCCAGTAGTTTAAAAAACCTATTTTCTTTTCAAATTCACTCGTTTGATTTTCGCGTTGCTGTTCTATTGTTAGTCAACTCAAAGCTATTGTTAATTGAAAGGCTTGTTACATAACCATTACACCAAACTCGCATACACATGCTTGTAGTGAAATTAGCCTAAATCACAAACAGCATTAAGACACACACAAATATCTATTTTTTTTTTCCGGAGAAATCTTATGTAGGAGAATTTTACAGTAGGCGGAGGTATGCACTCTCGGAGTGGCTTTCTAGTTATTCTATGAGTTTGTTAATTGCCGCAGTAGCAAATATATATTATGATAAAAATATGTTGAACAAAACATGAATAAGGCTCCCATTGTAAAGGTAAAGTTTGATGAAATTGTGCTAGTCTAGTTCCTTTTCACGCCGCCATTTTCCTCCCTAGTAACCAGGCGCTTATTTATACAATTGAGTGGACTGGGAGACATTCTTATCGGAAGTTAAACCCATGCCTTTCTCAGCTACAACAACTATAACGTTTACACACACAAAATTGTTAAACGTAGAGAGTTGTTACAAGGAGATCACACGGGGTATGTGTTAAGTGGAACTGATGAGATGGGTTAAGTGGCACAGAGTAGGCGGTGGATGTATGGGATTGTGGGATTGTTTTATAATGTAGATTGTATTAGAGTATTTACAGTATTTAGAGAAATAAATACAATTTATATAGTACCTTCATTCGACTGACGTATTCCTTGGCTTGTTCACTTGTCATTTTGCCTTGACGTTGAACGATACTTTCGAGTGACTTGCATACATCCTCGGCCATAGAAACATCTCCACATACGTAAATGTGTCCTTTGTGTTTATTAACTAAATCAAATACATCGCGTTCTCTATCCTTTAATACATGTTGAACATATTTCTGTGGGATAAAATAGAAAAATATGCATTATTTTATTTAAGTTTCTTTTATCTATTTAAGTTCAATGATGAGCAAAACAACTATAATATGAATGCCAATAGATGACATGTAACATATAGCAACAAAAAATAGCATCACCAAAAATCAAGATTCTTATGCTTATCGAAAAAAAAAAATTACTCACGAAACTTTAATGAGAAAAGTAGAGGAAAGTTAAACAAAAGTTTTGTTATTTTGCTAAAGTGTTATTTGATTTGATAATACGACATTGGTAAATAGATAAAACACGACAGGAGGCGCTATATGCAAAATTGGTTGTTTTTGTCATTGCTGGATATATCAAATACCAACGACCGAATCTAACCGTACCAATCGTTTTAAAGCAAACATGATTATTATAAACATTATCAACAAACATGCAAATCTGCCTTTGTATGACGCAATATCAACAAAGAGTCGAATCTATAATGAATTAATCATTTTGTATCTATTTTGTAAAAAAAAGTACCAGAAGCTTTGTCGTCGCTTTGACTAGGATCGGATGAATCGAAGAACATATACACCTAAAGCCAATTTTCGACTAGGTGAATTTGTTCGCGCGTATCGAAGGCGTCAGCTAATACACATGCGTAGAGGATAAACAAAAATACGCATGCGTACAAGGTGGCGCTTTCGATTCGCGCGAACAAATTCCCATAGTTAAAAATCGGCTTAACATGAGGAAAAGAGTTTGTAATCGGCAAAAGTTGGGCACATTTGTTGCTGTAACGGGTAGTAAGTAACTAATTAAGTTATGGTGAGAAATAAATGTTTACATATTATGTAAAAGAAATGTTTCACATGTTATTATGTAAAAGAAATGTCCACATTAAGTAAAAAAAATGTTTACATTAAGTAAAAGAAATGTTTACATTAAGTAAAAGAGATGTACACATTAAGTAAAAGTAGTATTTACATTAAGTAAAATAAATGTTTACATTAAGTAAAAGAAATGTTCACATTTAATAAAAGAAATGTTAACATTATGCTAAATAAAAGAAATGTAAACATTTGATAAAATAAATGTTAACATTAAGTAAAAGAAATGTAAACATTAAGTAAATGTCCACATTACGTAAAAGAAAACAAATTATACATTGATGATTAATGAAAAAAATTAAGAATGGATTAGGAAAATTTAATCAATCAAGATCCGGGTACCTTATCTTGTCCTGGCTCACGTGATAATGCGGTTAAAACCTCCTTAAGTATGCCGTCTTTGAGAGCTTCAGCTTTCTCCTCTTTGTATATGTTATCTGTAGTTGAATGGCGACATCCAAACACCAAGTAGATATCACCAAATTTCACAGATTCCTTTCCTTTAAACTTCATCTCAAAGTACCTTTGCTGCCAAAAGCTTCTGAACGGTGCGATTCCTGTTCCAGGTCCAACCATGATGATCGGTACGGACTTATCATCTGGCAAATGGAACGCTGGAGCACTATAAAAAACGAATATAATTTTAGTAGTAGGCCTACACTATTTCTGTTTACTTGAACCGGGCTTTCAGACACACATTCACACAAAGGATAACCTTAAGCTCTGTCTACACTATCAAACAAGTTTGACAAAAAAGTGTGATGTATCCAAATATGGTAGTTATATGACGTTGTCGTGTCCATATGGGTACATCACATGTTTTCAGGCTTAAACAAATTATTCATGGGATAAACATGACTGCCCGAAATACATTATATATAGACCTAAAAACAGCGACGGAAAATTATAAGAGTGTGTTATCTTGCCCACCCGAATATAATTTAAACACTTGAATAATTGTGTATACGTGATATACAAAAAAATGGTTAAACATTATTTTTAGTAGAAAATCTACTACATTAGATTACACACTATGTTTTTTTAAACGTTCAAATTCTGTATTACTTACGAACGAATAAAATTAGGAATTACATCGCCTTCCTTTAAGCTATTCAACCACGTGGAGCAGACACCATTGTGATGATTACCTGTGAATAGAGTGATTATGTCATCAAGTCAACAAAATGTTATCAATGTTTGCTTTGGGACATGATTTGTAATGCAATTAGCTGTAATTAATTTCTAATCATGTAAAAAAAAGGTAAGGTGAGTTTGATTTTAAGACTTGGAAACACCAAACGTTGGCACACCGGAACTACGTGAATAAAGAAACTTCTTTTGCACTTTAAGAAGACCGGCGCATAACCTTTAATATTTACCATGACTTATAAACCGGGAGTTTGGCGTAGCTAAACGTATGCATACTAGAGCAAGCCAATCTATCTTTTGCGATCTTTTGAAATGATCATATACTGCAGTATACGTACCCTTGATGACGTATGATACCACTGCTACCGTAGCGTGTATCTGTCCCTGGTGTAAACCAAGACTGGAGCTTATTGAATAGTATCTAGGCTTCAAAACTGGTAGTTGAGTTAACAAGAAACTTGCGGGGAGTTTTATTGATGAAAACTGTTCCAATATCTCGGCCAAGTTGGGCATGTTATTGAATTTCCAATCATCGTACTCCTGTGCGCCCTATTACAATGTAATAAATAGTCAATTTAGGCCCTATGTTATAGTGAATAGTGTGTATAGAATTTAGATTTTCTTTTTACAAACATATTTTCTAATCACTCTTATTTATCTTCTCTAAACAGTATACTATAATAAACACGGAAGATATATTGCTTGAGCATGAAAAACGGAAGGAGAAGAAGAAGAAAAAAGAAGAAAAAGAAGAACAATAAGGAGAAGAACAAGAAGGACAAGAAGAAGAAGAAGAAAGAAGAAAAAAGAAGAACAAGTAGGAGAAGAAGAAGAAAAAAGAAGAAAAGAAGAAGAAAAGGGAGAAGAACAAGAAGGAGAAGAAGAAGAAGAAGAAGAAGAAGAAGAAGAAGAAGAAGAAGAAGAAGAAGAAGAAGAAGAAGAAAAAGAGGGAGGAACTTGAAAATGATACAGACAAAACACAAATCCTTCCTGCCCCATAGAGGAAATGGCATAAAATAGTGGAAAGCGTCATGTCACAAGGCGAGATGCATAACTGATGAATGAAAAATGAGTTGACTTTTTTACCTTCCCAAGTGTGCTCAAAATGTCTTTCTCTTTTTCATCTGTTGCTATTGTACTAAGAAGTCGAAGAAAAGCAGGAGAGGGCGGTGTTGTAATATCAAAGAAGTGTTTCAGAGCTCGAACTAATGAGCACGGTGGGATTTTGCTTATTGGACTCCAATTTTTTATTTTACCTAAATTGAATAATAAAATAAGATAAGATTACCATATTAAACGAAAAATATTCAGCATGTACAAAGTTGTCTTTAAAGAAATAAATGTATTAATTTGACAAAAAGTTGGTTTGAATGATATATATTATAAATTATCTCGCAAGTTTAATATTGAAATAATGTAGGCCTAAAGTAAAACAATTACCTAAAGCTGTCTGTCTTTCCTCGAGGAACTCGGCGACGACAATATCATCGTGGGATGTGGTATCGTCCACTTTGGCTAGAATGCGATTTACTAACTGGTCTTCATTGGCAGGGAAAATAGCCGCATGGTCTCCTGGCTCGTAAAGCAATTCAGAAGCCCCTTGGGTATCCATTTTAACCAGGATAGTAGAACGGCTGAAAATAACAAAATTATTTATTGAATAAATACAACTTTCTTCACGAAGATAAATGAATAAACAAAATGTAATTAAGAAAATGGACACATTTCTCAAAGAGATTATTTGTTTGAATGACTGCAGAAATGCTTTAACATTGGCTAGCGGATAGGATCGTTCTTTGATTGGTTCTCATGGTTGTTGCAAGTTCATTATGTTTAAAGTATCATTTTGTGTTTTCTCTAAAACAGTGACACGTGTGTAATATCGGTTCTAAACGTTAAGCGAGGATCAGTTGATATACGGTACATTATAATGATAACAAGCAGCAGAAGCGCACTCGGAAAATCTCAAACGAAAATTACACAGATTGTAGTAAACGTATGATGCCATTGGTTCTTGAAACACATTTCACACACCTGGAATCTTTTGCTTGTAAGTTTTTCCTCGAGATGAGTTTACACGGTGATATCTGTCGACTGTGAACCTTGGAGAGTTCTTCACATAATTCACCGGCTGTTTTGGTTTCACTGGCAACGACTCGATAACGAGCAGGAGACCAGGATCCATCGTTGGCATTCAACACAGACGCAGCCTCACTTATGTTGACTCCCTCACCAGTACCAAATGTATCGCAGGCACTCTGTAAAGAAAAGGACATGCATGTAGTGTTTAAGAAAGCAAATCCAACAGGGCGATTCGAGTAACCTATCAATTATTTTCTTTGCTCTTCTAAAAAGTTGATAGAGTTTTATTTATTTTGTTGTTGCAAAATTTAATACGCCGGGAATGTTTTGCTTTACAGCAAGATCTTGAAATATCGCCGCCAACGGTTTATTATGTGTTTATATCCAAAACAAGACATGTATCACATTTCTCTCTATTACTTGTACCTTAAAAACTTCTCCTGCCCACTTTTTAAAACTCTGTTCTTGTCCACAAAGCTCGTCACCTTCTCCTATCTCACAAATACGCTCTCCTCCAACTTCTCCGAGTAGACTGTCCAGTGCCCGTGCAAAGGCACAAAAGTTAGGGTACGCAGTAGAGCCCAGTCCGAACACAGAATATCTGAAATTAAACAAAACAATAAAGATTTTATGAACAAAATAGATAGTTGTCCATTTTTTTGTGAATTACTTAATGTACGACGCGAAACAAACACTATGACAAATTATAGTATATACTATTTATTTATATTTATTGTGTATAATGTTAATGAGTTGGATGGTGGAAAATATTTCTTGTGTTGAAAGATTGACAGTGCTATAATTTAAGTAAGCGGCACATATAGCAGTCTATATTTCAACGAATGAAATATTACTGTCGGCCTATTGTTTTATATTGCGTTGTATGCTAAATCCAAGCAAAATAACAGGCGGCGCTATTGTTTTATATTGCGTTGTATGCTAAATCCAAGCAAAATAACAGGCGGCGCTATTGGATTTCACGCGGGGTTCATGTCTAGAGATTTATTTCTTTTGTCTTCTTTAGAAATTATGCATGCATCTATCGTTGTTCGTTATTTCCTTAGTATAAACGGACCTTAAGCCACTCAAACAAAGACGCAATTAAAAGAAACAATAAGCTTGAGTTAATATTAAGATATATTAAAGATAAAATACAATAATGTATTATATATAATATTATCTATCAAACGTTTTTGAAAACCAGTAATGTTAAAATATGTCATCGCAGTTCTTCAGAAGGTAAACTTATTGCATGCTGAAATAATTATCTGCAGTTGTTTAATGATTCCGAGGAAATCATGTTATAGCAATTGATCTACCGACATTAAACAGCATTTTATCAATACTTTATGATTAATGAACGCAATGGTGTCAGGTCAAATCCATTGATTGTTTTATTGTAAAAACTGTCTAGGATTTTAATCCAGCAGAAAAAGATTAGCTGAGTATAGTCAAAGAACGACAGCGAAGCGTCGCGTGTAATGTCATTTTAACATCTAAAGTCCGAGCCGAACACCATTAATCAATGTTACCATTCGTTGACAGATAACATTAGAAAACACCGAAGTGCGTTGTGTCGGCTGATTTGTTCCTTCTTAAAGTTATTCCCAGACGTCCCCAACAAATAAAATATGCAATTTTCTGTCTAAAGATTTTAAGCGTTTTGTATAAATAATTTTATAAAACATTAAGGTCAACTATTTTAAAATAAAATATTTAATGCGCAGAGTGACAATGTAAAAAACACAAACTGAAATATATGTCAGGTATAATGTGATGTGTATTATTTTGTTTAACTTACAGCACGGTATGCTTAGAAAGTGTAAACATAGATACGGTATGCAATAAATTGATCATTATTTTAACTGTAAGATACCGTAAGTCTTCTAATTGTAATCCTAGGTTATTATTCTTTGATTGTTTTTAGGGTAGATTACTATTAGAAGGGGGTTACTATTAGAGTAGTGGGTTACTATTACTAATCTTAAAATAGGCACCTGGAAATAGTTACCCACCCCAACTTTTTCGGTCAGCAACACGTAGAAAAATAATAAAACAGTATGAATAAACAAATTTGGTTGAATTTATTTTTTTAACTTTATTTTTTTATTTTTCAAAAACACTTAATCCTTCTCGACTTCCGAGATCAACATGCACTATCTCCTTATTTTCAAAATACGGCTGCATCATAGGGTTACTAGAGTAGTGGCTTATTATTATAGATTGACTCATAAGGTGGGTTACTATTAGAAGGGGGTTTACTATTAGAAGAGGGGGAGGGGGGTTACTATTAAGAGTGTAAATTACTATTATAAGATTTACGGTATGTACGTTATTATTACATTGTACTGTACTTCATAGTAGACCCCCGTCTTTGGATACTACTCACTATTTAGGGGATATCCCTTATTAGGAATACATTTTTCCTTAAAAGGAAAGAAGAGAAATATAGGCCAACACCTCAGGGGATAACTCTACTAAGCGGACGACATTGTTTGGGCTTCGGAAGTATCCTCTTAAAAGTGATTCTACAAAATATGACTTTCTATTTTCTGTTAAATGTTTAGCTGCAAATACATTTACAGGTATTCAATTAATTTACAATGACCAGTTAACAAAAACAAAGTTGTTTAGCCAGGTAATTAAGCTTTTTGTTATCAAAAATGGTTACATAACTAATTATGCGTCTGTCGCGTCAATGGAGAATTAAGAACTAAAAGAAAGAGTGCATTGCTTTAAAAATGTTTGTAAAACGTGTTTAAATAACGATTGTTGGCACTTACAAAATAGATATTAGGGAAGTTGACGCATGCGCGATTAAAAAGCTGAACAATAATCTAAAGGTAATGGACTTTCTGTTCAAATCCACCGAGGTGATTGATACAAATTTGAAGATTTATCACGCACATGGATGTAATGACTATGCATTTAATTGGCAAAATAAGATGATACTGAATCAGAAAAGGACAACTGAAGCGGTTAAGAAACATAACGTGAAGAATATTGACCATAAAGATAACATTGTAGAAGGCAGTGTTATTTGTGTAAATCTCTGTCTACATTATCAAACTAGTTTGACAAAAAAAGTGTGATGTGCCCAATGGTAGTTATATGCCAAAAATGGTAGTGATATGACATCATCATGTCCATATTTGGTCAATTTTTTCCCCACAAATTTGATAGTGTAGACAGAGCTTAAAGAATACATGGTAGTTGATGCAGAAGTATTGAGAGGGAAGGTAGGCAGAAAATAGAAAAAGGACAAATATCGACACATTTTATATAGGACGCCACATTGAGGACAACTTATTTTGGGGTTAAACCTGTCTGTGAATCATAGAAACAGAGGTTAAACATACATCTAATACAGGTATATCCAGGTAATATCCACCGAAAACGGATTTCAAAGAAAAATTTAGCTTAATTAAATCAGTTTAAAGACAAACATTGCTTCTTCAAAATTGTAAAATTGTATAGTTAGGCCTATCCTCCAATAAAACAAATTCATCAAGATAATGGTAGGCCTAATCTCTCACAAAATAAAAAATACATATATCGAAAATCAATGGAAGGCAGTATATCCGTTATATAGCAGTGATCTTTTGAAAGTATGCTACATGTTGGACTGATAAGGGTCGATGAGTTGTAAAGGTACAAAAACATTCGTTTTTCCGTATAACGTATATGAAATACAACCCTAGAAAAATGACCTATAAAAATAACAATATCTGTAATTGTGGCGTTAGTCGCGCGCACAACCTAAGTAATTGATATTCCTCTTCATTTTAAAGTAGAACCGTTATTTTATTACACGCCCCACACCGACTACTGATTCTAATAATAAAAGAAGCAATACTCTTAGTATAATTGATTCCTTTCTTCAGAAATCTTGGAACCACTTAGACTAGTTCTAAGTAAACGATCAAGGTAAATAATAATGTTCCTTTTTAAAAATATTATACTTCCTCTTTCGGTAATGAAAATGACATAATCAATAAAGGAAATCAATTGTTGTAAGTACAATGTTATTGATTATGTGACTAACTGTAGGACATTGGTTTAGATAGAGTTGAGGACTGTGGGGAGTAGACAAATTGAGTATGATACAGTTGGTTCGAGTTTGAAGAGGCCGACACAGAAAACAAAGAAAAGGGGTACTAGTACAAGTAACAGAAACACTACTGGTCTTTGTTTAAAAATGTAAGAGTACAGAACGCTAGAAGGATTTTACTGAAAATGACAATGTTCTATATCAAAAAGTAGTAAATGAGCAATATAATAATAATTCATGTGCAGTATAAATAAATTAAGCAATGTAGAAAATACAATTAAACATAATTGTAAAATACTAATGTTAAACTGGATATATACTTTAGAAAACATTACAATAATTGAAATGATTCTTACCGAACATTCGCCAAAACACCAGAAGCTTCGTTTAAACTAGCAACCGATGACATTCGACTCAGTACTTTTGGCTTTGGCCTTCCAGAAAACTTATCCCATCTAAATGATGCCTTTCTGAAAGTAAATGTTATATTTACAAATTAAAACAAAAGGGTATGCGTACTATAATGAATTATTGATGTATTTGTACATGGCCACGGGGATGTATTTAGCTCTAATGGAAATACTTTGTTATTGTTGATTATCATGGTTATTGTGATCAATTATCTTTAAAAACAAAATACATAGTACAGTATATTGAATATTCGTTGACAAGCAACATTGATTACAGTAGTACTAATTATCATAATAATCGTCGTAATTTAAGTGTTTCTGAGTTGTTGTAATTGTCTTTGTATCTTTTAAACCAAGCTATAAGTGGCGGATTTGTTTCTCTGCTGTCTGGTTTTATAAAATAAAATAAAATATTTTTATCAATTTGTACCTATTTTGATCAGCACAGAGCATTGGGAGAGAACTCATTATATTACTGTATGTACTGTACAGTTTGTTACAACAGGAGCGTCTCATCCAAAGTCAACGTTTAAACTAAATTAAACATTGGATTATAGAGACTCGTGGACACTACACTATGTATTAATAACAAGAAGGTATCTTACCCATTACCTTCTTCTGACCGTCCAAGCTCAACGAGATAACGACCAAAACTCTAATTTGAAAAAGAGACCGATTAGCAAATTAAAAAAAGTTTTCAACTGTAACACATTAAATCTATAATTGTGGTCCGAGGGTACAATAATGTGTGTATTATCTCAAAATAGATGTTAGATGACTTTGTCAGACCCAAATTCAAACCCCATTTGCAATTCACATTTTTTAAATACTTTGTTTCCAATTGGAATGCTCTTGAAAATCCAAAAAGAGTATAGCACACTTTTTTTAACCTTTAAAATAAAACTTAGAAATCAATTCAGAAACTCTATGCCATGATGGTCACAAAGTCATGCTTGGTTCGTCGTCCATGTTTTACTTTTTTTCTTGTTATTTAATTTTTTTATCAACTGTAAAGGACCCAAATGGAAATCCTTCTTGCAAAGAAGAATTAGGTCATTCCGAATCTATTTGTTGTATTGCTTTTCTCGTATTGTTCATAGATTCAAAATAAAAACAAACAAACATTGATCCGCGTGACGATTTTAATTAAGTTTAGTTTTCGATTTGTACCGTATCGTGGGTGAGTGGCCGAGCGGTTAAGACAGTGGAACCGTAATCACGTAGCCATAACATCGGCAGGGGTTCGAGGCTCACTCACTCCATGGTTCTGGTGGTAGAACGAGTCTTCTCGGATAAGGACTATAAACCGTAGGTCCAGTGTACACAACTTGCTCGTGTGCACTTTAAAGACCCTAGTACATATTATTTCGAGACGAGTAGGGGGTTACGCCGGTGTATTAGTACATCACAGCCACTGATCACCAACTGGGCCCTCTGGGAGATCAGTCTTTGACTGAAGAGGTCACCCAGTATAAAGATAAACCAACAAACAAATCGTTCGTACCTCTCCATTTTCAGGTGCATCACCGTTACCAAATGTGCTTGTTACAACGATTAATAAAGTTTCGTGTTCAAGATGTGCTACATCGTATTCCTCCATACACATGGCCTAACATTTTAAAAAAGAAAGCAAATTAAATCAACTTGTATCGTATAATCTGGTCTATAAGACACATATTATACATATTCGTCTCAGGGTTATGTACAGAGGAATCATAGGTGATTGCTGAAAAGCAATTACAGGAAGTAGAGAAATGAGAAAAAAAGACAGTGACAAAAAAGTCAAGTGACCAAAAAGACTTGTGGCCAAAAAGACAGGTGACCAAAAAAAGGTTGTCAAAAAGCGAGCACTGCTCATGCGGTCAACCTATCCTTATTTAAAAGTGGTCATTATCTTAGTATGATGTAGGCCTATTATTGTTATAGTAATATTATGGTGATTAAACTTTGGATGAGGGCGCCAAATACTAAATAACTGAATAAAACAGAACGTGTACTTACTCGTGCGTCGAACGCATGATTGAAAATGTCTTTAAGGCTTTTAGCGTAGCTTTCTGATTTGCCTGTTTCAGTCGCAAAGAGTATAGTAGCTTTAAATCGTTTTGCCATTGCTTTCCCCATTAAGCTGGCAGAAAATTTGACAGCTCTGAAAAATAAAGAGATAACAGCAAAATAAAATTATTATATCCATGATGATACTTTCACATGTATTAGAAAACGAGATAGTTAAAACCGCGATGGCGCCCTCTGAAAATGGAATTTGAAAAAAATCTTTATAAAATATTTATCTCGAAATTATAGAGATTTATTTTAGTGACATCATACTGTTCACAAGAAAAAAAATAATTTGCCGGGTTTCAGCAGCCATAACAATATTCGGGTAAAAAGGATACAAATTATCGCATTTAATCCGATAATTATCAGAATTGAATGAGATAAGTATCGGTTAATTTTGTTCGAGTGGAATCGGTTAAACCCCGTTTCCACAGGAACTTTATCGGTTGATTCTTATCGGTTTATCTGTTTTAGACACGGTGAACGCTTACCGAAGTTGTGTCTGTGTGTGATGCTACTACTGCTGACGAATCATGTAATCGAATTAAACACTTTTATGGTGACGTTTCCACTTAGCTTTCTGTATATTTAAGTACAAAATCACATGACGATAAATAAAATTATCATAATTGGCTTACTTGGCAACCTCTTTAAACGTTCTTTTCTTGCGTGGTTTTGTCTCCGCACTTTTGTTTTTCCAAACATGACTGACCCAAGCGGGTTCCTGAAACGAGAACAACGAGGAAGTTTGTTATCAACACACGCCATAATGTCATGTTTTACAAATTATAATAGCATCGTAAAAAAGATTTGTCAAAATTGCAACGACATCATTCTCATAAAAGTGTTTGTTAATGGATAGTCGAATAATGACAAAAGGTAGAAACGAAGGAATCTGCGGTGACGTCATCATTTATTGTGCTCTTGGTTTTCTGACTAAACAAAACTGCAAATTGAACAAAAAACATTTAATTTAAACACGTGTTTCCATAATCAATTGTAAAACTACCGCAAAGGTAATTATATTAATTATATTGCTCGTTACTGTAAGTGCATAGATAGGCCTACATAGTGCATTGTAACAGTTTCAGAGGAATTGGAAACCATTTTTACATTGTAGTCGAAACACATAGGCTGTACTCAACAATAAAGAAAAAGAAAATTAATTAGGGTTGTAATATAATGTATTGAGGTGGACATTTTTACTAATTAAGTAATAATTAATGTAGGCCCTAAGGCGCATATTATTTCAATTGTCAACAATATACATTAGCTAGATAAGTATCATAACACCGATGCATTTAGGTGTTTTCTATTCTGTTTCTAAAGTATTTACATCATTTCCAACATTTCCACGAAAATCTAATAAAAATTCTCAAATTTATTTAAAATGTTAATATCGTGGCTGCTATCATCTGTACATTGAGCAAGTAAATATTAATTCATTCATACTAATGTTATGTATACACTGAAAATTGTAATTCCAAAATAAATAAGTTTAAAAATAATGTAGTTTTAAATAAGTCAGATGTTTTATTAAGCAATAAAAATGTCAAAAGATGAGCTAGCGTAGAATTAATACATTAGACAGCAACGTAAATGTCAGAATAAATTGAGAAATGAGGTTACCTTAATTTGATCAGGTAAAATAAAACTGTTACCGTGTTTGAGATGAATTGATATATTTTCACTAATGAAAGACCATTTAATAATGTAGGCCTATTTGATAAAAAGCTAATGTGTTGATATTCGTTTGTTGACCTCTTTCGTCTTTTTTTTATATAAAAAAACCCATATCATCGCTGCCATGCAATAATGTACATGCGTTTAATTAAACAGATATCGAATTGAGAAACATTACCATATATACTTTATGTATAACCCATGATGGGCGGGTATATATACAAATTTGAGTAGAAACTTAAAACTAGCGAATGTACCGAACCCCTCTCTACTAAAAAGGTATGTGATTTGTGTGATTTTAATCAATATTCAAATATCAATCCACCATTGATAAAAAGAAGAGAAACAAATCCAGTGTCATAAACTAAACAAAGTATTCACAAGAAATGTGCTCTACTGTTAGGCCGAACAGATCAGATCAATTTTTTACGAACAAAACCTTCGAGAAATGTATTATGTTAAGAAATACGCATAGCAGTGTGTTAAAAATAGAGGTGTGCAAATATCGCGAGCTATAACATAATGTGAAGAAAAATCTGGATGTGTAATATGTGCTACCTACCATAATAGCCTGATCGTTATACATAGTATTACAGTTATCTAAATGTACAAATAATGATATAGGAATACTGAATACTAGGAATGAAGTCTGTTCGATTCTATTCTATTATCAGAGTGCCTCTTTTCAGAAATCGTAGATCCAGTAAAAGTAAAAGAATTTTAATACTATCTATGAATCTAAATCATGTTGTATTAGAAGAAAAATAATTGAATTTAATTCTAGGCCTAAGGTCATGTAGTCCTGTAATTGTTTACTTTTAAAGTAACTAGTAACTCTTGTAAATTTTGTTGGTAATATGAAATCTAATATTAAAATGAAACACAAGTGTGCGTTTGTTAGGCCTTACTTAAATTGGTGATTAAAAATAAAAATCAATCTGCTTAAAGAGCTAACAACAATATAATGTATTTTTAATAGTTTTAAATAGCTAGTTGCTGTTTTTAAAAATCAGGTAATTTTAAATCAAGTTTTGTTCTAATAATCAAACACGGCATTAAACTATAAATTGAAAGAATAATGAGCCCCCGGAGCTTCACTTAATATGTTGCAATTATACCGTAACGTAAATAGAACAGAAATGCAATAAAAATAACACAACCCAACAATTGTACGAGAGAGAGATATATAAATTACTGTAGTAACCTAACGTCTTATTGTGAAAGTGTTAAGATGGAGCTTAATCCTGAAATATAGCTAACTGTATCAAAAGCTTGGTTCCCACTAGAACGTAACACAAGGACGTAAACGCAACGCAAGCGTTTTAACCAAACAGTTAGCAATCACAAGCGAATAAGCCATCGCTTGTGATTGGTCAATTCACTTGCGTTGCGTTACGTCCTTGTGTTGCGTCGCTAGTGGCAACCACGCTTAACTCTTCACAAACCATGTATATATCGTAATACAGCAGCACGTGTGTTTCTGATGTATCACCCGTATCATAGACCATAATCTAAGCCATAACCTAATCTTCACACGATACATGTACCATGTGATACACATGCTATGCTGTGTTGTTGCGGAATTCGCTATGATACTGGATAAATGTCATATTACGTGGAAATAAAGCAATCCAAAGTCTGTAAATTACAAACACGAAGAAGCAACTATGTATGTATGTAAAGCACGGCAAATCGAGTGAAATGATAATAATAATAATTTGATAAACATTCTATATACGACACCATTTCAAACAGTGCATGCTACTAAACTACAGTGGAACATAAACTAATTCGATACGCAATTAATTATATAGTTTTCAGTTGAGTAACGAGAACGAATACAGCGTGGAAGTAATGCATTTCAATAACAGAGTGATTTTTTTACAACACATGCTAATACATTACGATCAGACGCAAACGATTTAGTCTAGAACAGAAGATGAACGAGGAATGTCAATAAAGAAATGAATGATAAAATTTAGCTAAAATAACTACAAGCTCGTATTCTCTATAGATAAGTCGAAGAGTCACGTCGCACTACTCTGTGTCATATACTGTAACCGGTAAAACCATTTTAATGAACGGAAAACATTTAACTTTATCATTTTCCTACTTAGTGCTTGACAAAAAACTTGACATTATTCATTTGCTATAATAATTTACTATATGGGAAAAACACATTATGATTCCGGATGAATCTAGAGTAAAGGCTGCAATAGAAGATTTGATTAACCAAACCCATATATAAATAAAAAGACTTGGTTCTTGCAGCACTCGTCATAGTTGCGTGAAAGTAGATTTTCTATTTCTTTATCATTATTATTCTTTAAGAAACTGGTCTAAAAATCGGAGTGTCTTTCGTAATTAAAACATAGAACAATGAATGCATAAGCTACAAGAAGCTACCATATCAAACTAGTTTGACAACAAAATGTGTGCCCAAATTTGGTAGTTATATACCCAAATATGGTAGTGATATGACATCATCATGTCCATAATATGGGCACATAAGATTTTTTTCACATAATAGTTTGATAGTATAGAGTTTAACACAGTACGCGACAAATTATTATTTCCATTAATAATAAGCACAGCAAATATAATGTGTGATGTGTGTTTCACCATTTTGATAAAAGATACAACCAAATACAACAGTATGTCTGATACCGACAACTGTGTATCTTAATTAAATTCAATGAAACATTCCTTTCTACAAAATAAAACAAACCCAAAAGAAGCAAAATAGTAGACAAAGAGAAAAAGAGGACAACAAATTCCTACCTGGTATTCATAAGATGGTTTCAGAATGTAGCTGAGCATTTCCTGGTGAAACACTGGTGTGATGCTTCCTGACATTGGCGGTACAACCCATACCCAGTCTGCCGGACATCCTCCTCGCAGACGTTGCTCATTGTCAAGGTGTTTCATAAATGACTCGGACGCCGTGTGGTGGTCAGTTATTGTAACATTCTTTTTCTGAAATAAAAAGAATTCTTTGACACTAGCATACTTTATAATTATAAGATAAGATAATAAAGATAAGATAAATCTTGCCATAACCACAGCAAGGCGAAGATGAAATTTGTTTTCCCTTGAAGCTTAAATACGAACACTATACTTTTATGATTGAGATTACTATCATTGTCTGATCATACAATTTGCTGAAAATAGTCAAAATCCTATTTTAATCATTTATACGTGGAATTATATAATTTCCATTGTTCTGTCACGGAAGAATAATAGTCCACGTAAAATATGTATTGGAACAAATAATGATATACTTGATTTGATTATTACATTTTGATTTGAACAGCCATGGATAACCTATCCCAAGTCATTATCATCGTTGTATTTAATAATTACTCTATTTAAGAAATAGTCATTCTTAATTATTATCAACGTAGGCCTAATTTTGATTTATTGTCATCTGCATCGTCATCATTATCATCGTAATCATCAATGACGTTATGATCTTAATCTTCGTCTTATTTATAATCCGAATCATGTGCTAATGACCTTGCAAGAAAGTTCTCTTTGCTTTATTGCATTACTATTTTTAATACTACTTTCTGTATTTGAATTATGTAACCCAACGCTAAAATGATTGAACTCTGGGCAACCACCTCTTTCGATTAGGTTAACCGATATTCAGTTAATATTAAAGGTAAATGGACAAAACGTGTGGGTAATTTAATACGGTATCAATGTTTAGTATGTATATTATTTTCAAGGCATTGCTTTGATTCAATTAAAATGTGATTTGAACGACGCGTATCATTATTACACAAATAATAAATGCTTTTATTGATGTTTTGATTCTTTTAATTATCGATATTTAAGCAGTGCTTTTGAATGAAAGTAATAAAGCTGACTTTACAATATGTATTATTGGTTGCCTTGGGGTTACCGTATTTAAGTTTCATCTTTCTGTGTGATTATTAATCTATTTTCAATGATAAGGCAATCATATGGACAAAATACAATACAATAGGCTGTGGAAGAAACATAAAATATAGATAGTTATAGCAGAGGTTCGTGTCCTATACATTGCCTATTTTGCGCTATTAATACCAGGCGATTCTCGTACGGTGTCATGCCTAGAATAGTACAGCAGAGGTGTTTCTACAACAGGCCTACACGTCCAGTTATAACACATTAATGTCCAACAGTATTAACTTAAACTGGGAACTCTCTAAATAATCTGTCTAGTTACCGTTTTTAAACAAAGTACATCGACGTGGTTTGATTTAAAAGCGTTGACATAACGTATTAGAGAAAGTAGCAATGTATAGTGTCAGAAGACATCATACCCACGTGGGATAAAGGTTGTAGTCCCCAGCAAAGAAACTAAAGGTGCTGTTTATTGTCTGTAGACTCAATACCGTATAATATGGTGATTATGTAACGGGGATGATCAAACCATTAAAATTGATTGTATATCATCGATGAACAAACAGCATAGGTTAGCGAAACCGGATCTAAAATAATAAGGATGAGGAATACAATATTTAAGTGATAAAGGTGTTTCATTAAATGATCTATGTAAACGATAGTGTATTCTATAATTCTAAGTATCAAGTGAACTTAGCTTCTATGAATTTTTTAGCGAACCTCAACTTGTTATTACGTCAACGTTTTTAAAACTGTATGGTTTCTTAAATTTAATTGGTAAATCTTTGTTTTTATATTTAATATTAACATACGGTGCTAGATCTTTTTACTTGTTTACTTGTGATTAAGGGGTAATCAACCTTGCTTAGAAAAAGCATTCAAGTTAATGATTTAAACTAGTTTTCAAATGTGTATATATATTATATGTAATGTTTTATTGTATCGAATAATAGTTATTTCATCACAGAATTGGGTAGTTTAGCATTTATGTTGAATGTCCAATACAATATTCATTATGGTAAATGCTCAAAGACAGAATTAAATGCCACGTGTTATTTTACACTGAATGTGATGCTATGTTGTTTTAGCTCATGTATGTGAAGATAATGACATTAAATGTGTCAGACCGTAAACATGTCCATCAAGACTGTTAGGCTTACCTGGCACAATGCCAGGAATTGCCTGCGTTGTTTGCTTTATTTGTTTGCATTTTCCTTCTGATGTTGTTACTATAATACCAACAAACTATTGGTGTCAAAGGAAATGTATATATTGATGACGTCACAAAATGTTATTGAAATCTGTTGTTTCAATATGGGTCGTCAATTGTCTCTACAATTTAAGTATTCCAGTCATTTTTAATTAGGGTTTGTTTGTTCTGAATTTCGTTTAAACTTTGTTGATTCGAATAGTTCTATAAAAATATAATCTATTCCTGTAATGTGTAAATACAACACACATGTTAATTAGACATGTAAATGGTGAGAAGACCATGGACTGTGGAGCAGCAATATAGACTTATTCCCTTGAGAAGAAAATGTGTATAATGTTAATTATACTTATAACAATAGACGTTTTTTTAGAAGGCTAGCTAAAATACACTATTATTCCTATGAGGCGAATAATCATTATAATCTTTTCCCGACGTGAGATAGCTCTAACTTGTTCAGTGTGTTGATGAGACATGTTTTCATTGGACAATGCTCTTATTCACATTATATCATTTTGCTATGTTTTATTAAGAAATAATTCACCTAATTTCATCGTATCTAAGGAATTAGAGAGCTATTTTGAATATGCTTTCTTTTGATATATTGTAAACTTATTGTGTTACAATGCTCGCATTTCATAGCAAATAAAATCTTAAACTATTTGATGTACGACAATAATAAATAGTGGCAACTAAAAGATCCCTAAAACCCGAGGCTTTATAAATATATTTAAGATGATTTTAAAAGTGTTGTCAAATTGGTAGGCTAAATTGTTGTATTTTAAGATGATCATTTTAAAACTTTTGTCTAATTAGTAGGCTAAAGTTGTCTGTTTTATTGTATATATGTTTGATTATCTATGATCATTTATATATAATATTATTTTTTTGCGATTATAACCGAGTGTTTAATGAATAGGTCTTTGCTGACTGTATTTGAAACTAAATCGTTCAAAAATGGTTGATTCCATTAATTATTAAAAAGAAAAGTTTTACTTTTAGTTTTATTATCATGTGCATAAATCCTGCATGGGATCTTCATTTTGTAGATGTCAAAATAACTTCGCTTTTCAGATTTATTCCACATAGCTAATATATTCATTGGTAACACATTTGCTTAATGTGTTATCAGAACATTTACATTATGGTTTGATGTTACAGTTATCGTAACTAGACCAAATGTCATGGACTGTGGATAAGTCGTTAAGATGGGTTTTTGTTTTAGAATTGTCACCAGCATCTCACCTGAAAGCTGTAAAGCACAGCATAGTTTACTTCTACAAGGACACGATCTTTCCAGAGTGATGCATTCGCATTTGTATCCAATCCCATCTTCTTTCCAATGGTCTGTAATGATATATTATAAATATTATCGGATTTAAACAAGTAATCAAACAGTGGCTGATGTTACTCCCTCCAAAATTAGGACAGGTATTTCCAAATCGTGAATTATTAGATAATCCTAAACTAGATTAAGAGATTGACTTTTACTCTATGACCTTGTAACGTCATGTGATGACACTAACACATTCAACATCGTTTAGTCGGAATAATTTTACCGATCTGAGAGTATGTTCAGGAATGTCCTAAAGGTTTTCAATATTGTTCCAACTTTTTCTATCTTACTTTTAAAATAAAATTTAGCTCCCAAGAGGATATATGTATATATATTAATAGTTTTGTTTAATCCATCCATCGTGTTTAGAGCCTTTGACAAACACATTCTTTCAGAGCCATGGACAAGAATCAATAGCTAATCCAAGTAATTCATTGAAGAAAATGTCGAAGGTAATCCACTGATATTGATTTATAGTACGTTTTTTATAATACTCAAAATTCTCAAGTTTTAAAATTGGGTATATTTGCTAAACTTCATTATTTTAAAAATCTATTAATTAAATTCATTACACTCATTAATTTTTTAAAGTTCTTTCTAAACGTACTGTACTGCAGTAACAGTTATTTTACTGCGGTAGCATACGTTATTATTACTAACCTCCATCATGTTTAATCTGTAACTGTCGCAGAAGTCACGCGATGCAATTTCTGTTCCCATGTACCATCCGTTGAAAGGACATCCAGTAAATTCCAGTCCACCGAGATCCAACATTAGGCTAGACACAGCCGGCAAGACATACCAACGAAGACCTAACTCAGCAAACCAGGGATATCTATAAATAAATTTATGAAATTGTTACTTATTATTACCCATCAGCAGTATTAAATGTGCAAAACAGGATGTTAGTTGAGATAAAATGCTTAGTGGTTGGGGAAAAAAGTGCATAAATAGGAATGTTAATCAGGACTTTTCCACATTACAACGAAATCCGAATTTTGAATAATCTCGATTTTTTTTCCCAAGATTGAACAAAAAGTTACTGTAAGTAAATCAGGTGTCACAAAAATATTGCATTTAATATTACACACAATAATAAAACTGTAAAATTATGATTTTTTTGGCAGAAATGTTACATGAACGGTCACTTTGATTTTTCCAACACAAAATATCAACAGTGCAATTTTAAGCTAAAAACGTTTATGCACAGACTATAACGGTAAAATACAAAGTGGAACATTCAGAAACAGTTAGAAACAGCTTATCGCTAGAAAATTTGTTTCTGATAACAATAGGCTATCGTATCCGTACTTTTTTAAACAATTTTGTAAGAAGGGAAAAGCGAAATAAGAAATGCTGAAAAAGAGATGCAATGTTATGACGGTATTTGTATAAATAAATTCATAAATATCCTCAAACATAGTATAATCTTAATGCTGAAGATTCATTAGCAGTCCGATAAGTTACAATAATAATGGTAATACGTTATGTGTATTTCCTAACAAATATTGTCACAGATTTGCTATTTGTTCGGTCAAGTTTTGCACGTCATAGAAAATGATAGATGTCGTTAGTAAAAGCACAGAGGACATTGCTTATGCTGGAAATTACAAACAGGTTTCTACTTTACGTCAATTGTGCTTACCATTTAACACATTTTGTATCTGTATTATTTACCACAAGGAAAACTACGAACTATTAAATTCGTTTTACAAGGAAGGCTTTACAGATGTCTATTTTTAAATTAGAACAATGATGATAACTTCCTTTAAATATTTTGAATAGATTAGTAGTTGGTATGTGTTTCTTTATACAAAAACACTATGGTTTTCCACTTTGAAAAAAGCAATTCAGACTATTAATAACATTATTATTCAAAATAAATTTATGAGGTTTACTGTGTAGGTTTTAGGGGTGATTCGACTTAATATTGGTAAAAAGATAAATATTTTGTCAAACATGGCGTTTCATACATATAATACTTCCAGCTGAGACAAAAATCGAAACACCCTCGACTGGTGGAATAAGCAACAAAAGACAATAACCGTACAGCATAATAGGCCCAGAGGTTCTCATAAACAGTGGAATAACTTTGGCACAATTAGCCAAACTTAATAACGACATCTGATGAATATGCGTAGCAGCAACGTATCATATTCATTTCCTGAAAATGTCAGTTGATAGTGAAATTGCAATAATTTTTTAGTAAGTCTAGGTGACGATAGATACTTCTATACAATCTACCTTTAAGTGCATTTTAGAAGAATCATATTATCTTATGATACCATGTCTATAAAGTTGTCTGCTCTACTAATTGGTAAATAAGTATGATATATTTCACTTCAAATGAACTGTTACAAACAAGTGTAATCGTTTGGAAATTTAATCACTAAATTTCAAATTTACCAGAGTGCGGTGTTGGTCGGCAGAGAGTACCTAGGAAGATATTTATATTATTTTATAAACATGTCTGCTCTCTTAATGGGTAAATAAGTATGATCAACCAGAATAGTAATTAACTGTTACGAACAAGTGTGATTATCTGGAAACTTAATCTTTCTTTCAACATTTCCAGTGCGCATTGTTATCTATTGGTCAACTTGCCTACGAGTAATTATAGGCTTTATGAGATTGCCATACTTATTTTCAAATTAAATTGGTAATTTGAAATCTAAAATGGGAACATAAAGAATCGTGTTCTACTGGTTCTGTCATAGGTGCTGATTTCAACTTAATTCTTATTTTCTGAAATGTGAACTTTTGATATATTAAGAACAAATTCGTAGGCGATAGGGTACCGTACACCTACTTGTGTATTTGTATGTAATGTTTCACACCTCGATATCATACATTATCTATCTGTCTAGCCAAGAAACTTTAACTTTCATGGTGTTTTTCCAATAAATTGGTTCCAATGATCATGGATTAATTACAAAATCTGGTTTGGATTCTTATTTCTTCTTCTGCTGAGCATGAGAAACATTTTGAAATTAAATAAAGATGCAAAGATGAAAAAGTTTTTCTGCTGAAATTACAAAAACAAATATCAAAGCTGACAGCTCTTTGTTTTAAACTTTTCATAAATGGATTATTTCTGGATACTGTTACGATGCACGTCTAAATGATTTTATATTTTATGTAAAGTCGTAAATTTAAAACACAGCCACGATTCTAATAATTACGTAAATTTCGATGTACTAGGAAAATTAAGTTTGTATAAACATTAACATTTTTTTGACAAATTAGCATAATAATAAATACTTTAAAAACACATGACCACACATGTGGCAAAAAGAGACAATTTTAAACCAATCGGGTATAATTTACCAACACCGATCAGAGCAATCCAGACGCCGGTTAGTGACATTACCACAGTAAGTACTGACGCCTGTCTTACAGTGAACACGATTTAGAACACTGATGTATGAAGTTATTATAAAACTATTCACATTATTCGTATTTAAGATTACGTTTGTCGACTCAACATAGAATATGGAAGTGCGTGTATTACTTTAAATTATATCAAACTTTGATGAATAGAATACTTCTTCCACTAGTTATATAACAATTTACTGAAATGTAATAATTATTGATCATGCATTTAACAGAACGTGTGTGTAATTGTTTGTTAATTTTTTTCTGTGAGTTGTAGACATTAACTATTTTTTCAGTTCAGAATCGTTACATCATGTCGTAGCACTATGTCGCAGTGCGAACGAAGTCTTATGGTATAGTAAACGATCAATATGTTCAAAGGATGAATTCTGTCCGATTTTAATTTTCAAAGAAAAAAAATAATGGAGAATTTATTTCAAAGTAAAATTGACTTTATCACCTGATGAAAGCCTACAATCGAATATTACCCTCCTTATAAGATGGTTGATTCATGATATGTATGGACCTATAATTTATATTATAATGATATCTGTAAGTACTACTGATTTGTAAAACCCTAATCACAGTTGACCTTTGACATTTGAGCTTCCTTTTTCCTTTCCTTTACGTACTGTTCCCTGTCGTTAAATAAAACATGTTGTTACGTGGTATAATAAACTTAAAAGCTTATTTGTTTTGTTATGAAACTTCAATACTCAATTTTTTTTCAAAAATCAAAATGTATCGAATGCACAGAATAGACCACATCTGGGAAGTCATCTGAAGGTGGTTTGTCATAGTGTTAAAACAACACCTCGTTCATTTGACAGGATATTGTACCTTTGAAAGGGTTGTCTTAAAGGAGGGATGCTATTGCAAATATAAATTATATTCGCTACTTAATCTAATCAAGGCAATCTAACAAGAGGATGCTGAAGTCCGGAGATCGAAGGGTTTATCTATGGATGCGACACGATCAGTTCCACACCCTTTAACAGACACCGCGGGCCGCGAAGAATATGTAAAATAACACAGTACTGTATTTTTAGCAGCCATACAAGATCAAAGGATATTTAAGAGTTCCTATCTTGACAGACGAGCTCAGTGTCCTGTTGTTAGATTGCCTTGATATAATAATAAAAGATAAATGTTTCCTTACTTTGGATGTGTAATCTCCACCTCCATGATTAACTCTGGTGGTATATCGAAGAGTTCTGGGTCCTCACCACTGGCAGACAGTACTAATGGTAGGATATCCCATCGTCCATATCCGGCCTTCCATCCAAACTTAATGCAAAGCTGAAATCAAGAACCAGCAGACGATAAATAAATGCGCCATGCTTTGATATGGATACATATCCTAAATATCATGTCAAAGGTCAGAGTTAAAATGTAAAAGGTCAAAGGTAATGGTATTTAATGTATACAGCTTAAGATGTGCAGTTGAAGGGGTTCGAGCTAGGCCCATGTCCAGAAGCCCAGTTTTCAGACAACTCGTTCCTAAGGAACAAGATATTCTTCTGACTTATGTTACCGTTTGTGTGACGTTATTGCGGAATATTAGGCCTGCAGGTTCCTATCCTTAGAATTCACATGAATCTACACCCCACCATCTCACCTATTCATTCTTAACAATTCTGATAATGGAATATAAGGCTGTATTGCAAAACGAAATAATTAAAAAGGTTAGTTATAACGTATTCAGTATTGATAATTTAAATATATTTGTAATGAAAAGCTTTGACTAATCACTAATATCTTCATTAAACATAAAAGTAAGACAAGCTTAAGTATAAGGTATAACAATAATTATGATTACAGAAATTAAAGTATTCATATAACTTAATGATTGAGTGAGTAACCTTTAAAAACATTAATACAGATAATATATGATTAATAATTAAACCAGCGTTTATAGTTTATTCAACCTACGCCCTAAACTGCTTTCTCAAACTGTAATACAGTGATATGATGTGACGAAACTAAAGCTCTATCTACACTATCAAATGTTATGTAAACAAAAATATTATGTGCCCATACAGTATATGGACACGATGACGTCATATTACTACCACATTTGGTCACATCACCCTTTTTTTTAGTTTGATAGTGTAGAGACAGAGCTTAAGAAATACATTTGAACACTGTTGATGAATATCAATTCGACATGAGAAATGTCATGTTTAGTTGGTTGATAAGGTAATGTCGATTTATATCTACAAGTGGATGATGTTAATGTAGTTAATTTGGTCATCATTGACTGTACATTTAACTGTCATACGTGATTAATATATAACTAATAATAAGTCTATACAAACTATTGAGATAGTAAACACTCTTGGCGATGTAATTGTTACCTGTCATGGTTTGTGAGTGTTTGACAGTTTTGAGAAGAGTATAAGTTTTAGTTCATTACAATACATCTGTAGACATTAAAGTACCACGTCATGTAAGGTATTACTGCAGTGCGTATCTTAATTACGCTTTGAACGTTAGTTGCTGGCCTTTCATATCATCCGATTAAGAAAGTGTTACTGTTGATGTAACACAACCACCAACATTCCTATTATTGTTATATCAACGTAGCCATAACATCGGCAGGGGTTCGAGGCTCACTCACTCCATGGTTCTGGTGGTAGAACGAGTCTTCTCGGATAAGGAATATAAACCGTAGGTCCAGTGTACACAACTTGCTCGTGTGCACTTTAAAGAACCTAGTACATCTTTCGAGACGAGTAGGGGGTTACCCCGGTGTATTAGTACATCACAGCCACTGATCACCAACTGGGCCCTCTGGGAGATCAGTCTTTGACTGAAGAGGTCACCCAGTATAAAGATAAAACAAACAAACAAACAAACAAACTAGTTGGCCTATTACACGCGTTTCACAGGTTAATCATCAAGTATATTAATATTAATAATATTAATATAATGGTGGTCTTATTATTATTATTTTTTCATTATAGCGTTTTACTGTAATGGGTAGACGTCTAGACCTATAGGTAAAATGTCCCCCAGAAGTCATAAAAGAATTAGTTAGCACGAAGTTATAAATTAAGTAATTACAATTTAATACCAAAGGCTCATATTGGATGAGGCTTAACGTATGACAAATTATGTTAACTTATAAACAAATTATGTTAAATTTTTACAAATTATGTTACCTTATGACAAATTATGATAACGTATGACAAATTATGTTAACTTATGAAAAATCATCAGAAGCAAACCGTTTTCTATAAGATAGTTGTTTTATTTGTTTTCTTGCATACTTAGCAAAAAATATTATAATTTTATTTTCTCAGCTAAAGAAAAAAAAAATCCGAATACAATCGTTGAATAAATGTTATATCTTGAATCTTCAAATAATTCTATAATTACATTCACGTAATGTAATAAATCGCATGTCATTTTTAATTAGAACGTCCACCAGATGCAACATAGCCTTTGGGAATAAGATAGTTTTAGTTAATTTAACTACCATGGGTAATTTAAACAGTCAAAAACAAAAGATCGAGAACTGGGATAACGCAACATTGTGACGCATTGTTTTACGTTTTAATGTACTTATGTTCATCGTATAAACCCAATTTATTGTCAACTTCTATTTTCAGAATGTAACTGAATTTTTCTTCAGGCTAGACATCACCGTTTTAGTGAACTTATATTTTTGAATGCTCACATTTAATTTATAGAAAAAAGGAAGAAATAAAAGTGCAGCTATAGCCTAACACAACTTTATAAATACGATCGACTTAATTAAAGGGTTTACGGATTTGAATGATATATGCCGTTCAATTCAAATGGGAACAGCACCGCTAACAAAAGCCTAATATTTGTTATTACGGTACTTTGATAAAGTGTGGTTTAAGAGAAAATTGTTGCTAATTGTAAATAACCTCCATTTTGAATTTCAGCAAATCAGGTAACGGTAAGTGATTACTGACCGATAAAAAACTTTTTAATATGTTTCATCAATAGAATAGAATGAACTTTTGATATTAGCCTTAGAAAACTGTATACAAACTATTTGATTTATGTGGCAACTGTGCGAAGTTCTTGCCCTGTTGAAATTACTTCAGTCCCCTATTGGTCGCCTAGTTCCTATCAACACGCGCTCATTGATGGTACTGTCATATAAGAATCAGCTAGGATAAGCGTCCACTGACGATATTACTAGGCCTATATTAGATTACGGTAAAATTTGATATGAAAAAAAGGACGCTCACCACGTTGATGTAAGTACGAATGCTCAGGCCATTAAGCAACAGGAATACTACTATAAATGACTCGGAAGAAGAAAACTGAATTGACCAAACGTCAGACTATACGACCATTATCCAATATAGCTCGATAGCTTGTGGACCGTCAGACTACAAATCAAATTGTTTTAGAATAAGATCTTTTAGATTTTTAAAACACAGGATTGTTTGAAGAAAGCTTACAATCTAATGTATTAGATATGGTTTTATTTGGAAGCCAGGATGGGAGTTACAAATGTCAATTGTGATGGTCAAAAACCATTATAAGAGTGTAAACGCACGCTTAATATACTAGGCCTATATCTAGATTTAATATATCTGATATACAGATGGAAGAACAATTGAAACAGTCATGATTTCTAAAGCGCAGATTTTGTAAATATAAATTCGGCGGTAGGTTAGTCCATATCTGACCAAACAAAACAAAACAACCAAAAAGTCAAAATTGTAAAAGTTTAGGGTCGTGAAAATTTAGGGCGAGAAAGGTGCTTTCAGAAATTCGATAAACACGGAATGGCATAATTATGTACCGTTATTTTAAAGAAGAAAAGAGTAGATAATTGCCTAATTACCTAAGGTAATTATTGTTCATCTTGGGTCGTCTGAAATGCTAGTGAGTGTAAATTATCCACGCTTTGTCTCTAATGTTTGGTAATTATCAAAACATTAGTTTTAATCGAAAAACTCGTATGTACGTAAATAAAATGTATCATTCACACGAAAAACAACAATGTATTTGATGATATTTCTAAAAATGAAAATATACTAAGTACATTATAATTGCTAGTGCGTGACTATGAACAACTAGATCGAACACAATATGGTATGGTACAAGATAGTGAAGCAAACTCGGTAAACTGAACTTTCAATAAAAAATGGGCTGTTATAAATTTTAATATAAAACAGTTTTAATTAAATACTGCGCCACCATTGGTGAAGAAGTATGTTTTTTTTTTACTTTTGTACGCAAATGTACTTGTTAACTTCCCCAATGGAAACTTCAAGAGATCGCATGGAGTGAGGAGTAAATGAAGAGATTGCTGAATGCAATAGCAAGAGTTATTCCACGGTGACCGATGGCTGGAAGATGTAGATCCAACAGCAAACCTCAATTAAAAATAACTAATACACAATAACTAACCTACTGTTAATGTGTGGTTTTCACGTAAATTATCTATATTTTAATGATTAAAAAGTTATTTGTTGAACTATTACACTTTTCCTTTTACTAGAATGATCAAAGTTTTAATGTATATCAATATTACTGTATCGAAACAATAAAAACGTTCATATTATTTGATAGCTTATATCGCGAGAGACTGTCAATTCCTTTATTGATATTAAAACAGACGAATAACGTGACGCGTTATTAGTTTTACCTCATGAATCAAACCAGAGGGTATATGAGCACTTTCATTAAAATCCTCTTCTTAAGGCCAATTTACACAGACGACCGGTAACGATAACAATAGAACATATATATTATTTCTTATGACCATTTACACAGAACGCCGAGCGGACGGGCGATTGAGCGGAAATCTGCTCAGGATAGAAACAGATTCGATTTTGTGAAAACACCGTGCAGTAATTCTAGCTAGACGTACAGAAACGTAAATAGGCTAGGTGTTACATGCACAAATTGCTCCGGAACTTTTCAGGGGCTTTAACTATCGTACTCACATGCGATAGTACCTAAGCATATATGTTGGACACACAGGTGTATATTGATAGTAGAACACACTTCAGGGGTGTTCCTTCCTTGAACAGGTTTTGGCTGCAGTGTTTACAATATACTGTACATTCATGTGTTTTAAGAGAAGGTGTCCCGTAAATAGTAGGGTCCATTGAATAGGTTTCGGCCGTAGTGTTTACAATATACCGTACATTCATGTGTTTGCAGAGAAAATGACCCGCAAATAGGGGAGGGGGGGGGTGTCTGTTGAATAGGCGTTGGTCGTATTGCAGGGGTGTCTCAACGAAGGGTTTATACCGTAGGTACATATTGTATAGTGCTCAATGCATTTGAGGGACCATTATTTGATCAGTTCTTATTCGTCCCGAGTACTGCAAGTTTAGCATGGAAAATTACTTTATTATTATATTCCTCTATGATAGGTACGATTAGCTACACTCTACACAAACGCGTTAAAATTGACATAGCGTGAACCAGCCCTGAATTTAGTATGACAATAGTTGGCTAAATAAAAAAAAGCTCATAAAACAAATGACTTTCATTGCAACAAGGATTTAATAATAATTACCCCGAGGAGATATACTTTTATTGATATGTATATCGCAAATGCTTTTGGCGTTAAACGATGTGCTCATAAACGTACGATGGATCATTTATTGCTAAAATATAACGTTTAATTTCTACAAATATTTTTATAGAATTTGATTCAAACGCATAAAAGACAAACGGTTGAAAAGTGATTGTAAATTTCTTTTTTTTTGTTTTGTTTTGTGTCTGTTGTTGTGTTGTAAAGGTATCAACATGTGCTGATACTAAATATTAAAAGTTTTTCAATTTAAACAGTAACTTAATAAACTAATATATTTTAATTTGGAATTGCTACCGTAGACACGCACGTATGGGCGTCAAAAGATAATTTACTTATAATATATATTCATGTTTTTTTTCTACTTATTCATAATTGAATTGATTAATAATCAAATTACATTATAAATATAAAATTGAAAGATCGATATTGTTACTGCTTCATCAACTTGTCAACATAAAGATGATTACAAAATAATGTATTACTCGTATTTTTTATAAACATATTCAAAGTTCAAAGTTTATTAACTTCAACAAAGTTATCGGATGCTGATTTGTACAGCGACGAGCAATACGTCAATACGTAAGTTCCGATGATTGGTAATTAACTTAATAAATTTTAATGTCACATAATAGTTATTGACTTTTACTATAAACTGCACTAACAAAATCATTTACCTCATAAAATCGTAAACCGAAAAAATAGAGTAGAATTTTATTCCAGAAGATAATGAGATTTTTGTTAGATTTAAAGATGTATTGTCCCCCAAAATCATGAAAAATAAAGATTTTTAAAATCGGACTTTGAATAGGCCATTTTGCAGTTTTAATGAAGTTGTTCACTTCCATAAGAAAAAAAACGGGGGAAAAATTATTTCACCTATAAAAAGAGAAAATAAACAGTTAAATTACCCAAAAACTCATTGTCTTCCAGACAATTTGACCATTTTTTGCTTTAAATTACATTTTTCTCAGGTAAATAAATTTTTTTCAGACCCAATTTTTGGTGAGAGTGAATAACTATTATGTGACATTAAAATAACATATTCAACAAAAAAATTTAAAAAAATATTTTTTTAGGGGGACTATATATCTTTAACTATTTGTCTTTTTTTTTATATCTTTTGTTATATATATATTTTTTGTGTAAACCTTTTTATATTTTGTTTTTGTTCTGTGTTTTATTTGTTTTTTATGAGCCAATAAAGGAATTGAATTATAACCGAAATAATTCTGTTTTCATGTTTTGGGAGACAATAGATTTTTAACTAATCAAAATTATCATAATTTAACAATTTTTTATCATCGTCATCATCAACAACCGTCTGTAGTTGTATAATCATCATCTTGTGTTCTGACGTGATTATTTTATCGTCTATACGTAAACATTTATAAATACGTCTCTACTGAAACATATACATACACAACCAACAAATAACGGCATGGTCTAATGCTAACTGATCACATGACTAAAAATAACAACGCGTAAAAATATAAAAGATCATTCGCAGATTCACACTTAATCCAAACAGAGTTCAGTACAAACTGTGTGCTTATGAATAAATTGGCGTTCATAAAACAGATTTAGATAATACATATTCTACAAGTTTATTCCAGTTTCTACAATATGAATACAAGCTAGTCGTTCCATTTGTTTTAATGATTTTGAGGGATTTTCAAGATTACTTGTGTTGGTCAATGTAATGCAGACGACTGGATTTCAATTATGAGTTGATGAGACGATTAAGTCTATCCCCTTAGCAGTAGAGTTTATTTAATCAATTAAGGCTGTCAAAATATCTGGGTTTTTACAGATGATGTTTGTAGATTTTTGTTATTAATGTTTTATGTTTTATATATAGGCCTATTTAAATCTGTCACTGGTAATTAATGAAAGTGTATCGATCTATTGATGGCGCTGTTGCAGCGCGTTGGAGGTAAAAAGGGTAAAATCTTATATGAAATTGAAAATAAAATGGTAATTGAAGGCGTGTCCCTATAAAAAGCGACATTTTGTTTTCACGTAGCGCACTAACCTTTTTGGGCTATCCTGGAAAATCTTTTATAAATGTATTATTTGTAGGACTAATGTTAGTAATTTATGTTATCACTTTGTATGTATTGTTTATGATGAATCAAATCACTAGACTACCTGCAGCTGTCGAATATAAGAGTCATTCTCTATTTTTATAAAAACTATATCTTCAGGGCATCATGCAACTACACTAAGTAATAATGAAGGTACGGTAACAGCAATAGAATGAATGTAATAATAATTCATATGCAGACACAAGATTTAGATGACATTATCTTGAAAGATATAAACATTAAATTCGTATCAATACAAGACAAAACTGATTAATAATTGATAAACTCATAAGTATAACAAAGCTTAAAGAATATTGATGTTCAATAATAATGATGTCTTAATTGTCACTGTCCTATCTATTAATATTGATCACTCTCAATTCCAACTGATTACCCTACTTCACAACTTGAGGTGTCATTTGACGCGAAAAATAACGATTTTTCTATTAACTGATATTCGTTTGTGGAATTCCCTAGGGCAATTAGTAAAGTAAGGGACGGAAACGATTGCACATGCAAAAAGATAGCATAATCAATGTTGGAAATGGAGACCTTTATAACCATCGTCTCTAATAACTATCTCCTATAACACTGTACATCTTATGAATTCTTTATTCTATCGTCATCAAATAACGCTCAATACACTTTCGATTCTCACCTCGGAAAGGCAGTACAAAACTAAGCTTTGATCAATACTCTTTTTCGTTTTAATGCGCATTAAAAGCCAGAATTTACTCCCAAAGGACAATATCATCCTTCCCCAGAGGAAATTCTAAGTCCAATATAAATAGAATAAGAATAGACGTGACCAATAACTAAGTGGTAATAAGTGACCAAAACAAACGCATATTGACCGAAAAACAGGTGTCATCGTAAGTATGGGAAGAACCCATTAATACTAAGGATCATCTTTCAATTATCATACAGGTTTATTAATACAGTGTAGTGATACCTTTTAGAAAGCATTCGATATTTCTAAAATTGAATATTATTAATAGTTTGAATCTCAGAAAGGTGCCATAGACAATGTATAGATAAATTCACACAATTCCCATCCGATAAAACTATACGGTAACATGTCTGGCGACAATAACCAACGTACAGTATCTGACAGCGTGGTCATCCCATGTGATACTGAAGCGTATCCTCCTGAGACGCAATACTGTATATCCTCGTGTTCTGCAAGCATGATGATCGACTGATTGACAATACAAATTAATACATTATGTAGATCAAAATAATAGTTTCTGCTAATATTGAGATTTGAGGTTTTAGACAAAAATGAAAAAAACTTCATAGCTGAAATATATCTCAAAGAGAAACAGTTGTACTAGTAGCAATAGTACATGGGTGTCGATGAATACTAAAAGAAAATGTAGGTAAAAAAGTAAGTAAGTAAGCGTAAGGCATTGACCACGTGTTGAGTAGAATGGAAGAACTTGACGAGATCAGAAGAAGCTTAGCCAAATACATACCATTATTGACAAAATGCCCACAATCTTCACCATAATACATAACATCACATCATGTTTATTGTAAATAAGGTGGAATATATCAGAAGTGAATTTATAGTAGCTATTAATTAGTGTGCAAATTGAATAGAGAAATGTTAACGTTGAATTAATAACGAGCAAGAAGATATCAATTTTGAATTCAAATTATCTTACAATAGACGGTATTTAGAGAGGTAGATATAATAATGTGGATTACGATGTTAAAATTCACAAATAAAAAGATTCAGGCATTTGTCTCCAGATGGACTGATCATATAAACCAGAACCTTTTCAAAAGAATTACATTTAGGTCTACACTGTATACATTTAAAATGTAATTTTCATCAAAGGAAGCATATTGGAATCTTGTTAGACTTCTTTTGTGTTATGCATGAAAAATGCATATCTATCTATTTATCGTCGAACGTTATCGTCCTAGTGTAAATGGGCCTTAACATTCCTAACAGGTATATGCTATTTCCCATATTTGTTTTTACAATAATTGACCTAGATGAACACTTTATTTAAGTTAAATTTTGAGTTTATTTATAGATGAAACATACTATTCTAATTGCTGAATTCACATTTCTACAAAATGAACCTAGTAAGAAATGAACATCTATATTATTATGAATGGTTTAATAATGGGAATAATTATTGTTCTATGTTTTCATAAATATGCGTGGGTAGACTAAACAATCATATACTTGATGAGTTTGACATTCTGAAATGTAGACAATTACGAATTTTGTTTATTTAAGAATATAGACACCAAATTCACACTCTGTGTTTACATTCAGTCTTAAATCAATGAGTCATAGTTTGTGCATAATTTAGTGTTAGTTTAAAAGGTTAGAGAATTAAGAGTAATTTTCTCGCATTTAGTCGTTTAGTATTATAACATAGATGGAGGAGGTACGTGTGTTCTATACCTTTTACCGTTTGGAAAAAGACAGTTTGCCTAGTTTACGCGTTTCTGAAGCGGTCACTAGATTACTATCTAACTGACTATTGCAATTCAGTTATACAAGTCTAATTGACTATTGCAAGTCAGTTAGACAAGTCTAAATAGACTAGATAGCATCTAGTGACAGCTAGAGAATTAGGTGCCTAGCTAAACGGTACTGCTAAAGCTTCTCTGGGTTGGCCTGTGAAGAGCCACGGATTCAATACTTAGAACAAAAACAAAAGGAAGCAAATTATAACGTAACGAACATCTGCGCATGCTTAATCAATCAAATAGCTTTTCTATTTTACGAAAATTATGAACATTTTGGATATATAGTGTTAGCTTTTGCGTCTAATTACAAGAAAACAATAAATGCACTAAAACAAGCACAGCAGTGTTGTGATCATATCTTTCTTTATATTTCTCCTTACATCATTATCTATCAATCTATCTAACCTAATGTCACCTTCTGCACTCAATTTTATCTTTCTATTGTTGCATCAACAAAACGCACTTTACCGTGTTTCAATGCTATGTTTCATTATATCAATCAATCAAGGATCAAAGGAATTGCAATGTTTTTTAGAAAGATTCAAAGCGGCGGCTTCAATTCCACGCGTTATTACAATGACTCTATGACCAAATAAATGGTACGGCATGTTTTCTTTTCAATTTCCATCTGATATATGTGCTTTATATCTGCCGCTGTCTTCCTTCTAAAACTTATTAAAGATGACAAACGGAAGCGATATTTGAACAGATAGTTTATGTTTAACAAAAATGATTTCTTGTCGCTCCAAGACATAAAAGTCCTAGTTGCCTGAAACATTTTTATACACAATTGTTTACAATTGGAAACACAAAATCAATTTAACGAAAAATTATTGATAGATTAAAACAAGGGATAGGCCTACAAAGATGTTTATATTTTTTACAGTGGAACATTGGTTTACCGTAGATCTAGATCTCTGTAGTCAGTGGTGGTACCGTAATTTTTACAAAAGATTTGGAAGGCCTATTATAAAATCCTGAAGTCGGTAAGCTCTAAAATGCAACATTCATGACTATAAACTATACTTGTTAGCGGCACTGTAACTTACCAAATACTACACATTGTTATATAGATACCCAATTAGAACCATTAGGACTAAATATTATGGATGAAAAAAGCATCCAACAATTCTTCTACAAACTATTAATACTTGTTATATATACACATTTCATTCATGCAACGTAAGGTAAGAACTAGATAAACAAGATCATAATAATAATAATGACATAGAAAGAACATAGATAAACTGAAGATAACACAGAATTAAACAAAAACAAATTATTTTTTAACTTACTGCAGTGAACTCAACTGTTGATGGGTCACCGGTCACCGATCCATCCGGGTTCCTATAACCTGCGTAGCTAATGAGCTGGGGGTTCCAAACTCTGAAATCATGTTTACCATCGGTTCGATTTGGAAACACTGTAATTGCTGACCTATTAACGAATGGATATCAGTTTAGTAATAACTCCATATATAATGCTAAATTATTATATTATGTTAAATATGAATAAGAATTTGTCTATAACAATCGAGCACAGGTCTTTAGCAATATCTGACCATTTCTGGGGTCTATAGAAACAGGTTTTACAAAATTATGTGACCTATTTACCTACCACAAAGTATATTGTTTTATTTGTATTTTTAACTAATTTTTGTAACATTTTGCCCTTTATTTTATTTACCTGATCTGCACATGTGTTGTGCTTAGATTATACATGGAGCTACCCTCCATGTGTTATAGTGTGTAGTATAGCTTTTATTATATAACACCTATATAAATTCCTGTCATTTGATTGGACGAATGTGGGTCACATGGCGTGCAATAGTACGCACTATTCAACGATCGTTAAATAGTACTTTTTGAAACATTTTTGTGTACGAAAAAAAAACGTCTAGATGTTATATAAAACAAATAATAAATGTTTTGTATTCGTGTAATGGTACAAATAATGGGACTTGGTGAATGATGAAAGGTTATATCAACTCGGCTTTGCCTCGTTGATATAACCTTTCATCATTCACCTCGTGCCATTATTTGTACCATTGCACTCATAAACATTCATTATTTGTATAATATGTATATAGTTTATAGTTTGTAGTATAGCTTTTAATATGTATATAGTTTATAGTGTGTAGTATAGCTTTTAATATGTATATAGTCTATAGTTTGTAGTATAGCTTTTAATATGTATATAATCTATAGTTTGTAGTATAGCTTTTAATATGTATATAGTTTATAGTTTGTAGTATAGCTTTTAATATGTATATAGTCTATAGTTTGTAGTATAGCTTTTAATATGTATATATTTTTTTATGTTGCTTTTGTTTTGTTTCCTTTCATTATTTTGCGCAATTGTTCTAATGTTTTATTTTTGTTGCACCACTAACGACAGTGTGTGCCACTGATAACAAAGTGGTGACCAATAAATAAATAAAAATAAATAAATAGTACCAATACTGCAGCGGTCCACTTCGAAAAATGGCATGATACCTTATTTTGTCATTGCTTAGGTCTTTGAAAGAAAGAACACTCGTGAGTAGGTCAAAACAGACAAAAGGTTAGGTAACTTCTTTTCTAGGCGTGAATTCAGAAAAATTCAAAAGAGAAAATATTTAAAAAGACTTTTAGCTTACGTTATGACTTTTATACCATAGTATCACAAGTTTGTTGTTATTGATATGAATTTATAAATGCATAGGGCCTGTATCTAAGATAAATAAAGGCAGTTACAATTATTATATTTTTCTGTCGAGGAAAACAATTTTTCAATGTACATTTTCTATATATGGAACGAATACAGATTTGATTTGATTTTGATTTGATTACCATTCGATCATAAATTATCTCATCATCACGTGATACAAAATTAACTTGTTTTTAATAAAGAGATAAAGAGATACGTTTGACCTATATTTGTTGTCAATATCATTAGAACTAACGGCGGCATCGTAGCAGAGAAGTGAAAAAGTACATTGAGCGTGTATTATAAAAATAATGTTCATTTAATAACAACGAAAATAACGTTTGATTGATATTTAATTATTTTAGCTGAACAGTTTCGCTTTAGATTGTTTCATTATTTCACAATGATTAATGAAATGCTTTTACCATACAGAATGGTGTAATACTATATCAGCTGATTCATAGTACATAACCGGTTGGTATTACCTTATTGAATCAGAATTCGGTTAGGAAACAGACATTCTATAAAGGATAGAATCAAAGACTGGATGCCAATTATAACGCTTTTGAAACGTTGTTAACGGTTAATCGCACATACAGGGTCCACCCCAGTTTGGTGAACAACTGTGCTATGCTAAATCTATATTGATTAAGTGTCCTGTTTCTTTATATGTTATATAGGCCGATTCAACGACTTCTGGAAACATAAGCAAATAAATGATAAAATGCATCAGGTTTAGCCTTAGGGAGTCAGGTCGATGTTATATATTTAGACGAACATCCTACCTTTGATCAGATGATTATCCTTGTATCTCAATTTTGCTAAAGTGTTCAACGTCTCCTAGTATAGAAGTAATAGTGTACTTAAAGTTTTATTAGGCGAATCTCAGTTAAAGTGCGTTCGTCTATTTTTTTGGGCCAAAACGTTATTGCCTACAAAACTCTACATTTATAGGTTTCAGACAATTACATTGGTTACATTATATTGCTAATAATACTGGTTTTAGGCTAATTGTCATTATACTAATTAGCCTTGCTATTATGGGTAAATGATGATTGGACTGGAAATACATCAACTTTCAGTTAAATATAACATAACATAATTGAAAGAAACATGAAAGTTAAACAATAGGCCTAGAAGAAAAAAAAAAATAATATTGGATGTCAGCTTTCGTACGCACGACAGGCAATATTAAACGATTATTTTAAGTTTTATTCAATTTTACAAGTTTTTTTAATAATGCTTCAAAACAAACACATTTGGTATAGAAACAAGGCCAACAGCCATAAGTCGCGTGCTAAAACGCATAGTGATACCGGACCGACAGACAGACAGACCGACAGACCGACAGACCGACCGCCCGACCGACATAGTGAACTATAGAGTCGAATTGAATTGTTGAATAGGGCTAATTTACTGTCACATATTAAGTATTCACATTCATACCAAAAACTATTAGATCAAACATTACTTGATAAGACTGTATTAAAGAAAAATAACGGCTCTTTCTGGTTAAATTTAGCAACTTATATTTATTCACAAAGTTAGAATAACGTTATTACAGATACAAAATATTCAAAGTTTGATTTTTCTTTTCTTTATTTTCATGTTTCTTTTTTAGAGGAGAGGGAATGAGAGGGAATACATCTTTAGGAATTGGAAGTGTATTTTTTTTTCAAGCTATGTTTTGTGAATATTTAAACCTACGAATCTAGAATTGATACGTAAGCCTGTTATCAACTAAGTTGCAATATAACTTCAATTTAACCTTAATTGCCATCCCATATACTATGTTCTGATTTCTAATTATTCTAACATCTAACAATGCAAAACTGCAAGGTATGTCGCTTAAAGCAACTTCGGCAATTTAACAATTGACAGGTAAAAAAGTACATATCTATTCAAAAACCTTCTTATCTTCTATCGTGTTTTAATTTCAGTTCCAATTGACATGTGTAACTAAAGAGAAGATTTACAGCTATGGCAGCGTGTTTCTAATGAACTGAAACTATGTCGCTTTCGTTTTTCTTCATTAAACGTATACTGATAATTGGATAAGTGGAAAATGGGATAATTAGGTACATACTGTAGGAAACATATATATAGAGTACCGTACATATGATTTTCTTTTCCACAGCATGGTTATTCATAAAATTGTCTTGTCATTATTGTTTCACACTGATAACCCGTTCGATACCATCAACTTCTGCATATCATTTTCCGCTCTTTCAGTTCCAAAATATGGCCTACTGGAAGTTGAGAGTGTATTTCTTTGCCTATCAACAACGGTATGCCTAATTTTGTGTCCATTTAAATATTTGTTTAATTGGGGGTATACTGTACATCATTTTGTCCATTGTTTTCTTAATAACTTCTTTTAAATCTACCTTATAAGTAAGTGGAGTAAATTTGGAAATAATTACCAAGAAAATGTAACTAATTGATTAAGTTAGTTTATTGATTATTGAGTGAGTGAGTGGCCGAGCGGTTAAGACAGTGGAACCGTAATTACGTAGCCATAACATCGGCAGGGGTTCGAGGCTCACTCGCTCCATGGTTCTGGTGGTAGAACGAGTCTTCTCGGATAAGGACTATAAACCGTAGGTCCAGTGTACACATCTAGCTCGTGTGCACTTTAAAGAACCTAGTACATCTTTCGAGACGAGTAGAGGGTTACCCCGGTGTATTAGTACATCACAGCCACTGATCACCAACTGGGCCCTCTGGGAGACCAGTCTTTGACTGAAGAGGTTACCCAGTATAAATATAAATTTCAATTCAATTCAATTCAATTAATACGCTAGATGTAATCTTTATTACAACATACAAACTGTATTTAGAACATAAGGAAATTAGCGCCTCCAATGGTTTATTTTCTATAGTTTTTTTATTCTACAGTATTGATTATTGTTTATCCATCTTTCAAATTGACACGTTTTGATTTATTGAAAAGAAAACCATTATAGTAACCGTTTGGTTTGATTAATACGATGTAAACTTTTCCATTGTGTATTCAACATTATTGGTTATATGATACAAGGCGTATTATCATCATCATTCATTTATCGATTTTTATGTTGCGCTTATACAAAACAATTGGGTTAACAGTATATCATATGTACTAAGATAAATAGATTTCATGTTAATATCCATGAAATACATTGCCTTGTTAAGGACACTGATAACTCACAAAGTAGAAGTCATGCCATTACTTAACACGTTGAATAGTGTCACTGATGAATACCTGAAATACAATCCCAAAAATGTTCCCGGTTCTCTATTGTATTCAGTACTTAACAGGTTAAAGAATTTCGTAATAAAAACAGTTGTGAATTGTCCTCAAAGCTACAAATGTGGCTACTGTTAAGTCTAAAGAACAAGGTATAATAATACTTTATTCTTTAGACATAATAGTGGCCACATTTGTGACTTTGAACACAATACACAACTGTTTGTATAACGAACGCAATTTTTATAACCGTTTAGTTAAATCACGAACATTCATTGCGCAAAAATGAAAAGGCTTAATGCACATTTGATGGTAAGAAGATTAATAATGGGTGTGACATGCCGTACTGGAATAACCGGCTTAAAAATAAGATATACGTTAAAACAACACAAAGTCCGTAACATTACAGTTTATCTAATACATTTTCAGTTTAATGAAGTTCAACTCAACCTAATTGGATAAACTAGCACACATAACACACGTGACCTGCGTACATTAAGTTTACTTGTATCAATCGAGTCGCAATTACCATGTCATCAGTTGTAATTCTGCCCACGGTAAAACGAGTGATGTACGAGTATTTTATGCCTCCCCCGTTTATATGAGTTCAATGTATTATCTTTCTTCAATTTGATGTATTTTAATGCAAAAATAAGTTTCCGTGCCATTACACGACTCCTTAGACCTGTGTTTGGTTGCTCAACACTGCACTGGTATGTACAAAAGTGACTGTATAGGGCAGTGTAATAACTATCTAAAAATGATTCAGCAAACAAACACATTTTACCCATTTATTACTAACATACCACAAGGGGCGATAAAGGTAGGGGCGTGAGTGAGTATAAATACATACCTGAGATTTCCTTTGTTAGTTCCGTAACTTATGTGATTACAAATTGCCTGAAACATTTCACGTGCTGTAAAGATGTTTCGTGCATCAAACACCTGTAAGACAAAACCAAATAGGCAAATTACACTGCATATCACCAGTCCTGTTATAGCAGTAAATACCATTAACTCAGTACGAATACTTTTTTTATACGAACTATCAAGTCATGAACTTCAATTTGGTTCTTTTAAAGTATTATAGTCTTGAACAGAAAGTCTGGTAAATGCCTTTAGTCTAACTACCCAGTATACATTAAAGGTTGTTTCATTTAGCTGAGACAAGTCGTACCTGCTTGGGACGATCTTTTCAAAACACTGACACATCTGCACTATTTATGAGAAAGTGACGAAATTTGGATGCTGAGTTTAGACTACTAAAACCACACAACATACACTTACATTTTCAAATTAATTTATACATTTTGAAAGATTCCATAAGACTGTTTGTGGTTGTTCTTTTAAAAAATAGTTTACCTTTTGACTGAGTGAATAATACAAAAGAAAGGCAATTAAGATTTATAACGCCTATATATAAAGTCATGTGATTTGTTATGAATCATTGTTATAAGATAAACGTTAATGGATATTAGTGACGTCATGAAAATGGATGGATGGATGGATGGATGAAAAATACAAATATTAAATTCAGAATACCCCTCCCCCACCCCACATAAATGAGGTTTTAATGATAAAAGAAAAGTGAATTTGTCGCCTAATACTATTTGACGCCCTCTTTGATTTCACACATTATAATGTACAAGACATCGACACAAATAACGTACAAAGATGTACTGATACTTTTGCTCAGTTATTGCCTCTAGGCTAAACATGATTAAGGTAACAGAATTTAGGGCATTTGTGTGTTACATTTTAAAAATCTAACAACAATCAGGTACAAATGACGTCATTGGCACTATAATTATAGCAAAGAAGTTTATCTCCGTTTACAGATTTGTTATTGTAGGACTATTAACAAATTCATGAGTCGAAATGAATGTAACATTTACGATTCTTTTGAATATTACTGTAGATATAATACAGTAATTATCCCCTAACTTGTCTGGAATAATAACGATTTCGAATCATTTAACAAACAAGAAAAATGACAGCATTTTCTTAAATCTTTGATTATTAAAAATATGGAAAGTGTTAAAATCATCTTTACTATTTAAATTATTAAATACTATTTTACAATTTATAAACTTTTCTGTAAAACACTATTTACAGATCAAATATATAATTGTTATCGTTTTTTTATAAAATTTAAATTTAAAGTATTCAGAAACATTTTTAAGTTAAGAAACTACTTAGACCGAGTGATTTTAATGTTCCACAAAGAAAGGAGTAAAGACCATTAGGCTAAAGACGCTTAAACATTGAGAATAATCAGTGTATAAACGTGACAATAGCGCCCCCAGCGGTTTATTATGATTCTATACGCAATGAAAATGGTATCTACCCGGGGTCCATGAAACCAACTTATCCGGGTGAATAACTAAACCTATATAATTATTGCTAAATACCTATATCATACCTATACAAAATTATTCGTGAATCTTAATGCTGCCTCTAACAACCACAGTGCTTACCAAACGCAATATTGTTGTATTATTATCCATCGTTATTTCAACTTTTATGAACAAAATTCTCAGCATTTATTTGGAAATGTGACATATTTTACATAATCTTCATAGATATCTCTTATCAAACGTTTGTAATTTAAAATCATCTTTAAGATGGAATATCGCGAACAGACATGATTAAGGTTGAGTTTTAGTCGTTCCTTGAACCAATATTATGATCGTAAAATTCCTATCCCATTACTTAAAAATGATTTGTACTAGCCTCCTATTGGTCATATGAGCAATGTTATGAATACAGTTGGTTCAAGCCGTCAAACTAACAAAATACCATATTCAATGTCTGATAAAACGTTTTTATTCCTCGTTTAATTTACTGTATCTAGAAAAGAAGAATTATGATTACATGTTTAGTCCGGTTTCGACTGATGTTGAAAACACGTAAAGTTAATCTTTCCTTTAAAGAATCGAACGAGATTTTTTTGTTATTTTTTCCTGATTGAATAAGTATGCTTTCACAAAACTAATGCATTGTTGTATATATATTATTATAAAGATCGAATGTTGCGTACGGTTTTGTTGTGTTTAAGAAAATAGAGTAAATTAAATTGTTACTTTAATAGTGTGCATGTACTATGGACGAATGATTACCATTCCCCTTGAAGAAAAAGAAAAACAAATCTAGAAACACATGATGATGTAGTTGGATGGCTATTAATAGTTACTGTGCATGCAGATTTTTTTCCAAAACTATACACTGTAAAAATAGTGTTTAGATCTTAAACATGTATTTTGTACCCACTTTTTCCACACATTTAGCCTTAAACATGTTTAGATGTGAAACATGTTTAGGTTCTAAACACATTCTAAACATGTAGTCTGTACCCAACTCAACACATCAGTGACGTATTGATTGTTAAACATGTGGAGCAATATGAAGACAAGTTTAGGTTTTAAACGTGTTTAATTTGCCGTGTGTGGAGCTCATATGTGGAGCTTTTTTCCGCCACAGTAAAATCGTATGCACGCAACGCTAAACACATACCTAAACATTTTGACTGCTAAACATGTGGAGTAATTGAACATAATATTGACATTAGTCAAGTAGAGGAAAACAACATGTAGCTATAAACACGTTAGCTTTTAAACACGCTAAACATGTAACTCGTGTCTAAAAGCTAAACGTGTGTAAAAGGTGGGTACAAAATAGGTGTTTAAGATCTAAACACTATTTTTACAATTAATCGTATGATAAATTGGACGTTACATTTTATTAGGTGGTCTCTCCATTTGAACGAGTGTGTCACTCTAAGTAGGCATAGAAAAAGACACACTCTTCCCTGATAGGCCTAAACAAATTGTTTTTTCTTGCAGAATTTTACCGACTTGCGTGCTTCAAGATAGACCTACAAGATATGTTATTGTCACTTCAAAAGTATTTTCTTGATGCTAAAGAGACCTACAAAAGTTTTAAAAAAAAACAGCGAAAAAATAAAATTTTTTAGATGGCGCCGCAATTTTGACATTTTTCATCACCTAAGTTGCTAAAATAGTGCATTAGCAAAAAAATGATTCATGTGTTATTAACCAATAATGTTTTGACGAATTAATCAGAGTGATATGCTTGGGAGTCCACTCCGTAGATCTGAACGGATAAAGAATCATGTGGATTTGGAAGTTCCCTGTAAGCCATTCAAGAGACAAGAAACTGAACCTTAATTACACTAATAAAAGCAGCGGTCATCTATTTGGAAACAAACTATTGTTATGCATTATGGTATCAATAATGCGTTTCAGAATTAATTACAATGATGTGTTTGTGTGTATGTTAGGCCTAATGTGTGATAAACTTTACATAACAGAAACATGTAGCGACACTAACTTTTAGTTCAACAAACCCTTTTTAGGTATTAAGCAGTCATTGCCTTATGCGCTTATTATGCTAGAAAGTTACCATTCTGCAGATAATGTTAAATGATCTGCTATAAGCCCGGGTACATCCAAGACTTAACAAGTCTAGTCTAGAGTAATTAGTCTGAAGAATTACCAATACATTAACAATCGTATCAAATTTCTGACTCAATTATAATGACTACACAGTTCAGAAGGAATGTTTAATTTGAATTTGTTAGTTCATTCATACATTTATCCAATCATTGTAAGGATAATAAATAACAGTACCATAACAAACAAAATATCTTGATCTTGGGAGCCGAGCAGTAATACTGATGGCGCACAATTGGATTTCGGGGAGCCGAGCAGTAATATTGATGGCGCACGATTGAATTTCGATCGTGCATTATCTACCGAGTCGAACAGAATTTTTAAAATTTTTATAAAAAGGCATAAGCGTGGATTTAGCTTCAATCGTAAGAGTGAAGGAAGATAGGCCTAATGCACGAAAGTTAATATCAATCGAAAAATAAAAATAATCCTGTGAAAAAAAGTAATGTTTTCTCCTAGACTAAACTAATATAAGTAGATGTACTTTTCTATAAAAAAAAAACCCTAAAGAACTAAATAATAATTTGTATTATGACATTTTATGTTGTTTTTTTTTTTTTGAAAATCAAAATACAAGAAAAAGTAGGTCGCTTTATGTTTGATTAAAAAATTATGTTTATATTTATAATTATAGTGCACATTACTACCACAACTATATTAAAAACAGATGCACACAGCTCATTGTACTTTACTTTTCTTAGTGTACAGTACTAATAAATTAAGCCTATATATTATTTTTTTAGGTATCATTTATTGAATGCAATATTGTATATAAACTGTCTTTATTATGACTTAAATCTTGAAACATAATTGAAACGTTCAGTTTCAAAGATATTAGGTTCAATTATTGGAAACGCCAGGAGGGACTGCGGTAAGGTTTTCCATTAAAAGTCTACGAAAACGACTTCAAAGATGGCAGTTTACTGTCGCAATGTAGGTTAAAGACTTCGGTAGCTTATCTGCATAACGCAAATCGTATGAGAAAATGGGGTCTAGAAATAACAATTTAGCTTGTACTTAAAGACATCTAATTTCTGAATATAGGCCTAACTCTGATGTCTACAGAAATAATTGGTATATTAGGCCGTGACATACTTCATTCAATCTTGCTATCGCTCACTTATTGTCAAAGGTTACATGTAATGTAAATATATTTTGTATTCGATAATTTATTTGTTTATTTCTTTCTCACACATTACTCCATCATATACGCGTGCATTTAACGTTTTTAGATATTTTTCTGATGAAACGCGTCCATTTGTGTGTAAGTGTTATATCTTGCGATCTCTAATCGCCATATATATATTATTATTAAGTCATAATATTCCTAAGTCTATGTGTTGTCAATCTTTTTCAAAAGCGATGTCCAGCAATAGAAATGTATGTATGAAAAGTAATAATCGCAAAAACTACGGTAATAGTGCCTTTTGCTTCATACATTTGCGTGTATGTTTTGTATTATCGGATGCTCTACTAAGCTGCTGAAAAGAAATCTGGTTGTACTATATCGTGCAAGATCTATCGATGCGGATGATTCCGATAAAACCTATTAGACATTGATTGAAGTTTACTTTTATAGGTTTTGTTAATTCTCTATTCTAAGAATGAAAAAGCCCAATAATTCACTTCAAAATTAATATTAATTGCTAGCGATCAAAATATTATCGAAATAAGCTTTCACAATTAAAATTATCCTTTTTATATTTATTAGAGTGGCTTCAATCAACAAGCTCTCTTTTGAGATATTGTTTTTTTAATTATGATATAGCCGAGAGTGAGAATTTTTACCGAATGGAGATTCGTATAACTCGAAAATGGACGACCGTGTAATGGGTCACCCATTCGTTTGTGCGCAATAATAAAAAGTGTGCAACTAATTCAATTTTTAAAATGTCATCGTGCGCATTTTTGTTCACGTAAACAATGTAGAGAAGTTTTATTTTCATTTTGTCAATATTTAATATTATCCATATTAGGATACACTTTCATTGTTTGTAAGTATCCGGCTTGTCGCCACATGGTCTATTAACACACATCTATCCCGCTATAAGATGTTAGAATTATCCTTCAGAAGCTTAAACTATGGCATTATTATCTTTACGAATTCTATATTGCTATTGTTAAACACTCAGCTATCTAGTAATCACGACCATGGTGGAAATCATGCTTTGCTGTTATGATACCATCTTTGGATGTAAGTACAGTACTACCATTAGTACATAATAACACCATAAAAAAATACCAACAAAATGGAAACAATTGATCAATAGCCTCCTACGTGCAGGTTGCGTATAATTATCCAAGATTATATAAGAAAACCGGCTTCGGCTATACATCTTTATGATCAATACGGATATCGATTTGCGATGACGTACAGTAGGACCATTACATTAGTTACGTCATGTTAATTCATTGTGTGAACGTATGGCATTTGGATGCGTTGCCTCATCCTATTCCTTGACATATTTTTGGCGTATGTAACGTGCATACACACAGAGTGCGTAACGACCTACACAAATCGAAAGCTTCCCAAAAAGTAGTACAAGTGTATCTCTATTACCATGATACAACAAGACTACTACAAGACACTAACTGACTTTCAATATTCAGTAAGATAGTAACTAATGACAGCTACAGTAGTAATGGGTGGTTAAGCACGATTCATTATTTTTTGCGAATTACATTTTTTATGTTTTTTTGGATACAAATTCCACGACAATCGCGTAGGTCGTCAAATTAACTAATCTATATTGTTCAATTCTCTGTTGGTATAATAAATAAAACGGTTAAAATTCCCTGATGTAAGTAACCATTAGTGATTCATTGTTAATTACCAATGACCAATGAATCCACTAAACAACGGTAGGGTCTAGGCCGTCACTTAATATTTACCTGCAGTTTTGTCCACTGAATTCTACCAATGCATCTAGGTGCATTTCTCCAGGCTGTCTTGGCTCCAAGCATAAGCTCTGTTTCGGTGAGATTGTAGGTTCCAGTTTTCTCAATACTTGTCTGCACTTCGGTTAATCGTTTCTTGTGAGCTGGCGTTCCATTCCTGTAAGACAAACATAATAAGGTACCAATATATTATATATATTTAGAATAATTTAATCACATTATTAATAATCATTCCCGATATTTCTCCCAACTATTCCTTTAAATAATCTGAAATCAATTTAAATACATGGTTAAAATAGCATTAGTGCTATATCTCTAATACTACACTATTTGCATCATAGTATCTTAAGTATCGTAAGTGACATGTTAAATCTCAACTTCGTTTTTATTAACACGTTAACTTGATATTAAATAACCATTACCTTTTAATGTGTGTATAGTATTGGTTGATAAAATCGGTGGCGTGGCTGAGAACCTCCGATTGTGGTCGCAGAGTTCCAATTGGTCGCTTGGCAGGGGGAAACATCACAGATCCCCAACATTGTTTTTCAGTGCAATGAACCGTCTTAAAAAGAAAACAAAACACGATATATTTAATCCAAACATCTCATATATTGTGTTACTTTCTGAAAATCTAACAGATATAAATTTCTACAAGAGACTGGATTGATGTGACTGTTAAAAACTCATAATAAAATAGCAGGAAAGTGATAGAACAACACGTATATTGAAAAATAAGTCACACTTTGTTGTATTTTGTTTCGTTTGGCGTCTCATATACGAGCAGCACAATATATAACCAAACGTAATTAAGACTTTATATGTCTATGTTTGATTACAAACAACATAGGACGTAGTTGTATTTTCACCTTTAATTTTATTTCTCACAATGTTTTATAAATTATTATACGTGATTTAATCAAAATGTTATTTTGACACAAATCATCTTTCTTAAATTAGATATATAATCAGAACGTGAATCCACATTTAAAAAAATGATGTCCATCTTATGTATTATTTATATTGTACACACATTCTAATTAAAAGTCCCTGTAATGTAAATGTTTATATTGCTGAATAAATGTGAATGTGAAAATAAATGTGAAAAGTTACTGAAGAAAGGTAGTTTCCAGAGCTACGGATTTCGACACACTTGCATAAAACGCCCATATTTGTAATACAAACTGTCTTCATTGCCCAACAAGAAAATGGAATTTACATTGCCCATGACTGAAAGAAAGATATTTTAAATACTCTCTCATCCCAGCTGAGCAGAATGAAGAATTGTAACTATGCTCATTATACAACTTCCGACAATTGGCACAATGACTTTTTTTCTGAGAAGCCTTTCTAAGTTGTTAAGCAACTGAACACATAAACGAAGTACCAAACCTCGCTCTACCATTACCCTCTCAATACTGCCTTATCCTCTTTCATATTTCCCGCCCACTCAAATACAAATATCCCACCTCCCAAAACAGATTGCGCCAATTAAGTTGTTTTTATGGCTAACAAAGAACAAACATTTAAAATGTGTAGTAATAAAACACAGGGATATAAATACACACGGCTTTCGGTATGTCAAGAGGTTCTTTGATGTTACTCAGCAGACTATTTACGTTGTTGTTACCTTCTTCAGTATTTGCAGACAATATTAATTACCGCCAACATCGTATACTTCTAGTATGCAATATTGATTTAAGTAATATGGGCCTACGCGCAACTTGTAGATTTCACAGGATGTTGAAAGTATTATTAATGTAGCCTATTTCGAGAAATGTGCGACGTCTCAAACGTCAATTACTAGCGGTGACAAAGTCATGTTCTCAGACATGTTTATTAGATTTATACAGAATTTAACGATACAAATGTAATAAAGTAACTTAGTAGATGGTAACCAGGAGAATATGATTTAAAAACTACATAGATACTAAACGTTTTTGGGTGGACAATACATCTTTAGTAAGTTTTTTCCTCACTCCTGAGGATTATTAAAGTATTAAGCCTATACTGATGATCGAAACGTCGAGAAACTTAATAATTCTTCTCAGAACTATATGTACGTGGTGTACCGCAAATTATTTTTGAGCTGCTTGAAAATATACATATACGATATTATATATACTGTTGTTTGGATAAAATAATTTGCCATCTAAACAAATTTATATTAACTATTATAAACTTTTCGCAAGAGAGTTTATTTTTAAAAGAAACAACGGTTTTATACAATTTAATGTTCTCCCGTAAGGAAAGAAATATTGTTAAAACACGTCATTGTTTAACTAACTCGAAGGTGAACATTACATGTTTCAGACTTAATCAAATTACTCAAATATACCACGCCACGAGTTTATATAGATTTATTTTCTTTATCTCCTCCTGTAAATTATTATTGCCGAGATTAATTCACAAACGAAACAGTAAATCAAAATTCGCCAATCAAATGCCTGAGAAATCAAAGCTACGTGCAACATTAGTGGACATGACGTCCTCGGAGATACGCTCTGTCCATAGAGAGTCTATATCTAGCATTTTGTATGTAAATGTTATGTATATATCCTAATACAAATGAATACAAAATACACCCTGGACTCTATGTATCGAAAGTAATTGAAACGTTGTATCCCTTAAAGTATAATTTACATCAAATCAATTAATGTTGTTATTATTGAGATAAATTTTGTCTTAGTAGTTTATCGTTAAACGTATGGAAATCTACTTATTTCATTTCTAAGATAAATAAATGCATAAACTGAAAGTTAGTAGATGAATTATTTAAACTTTATGTCGGAAGAGCGCCGCCAACGATTCAAGAAGAGTTACAAAGATCTTGTATTTTTGAAAGACTTTTCAATCTTATTTTGTTCTTTTATATAAATACATTTTTAATTATATTTCAAGTTCACAGAGCAAAAACATGTATCTTAGTATCTTACAGAAGGAGATAGCATTTTCTGTGCTTTGAGACAATTCACAAGTTGCACATAAAATAATGAAACAAAATAAGAAACGTGATTTTCAAACGACATAATTGTTTTTAAACCAAATTAATCAAATTAATTTCTTATAAATGTATTACACATATCAACGTTATCACTTAAAGTAGAGCCCCATCTTTTCTATAAAACGCAATGATGGACAATAATATTATTTTAACACTACGCCCCTATTCAGTGTACTCCTTCGGTCTCTAAAAATTGTTTATGGAAATGAAATACCAACACAATACGTAAAATATTTAAGCTTATTGCTTTACCAGAGTTTTGTAATGTTTTTCTTTGTAAAAACCAATAAAGGTTTTTGTTTTAATGATATTCACACAATTATAGCATGGTAAAAGAGATTTCCGTGTTCCTAATTTTCTTTAAATTTCGTAAAACCCGAAATTCGCTGGAAAATGAAGTAGTAATGATATTCACACAATTATAGCATGGTAAAGGAGATTTCCGTGTTCCTAATTTTATTTAAATTTCGTAAAACCCGAAATTTGCTGGAAAATGAAGTAGTTTTGCATCGTTTATGTTTATGAAAACTAATGTTTACTAGAACGTAACGCAAGGACGTAAACGCAACGCAAGCGTTTTAACCAATGACAAGCGAAGTTATAGACAGTTAGCAATCACAAGCGAATAAGCCATCGCTTGTGATTGGTCAATTCACGTTGCGTTACGTCCTTGTGTTGCGTCGCTAGTGGGAACCACGCTTTAAGCCTGTTTTCCTGTCGACGTTAGTCGACGCTATCATCGTTAATCGTTAAAAGTTCAAAGACAATCGTTTGAAAACGATCAAGTTGAAATGTTAACGATAGCGCGAACATTTGATTTCTAGCGTTGAACGTTAGAGTTGAAACTCCGGTCTTCTTTCTCGACATCGTCGTAACGTGCAAACATGAATAGAGGACTCCCCTGCCTCTAGCAGTAGGCTCACAGTGTAGGACACGTGGGCCTAGGCATACTAATATCTCTATACTAAATAGCATTTTGGACTAGGCTAAAGACTTTGACCTACTTAATATCCCCGCGCCTACTTTCCGGAACATCATTTTATAGTAACTTTGGGAAGGCTAGGCCTAGCTTTGACCGCGCCGCGATGCAACAAAAATAAATGTAGTCGGCAGAATTTGCCATCAATTATGTGACGTCATGTGCTGTATCGCCATGATGATTGGTCAGTTCTTACGTTTTAGCGTTGCGATATCGCTAGAGTTGAACTGGATTCAACTCTTGCGATTGTCAACGATCGCGACTTGCAGCGTCGATTACCGTCGATTATTACACCTTTTCCTGTAAATCGCCGACATTTTGTATTGCCGTCGTTAGTTTAAAAAGTCCCTTTTCCTGTAAATCGTTAAAATTTCTATGTTAACGTTGAAAATCGCCGATTTTTGTTAACGATAGCGTCGAATAACGTCGACAGGAAAACAGGCTTTAAGGACGTAACGCAAGGACGCAACAAACGTAAGTGGATTGACCAATCACAAGCGATGAAATATTCGAACTGCTTACCGCTTGTCATTGGTGAACACGCTTGCGTGGCGTTTACGCTTAAGCAGAGCATTCGCTACCGTACGTGAAAAACAAGCCTTGTAATTATATGTTATTACTTAATAAGAGTAATTATAGTAATTTATATAATAATTTATCATTAACGTATTACAATAGTGACCCTTTCCACTCTTCCACTCTGCGTATAATTTACTGAATGTCTCAAACAACACGCAACTAAAATTAAATACATTGTATTGTTTACTATAGTAAAATCAAGGGTGAGGATGTTGAACGTAAATCATGCGTTAAGATAAAAACAAGTTAAAGATCAATAATTGTATCAAAAATAATATAACTAGTACGATAACGTGCAGAAGCATATAACAAATAAGAACATTATACGATCAATGTCAAATTTACTGTTGAAAGCTGTTTGTACATAATCTTAATAAAAAGATCAATAATAACAATCGGTGTTTTGTTAACGAAATACGTAAAATGAGTTCATTAGGAAAAGAGGGGGAAATTCAACAATCAAAAGTCATTTAATTGCGGCGCTCGCTGTTGTTCGCGACGGTTTTCGTTGCGAAATAAACTGTCTTAAACCGTTCATTACCGATCTATCTTCCGGTAGTTATTGTCTGGTAAAATTCAATAAGTAAAAAACATTACTCGCTCTACTACTTATAAATTGTAACAACGATAAAAGATGAAATGTATTAACGCTAAGTTAAAATCAAACGGTGCGACATTATGACCCCGTGGGGATTCAATGTTTGTGACGTCACATATACACCTGCGAACACGGAATCCACAATGGAACATTGAGGAGATAAATGGAACATAACGAATGCAAGTGTACGATACTAATGTATCGAGTGGTTTCCTAAATGGATATTGGTAATGGAGATTGAACTTGCTCCTCACAGATAAAATGCCATCATCAATTACGTAACGAGGCAAATAAGTCACTCATCCATTTCACTTAAATAAAATAAAGTTCAGGAATTATAGGCTATAGCTTCGACTGTAGTGGTGCGTGCTAAAAACAATACGACCATAAGACATAAACAGATAATGGTCGCGTCCGAGTTCAACATGTTTATACTGGCCATTTTAGATACTAGCTGATTCTAGTTCTACATATCTATAAATAACTTGTCCAGATGAAGCAATTACATTTTATCCCAATAAGTATGTCACAGTGATGATGACTGTGATAATGATATTGACAATTATTACGTCATGTATGATACTTTTATTTGATTATCAATCAATTAATCCTTATTTAACCATTTAAAAAAAAACCACATTGAGACATTAAAAGAAAGACGCTTAGGGGCCTAAATAGTCAGGTTCCTCATGTATGAAAATAGGGGTTCCGTAGGATTTTAATGCCCAAAGTGAGATTTCACTTGATTTTACTTTATTATGGTGCTAGGATACCAAAAATGCTAGGTAACAAATTTTCACGATCCCGTAACCATGGTAACAGCCCCAAATTCAAAATGGCGACCAAATGGCCATATCTCCATAACCCTTTGGTCTATTGACAAGATATTAGTATCAAAATACTCGGAATATATATATATTTATATTCGTTGTAATAGAACATTTTTACTAAATGCAACCGGAAATACTTTTTTCTGTACTATTGACCCTTGACCTTGACTCGTACTGTATCTTAAAAACGGCTGGTCATAGAAATTTAAAAATGGTCTCAAATTGCTCAGACCTTATATATTTATATTTTTTGTAATGCAATAATTTGTTAAAAAATGTCCGGAAGCAAAGTTATTGACCTTTGACATAGAGAATAGCTTACAAGGATTTGTATTCCGTAGTCTCTGGTCATATCTTCATAACCCTTTGGTCTATTAAAAAGAAAGCTTTAAATGAAGTTGGAGAAAATTTAATTTCAGTTGATAGGTTATTCCATATTTTAGTGACTGTAACTTTGAACGACGAGTTCATCTTTCTAATGGTATAGTAGGGTGGGTATATTCAGGCGTTTGACTCTCAGTGTTAAGCTCAACTTAGTTTGATAATCATACTTTATTTATTTAAATAAATAAATAAAAATACCTCATATTATCTCATACTCTTTGTAATAGAAGCATACAATGACAACATAAAAGTTTTTTTTTTATATATTTAATATAAAAAAATAGACTCAATGATGTATTTGACCGATATTGATCTTTGGTATTTGATTGCATGTGTATATTATTAAGTACTGTATTATGTTATACCTGTTATTTTTCAGAATGTCCAATTCTAATATTAGGCCTAATAGCGCGTGGTTGTCATCTAAAATTGGTACTATATGATGAGCTAGTTCTAACGTGTGTATGGGTTTAGATGTTTCAAGTAATGTAATGATATTTTACAATCGTTTATGTTGTTTCACACGAAGAACTATTTTTCAACGCGCCACTTGCCTACGCTGCTGAAAATAAATGAAAACAAAACTAAGAATTATGCGTAGGACTTATATAAAGCGTTTTTTAAACAAACTTAAAGCACAAATTCAACATACCTTTTAAGTGTGTTTAAAAACATTTATATTTTAAACCATATGGACCTTCATTCGAATTATGCATATTATGTTAATATGTTTCTGAGCATGCGCAGAATGGAACAACGTACGCATTCTGGTGAGTTTGTTACAACAGCCGATTTGTCAGAGAACTGGAGGCCGAACCGAATGCTATAATCTTTGTCATTAACTTACCGAAGAGACGTGGTCTAAGTGTCGGCTAATCAACTGTACGGTTTTGTCTAAATCGTCTAAATACTCCCTTTACACTGTAACGACCCAAAAGGCTTTGCTCAATTAAACGTTCTTGGAGCATAATACTTTTGAATGACTTGTGTCAGTTTGCGTAATAATCTTTGAGGAGGCTTTTCTGTGACGTATGACTTAGCGCTTTTAAAAAAACAAAACATCGAAAATCTTACTACAATAAAATAGGCATAATCTCTAATTTGTTTAATGTCTTAAATATTTTGGACATATTATGGCCTTTTCAAACATTGTCCTATCGAAATAATGAATTAAGACATATTTCAGCGTATAACAGAGGTTGTCCTTTTTTTCACGTTCACACATACGGTGTAAGACTGACTGGCGTAGCTAACACAAAATCGGTACTAATGAGTGTATACTTTTTTTTAAATGATTTTTAGTTTATAGACTCTTCAGACGTTTTATTGACTTTATTCAGTCGTTAGAAATCGGATTGTAATTATGCCTAATGAAGTGCAACGTACGTGATTTGACCAATCATAAACGATGAAATATTCAAACTGTCGCTTGTTATTGGTCAACTGGCTGGGAACGTCATTACGTGGCCGGCAGCTCTACTGGGAACCACGCGTTAGTCTTCATCTATCGACGATATAGTCTAATTGTTTCGAGAATTGTTTCTAATATTCTATCTGTTTTGTAGTTATCTCGGTATACAGTACGGTTCATTCTCAAAATAAAATATAATGATGATTATCCTAAACATAAAGTATGAAATACAACACACACAAGTCTACCATTGTTTATAAACAATATGCATATTTGTGACCGGAGATAATTAGGACGTGAAATGGGAGTAAAAATATTAAAGGTAGTATTCGAGTCGAGGGTTTAATATGTATTTCTTTCAAAATAATATCAAAGAGCAAACCAATACTTAAAGATGTATTGTCCCAAAAATCATGAAAAATAAAGATTAATTAAATCAGACTATAAATAATCCAATTTGCAGCTTTAATAAAGTTAATCACTTTCAGAAAAAAAAAAGCCCAAAAAATAATGTTTTCACTTATAAAAAGACAAAATAAACGGTTAAATGTAACACAAAAAAAAATGGCTGGCAGCCAATTTGACTATTTTTTGCTTTAAATTTTAGTTTTTTAAGGTAAATATTTTGTTTTCGATCTAATTTTTGGTAAAATTCAATAACTATTATATCACATCGAAACTGCATATTCAACAACAAAAATTTTTAAAAAATAATTTTTTTCAGGAGGAAAATACATCTTTAACCTTATACACATTCATGGTTTATTGACTAAATTTATTTGACACACAGGAGGACTAAACGAATATCATTGCTGTCTGTTCGATAGCAATACACATTATGACTTTAGACCTCATATCGATTTCATCACCAAGAAAACTAATAGCTTTTTAAATATTTAATAGTTTGTCTATAATATCCAAAATGAAGTCGCGTTTCAGTAGTTGACATTTGGGAACGTATAATAATAGTCCAAACAAACATAACCTTGCTAATGATTAGAGGTGATGATTGGATGTGGTGATAGGTTGGTGCAAAATATATTGAGTTTAATTTCATGGTTAGGCCTACTCTTATAGAAAGAGAAAAAAAACTATAAGCCTTCAGTAATAAATAACAGTCAACAAACAGGCCTACATTTCTGTCGACACTATCAAACTTTATGTGACAATAATATGGTTAGGCCTACTCTTAATATATTGAAAGAGAAAACAACTTTAAGCCTTCAGTAATAAATAACAGTCAACAAACAGGCCTAAATTTCTGTCTACACTATCAAACTTTATGTGACAATAATATGGTTAGGTCTACTCTTAATATATTGAAAGAGAAAACAACTTTAAGCCTTCAGTAATAAATAAAAGTCAACAAATACGCCTAAAGCTCTGTCTACACTATCAAACTTTATGTGACAATAACATTAATGTGCCCATATATGGACACGATGATGTCATATCACTCACTACTATATTTAGGCATATCGCTACCATATTTGGGCACATCCCACTTTTTTGTCACTAGTTTGATAGTGTAGACAGAGCTTTAGGTCTATATGGTAAGACTGAACAGGTTGTCGCATTAATGTAATTGTGTGATAATATAATGTCATATTCAAGTAAGGATTTATAACGTTAGCCGCCCTTGATTCAAGTTATAATACGGTATTCCATTTTGTTTCATTTCATACTAATTTTAAATGAGCATGAATGAGTGTCATTCTATGCATTACCTTTTCAATAGAACCATGCACTAACTTCTTCGGTAGGCTACATCCCTATACATTATTAGAATACGAACTTTGGCCAATTATTTGTTTTTAACATTAGGGTCAAACCATTATTAATGGGGAAACCCAAAAGGAGATACTTGTTGTTGGGTCCCAAAGGTGCTTGGGTTCCATAGTGTTATCAGTAAACATAAAAAAAAACAACCCGATGTATTCTAGATTCAATGTACTTAGGTTTAATCGTTTAATACATTGCAACTGATAGACCAATCAGTCTACGATGAGGTATCACATGACATCTATTTTCTCGTTTTCAAGAATTCCAAGAGAGTGTTGAATAAGATATTCGTAATCAACTTTTGTCCCTTTTAGATCTTCTTAAGTAAGTGTCTAAGTCTATACTCGACCCTAATCAGATTACACCGACAAATGACAGTTATATTAATGAAGCCGCAAACAAAATCATAGTAATTTTAAATTCAGACGATATGATACTATAGCGACTTCGAACAGATAAAGCGCACGATACGTATACACTTTTAATGCGTTAATGCTGAGTCTCAAAGCGTCAACCGTCAGTCTTTAAGCGTCAACATGTATAATAAGCATTTTATGTATAATACTGAAAATCTAATTAAATACACAAAAGCTTTATATATTTCACTGCGATGCTCTTTTGATCCGACGCCTATTATTTATAATTTACAACGTATTTATTTAAAAGGCTTAATAACCTTGTCTTTGAATCTAATTCGCAAACATGCCACGGATTAAAAAAGACATTACAAAAAGAAATGTATTGCAAAGACGAATAATCTACAAATGCGCATACATTGTTCATCAGATGAAACGGTAAAACATGTTTCGCGCACCATAGGTACTATCGATGGCCAAAATGGTATACTTTAGTGGTGTTTCACATAATTTTTTTTTTTACTTAGACCAATATTTTTCCACGTGTTACGTATAATAATTATAAGGAATTATCTAATATTACCAGAACGACATACTAACTGATGGTTCCAGACCATTAATATTAGTTAAATGATAATTATCAATAATGATATCATTCGAAAGCACAATTTTGAAACAAAAACATCGTGCGATGCTTAAAAACGATTTCGGCAATTCCTGCAAAGTGTTAAAAACAGAAATGTGCAGTAATGTAAGTAGTCGCATGTTGACACAATTTGGAAGAAACGGCTTACCGAGTAAAGAAACGCATCAAGAGATAGTTGAAAATGACTTATCGCCATACAATTCATTAGTGACGTCATGTTATGCTACATATTGTAAATTGACAAAATGACATCATTATAGGTCACCCGTTTCTGCATTCAAAGTGTCAAATTTTAGCAGCCATAAAAAAATATTTTTTTTTATTGTGTGACATTATACTCATGATTTAAACAATACGACTGTATGCAAAATTAAACAAAAAATTAAAGTATGAACAATAGATCACTTGAGCTGTTAAGGTTACACTTTTCAGACCAAACATAGTGTTCCTTGGGTGTTTCTTGAATAGAGGTTAGTCATTAATTTTAAAACAGCCCCAAGTTTGTTTCACGTGAAATTGTCCTATTAGGTGTAACTGAATATGGGTTAGCCGTATTGTGATAAGACATATTTCACTCAGTAATTTCATAAAAAAGTGTCCAGACGTACAGTATACCCCTGAATAGCGGTGTGGTAAGAAGGTGTAGGTCTATATGAAACTGGTAGTGATCAATCTCATTCATTTGCTTATTAATGAATTAAATGTGGAAAAACATTAGTATAGTTGCATAGAAGTATTTTAATCTAAAATTTAGTTTGAATACAATGTAATGAGTCTCTTTTTATCTAAATTCTATGACATTTAGCGTATCGATTTCTTCATCAAGTTATACTGTACAATTACGAATTACAAATGCCTTAGTGTTTTGTTTAAATATATACGGTCATTATTTACTACATAATACAGTAGAAACTCTACCTTAGGACACTGTACCATTATTCAGGGGACACTTTTATTAAGAGGACATGTCCCCTATTAAGGACCATTTCCTTAAAAACAGGAGACAATACATAATGTTAAAATTATACTGCAACCCCTTACTCACAGGACACTTCTATTTAAGAGGATAATTGTGATTGTTATGATGTCCCCCTAATATAGGTTCTATCGTATAGATAAGTTAAGCTATAGGCCTAAGATCACTCAACTGAAAATCAGTTAAAAATAAAAATACAATATACATGATTATATGAATAATATTTTACTGATTTAAGAGGAGATAGTTTACAAAAAAACGAAAAGAACAATTTGCAACATCAAAAGATCAATTTGGAGGCACAGAAGAAGAAGAAAAGCAACATGACATTAATTATAGAAAGAAAATCTATCTTCGCAAACGATCTTAAAGCATTAGTATACATTTTGTGAGTGTGAAATATCTGTAATGCTTTTAGTCTGTAAACTCGAGTATAGTAGTAATGTTGTTGTTTGGCGTATTTAAGGTTTAACATGATAATGCCAAAAGTTCAAGTTTGACAACAAATGTTGCTCGTCTTCACAGGTAACGCAATGTAGGTCTAGTTGTATTGTTATTGTGACAAATGCATTTATTTCCATATATCGTGTGTGCTACATTCCCCCGCCCCAAAACCCCACACGGATAACTACGTAGAGCCTGAATTGAATAGTTTAACATTAACATGGTATCGACGGCTACATATCCACATCTGAGAGAGGACGCGGGTCATGCTACCATACAGCACAAATAACATTCAGGGATGAAATTTGAACACAGCCGACAAAATAATGACCTTGTCTGTTGAATTTTCTGTTCAATGATAATTAATAACATTGATGTTATTTCAATAAATTCAAATAAACAAAATAAATTGCGTAAACGGGATACTATACTTGTTTGTGGTTCATGCTATTTTTCCAGAATATGTAAAATAAGATTTAGTTAATTCACATTAAGTAAAAGTGAATTTCTGCTTGTATTTTGGTTACCGTTTATTAAGTTTTAGTTTAAATGAACACCATCAATATTTGTACCAAAAAAAAAAGGGAAAATTGTATAAGCTATTAAACAAGGTAAATATATTGCAGAAGAATTGACTAATATCACAATTAAGTAATACTCAGGATTTTTTGCAGAAATCTTGAATTTAGTGAAAGCGTTTTGTTCTTTTAGAATAGAACTTACATTTCTCTAAATTAGATTAGCTAATTTTACAAGTTAATTCAATACAACTAGTAATTTACATTCACTCAAGAAATGATACCGTTTTAATGCTAAGTTGTACATTAAAGGCCAATGGTAGCAAAATGTCTTTTTAAAGATTCTACGAAAAATCAAAATAATATTAAAAGATAGATCGAAGTAATAAATAAATCAATCACTATAAATATTTAGTTTTATAAACATTGGTTTTAAAATATTCATTTTGGGTTAGACTAAAATAAACCATCAGAGTGAAATATAATTGTCATAAAAATAATTGATTGTTAAAAAATGTCTCGCTGTAAAACTTAAAGGAAGAAAATGCACCTGCCCTAATGGTTGATTTAACTTTTAAAACAAACATTTTCTTTACATTTAGACTGAACATAATTCAATAGATTAGTTTCAAATTTTTTAAACTGAAACTTTATATTCAAATAGTAATCTTTTGATTGACAGATATTGGAATTGGCGGGAAACCACAAAAGAATGAAAAATCAGACGACAGTAAATGTAACATTAACTCACATGAAATCAATATCACTATTTGGTACAATCGCGTTGGTTTTAGAATGATACTTTACTGGATATATACAAGAACAATGGTAAATGCACCCATGATGATTTATAGGAATTCAAAGTCCGGACCTATTACGGGGATTAAAACAGCTCTAACTGAACGTCAAATTCACTCTTTTATACGGACTCTTAATGTTGCTAATTTGCATTAAATAGTGCTAACTAATAGACATAGGATAATTATAGTAGTTCATAATTAAGTATAATGGACACTCAGGCATCAAATGGCTTCAATGTCCATGGTGATTCTTGATACATGTTTAATGGTAATTAGAGCTTAAATTCTAGTTTTTCAAGAAACCCTGTTTACGAATAATAAGGGTAATTAGACTCAACGCAGCATCTTTTAAATGAACACGTCAGTGGAGTAAATATTTTAATTAAGTTAATTACGCTTCAAATTAAGTTCAGCAAATGTGTTACGGGTTCTATTTTTCCATTCACCTCTAATTAGGCTATTTAGCATCATTTGATGACGCTATAAATAGGACCATCAGAATGATAAATTATTGTATAAAATTAGATAATAATGTTGAAAAATAATGCTTTATAAATAGAATATTTTAGTAGCAGTTATGTAAACAAAATGTTACATTAGTTATGGTGGGATTGAGAACATTATGTTGTTTAAAAGAATTTTATTTTATGATATTTCAACAATCACATTCACAGGATTATCATGAACTCCGCACGATTCCATAAATACATGTTTGCAAATACCGTTTATGAATCTTTTTAAGGACATTCAAGCGAATTATTTCACTGATCCTTTTCAAAGTTGGCAATCATATTTACACGACAAACTTATTGAAAGATGCTCTACATAAAGACATTTTTTTTGGGGTTGAGTGTTTTGTTTTGTTTTTCACGATGAACATTTTATTTACCCATTCACATTTAGGTTAGGTAGAAACCCTTAGCATTTCAAAATTCTCTTATCTAAGCTAATACCACACACGGGACATATTTATTGAATAACATATTGGATATTTAATTAAAGTGTATTTTAGGGAAACATTTAGCTTAAGTGTTATTGGTGAATATGGTGAATACGGCGACTGGTACAGGATCTGAACACAGTACCATGGAATCAAACAAAGTATACAATATTCGGTTACTTACCACATAACTTTTCTGATGTAGAGTATCATTAAATTGTTTGCCGTCTGTATAATTTTGAAGTTTCACAAATCTTCGACCAGGACTACTATGCGGTGTTGCCTTTTGGGTGGATTCGGTTACTGCTGCACTTGAATTCATAACCGTCAGTGGGACAGTTTGAGCAGAACTATCCGCCTTTAGAATTTCGGCAACAGGACACTTTGGTTTGTTTTCAACGGCGTCATTTTCTGCACGTATACTTTCTTTTTCTGCTTTTTTCAAGCTGTTATTATCATCTCCAGTTATGTTTGCGCTGGTTGTTGTATTATAAATTTCTCTCTCGGTTTTGAAATCTTCAGTGTCAGTAATCCGTCCGTTTTCAAAACTTTCTAATTCAACTCTTTTTTCTGAAACTTGAAGATCCTTAGGTCGACAGCAAAGCAAGCCGTTCATCTGTGGTGGTTGTTCAGGGTGTTTGGTATTTTCAATCTGGGTGGTTTGACATCCTCCACTTTCTGTGTTACACATTTCTGTTCCATGACATCTAGTGATGGTTTCGTTGTCAAATTGGCTAGAATTGTCATTTGGAACTATAACCTGTTCTGGCCACTGTAGTCCTTTAGAGTTTTCAATGACATTGGAAACACGTTCAGACGATGGAGATAACACCATTTCATCTTCGTCTGGATACAACATATTGCCATAGATGTCTTCATGAACTGGTACTTCGTAGATTTCACGTGGAACAACACCATTCCAAGCAAGTACAGTTTCCGTATCTCGATCGGCATAACCATCATAAAATTCGTCTGCACGAGGTCTCCATCGGACAGGGCTTGATATTCGTCTTCGAACTGGTGACTGACTGGAAAATCGACGACGTGGGTTCCGCAAAGGACTAGCATGTGGGGATGATGTGGTTCGATAGTGCAATCCAACAGGAGAATTAGCTGATCTATTTGTTGGAGAGTTACCATTCTCTATTCCTGTAGGATAATTTCTCGACCATGTATTTATTTTGATACCTTTATCATCTAATGTTCCATTTTGATGATTTTTTGAAGACTGTACCGATATATCACTAATCTTTCTGGTTGGTGTAGTACCGGATTCAATTGAATCAGTATAGCGAATAACTCGAATCGCACCATCAGTACCAACGACATTCTCAATACGAGTTATGTACCCATCTGGTCCTCGCAAAACGAGAACACACGGAGATCCATAAGGAACGCTTCTAAGAACTTCCAAAGCGGTATTATATGGAATATCGACTAAATGAACACCATTTACTGCAATTAAAATATCACCAATGTGCATTAATCCAGACTGCTCTGCAGCACCTCCTCTTACGAGATCAGAGACGACAAGCGGTGGGTTGGTTTTCCGTTTACGCACTAGAAATCCAAGACCGAAAGGATGCCGTTTAACAAGCCGAACAGAAAACGTATTCTTTTCGTTTTCACTCATGGTAAATTTAAAGCTTCAAATTTAGAATTAAAAAACTCGTTGCTTATCTACCAGTTCTTTCCCGTTCACAATCAACTATCATCGCGATAAACAGTTGCTAATAATCTTTTCTCCTAACTTTCTCAACTGTCTTAGAACTCGACAACTTGCACACTCGACAGTTGTTGTGTAAATGAAGAAGAAATTTCAGAGTGCGCTCTCACAGATGAAAATTAGAAGCGTGGTAACTTACACGACGTCAATATTCGTGGGGAAATTTCTCCGACCATCAGATATCGATCGTTTTTGCAACATTCTACTGAAAACTTATCCAAGTGATGCATGACAAGCTGAATCATCTACTCATATGAAATAATATGAGCTTAATTACTCTCCAAAGAGATCTGAAAATGTGAATAGACAGGATTATGAGAACAGAAAAATGAAATCAATGAATATCTATTGGTGGCGCTATTTCTTAATAAAGGCACTGTAAATAATTACACACACAGTGAATTGTGAACAGACAGTACAGGCGGGTTAATACTGATGTTTTAATTGTTATTAGGATATCAACATTTTTAAAAAGTTGACTGCTTTAAGGGATGAGATTGTGATCTCACTTTCACATCGTATTTCTTAATAGTAGTGTGCAGTGTCTCCCCTTTGTAAGAGGTGTTCCGTATTTTCATTTCATTTGCTTCTATCGACACGACACAGTAGAATGTGTTACTAACGACTACAGGTCTATCAAGTCGCTGATTACTGCTTTCAATATTAAGACGCCTAAACGCTATATGTTTTTACAAATTTAAATGATATCACAAAACTATTTAAACTTAGTACAATATCCAAAAAAGAATATAAACGCCCTCCCTTGATATTACCTTTGGTGAAATTGATTTGAAATGCTAACTATGTAGGCGTTATTGATCACCGAACAGACAACATAAAGCTGAATTGTGATGTTGTTTAACGAGAATTTAATGCCAATGGTAGGGATATGGTATTGATTGTGTTTAAGAAAGATAAACATAGGCTTGTTAGATAAAATACTTAACGGATGGACATGGGTCAAAGTTCAAGATTCAATATATTTAAATAAAAAAATTTGCGAGGCTTCGTTTGGTACATTATCACAAAACAATAGGAAATTTGAAATTGTTTCTTTCAATAATTAAAGCTATCATATCAGAATAAAAGATATTAGCATGTTCATCATAAGAATAGCACCTGTCTATGAATAAAAAAATAAACACTTTAAGCAGGAGAGAAAGTTACCGAAATAACTCCACCAAAAAAAAAACTGTTTTGCATTATATTTTAGGCTACTTTCTTTACACTTCTTTAATGTGCACCGTTTTTTTATTTTAGACGGAAAAATATCAGATACACTTGTTCGAGTTTCAACTCGTTTTTTTAAGGTTTAAAACAAATCAAATTGCTACATGTCAAATGTTAAAATCTCTTATATACACTTCATTTTATTAATGCATGTCATACATCAATATGTAAACTAAATCATTAACACTGTTCCGATACATTTAAAAGTGGAAAACCGAAACGAACCGGAGGTGAGCGTTCCGTTGCCGGGATACCGATGTGTGTTGTGATTTCAGGAATTAACCAAACGCATAATACACACTCTTTAATGATTGTTTGAGGTCAGAACAAACACCATATGTAATATCAAGACTAATATTATAAGTCACGATGAAGAATCATTTAATTAATATGTCTCAAACTTGACGTAATTGTTTCTCCATAGAGATTGGAATCCCGTCGTAACGGTCATTGAACATTGAGTGCACGGTAAACGTGTGTGGTGGCCTTTACCCATATTACCCATAACTTGTAATACTTCAACGATAGGTCTATATTTAGGAGGATTTCAAAACCTTAAGACAATTAGGGTAGACAAATATGAGCAGAATGTTTGTATCATGATTATGAAAAAGTTAGGTCAATTAACTCAAAGCAATAGAGTTTTTTTGTTTGGTAAATACCTGTTAATGAATGGTCCTGTTGTTTAGAGAGCCTACTCTATTGTTAACTTCCTCCATTGACAGATGATTATCTAGTCAGATTATTTCTCACTTGTTAATGGCTATATTAGTCCTAATTAGATTTAGTCATGGAGTAGTGTAACAGTTTTGACTAATCCACTGTTTTTTATTGTTTATTATTCTTGTATTATTTATCTTGCTATTATTGAATATTATGTTATATTGAATTGAGTTGGTAGTTCTGACGTAGTATATAATAGAGTGAGCGAGTGGAACTACAGTAATCGATTACAACTTCACCTTTTTGCAAAACATTTTCTCAGTACATAAAATTACGTCATTTATATTTAATCACCTCAGTGTGAACGTAGTTTTAAAATACCATCCGTATCCGACAACGAAATATTACCAACACTAAAAAACACTGTAATATTGTTATGTTTTAAAAGTAAAATACATTCAACTTTCCGACTTCTTCCAACGATACAAGTTGTACGCGGCATTAGGTAAACAGTGCATGTGTTTTATTGGTTAATGTTGTATTATGTGCTGTTTAAAATTAGTTCTATTGTACTGTAAAATTATATTTAATGATTTTATGTACGACACCCTTAAGCTGGTAAATGTTTTTAAAAACCCGTAGTAGTTTATAACTTTTACTCCGCTAACTCCGCTGTTAGTCTATCTCACGCCTAGACCATTAAATTATGGAAGAAATGGATTAATATTGAATAACAGTATAATTGTGCTATAACAAAACAATTGCAATAGGTACAAGCGTGATTGTGCTTTTCAACTATGTACCTGCTCGTTAAATAGAACAATCAATTTAATTTATGAAAATATTCTCCACATCTCAAAAACATTCATTATTTGTATAAGATTCAAGCTAGATATTAATCATGTACTGACAAATCCAACATGAAGATTAGGCTTGTGTGTTCTAAAACGCGTCAATATGCATTCGTCGAAATGATTTCTAAACAACGCTGAAGAGCTACTATAAGTTTGTTTTTTAAAACATCTTATTGTAGACTTGCTTTAGTATCAGAAAAGCTGACAAGGGCACTGGATGAAATGAACAAGTAGAGCAAGACGAGTTATGTCCGTTTTTATTATAATAATAACAAAGACATTATTGAATTTGATCTTTTACACGCTTCAAAACTAGTTACACGTACTTCTTTGAAATGAAATAGAACGAAAATCATACAAAAACACACGATATCAGCTGATGGAATTTCAACAGAGAATCAATTACAGAAAAAAGGGCGTGACAGATTATTGATGGAACGAGGCCGCGGCCCAAAATTGGGCAAGAGAACAATATGAACAAGATCCCGGTATGTTTTTAAAGATCAATCGAAATTAAATTTCTTCTTAACAATAATTGTCCTATTCCAATCTTTGAAGAAATTGGTATATGTCTATTGACTAAAATTACGATACTTGTACTTTGGACACAACACTGTTGTATTACACAAGGAAAGGAGGAGCACAATTGTTCTTTTCTCTTTTTTTTCATAGGCCTAGGTCGTATTTGCTCGTAGTCAGGGATGTGGGTTTGACCGCATAGACGTGTCATTATCTCGTTCATCAACTCACTACAATATTAATAACTCTCATCATTCACCATAATCGGTGTGTTTACAACAAAAGCCGTGGAAGCGTAGACGTGTTTACACAGCTTTTTATTATGCTAACATATGAAACTCTATATCGAATACTTTATCGATAATGAAATGTATTGATCGCAGAAGGTTTGATGCTGATTAAATTAAGACGATGCTTACTATGGTAAGTAGGTTCGAGCAAGCAGACGTGTGACTGTAAGTCACCTCGATAATTGTTGGCGGGTTTCTGGTATAATTTACAACGTCACATTCCACAATTAATTATCAATCTCAAGAAATAGTCGAACATGTAATGTGTGTCGTGGGTAAATCATGGAGAAATTAACTCATCAATAATGACAAGAAGAAAACATTCACAAGTTATAGGCTAATAACATCTGAATTGAAATTGAGTTTCTTGGAGCGTTTTGAAGTTTGGTAAAAATAAAATTCGGTTCGATACACGAAAAGTTTGAAACTAAGCCAGAATAAGCGTCATATCAAAGCGCAGCTCGCTGCTACTAGACTCAATTTCAAGTTTATGTATATTATTTCGTAACAACTTCTAAAACAAATATGAACTATAAAGTAGGGCTATGTATGTATTTGGTAACAACTTCTAAAACAAGTATGAACTAAATCTTAGGCCTAATACTTTGTCCAATTATTATTTTTCATAGTATGACGTAAATTTGAGGACTTTGTAAAGTATTTTGAACTTGGTAACTTGTTTTCTTACGATGGAGGTTAAATCTACTCTAATCTACAACACATTAACGGAACACCTATTAACTAACCGTTGAGGAGGAACGAAGCGATTTTCCAATCTCGGTGGTTTACATCTATAAATAATTCAATTAGTTTCGCCAAACGTGTCTCATTTACCACTATTCGTTCACAGTGCTTCCAATGAGAGCTATTTAACCGAAATGACATTAATAGTGGAGATATTTTCGTCTGTAGAGTACAGGATTTGAAAGATTGGGAATGAAATTAATTAGTATCTGGCTTTGTAGAGCTGAGTATATCCTTCGACAAATTTCATAATTTTAAATAATAAATTAAAAAATTATAGAAATATATCATTACATAACCGAAGCCAAAGTTTGTCGCGTTGCATTACACAAGTTCAAATGTTGATAAAAGCGTAACGGTTTCTGTACGCGAATTAAGTGGCTTTCTGCACATGCGCATCATGTAGATTTCAGTATCACGCTCATGACGCGTGTTTTAAGCGCATACAGTACACGCGAAATGAAGGGGTTTTCTGTACATTAAGTGTATTTAAGTGTAGCACGGAATAGTGTCGAAAATGATTTCGGATGTTTTTGTATTATTTTTCAATAAGGCTATCACTCATTAGATTACACTTATTTAATGGGCTCTCATCCTTAGATATCACCATAACTTAACTAAAGCAAGTAGGAGTGATTGATTGTTTCTGACGGGCCTTCTTATTTTCGGTGCTTAAAGCAGTCATTCTACCAATTTTCATACACATTATATTATAATCAATCACAAGGTGTACGTGCATCACCATAGCACTTGTCTATTAATTATACACAAACTGATTGGCTCCGAATGGTAGAGTTTAATAATCTAGCTTTTATTCGCCTATACCGTACTATGTTATGGGTCAAATTATTTATTTAGCAAATACATTCATAAATATTTAATTGCATTTGTTTAATCTCTATACAATTTACATTAAGAACAAACATTTTCAACAATCTCGTTCTTTTGTTTTTCTGCTCAGCAAAAACCAAGACAATTCGTTAGTTGCTAGTCTACCAAAACAATTACTTTAGAACAACTGATTAAACCAACTGGTAATTGTCTTCTATGATGTTGACTTCTATATATTCTCCTAAGGAGAAAACATGCATTTCAAACAAACAGTTTTCAGTTGAAGATAAGAAAATAAAAATAAAATAATCTAACAAATTATATTTTTTGTTAAGTTCTTATATACCTTGGCAGAGATCCTGGCCTCCAACTACCGGCATGCGTGAATAAAGACTTTTAAATCGTTTTAGACATTAAACATAGACCTACATTAGTGAGTGATTGCAAACGAAAATGTGGTTCGTATCGTACTTAGATGAAAGTCACACAGAGTGACAAATGTCATTTACTGTTACAAGAGAGGACAAAATAAAGAAGATTAATTGAAGTTAACATTTTGTGGAAATTAAAAAGAAAAAAAAAGCAGAATATGCCAATTATGTGTCTGTACATGAATAAAGATAATAAATTATGACGTTATTTTAATGGAAATATGTCAATTGGTGTTAGAGTTAAACGAACAATTGTTTGTATTCGATTAAAACAGCATCGTACTAAAAACAAGTCCAAACATTTAATACGTCTATAACTCTCCTAAAAATACAATAGAACACACTATTAAAAGGGGAAACCTTCGTGATCCCAAAAAAAGGGCTTGTTGACATGTCCACTTTCTGTCTTTACACAATCAATGTTTTTACGGACAGGTACAAATGGAAAACAAGGTTAAGAACAATAATCATTTTATTTATAATCTGTTGCGTCATCCTTAAGAAGTTGGTGCTAAATATAATTTATTGCGTGCCTAAAGAGTAGATTAGTATAATACACTCAGCGAAGATAATTCAACGAATTACGAATGAATGCAGTCAGAGGAAAATATCATTACTACTTAGTTCACATCGATCGTTCCACACTTACTGGCACATTTCTATCGTTCCACACCTACTGGCACATTTCTATCGTTCCACACTTACTGGCACATTTCTATCGTTCCACACTTACTGGCACATTTCTATCGTTCCACACTTACAGGCACATTTCTATCGTTCCACACTTACTGCCACATTTCTATTGTACCACACTTACTGCCACATTTCTATCGTTCCACACCTACTGCCACATTTCTATCGTACCACACTTATTGGCACATTTCTATCGTACCACACTTACTGGCACATTTCTATCGTTCCACACTTACTGGCACATTTCTATCGTTCAACACTTACTGGCACATTTCTATCGTTCCATACTTACTGGCACATTTCTATCGTTCAACACTTACTGCCACATTTCTATCGTGCCACATTTACTGGCACATTTCTATCGTTCCACACTTACTGCCACATTTCTATCGTACCACACTTACTGGCACATTTCTATCGTACCACACTTACTGCCACATTTCTATCGTTCCACACATACTGCCACATTTCTATCGTACCACACTTACTGGCACATTTTTATCGTTCCACAATTACTGGCACATTTCTATCGTTCCACACTTACTGCCACATTTCTGTCGTTCCACACTTATTTGCACATTTCTATCGTTCCACACCTACTGCCACATTTCTATCGTTCCACACTTATTTGCACATTTCTATCGTTCCACACTTACTGGCACAGTTCTATCGTTCAACACTTACTGGCACATTTCTATCGTTCCACACTTACTGGCACAGTTCTATCGTTCCACACTTACTGCCACATTTCTATCGTACCACACTTACTGGCACATTTCTATCGTTCCACACTTACTGGCACATTTCTATCGTTCCACACTTACTGGCACATTTCTATCGTTCCACTCTTACTGCCACATTTCTATCGTTCCACAGTTACTGGCACAGTTCTATCGTTCCACACTTACTGGCACATTTCTATCGTTCCACACTTACTGGCACATTTCTATCGTTCCACACTTACTGGCACATTTCTATCGTTCCACACTTACTGCCACATTTCTATCGTTCCACACTTACTGGCACAGTTCTATCGTTCCACACTTACTGGCACATTTCTATCGTTCCACACTTACTGCCACATTTCTATCGTACCACACTTACTGGCACATTTCTATCGTTCCACACTTACTGGCACATTTCTATCGTTCCACACTTACTGCCACATTTCTATCGTTCCACACTTACTGGCACATTTCTATCGTTCCACACTTACTGCCACATTTCTATCGTTCCACACTTACTGGCACAGTTCTATCGTTCCACACTTACTGGCACATTTCTATCGTTCCACACTTACTGCCACATTTCTATCGTACCACACTTACTGGCACATTTCTATCGTTCCACACTTACTGGCACAGTTCTATCGTTCCACACTTACTGCTACATTTCTATCGTACCACACTTACTGGCACATTTCTATCGTACCACACTTACTGCCACATTTCTATCGTTCCACACTTACTGCCACATTTCTATCGTACCACACTTACTGGCACATTTTTATCGTTCCACAATTACTGGCACATTTCTATCGTTCCACACTTACTGCCACATTTCTATTGTACCACACTTACTGCCACATTTCTATCGTTCCACACCTACTGCCACATTTCTATCGTACCACACTTATTGGCACATTTCTATCGTTCCACACTTACTGGCACATTTCTTTCGTTCCACACTTACTGGCACATTTCTATCGTTCAACACTTACTGCCACATTTCTATCGTACCACACTTACTGGCACATTTCTATCGTTCCACACTTACTGGCACATTTCTATCGTTCAACACTTACTGGCACATTTCTATCGTTCCATACTTACTGGCACATTTCTATCGTTCAACACTTACTGCCACATTTCTATCGTGCCACATTTACTGGCACATTTCTATCGTTCCACACTTACTGCCACATTTCTATCGTACCACACTTACTGGCACATTTCTATCGTACCACACTTACTGCCACATTTCTATCGTTCCACACATACTGCCACATTTCTATCGTACCACACTTACTGGCACATTTTTATCGTTCCACAATTACTGGCACATTTCTATCGTTCCACACTTACTGCCACATTTCTGTCGTTCCACACTTATTTGCACATTTCTATCGTTCCACACCTACTGCCACATTTCTATCGTTCCACACTTATTTGCACATTTCTATCGTTCCACACTTACTGGCACAGTTCTATCGTTCAACACTTACTGGCACATTTCTATCGTTCCACACTTACTGGCACAGTTCTATCGTTCCACACTTACTGCCACATTTCTATCGTACCACACTTACTGGCACATTTCTATCGTTCCACACTTACTGGCACATTTCTATCGTTCCACACTTACTGGCACATTTCTATCGTTCCACTCTTACTGCCACATTTCTATCGTTCCACAGTTACTGGCACAGTTCTATCGTTCCACACTTACTGGCACATTTCTATCGTTCCACACTTACTGGCACATTTCTATCGTTCCACACTTACTGGCACATTTCTATCGTTCCACACTTACTGCCACATTTCTATCGTTCCACACTTACTGGCACAGTTCTATCGTTCCACACTTACTGGCACATTTCTATCGTTCCACACTTACTGCCACATTTCTATCGTACCACACTTACTGGCACATTTCTATCGTTCCACACTTACTGGCACATTTCTATCGTTCCACACTTACTGCCACATTTCTATCGTTCCACACTTACTGGCACATTTCTATCGTTCCACACTTACTGCCACATTTCTATCGTTCCACACTTACTGGCACAGTTCTATCGTTCCACACTTACTGGCACATTTCTATCGTTCCACACTTACTGCCACATTTCTATCGTACCACACTTACTGGCACATTTCTATCGTTCCACACTTACTGGCACAGTTCTATCGTTCCACACTTACTGCTACATTTCTATCGTACCACACTTACTGGCACATTTCTATCGTACCACACTTACTGCCACATTTCTATCGTTCCACACTTACTGCCACATTTCTATCGTACCACACTTACTGGCACATTTTTATCGTTCCACAATTACTGGCACATTTCTATCGTTCCACACTTACTGCCACATTTCTGTCGTTCCACACTTATTTGCACATTTCTATCGTTCCACACCTACTGCCACATTTCTATTGTTCCACACTTATTTGCACAGTTCTATCGTTCCACACTTACTGGCACAGTTCTATCGTTCAACACTTACTGGCACATTTCTATCGTTCCACACTTACTGGCACATTTCTATCGTTCCACACTTACTGCCACATTTCTATCGTTCCACACTTACTGGCACAGTTCTATCGTTCCACACTTACTGGCACATTTCTATCGTTCCACACTTACTGCCACATTTCTATCGTACCACACTTACTGGCACATTTCTATCGTTCCACACTTACTGGCACAGTTCTATCGTTCCACACTTACTGCCACATTTCTATCGTACCACACTTACTGGCACATTTCTATCGTACCACACTTACTGCCACATTTCTATCGTTCCACACTTACTGCCACATTTCTATCGTACCACACTTACTGGCACATTTTTATCGTTCCACAATTACTGGCACATTTCTATCGTTCCACACTTACTGCCACATTTCTGTCGTTCCACACTTATTTGCAAATTTCTATCGTTCCACACCTACTGTCACATTTCTATCGTTCCACACTTATTTGCACATTTCTATCGTTCCACACTTACTGGCACAGTTCTATCGTTCAACACTTACTGGCACATTTCTATCGTTCCACACTTACTGGCACATTTCTATCGTTCCACACTTACTGCCACATTTCTATCGTTCCACACTTACTGGCACAGTTCTATCGTTCCACACTTACTGGCACATTTCTATCGTTCCACACTTACTGGCACATTTCTATCGTTCCACACTTACTGGCACATTTCTATCGTTTCACTCTTACTGCCACATTTCTATCGTTCCACAGTTACTAGCACAGTTCTATCGTTCCACACTTACTGGCACATTTATATCGGTCCACACTTACTGGCACATTTCTATCGTTCCACACTTACTGGCACATTTCTATCGTTCCACACTTACTGCCACATTTCTATCGTTCCACACTTACTGGCACAGTTCTATCGTTCCACACTTACTGGCACATTTCTATCGTTCCACACTTACTGCCACATTTCTATCGTACCACACTTACTGGCACATTTCTATCGTTCCACACTTACTGGCACAGTTCTATCGTTCCACACTTACTGGCACACTTATATCGTTCCACACTTAGTACAGTTCTGTCATTTCAGAGCAAATATCAATTTTATCTTTTCACGCTTAGTGTCATATGCATAGTTCTAACTTTCCACACTTAGTGACACAGTTTAGTGTCATGTTCTACCGTTACACATTTAGTGGCACAGTTCTATAGTTCCACACCTAGTGACACAGTTCTGCCGTTCCACATGTGATATGTAAAATGGTAATACCGAATTTGCCTATGATCTGGACAAAATATTGAACCAGTACCGATAATCGACTATACAAACCGTACTACGGCGGATTGAAGAACAAAGATTCAGTGTAAGTGAATTAACAACTAGCGTTGTCTATAAATTCATATCACAATTGTATGCTGCCTATAATTTATAGCTTTATTTATGATAATTGATCGCGACAAGTATAATGTGATGTAGGGCAAGTGGACAAATGCTAGATAATGCAAATTTAATTTAATTGTAGTATCAACGGTGTTAATACTATAGTCTCTAAAATTAATTCAACCTATTACAGCAATGTAATAATTACATAAAGGTAAAAATTAATATGGTTATTTACGCAATGCGTTGACTTGAGAAACACGATGTTCTGCATATTGATATAATCATTATTAGGACAAAATTGGCATAAATTATACGGTACGATAACATATGTTAATGAATATCATTAACAACAATCTTTTGTTTTAATATACCTTTACAGACGGTATAGCCCTATGGTGGCTGTACTAAAATGTAGCGTCCCTTTCTACTAATTGACTTGGAAGCAGTTTGTTTTATATCGAATCCAAGTACAGTAAAAAATGATGACAATGGTAGTCTTATAATATAGCGCCTATTACAATGTTTCTAAGCGCTTTACACACAGAAATTATCCTTTAAATATCCTAAGATAACCAAAAAAATGAAGAGGAACCATTTACACCGCTTCGTTCACCAGCACTTTGAAGCTCACATAATGAAAGTCATCTGTCTATCCTATCTTACCAAAATAAAAATATATAGGAAATTATGCAAATCAGAAATAGGCCTAACATAATGGGATGCGCACCAATCGTTGGATGTAATTTGTGGAGAGTTGGTTTTTTTAACAAATTGGTAAGAATATTTTAAGTTATTCCTCATTTTGTGAAAAAATTTCCGAAAATGTTTTAGGCCTATTTAATCTCATATACCTGTAAATAATAAGGCATTGCTCAAAACCAAGTATTCATTTGCATATAGGCCTAGTGTCAACAACAAAGACGAACGAATACAATAAGCATCTTGTCTTATTTATATTCTTTTAACTAAGCGACGTACTGCAGTAGCACATAGTAATATGCTTTTTTCTAACATATTCCATTTACAAGTGAGAAATTTAACTTAACCTCACAATTAATAGAAGAGGAAATAAAACAATTGTGTGCTTCACGAGAATGCCTTTATACATTGTGATATAATATATGGGAGCAATTATTAATGTGTCTGTTAGCAACTGACTAACATCCTAGTAAGCGTGAAGCTTATCACCATTAACACATTTTCCGTTTATATGATTGATGAGAATGCATCGAGCACTGGACAGCTCAATAATAGAAACTTAATTAAATAAACCCATAGTGTGTGATAGGTGTTGGCGTATTGTGGTCTGTATGGGCAGAAGTTCTTCGCTCCTGTGTGCCTATGCACTGAGCCTAGCAGGTGTTTGGAACCTTCGCCGGTTGTTTTTAATCAAGCTTTCTGAGAAACTTGTTTTTCTATGTAGATGGGTTATGCTAAATGCGAGCAACTATTCACGGTCGATTAGGTGAATACACGTTGTATTATACCAATTGAAAACGTTGAACGAGTCATTGCGTGAGTCGACATCGAAGAACTAATAAAACAGATCTTAAAAGATTTAACTATACTAAACAAGAAATATTTCTTACAAAAAACGCCGCGTAACTTTTTGACTGGGCAGTTGTAAGAACAGTCTTCATTAATCTAATATAATAGGTCGGCCAATCAAAACGCAAGTGAACAATTGGGACTTTACTTGTGATTTATGTCATTGGCCTGTCAGCACAGTCGTTTCTTTCTAGAATTAAACGCACAAACTTGTATTGAGAATAATGTATGTGGTTATTACTATCGCATTTAGGTATTGATAATAATAATAATATGGCTTTTGAATATATAATTACTGTCTGTAGAATAACATTTATACATTTTCGGTTCGCGATCAAAAGTTATATGAATGGATTTGTAATAGGTATTTATAATAATAGTATATGGGTTGTATTATTGCTAAGCTATCACCAAATCGCGTTATAACATTATTTCTCAGGGTTTTTTGCACCATTGATCAATACCAAACGCGTATCGGTATTATAGTTTTTAATGAATCATTACATTAATAAAAATACCCAATTAAATCAATCGCGTCAGTCCAATTCCGACTTATGTTTCGATCACATAGTTCTGTGTCTACACTGTCCCAACTAGTTTAACAAAAAAAGTGTGATGTGCCCAAATATGGTAGTGATATGCCCGAATATCGTAGTGATATGACATCGTCATGTCTATATAATATGGGCACATCATATTTAGTTTGATAGTATAGACAAAGCTTAAGGATTATATCTAATATTATAATAGTTTTCTTACATTTTGAACGGAAGTATTTATTTGTTTATAAGCCCAATTTTCCAGTCTTAATTTTACATTTTGAAAAAAAGTATTTTATTTGTTGATAAGCCCAATTGTGCAGTCTTATTTTACATTTTGAACGAAAGTATTTATTTGTTGATAAGCCCAATTTTGCATTCTTATTTTACATTTTAAATGAAAGTATTTATTTGTTGATAAGCCGAATTTTCCAGTTTAATAATAATGACCCCTTCCACAGTGCTTATACTATATACATTTTACATGATATTGACCGTGGGTTCTTTACGCCTCTGATGCATTTGTTTTTATTGTACCTTTTTAATAAATTATTATATGTTTAGGCCTAATCACACCCAATTTAATGAAACGGTCAGATTCCGATTTCAATTGAACGAAAGTAGTACTGTATTTATTATTCATTGATAAGCCAAGGGTCCCATAGCGTTAGCTGATATCTTGAGCATTTGACTCTTGTGTAAACGTAACCTGTAACACAAATCATTCTTCAAAATCTAAAGAAAGAACCTCACACGTCTTTTTTGTGAGTGATACACTATGGATATGCCCACGGAAATAATATGTGGACATTGCAAACAATCATAGGCCTACAGTAACAAACATAGAATGGCTAATAAGCATAACATTCAGACTTGCTTGTTTTCTAGTGGATTTTTATTTACTTTAGCATGTAGAATAAAACTAGTAACAGTGGCTATATTAATAATTATACTGATTATCCTTGATGTTATCGCGTCTAATAATAAAATATTTTGTTGTTGATAAGCCCAATTTTTCAGCCTTAATAATGACCCTTCCACAGTGCATTTTACATGATATTGACCGAGGGTTTTTACGCCTCTATAGCCACTGATCAATACCATAATTAATGTACTTTTTTAAATGAATATTGAAATGTTTCAACATACCCAATTCAAAAAAACGGTCCGTTTTCGAGTTCAATCTTTTGATTAGAGAGGTTGGAGTTTCATTTTGAATTATAACATTGGCCTAGATTGACAGTCATAAAAAAGAAAGTCATTGTAACTACTTCCCTTTATGTTGACAGAGCCAAAATAAAGTTTTGACCATTATCGAATGATTATTTGACAGTGACTTATTATAACTAGATGGCACGCTCGCTTCGCTCGCGTACCATCTAGGTCGTGCCCACAGATGGTTCTCGAATACACAGTATTTCCAGCGAGAAAAAAATGGAGATTTCAAATGTACGTACCGCAGGACTATAATACATTGTCGTTTACAGAAACGAATAAATATACACAATGATTTATGTAGTCAACCAAAATTAGCACCCTGGGAATTACTTCCGAGAGAGAAACAAAATGAGTCAAATTGTTTTATTTGGACTCATTTAAACAAACCCAATTTGTGTTTTGTATGTAACATTAAGGGTTGAGGGATGGGGGAAGAAGATAGGTACAAAGAGGAAACATTTCAAAATATATTCTTATCCACTCAGTAACGAAATATTGTTTTTAATGTTTTATAGGCCTATAAATAATATACCACTAAATACAGTAAAACATTTACGATTTAATACGGTACTTTGTTAAAACTCTCACTGTCATAGTCGATTGAAATAGTAAAGTACATGTAACGATACACCACTACGACGTTTATATATTTTTAAATTATTAATTAATACAAACGTTGAGAAGCAACTGTCAGTAATAACGTTTATTTATTTGTATATTATATGTTTATAATCTAACAGTAGGGCCTACCCACACTCACAGTAATAAAGTTTATTTGTATATATTTTTATATTACATCTAACAGTACCAACACTCACAGTAAGAAATTTGCGATTAAAATTGGGATCAAAAGTGGTTAATACCTTAACAGTATTGTACAGCATTGCAATACTATTTATGTTTATTCTCCAAGGGGGCCCATAAATCTAAATCTATACCTCTATGGTTAAACCAAATAATTTGGAATGTTTATTTGTATATTATATGTTTATAATCTAACAGTAGGGCCTACCCACACTCACAGTAATAAAGTTTATTTGTATATATTTTTATATTACATCTAACAGTACCAACACTCACAGTAAGAAATTTGCGATTCAAATTGCGATCAAAAGTGGTTAATACCTTAACAGTATTGTACAGCATTGCAATACTATTATGTTCATTCTCCAAGGGGGCCCATAAATCTAAATCTATACCTGTATGGTTAAACCAAATAATTTGGAATGTTCCATTCATCACAAATCAATACATTTGTAAAAACGTATATTAAATGTATCAAAATAGTATTTTTTAAAGAAAATCGGCCTGTCTTCAACATTATGATGGTGTACTCTAGCTGTTCAACCGGTTTTCAGCTATTAAAAACAATTATCGTAGGAGGAGATAGGAAAATGCGAAGCCTCCTCGCATTTTTGTGGCGGGTATTTTTCAAGACGGACATCCATTATACAGTGTATACCACGGTCGGAAAACACCCCTATTTGGGGCAAATCTTGGAACCTAAATTCGTTTTAACCGTCAATAACTTATTATCTAACTTAATTTAATTAGTAAACAGGGTTACATCAGGTGGTTAAAATCAGTACCGAAAGTACGAACCAACTTTATATACCATCGAGTAAAAATTATAGAAGTAAGGCGCGATTTACCGAATTTTGCCCTTACGTAAATTTATATATAGATACCGGCCTGGTTGACAGCAAAAACGAAGTTATTATTTATTAAACAAGATTTTACAGATTTCCGTCTACATCTCAATAATACTGTATTATCAGCAAAGGCTTTCATATAGACTCTCTTCTCCCAGACGTTTTTTGGGTCCAGCAGCTACCTATAAATTATAGTCGAGTTTCCAAATTCACAAAACTGTCAGCCTTAGATACTAAAGCTACCGCTATGAAACAGCTTATTAATGAATGTGTCCTCCTGGGACATAGCTGGCTAGAGCCGCGGCGCGAAAACATACATTAAAACACAATTAAACAAAAATAGCAGGCCTACAACTTACCGTCTAAGCTAGGTTCCGGTTCTAAACCTGATTTCCGCAAACTGGTGTATAACAAAATTATATGCAAATTTGGTTCCACCTGTGATTTGTCGTGACCTTAATTTACAGAAATAGAGCTTTCCCTACGAAAAAAGGTAGTACAAAACTGACGATATCGTGTGCTATCCTGTGTGCTGGTGTTAACTGTTATTTTCATCATCATCGTCCTTACTGTACTAAAAATCTTGCTATAATTAATAATTTAGAAAAAAAATTATCTACATATATGATAATCTATCACATGTTTCTAAGAAAAAAACTGAAATGCAAAAGACTATTTTGCGGGCGTTCGACTACAAAGTCTGAAGCTAGAGGAATAATTTGCTTCGGAAATATTTAGGGACACACATAGGGCTGAACACTCACAAAAATAAACCGGATTTTTTTTTTTGCTCTTAAAAACAACTAAATGGCATCCCATTGATGAGTGGCGGCGTCCAGTTTCTATGCTTCAACTAAGTGAATGTTGCTAATTATTTTCCTTTAATTTCCACACATAGTAACTCAATCAATATAGACATTTATTTGTACAACTTACTATTACTCTTACAACAATCGCCACTTTATTGATACCGTTAATCTTCTAATAGTAACCCCCTTCTAATAGTAACCCACCTTATAAGTCAATCTATAATAATAACCCACTACTCTAATAGTAACCTATGGGTGTTAATTATTAAAGTCACAAAAACTATTGACAAAATGACATTTATAAAGACTGGTCGTTTAAGATGCAACCGTATTTTGAAAACAAGGAGATAATGCATGTTGATATCGAGAGTGGGGAGGATTGAGTGTTTTTGAGTTTATAAACTAAATTTAGAGTTCAAATAAATTATATATTCGTACTATTTTATTATTTTGCTATGATTTGCTGACCGGAAAAGTTGAGGTGGGTTACTATTTTCAGGTGCCTAATTTAAGAATATTAATAGTAACCCACTACTCTAATAGTAACCCCCTTCTAATAGTAACCCACCCCAAAATACAATAAAAGAATAATAACCCAGGGTTACAATTAGAAGATTTACAATAATAGTAATAACAAAAAAACCCCCATAAAAACCCACTCAAAATCATGACATGACACGTCTAATTTACATCACTCGTGGACGCAATCTGCTGTTGTGGCTATGCGTACGTACGTGCTTTCGTAAGTTTTACTAATCGTTGAATAGAAATTCCAATACTAATAATCTTGTGAAAGGAAATTATTATTGGTATGTATACTTAATTAAACTACAATGACTATACGTCGTCTATTATAAAGAAAATTGAACAATGATGATGTATGGATGTGTAAGCTACACTCATCTGTTAGTTCAGTGATCGGAAAAAATCTCAAGTAATATCTGTCGTTCAACAAAAGTGGTTTGTGAACTATATCGATCCAGTCATTTCCTATTAACACGTCAGTTTGACACGTTGCTATATATACAAAACTAAATGGAAATCCTGCCAATGGAATTAATTAGTATATTCTACGTTGATTTCAACATGCTCATTCATAGTGAAATTCCTATACTATACACATATAATGCTAACAACAAAAGGCAAAACAGAACGTAACACGTTTGTCCATTGTTTAATATCAACTAGTAATTAGTAGTTCGAATTCAAACTTTCTCGATATTTTTCGGAATGAAAGAAAATAAAAACTACAAACAATTTCTAATTGGTTGAACAGCGATTAAATTCAATCTTGCTGTATTTTATGATACGACCTACTTGGCATTTCATACTAAATTCGGACTAAAATCGATAGTGAATGTGTGCGGTCTAAGTATATAACTCGTGTCATTATGTTTTTGTCAATCAGTCGATGTTAATTTTGCCGTGTGTGTTTATCTGACTGCTTGATCAATACTTTTAAATTTTCCTCTGTCGTCTATCCTTTGTTTCCTCTTTTTTCGTGTAATCATTTATTTATAGTGTCTTGTTATTATAATTCGAAGAACATAAATGAATTAAAATTATTATATTTAACCTAGTTTGGTTATAGCACTGATGAAGTAGCTAACTTTCTTAATAGTAGTAACTTGGTTAGTAATAGTTAATCTCGTGGTTACAGTCGCTGTCAATTCAGAATTCTGTCATTTAACAAATATTTTCCTCTATTTATCAGGTATTACTGAAGAACATAAGAGTACTATCGAATTTAACTTGGTTATAGCAGGGAAGAGTTAAATTGGTTATCGTCATTAATAGTAAAGTTATAGTAGTGACATAGTAGTATCTTGGTTTAATAGTAATGCAGTACCGAACACTGTTAACTTGATTGTAGTAAAGTGCTAACCAAAACATGGATACTGCCATTAACATTATGCGTACAAAGGTTTGCTTGTTAATTTTTGCTTATATGGTTATTAAAAGTCTGTAAGATCACTCGTTCAGTGGTATCGCTCTCTAACCTGTAGCTTGTACAGTATTACAAGTTATTGCTAACTATAGTCTATTATTTTTTTCCAACTTATGAGCACTGTAATTTCAATTATATTGGATAATAAAAGGAATCTGTATAACAGTATTGTTCATCGACAGAAAATGGCAATGTATTTTTGCATTTTTTAAAAATTGTAATTTATATGGGAAAATGTAAATGTGAACACAGAACCAATCAATAAGAAACAGATAGAAACAACATCAATGATGACAAACACAGTGTAACTAAAACGGATGAAAATAGAGTCTTTCTATCGAGCGACTTTTATAAAAAGTACACAAGGTTGCCGTAGCAGGTGTGGGGAAGAAAAACCCAGGTGGATGTATCAAAGAAAAACGCTTTAAATCCAAGAAAAGATAAAGAAACGATTATGCCTTTTGTTAATTCTAAAACGACCTACAGTTAATTAGGAGAAAGGACTAGTTTGTATGTAAACCCTTTAGGCCTAATATAGAAAGTTCAAGTTAGAGACTAATATTTAGTATAGCCATTTTGTTCATGCGATATAATTCTTCACAAGGGTTAAAATAATTGAGCTATAATGTACACTATATTAATATACGCATTGCTCCAAACAGCGCATGCGCGAATGATAAACTTCTCATCAGGTAGTGTGAATGCTCTGACAGACTATCAACATGAATTGCAGAAAACAAGTTATTTGACAATGCTTTTTTGGAAAAGGAGATTGCGCATTAAGGCCAATTTACACAGACGAGCGATAACGGTAATGCAAATAAAGAATCTATGTTATTCCTTATGACCATTTACACACAACGCGGAGCGGACGGGCGGTTTGGGACAAGCTACCTGTTTTCCGTTTACCGTTACCGCTCGTCTGTGTAAATTGGCATTTAGAATAAATAAAACTATCAGATGCGTTTGAATCATTTGCAATGTTATATTAAGTTTTTTTCTCGAATCATGACACAAAATGTCAAACTCGTTAAATGGATACAAAATGTCGCCACATAGTTCTAACGCGTTTACTTAAAGAAGCGTTGAGATTATCACAAAGGACAGGATATTGATAAAAGTCTTTCCTGAAAGTTACACTACTCCAAAACTATAATTGTAATACATTTATGTTAAACAGTAATGGAACTTAAGCGTACAAGTATATGATTAGTTAATGATTAATCTATTTAACTAAAGTAGACAGATATAAAGTACTTCTAAATAATATGTTTGATTTCATCAAGAACCTAGAACTTAAATCAAATTTCCAGGAAATCACTAAACTATCTATAAGTAAATAAATACAAAGTGAACTATAGAACATGTTCAAATAATTGCTCAATATCCACGAAGGAAATGATACATAACTACTCTGTCTAAAATAAGAAAATAAATAAAATAAAGCTTACCTTAACCGTATTCAAATTCAGCCAGATATAAGATCTTACATTTCAACGGAAGGAAATTCTCAATACAGTACTGCAAAACTATCTATAATTAAAATAAATAAAAACTATTTAAATATTTTTTCTTTATATATACCGTATAACTATTTTAAAATAGATAGAAATAGACACCTATTAATTAATTTCAAATAAGTAGAAGTCGATATTTTCTAGAGGAACTTCTACATAGTATGGTGTTCATTAAAATATGTAAATATTAAAGTATGGTACTGTATAAACTACATAAAGAAAAAAGGAATTTCTCGATACTATTAAACCAAATAAATAAAAATTAAAGTTCCTTAAAAACGTGTGCATATTCATTAAAAAATATAATTTAAGACAAGATTTTGCGTATTTAAATTCATCAAGATATTACTGAATTTTTTCAGATATTCAGATTTTCAGATAAAAGATATTATTAGTATTTATATTATTAAAAACAAATTAAAATAATAAATGTTGATAAACTTATAACTACAATCAAAATAAATAAAATCCAGATACCTTCTAACAGACGTGTGTAAATTCAACTAGAAGCAAGAACTCAATTTTAAATCTGAATCAGGTAAGTGTATCAATACAAAAGCTCTTTGAATTTATTACACGGTATTTGTAAACGAGACGATTTGTGTGAATTTTACAGATTCGCCTTTTATAAGGTGAAATACAAGCGTTTGCAAATAAAAATAAGTTCAAACAAATAACCTCTTTAGTGATAAAACGTCAGAGTATACCGTGAGTATAGTAGGTTTGTTTTTAAGTATTATTTCCATCTGATATTACATCTACACAGCTACTTAATGTGCGGCTATACGATTAAAATGTGATGTAATGGGTAACAGTGTAAGCAAGAAAAAATATGTGTCTACATAGAAAATATGCAAAGGCAGATTGTCAAATAGATGCCGATGATGATAATGATAACGAGATGAGTAGACCACTGATGATTATGAGTAGACAATTATGATGACGTCAGATGAGTAGACCACGACTGATGATTAGAGTAGACAATTGTGATGACAAGAATGACGTCAGATATGGTAATTGTGATAATGACAAACGATGGAGAATGTTAAATGTAAAATTATACAAACAAAATGGCAAAAATGTTTAACAGAAGGTGTAAGACGATGTTGATGACACAAAGAGGAGCAGACGATATTATGAATGACAACAATGATGTCAGAGATCAGACAATTATGGTAATTATGATGTAAAACGATGGATAATGGTAAAAATTACGAAACTCTGTTAAGCAGGCCGATGTTGATGGTACAAAGGGGATAAGACAATATTAATGAAGACAACATGATGTAAGATATGACAAATATGGCCGATATAATAACAACGACTGATTATGATGAAAACAAAAAACTATTATTGAATCACCATTGATTCTAGTTTTCGTATTTAATATTAGGTTAATTGACACAAAAACACTTACTTACAATTATATTACACGACAGTTTTATTCATAAAGCAAACGTGGTTAGTGCAGTGTAGTGATTAACAGTATATTAAAAATATCAGTTTTCCTTGTAAAGTCGATATTGAAACTATACATTGGTATCCTATTAAACTCGTTTTCATAATTATTATACAATAGTCGGTGGTATAACGAGCCTTCGTGCTTTTATAAAGCATTATATTGTCATTAAGAACTACTTTTTTTTTTTAATGAAAACTGCAATAACAATCTTTTGTATCGTAAACATGTTTCATATCGTATTAGATTGACCGAATAAATGTTTTAAAAATCACGCGTGTAGCTATTAGTGTATTATTATACACCGAATCCAAAGCGTTATTACGATAAAATATCGATTTTACTGGCTATTTCTCTATGCGCAATAAAAAAATTCAAGGTAAAAATTAAATCAATTAAACTTTTGTTATGTTGTTTTGTTGACCAATATATTAATTTGAACGTGACCGCCAATATAACCTAATTTTCCAAGTAATGAGTGACGTAAACAGATCCATTTTTGTTTTGTTTGAGATGATTTTTAGATTAACGTTTTTAGCGACGTTAGAGCAAGTGAGTTGACTAATCACTAGCGATATTCCGGGTGATATATCGCGTCGTGATTGGTCAGATTACTTGTGTTGAGCCCAAGTTGGAACCATGCTTAATACAAACATTTTAACTGAATACAATGTAATTGTAAACACATAAAATTAATTTTCTAATATATACAATATATCTTTTTTTACTATTCTCAAACAAAAAGTACATTACAAAATTAGTTTTTACAAGGCATAAAATGTACAAAGTATAAAAGAAAATCCACTATGAAATCAGCTGGCATCAAACAACAGCTTCCGCATCAGGTTCGCGGCCAAATCCGAGGATCTCTGCCGCAAACATGTCGGCTGTGATTTCCTCAGGTAGATTTTCATCAATCAGATCAACCGAATTGGTTGAATCAAATGTTCCAATCTCTGAACTTCCACCTTCTGCATTAAACCCAAGTAGGGTTGTAATGTATTCAGCAACCTCTGCTTCTGTCATGTGTTCCCCTGCGGAACAAATATAATGGTATCCTTTACATCAGGCTGCTTTACATAGTTGTTATAAATTAAACAGGTCTGGAATTAGACTCTGCTTTGTGAGTAGATAAAAATAACATTAAGTAAAAGATTACCTCTGGTCTGTAGGATGTCCAGAAGGTGACCTCTCTCAATGGCAGCTTGACCATCAACCTCTTCTAAACCTAAAACCTCAAAAGCATGATGGAGTTGATCCACAGAAAGACCAAATGCTGGTCTATGATTCACATATACTGTAATGAAAATGATTTTATATTATAAATTACATTTTAAAAAACTAATACAAAGAGACAATTTCACGGACTTAAGCTTTCAGTAAAAGAAAAAAACAGCTTGTTGAAGACACGCAACATTAGTTGAAACAAGGTTTAAAAGTAATTGTTGTAGGCTCATCTTTGATTACTTTCTCAAACAAATATAGCATTGTCTCAAGAAACCACCAAAAAACTCTTTAAGGTGAAATGGAAAGAATTTAATAAAATTACCCAAAATATGGTAGTGGTATGCCTAAATATGGTGGTAGTGATATAACATTACCATGTCCATATATGGGCACTCTTTGATTACTTTCTCAAACAAATATAGCATTGTCTCAAGAAACCACCAAAAAACTCTCTAAGGTGAAATGGAAGAATCTAATAAAATTACCCAAAATCTCTAGGCAGCACCGCCTATTTGGTCAATCATTCTCAATTTCATTAGAATTATTATAAATAATAAATAGCTACCCTTAAGGCTAGATAAATATATAAGTGGTTGTTATCCAATGTTTAAATATTGTTTTAAAGCTTAAATGTAGTTGAGATTTCTGTATCAAAACTATACCAACAATATTGCTACTGTACAAACAAGTTCACCTATCACAACCTAAACATGACCTAGTAACTCACTCAAACAATGCACAATCTAATTTCAATATCATTACTATAATGTAATTTCATTCAAACAAACATAATTACTTTAGGTTAATGTTTTTCTGAACCATAATAATGCATTCAGAAACTTCATTCTTGATGCTTATGAATTTAGGCTGCAATTAGCCCAGCGTACTCGTTCCTTGTTTTGCATATACACCAAATCAAAGAAATTCCCTCGAATTAGGCCTAAATAGACATGTGCATGTACATTATGCCCTGGGGTTATTTTTTTATAATTTTGAATGAACTGAGCCTACAAATATGTGAATCATTCTTAAACCTCCTTAAATAATAAATGATAGTAAATTTTATTCTATAATAAAAAAAAAAAGCAATTTCACATTCATCAGAATAAAACAAGTTCAAGTGTGTTTCTCATCTAGATCTACAAAAGAAAAGGCCTTGCCATTCCTACCTCCACCTCAAGGTTTAAAACAAATCAAATTTGTATATAAATATATGTATTTAAAAAAAACGGTCTACAGCTTTTTTAGTTTAAACACTCTTGTACAAAATGCCAAAATGTCATATGCATCCAAAAGCAAGTAATTACTACTAATTATGCCAATTACAAAATAAACACATTTTTTTAAAGTTTAATATTAAATAAAATATTTACAAATATACTAATGGTTTTTCTGATAAAAAAATTGTCTGGTAGAGAACAAAAAATATGTTTTATATCAACAAAATAAATAAAAACTCTTTGACTGGAACATATTAGTGGGATGAAAAATAACGTGATTATAAACACTACAACATGTAAACTGTTTTTGTATTAAATTGAAATAAGTCCAAATATGTGATTTATTGACATAATGTATGTATTTTATTGATTTAATATGCTTTTAGTTTTAATGTAATGTTCAATATTTTTGTGTACAACAGAATGTAATGTTATTCATAGCATTGTCTAAATAATGTAAATCGTCTAAAATATTTACAATCAAAACTAAATAAAATGTTTATTGAAAACTAAAAAAACAGCACATGCTAATTCAGAACACTTTAACTTTGTTAAATTGATATTATGTAAATATTATAAATTACCGCACAACTCTCACTGACATCTATTGTGTGAGACAATAGTTGATTTCTTTAAAACTATTATTAGTTACAAAGCAAAAACAGTTGTTACATTAAGACTATATTTAATCCATTGACATTTTCTTTATACCTTTTAATGATTCACACTCATTAGGTAGTTAAAAAAACTATAATATTATTTATAAGAAAAGATTATTTTTAAAACTTATTTCTAGATCCATGATGATTATATTGATATTGTGACAGTTCTCCTTTTTAAAACTTTTCCATTTATCAATATTCCTGACTAATCCCTTAAGTTCTGTCTATATTATCAAACTTTGTGACAAAAAAATGTGATGTGGGCATGATGATGTCATATCACTACCATATTTGGCCATATCACTACCATATTTGGGTACATCATACTTTATTTGTCACATTATTTTGATAGTGTAGACAGAGCTTTAAAAACTCATCTTTATGTAAGTTTAACAAAATAAAAATGTAATGTAAGTTTTTACTTCCTCATCTTTTTGGAATTCCACCTCCCTCCTCTCAGCTCTATGGACCTCTCATAATGAAACTTTATTTTTTTATTTAGAAATCGACTTTGAATTTAACCAATTGTGAATGCACTGAAATATTGTTGTAAAGGTCTCAAATAAAACCTCACTTTGTGGCATTAAAAATTGTTGGTAAATTACAATTACAACATGGAGTACATGACTCTTCAATGACTTTCTTTCTAAACCAAGTTAGTGGTACTGTATTGGCCATCAGGGAAATCTGAAGACTAAATAACCAGATTTTAACCATGAGATGGGTAAAGCAAGTAGGTCTAAATTGGAGAAAGCTTTTCTTCTTCTTTCTAAGTTTAAAATCTAGTTGAACTAGCATAAGTTTGTGGATTATTAAAACTTTTAATATGTCATTTTTTTTTTCTATGGATTTAAAGTTAGAAATAAAGAGAAATGAATGAATTAATTTAAATATATTTAATGTTTTATTTACCACTGCAAAGTGTAGTATTTTTTGAAAGATCATATTCTTCTGAATACATTAACCAATGAGTACATCTTAAATATTATACTTTTCTCCGCTGTGATAATATCCTACAAAACCTCTTATGGTTCACTTAAATAATAAAAATATGTTTCCTTCAATTTACTGAAAAGAAAAATCTCGAGAGAATGAATTACATTTCATTTCTGAGTTGAAATATCCCATTTTGATGATTGAACAAAGAGACAAATTGTATCGCGATTTTATGTCAGTCTCATTTTATGATAAATCACCTAACATATAAAAAGAAGACTTTTGTGTTTCAATAAGATGAACTCTAAGTATTAAGCTATTTCAAAACTATAATCAATTATTATTTGAAGAGATAAAATGTATTCTTTCCTCTAGTAGTTTAGTCACAAAATTATGGTTGTTACGTGCTTCTCTTTATATCTCATTTTGAAAATTCTTCTTTAAATCTTTTATGCTGTTTAATAATAGTTCAAAATGTTTACATTCAACAGCCTGAGGGTATAGTCTGGTATATACTAATGAACTATTAATTTGCTATCGTTAAATCTATTTATCATTTTTCAATATATTAAAAAACTTACTTATATATTAATATTAATTACTATCATTAGTAAAGGATAATGGAAAATACATGTGTGATGGAATTTGCATTGCAACTGCAATTTACTTGATGATTATATAATCCAAAAATAGTCTATTATAAGAATAAAGATTTTTCTAGTTCAAAAGATAACAAATAAATTCCTTTGTGCTGTGAATGTTGGGTACACAATATTGTGTCATGAGACACCTGCTATCCACCTGTCCAACATCCTCCCACAATTCAAAAAAAAAAAGATGCTCATGCACGTCTTATTATGGACTCTGCGATTGCATGATGAAACACCAACATTAACAAAGCAACAGAGCGTAATAAACGTCTTTGCTTTCAAACTAATCGCCATTGTAAGCTCTTTCCCATAATTGTTTGATTCGGAAATCAGGGTAGTGGTGAAACTACCGCAGCATCAAAAGATGTACATGTGTGTTGAGATGTCCATTACGGTCCGTTTCACCTTTGGCGCCGTGTTGTAGAAATGCGTAAAAAGGTCATGGGAAGTAAACATAACCGAGTATCTCGCGGAATCAATATAAAGTACCTTTGCAGGTCTCCCACAAACTGTACAATAAATCTTGTTCGTTTGTTTCATGTAACAGGTGCGGATTGGAAACTACAGAATGTATTATGTGAGATACACATGATATGGACATATAAAATAGATGATGGTATGATGATTCAACCAAAAGAGAATTAGTCAACATTTGAATTTGCTTCGGTTTATTTAGTTAGCAACTAAAAAAATTAATCAAGGCTTTTAAAAACTTAATTTTACATCTCCCTGAATGAAGGATTTTTCACACATGGTCCATTCAAGCACTAGTTCAGGCGTACAGCATTAGCATCTTTTCGTTTTCATGTTGCGCCGGGTGGAGTGTTCGTACATGTTACTTTACTATAAATGTAATAAAGTAATATTTTGTAAAAACATTTTACCTAATCCTTTTCTATTTTTTATTTGAAATAAAATTTAAAATTTAATTTGAAAATGATGTATTTTCTTAAGAATTGAAATATAATAATACATTGTAATGATAAGTGTCTGCATCTTTATACTTGTTAGTTAATGATTTTAAATGGAATATAATATTCTTTTATTCTATTACATTTTTACGAGATACTGCCATATCAGCTTACTAAATCACAAGTATTCACAATATTAAGTTTATGGTATTAATACTTTGTAAAATACATATGAATAATATCATAATTCATATTAATAGTGGAAAATATGAATAAAAAACTGTTATCTAACAAGATATAATACCTACCATAGAAAACAAAAAATAATTATAGGAAAAAAAATAATTTTGTCTATATAAGATACAATCGTCTACAATGCGGCTTGCTGTATATACTGAAATCTATAGTGTTTAGGTAAAAAAAATTCAAAACAATTTTAAACTACATCGTGATGAAGAAATCTATTTTTTTTTAAAGCTGGCTGTTTACTTTTACATTTTGATTATTTTTTTTTATCTCAATTTAAATTTAAGCACTGGCATAGTAAAAACAACATATTTTTGCCAAGTTTACTTTATGTTAGTAAGTTTTTTCATGATATTGATAGTGTCCACAAGTTTTATTTTCTTTACAAATAGCTATTCCAAATATATGCATATATAATATAGCTATTACAAATACATATCTCGGTGTGCTACTCTGGTAGGCACTGCGCTGCTGGCTGTAGTGGGTCGGTAGAGAGCCTAATCCTAATTTTCTCAGTTTCCGGTAGAGCTTGATGACAATAATAAATACCGTTACCAACAGACCAAGCCTACTGATTTTCTTGCATAAAACAAAGGAAGTTCGATAAGTTTTTTTATAGAACTATAGGATATCATTTATACTGTCTTTGATAAAAATAATTTTTTAAAAAATCCAATCAAATGACATCATGATCAGTAAAAACAATAACATCGTTGTATTGTCACGATATTATTGCTCTTACCAATCATGACGTCATTTGATTGGACGTGTGAAAATATAATTTTCATCAAAGGCAGCATAGATGGCTATCCTATAGTGCTAGGATGAAAAATTTTAAATTTCTTTTGTTTCAGGTGTGAAAAATGCATATTTATCTATTTATCGTCGATCTTTATTGTCCTAGTGTAAATGGGCCTTTAAGCTAATGTATTTCTGAGCCCTAAAATTTATTGTTGTCATCTTGTTTTACTTTTAACTATTGTTTCATTTACTTTTTAAAACAGAAATAATAAGTTAGTGATAAAGACAAATAATTAATATGCAGAATAATGACAATGATTATGTCACGATATAGAAATGATCATGATGAAATGATGTTTTTTCATGATATTGATAGTGTCCACAAGTTTTATTTTCTTTACAAATAGCTATTCCAAATATATGCATATATAATATAGCTATTACAAATACATATCTCGGTGTGCTACTCTGGTAGGCACTGCGCTGCTGGCTGTAGTGGGTCGGTAGAGAGCCTAATCCTAATTTTCTCAGTTTCCGGTAGAGCTTGATGACAATAATAAATACCGTTACCAACAGACCAAGCCTACTGATTTTCTTGCATAAAACAAAGGAAGTTCGATAAGTTTTTTTATAGAACTATAGGATATCATTTATACTGTCTTTGATAAAAATAATTTTTTAAAAAATCCAATCAAATGACATCATGATCAGTAAAAACAATAACATCGTTGTATTGTCACGATATTATTGCTCTTACCAATCATGACGTCATTTGATTGGACGTGTGAAAATATAATTTTCATCAAAGGCAGCATAGATGGCTATCCTATAGTGCTAGGATGAAAAATTTTAAATTTCTTTTGTTTCAGGTGTGAAAAATGCATATTTATCTATTTATCGTCGATCTTTATTGTCCTAGTGTAAATGGGCCTTTAAGCTAATGTATTTCTGAGCCCTAAAATTTATTGTTGTCATCTTGTTTTACTTTTAACTATTGTTTCATTTACTTTTTAAAACAGAAATAATAAGTTAGTGATAAAGACAAATAATTAATATGCAGAATAATGACAATGATTATGTCACGATATAGAAATGATCATGATGAAATGATGTTTATTGATTACAGTAACTGTTAAAAAAGAAGTTCATTGTCATTATTCTGTCGACTTACATTTGATAAATGTTCCCAGATCAATGCAGTCAACATATTTGCCCGTTTCCACATACTTGCTAAACTTGACCTCATTAACCATATCTTCTACTTCTTGTTCGGAGGGATACAATCCCATTGCTCGCATGACAAATGGAACTTCTGACAACGGAATTTCTGTAGACACCACACGTGTATCCATTGTGTCGATCCCTTGACTATAATGATACAAAAATTCTTTTTAAAATAAAGTAGAAAAAACCAAACACGCTGTTTTCCTTCAATTAAAAGAAACAATAATAAAATTATCCTGCCTTCTGATATTACGGTTATTGAATGTTTAGTTTAAAATACCGTTTTATTATATTAGGAAGTTGTTTTCTAGGGCTTTGTACATTGTTACAGCGGTGATAATAATGTATATTTTAATTAGGCTTCATTTTATTATACAATACAATTGTTGGTAGGCCTACAATTTAGAACACAGATTTAAGTATGAATGCAAAATCTTCCCTGCAAGCTTTATGCCCATCCCTCAAGCTTGTGAAATAATTAAGTAATACTATACATAAATAGTTTTATGGTATTAAATACATTTTTTTAAATCATTATTTTAAAATCTAGTAAAAAAGGCATATTATACAAACATACATACTACTCCTTCATGTACATTTCTTAATTTTATCTTGAAGTAATGTAGGTGGATTTCAAATAAAATATCTATTTCAATCTATAGGTAAAATAATACTCTTTTCTTTTTTTACATCATATTTTAAATGTTTTATTTAGACTGTATATTATCCATAGTCTGGCTTTGCAACTGTTTCAAGTTTTAGTATAACATATGATAAATATATATTAAATGCTTCCACAATAAAGCAAACCATGTTCTAATAGTAGCCAAGAATTTGTGTAAAAGCCAGTATTTTCCCGTAGGACCAATAATATATATATTTATATGAAAATAAACAGAATATTGAGGTCAGAGTTATTTGGAGGTTTTATTTTTTGAGACTGTAAAATATTTTAGAAGATCAAAAAAAAATAACCAATATGATTCGTGTTATAAATATGATTATTTTTAATTTTTAATACCGATGGAATAATAAGAGTAGTGAAATTTATTAACTAAATCTTAAAAATTGTTTTTTAATTTATTAAAAAATCAATTGATTATAAAAATATGTTTGTGTAGGTAGGAGGAGGGATGATGTTTATATTAACGAGAAATATGGATTTCAATTCTTTTGTATTAATAATCATGGTATTATAAATTCAAGTATAAAAACATCATAAACATTATTACGTACAGATAAAAATATGGATACTCTCTTAAACAGCTTATTTATACAACAAATTCTTAATATTGTATTGCAGGAAAATAATAGAATCGCCAAGTCCTATTATTTATATTATTTTTGTCTTATATTATCATCTATTGAAATGGAAATTAAATTGTTTTTTGTTTTACTGTAAAATAGTAAGGTTTAAACATAAAAAATTATTGCCGATTTCAAAGAAAACCGCTATTTACTTAAATAACAGCCACTCTGAAATACATTTCAGAAATCAATATACATAAACAGCTCTATGGATATCTCTTTCACTTCATCCAGTCAGTGTACTTTTTCTTTTTGGTAATCAGCTTTGTAAAAACAGTTTCTTTGGGTAATAATAATGACAGGACTTATTTTTATAAATAATTAAAACAAAACTGACCATAATAAGATCTAAAGCGCATCAATGTACTCAAGGGACTTGTGGAAAACCAAAAAAACTAATCAATCAATCTAAAAAACTACCAAATTAAGACAAAAACCCATATAACTGCATTTCGTTTACCAGCAATTTTAGGTGCAAAGACCAGCAAGTACATAACTCACAGGTGTTCTAAGACATGAGCATCAATTAGACAAAATATCTAAAATCTAAATACCATTTAAATACACTGTACAATACAATGTTTTACATAGGCTGTGGATGTACTGTAGGCCTATATACTGTGTATAAATAAAATACACGGACAACAACAACTTCACATTGCAGTATAAAGTTATAATTAACCTTTCTAACTAACTTACTAATTAAGTAAATGAGAAATTGATATAACTTGCAACATTCCAACACGTACCAATACATTTTTAAAATAACAAGTCAATTGCAATGAGAAATGAATTACTCCAAACGAAGATGTAAAAGTACCAATTAATCTACCAACTAATTTTCGGACAAACTAATTAAAAAATGATTAACTACACTCATAAATTAATTAATTAAACTAATAACCTTTCGACACTATCAAATAAGAGATTTATTTTGTCTTTTAAAAACATGAAAAATTTTTCAATTGGTCAAAGTGAATCAATATTATGCGACATTAAAATGAAATACTGAAAAAAACAAAAACAAAAATTTCAGAAGGACTATCTTTAATATTGGGTGATCTCTTACAAGATTGTTTACTAGAGGGCCTAGTACAGGATCATGTTCTGCATGCCCGGGGAGACAACACTCTACTCTTTTCAACTAGTGTACCAAGTTCTTTAACATACATGTGTATGTAGACAAGATTAGGGATTAATATTGCATTGAAGGATGAGGCAATGAGAATAAATATTATCTTGCCGGAAAATGGCATAAACCTATGCCCCTCAGATGCATCAGAGATCATTACAACATACCGCTCTCTCAAATACTTTTTTATTCCAAATGGCAACATTTTTTGTGTTAAAGTATAACAAAATAGTGGACTACTGTATACAGTACCTTCTTAACTGAGCATAGTAGAAGTAGTTCTCTAGCTCTCTGAACAGTACACCATCTCGACCTCCCTCTAGTAGTCCATAGAATGGTATTAGATCATCTCCACCAAGCCTGGCAACTGCTTCAAGAGCTCTGAAAAGATTTCAATGCAGTAATTCTTATCTGTAAAGTTATTCTCCAACCAAGTCAGAAAAACTTAACAATATGCCTATGTTTCCCTGTTAATAAACAAATTAAAAAAATCAATGAAATTTTGTGTTTTTCATAGTTGTTGTGGTTCACCAGTAATAGTATTACATGTACACAAGTTTGAAAGAAAGTGTGATGTGGCCAAATATGGTAGTGATATGACATCATCGTGTACATAAATGGGTACATCACATTTTTCCCACATAAAGTTTGATAGTGCCAAACCCTTCTCATATTAATAAATATAGTTTTAAAAATAACAATTTAAAATAAAATTAGTGAGTTTAATTGGGTCACAGACACAAAAGTGTCACTATAATTTAAGACTGAGTTACTCAACTCTGACACAAATAGGAGAAACAAAACCAGTTTAAAATAATAATAATATAATTAATATTACACAATCAAGCAGAGAATGTATCCATACGAGTTGTACACAGCAACATATAAACAAATTTGATTACAATTTCTTACAGAGCCATATTAATGAATAGTTTTAACAAAGGGTACATTAACTCCTCATAGACACACATCATTAGTTTCTGTCATTTGGAATCAGTGGACAATTTGCATATACATGCAGTTTCTACATTGTCACAAGAACAACACATACATTATCACAGCCTATGCAAGAATGCCTCTATCATAGGCCTATAATTTCAGCAAACACATTAAAAAGGATAAAGCAATAGGTTAATTTTAGCAGTTTATTTTACAATTTAGGCTTGGGTAAAACAATTTTCTAAAACACACAGGCCTATTGTAAATTTTCTTCTGCTAAATAAGTTTGTACAGTACACCGGGATAATCATTCAAAAAGTTAATGATGTATGATTATGAAACATTCAACCTTTATGATGATCAAATGAAGGAACATTGAATGATGTTTTGCCTTTAATTACTTGGAGATATTTGATCATATGTCAGCAATGTTAACGTCATTTAACTTCTCAATTAACTACCAAATTGAAAGTTGAAATGAAAAAAACAGAACATTTGTTAAATTAAGCAATAGATTCAGGTCAACAGTGCAATTGGGTTAAGCTGATCTCTTTTTCATAGCGATAGCTACCAACATGATGTTGTTAGTAATAAATGTTAACAGAATTTTATCACATGATGGCATTATAAAATATCATCATTAACTGTCCAAACGGGTACATTTTTGTTAGGCTTTTAAACAATTTTGTTTAACAATCTTTACCATCAAAAGTAAATATTTTCATCTTTTTTCACATACATATAAATTGATAGGATTACTACCTTAATTGACAAGAATCATAGAGTTCAACCAAAATATGTTGTGGGAGGACAGTAGGCTCTAGGGTGAAGAAATGAGTTACCTCAGGGCAGAACATATAAACCCTGGGGTAAAAAAGCAGTCCCCAAGGCCAGATTAACCAGACTATAGGCATAGTAATTGTGTCTGCGAGTTATTGCGATTGAAAAGCATCTTAAAATGCATAGGCATGTGCTAGGCTAGCTTCTAAAGGGGATTGCATAGCTGGATGTGAATACTTAATGATAGTGTACATGGTTTTAGTAATATAAAAGTTAATGCACTTGACATAGATTCGTACAACCGCAGGCTAGATAGGTACAAGATGTCACGACTTCTTAATGAGTACAGCTTAGTTTAAGTATACATGCTCAACAAAATTGTAAATGAAAGAAAACAATGTAAACACGTACCATACATGTAACAAGTTAGTGTTTAAAAAGGCATGCAAGAATCTACTATTGTTTTTTGAAAGGTTTAATGTTATCAATCATAAAGTACTGCTTCATTTCATACTTAGTGAAACGTTTATAAACTGTAATATGGCCATGTACTTAAGGGTTGCTTTCAAATTTACGATTTGTTGTTGACACATGGTGCAAACCATGATTTTGAAATGTAACAGAACTATGCTTTTTGAAACTTTAACTAAAAATTAAATTTAACACCTATTTAATGTTTGAGTTTGATCCCGTCTCAGTCCGCACATTTCATAACATTTTCCACCATTATAAATATCTGTTATCATTATTATTATTATTATACAGTAGCAATTTTATGTCAACATCATGATGAGTTTTATACTTACTGAACGTTGACGTTCCACATGTGAACAACTGCATCCGTACCACCAGCTGTGAACACATGCCTACCATCATTGCTACTCGCTAGGTTCACAACCTATAGATATAAAATATAAGCAAATTACTAAGTTTCATTGAACATGATTTATAACAAAAATATTCTTTTTATTTGTATGGTGTTTAAAACAAAAACAGTTTTTTTAAAATAATATTTATATATAATTTTATTTGTATAACAAATTCATATCATAATAATCAGAGATGTGTCTGTTAATATTGTGCAATCAATTTATTACTTCTACCACCCTACACCACTACTCACTCCAAGATTAACCACCGGCAAAGGCTCCTGCACCCCCACCCCCACCACACACATACACAACTTGATTTACAATGCTTTTACTACATTACAATTTATAAAGCTTTTCTCCGTCGATTTTCATCTAAAAATTTGAATTAATTTCATGCACAGGTTTCAGTAACAACAAAAATATTACGTACGCCTCCAGGATGTGAAATGAGGGCCATTGTGTTGTGTGGGTTTCCATCAAGTGGCATGATGCTTAAGCCGATTTTATCTTTAGTGATGAAAGTCATGTATCTCCTACTACTCAATGGGTCATCGCTGGGTAACACAATCATTCTGAAAAACAAACACAAATAATAATAATATAAATAAAAATAATAATAAATATTTTAAAGACAGAATTAACAAAAAGTGAAAATCAATTTAAATAAAAGGAAAAAATGTCATGACGAAATCATGTTATAGGTAGTGGTTCTGAAAATACATTTTAAAAAATGAGAGAAAGAGATTGAACTAAGGAAGATCACATTGGTCTGTTAAAACTAAGCCAAAAATTATTTCAAATAACATTTAAAAATACATCAAATATGGAACAGAAAATAATGGATAGAAGTCTGATGTAAAGAGAAAGAGATTTGAAACAAGGAAGCATACTGTACTTCACACATGGGACAGAAAATATTACTTTAAAACGTGAATAGAACACTGATGTACCTAAAATGTTTCAGAATGTAACAATCACATGCAATGTAATTTCCCAAAAGATTACATACAAGTGAAATATAACGGACGTATTGTTTGCAGAACACAGAACCAATGTACACTAACTCTGATATGTGGAAAGTAATATAATTCTGATAGCAAAAAAGGTGTCAAAGTGTCAAAAAACAGATCAACGGTAACTTACTTCTGAAGTGAACTTCCATAGGTTGGACTAAGTAGTGTCTTTCTGCACATCTTGGTTGTGGAATTGTATAATTTGAACTTAAACTATTTATGAAAAAAGAATTGTATTTGTTGTTTTAATGTTGGCTTAACATTATTATTTTTCTGTTACCACTTCATTATCATTATCTTACCATAATAATCATCAACTTTAGTATCAATTACCATCAATATCATCAATATGTTCAAATTAATCTAATAATCCGTTAAACCCTAATTTACCATCATATAACCAAAAGTACCCAATAGTGCAAGTCAGATATTAATGGAACAAACTTTATTAACACCATGAATGTTAGTTTTCGCACATTTCAAAGTACATCAATACACCATTTGACACTTACCTGATCGTTTGCAGTAACAAGAAATTGCTCCTTTGTAATTGGTGGATACCATTCAATGCATTGTGGGATTGCACTCTGTTCGATTCGATCTAAGCTCAGAAGTTTTAGGTTATCGACAGAACTCTTTAATAAATCGTATTCAACCTAAATTTAAAAAGAAAACCATTTTCATAAAGATATGGATTTTTGATAGAAAATAATTCATTACATTACAATAAATAAATAATTGAAAACAAGGATATCATTAAAGAGTATGATTAATAGCAATGTATCCTTTTCGGAAATTATTGTCAAAGGCTCTTTCTCATAATATACAGTAAAATTAGAAAGTATAAATTCTTCACTGCACCGTAACCCTGACTCAAATATTTTCAAATTGAATTACTTGAATACATTGAACAATGTATAATTATTTTTAAGAAGTTTTAAATTCAGAAAAACAACTTTATTTTCTTATTTGTTAGTAATTCGGCGTTTCAAACAATATTTTGTTTTGAAATACATAAAGCAGGCTTACAGTTCTACTAATGGTAGAATATTACAGGAATGTAGAGATTTGTGAAATAAAATAAAGATCTTTAGTGAATAGATTGAACACTGTCATGCATAAATATTTATGATCTGGAACAGGAAAATCAAGAGTTTAAATTCAATGACGTAACAAATGAAGAACCATCATTATAATGTCTAATAATGATGACTTCCACCTAATAACCACCTAAAAAAGCAAAACAAATATATCCATACACTCCATCATTAATATAGTACCACTTTTCTAAAGTCTAAATTTAACTCATTCAAACAATACTAATTTAATCAGAATCGTTTCCAATTAGTTTTTTCGCCAATCACGGCAACTTCAAATACGGTAAGAAACGTTCACCGAGCGGAAGTATCTGCCTAGCTCGATAAAATTATTTGCAAATGACGGTACTCCCTATATACGCAATGTAACATAAATAACAGCAGTTACTAACATGAATAAGGCATCATCTTTCTTCATTATTCTCCAGCCTCACTTTTGTGTAAACATCATGCAGAGCTAATGCAATTGATCTAATAAGCAAGTCCCCAACCTGTGGCTTTATCGATTGGAAGGAAAGCCAGGCTATTAATGTTGGTGTGATTTACCTGCTAGGATATTGACGACCCCTCCCACATGCCATATTTAGTTACAGGACTTAAGCATGAATAAACATCTCAAATATCACAGTCTGAAACAAATCAATTATGTAGATATGTGGAACATATTTACAAATACAAAAACTAAAGAAAGAAACTGTTGCTAAATGGTAAAGTTAAATAATTAGTTTGGTTTCCATGGTTGGTAGTTTAAACTTCATACAAAACTACTAAACAATTTCTAAAAACATTTTATCTTCAACACAAACAATGAACGTCTTGCGACATAGCACATAGACTTCTCCAACCTGAGAAATTATTAGCCAAAGTGTGCATAGACTTATTTATTTTTCTTTTCATATCATTTTCTATAATTTTTATCCATGTGGTTTTCGGTAGTCCACTTCTGTCTCCTAACTTTTCTAATATATAGAATCCGAGTCTTGACAAAGAAGGTGTCCGCACCATGTCAAGCGTCTTCTCTTTATCACTCTTCTCCACTTTTCCTAGTTTGTGCATATAAATCTATGATTGTCACTATATCTATCTGTATTATCCATCCAAACATAATGTTGAAATAGAAAAAATTAATCTGAATGAGAAGAATGTCATGGATGCTTCAAAAGATTGAGCCCAAATGTTAAAATCAGGACCAAAATTATTGAAATCATCGAAAAAATAAAAAGTTATTCAAAAATACTCTGCACTGATGTAATTATTATATGACCAAATTTTCAGATTAAAACACTGAATTTAAACAGCTAAAAGAGAAAAATGTTAACTTTTAACTCTTTCTTTCACTATGTTTTATTATTCATTTATCTGAATTCAATATTTATTATTAAATTACTTACAATTTATTTTGAGGAATGTATCTTTAATATCTTGCATTAATCCAAAGTTAATGTTTTTTTGTTGTAAAATAAGAGTCTGTACTAGTATGAGAAAACCAAGAAAATAAGGTATTAAGCTAAATCCTTATTTTTTTCATGAAACCATTTAACGCTGTCAAATGGTTTCAGGTATGGAAAATTATAATTTGCACTTTTGTTAACGGGAAGCAGTAACGAGCCTTATCATTAGTAAATACTTAATGATAAGTTAAATAGGTCGTGATACTTGATGTCCGCGGTATAGCGTAGAACATAACAGGGTCATCGTCACCTTTACGATTGTGGTAACTGTAATATTTCATCTTGAAGAAACAAAACAAAAATACGAGATCTCACCATAATGTGTCAAGTCTCAAGGTTAAATGGAGATTAACTTAAAATTTATAATTTTATTTAATCAGGGAATTGAAGAGTGAATTTCAATCATTTGATTCATTTAAAATTCAGAAATTTAGAAGATTTATATATACTTTACCATAGGCCTATGGTAAATTATAATTAATTTTCTTTTAACACTGTATTTATACTTTAAATATAATACAGTGACAAGCAGAATTCCAGCACAAAAGTTTACTTAATTAATACATCTACCATTTCCTATAAATAAAAAAAAAATGCTATAGATCTCAATTAAATTGAGGACTCATACACATGTATAGCAAATTAAACCAAGATATTTGAAAACAATTTTAATAGATTAATATCAAAGCATAAAAATCCTTTAGTAAAAATGGTAACAAATAAACTGAAAAAAATATATAAAAAAGATATTGACTATAATATTTTTTTTAGAAGTTTACGTAAGCATTCAGTCATGTTATATATCATTCATGTTCTTACTGTCAACATTTTAATAAGAGATCTATTAATAGAAGCAATACTAAGAATTCCTTAACAATACATGCATAAAATGATATTATGCCTATTATAGAATGCGCTGTTGAGGATGAACAACTAATATTTGTACAAATAATTATTCACAACGACGACAAAACTTCCGCTATTTAAAATATTCCCCTTGGATGTATTATTCCTCAGAAGAAACAGTATGTAAAACGTTTCAATTATAAATTTGCAAATTATGCAAGTTGCAAACAAATGAGAATATTAAGAATGACGTGGGAATAAAGGGGAAGAAAAAATGAAGGCGATGATACGGGAATAGTTTAATTATCATTTACCTAGGGAGTGCTGTTGAGTACATTGAACTAATAAGGGTCCCCAGCATAAAGTTAAATTAGAGAAAGACAATTTTACTGTTAAAGTGTATTATAAGAAATAATATTTATTAATAGAAAAGTATTGCTCCTCATAATGAGTTGCTAGCAATGAAAGCAGCAATTAAAAATATTACTCTATCTATTGAACCAACTGCTTTAGCGTCGAGGTCACATTAGAGGCTTAAGAGTGGGTGCTTGGCTATAATTACCGTAGGCTGAACAGAATTGCGCAACAACATTTTAACTCGAAAAGAAAATACAAATTAATTTGTGTTGTTTAGGCCACTAAGAGAGGGTGTTGGCTAATTAAGCGGAGTAGAAAGACGCAATGAATAAAAGAAACGAACAACAAACTAATTAAGAAGATTTGAGTTGTGTAGGCCTCAAGAGTGGGCATGGGCTAATTAAGGCAAGATAGGTAAAAAGCCTTAAACAAGGTTCAACTTAAAATGGAAAATTTCGCAAAAATTTGTTGTCACATGCTTAAAGGTAAATTGTGGGCTAATTAAGCTGAAATGCCTTGATAATGATAAACGATTAATCACAGCAGCGTATCTCAAATGGTCACGACGCCCCACTTGTTAAATATATAAAGTGTTTTTTTTTAAACATATGGACAAAGATAGCAACATTATTTAATTTGAAAAAGATTTTTGTTACATATCAGATCGTGTATCTGCCTTTATTTAGATCCGATTTTATATAATATTGGTGGCCATTTTGTTGAAAGGGCTTATAGTGATCAGACAGGGATTAATTAGGATATCTGGCTATGTTGACTGCCTTTAACATTCCACTCACGCTAACTCATTTTTTCCAGATTTTTTCTCTAGACTATACAGTATACATATTCTTCCCATTCAACTCGCAAACATTCATTATAGAGGGTATAGAAATAGTGTTTATATCAACTACAGCTGAGCTAATCTGCATTGCCAATCTATAATTATCATCAAGGACTCTACAATTTCTTGAACTTTTTACAGCTGGAAAACAATGCTAATATAAAGAGAGGATGACATTTAGCTGTGAAAGAGTTAATTGAAGTTAATTATAACTCGTTAGTAATCAAGATTCGTTTGTATATGTGAGTCACGCTTGGTTGATTTCGAATTGTACGTTCTAAAGAGATAGTGGGAGGTGGAGTTGCTGTATGACTGAACATCATCTTTCTAAAAACGTTTCTGCATTAATATTAACAATAAAGTAAAACAAAAAAACACTGACACATATATTGTAACATCACCCTCACACAATGCAACTCCCTAGCCCCATTTTTCCGTAACGAAAAACAATTCTGTTTTCTGACATCTTAAAATTGTAAATATAGTAGAAACCCTATGAAGGAAACACCTCTTAGATCCAATAAAAGTGTTCTCTAAATATGAATGTCCATATTGTTAAACCAGGGAACTGAGTGAAATATAGGGAAGTGTAAATTCACTATTCCTTAGTAAAACCCCTTTTTAAAGATTTTTTTCCCATGTTTGATTCACAGGAAAGTTTGTTCCCTGAATAGGGAAGTTAATAAAAAACAAGGGTTTTTCCTGTAGTCACTTAAAATGCCCAAAATAATGTTATAAAAAAAACATATGTTACCAATGATCGGTCTTCACCCATAGACAGCAATCTTGGTACGTCTGAATCAAGGGCAACGCCAAATGTTAGGCCACGAATTGGTTTGTAATGGGAACGGTGTTTTCCGAGATATACCCATGCCTCGTCTGGGTTTCCTGGTTGTGCCTTGTACACTGTCACACAAAAGTTGGCATCCTGACATGAAAAATAATTTAAATCAAAATGGTAGGTTTGTTTGTAAATACCGGGGCAATTGTCACTAGAATATCTGGCAGGCTCATGGAGAGAATGAAAATTAGACGTGATAGCTGCATTAGTGCCATGTTTTTGCTATTGTTCACTAAATATTAACAACCAATGACAATGGCAACAATATATAATAGGTTTCAGAAAGTGTCAGGACAAAGAATTGGCCATTAGACATACAGTGATGCATAAAATCTAGATATCATTCATAGTACACCAAGTGTGGTATACTGTAGGCCTAGTAAATTGATTAATTTAAATTTCCTATCAGACCTCTGTTTAATGTTGGGATTACAAATAAAAAATGTCAGATTTTCCACAAAAAAAAACAATACATTTTTGGAGAGACAGGGATTTGCGTTTCTAGTAACTTTTGGGAAAATCTGAACCTCTGAATGATGATTTAGTTATGGATGATAATAACACAGCAAGACCTACCGCTGTAGCCATCCAGGCCGAATCATGTGAAAAGACACAGGTTATAATAGCATCCGAGGAGTATGTGAATGGTTTGGGAATATCATCTTTAAGGGTTAGACTGTCTAATACACGAATACATCCATTTGTGAAGCCAACACCTTAAAAATCAATAAAGAAGTTAGATAGATAGTTTTATAACTGGCATTGGCGGTTGTGTTCGCTTGTGACAGAATACATGGTCCTCGGGGTATTGGGGTCAAAGTTTAGCTCTATCAGAATTTTCTCATGGTCAGAACAATTGCTCATTATGTAATGGTTTAATCCACAATCCAACATTCATCAGCATTCGTGCAAATTAATATTTTAGGTTGTGATTGTGGAAGATGTTCTTGCTAATTTTCTTGAATTTTTTCTTTGTTTTGTATTTTTGTTATATGGATGTACTATCCTAAATAAAAGAAACGAATGAATGAAAGCTGAAATGAGAGTAGATGAAAGTAATAGTCAATGACTATACACATTACAACACACACCCTTACTGTACTTAATACTAAAAATGCTAATGAATTCTTTCCTTTTCTAACCCCCGGTTTAAGTTAAGATGCTATTAATTGATCTTAGCTAGGTAATTATGCAAAATTCTAGGCTATTTTTTGTCAGTTATTGGAAAACACTTACTGGGCCTAACTGATATTAGACTGAATTCAAAACTGGTATACTTAAAAACACTAATGCATTCACGAATGAGTAGCATATCACCTTCCAAATTCAAGATCAGCCAAGATAGTGTTTGAAGTGCTGACCTTACAATCCCAAGCCCTCGGGGCCATTTCCATTAACAGCTATCTAAAATCTATCATGGCCACCGAAATGGCCATCGTGATGTTAAAATTAAGAAATCAAAATCCATACTAGGTGCCATGGGCCCGGAAACTCTAACTAGATTCACTGGCTGAATTAAAAAATTGCTTCGTGTTATTTTGGTAACGAAATCTTGAATAAATTAACAGTGGTAAAAGGACATAGTATTTGGAGATTAACTATTAATCATCAATATCAATGATTTTATTAAAGAGGCCATTTTAATCAGGAAGTTGTAAAATATTAATTGTTTTACAAATCCATGTTTTAATATTGGATAATACTTATTCACTTTTACCAAAAATTGGATTGAAAAAAGTCTACATGGCCCAATTTCTATTTTGCACCACACAATATTTTTGCCGCATCTTCTAGATGTTGTAAACTTGGTTATTAAACCAAACAGCAGCTTAATTATCAACAGCAGTCATCTATTTCTTACTACAATCAAATTATATTTGTTATAATCGCACTTACACCTTTTCATCAACCTATTCAACCATAAACGCTATTAAAAGTACATTCAGTGACCTATACATCTACCCACACACCCATCCATCATCATGATCGGTTATTGAGAAAAAAAGAAAGAAAATCAGCACTAAAATAAAGTAAGTAAAGAAGAAGCTTTTATTAAGAACATTTTTGTTAAGTTTATGGTTTATCTATTTTTAAATTAACTTTTATTAAAAAATAATTAGTTTAATTTAAAAATTATATTGGTACTAAATTACAATGTAAGAGGAATACTGTAACTTATATATTCTGTTCTTTAATGAAATCATGTATACTTTTATTTCCTGGGACTCAGTCATACAGGCCTCGGTTATACTGTAATGTTTTTTTTCCAAAAATGTCACTAGTATTCAGATTGTATTAGACATGTCATTTACCTTCGCCAAGGAGGTATATGTAATCGGTAGCGTGTGTTTGTTTGTTTGTTTGTTAGCAGGATTACTCAAAAAGTAATTACAAGATCTTTACCAAAATGAATATACAGATAGATATGTGGTCAAGGACCATTCCATTAAATTTTGGGACCATTGTCCCAATTCTGGACCCTTTTTAGTATACTTTTCAGACCTGCTAGTGTTAAAAGATAGGACATAATTTTTCAAAAGCCGGCGAGCAGTCTTAAAGTAACAAGTATACTGAAATTGCATTTTCTCGAGAACTACTTGTCCAAAAAACTTCATGAGGTGTTCCTTCCCTTTACCAATTTTGCTGATTTCTGACCATCATTTTAGGGATTAAGGTCTAGGACTGTTAATTGCATTTTAATTGGATTACAATAATAGCTTGTTTAGATTAGGAAGTTTATTGCTTAAGCAAGGTCAGCTAGTGCTCTCTGCCAAGTAAGCTGGAACTACTTTCTAAATTCATTAGCTCTGGTGTTATGTTTGTATTATAGGATTTCTTTTTCTACTATAATAATATGTGCTTTATTATAAAGATGTACAGTATTGTCACCCAAAAACATGAACAATGAATATTTTATTTATTTTTTAAATACGCAATTTTGCAGATGCAAAAAAATGTTTTCTCTTTAATAAAAAGGTAAATTCAATCAAAAACCATTGACTTTCAGTCAATTTGATTTTTTTTTTCTATTTAAAATTGTTTTTTTTTTATCCAATTTTTGGTCAAAGTAAATATCTTATGGGACTACATACACCTCCTTGGCAGAGATAAAATATTGTCTTGAAAAAGTGAATAAAATATTGAATATGTTATTGTCATTTATAGGTATTTCAACTCCTAATTAAAACATTTTTCTACCAATTGCAATTTTCTACCCAATGGAAACATTGTACTATCCATTTTAGCTTTCATGCTAGCCAAATCAGGGGCGTTTCGGCCTATGGACGATTCGTCCCGAGACGTTTCGGCCCACTTTTTTTATGTCGAAACGTCAAACTTTTATAATTTTAAGCAGAACAAAATTGTATGTATAAAATTTTATTGTCGATGACAAAACTGAGTTTTATATTGTTTATATCCAGACGTAATTAAAATTATAAATTTAATTGCCACCGAGCGAAATTGTAGTGTAGACCCTAACTAATCCGTCCAAGCTACGCCCGCCTCACTCATCGGCCATCCATGGTCCGCCGTCTCTCGATCGACTCATCTATATATCGCGAGAAGCATGATGTTGGTCTCAATTTATAGTGGGCTGATTATTAGTTTGAAAACAGCTTAGGGCATTTCTTAAGTGATTTTTTATTCAACGCATTCTTCCTTGATGAATCCTTTGCCCATTGCTAGGCTGTGTAAATCAGTAATCAAAGTTGTGATGCGAAAAGTGTGTGTAATTATTCCACAGGTAAAACAAATAGGCATAAGAAATCAATCGCACAGGACCTCGTGGTGTGCCGAGGAGAGACTTTCTTCTCGAGCGGAAGATCATCGTAAACAAAATTGGTAGAGTCCATTAAGTATGGGGTTGTTTACTATTTACGAACATATTAAACACGCGCTTCGACCACTGTGTACTTAGGCAAAATATTGATTTTGTTAAATCCCTAAATTGATAATTGCGTATTCTGTAATCACGTGACTGATGATGTAATTCTCAGCGACCTACTAAATGCACATGATTTAATGTGTTGGGAAAAAGCTTGCTGTTTATAATGCACATCGTTAACATCTATGCTGCCACATGATTCACGGTGCTATTCGCGTTTCTTGGCGTAAATTGGCTGGCGCGTCAATGAAACAATTGATTTTACCAAATTGGTTCCTATTACTATTTAGCCGTTGTCGACATAGCGATCGGCGGCTAAGCTAAACTTACACTAGCAAACATTTGCTAGTTTTGACATTTTCAACTACCAATTATCAAGAATCTACTACCAAAATGCTAGTTTGCTAGCGTGAATTTCGAGCCCTGTTATATATAAAATTAATACGCCATTCAATCAAGTAAACCATCTACATGCTCTCGACCACGTGTGCAGCGGCCACAAAAATATTGTATTTTCTCTTAGCAGCCGCGCGACTCGGTCACTTAATTACGCACAAGAAAAATAGTTCGGAAATTTTATTACATCAAAATAAATTAAATCGTTTTTTCTCAATAATTAATATAATCATAATATTGACATTATAATATAACAATATTTACTGCAAAATAACGTGATTTAAGTGTTACAAATAGATATACTAAAACAGCATTACGTCTTATGTAGGCCTAGTGCATGCATCATCGAGGAATTACTATCACTACGCTCATTGACATGATTGAAAATGTATTTTAACTTTCTTCTAGCTCCACGTAAACTTAACCGATTTTCACGATTCGAACATGTAAAAACAATATTTTTTTATAATGAATACAACTGTATGAATAATTTTATTTTTTTCTTTACGGAAACATTTATTTTATTTCGTTTGCTATATACACTGTATCTGTTTATCTTGCACTGTCAGACCACAAGCTGTGATTTATTGCAACTGGCTCTCGTAAATCGCAGCTCTTTACTTTGATACCAAGGTTAGTTGTCACTTAGGCCTAGTGAAAATTGAGGTTGGCCGACCCGCTATAGCTTTATATATGACGGGTTAGCTGGTAAAGGGAAGGAACACGGCATGTCATTTTTGTACAAGAGGCAAGAGTTATAATTTGTGATTTGTAATTTTAAAACATAATTTGATTTAATGTTCACGTTTTTTGATGCCAGTAGTTTAAAAAACCTATTTTCTTTTCAAATTCACTCGTTTGATTTTCGCGTTGCCGCTGTTCTATTGTTAGTCAACTGAAGCCATTGTTAATTGAAAGGCTTGTTACATAACCATTACACCAAACTCGCATACACATGCTTGTAGTGAAATTAGCCTAAATCACAAACAGCATTAAGACACACACAAATATATATATATATTTTTTTTTTTTACCGGAGAAATCTTATGTAGGAGAATTTTACAGTAGGCGGAGGTATGCACTCTCGGAGTGGCTTTCTAGTTTTAAAATGTTTTGGTTTTTTCAAAGTACAAGGACAAACAATACAATGATATACCCTCCTGTAATTGGTGAATTTCTTTTGCTCTTGGTTGGGTTTGGAAATAAAATAAAATGAACGTTTCGGTGATGCATGTACAGTTTTAGAAAAGCAATAGAACCATTCTATAGCGACATTATCATAGTATAACTACTCTAAACGGCATGTGATATGAAATTAACCAATCAGAAAATAAGGATATAATATTCATTATTAATCATTAGGAAATATATACCAGGAAGAGTTTCAAATGTAGTTTAAAAACCTTCCCAGTAGAATCCTGGTAATTTTTATACCTTATGTGGATGGATGTGTGCAGTAGCAAAAATGTGTATAGTGAACATACATCCAATGCTCTCTATAATAAGATGTGGAAATTGTAAATTGATGGCAGATTTAGTGTTAAAAAATAAAGCCATTTCATTCCAAAGTTTATGTTTGTGCACCTGTTGATTGTCCTATTGATGGGAAGCAACATTTGGCATTTAAAATATAGATTTCACAATCTAAGAAATGCGAGTTAAATGAATGCATACATCGTATGCACTGCAAAATTACCGCCAATGACTAGTGTAGGAAATGCTCCATCTTTACAGAATATGAGTATTGATTGATTATGTGGCTATAATTAGACATACCTAAATATTCTCCTTTAGGATCGTAAGCTAAGCATCGGATCATGTGACCACGGGGAAACTGCCTAGAAATGACCAATGATCTAAAGAGAGAAGAAAGGAATTCAAAGTTTGCACACCTTATGCCGATAATAATGAAGTCGTTTAACAAAGTTGTATGCATTGAACAATATAATGAAACTCAACTGACTAGCATGAGTTATCTTCTATCTTAATCTAATACATAAAGGCTGATCGCACTCGTGCCGTTTGAAATGCACACATTTTAATTCCCACAAAGTCAATGTTAAAAAATGTCTTGATAAATCCAAAATCAACAATTCTCCCTAATGTTTACACAAATTAAGTAACAGAGAGGTTAACGACATATGCCCAATGGACAGGTATCAGCAAGCTTTTTATACTACTGTCTAAAACAAGAAAATTATCTTACTTTGTTTTATAATTCCAGACCTTTAACAGGCATGAGTAGCTACCAATTGCTAATAATGGTCTTTAAGAAAAATTAAAAAACACAAATTAATTCATACGAAACCACTACAGAGTGAAATACCATTCTCATTTAAAACAAATTTATATACAGTAAATGTAACAAAGTAGTTCCACATTTAGTGCACACACATCAACCTAAAGTTAGCATTTAAACTCACTGTATTGGATGGGTCACTATAGCATGGACCAGAGAATCATGTTCAGATTGAATCATCTGCAAAATAAATTTTAAATGAATGAAAGCTGTTTACAAAAAAAATAGGATAACAAGGTTAATATACAAATGGCATTGGTTTCAGATCACAGTTGGTAAAGTAAAAAAAAAACCAAAGAAATACAGTACTTACTTTATATTTTTTAATGTATGTAGGAAAGAGAAAGTTTTGTAAGCGAAGTGTTGAACATCTAGGAATATGTTGTGTTAATTAAATGAGCCTGATGCTGGAAGATGGTTCCAATCTTTCAGTAGTTCACTGATCATGGACCTTATATGTCCATGCTGGGAGAGGAAAGAGGAAGAGTATACTGTCTCTAGAAACAGATCTTGTGTTGTTAAAATGAGCCTTGTGCTGGAAGATGGTTCCAAATTTTCACTATCTCACCAGTGATAGAGTGGTGGAAACAGGCTTCTTTTATTCACTAACCCACAAGGCACTAATACGGTGAAGTTGGCTGGATCAGTTATCACTAGACTTACCTTTACTTTAGTGCCATCAGCTATGATCACTGCAATCTGTGCTGAAGTTGTACTTATTACATAGTTCTTTGTAATGAAGCTTCTTGCATTAATAGTTGCATCAGGAGGATAGCTACCACTTTCCAGCTCACTGTGAAGGAATGATATTATTATGAGATCGGCTATAAGCTCTCCCGGGCCGCAAACGACCGTGGGAGGAACCTGCCGATCGGCATTCTGGTGGACTACCGGCCGGTCGTCAGCTCTACGCACGCAAGAAGTGCACGCGACGGAGGCACGAGCCGTCACTCGGCCGGTCCTTGCGGATCCTGCAGAGAGACGGACGTGCTCCCGAACGCGCTGAATCTTTCGTGCCACATTGCGGGCCCACCCGTTTGCTTCTTAGCGGTTTCACGTACTTTTTAACTCTTTTTAAAATCTTATTATTATTCACGAGTCATGTGATGTATGAATAATAGAATGTGGTGCTAAATTTAGGATGGTGACTACTGTAATAATACTGACAATTGTTATCAAGATTTATATAGGAATACCACCATTTTTATGTAAAGGGTTTGATTCAGAAGGTGTATTGCTAAATGTAAGCAATCTGTTAGGGCGAAAGTCAAGTCTACAACAACATACAAGGAAATCTTACACCTAGATAGTGACATTTCCAGTACTCCTGTTAGTGTAGCACAGCCAGGATTTGAACCAAGGAGATTGAAATGGTAAGCAAGTATGTTAAACAAACAGTGCCACTATGATTTAATATTTTCATTCGTTCTTAAGCTCTGTCATTATCTGTCACTATTAAACTAGTTTGACAAAAAAATGTGTGCAAATATGGTATGAGTGATATGCCCAAATATGGCAGTGATATGGCATCATCATCCATTCATGCTGGAAACCAAGGTTCAGTACAATTTCTGTTATGATGCAGCCAAATGCTATGTGCAGAATTACCAAGAATATGTCAATGTTTAATGCATTGAGGTTATATTGGAGATTTGAAGAAACCGAACACACTGGGAAAAGTTATATTTTAATTAAAGTTTCTTAAAGATTTTGCTTCCCGCTGGACGAAAACACAATGACGTAAGCTGCACAACACAAACAAATTGGCCAATGGCAAGCGAAAGTTTGAATAATCCATCTCTTGTGATTGGTCAAGTTACTGGCGTTGCGCTTTCGTCGTTGCATTCTAGTAGGAAACCAAGTAATAATAAGTGAATTTGGGCACATCACATGTTTTTGTCACATAAAGTTTGATAGTGTAGACAGAGCCTTAGTAAAGTGAATCTGTAGGCCTACTTACTCTGGACTGAAATTTGGAACATATTCAAAAGATATTGAATTGATAGGGCCAACATTGAATTCATTGTACCAGTTGCTCACACGTAACTGTTGATCATAAAACTTGACATGGCCATTTACGTCACCTGTTACAACATATCTAGAGAAAAGAAGAAATAAGATTCAAACCTATAATTATACTAAAGTAAGATTGCATCTGAGCATGTCAAAAGCAACCTGTGTTTGTGCACTGTAATGGCAAGTTCTAAAAGGTGTAATACTGTACACCAAAGGCTTATAAACAAAACAATTAGGAGAGAATAGGTAATTTTTGTGGGAGTGAGAATACTGTAGGCCCTTTCCGTGGAAGTGAGGAGGCTCTTCATGTGAATGCCAGAATAGTCTCTTTCAGTTTGAGTGAGAAGGCCAGTTATGCTTGCGTGAGAATAGATGGTTTAAGGTTAAGTGAGAATAGGTCCTTTACGTCTGAGGAGAATAGACCCTTTTATGTTTGAGTGAGAGCATAAGCCATTTTTGTGTGGGTTTAAAAAAAATCTTCCACACCCCACTATACAATCCTGCCCATCATAATCATTATCCTTATAGTCACAATCACCACTAACAACCTCATTTCATAAATCTATCTATATCATACTAGTATCATCAAATAATCATAATAAACTGTTAAACACGTTATACCCACTTTTCACTGGTGGTGAGTACTGTAATCCCTCTCTCTTGTAATCTGACCAGCTTGAAAGCTTTCTTGTTTGGAGATGGTTTTAAACTGATAGCTGATTTAAGATAAGATAATATCTTATTTATGTATGGTCTACTATATACAGTAATAGCAAGCTTCCTTTTGCGAGACGACCAAGGATCAACCTAGGTCAAGTTAATCAATGTGGTCGTCAGTTGTCGAAAATCAAAAGCTCCCTATTTATATTATTAAGTGCCATCTAAAAGAATCTTTCAAAGATGCGCGCGCTGCTCTTATGCATAAACAAGCTTATACATCTGCAGAAGAAAAAGGTAGACATTGCCATTTTGGTGTATTAATTTAACTGAGATGATCCTTCTGAAAATTGATCAAATGCTAAAGTTTGTGATTTGACTATTAAAGGCCAGGTGCGGGCAAAAAATTTCTATTGATCATACATTCCAATAAATATCGATGTATAGTTTCCCCTATGTTTCATAATTTTTAAGATTTTATTTGTGTTACACGAGCTTGTTGAAAATAAGCACTTTCTTATCAGTGGGGGGATAGTTCAAATTACACAGTAAAATCTCTATTCTTTTGTACACAAATTTTGTAAATAGAGAGGCATTTTAAAAAGCTATGAAAAATAAACGGTGTGGTAAAAAATGTTATCAGATGACTAAATATAGGTAATATAACTTGAATATTACATTTCTGATATTTTTATTCAACATCAGATTTTTATTTTCATGCTATAGCAAAAATTATCCACCGTATATCCACCATCTTTTTTCACCGTCTAGGGAGTCACCAGAAATGTTATTACATTAGGTTAACTACCTAACTACTGAAAAAAAGTATTCCTGGTTTTTATGGAAGAATTTTGCCAAATTTTGTATTTGACCATATTAAGGGAAATTCATTTTTTTCGTCTGGATTTCTGTTACAAATATTTGATTTATGTACAATTAACCAAATATTATATTTAAAATTCATGCCTGTATCTGAGCTTTAAGATCAGACAACTTAACACAGTATTCTGGTGTACATGAGTCGCAGTAGATCCTGTTTCAAGCATGTCAAGTAGACATTTACTGGACCTAGCCATTTTAACCTAACTACAGTGTAATACAGTTAAGGTTGAAAAGATGATGGTTTCTCATTGAGACAAGCCAGTATCTCATTTAACTTTAAAGGGGTCTTTTTTTTTCATGTGTAATAAATTACCATTCCTATAAACAGTATCATAGTGTCTACATGAACATTCTAGAATAAGATGTTTTGATTTAAGAAACCATGTATAATTAATAAGAACAATCAGGAACATTCCAGAAATGCTATTAATAGAAACTGTAATCCCATAGAATAAGAACTATAAAAAAAGATCTAGAATGATAGGAACATCTTGTATATAAAGAAATGTAAAACTATTGTAAGGTTGTTGGATATTCGATTGTAAAAGTTATTGTGAAGCTGTTGTTTAAAGTGGTTACTGGATTGTTCAAAGCTGAAGTTGATTGAAATTCAAGCTTTTTTTGAGTTATTTTACAACTTTGTGGATTTTCTGTGTATACTTTTATGTCAGAAGGGAGTTCCTAAAGTATTTTCAACCGCTCGGAAACATACTGTACGTAAAGAGAGTTTGTGACACATGTTACCGTATATATGTTTACACTTTCATGTATCTTGTATCTTATCCTGTATTAGCCTATGGTAAGGAATATATCGTGATAGTAAGACATCCAACTTACGTCCAGATATAGGTCTGTTGTTATCCCATACAACGACGTTGCCAACAGACGTGGCTGTCAAAGCTCCTGTGGTGCCACTGCGAAAGATTGACTGGCTATAGTTACCAACTACTCTGTTGAAATCTTCATCTGTCAAAGGTGGTGCCACATACTCGAATTTATCATTTTCCTATAAATAAAACAAGAGATTTACTTATTTTCTGTCATTGAACCACCAACAATATTTTAAAATTCATTTTGATACCAGAAAGACATTTTACTGGCTTTATATTTTCATTTCACTTATTTTTTTATTCTCACAGATTTCCTCATCTTTATTGTTTTTAAATTAATTCATTCATTTTTAGTATATCACTGGGTGATTTAGAAATTCTTCCGAATAATGTTTTTGGAAATATTTATCAAAATAAAATAAGAAAAACTCACCCATGCATAAAATACGACCTGACGGTCACTATTTGACACAAGTTGCGATGTGTCTTCTGGGTTAAAGGTTATGAAATTCTGTGTGCCGTAGCCTGGTGAAAGTTCTACTGAACTCACTGGACACTCTCCATCCGTTGTCCAGTCCCATATATCAACAACCTTAAATGAAGGTGTATGTCATTATTTGAAAAAAACTAATGTAATAAATGTTATTAATTGCATACTGAAACGTACAATGTATTTTATTTATGAAAATTAATCAAGCTTACCTGATAAGACCCAGCGCTAACTGTTACTAAATATTTAGCATCAGGGGTCATTGCCATGGCAACAACACCTACATCGGAATGTGCAGTAAACAGCGTTTGTACTGGTACACTGGAATGACAAATTATAAAGTTATATATATATATATATATACAGTAGTACAAGAAAGACAAACGAAAACAAAACTTAGTACTTTAGTATATTGATGCAAACTATTTCACACATGTGTGATTGGACGGCAGTTAAGATTCGTTTCAGACATAATATTTTAACTTTCCTTTTTTGTTTGCGAAGGATTAGAAAATAAATACTACACTAAAGTACAGTTCTTCTAATCAATAAAACAATTAATTCAAACTTGATATGCAAACTCCTTATTCCATTCAGTCAATAGTTCTTACCCAGTATTTGAATCCCAAATAATGACCATACTGTCAGGACCTTTATCAGCTGTTGCGACCCAACGCTTATCATTGCTGGCACAGGTGCACGATATATTATTACTCTGTAAAAACATGAACAAAATTGAGGGTTTTGAAGTAGGCATCAAAGACATGGTCTCAGAATTTAAAAGCAATTTCAAACTACAAGAGCTACTCAGTGTCACTACGATACAGACAGGCCTTTAAGTTCAAGACAGGACTCAACCAAAAGCCATAGTCCTACCTAAGCAACTCAAGACATCGCCACTCACTTCCCAGTTTTACTTACATGGCCCTGCAACAGTTTTTGTTTATTATTTACATAATCATACAGGATACATGTATTGCCTCCAGCATAAAGTACAGACTTTCTGCTAGCACTGGCTAGGTTCAGCGCTGGTACACATTTGTTCACTCCAAAAGTCCATGACAAATTCTGAAAACAAAAAATAGTATACATGTAATTATATACAAGATATTGGATATGATAAATGGAAAGACTGATCTGCTACGAATTTAAAATAATTGAATAATATGAACAAAATGGGAACACATGCTACCTAGTACTGTGGGAATAAAATGGAAAATGAGAAGCATCATGGATTAAAATAGAACTATTAAAACTAGGACGTTTTTGTCTAGGCCTAGAACATGTTTCTTACCAGTCCATTAGGGGATGCATCTTGCTTTTCTTCCACTGTTTCAACTTCCTCTTTTTCCTGAGCAGGTTCACCTTGGGTATTATTAACCTGGTTGTATTCAGTTGTCTCCGCAATCTCATTTCCAGTGGCTTCATTTGATTGTTGGTTTGCAGACTCTGCTGGTGTTGTCACAGGTGGATGGATCCCAGTATGGTCTCTTGAAATAGGAGCAATTGCATCAGGAACAGCATCAGCATTTTCCACCAACTCTTCTTCATTTTGGTTTTGTTCTTTTTCTTCAGCTTGGTCTTTTTCATTTACTTCTTCTGTTTCATTTATTTCATCTTTGTCTTGTACTTCCTCTTTTTCTTCCTCTTTAAATTTGGAAGCCTCATCCGCCGATACTCTACCTTCTTCCCCAGACTGGTCGTTTTTTAGTGGTTCATCATCTCCTCCACTTTGATCAATGGCAGAATTATCTGGTTGCTCTTGCACTGGAAGATCCTCTCCTGTAGCAGTTAATTCTTTAGAATCACTTTGTTGTGTTTCGTCATCTTGATTATCTTCAACTTTGTCATTGTTCTGGTTGTCATTGATTTCTGAAGGATCATTGACCTCTGTGCTTTTTAATAAATCTTGTTTTTCAGTGATTATAGGTTCAACCTCACCCTTTTCACTGTCCATGTTGTAATATTTATGCTATCTGTAAAAAAAAACCACATAATATGCCGGTTCACAAGCATGACACACACGAAAGCCTTAAAAAAAAAGGTATAGTCTAGATACATCCCCTACCTAGGATAGCATATAGGCTAGGGAGTCCTAGGATATAAGTCTAGCCTATTATAGGCCTATGCCTACGTACCTACAGCAGTTAGGCATAGGCTAGTAGGCCTAGCATATAGGCCTAGCTAGTAGAGGCTAACTAGGCCTAGGGCTAGCCTAGGCCCTAGGCCCTAGCTAGCTAAAAAGGTAGCCAGACTAAAAACAGACCATTTTATTACTTAGAGAGATGATGCACTCTACTAGGCTACTATACTAGGCTAACCTCCTAGTTAGAGGGCCTAAGTTAGGCCGTACCGTTCGTGGCTCTTGACTGGGGCCTACCTCAGACACTAGCTAGTTAGGCTAGGCCTAGACTAAAAGGGCTAGGCTAGGCCTAGTCTACCGCCTCTAGCTGCTAGGGAAGCGCCAGCTAGCTAGTAGTAGGCCCAGCCATACAGTCTTATACTAGAAAGGCGATATTTTCATTCACTCAGTACATTACTGCTGTGTTTAGATAATGCAAATTATATGAACCTATTATATAAACATGTTAAAACTAAACTCAGCATTACAAACTTACGATTTACAAGCAGAAAATTATAAATGCTAGGCAGGCTGGTTGGAGGCTTCGTATCTCCTTGGAAACACCTTTGTGCGCAGATCGGATTTGTTTGTTCGAGTTTAATTTTACAAATTGCGCCCTCTTTAGTATAGATTTTCAAAACTTTTGTGGGATTACCATTATTAAATTCTTATATAGGAGTTTTATAGGTAAAATCATGAAGCTTTAACTTAATTTAGAGATCCATGATAAATGCCAATTTCAACTGTTGAAAAAGTGTTAAATACATTACATAAAGCAACTGTTACAGTCGTTGTTTGATTGTATTTGCAAAGATTAAAACAAAAATAAATTGCCTGTACACATTTCAATTCTTGTACAAAAAACACTGTTTTGGATGTAAACAATTTCTTTCCAACTTTAATTAAAAACAGAGTCACAAGCATTGCATCAAGCTAGTTAAAAAGACAAATTCATTTTTTAGTAACAAAAAAAAAACCTGACAATAAAATAAATCCAATATTAAATTCCACATAAAATAAACATTGCAATAATAAATAGTTCACATCCTCTATTTCTATGTTCCTTACTTTTGTATTTTTTCATTTAGTTCATTTGAAAAAATTAATTAAATTGAACATAACAGTAGTAATAGTTTAATTATTAGTAATCAATAATATTTAATAAAAGAATATTACAAATTCTTTTATAACAAAAGAACATAAAATAAAATATGTTTGTCTACACTATCAAACTAGTTTGACAAAAAAAAGTGTGATATGTGCCCAAATATGGTAGTGATCATCATGTCCATATATGGGCACATCACATTTTTTTGTCACATAAAAGTTTGATAGTGTATATAGCTTAAAGCTCTGTCTACACTATCAAACTTTATGTGTCAAAAAAATGTGATGTGCCCATATATGGACATGATGATGTCATATCACTACCATATTTAAGCATAGCACTACCATATATGGGTACATCAAACTTTTTTGACACATAAAGTTTGATAGTGTAGACAGAGCTTAAGAGTATTATATTCTTCTTATCATTTTCGATCAAGATACAACAAGAATAATAAGGTTCAGAAGTTGATACTTAAAAGTATTAAGGTGCTACTTCTTACAATAGGACTTTCACCTATACATCTTTTAAGCTCTGTCTACACTATCAAACTTTATGTGACATGATGGTGTCATATCACTACCATATTTGAGCATATCACTCTTTTTTGTCAAACTAGTTTGATAGTGTAGACAGATCTTTATAGGTTCGCTTATACAACTTTTCTGAGGCCCGAATGTACAATATATATTGTTAATATAATTATTCAATTTAAATGTATAAAAATAAATACCACAAAAAAAACATGTTGGGATTGCAGGTTCTATGAGGAAATAGTGAATATTTGGTCACATTAATTACATATTTATTTATCTATTATTTAGTCTCATTTTATGAGGCCGATCCATCCAGCTGATGCTCTTTCTTAGACATCCTCAGAACAATAATATTTATATGATAATCACAAATTATTTATATATATATAGAAATCTGGGCCTGTGCAATCCCAAAATCTTGGGTTTTATTACAACAACAAAATAAATAAAGTACCAATATATCCATTTTGAATACTATCTAATGTATACAAAAACAACATTTGTTTGTTTATATATTTAGGGCAAATTGCCAAGGATAACCATAAGCTAATTCATTCACTATCCTTCTTAAAGGTTGCAAAATCTTATTACAAATCTTTGGGAGTGGAGTTGTAATTTGTCATTAGAACAAATCTTAATGTGACAGGACTTGAACCCAGGACCCCTTGGATTGGTAGCCAAGCATCATAACTACCAAGCCACAACTTCACTCCATACAGCATTGTATGTGCCAACTTGGCTAAAATAACCATAGCATCCTAAAAGGGTCGTAAAAGTGTACACCAACCTTAAAAATGAAATAATTACCAGACATAAAAGGGCTATTGTAAACTGCTGAATGAAAATTAATCACATAATAGTGACCTTTTCTTAACATTTTGGTATTAATATGTATACAGAATTTATCTATACATTCTTGAGTGCCAAAGACCAACAATCACACTATTTATAAATGTATTATATTCTGTGTTGGACAAATTCAGTTTTCAGTGGTCTTTTTAGTTTTTAAAATTATAGTTTAGTTATCCAATAGGCTATTTTTTGTTTGTTTTAAATATCCAACATTGGTGTATGTAAAATACAGTGCAGCCTATATTGTACAGGATAGTGTATAATAGAGACCCTTATCATTCAGTCATTTGAATACAAATTATGAGGTGTTCGAAGTATACCAAACACAACTATTATACTATTACAGCACTATTATAATGGCTAAATAAAATCTTCCAAATTATATTTTCATGAAAAAGAGCCATAGCCACCAGTATGGTTGGTCAGGTTTCAACCAGACATTTTTTAACATTTTTAAAAGGACACGTTACAATATATTTTAGATTAATTAATTTAAAAAAATCATCATTAAAATACATCAAAAGAATGACTAAGTCTGTAGTTAATTTTTTTTTATATGAGTCCACTACCAGTCTGCATTTTGATGTTTGGCTGAAATAGTGAGCTCAAGTACATATAAAACGTTGTAGCTGCCATCGTATTTATCTTTTTATTAATTTCAGTCTTGAACCTAGACTAGTCAATTAAAAAAAACCTTGTTGGCCCCTGACCCTCTTCCACATTAGGAATTGATCACAACCCCACCACTTTATGGCTACAGCCCTGTAGACATCATCTAGACAAAGTTATAAGCCTGTACTTTATTAATTAAGGTACTTAAAATTAATGTTCTATTGCATATAAATACGGTGTTGTATTGTTTGTTATTTGACTGCCCAACTATAACTACATATTATTTAGACCAAAATCTAAGCATATAATAACTTGTGCATATTAAGTTAATGGATAATTTTTTGGCTACCAAAATGTATTGTTTTTTTGTTCTTATGCATGTACTTTGGAATAGAAGTAAAAGACTGAGATAGCCAAAATGTAAAATAAAATCCAATACAGTATTTATAAGTATGTTATATTATAGACAATTGATAAAGCATTATGATTTAAATTAAGAAGGGATATTATCTAATTTCTGAAAAGAGTCTTCTAAAAACTGTGGTATACTGACTTGTATACTGAACACCATTCACAACCTTTCTTAATTGTATTTCGATATTTTGAATTGAGAAATAGACATTTTGAAATTGAATGATGGCCAAACGAACTGTGAATATTTATTTTGTATTCCAATTGTACTAAATTGATATTGTTAATATTAATCACCATCATCATCATCATCATCATCATGCCACACTCTTTTCATCACTCATCGTTATACCTTATACAGCCATCAACATCACCTTAAGACAGTTTCTATGTAAATAGTATCATAGACACATTCCATGATACATGGTCTCACATATGATACTGTATTTACCTTAAAATTCAATGCTAAGGATATAACACTATATGTTATGAGAATGGGATGCAATGTTAATATCTTCACACAAAAGTGACATTAGGGAGTTTTTGATTTGAAATCATCAAACCTGTGTCAAGGTGAGGCACGTAGACACACGTCTCAATGTTTATGTATGCGCACAACGTACTAACATGCCCTATCAATTACCTTCATACATATCAATCACATAACACAACCTTCATCATCACTAAGACAACTATCATCAGCAATATTAACAATTCTTAGCAATCTCTATTGTCATCATAAATTCTTGCTCTTTATCCAACTGTCTATTCGTTGCTTCAAGTCTGTAGCTGAAAGAGAAAGAAAAAAGAAGAAATTGGTACAAAACATATCTAATAACTTTTGGTTAGACACCTGGTGGTGTGGCTCAATGGCAAGAGATCAGACTAGAGGCATGGGTTCAAGAATTTCTTTACTAACAGTGCTAAAAGAATCATTGAAACAGGTGAGATTTCAAAAGTGACTTGAATTGCTTAAAGGCCAGGTGCGGGCAAAAAATTTCTATTGATCATACATTCCAATAATTATCGATCTATAGTTTCCCCTATGTTTCATAATTTTTGGGATTTTATTTGTGTTACAGGAGCTTGTTGAAAATAAGCACTTTCTTATCAGTGGGGGGGATAGTTCAAATTACACAGTAAAATCTCTATTCCTTTGTACACACATTTTATAAATAGAGAGGCATTTTAAAAAGCTATGAAAAATAAACGGTGTGGTAAGAAATGTTATCAGATGACTAAACATAGATTAAATAACTTGAATTTTACATTTCTGGTATTTTTATTCAATTTCTGATTTTTATTGTCATGCTATAGCAAAAATTATCCACCGTATATCCACCATCTTTTTTCACCTTCTAGGGAGTCACCAGACATGTTATTACATTAGGTTAAACTACCTAACTACTGAAAAAAAGTCTTCCTGGTTTTTATGGCAGAAATTTGCCAAATTTTGTATTTGACCATATTAAGGGAAATTCATTTTTTTCTGTCTTGATTTCTGTTAAAAATACATGATTTATGTACAATTAACCAGATATTATATTTAAAATTCATGCCTGTACCTGAGCTTTAAAGCTCTGTTTACACTATCAAACTAGTTTGACAAAAAAGTGCTCAAATATGGCATTGGTGTGTCCATATATGGGCACATCACATTTTGTTTGGCACATCAAGTGTAATAGTGTAGACAGAGCTTAAGAGATTCACATTGACGGATATGGATTTAAAGCTGGTTCCAAACCAATGGTGCTTGTGGAAATAACCCCTTAGGGTAAGATTTAAGGTATGTTTTTGGAATGGATAAAACAAGCACATGCATTTATGTTGAGACATGAAATGAGATTAAATCCTTGTTGGTGCAGACCCACAAACTGGTAAGTTAGAATGGATATTTTGTAGATGGTTCGCTGCTCAATTGTAAGCCTCGCCTTCAAATGTGGCATAAAGCAATTGGGAATGGGATAAGTACATGAACAATTATATAATTTAAACTTAATAATGCAGACAAACCTAAAAAGGAGGTATCATTTTCTACACGGCAATTAGAAGTTGATTATTCTACAGTAAATGTAACAAAATTACCTGGTTGAAGCATGTCAACACTAAGGGGTTGACGATTAAAGGGATCTGTTTGAGAGTTTAGTAGGTGGCGTTCTATTATTGGACGGTCCATGATGGTTCCTGATGGCGGTAATAGCACTGGGTCACTCATTATTGTCATCATCAATGGATCTAAATTAGCAAATGACAGTTATAATGTTATAAGGTAGGAATTCACAAAAATTGTCATTAATGTAAATTTGAGGCAATTGAAACTTTATTCCTGGAGCTCCCCTTTAAGGCAGGTTTTCTTGCATTTTTCTGCATCTGAGCAGCACGTTTCAAGGCCTTTGTAAAAAAAATCCTGATTCAGTTTTTTGGCTGGTATGGATTTTTAATTGCCTTGAAATATATTGTTTGTTGAATGTTTAAAAAATTATACACACCTCTGAACTCATCTGGTGCATCTTCAGTATCCAGTTCTTTCTGTTTATTTTGCACCACAATATTCTCAATTCGTTGAAACAGATTGCAAAATTGATCCAGCTTTACTGGCGCCATAATGGCTAACTTCCGCATCTTGCCGATTGCATCCTCAAATAGTTCCTTTCGGTATGAACGCTGAATAACATAAATGTATTATAGTGGGATGATAGTTTTAGTTTCTCCGAAGTAGCTTAGTGTTAGGGAGCTATTAGATAATTGGTCAGATCTTTTACATACTCTGTACTTTATGCTTAAGTACATTTGAGTAATTCTTGGGTGAGACTCGAACCCATGACCTTGATGATTGACGCTCATACCTCTAGAGCACCAAGTTTGAGTTGATGACCAAGGATAAAACAACTCCAGATCACGGTTTCCCATGAGTCAAACCAGACAACAATTTGATTTTTAAATGTTTATTATTTATTTATTTTTTTAAGGTTTGCTAGAGAAAATAAACACTAGTGATTTTGTGGTACACCATATGTTCGCAAAGAAAATAAAGGTTTGAGAATTTCTTGACATTATTCTTGTTATGAAACAACCACACAACCACCTTCTAGAGGTCAAGTTCTTTCTTTACCAATGTATTAACCTTATCAAATGGCAAGGATACACACAGATTTGTTATGATATATTAATGTACATCATATGGTAGACAAACTAGTTTAATAAATCAATTTGAATATATAGCGCTCACCTCATCGGCAGCTACAGCCGAGGCAAACTCTTCACTGTCTAAGTGCAGGTATATACTGGTTAACTGGATAAGCATCTTGCGAGGATCAAATCCATACTTCTCTTTATTCTCTACCTTCAAATTCTTACATTTTGGTCCACAAAGTTGTTGGAGGTTAAAGTTCAACATTGCTGCTAGCCTAGCTACAAGTTCCTGTCAGACAAAACCATATTAAAGCATTCATAACATACTCTAAACAAATTTTCTTTGTATGCCTGTTAGGATAACGTAGAAACTAAAAATAATTTCACAGACTTCATTAAATTTTGGAGACAATCAGGACAAGAATCCCAATTCAGGACCATTTTTCAATATTTTACTAATTTTAGACGGATCTTTACCAAATTCAAACCACTGAAAGATATATAGCTACAATTCCAGAGCAGGATTCCAATTCTGGAACACATTTATGTTGTGGGATGATGGCCAAATTGTGACTTTTTGGTTGTCACCAACTGGAAACCCTACAATTTTTGCTTCCGCCAAGGAGATAAATACACACATATTTAAGCATTTGAAGGATGATGATCCCTTTTTTTTGCCTCTGATCATTTGTATTTTGATGTTTTGTATCCTTGTCATGCTTTTATATTTATCTGTATGTTCGTATTATTCTATGTAAAAATCAATCTCTGTTTACTTAGATTGCAATAAAGATTATTTGAATTAAATTTGAAAAAAAAGGATAAAATATATGAACACATTCGTGCACACATACTGCGCATGGTATGACCCGGATCACGTTTCATGATCCTTTTTATTCCTGGAAGAGGTTGCAACTCCTTGATTTAAACATGTTGAATAAACTTACTGGTCTTAAGAATGGTGATTTGATGTCACGTGTGAGGTAGTGGAACATGTCAAGTGTTTCTTTGGCCAAGGTCAGATATGACCGACACTGTCGCTCATCCGTCTCAAGTTGTTTTAATCTTCGTTGTTGCTCTTCCTGAAAAAAATATTTTCATTTCATTGAATAATAAAAGTATTTGCTAAGATTTACGGTAGAACTCCAATCAGGGAGACACCTTTTAAAAGCTGACAGAAGTGGTGGAAAAAATAGTACATAATTCTTTAAGATTCAAAAACCTTAAAAAGTTGGTAAGTAGATCTCACCTCGGATTGGCTGTTCCATGCCTCTTTGTCTTTCCTTGCTTCTTGTATTTCATGAATTCGTTTCAAGCAATCTAGACTCTCATCTAATAAGAATGTGGTGTCGTTCATCAACATGTTTACAAACCGGACAAAGTCTTTGCTTTCACTATGTAACAAAAATAATAATAATGTAATATATATAATCAATCCACTCTATTAATAACTTGTTAGTGTATTAGTTTAGTATGTAATGGGTGTAGGCAGGTTCAGGCATAAGGAGGTGCACATAAGGTTTCGAAAATCTGATACCACATCACAGGCAACATAGTGATAATGTCCACTAGCATAGCACCATTCTAACAGTCAGTGTGATGGTTAAACTTTACTCTAAAGGCGCCAATTTACACAGACAAGCGGTAACAGTAATGAAAAAATCTATGACAAAATGCGGAGCAGGATATATACAGACTCATCATGGGACAAGCTACACGGTTTTCTGCTTGCCGCCTTGTCTGGGTAAATTGGCCAATTCACATCTGTCCACAAAGGTGGTTGTGATCTAGTACACTGGTGTAACTCCCTACTTGTCTTGAAAGCTAGCTACAACCCTGGCACTAGGTTAGGGTCAGAACCAATAGGCACCAACACATACATTCATTATGTTGAAGTAGGTCCTGGTCATTCCAAAATAAATGAATGAAATCAAAAGTTCTTTATTGAAAATACAATGGCCTAAAGGTCATAGTTCAAATGTTACTGACCTGCTTTGCTTAATCATGACCTGTCTGTGTGATGGTATCTCCCACAATGACTTGAATATAATACTAATATGATAACGTATACTGAATTTATCATAAAACTCACTGCTAGCACCTGTTGTTTCAATATCTGTGTAGAAAACATAAAAATATAACGTCTCTCATAAGTACAGTCATGCAATCAATGCTTATGGCACTTTGTAATAGCATGTGGCAACCTATGATCTAGGAACTAGCTACTTAATGTTAATTTATTAGGGAGCTTTTTTTTTATTTTGCGACGACCAATGCCCACATTATTTCAGGCTAGTTCATTGTAGGGATGGAGCAATATTTGGATGCAAGTCCTCGCTTCTAACCTTGACACAGGTTTGATTGTTTCTAGGTCCAGACGATGACCGATGACACATCTATCGAGCTGACCTGGGTCAATTTTCAGTCGTCGCAAATCAAAAGTTTTCTACTATTATGCACATGCGGGGACATGGGACAGTGTTTACTACAAGTTCCTACAGAGGTTTGGTGGATGCAGGTCCAGAAGGTGTCAAGATTGACCCCTGAACTCTGAGATTGTAAGGTTAACACATTATCTACCAAGCTAAAACTTTAATCTTCTGGTCACTAAAGTTTCATTGGTAATAGACCATATATTATTGCTTATTATAACACGCCCTAAATATATAGTCATTTGATTGGACGATTGTGGGTCACATGGAATTCAATAAACGGTATAATTAAACAAGCGTCGCCTCATGAACACAGAATTTCATTTGTCACCTTATTAAATTAATTCAATTATTTGTACTATCACACTCATAAACATTCATTATTTGTATATTATTTTTATTATTTATTTATTTCTTTATTCTGATATAAAATCATAGGATAAAAACACAAAAAAGTACCGAGATACTTACCTGTAAAAAAGTTCATGAGAGCAGGAACTAAGTGATCAGCAGACATTGGATGAAGTGTAATATCTTGAAACACTTGTTTTGTCTTGTCTTGTATTGCTGGGTTTAACACAAACAGCACCTGAAAAGAAACAAATAAACGTAACTTAATATCAAATACCTGCAGGCCTTGTCTTTTGAAAATTATAGGTGTGCTACAAATTGCACTCCTCAATACATTCAGGAATGCTGTAGGTGTTGTTTGTATTTTGGTGTGTAGAAGTTTACAAAACTTAAGCGTGTTGTAAATCGCACTCCTCAAGGGCAGTTTAGTAGGGTGTTAGGTGAGTGATCGCACTTGTTCGCCTTGAAGGACAAGGCCTGAAATACACACAAAATATAAACTTTCTAAATGATGATAACAGAAACCAAGCACGACCGACTGTGTTGAGGTAATTGAGAAATAAAACAAAAGGCACATTTACCATTAAACTATTTTGCTAAAAACTAATTTTCTTAATCAACATCTCACTACACCACCAACTGATATCATTGTTGAAATTGCTTGCATGAGTGATTTTTCTATAGTTCTCTCTATATTTTAGATTTGCCTCAGTAAGTATTTTTTTCAGAATTCATATTTATGTCATTAACATAAGATCAACTAAAAAGAAGGCCAAAAAAAACACAACAAAATAAAAAAAAACAGACCAACTGACATGATATATTGCTCGAAAAACACAATGTTTTAGGCATAATTTCACTCAATCCTCTTTATGAATTTGGTGTGAGATCAGACTGTTCTGTAATTATTCATAACAAATTGGTTAAGTGAAAAAACTAAAAATGTTTGCAGAGAAGAAAACTGGAAAATGTCAAAAGGCTTCCTTTATCAGATAATCTATATTGTTTTGAAAACTTTTGTAACGAGACCACAGTGCTGATTTTTCCCCATGGCTAAATATCCTTGCAGGCAAACTAAAAATTGGCCTAGTGGAAAACAGGCTTAACCATATAATATGCACCACATACCTCAATAAGTTTAGCTAACAGATACGGATTACGTATGTAATTAGCAGAACTAACAAACACAACAAGAAACGTGATCACAGTCGGTAGGCAAGTGTCTTGTAATGTGTTAGGTGAATACCTAAAAAGAACAAACAGAAAAAAATATTTAAAGTTAACATTTTTAATCCTACCTCTGGTCTAATCCCACCTCCTACTATATGTCTGTTTCACAAACAGGCATATCCCCGGGTATAGTCCCAGTATTGACTTTTGATCTGGATTTAGGCCTTTCTCAAGAAATGCTATACTAATCATTTATAGTCCCACCCAATTTTATGTTTTAGGGTGGCGGGGAAATTATACCAGAGGTTATACAGTACTAAAATCTACATTATGTGAAGGAAGCTCATACTATTTAGTTTTAAAAGAAAAAAAATAATAAAAAGTATGAGTGAAAATTGATAAAATTTATTGTATTTATTTTCACAGATCTGATTAATGTGAATCCTCAATTGGTCATGAACCAGCCTAGTACTGGATATTCAACAGCAGATAAAATCTTATAAATATTAATTTAACGCACTTACTGTACAATAAATAAAATGAATTCAGCTATATCTTCCATGTACCATTCTGGTAATGCTGCAAACTCCATTGAAACATCATTCGATAGAGGTAGTGATACACTATTAAAAGGTTAAAGGTTAACTATCATTTATGTGTCTTTTTATTTAAATCCTGCAACATATGCTTATTAAATGATGCATACTAAACAGTGGTGGTAACGGCTTAACCCAGGGGCCACAGGGCATGAGCAGCCACAATGCAACTACTAAGCATTGGAGGCACTTTAAGATTGCTAAACCAGGGACCTTTGACCTTTGACCACTGGTACTAAATACTAAAATGAAAATCAAGTTTATTTACTTAATTTGTGACAAGACAAATAGTATATTGTAGCAAAAATGTACCTTACCAAATAAGAACAGTTTCTATAATTTATGTAAAAGTTATTAAGTACTAACCTTTGACCCTCTGGGGTGACAAGGTTCAGAATCATTTGCATAACTTGACAATAAAATCGATAACTTCCTCTCAATAGTACTTCATCCAGAAGACCACCATCTGCACACGCTTTTGCTTGAACTAATTTCTAAAATTAAAATTAATGGTTTATTACGAGTAAAGCATCAAATATTAAAATACATACATAAGGAAGAAGAGGTACCAAAAATACTGATCAGAAATAATAACAATTTGAATGCGAGTGTGGTAAGAGGTTTTTGAAGATGGTGGGTTAACAAGTCTGGTGACTTGCAAATCAGCACATGTGACAGCATCTCCTTTGCCATTGGATATGGAAAATGATCATCTGTGCTATCCCAGCATGCATCTGATTACAAGTATCATTCTATCCTCCCCACCCACTTTTTTTAAACATAAGAGCGTGTGGCACAGTGTGTAGGGCATTGGACTACTGATCATAAATTCGAATCCAACCCTTGCTGAATTGTTTGTATCCTTAGGCAAGACACTTTATTTATGTTACCCTCTCTCCACCCAGGTGTATAAATGGGTACCTGGTTTAGGTCAAAACACAATTGCGCTGATTAATAGCTGCATTATGGTAGTATATTTCCATATGTTTTTCGTTTCATTAAAAAAAAGTTCCCAATAGAATGCTTATTTCATTACCTTAAATTGCAACTTATATTTATCCAGAAGGACTTTCTTTCGTGCTTCGCCCGGTGTTCCCTTCCATTGTGCCTCGGTAGATTGCAGTTCTTCCGTCAGCCGGCTAACCTCCCTGATTGCTCGTAAACGTTTGGAGTAAAAGCGGCAGGACGGTAGAAGTGCTAGATGGTGACATTGTAAAGTCAGGAAGTAACCTTCTGTAGAAAATTTTGGTTCCTGCCAGCTTGATGGGTCTGAAATTAAGTTTAAAACAATATTTCTTATTAGAATAACACTATGCTTAGGTCGACAGAGAACTCAAGTGACAGGAACATTGAGCAACTGAACCGAAACTGAAAACATCAAGTGTGTAAACAAACAGGTCCACATGAAATATATTGCAACTTGACAATACTACACACATTCTATTAACAGTAATCAGTGTATGATAGTGATTTATCAACATTAATCTGATTGCATTTAAACATGGTCATTACCCATATCGCAGACAACACATTTATGTTTAACGGAAATCAACCTAGCGCAAATGAAATGTTGTTATGTGCAATTGTGTGTGTTACAAGTTGTGGTCCAATACATTGCTTGTAGTAGCCCTTATGTCATATGCCTATAAATTTGTTTTTTTTCTCTTTTGTGGCGTTAACCACTATTTATTCAATTCCTCTTCAACAGATTAATACAGTTATTTCTAATAATAATAATAATAACTATTTCATTGTTATTCTCACTTTTGTTTGGTTTATATATATATATTTTTTTTACATTATGTGGTTTTATCAATGTTACTGTTCTTGGACTCAGAACATAAATATTTCTTTTCGGTTATCCACCTTTTTTCATAATTTTCTTTTTTTAATTTTTTTATTTTATTCAGTTGTCAACCAACAGCGATGAAACCGCCAATAACAGGTTGAATCTAAACATAATAAATATAATCTTTATTTTTGTTCTATAATTCTCAACATATAAAATTGTAAACACTTAACTAATAAATGTACTGTAGAAGATATGCCTATAATTTAATGAATAACAATTTACCAATTTTCTGGGCCCATTCTATTGCTTCCTGGTTTGAACTTCGCATTCTTGTTTCTTGTGAGATGTCAATACGTGACTTAGGATGAAATGGATACATAACATCTACCTGAAAACGCAATAATGAGCATACACTTTTTTACTGTTTTATTTTGTTTGCTCATACCTGAAAAATCTATGCAAATTAGTTTCCTATATTTCTCATTGCCACACTTTCAGAGGTCAAAGGTCCCTGGTTTAGCAATCTTAAAGAGCCTCCAATACTGGGTAGTTGCACTGGGGCTGCTCAAGCCCTGTAGCCCCTGTGTTTAGCCATTACATCACTGTTTATACGCATCATTTGAGAAGCATATGTAGCAGGATTTAAATAAAAAAGAAATGTAATGTATAGTCATGCAGAATAATGCTCTTTGAATTAACGTATCATTTTGTGCAATATGTCTACGTGTGAATAATTAGCCATTTGAATGGCGATGTTAAAAATATAAGTTAGGGGTAGCAGTCGTGGTGGATGCGGGGAATGTTTGGGGAAGTCATAAACTGTCGTGATATGGATCTCACTCACACATTTATTTTTTTACTTACCTTTTCAAGCTGTATCTTTACACTAAGTTTTTGGAGTACTACAAGAACGTTTAACATGAAACCATCGCCTCCTAACAGAGAAGCTTCAGCCTAATAGAAAAACATGCATAATTGTTGAGGTATGAACTTGTTGTGCAACAGTAAAGCTCTGTCTACACCATCGAACTTTATGTGACAAAAAAAATATGATGTGCCAATATTATGGACATGATGATATTTTGGCACGTCGCATATTTGTATTCAACCTAGTATTATAGTGTAAACACAGCTTTACACTGTTAAATAATAATCAAATAAGTTATTTAGAAAGCAAGTTGCTTGTTTTTTTTGGTGGGTCTGATGGGAAATAACCACACCTAGTCATTTTCATTTTACACCCTTGCACTCTCTAAACAAAAGGCTTAGCTTATAATTTTCATCATTGGTGTGTATTGATTTTATGCAAAGGGTAAAAAGACACGTGTTAGCAAGAAAGGCTAAAAACAGAAGTCTTTCAATGAACTAACCTGCATCTGGGCTCGTTTATGGTTCAGTTTTAAGACGGTTGCCAGGTAAACTAGAGTTGTTTCCCTTGTGTCTGCATTTACTAGTAATGTGTGAACTATTGTGTATAATTCAGCCTGAAAGAAAGTATTTAGTAAAAAGTAAAAATTATTTTACAAGTTTAGAAATTTGTTATAAAATATAAATAAAAAATTATAAAGAAATTAAAAAGCTTCAATTTCCTTATATTGTGAAAAATCAACAAAAGCAATTTACTTACTCTAGAAGTTGACATAAGGTGCCTAATTGTTTGGTGTATAAGTTTGGTACCCTCATGTGTTAGGTTCGATGACGAGTAGTACTTTTCAACGACGTAAGTCTGGTGGTGAAAAAACAAAAATATCACACTCATAATGGGACCAGAATGGGAGGATGAAGAAAAACAGAATCAAATTTGAGAAACTGACAGGAAGAAGTTATGATGATCATGATAAAAAAAATATGAAGCACATAAATGTATATAAATCACATAAATTGCTGGTTTCTCTCAATCAAAGGTCATACATATGTGAACAAAACAAGTGCTTAAGACACACAACAAAGTTAAATGATGAAGATAGACTGATGATGATGTAATGATGATGACGATGGACTGATGATGATGATGATGTAATGATGAAGAATATGGACTGATGATGAAGCTGGACTGATGATAATAATGATGTTGTAATGATGATGAAGATAGCCTGATGATGATGTAACGATGATGAAGATAGACTGATGATGATGATGAAGAAGATGGACTGATGATGATGATGATGTAAAGATGATGACAACGGACTGATGATGATGATGGACTGATGATGATGATGTAATGATGATGACGATGGAATGATGATGATGTAATGATGATGACGATGGACTGATGATGATTATGAAAAGGATGGACTGATGATGATGATGTAATGATGATGAAGATGGACTGATGATGATGATGATATGATGATGAAGATGGACTGATGATGTAATGATGAAGAAGATGGACTGATGATGATGTAATGATGATGAAGATGGACTGATGATGATGTAATGATGAACAAGATGGACTGATGATGATGATGTAATGATGAACAATATGGACTGATGATGTAATGATGAACAAGATGGACTGAAGATGATTGAATACAGAAATTTTGAATCATAATTCTCATCTCATTATTTGGTGATATTCGTTAATAAAATAGTTTACAAAATTACATTATCCTCAGCGAAAATAGAATAGGACAAGAAAGCACCAATAAATGAAAGTTTTTCAATTTCTCTGCCAGCAGCCGATGTAATAGGTGGTGACAACCAGTTATCCATCTCAACAATCTGCCAACAAAAATAAACATTAGCAATTATGATTTAATATGTGCCAAAATCAATAGTTATATAGATCCTCCTCCGTCTTAACAAGGCTAACGGCAGTCACACCACATAGTGAACCAACCTTTTCCCATGCATATTCCTCCGCATGTATTAGTGGATGTGCGCGCTGTATAAATCTTATTATTTTTATTATTGTTATTAATGAGTGTAATAGTAATTCTTCTAACTCTTCCAAGACCGGACACCTTTGGACTGGCCACATATGTCTGGTTTTCCGAAAAAGTCTGGTATTCAGAATGTGTTTGAACTGGTAAAAGGAATTCGGGCCCTTTAGGTTCTTAAGAAAAGTCTGGAATTGGTAGGAGTTTCCAGTTTGCAGGTTGTCTGGTATTGGGAGAGCTGACTGTACTATGGCTGTATGCTATGCTAGGCCTCTACTGTACTATGCACTGCAAAGAAATACCCAACTGCCACTTACCAGGTTGCAAATTGGTCGTTTGTTACCGATCTTTATGACTACCAGTTCTCTTACAGCCTGTAATAATTAAATCAATTACATATAACAATAATAAATAAAACAAATCTGTACAAATCTTTCAAGAAAAGATTTTGGACCATGTACGTCAGATTTTGATTTGACAGTACAATCATATTCACAATTATGTAAAGCTCTGTTTAAAAAAGTGTGATGTGCCCAAATGCGGTAGTGATATTCCCAAATATGGTAGTGATATGACATCATCATGTCCATATATGGGCACATCAGATTTTTGTTGTCAGATAAAGTTTGGTAGTGTAGTAGTTGTAAATACTTGTGATAGTACATAGTTCTGTGGTTCCAAAATGAGTCATGTTCAATCTATAATTTGCTTGTCTTATTTATTTGACTTATATACTTTGCTACACTTTGTGGAGTGGAGCTGTGGCTTGGTGGTTATGATGCTTGGCTACCAATCTAAGCGTCCTGGGTTCAAGTCATGTCATATGTCAGGGTTTTTTTCTCATGACAATTTACAACTCCACTCCCAAAGACTTAATAATAAGTCTTTGTTTATGTAGAGCATCTTGTGTATATGTTTGTCTTGTGAATGGGATTGCCACCTTTGAGAAGGATAGTGAATGAATTCCCTTGTGGTAATCCTTGGCAATTTGCCTAAAATGAGAATTAAAAAAAATAAACAAATATACACAACAATTCATGGCTATTTTGAACACAGTAAATGACAATTTACTTACTTTAAATGGGAGAAGGAAGTAATCTGAATCTAAACCACAGACTTGGGTAATCTGCATTAGCCCATGTAAGACTGGTTTCATTATCTGTGAATTGAAATATGAAACAATAACATTTTACTCAAACAAACATTTTTTTTCCATTTACAACAAAACTAAAGCTGTCTACACTATCACTAGTTTGACAAAAAAAGTGCGATGTTCCCAAATATGGTAGTGATATATCCAAATATAAAATGTTTTTTTAAACTACAGCACAAAATTAAAGGTATGTTGAATATGATCAAGTTATAGTTAGTTACATTGTATCACAGTGGCAATGTCTACACTATCAAACTATATGCGACAAAAAAGGTGACGTGCCCATATATGGACACAATGATATCATATCACTACCATATTTGGAAATTCAAATGAAAATTCGTAAGTGTTGGTAAAAATATATAAAATGTTTTTTAAACAAACTTACAGCACAAAATTCTTTAATTTTTTGTCACATATAGTTTGATAGTGTAGACATTGCCACTGTGATACAATGTAACTAACTATAACTTGATCATATTTAACATATTTGTTTACCCAACAGGCAATTTGATGGATAATTAATCAGGTACTGATGGGTTATATATGTTTAGCATCTGGAAGTTTACTTGGTGTAAAAGTCGCTAACCCATGACGCAATTGATTGGGTATATTTATGTATATATATAAATCATACTGTAAATTATAGAAACAGTGCTCATATTCGGAACATGATCTCATAATCGCGTCAAGCATAGCTCATTGGCGAAAGTTCCATATTTTTTTGTTGTATGAAAAAATGTCTCTATGTATATATATGTTTGCAAAATGTATAATCTTACAAATTTAAAGGGTCCTTAAAAATACTTACACTTTGAAATGTTTCATTATCTTGATAAGTCATCTGTATTAATTCCTGGAGAAATAACTGGGGTAGTTTCCCCGACAACAAGAAAGGTACAAACCAGGATATATGAGATGACGCTCTGCAAAAAAAAAAGTTTTTTTTTTAAATATGATTTACAATCATCAGTTATGCCTCTCATCTTGCAACATGATGCTTTGCACTATACCATGCCATTTTCCTCTGTTAAAACTCATCTACACTATTGATAAAAAAAACGTGTGATGTTCCCAAATATGGTAGTAGTGATATGCTTAAATATGGTAGTGATATGACACCATCAACTCCATGGGCACATCAAATTTGTTGGTCACATGAAGTTTGATAGTGTAAACAGAGCTTTATGTCATTTTAGATTACAGGTATAGTATGTACACATCTACATGGCATCCATGAAAATAAAGATCATTAAAATTCACAGTTGTATTGACTGTACCTTGGCCGTGTAATGGTTCCTTGTAGTACTAGTACACAATGACGAACACACTGGTGCCTAGCATTCTTTAAAACTTCATTAATCGGTGGCTGTGACGCTCTCTGAAATAGACCAAAGTTAGATGAACTTGCATGCAATAGCAACATAATTTAGAAGTGCACAAAGCAAACCAATGAGACATTATACATCTTCACGTGAGGAATTCGATCTAGGTCGGCCATAAAAACTAATCGGTCAACTTGGCCGCAATAAACTATGAATTACAAAAAGTGCAAAGGAAGCGAATGAATAAATAAAATATTTTTAAATAGTTCTTCCCATTATTTTCAATTTTTTAGCACTAGTTGTTTTCCATACTTTTATTGGGGCTGAGTTGAGCGATTAATTTGAGGCCGAGTTGACTTGTGGCTGAGTTGACATATGGGCAAGGTTATGAGGTCAACTGGACTTGACTGTGGCCAAGATGATTTAGGGCCAACTTGACACACATCTGAGCTGCATTATTTTTCATAGGAAAATATAAGGGTTGGTGGGAGGTATAGATGGTATAAAAGCATCACTTTACCTTAGCTAAATTTCTCTCCTCAATGCCAACATTGTTGTAGGCTTCTAGGAGATAGATGATCATTTCCGTTTCGCGGCCTGGAGCAATTTGAAGACTATGTTCAGATAGTGATGAAAAACTAAAATATATACAAAATTACATTTTAATTTAATAATCATATTTTAAAATATAATAAAGTGCTAAAACCATATATGGGCACATTACATTGTTATATAAGTTTGACAGAGCTTTAGAATTGAATTAATATTTTTTTCTTTATTTTTTTTTTTTATATTATTTTATATAACAAATACATAATGTACAAACCTTGGTGGCGTCATATTTTGGCTAATAACTTGTTTCAATTTACTTTCATCTTCCTTGCTACAATGTGCGTGACATAACAAGACCTCCATTAATATTTGCCCAATCAAATCTTCAAAACTCTGATAGACTGCGAAAAAGAAACAAAAATAACTAATGTATACTATTAGTTAAGTAACTTAGTTTTAAGTTAAAAAACCTGTATATGTTTGTTCACATTCAGTCGGAATTAAGTGTGGGGGCAGGGGAAAACATCAGGCTACGACACATTTGTTGTTGAATTGGATTTTCTTCCTAGACAATGAGCATGCTAGCACAACAATACATTTAAGCTTTTAATTTGTGTTGGTTTCATTACATTTGTCTAGCCCTAGCTCAGCATTTTTTTCAATGCAAAATCATGATCACTCAAGCCAAACAAGAAGTAAACATCTAGGTCAGCATAGTGAATATTTCAATGTAGGCTTAGGACATAATAATTCATTTCCCAAAATTTACATTGCATAGGATCAGCCTGGAAATCAGCAGCAAGGTCCCGTAGATACAATACACCGTTCTGTGGTTCTTTGTACGACACTTTAAAAATGCGGCAGATCATTGTTATCAGGATGTCTTGCGAAACGGCAGAAGGATCTTTCGACATCTTTTCTTTTTTCTCAAGTTCTTCCATCTCTGGATTCTCTATACCCGAATCTACATCCATTTGGGAGAAGTTTCTAAAGGTATCAACAAAAATTAATACTTTTTTTCAAACAATTTTGATTTGTCAATGATTTAAATTAAATTTAAAAATAAATTCAAATGGGGCCTTGTTGGCCTGTAGGGAGTGGAGTTAAAAGAGTTACAACCATGGAAATAGGTCAGGAATTCAACCCTGGCACAGGTCAGGATTTGACTTGGTTTTTGTAGAGTTTTTGGTTTTCAGGGATTCCGGTTAAGATTTGAATGTACTGCATATCAAATTGTCATTTTAAACAGACCATTCTAAAATGGACATATCACAAATTAAAAATCAAATTTTAGTAACTGATTGTATGCTATTAGCAAAGTATGTTGGGTAAATTTGCTGCATAATTAAAACATCTTGGCATGTTAACGTAAAAAGAATAAATATATACTACTAAACTATAAATATTGAATCAAATACAAACCCTTCATCTGGAGGCTGTGAATCTACTTCCATACTTTGTTGAAGACTACTTTCGCCCTGAGAGTCTAAACCACTATCCAGGCTTGGTTGCAGATTTTCTCCCTGAGAGCCTAAACCACTATCCAGGCTGGGTTGCAAATTTTCTCCCTGAGAGCTTAAACCACTATCCAGGCTTGGTTGCACATTTTCACCCTGAGAGCCTAAACCACTATCCAGACTTGGTTGCAGATTTTCGCCCTGAGAGCCTAAACCACTATCCAGACTTTGCATCACACTATCCGACTCATCTGTGTTTGAAAAATCGAAAGTATACAAGAAAAAAAATGTTTTTATTCAACAGACGTCTCAGGGTACAGCAAAATTTAAAAAACAGATACGTGTATGTAATTTTGAAAAAAAAAATTATATGCTGTATTTGAACCTAACATTTTCAGTAGTTTTTTTTATCAGCCCAGTTTTAATTTTATTTTTACTGCTCATCTCTAATTTAAACTCATATGGATTTTTTATTTTAATTATACTAGTTAAAAAGGGCCAGTTACAGAGTCGTTTTAAAAGCTATTGCCCAGGCCAGAGGTCCTGTACTAAATCGAAAATGCTGCTTTTTCTGGAACCTGAATGATGGCGTTTGCTTATATGGAAGGTTGAACTGTGAAGTGCTTTTCTGTTTAGAAATAAAAAACATCTTCATAAAGTTGGTATTGGAAGGACTTATGCCTTATAATTACCATACTGTATTATTAATTATTATTAATAAGGCTAACCCACCTTGAATATTAGAAGCCATGGATGAGCTTTCTCCCTTCCTACTTGACACTGGTGTGCCAGTATCAATAGCCTGTTTTGACTCTTTCGGTGGTGAAGCACTGTTAATACTCCCCTCTAGTCTTGCCAGTCGTCTACGTCTAACCTAACAAACAAGAAAAATAACAAATTGAAATAGATTTTACACACATTGAATGCATGAAACCTTAAATTTAAAATTCATGTTATAATAAAGTCAGAAAATGTTACACAATGTCAAATAAAATGTAAATAAAATAAGGATTTAATGAGAAGAATAATAATAATATCTAATCATCATGTGATGCAACTCCGAATATATATATATATATATTATATACTAGGCATAGGGCCTATAGGCCTAGCTAGGGGCCTATATGCAGAGAATAACTCGGCTCGGAGTGAATTAATTAATAAATGTACCTAGCAAAATGTGCGTTTTTATTATTGAAACTTTACTTTGTATAGGCCTAGCCTAGCTAGGCCTATACACTCTGGCAGAGAAAGTATAAAATCCCCTGACTATCACCATGGAGTAAACTCCATGCTATCACAGACCAATTCGTCGCTGTACAGCAGAGGTGGCCTTGTACACAACGTACACAAAAATGTAGCCTTCGACAGCTGATTTCGATTAGGATACGGGCCAAGCCTAAGCTTAGGCGGTGGCCAATTTTTGATGGCCGAGGCTAGCTAGGCCTAGGAATGAATGAGAACAAAGCCGTAGATTCATACATGAAAATATCACAATTATATCGTCTTACCTCGTCTGGTGTTAACTCACTCATTACGTGCCCTTCCTATTCTCAACTTTAATAACAATATTTATTTTCAATACTTTATAAATAAAAAGTGTATGACAGAATTACAACAACCGAATTTAGCTAAGTGAAAGCAGCCATAATTGATGATGTCATTGCGTATACAACACAACAAAAATCGACGAATCAGCTGGTTCGTTGTGCACAAGTAAACAAAGGGCACTTCCTAATAAGTCTTTGTGTGTAACAGACCTGTTTAAGACTGAAGAAGGTAACAATTTTAATTAAAGATGTATTGTCCCTTGAAACACAAAAAATGAAAAAAAAAATATTCTAAATTAAAATTGGCCATATCAAAGTAATATTAAAGTTATTCACTTTAAGTCGAAAATTCGAGCCAAAAACAACAATTTTACATAATTAACAGGTAAATTAATTAGATTACATTTCGTCTGGGAAATCGTCGCAAGCGAAAGTAAACAAAGATTTCAAACCATGAGTATGCATTATGCATGATGCTAATTAGGATTGTTTACAACTTGTCACGGTTGAGAAGGTGTTTCCACACAGATCGCGAGAAAGTTTTATGATTATGCATACAGAGTAGCCAAATAAGTGCGTTGCATTATGAGATATGTTTTGATTGAAAACTTTGACAGGAAGTCAAAGTTATTTTTTGAACAAAAAAACATCTGTATTTCGGTTAAATTATTTTTTTTTTCGACTAATTTTTTTGGTGAAAGTTAATAACTATTATGATACTTCAAAATGACCCACTTTTTTTCAGAATTAAAAAAAAAATTTTGTTTGGAATTAGTCAAAGGGACAATACATCTTTAACCTAAAAGAAAGAGGTACTGTACCCAGGGAGTTGTTATAATGTCAATTTTGTTAAACAAAAAAATAAAAACAATCGGGACATCATCCAAAAACAGCATGGGTAAAATAATTTTATATTTGAACGGGGAACTTTATGGGGGTTTAATAACAATAATAATAATGTATCCTTCGGATGGGGGAAATGAATTATTATACTAGAAAATGCAATAGATGAGAGGCAGGGGACCGACGAGTGAAGAGTTTCAAAACTAATATGAAAAATGATCACACAAATATTTTTTTTAATTTATTCAACAACACTGATTTATTACAGTATAAAAATACAAAAGCACCATCATAACTTGAATTGATAAATCTATAGGTATAAAAATATTAATTGAATAATTGACAATGTATAACATAAATAAAGTAATCAAATAACAATTAAACTAACTTTATATAATCTAACCCTACCCCCACATCCTCCATTATAGTATTAAATTAAATTCAAAATTGTTAAACAAGATTTAAAAAAATATTGCAATAATCACATTTAATACTACTGTAATAATATATGGTTACAATACAATAGGCCTAAATAGTATTATCTATATACACAGTATGTGTAGTGCCAATCAACGCATTAACTACTGTAATAATATATGGTTACCATACAATAGGCCTAAATAGTATTATCTATATACACAGTATGTGTAGTGCCAATCAACACATTACAAACACACTACAGTACAATGTTACCAATGCATAGCCTATCTCTAATACATTTTTAATTTCTTTTATTTTAAATGGCTTATTTATAGCCCTGTCAATATATACAATTACAGTATCAGATAATTGAATTAATACATCATTTATTACTTTTAGGACAATTTTCACAGTTACAATTATTATAAAAAACAAGAAGACTAATATGTTCCCATTATTATAGAAAACTCAATATGTTGATAGACACAGAGACAATATTGCTATTATTTAGTCACGAGAAGTAGTACAGTAATGCAGAAGAGAACAATCTCTATGCTATTGTCAAAAGCCCCAGTCGTACTGGTGGCTACGGCCATTAATTATTCCCTCATTTGCGACTGAGGGGTTGTTCAGAATGTCGGTAACAAAAAGATTTTCCAACTGGACAAGTAAGCTTACACGGTTGTCCAGTCTTGGTGACTCCAGTGCAAGGCTGCCGATTTGGACTCATCGTGTTCCTAATGGAAAAAGAAAATTCAGAAAAATGTTCAGATTAGTATTACCCAATAAAAGCATTGCAAAAAATAATTTTGTGGTAATCCATTCACCAAGTACAGGACCTACAAAATGACAACAAAATCATAGAGCAGGCAAGATTTTAACTTGAGGACTTTCAATTAGTCTATGCCTCTCACACAATTCTTGAATCATCCAGCCTTTATACTTTGTTACCCCCTTTTTAAATGTTCCTTTCTTATCACACCCACTTTGGCTTTCTGTAAGCACTCACTGCTATGATAAGTCACTGATTAAACCCAGAGCTTAAGGGGTTCTAGAGCATGAGTAACCCATGGCAATACAACTGCCCAGCGATGTTAGATGGCCCCTTGAAAGTACAAAACCAGGGGCCCTTCTCCCTAATTTACACCACTTTATCAAATCCTTAACACTTCAATCTAATACATTCATCTCTTTCTTGGTCATTAAAAAACCTTTACTTGTAATAGTAGTGTATAGTAATATATAATAACCTTCTTTTGGTAGCTTCAATTAGCTTCTGGTTATGAGTACCAGGTGTAACTGTATCCATTGCTGATCCTAGATGCCTTCTGGCAGGATTGATGACTCCAAAACTATTCGCAAGCTCCTCTCCAGTTGGCATTGGAGTTGTATCAGGAAGTCTTGAGATGTTATCCATATGCGTACTCTCCAGTATTGGCATGATGGGCGTGTTTGGTGACAGGGTGGTGTCTGCATTTGAGTGATCAGTGGAAGATGCCAGGATTCTTGTTGAGTTTGAAACATAGGTTGAATCACAGAGGCTGGAGTTGTCCGAGTTGGGATAAAAATCTGTCGTACTGTCAACGCTGCCGAACTTCAATCTGAAATAAAACAAATACAGTCAACAACTCTCTCATTGATATATGTAGTTCTTTACTGGACACCTTTGAGCTGGCCTATCGTGAGGCTTAATACATCAATATAACCTTTTCTACAATTTCAAATATTTTGGGCATCATTTTGCACCAATGGTGGCCGCCATATTGGATTTAAGGACGTACGTATACTAACTATGCTTGGTGATGGTTTATAAAATGATATGTGACCATACTTATTAGTTTCATTTCTGTTTTAAGCAATACGTAACATAAGACAAATAAAACTATATTGAAATAATATTAGTACACAATCCTTATTTGGTAGTACTGTAAATAATTTTATTTCTAAAGATGAACAAATAAAGTTTGAAATATTGAATCATGATGGACTGTATTACTTTTTTGAGTTGGCTCTATTATGGATACAGTATTGAAGTACCCTATATTACTTATGAGAAAATGTTCTGCTATGGCTATGATATTAATAGGGAGCTTTCAATTTGCGACTACCGAAGACGTCTTGACCTAGAAACCATCAAATATATATTTTGAGTTGTGGAGTAAGGCCACACATCCCAATATTTCCGCATGTGCACAATGAACTAACATGCAGTAGTCTGGTTGTCGGTCGTCGCAAATTGAAATCTTCCTATTGCAGTAGCAACCCTGGATAGATAACACTCAATAATGATACCTTTCTATTGATGCAGCTCCTAGATGCTCTGGTGACTGTTTAACTGGATAAAACATATGCAGTGCTTTTGGTTCTTGTTGTCTATTTTGATCATTAAACCAATACAACCAAATCACAAACCAATTCACTAGATAACATTTAAAATGAGAAAAAAAACATCATTGACATTTCTATCTAACATGTGTAAATAATATGTAATAACACATTACAGTAATTATACCAGACAATATTGTACAAATGTACAGTAATTATACCAGACAATACTGTACAAATGTACAGTAATTATACCAGACAATACTGTACAAATGTAACATACAGTAATACAAAACCTATACAGAATTTGATGTGTAACGAAAATATTTGGAAACAGACACTTTTTCACAAAAAGTAACAGCTTGTAATAAGGTTTGCATAGTGTGAAGACAATTTGTAAAAACACACAGATGACAGACCTGTTTTTTGTTCTAAGATGTCTCGAGATGTTACTGCGCGCAATTGTATTGCCCTGGTATTAAAGTGACCAATCATAGTAATCAAATAGCGTGCAACTTTTTCCCATGATTTCTCACGGTTTGCACATGCGTGTATGAAAACGCGTAATAAATCAGGAGATCAAACCATTTATATGTAGTGAATAAGGAAATAGTCGCTATAGCTTAAACAATTTTCAGTATTATTTAGATACGCTGTGTTTGTGATATCCAGAAAGCCAATGGATAAAAGAGATTTTCAGAGAGAGTTTGACTATAGAACAAAGACTACCATAACCGCACCATGCTCATATCTGTATCTCCAGCAAATTCTATTCTTACTAATATACTTCTGTTGATTGCGATGTAACACAAAAAAAATTAAAAACTTACAGATAATGGTTATGCAAAGAAGGACGGTGATAGAAATAAAGTCCAGACATGGCATATGTCCAATTTCTGCCATAGCGTTCAAAGGAACAATTGCCAGTAGAACGATGCGGGGGAACACTGGTGTGTACACAAAATTGACGGCAATGGCTGCTAATAAGAAGTAACAGGTGTGTTTAACACAGCTTGATACAACATCAAGGCTTGCACCTGACGAGAGAAGACGGAAAGAAACACTTATCAGTTGGGGGAAAAATGACAAAAGGCTTCCTACTTTCTAGGAGTTTTATCAGATAAACTATATTGTTTTGACAACACTTCTAACAAGACCCCAGTGCTAATTTTGCCATTTTAGGCATGTGGCACAGCGTGATGGACGTTGGACTACTGGTCGTGAGATTTTAAGGTCGAATCCAAAGCTTGTCACATTGCTTGTGTCCTGAGGCAAGACACTGCCTCCCTCACCCAGGTGTACAAATGGGTACCTGGTATAGGCTGGTTAAAACACAAATCCGCTGATTACTGGCTGTAACATTATGGGAGCATGTTCTCAGACATGTTTGATCCAAAACATGACCGGAGTAATAATGTGAAGCGCTTAGATGCTTTGTGCATTATGTGCTATATAAGATCAACGTATTATTATTATATATTTCTATACTCGGACAGTATGCCCATGACAACCACAATGACATACAGTGCTCAATTTTGACATGTCAGGGTTCATTTTTAAGGTTATTTTTAACTATCCCACCGGGCCTGTAAATCCATATTTTTTCTGTCCTGATCATTGGTAAATATTCAAATAAATGAGTTGAATGGAGAATATATGATGAGTTGAAAGACGGATTGGTATATTCACCAAGGCATCTATGCGGTATAACATAGATTAAAAAAGTTTATGTAGTGCGTTTCATACCAGTACTTTTCAGCAGGTCGAATAGCCATGTGAGTTGTTTATCAATACCGTTCTGCATATCGTTGACTCGATTGACAAGATGGATAACCGTATCATTCATCTTCTTCATATTGTCCATTGCATCCTGGTAGTACTGAGACGTCTCATCTTGATACATGGTAACATGCTGCATATTCTCATCTGACCGAAGAAGAAAAAAAATGTGGAAAAAAGTATTATTATATAATTTTTTTTGCAAAACAAGTTTAAAAAAAAATAATACATCTTTAGATGATATTGTCCCATTGTTTGGTGAATGACATTTTAATGTCACATAATAGTTATTTACTTAGACCAAAAACAAAATTATTTACCTGAAAAATCTAAAGCCAAAAATACTTAAATGGTCTGGTAGACAATTGTTTTTGGTTAAAATTAACTGTCTTTTTATGAAAGTGAAACAATACATCTTCGTGAGGTGGTTTCCCACTAGAACGTAACGCAAGGACGTAAAAACACGCAAACGTTTTAACCAATGACAAGCGAAGTTATAGACAGTTAGCCATCGCTTGTGATTGGTCAATTCACTTGCGTTGCGTTACGTCCTTGTGCTGCGTCGCTAGTGGGAACCACGCTTTAGGTTTAATTTACAGTTCAGCACCGAAAACACCAGACTTGGTCACTCTTCCTTGAACTTTCTACTTGCCTAATCTATTCCAAACAAGCTTGGCTTTATTCTGAATATTTAGAAGATCTTTGAGCAGTTGTTGGTGATTTTGTCGGTGATCATCCCCTTGTGAAAATAACTGTTTGGTAGCAATGTCTGAAGAATACAAAATGACGAAACATTATCTACACAAATACCATTTACAAAAAGTAGCTGTATACTAAATCTGATTCACTTGGTACAACACAAATGTAAGAAAATATTAACAAACTGATATGGATCAACATAGTTAATATGCTTTCACACACTAGTTTTTCGCAGTGCAATGTTAAAAAACTCATTAAGCTCTGTATATCCTATCAAACTTTATGTGACAAAAAATGGTGATGTGCCCATATATATATATATATATATGTAGACATGATGTCATATCACTACCATATTTGGGCACATCACACTTTTTCAAACTAGTTTGATAGTGTAGACAGAGCTTCAGAAAGAGAAAGGCCTGCAGAGATTATAAACTTTTCTGAGGAGTAGAAAGGCTATAAAAAAGGCAAGAATTTTAATTAATAGGGGTGGGGATATTTCTAAAAAATTCTTTCTTTTAAGTGGACCAATTTCAGACAAAAATGCAGCACGGCCAAATAATCCATTCCTTCAACGATTGTTATTGACAAGTCAATAGCACAAAGAATTGATGATGAGCACTTGGCCTGCCGCACTAGTTTAAGGCTTTGATATAGTGTTGGTCTAATTCAATTTAATGACAAAAATCATCAAATTTCAATATAATTGTGTTTTCTATGATAATACCTAATTGTTGGCGAATTGCCTGCGTCATCTCAGCAAGTTCCTTGTGGCCGGATGCAATCAATGCCTTCTCTTTGGTCAGTTCCTTCATGTTATGTTCAATGTTTTGGTGCAATTCGGTCTGCGAGGTCTTCAGTTCATCATGTTGGGACATCAATTCTCCTTGACTCTCAGAGATTGTTTCAAAGGTTTCCTTTGCCATACCATTCAGCGACTCTTGGCCTTCCTAAAAATAAAGGTAATGAACTATTTCACACAAGGGGGGCTGTAAGGAATGTAATAACATTAAACCATGATGATGATGATGATGTAGATATGAGCAAGCATCTGCAGCTTTCTCCAGGCCAGATGAACCGGAATATTATTTGGTTGATATTATAACACAAATCAGTTGAGAAATGCTTGTATCTATTTTTTTTTCCCCCATTGGCATTTTTTAGACACAAACAGGGATAAAGATGTATTTTGCTATGAAACATTTAGAGTAAATTTCATAATCCTATTCATTATTTGGGGTTTATTTCCATCGCATACCTTCTGAGCTGTTCAATTTGTGCTCATGTATGTGTGACAACTTATTTCCTGAGCCCCGATTGGTTAAATTTGTGCTCATGAATGTGTGAGTGATTAGTTGTGCAATTTTACACTTCAAAATAAGTAGAAACAATTCCAACTACTCATTTTGCTCAAAGATGGAGATATAAATGCATGAATTCGATTCACCTAGTGAATAAAGTCTTTAGACAGAAAATATGGCTAGTGGGTGAATTGATTAGTAAATTAATTATTGTTTTATGTCATTTAAAGCCTTAAAATATACACAGTACAATCTAAATTCAAGGCCCTGTACTGCTTGATTTCTTATAATCTAGTCTGGCTGATCATTCATTTAGATCTCTATTTTAATTTAATAACAAAACCAAATATAATGTTAATTGAGGTTTGAAAAGTAGAGTATGTTCATACCTGTAAAAACTTCATAATGTACAACTGGTTCTCGGCACTTGATGCTAATGTGTTTACGGTCTGTTCGGTTTTACTCTGAAACTGTTGCTGCCTTACGGAGTAGCAAACAGAGCGCGCTCGGTTGCTGACGATGTGGTAAGCATTCCAGGTATTTGGGTCCATTGGTCCTGTGCACTCTGAAACAGTCTAGCAAAAGAGAAAAAGCATGCTCATACTGCATTGTAATTTGTATGTAGGTTTTTGTTTCTGAATTTATTGAATTTTTTTTTTAGGTGAAAAACTGTTTTCAAATATAACTTGTTCTTTCTATTTAATAAGTGCATTATGTGGTAGTAAGCAATCACCTCCAGTAAACAACCAAGGGAAATATCTAGAATTAAGAATTGCACGACATATCGGACAAAATTGTTTGGCAATGGACTTGTCAATTGTATGATCCACTATACGACCCCCCGGAAAGTTGCATCATATACAAATAATTATTGACACAGGAGTGCGTAAAAAAACCTAGGTGATCCGTACAATGGTGTGCCACCCACTATATAATAAACAACATGCTCACAATGAGTGCGTCATAAGTCACCTAAAGGTAAGACTGGTGTGTCAAGGTATTCATAAGGTATGATGCACATCGGACAAATGATGCACCTCTCCATGAGGTCTTATAGTGGTCATACAATTTTCAAGTGCATAACTTCTTGGTTGTCCACATACAGGTGACCGTAATATCATTGTAAAACTGGGAAGACAACATCACAAAAAGTGAGATGGTAGAACAAGGACACAATATGGAAGAAAAAGAACACAAATAGGAACTGACTATTCAACTACCTCTAGTCTTAAATAGCTTCTTGTACAATATTGAAAATAAATGAAAATTACCATTTCCTCTGTACAAACATATGTGGGCCGTCCCTCTGCTTTTGATTGGCAGTTAAGTAGAGAAACACCCAACTTAGCAAGTTGTTCCTCTGTAATATGTTCACAAAGAGTATTCAAATCTGCAATTACCTGTAATAAATAAAAATATACTAATAGTAGAACACCTCATGGGACAACATTTAAAGGACCCCCTTAGGCATAAGGGGGCCCTTTTCCTGTGAACAAACAACAGGAAATATATTCTTTAACACTGGCGTGGTTCTCTATTGAAATGTAAATTTATTATTTAATGTGATTTTTATGTAAATTTTATGATGTAAATAAATGTATTATTGTCTTTAGCATGTTGATGGAAATAAAGTTGAAAGTTTAAATACTCGACCGCGGTACAGTTGTTAGTACAGTACATTGTTGACTTGCATGCATTCATATGTGCTCCTGCCTATATATAGTATTATTTAATGATGTAACTTCTAAGTAGGTGAGGCCTAGCTAGCCTAGGAGAATTACTCAGTCTAATTATTGGTTTGGCCTAAAAAACTAATATAATAGAGTATACTAGGCCTACCTACTAGATTAGAGAGTGGAATCCGAGTAGAAAGGGCAGGGCCTAACTAACTAGGCCTAGCCTAGTATAGGGCCCTATTTTAGGCCTAGGCCCTAGTCTATGAGGCCATTATTTATTCTTATTACTAATTAGGATAGTACGGCCTAGGCCTATATGGCCCCTAGCTAGGCCCTATTATAATATTTATTTATTTAATTAATTCCAAGCAAGTATCTTACTTAAAAACCAATAAAATAAAGATATAGAAAGTTATTTCCAAACCTTATGCTGACAACTATCTAGTTCAGATAATTGGATCAATGCTGTTCCGCTTGCTAAAAACTTCTCTTCGACCGTTTTAAGTTCAAACGGTACACGTTTATTCATCAAGTTCAGTGAAACCTCACCTCCCAGCTGGTGGTGGCCATGTTGTGGAGATTCATCAGGCCTAGGATTAGATTTACTCCAAATCCAACTAAGAATACCAGCATAACCCTGTGAAAGTATACATGTAAGTATAAATATACTTAAGCTCTTATTCTTCATAATTAAGCTTTTTATAATTATGTTTATGACACTTTATAAGCAGAATACGATAGCTAGCCTAGCCTAGCATGCAAAAACTAGCTGGCTGAGAAGATTTTAAATTTCGCAGACAATTTTACGGTTTACCATGCAGCCAGAGCGCCACCAAGATTTTAAGAGGACCAAAAGAATTATCTTGTAGGAGGATTATCTATAATAGGATCGTACTTTTTAAAAAAGACTGTATTATCACACAAAATGAAAACTAATAATCAGACTTTTTAACAGGTTATTTTGACGTTTGATTAAAGTTAAATTTTTCCGTAAATTTAAAAAAAAGTAGGGAGGGGGGGGGGGGAGGGTTTGGTTTACGTGTTAATGACATAATAAATGGTTTTATAAATAATTATAATAATTGTTTTCAATCCAATATTGTGTAATAATTGAAAACTGCTGTGTGACATTAAAATGGCACATTCAACAACAAACATATTACCTTTTTTCAGGCGGCCAACATCGTCTAGTCTCCTTGAAAAAATATGAAAGGAAGTGATCAAGATTCCGTCGGACGAGACCACTCATCATATTCAAACGACGAGTGACTCATGAGCCCGATCAGGATTTTTAAAACCAAGATTTTATTTTATAGACATTTATCAACGTGTTAAATACGTGTGTTACGTTTATAATATAAAATTAGGTATAAATTAAATTCCCAGTCAAAGTCAATCAATCGGATACTTAATTTTGAAATACGTAGACCTTTTTCATCGGCGAGCATTAATTATTTCTGATATTTTAGTATACAGTACTATTGTTAATGGTTCATTTATTAATTTTAAATTATCTCTAAAGCTATATTTTAAATGTCGGAGAGAAACTTTTTAACTTTTTAAAATGAAATGAATGTCTTGTTGTTATTTTAGTATATATTCTTGTTATTTGTAATTTTTGTGTTGGAGAGACACACCTTACCGGTGACAGCGTTTTGTTTAATGCTTTTGTCTCTCCTCGGCTTCGTGTCTTGTATTTCATATATATATATATTATATTTCTATGTTTTTTGTAATTATTATTTTATGTTTAAAATAAAAAATAAAAAAGTAGGCCTACATATAATTTTATATACAATTTAAGGAGTACTGTAATTGAATTGCACTAGCTATTTGGCTTCGTGCCCACAAATGGTCCTCGAATACATAGTAATTTCAACGTAAAAAACGGAAAAAAAAAACTGGCGATTTTACAATGTACGTACCACAGGACTATAATACATTGTCGTCGTTTACAGAAACGAATAAATAGACACGATGAGTTATGTAGTCAACCAATTGGCACCCTGGGAATTACTTCCGACACTTGTCACAAAATGAGTTCACATTTTTATACATTATGGACAGGTCCACTTATTTTCAAGGGATATTCTGTGGTTATTAATTCAAGATTATGTTTTTTAATAAAGTATGAAAAGAATCATATTTTGTAGGTTTTTAGTTTTAATTGATTAATTTAAAAACTGTTATACTGCTATAAAAATCTATGTTTGCATTTTCTTCAGTTAACATTTATTTTTTTTAATGAATACAGATTATTTTAGAAGTGAATTTATTTTAATTTTAAATTATTATTTATCAACAGGTATTTAATCTCTACAGTCATGGAAGAAAATATAAAAGAAAATTATCAGAATCAAATTCTTCAATGAACACATGATGTAATTTCGACAGTTTGAAAAAGAAAATTTATCGTGCAAATAATGTTTACGATTCAACATATTTTTATTTTTTACATATTTCTATGGTTACAAAAACATATTTTTAATAAATATTTTGATTGAAAATTGTGTATTTATATTATACAATTAACTGGTAAAAAAATGGGCATGATGTGATTTATAATTTAATAACTATGTTAGATTTTGTCTATGTTTGCGATTAACCAACACACTTTTTTAACAAAACATATTTTCCATAAAAATTATTAAAAATCGTGTATTTCCCTTAGGAACTGAATGTACGAACCAACTTTATACCTCCATGTCATATACCATCGAGTACAAATTCTAGAAGCAAGGCGCGACTTACCGAATTTTGCCAAGTTGTAAATTTATATATAGGGCTAGATGAGAAGGTTCAAAAGTCGTCGTCAAAACCTAATCACTTCAGGAAGCTGTGTAGGGCCTGCATTTACTGTGGATTGGAGAAGATAATTAAATGTTAAACGTTACGTAGACATAAAATCAATCCAATTTATGTTTTGTTTTACACACATGATTAAACACAGAACATGGAAGTTTATTGGAAGAGTTTCATATTCCATTATCATAAATTCAGAAAACAGACATAATGGATTAGTCTTCACGAGTATGTCGTCGTCAGCGTGAACTCGACTCGAGTTTCGTGAGCTGCATTTAATTTCCATATAATTCTGCTGCCAGAGTATTATCACCGTCATATTTATAATATTCATCAGCTTTAAACGGTCATCAGTTGGTGTAATATAATTTACGGTAAGTGGAATTTTATAATATACATGATTATTCTGCGAGAAGTACGCCTTTTTGACGGAAGAAATCATTTTGAATAAAATAAGAATTTTAAACAATGACTTCGATATTGAACTCCACGCTGATTAGGCTCGATATAGTTTTACACGGGGTATCTTTATTTAAAATTTGCCAACTAACGGAGGCTCGTATAACATTTTTTAGTATAACATGTTTTCATAAAAAATCAACAGGATATCACTTTTGATTAAAACAAAATGTCTGACCTCCGTATATGCAATTGGGGAAAACTATTAATTAATTGGAAATCCGCAGCCATTTTTAGTATGCGTTGACGAATCCGACGAAACTACATACGTAAAAATCTGATCATGGATTCCTCCATGGTATGATACTGTTTGTTTATTTCGATATTTGCTATATTCTGTTATATTCATAGTCTAGACTACTCTTTTAAGAAAATGGGATCGATCCAGAAAATGTCCCAAAGACTTGAACAGACAGTATAATCATGGAGTAAAGAATAACTCCATGGTATAATCATGGAGCTATAATTTTATAGCTCCATGGTATAATACAGTTCGGTTATGGAGCGAGTGTTCAGAACAGCGATAACACTGCCTTACGGCGGATGTAAAAGATAAAAAGCCAGTACATGTCATGTGTCAAAATAAAAAGATACGTATAGGGCCTAGACATGGAGTAAAGAACATTTTTATTATATATCAAATTAAATTATTCTTTACTCCATGGTGTATAGATATATACCCGTCGATTTCCATTAATTGTTGTATTATAGCCATATAACATTTTAAAATAAATCAGTGAAAATAATATATTTTTAATGTATTCAAAACACACTTGCATATTTTATTTAACTTTAGTGAACTGTATGTTCAACCTTCAGTGCACAGAATTGTATTTCAGTGTGATTGCATTTAATTAAGCTCATAACGCGATTAAAACACAGTAATGTACCTAACACAGGATGAATCAGACAACTAACGAAACTGGAAAAGCAGGGAGAAATACACACAGTACTACGTACTAAACGGTGCAACCGGGCTGAAATACGATCTACTACGTACTAAACGGTGCAACAGGGCTGAAATACGATCTACTACGTACTAAACGGTGCAACCGGGCTGAAATACGATCTACTACGTACTAAACGGTGCAACCGGGCTGAAATACGATCTACTACGTACTAAACGGTGCAACCGGGCTGAAATACGATCTACTACGTACTAAACGGTGCAACAGGGCTGAAATACGATCTACTACGTACTAAACGGTGCAACCGGGCTGAAATACGATCTACTACGTACTAAACGGTGCAACCGGGCTGAAATACACACAGTACTAAGTACTAAACGGTGCAACCGGGCTGAAATACGATCTACTACGTACTAAACGGTGCAACCGGGCTGAAATACGATCTACTACGTACTAAACGGTGCAACCGGGCTGAAATACGATCTACTACGTACTAAACGGTGCAACCGGGCTGAAATACACACAGTACTACGTACTAAACGGTGCAACCGGGCTGAAATACGATCTACTACGTACTAAACGGTGCAACCGGGCTGAAATACGATCTACTACGTACTAAACGGTGCAACCGGGCTGAAATACGATCTACTACGTACTAAACGGTGCAACAGGGCTGAAATACGATCTGATCTACTACGTACTAAACGGTGCAACCGGGCTGAAATACGATCTGAAACACAATACTGTACAATAAAAAGGTACTGACAATTTAAAATATTAAGTTTAAAAACTAAATAAATAATTAATATCACATAATTTGATTATTCTGACATCGACTCTTGTCTGGATGATATTACTTGTTTCCTTATTATTTTAATAACTCCAAACCGTAATTTCAATGTATTATTCAAATATACAAAAGTAACCATTCATTCTGCATAGTTACTGCAGGGGAAAACTAATGTATTTATTATAGAGATAAAAGAAACAATGTAGTCGTATAAATAAGAATGAACAATCAATCCGTAATTCAAAAACGGTTTTCAATCAATTAGTATAATTCATAAACCTACTCGACGGTGCATGAATCCCATCAAATCGATATAGCAGACACAAAATGATAATGAAATATTCGGGTTTAAAGCAAAATCATGTGTAATTCCCCTACTAAGCTCTAAATAGACATAATAATAATAATTTATTTGAAAACTACACTTTTGAAACAGTGGCACAATTATTGAATGAAGGTGCGTCCAGGGTAAGTAAAATAAAAGTTATAGAGAACAAAATCATTTCACAATAGGCATATTTATTTTTTAACAAAATTTATGATTTCAACAGTAGACTTTCAACTCAATTTCAATTCTTCCCGGGGGTCAAAGTAATTTCCGGGTTTAAGATAAGTTCACCTTGCAACAACCTGGTTTCAAATATTTTCTCTCTTTTATACACAAGGGAGCAGTTAAAATAATAGATTTGACCCTAAAGGTGACTGGAAACAGGCACTTTCCATCAATCAATACAGTGTCCCTTTGGAAGACGAAAATAAAATCAGATAGTAGCTGGAGGTTAAGTTGGCCGGCCATTAGTCATAGCCATTTCAGTTTTTTTGTTTATTTTAAAGCATACCACGCGTGTGTCGTGTGAAGGTACAGTAGTTAAATAATAGAAATTATACTGCAAATTAATAAAGATCAAATTAAATATACGCCATAAAGAATCAGAATATATTGTGGGGAATAGTATTATAAAATTACATAGATTTGATGATAAGACATTTATCGAGTGAAATCCCGATAGCTGAGTTGTATTGAGTAAGCTTGCAGGCTATCTTCCTGTGTCCCGTTAGGACCGAGATGTCTGCCCAAGTTGCAAGCCGTAATGTCTTCTTTCTTGGGCCCACTCTGTCACGGCAGTTAGTTTCAAAAGATGATTAAATTAAATAATGTATTAATTAATAATTATTAGGATGGTATTCATTTGAATAAACGCCTCTCCAATAAAACATCACTTTGAATAATAAACTATCTAATAAACGTCCATCCACATATTTATAATAACACAATTATACTATTTGTAGTAGAATTCACCGCACTGTTACCTACAATTTACCAAGCATTTGTTATTCTTTTTTACCACTTTTCATATCTATTAGAGGATTTCATTTTGATTATAAATGTTACCATATTATTAAAACTAAAAAATTTAACATATATCCCTCGAATAAGCACCTCCCTCAAATGACCTCCGCCTCCCCAAAGGGCCCTACCAAACAATAAAAACTATACTTTAAAATGTTATTAATCATCTAAAACACTGTGAAACAAAGTAGTTTAGTTTTACGAATGTCAAGCATTTTCAATAATGGTAACCGACAGAAAAACGTATAAGGAGAACATTATCATTCCAAGAACCATCGTCTACACTTCCTAGAGGGGGAGCGAGCGAAGCGAGCTCACCCTCTAGTATTTACAAGGAGTTTGTTTCAATGAGTTTCGAACCCTAGCATCCCAGCCGGACAACAAGTAGCGCCTTTGTTGTATCAGTTGCTTCCCGCTGCTTCATTTCAAAATATACGTATTCTAATTAGTATAGGATGTGTATCCCGTAGGAAAATACTTGATAGAATTCTATAGAAATTCTATAGAGTGTTTATAAGCGGAGGTCCAAGTGCCAAAATGATGCTTCGTTAACATGTCCCATTGCCATGTTTCTACACACTCAGCACACCAACTTTTTTTGTTAGCTAATACCCTTAGGCACAATCACGAGGTTTAATCATCTATAAAATAAATCTATTTTCATCATAATCGGTTATGTATTACGAGGTGTGTCGTTGCAAATTTACTGCGGCCATCTTGAAATCCAAGATGGCGGAAAAAATGGCCGCCATTTTATAGTGATGCACTTTATTGTTCATAACTTAATAAATATTTGATGTATTTTGTTGACATTAAATGTTGATTAATAGCTAATTACATTATCTATTCAATAAAATATTTTTATTTAAATTTTATTGAAATTAAAGTACTTTTTTAAGCAAAAATGCAGAATTTTAGCAAAAAAATCAGCAAAATCTGTGATATACGATATTTATTATGTTAATTAAGGCAAGAAGCCATAATTATTATTTTTTTCAGATATACAAAAAAACTGACCCAATATATACTTTTAAAAAATGTGTAAACTAAATGTGCTTGTGAAAAGGCAAACATAAGTTATTAATTACGTTTGTGTACTTGTAGCAGGGATTTAATAATGTTGAGTAAAATTGTGAAGTTGAGGGCGCTATTTAAGTAAGATACAGGTACTCTATTTTCGGTTGTAACTCATTAAATACATAACCGATTATGATGAAAATAGATTTATTTTATAGATAATTAAACATTCTTCCTTAATAATTATTTAAAAGTTATGTTAGATAATAAATACCTATAAAAAATGTGCAAAAATCCCCAAAAAAATTGACCCTTCTAAAGAACAATATCATACTCAAACTCAGAACATAGTGTAGTTGGGGAGCCAGAAAGGGGTTACCTGCACCCTCTAGCAAACTATGCCAACAATGTTTTTTTGCTTCCTTATATCAAAACAATTTTTTGCTGTTGGCCGAAAAAAAATTGGGATGCTTGGTCAGTACAGGGGCCAAAATATCAATAATATGATTAGTTAACTTGGTAACTACTGGGTGTATTGGAATATTTGTTGTGCAAAACTACTCAGAAGACCCATATTTTTATTCACTCTAATGGGAAACTTTTGCCAAAAGTGGACAGAAACCCCTTTTCTGACCACTGGTCAAGAACTTGGCCATATGAATATCTCAGCAACAACTGGTCAGAAAGTGATAATTGTGGTCTTAAATTACTCGCAATGTATATATTTATATTTGTTCTAATATAATAGAAATCATAAAACTGTCAATAAACCCCTAATTTTGACCTTTGATATATAGCCGGCACAAACATTTTGGGTTAGGACACCCTTTTCATATCTCAGAAATTGTTGGGTGGATATGGTCATAGTTGGTGTCACAATACTCAGAAGATACATATTTCTACTTACTTTAATGGACAACTTTTGCCAAAAATTACCGTGAAACTTTACTTTTGACCATTGGTCAAGAAAATGGCCATATCAATATCTCAGCAACCACTAGTCAGAAAGTTATAATTTTCGTCTCAAATTATTCGCAATATATATATTTATATTTGCTCTAATACAACAGAAATACACAAAATGTTAAGAAACACCTTATTTTGACATTTAACCTATAGCTGGTACAAACATTTTTGCGTGGAGCACACTTATATTTTTAATAACTAGCGAATATTGTCTTAATATCAACATATCAGTGATTGTTGAGTATGGTACCGTAAATCTTCTAATTGTAACCCTGGGTTATTATTCTTCTGTTTTTTAGGGTGGGTTACTATTAGAAGTGGGGTAACTATTAGAGTAGTGGGTTGCTATTACTAATCTTAAATTAGGCACCTGAAAATAGTAACCCACCCCCCAACTTTTCCGGTCAGCAACTAATAGCAAAATAATAAAACAGTACGAATTAACAAATTAGGTTGAACTCCAACTTATTTTATAAACTCAAAAACACTCAATCCTCGCCCCCACTCCCGAGATCAACATGCATTATCTCCTTATTTTCTAAATACGACTGCATCATAAGTTTTTGTGATTCTAATAGTAACCCCCATTATGGTTACTATTACTAGAGTAGTGGGTTACTAATCTTAAATTATTAGAGTGTGGGTTACTATTACAGGATTTACAGTATATATACTATGGACACTTTGTATCGGAAGTCATAAGTAGATACATACTTCATTCTAATGAATAACGTCACAGTTAAATCACCAAGATAATTATTAATATTTAGTATTATAATTACGATCTAAACTAATCACTGTTTAACAATGGTTAACTCCGGTAAATGCTATACAGTATACTGTTACATATTTTAAAACCATAGTTGAACAATAACAACAAATCAAAGTAACTGTAGTATGACTATATATTATGTTATAAAGAAAATTGTTTATTTACTCGTCCTCCTTTTTGTTGAAATCACTAACTTATAATAATTTACATTGTACAGTTAACCTTAAACGTCATACTACTCGGTATATGTGATTTGAATTAAAACTAAACATTAATAATTTAACAATTCTAAAGAACTTAGGTTTGTTTTGTTCAGATATTCCAAAAATTGATTTGTATTGATATAGGCCTAAGGAAGCAAAAAACATTAACAACATAGTTTACTAGAGGGTGCAGATGAACCCTTTCTGGCTCCCCAACTAGTGGGGCATTTCGTATTTAAAAGAACACTGAAAATGTTACCATTACCATACATATGGTTATGCTGACTGAACCAACCACTGTTCAAGTTGAATAAGCCATTATTTTCCAATGCTCCTCGATATGAGAAAGGGCACATCATTCAATGTTTTGAAATGTACGTAAAAGAAATTAAAGTAATAAAAGTAAATCGGTTAATTACGTTAAAACAGCTCATCAAAACGTTGTTGTCAATTCCCATATAACAACAATTTAATATTCATGAATCTACCAAAAATCAAGTAAAATGGCAATAATGAAAAGAGGATATTAAGGTGTGTCATGTTATGAGTAACAAAACTGTTAATGTTACTACTCATCTAATCGCGTCCAGATGACGATTTTAAATAAAAAAAAACTTTGAGAACCGCAAAGTTTGGTGGACCAAGGTCTGGATAAAAAATATATTCTTCAGTTGTGGTTCGCGATATGGCAAGTATGGTAGTCTCGTTATTATATTGTGCACCCTCCGAAAATGTCCATACTTTCAATTAGTAGGTTGATATACCCCAGTTTAAAGGCCCTTTAAAGAAAGACGATACTCAGCAATATACCGTAGGACAAATACCCTGAATGTAACAATCAAATAAACACAAGTACTCCATTAATACTCTAGTAGCTCAACTTTCGTATGCACTATGAGGTCCAGAGAATTTAACTTCAGAAATTGGTTTAGGATGGTCAAACAATTATTATTGGCTTGGTTACACATTTTGAAAATGTGGCGAAAGGTCAAAAGGTCAGGGTGAAAGGTTATCAAACTAAACACCAATAAGTCCTTAAATCTCGACAACCACTGGTCACAGCGAGGTAATTTTGGTCTCAAATTGATCAGAAGGTATACATTTATATTCAGTCTAATGGGACATTTTAGTCGAAAATGACCGGAAATGCCATTTCTGACCTTTGACTCACACCCCAGGGCATGTATGTATCTCCGTAACTACTGATTGTAGACACTTGAATTTGGTCTTAAATTGTTTGAAATAAACATTTTGTTATTTGTTGCACATTTTTAAAAATGTTACAAAAGGTCAAAGGGTCAGGGTCAAGGGTTATATGAACAAATATAAATAGATACTTGTATCTCGGCACCCACTCGTCGCAAAGTCAATTTTAGTCTCAAAATGTTCAGAAGGCATGCTTTCATATTCAATCTAATGGGACATTTTAGTCAAATCTAGTCAGAAATGCCATTTCTGACCTTTGACCCACATATCATGGCATCTTCATATCTCTGTAAGTACTGGTCGTAGAAACTTAAATTTGGTATCAAATTGTTCGAAATATACATATTTACATTCATTGTAATAGAACATGTGGTTAAAAGTTGAACAGAAATACTATTACTAATGTTTCAAACAAAAAACAAATCTCTACATAACTTATCCAGTAATGTTATGCAATAACTGATACTTTAAATTGTTTCAATTTCAAGTACTAGTTATTGCTGTCCCCAAGAACATTTTGATAGAAACGTCAAGCTCAACGGTTCTTTTCGGAATGCTAGAAGTAACTTGCCATGTGTATCCGATTAAACGCCCCGGGCATTTATTGTTCAAAAGGGTTTTTAGGGGGAGGGGAGGCATCTTTATTTGGAGTATATGGTAACATGTATAATCAAATAAATACCACCTAGATGTAAAAAAAAATACAGCACATTTAATATCAAAAAGTGAAAAAAATGCTTGGTAAATTATAGATTATGGTAGTTAATGTAATGTGTTGTGATACAATTATTGTGTAAATGCATGTGGCGGGCGTATTCCACATGATCTATTGGAGGGAATGGTGGCGTTTATTTGAAATTCAAAGCGGGTGTTAATTCGAATAAATACTCGAGCTCTACAGTTAAGAATGCTAGAAGTAACTTACCATAGTTACCCGAATAAACGGTCCGGGCATTTATTTATTCAGGGAAGGCGTTTATTTTGTTTGGGTGTAATAATGGTAACATGTATAATCAAATAAATACACCCCAGATCTAAAAAAAAATAAATTAATATAATAAGAATAATAACTGGATTAAACCTCATTCTATCCTGGTGCAAGTACAATCATGTAATAAAAGGTATCAGAGACAACTATAATAGACCAATTCATTGTCATTATTCCGTAACACTGTTGCATAATATTTTTAAATGTTACCGACAAAACTTATACCGGTACATTATATGTATAAGTTTTTTCGGTGTATATTATACACGTCTGTTCCCAGTGTAAATAATAAAACAATATATGTTTCTGGAGATTTATTATCAATACCACTAGAAACTTTGACATGTTTTAGGTACTGAATGCATAGACAATAAAATCATACTACAACACTGTTCGACAGTACACAAGGGTGTTTTCAGGAAAGCTGGACATATTGTACAATAGTAATGAAACTATGTATTGGCATTTAAAAATATGCATTTTATCATTTTTTGATATTAATTGTGCTGTATTTGTTTTACATCTAGGTAGTATTTATTTGATTATGCTACCATATTATACTCCAAATAAAGATGCCTCCACTCCCCCTAAAAACCCTTTTGAACAATAAATGCCTGGGGTGTTTAATCGGATACACATGGCAAGTTACTTCTAGCATTCTGAAAGAACTGTTGAGCTTGACGTTTATATCAAAATTGTTCTCGTGGACAGCAATAACTAGTACTTGAAATTGAAACAATTTAAAGTATCAGTTATTGCATAACATTACTGTCTAAGGATAAGTTGTGTAGAGATATGTTTTTTGTTTTAAACATTAGTAATAGTATTTTCTGTTCATCTTTTAACCACATTTTCTATTACAATACAATGAATGTAAATATGTATATTTCGAACAATTTGATACCAAATTTAAGTTTCTTCGACCAGTACTAATTACAGAGATATGAAGATGCCCTGGTATGTGGGTCAAAGGTCAGAAATGGCATTTCTGATAATTTTTTACTAAAATGCCCCATTAGACGGAATATAAATGCATGCCTTCTGAACATTTACTTGCTGCGACCAGTGTTTGCCGAGATACAAGTACCTTTATTTATTTGTTCATATAACCCTTGACCCTGAATCTTTGACCTTTGTAACATTTTTCAAAATGTGTAACAAATAACAAAATATATATTTCGAACAATTTAAAACCAAATTCAAGTGTCTACAACCAGTAGTTACGGAGATAAATACATACCCTGGGTTGTGGGTCAAAGGTCAGAAATGTCATTTCCGGTCATTTTTAACTAAAATGTCCCATTAGACTGAATATAAATGTATACCTTCTGATCAATTTGAGACCAAAATTACTTCGCTGTGACCAGTGGTTGTTGAGATTTAAGGACATATTGGTGTTTGGTCTTATGATCTTTCACCCTGACCTTTGACCTTTCGCCACATTTTCAAAATGTGTAACCAAGCCAAAAATGACTGTTTGACCACCCTCAACCAATTTCTGAAGTCAAATTCTCTGGACCTCAAAGTGCATACGAAAGTTGATCTAGCTACTAGAGTATAAATGAAATTGGGTATTTTTTGTCTATACACATTTCTCTCATTTGCGTTACTCTAATACGCCTAGTAGTACTCACTACAAATAGGACAATCTATTCAACTTCATTCAGTATACTTCGTTCAATTGCACATGAAAGTAGCCATCTTCGACAAGTGCTCAAAAGTGGGTTGCAAAATAAAACAAATTTAGAGTTTTATATATGTCACAGGTCAATAACTGTACTTCCTCACATTTTTTAAACAAATCTTCTATTAAGCAGAATAGTAACATATATATTGTGAACAATCTGACACCAAAATGAACTATCCTGGTCCAAGTCAACCCAATAATGAGATATGGTAATTTGCCTGAAAAACAGGTCAAAGGTCAAATATAATATTTCTGGTCATTATTTGAGAAAAAAATTCATTATAGTAAATAGAAATGTTTATGTTCTGAACATTTTGACACCTAATAATTCAACTCTCTATGACAAGTAGTTTTATGGATATCAAAAGATATTAACCTGAATGCAGTTTGAAATTGCACCATAAAGGTCAAAGGTTAAACATGGTACTTCCTGTAATTTTTTTCAGAAATACTTAGAGTAAATATAATTGTTTATGTTTTGAACAATTTGACACCAAAATAAACTGTCTGTAACAACCATTTACTGAGATATGGCAATGCCTTAAAATATGGGTCAAAGGTTAATGCTGGAACTTCCGGTCATTTTTCAAAATTTCAAAATTACTTTATTAGAGTAGTTAGAAATGTTTATGTTCTGAACATTTTGAGCTAAAAATCAATTCTCTATGCCCAGTAGTTTCAGAGATTGAGTGTTTAAGCGAAAATGTTCACCATTTTAAATTATGCAAATTAAGTGACCCAAGGGGTCATTTTGCTTGATGCCCATCAAAATGAATTCGTATATGATGGGCAACATCAATTTGTTCAATCAATTTTCTATCAAACTCATCACGATCCTCATTCGTTTCACGGTATACACTGATACTGTATATATAATGTTATACCGTTATATAAGGGGTCTCTTTCTCGAAAACAGAGACCCCCACCAAAACGTATCAATATTACGTTATATAGGGGGTCTCTGTTTTCGAGAAAAACTCGAAAACAGAGACCCCCACTAAAACGTCTCATTAAATTGGGGGTTTCTTTTTTCGAGATTTCCCGAGACCCCCTAATATAATCCCTGTTTATTAAGAGTGTTGCAAATACCCACCAACGAGCTTGGTCATAAATTATTAAAACCCAACTTTTATCGCAAAAAACCGTGAATTTATGTTTATTTATTTATCAATTTATTTTTTTTTTTAATTCATTTCTTTTTTAAGGCTCGCCCAACACAATATATTTGTCTTTATCCTCCAGTCTGCCTCAAAGTCTGACCTCATATCATTTTTTTTATTGCATTGTACGTTATTATCTTTTATGCTTGTAAATAAATGTTACGAAACTAGTGTCAGCTTTTGAAATAATCTCCCGCTTTTTAGCTTCTAAAAGGCACCGCATGCATTTATACATCTTACTTCTAGGACGTCGACTTTGTATTCCAAAATGACAGTCTTTTTACACGCGTTCAAGAATTCATCAATCTCTTCTTATCGTTGCGGCATGTTCTTTGATCGGCATATCAGTTACCGTTTATTACTGATACGTCATTCTGTGATTTTGAGACGTTTTAGTGGGGACCCCCTATATAACGTTATATTGACTTAATATTGAGACGTTTTAGTGGGGGTCTCTGTTTTCGAGAAAAAGTCGAAAACAGAGACCCCCTATATAACGTAATATTGAGACGTTTTAGTGGGGTCTCTGTTCTCGAGAACTCGAAAACAGAGACCCCCTATATTACGTAATATTGAGACGTTTTAGTGGGGGCCCGATCTCTGTTTTCAAGTTTTTCTCGAAAACAGAGACCCCTTATATAACGTAATATTGACTTAATATTGAGACATTTTAGTGGGGTCTCTGTTTTCGAGAAAAACTCGAAAACAGAGACCCCCTATATTACGTAATATTGAGACGTTTTAGTGGGGGTCTCTGTTTTCGAGAACTCAAAAACAGAGACCCCCTATATTACGTAATATTGAGACGTTTTAGTGGGGGTCTCTGTTTTTTAGTTTTTCTCGAAAACAGAGACCCTGGGTCTCGGGTCTCTGGTCTCTGTTTTCGAGGTCTCTGTTTTCGAGACACCCTATTAAAAAGTGGCCAGTTTTGTAAAATGCATGGCCACGGGGGAAAATGATTACACGGTTAAAGTTGTAATCTTTAAAAAAATCAAAAACACAACTTAAAACACAATTATATTCTATAGAAAATAAAACGAGTTAATGAATATGTATGATATGGGTTTGCAGACAACTTTTTTAGCCAATCAATGGGCTGCGCGCTTTTTGTAACACACACGCGCACCCTTCTCGTGCGCGCGAGTATTGACACGCCATTTTTATTGCAAAGAGTCGAGTGTGTAGCTATTAGGAGGCCTAGCCTACAGGTAGTTATACCGCCCGAGGTGGTCAGGCTCTAGGCCTAGCTAGCCTCCTAGCTAGGCCTAGCCTAGCTAGGTAGGGCTAGGCCTAGCTTAGCCTAGGCCTATTTATATAGGCTAGCTAGTCTAGGGATAGGCTACTAGTACTACTAGGCAGTACTAGGGTAGTCTACACAACAGTAATATTTTAACTCAATATGAATATGATTATGAACTGTTACTTTAGGCCTACATCAAACCAGCCTTTAGTTAGGCCTAGGCCTAGGGCCTACTACTGTACTATGTGTGTTTTTTTTTCTTTTCAGAACCTTTGTATAGAAAGTTTCCGAATAACATGCAACATTATGCAGTGCTGAAATACGTCGTTCGTTGGATAATACACTTGCAATACCAAACCTGCCCGTGGTTCGGTAGGAAAATAAATATTAGCGAAAATAATAATTAGAAAGGACATGGTTAACTGAAGATTCTATCGGAGCGATTTTTAGGCCTACAATGTGTTATATTATAAGTATACTTGTTAAATAAAAGTTGTATAAAAGAGTCTATTTTGTAAAATTACGTAATATTTCGAAATTCTATGTGATTGTATAGAGATATCTTATAAAAATATCGATAAGGGTTGTATAGATTTTTATAGAATTTCTAAAGAGTTTTTATAGACTTTTAGAAACTCATATAAGAAATTATATAAAAATTCTATAAACTCTTTAGAAATTCTAGAGATATTTCTAAAGATATATCTATAAAATTTATATAAACCTCTATACACAATCTATAACAACAGCTCTATTGAAAAGTCTATCGGAATTTTATAGAATATATAGAAGATATAGTAGGCCTAACTATTTAGAAAAAGCTTTAGAAACTCCTCTATAAGAAACTTCTAAAGAAACTCTAAAGAAATTCTAAAGATATATCTATAAAATTTATATAAACCTCTATACACAATCTATAACAGCTCTATTGAAAAGTCTATCGGAATCGTTTAGAATATGTAATAGAAGATAACTGTACTGTATAGATAAATCTTTAGAAATTCTATACGAAACTTTGTAAAGAAATTCTAAAGAAACTCTAAAGATATTCTAAAGAATTTCTAAAGCTATTTCTTAAGCTATTTCTAAAATTATTTCTAAAGTTGTTTCTATACAAAATCTAATAGTAAAATATATAGAATTTGTATATAATTTCTATAGAATTTTTTTATAGAAATTCTATAGATTTTTTTCTTACGGAAGTTACTGCAGGGGAAAACTTATTTATTATAGAGATAAAAGAAACAATGTAGTCGTATAAATAAGAATGAACAATCAATCCGTAATTAAAAAACGGTTTTCAATCAATTAGGCTAGTATTCATAAACCTACTCGACGGTGCATGAATCCCATCAAATCTGTATAGCCCAGCCGACACAAAATGATGATGGAATATTCGGATTTAAAGCAAAATCATGTGTAATTCCCCTACTAAGCTCTAAATAGACATAATAATAATAATTTATTTGAAAGCTACACATTTGAAACGGTGGCAAACTTGAATGCGTCCAGAATAAGTAAACTAAAAGTTATAACAATGATTTAACAATAGGCATATTTACAAGGAGTTTGTTTCAATGAGTTTCAAACCGTCCTAGTTTCAGCCGGACAAGTAGCGCCTAATTCGTTGTATCAGATTACCCGGAAATGAGGATGGGTTGCTTCCGCTGCTTCCTTTCAAAATATACGTATTCTAATTAGTATAGGATGTGTATTAATTAACGTTTATTTTCTTATTACAGATGGTACAACTTGAGTTGTTTGTTGCATCAAAATGCTTTCAAAATTAAAGATATTCATTGTGGCATGTATTATCTGTTCACTCGTTGTAATTGTAAGTATGATAGATAATAATATTGATTTATATTTGTTATCCCTAATAATACGATTATATTATTACGGACTTCCAAAGTCACGTGCGTTTACTTTACTTTACTCGTAAACATAAATGCACTTACATTGAATAGAATTGCAAGTAAGTTGAATGAAATTGCAATTAAGTTGAATGGAATTGCCCTTAAGTTGAATGGAATTACACTTAAGTTGACACTTGACCGACGTTTCAGAAGTGGCAAATCCAGAAAATTATCAATTATTTTATTTTATTCATTTTTGTGTATAGGCCTGAGCCTAGTCTAAGAAACTTCAGTTGACCTGATAAGAAATCATTATTATAACGAATTTATTTATAAATCTAACAATATTATGTGGCGTAAAACGAAACATAGGTCGGGGAAAGCACAGTTAAGAAATTTCAAACACTAATAATATGTAAATTAGAATAAAAAGTCATGTATTTTGTCAAAATTATGTTTATCAAGCTGTTTATGCTTTTTTTTTTTGGAAATAGCAATTGTTGAGGGCAGCACAACAGAAAGAAAATCAGTAGACCATTTACCACACAGTGGTCCGTTCCTACCTCCCCTACGTAACTGTTCTATCGAGGATGGTTTAATATGATATACTTTCTTCCTATCACTGGAGTGTAACCTGCAAAGTAGTAGCCTATGGTGTATTCATATTTGCCATTAACATTCGGTTAAAGACCAGAATTAAAGTAATCTTGACATGATAGAGTTTAAATTACTTTACATACATTAAGAACATCAATGCTAATAATAATTATCCAAGAAATAAAAAATGTTCAATAAGTCATTAAACTGAAGAATTAGATTTAGTTGACATTAACATTCACTACAGTGGTAATATTTCACCCTAGGCAAGTTACCTAATAACTGACCAATCAGATAAGGCCAATATTATGACAAGACAGAATAGGCACACCTGATTTGATGCTTAGTTTTCTTTATATATTCAGGCAAAAATAAAGCTGTCTCCTTATGACCAACCGCATGGAATCAGGCAAAACATTAAAACACAGGTAAGTCATTCATCTATAGATTGCTTTATGATAACAACGTACTGACTGTATACACGAATAACTCCTATTTATTTGAACTTACACCTTTTTATCGACAGCACTCAATGATAATTGATGCATTTGTGTAAACAATACCAAAATAATCAATACAGTAGGCCTAATGACACACTTATTTATAAAATATACACACGCATAGTGTAATTGTGGAAACATTCCAGTATAGGCCGTTGTCAATCAGATATTCTAGTAGATCTTCAGAACACATTTGAAACGAAATTCATTTTTTTTTTTTTTTTTGTCTTGTGTGGGAGAAATTTATTTATATAATATAACATAATAACAGGATTTTTATAGCGCACATACCACTCAAGAGTGCTGAAGGCGCATTTAAAAAAAAATAAATAAAAAACAAATCATACAAATGCCTGACAAATAAAATGCAATTTCTACATTGCAATCAAAAGGTTTAGTTGTGTTAAGAAGTAGTTTAGGCCAGCGATATAATTTCATTTTTAATAAACGGCAAAAATATTTACTTTGTGAAATATCATGTAAAATTTGTATTGGTATCCAAACAAGTTAACCATTACGTGGCGTGTTCATGATGTATCTAGCCATCGGTAATTGTAGTTTTTCCTATCATCTATATCAGATTTATTTATGGTCGTACACCATACACCAGATCCATAATTGACTGAAGGAAGCCAAAGTAAACTCTATTGAAGTTATCAACATTTTCTATAAAAGACCTATAGGCAATTCAACCAAACATATTACCTTTCTTACAACACTTTCAAATTGAATATAAGCTTTAGGGCCCAAATACACACAATAGTGTCTTGAGAAAATTAACAAAAAAACATCATATTTATTGTTTGCATTCTTGACAACTTATGTATTCATATCTAACTCCCTAGTTTGATGTATTATGTATTCATATTTAACTCCCTAGTTTGATGTATTATGTATTCATATCTAACTCCCTAGTTTGATGTATTATGTATTCATATCTAACTCCCTAGTTTGATGTATTATGTATTCATATCTAACTCCCTAGTTTGATGTATTATGTATTCATATCTAACTCCCTAGTTTGATGTATTTACTGAATTCTTTCAGCGCCCTGTCCTCTCTTGGTTGGCTATACTTAAATTCTCCCAAATCCTTAAAAGAGAGAAAATTAGCTAAGATACGTCAGTAATTAACTAATGTCGAATTTTGTCAGTTTATTTCAGATTCCTTTAACAGTTGCTCTATATCAGAAAATAATTCGATGATCGATATAAATAGATCATTTATATATTTGAAGAATCCAGACAGACCTGTTAAAGTTGGTGATTTCTTCAGTGTAATAATCCAGGCACGTGATCTGTATAGTCAATGTACAAGTGGATATGATTTTTTCTTTGCAACAATGAATTCTAAGGAAAACCACAACACAGGAAAGATAACCGATTTAAAAAACGGTACATATGAGGTGTTGTTCTTCGCCGGTTGGCCTGGTGTCATCAACATTTCTATTGTTCTTGTCCATCCATCAGAGGCGGTATATTTCATTGAACAGGAAATATGGCCTTTGGAAAAAAGGTTGGCGTGGAAAGGATATTTTGAACAAAATAAATCAGAAACACAATTTTGCAGTATTAGTAAAAAAGCATTACTTGGCGTTGATAAATGCCAATACAGCCATCCATTAGCTATGGGAGAAACTGTATTCTTTTGTGATAAACCTATGAAATCGTCATGCGATAGGTTGAGTTGGCTGCAGACGAACTCTCCTTATATTGGTAGCGTGTTTTCCAAGTTGTATTCATCTCATCAACAACTATTTTCTAAGTATGACCATATTTGTTTTAATTGAAAACATTTCAAAATATTATTCAATTTAACTCAATTATTGCTTGCAATTCCGTCTTCCAAACGGTGTATCTTTATTAGTACATGTAATTGTTTTTGTTCAGTATAGTATTTGTTGGTATATTTTGGAAAAACAAATATTGATAATTACGGTACATATACGGTATAGCAATTTATAATAACCATACAATTTGTGGTAAGGTTTTTTTAGTATTAAAATAAAATATTTATACAGGATAAAAACATATCAGGTGTAGATTTAGCACCTTTTACATATGATCCTGTTTACACAGTAAACAGTAAAATAACAATAAAAAGTCAAAAATATGTATGTATATTGACGATAAAAAGAGTGAAAATACAAAAAGGAATAACACAAATTTTTAATTGACCAAAGAACGGACAGTGACTTAAAAACAGAGGCAATAAAATACAGTAGTTTTAAAAGACAATTTCTAAAATAAATCCCCAAATACAATCATTATTAATAAAACTGTTCGCAAAATGTTAAAATGGTGAGGATTTGTTATCATAATGTTGGAAATAGAAATGAAACACCATTTTAACATTGCAATACATCTGGCTAACAATGTTAAATTAAACTCTTTCATATTTTTTTTAAGGTCTGTCACTTATGCCCGTCTGGTTCAAGGGACGACTTCAATCAAAATCAGTAAAGAAGGTAAGTTTGACAATCTATCGCACGCCCTCCTCTAAATGCGATCTTTATCACAACGTAAGTTAAGCAGAAACTATAAATTCAGTAAACGAAAATTTTCTTGTTGAATCAAAACCTTTTCAAAAATGAAATGGAACGAGGTTTTCTAAGAATACGAAGTTCGAAATATAAAAGACAAATGAATGAAAGAGTAATCGAATTCCAAATCAACTTTACACACATTGACGTATTACTATAGTTTGTATATAGGCATACAGTAGATGTTAATGAAAAGTAAAACAAACATATTGAATGAGTAAACGGTAATAATGAAAATATTTGTTTACGGTAGGAAATTTGCCGCTCGTGATTAGCAGATTACCAGAATGCAGGGCAGATCTACAAATGCCTCTTAGTGATGGGTTCTGGACAAACGATGTATGGACATCATTGCATTGCAAGACAAAACAATGGACAAAACAAGAAATTACCAAATGCATAAGAGGAAAACATATGATTTTAATGGGTGATTCTACAACAAGACAGTGGACTGAACAGTTGCTGAATATTATGGGAGTGACAAAAAGTAAATATACTACTAAACCGAACACTAAGCACATTCGACATCACAGCACTTCTATGATGCTTGACTTCTACTTCCATCCGTACACTCTTGGTTCTCCAACGTTTTATTACCGAGTCGGAAAATGGGAGTATGAAATATTAAATAATCTAAAAAAAAAAGACTGCAACTACGTAATTATAGTAAGTCCCTGGGCTCATTATATCCAATGGACAAAAGACAGTTACACAGAAAGGTTGCATCTTTTGCGAGAAGCACTAGTACGATTCATGAAACGTTGTCCGAACGCAAAGATTGTGGTGAAGACCTCGCACCCTCGAAATCATCCTTCGACTAATTCATTATTATACGCTAGCGATAAAATAGTATATAACATTTACAAGTTATTCGTTAGCATTTTCTCGGGGTTAGGTATTCATATTATAGATATCTGGGATATGAACTTGTCTTATCCGTCTATGAATACAATACACATGCCGTCACCAGTTATTCACCAAGAACTGTTTTTGATGTTTTCACATATATGTCCTCTATAGTAAATTAAAAACTGTATTTTGTTTATTCATACTTGAATAAGCGATTAATAAGTAAATAAACGTCCTGTTTGTTTAATAAATGACAAATAATTCCTCTATTATCCTAAAATATGATTTCTCTTGAATTTAAAAGTTAAATATTCGTATTGCTTTATAATTCTATTCACGATATCATCCGGCAATCCCACTTTCTCTATTCTATTTATGTATACTTCATAAATAAAATTCAACAGAAATACAAAGTTTACTCTGAACGCATTCCAAGAGGATAACAATATTAAACCAGCGTTTCTTTTTTGTATATAAATTGTATCCTTTTCAATATACTTGCCCAAAGTCTGTAGTTATTGATTTTTGTTTATGTTAGTCCACCAGTTGACGTTTCGATTTTTGTGTGAATGTGAGCTCAAGTATTATACGTATGAAACGCCATTGTTCCAAAATATTTATATTTTTACTAATTATTTTTACTAAAACCTTGAATTGCAACTTTTAATTTGTTGGGGAAAAAAAAAGTATTCGCATACTCATTTATCACCTGTCTAAAACCCACATGACTGCAATAGAGCAATATCTTTTAAAATAGTGTAGTGTGTAGTATACAAATATTAATAATGAATGTTTATGAGTGTAATGGTACAAATAATGGCACGAGGTGAATGATGAAAGGTTATATTTCAACGAGGCGATGAGCCGAATTGAAATATAACCTTTCCTCATTCACCAAGTGCCATTATACGAATACAAAACATAACATCTAAATAAATTCTTGTCATTTGAATCAAATAAAAGGTAGCCCTACTAGCCAAAGCCTACTACATTTCATTCACATTGATTAAAAACAGTAACATTTGGTTTTTAATAATTTTATATTAAATGTTATATTTATATGGATTTCGTAAACACACCTACCTTTGTGTTAATTATGTCAACAAACGACCAAACAATCCTAGGCCTAGCAAGGCTAAAACGCCTAGGCTAGGCCTAGCCTAATACTAGCATGGCCTAGGGTAGACCTAGTAGTAGCCTAGTACTAGCTTGGCTGAAAGGCAAAACTTCGACAGACAATTGGAACTTATCTAAGCTAATTATGGTTTTTCCAACAATTCCACGTCTTGTAGGGATGTCCCCATTAATTAATCAAAATCCTAAAAACGATCTAAAGCTAATTTAAATGCCTTTTTGAATGAAATTAGTACATAATGTCCAAATCGTACACAAATATCTGCTGCTGTTGCATATCTCGCGGTGGTGTTTACAAATGAAACTGAGACCAGACGACAGGTGGCGCTGTTGTATTTCACAGTACAGAGCCATATCAAAGGATAATTTGTGTACTAGATTTTTCATCCGCGAGACGTTTTTTTTTTCGTACACAAAAATGTTTCAAAAAGTACTATTAAACGATCGTTTAATAGTGCGTACTATTGCACGCCATGTGACCCACAATCGTCCAATCAAATGACAGGAATTTATTTAGGTGTTATATAATAGTGTATATCACATCATACTGTAAATGGTTGTGCTGCCCTCTATTGTTCATTAAAGCAATTTCTCTACAAAATGGATACCGTACTGTATTATGAGTCATGTATGATAGTCTACTGTTAACAAGTAATATTGCAATTGGCGACGAGGATGGGCATTTATTTAGGTGGTATAATAATTATACTAAAGTAATTTTTATCTTTACAGTCCGCCAGACTAGTGATGACCAATCTTTTATACTGTATTCATAATGTAAGATAATTATTTTGTATTTCATGTCTTTTGGAAATAAACAAGAAATAATTCTTACAAAGCGCCGCTCGCTTGTTGACGTAACAGTTTTAACGATATTTTCTCACTAATTTTAGTCCGGCTCACTATGTCGGTAGGTTGGTTGGTCGGTTGGTCAGTAAACACGACTGCAGCAGCCATGTATATGGCCTTGTTTTTTTTTTAATTTGCTTTTGAATGTGTCAATTTAAGTGAACAATTTTTTTTGGTTTTTAGTTTTTTTTTCAGAAGTAAAAACTTTTATTAAAACTGCAAAATTACATCCTTAAAGTCTGATTTTATTTATCTTGATTGTTCATGTTTTTGGGGCACAATACACCTTACATTATTGTTCTTTCTACAGAAATAATGATTTATTATCAATTATTTTTGTTAAACAATCAGTAGTAAACATTTTGTGTAACGTAAATATATAGTCTGGCCTAGACTACTGCACAGAACACAAATATAATAATAAACTATAACTGTAGTAGTGTACTGTGAGTAGATAACCATACAAAAATTAGAAAAAAAAGTATCTCCTACTTGAAATGTATTTAATTCAAATCACTCAAAGCAAATACCACCAATGTCGGTTAATATCCAATATTAGTTTATCGTTATTGCTAAGGTCAAGTCTGTGGGTCACTTCATCAAGCCTAGATGACATCAACAAGTGGCCAGTGAGAAAAAATTGTATCCTATTACAAACAAAAACTTTACTATTGGACTGTTGTGATCATTCGATGATGATTCAATTCAATATTTTCATAGACTCTCTTCTCCCAGACGTGCCTTTTGAGTTTACAACATTCCAAAACTTTCAGCCTATAGAACTGTTGTCTTCCGCTTGATATAGCTTCTGAATGAGTAGTCCTCTTAGAATGTAGTTGGCTAAAGCCGCGGCGCAAACAAATAATGAATATTCATTGTATGGAACATTTCGACAATATTGAAGGCATTGTAATGTAGAGCGCGGCCTCGCATGTGGCGCTCAATTCGCACAAAACATTTTTAAATGTTCTGTTAGACATGCAATCAATTTCAAACTTTCAAATATCGCCTATGTTAATTAGCTATTATGATACGAAACAGCGGTGGCGCCAGGATCTTCCTGGCGCCACCGTTGGGGCTACATTCCCCAACGAGGGGGCTATGCGAGCATCACTAGGCTGGGGGGACATGGGGCCGGTGGGGTCCAGGGGGCGAAGCCCCCGGAAGCAACGCGTTCTAGCGTCATTTGAGATCATTTTAATCAGATTTAGGGTAGCCATTTTTTCCATTTTTTATAATGCATAAATAAAATACTGCGTGCTAAAAAACGATGCGCGATGACTCTTTCAATCCATATTTTTCAATTTAAAAAATAAAAGTTCAAAGAAAATTTAGAAAAATAGAGTTGGAGGTCCCGGAAATTGGACTTATTATACTTCAATAGGGCTAGGCTCCCGGACGAGGGGGATAGAGCCCCCGTACCCCCCCCCCCCCCCCCCGCTGGCGCCACCACTGATACGAAATTAACCAATTAATTGACACGGAAACATTTGGGTGTGAAAAATGCAATGATTAAAATGTGTTACCAAGACAAATATACGTACGACCTAGACTACCTAGCCTACTATAGGCATACTCGTTTGCTTCAAGTAGGCACGACTCACAAGCCAAAATGGTGAGTTTTGACATTTAAAGGGCTATAATAGGCCCGGCCTATATATACCATGGGATCTGGTAATTTGTTAAACTTGTTTCCTGTCCATATGTTTGTGTTAAAATAAGAATAAGGAAAGACCGTGGTCATATAGAGGCTAGGCTATAGCTAGCTAGGCCAGGCTAGGCTAGTCAATTCTTCGAATAAACCCCCTTAAATTATAATAACGTTGGATCATAGAGATATTATAATATCTCTATGGTTGGATTGATTTCATAGTCTATAAACGCGTCGCCCAGCCAAAATGCAAATACACACAATGTTGTATTATAAAACATTTCTATGAGTAGAATTCATTGAACTATATTAGGCGTATCTACAAATTACCAAGCATTTTTATACAATTATTACTATTATTACCATATTTTATCACTTGTTGTCGTTGATATCAATTGTGTTATTATTATAGTTTTTCATATCTAGGCCTAGGAGATTTATTTGATTCAATATCATGATAAAACAAAAATCTTACGCCCAAAAAAATAAACGCCTCCCCCGAATAAATACCTCCCTCGAAAACGCCTCCAATTTTTCGAATAAATACGGTATAGGTCTAGTATATACCATGGTTATACTAAAACTCCAATACTAGTGTGTAGATTTCATTCCTATTCGATCAATCAATGCAAATGAATGCGATACACCATGCATGAGCGGCGCCATTTTTACTTTCAAGAGCGCCTCGTAAAAAAGTAGACAATAGATGAATGTAAAATTATGAAATGTAATATAATATTATGCAAATTATTCATAATTGTTATGCTTTGGAATAACAATTTGTGTTTCAATTTGGATTGTTTAGGTACCGGACTAGAGGCCTACATTTATTTTAATGTTTTATTTTATTGCAAATCAACTGATCAAAATATTAATTAATTGTTTATCATTGGACAGAGATAGAGAAATTAAGATCTTGTTTAGAAACATTTCTTCTTCACCAGAGTGAATACATAGGCCTATGTTTAGTGATAATAGTACAATATGCGTATGCGTATACATTTTTTTTTCAATTAATGATTTTAATTTAATAATCAATTATGTATGTGGTTTATTTCTAAAAATAATGGGGTAATAAAAGAGAAAAGTAGGCATGTGTAATCAATCAATATTTATTATAATCAATAATATAAAAAATAGTCGATCGTCAATGAATATACATATATACATTCACCATAATTATGTAATGTTGTGATAATATTAATATTATTGATAATATTATAAAGCCTATGAAAAAATACCCTTTAAATACTATCAGTTATAAAGTAATGTCACGCCGAAACTCACCTCGAATACATGTATCGACAATTAAAAATTAGATCCAAAAACAGTATGAAAACATCACAACAATTCTTATCTTAACGAAACTTTAGTTTGTTGTTTGTGGGTTATTTTTACAATGTATTGTTGTTAATAATATGCTAATTGTCATTGCGATCTCCATGTTTCGTTATCGTCTCTCCCTAATGATCTCGAGCGCGTCTCTAGTTTTTAGTCCCCGTGCAACGCGACTCTACAGCCCACTGTGTCGGTCGGTCGGTCGGTTGGTCAGTCAATCGGTAAACACTAACTTGAGCACGCGACTGCAGTCATGTATACATCACCATCTTTGGTGTTATCTGAAAAGTATCTACACGCCGCCGAATAGTGGCGCCCATCCTCATTAGCCATGGGCAGTAAAATAAACGCTCAGTAATAAAAACTGTATCATTATTATGCATCTCACCGTAAAGAATCGGGTAGGCCTAATATAACGGATTTATAACGATTTATATTTTAGTATTTAGTATAGGCCTAGGCCTATCTAGTCATATTTTTTTTCAATGGAACCCGCGTGTATGGCGGTTTAACTTATTGTAGTCCATATTATGAGGGTAGGTATTTATCCTTCTATTTTATGGCATGTTAAAAACGCAGGTATTAATTACTCAATGGATATATTACCGGTGTTTGACATCGTGAGAAACGGCTGTACTTTAAAAATCAATGATGAATATAGGCCTACACATCTGGGTAAACAAATCGGCTTCTGTTTTTCATAACACTGCTCTAAATTTAATTCCGAATCTGGACTAGTAATATAGGCCGACTATATATAGATCAGATGCATTAAACTGCTACAAATACAGTAGGTAAAATTTTAATACTTATTACATACGGTAGCTATTTAAATACGCTACGATTGGTTGGAAAGACATCACATGACTATACTGTTCCGGGGATAAAAAATGTTATAACGAAATGATCGGTCGGTTATGATATGATATGATGACCAATCGGTAGTGTTTAATAATTCAAAATATAATTTATTGTAACTCGATTTAATACAACATTTTGTCAAAAAGTCGTTACAACTCGACTATTATGGCACTTTGCACTTCTATCATCTAGATGGAACATTGCTGTTCAGAGTATTTTTGTTTATCATTTGAATGTGACTGGAAACATTCTCAGTGACTGTTCTATCTCAATAAGTTAACGATTACCTTAGAGACATATTGCTCAGAACATATATTTCGTTATAGTGACTACAAGTGACTTTATTGACCAATATACAGTGTAAAACAGGATTAAGTGTATTTTGGGGATTTTTTCCCTCGAGAAAAATATGATTCCCACGGGAAATCTCAAACTTATACTTTTAATACAAACCTAAGCAGTCAATATCTGTATTATATTGTAAAATATCATAGTCCAAGAGGGGTCGATAGATATATAACAAATGAAATGAAATAATGCAAAATATAAACTAAATTAGTAAAAGAAAAATATAATAATTATTTTGTGTCTATAGTGTTGCGACTTTAAAATGGATATTTTGTTATTAAGGAAATAGGGTAAAATCTCGCAAGTTTTTAACATAAATTATAAATAGGCCGAATAGCCGCAACAACAGCTGACAGTGAGTGTTTTGGTCACAAGTGTTCATTTGGCCTAATTTATTGATTTTTTCTTTGATGGGATAGGCGTAAGGTCATATTTTATCTGCAACACAAGTAATTGTGTTTAAACAATACGGCACGTCATGCACGTTAGCACGGTCTTACACTTATGTTATTGCTTGTCCAAGAAAGCTAAATTTACCAATGAATTGCTCCGATTGGAATGTTTAACTGCCTTTCAGGTGGACGGATAGGGACTTTCTTGATCTCTAAAGAAGCCTACTGAAGTTGCAATATCCGCTCATATAGTGATTTGACAGTCAAAATGTTTTCAAAACCACTTTCCATCGCCGCATGCATGTCATGTTTAGTTTTTATATTCGTAAGTATGTGCAAGGTTTGTATATAAGCGTTTATAACTCGAACATTCGTCGCCGCGTCCCTACCGGTTTAAATTTATTTATAAGATGACGTTTTAATTCCCATATCTTTAGATTGCATACGTGGAGTTAACAGGATCGACGCCGTTGACGTACCTCTACGAACTTAAAGCACAGGTGAGCCTAAATGCTGCTACAGGACGATAAATAAACATGCATTGTTTACCTCCGCCATATATGTAATCGATCGCGTGTGTCTGTTTGTTTATTACTCAAAAGATCCTTACCAAAATGACAATACAGATGTGGTCAATGACTAGGCGGCTATAAGGCCTACTCCATTACATTTTGGAGGCATTCCGGACCCAATCCCAACTTTTAATATTATTTTCAAACCTGCTAGTGTTAAAAGATAGGACAGAATTTTCTGCAAACTGAAATTGCATTTTCTCGAGAACTTACTTGTCCAAACATTTTTGTACAACAGGGAAGAGTTATTATAATTTATGATTGAAAATTTTAAAACATAATTTGATTTAATGTACAGTTTTTTTATACTACAGTAGTAGTTTTAAAAAGCTATTTCTTTTCAAATTCACTCGTTTGTTTTGTCGTTCCTGTTCTATTGTTATTCACTGAAACTCATTGTTAGTTGAAAGGCTGTTTGCATAACCTTTACACCATGGAGTATACTCCATGTTTACACCAAACTTGCATACACATGCTTGTATAGGGAGTTGTTAATTAGCAACTCCCTGCTTGTAGTGAATAATAATAATAATCACTAAACAATACAATCGATATTATTTCTCTTCCCAATCATGCTATTTGATTTCGAGACGTGTGCGCAAACCTAGCATAACATGGTTATCCTAAAGGTTCTAGAATGAAAACTTTGTTATGTCTTTTGTCTGATGTAATAACAATGCATATTTATTTATTTATCTGTCATCGATCGTTATCTTCATAGTGTAAATGGTACTATATAATCTATGGGTGAACATTACATATAAACTATTGGAAATTAAATAAAAACTTCTTATAAACCGAATCAATCGTTTTATAAAATATAATAAAAAGATAAGTATAATTAAACAATTTCGAGAAGATATTGATTGATAGACCAATGCGGCTACCTATTTTTCAGTCGACTCAAGATAACTTTACTATTAATTACAAACACATATCAAAAGAAATTATTCAAAACGCAAGTCAAACAGTACAGAATACTGATAATACGAGTATACAAGTACAAACGAACTCAGGAGGTATGATTGATGTAATGAGATCATCTATTGGTTTGAAGAATCCAGACAGACCTGTTAAAGTTGGTGATTTCTTTAGTGTAATAATCCAGGCACGTGATCAGTATGGTCAGAACTGCAAAGGAGGTGATTTTTTCTTTGCAACCATTGGATCTGAAAGCAACCACGCCTCAGGAAAAATAACCGACTTCAAAAACGGTACATATGAGGTGTTGTTCTTCGCCGGTTGGCCTGGTGTCATCGACATTTACATTACGCTTGTCCATCCATCAGAAGCAGTGGATTTTATTGAACAGGAAATATGGCCTTTGGAGAAAAGAGTTGTATGGAAAGGAAATTTTGGAGAAAATAAACCCGAAACAACAAAATGTAGTCTTGGTAATAGCAGAGATGAACACATAAATGAATGCAAGTATGTTCAGCCACTGGCCACGGGAGAGACTGCGTTGTATTGTGATAAACCAAAGCACACGTCATGTGATAGTTTGAATTGGATTAAGTCGGACGATAACTATGTGAATAGAATGTTTGCAAAGCTCTATAAACCACACCAATTGATATTATCTAAGTAAGTACCGTATATATTTATTACAGTAATAACAAAATATATAAATAAAACACAACAGGCACAGTATATGAATTCTAAACCGTCCGGTGATATACTGGAATTTAATTAATTAATTTGAAACAATAACGATGAGGAAATCTGTGAGAATAAGAAAAAGACCCAAACCGAGATTCGAACCCAGAACCTTCTGCTTGATATGCAGATATTCTAACCATTTTAGACCACTCTGGGGCTTGCATGGTATTGTTCAAACTCGATTAGATAGCGACAACAATTGAGGGACTATAGTGCTGTTCCGGCGTACCACGCCGAGAGTCTTAAAGAGTAATATAACGTTTAATTCATATTGATTTTACAATGTTTCATTTAGGTCTGTGACGTATATACGTTTGCCTGAAGGTACAACTTCACTAACAATAAGCAACACAAGTAAGAATAAAGCATTCTACGTTATTTCTTTGATGATATTGGGTCATTGTACTAACTGCAGCAGTGTTGGATCCAGAGGGGGCCCACCCTCCGCACGTCCCACTATAAATCTGGAGAAAAAAAATTATCCTACCGTAAGGAAAAACAAATTGGGGAAAAAAGCGTAAATAAAGAGTATAATATTATTATAGCAACCGATTTTTTTTCTAGGCCACCCACCCAACTGTATCAATACCTATTTATATATTTAATTTCTTCAACAAATTGATGTAAATAAATATTGAGCTATAATAAGCATTGAATTTTGCGCTGGTTTCGGGGCCTTTCCCTAGATGTACGTTCGCATTGAACTGAACGCAACGCAATCAAAACTAAATACTGAGTGAATGAAATCGGCAACAAAATGTTATATCGTCCTGTAATTAGTCACGTGTGTTTATTGGAGGGAAAAAGTATGATCGTTTTGCTCATTGGTAGCATGCTACATATGAGAGTGTCTTTTCCTGCAAATTAGAGGTGCCATTTATCATGAACTTATGTGCGAGACTACCATTTCCGGCCATCTGGGGCGTCATCATTAATTTAACAAAGTTCGCTTCGCCACGGGTCCTGTCGACGACTCAGGGCAAGCACCTTTTTCCGCCATATGCAAAAGCTGACGTCTTGCGCCAAGCGCCCTGTTGTGACGTTTTTACTCAAACACGCACCTCCCGTAATTATGAAGCTATAGTAGGCTAATCAGCGCTATTTTGTTTTACCAGGTACGAAATTTTCACCTGAGTTGAGAAAGAAAAATATTAAGCAAAGTGTCTTGCGATGAGCTTTGGCCTCGCTCCCGCACCCAATCGCGCGATCAGAAATCCAACACACACACCCATGTGTGCTACATAAAAAAAGAAGAAAATCTGATATTTAAATATTTAATTTGTTTTATTTAAGCTACGATGAGTAACATGCTACTACCAGAATGCAAGGCAGATTTACCAAAGCCTCGTAGTGAGGGGTTCTGGACAAACAATGTGTGGACATCCTTTCAATGCAAGACAAAACAATGGACAAAACAAGAAATTATCAAATGCATAAACGGAAAACACATCGTTTTAATGGGTGATTCTACAACAAGACAATGGACTGAACAGTTGCTGAAGTTTATGGGAGTTACAAGGAGTAAAAACACTACTAAACCGAGCACTAAGCATATCCAGCATCATAGTAATATTATGATGCTAGATTTCTATTTCCATCCGTATAGCATCGGTTCTATCACGCATATATATCGCGTCGGAAAATGGGAGTATGAAATATTAGATAATCTTAATGTAGATACTTGCAATAACTACGTCATAATGGTGAGTCCCTGGGCCCATTATGCGCAATGGACCAAAGAAAGTTTAATTGAAAGGTTGCATCTTTTGCGAGAGACACTTGTGCGATTCATAAAACGTTGCCCGGGTGCAAAGATACTGATGAAGACTCCACACCCTCGAAACCACAGTTCACAGATTTCGCTACTATATGGCAGCGATAAACTATTGTACAACATATACGAGCTATATTTTAGCATTTTCTCGGGGTTAGGTATTCATATTTTAGATATCTGGGATATGAACTTGTCGTATCCGAGTAGGAATACTATTCACATGCCGACACCGGTTATATTGCAAGAACTCTTTTTGATGTTTTCGCATATATGTACTGTGTAGGATAAATTATATTTTGATTGTTTGTAGGCCCTAATGTATAACAACACCCTGTATTAAACAATTGCAATTCATATACAGTAATAGTATGATTCATACGTACATAAATTCATTTCTGTGATATGTTCAAGATTTAAATTAGTGCAATATTTTAAAATTAATATAGGCATGTATTGAATGTTTATCTAATTAATAGTAACTATTAACATACAGTATTTATTTAATATTTAGGCCAATTCTATTTAAAATTTTATTAGTATTAGGCCTAAGATATTTATGTTCTACTTGCCTTGTGAACAATGGTTCAAACAGGGAGTTGTTATTAGGGTTAATAACAACTCCCTGGTTCAAATAAGTTTATTTATAATTCATAATTATATACTTTTCTGTTATGAATTTCAAACCTCTACCCCCATAAACCCCAACCCCCATAAACCCCTACCCCCATAAACATCTACCCCCATAAACCCTACCCCATAAACCCCTACCCCCATAAACCCTACCCCCATAAACCCCTACCCCCATAAACCCCTACCCCCATAAACCCCTACCCCCATAAACCTCACCTATATATATATAAACAAACCTATTTGTGACTGAGAGATCATGTAGATAGTAGAAAATGAGAAAAACGCAACGTTTACAATTGACAATATAATCTTTCACATGCATGTACGGATTGAAGAATACTATGATCCAATAGCCTATAAGTTATGTTGAATAAATTAACAATTGGACATCACTGTCTTTGGTAGGCCTATTGTTCGAAACAGAACTGGTGATAGTAAACCTTTGTCCCCTGGAACGTGGAGCCTTTTTTTGTCATCGCCTAACAACTTACTCTTGGACATGAAATAGCTTGTCACAATCACGTTACATGATTGTGTATCATGGTTTTGTCGTAAGGGTATTCTTAATGCGTACCATGTATTCTAGTTTTATAATTTACAATTTAGGGAGCACAATGTACACACAGTGTATTGATCAGGATTGATTGTATTATTAACGGCAGGTTAACTACACAGATTTGAACAATTGATACTACACTACGCATACCGAACTGGGAGTAATATTACTCCGTAGTAAAAAGTATGTGATAAAACAATTAGGACATAACTTGTCATCATTATAGCAAAACAATTAATACAACGATGATATAGAGCGCTTTTAAACACAATATATTCCTGTTATGTGATTAGACGGTTATGGGTAACATGGCGTAAAATAGAGTACAGATCATTGTATTCATAATATGAGGCACTCCAAAGTGGAGGTTAGGCTTTGTAGTTATTAATAATAACAAAGAAAACATTTTTATTTTACAAAACATCGGTTATGGCAGGGTAGGTATTTTGTTGTAGGCTTTGTAACAACTTACGAATAATAAATCCAGAGTTGAGTTTTAGTAAATCAGCTCTGTGTCATTTTGACGGTGGAACTAGAAAATTAACCAACTTAACACAAGTAAGTACTCAGTTATAAGCATAATGATGTAATATATACCCCAAGAGCACTAACATTTGGAAACTTACCAATGGAATACTGTACTTTGGTGGTCAAACATTGACATAAAGTAGGCTAGTACGAGAATCGAGACGTGATACTATTTTACTTCTTTTCAGATTGACGAATAAGGAATTCCTGTTTCTAAAGGTTCTAGCCTACTCATCAGCAGAAGCTGCAAATCAAAGTGCAATTTGACTTTCAACATGTTTTCAAAATTAACACTTTTCATCTCGGCATGCATTTCAGTTATTGTAATTGTAAGAATACGAATTCACCGTAGGCCTATCTAATAACATCAAACCGATTATGTTACGGTATCATGTCTTGTAACAATAATAATTCTTCAGTATCGTGTCTGCTGACAGCAACAGTAACATACCATAAGATTATAATTTAAATACTCAATCAGTAAATATTTTCATGAGGACGTAAACGCAACGCAAGCGTTTTAACCAATGACAAGCGAAGTTATAGACAGTTAGCAATCACAAGCGAATAAGCCATCGCTTGTGATTGGTCAATTCACTTGCGTTGCGTTACGTCCTTGCGTTGCGTCGCTAGTGGGAACCACGCTTAACTGTCTATAACTTTGCTTGTCATTGGTTAAAACGCTTGCCTTGCGTTTACGTCCTTGCGTTACGTTCTAGTGGGAATCAAGCTTTAAAAAAGATAAACATAGCCAACAGTAGGTATTTATATTTTAGTTTTTATACGACCTCTTACACGAACTTTCTGCGCCCGCACCTTTTATCATTTTAAAATCGCATAGCCCTGGTAAAAAGCACACACTGGGATAATGTAGGCTAAATAGTGTAGACGATAACAATTCAATTAAAGAACGTATAATCTAATACTCATGTTTTTTAGACTACATACACGTGGTCAACCCTAACCGTATATACTAAACGACCGTTGATGTTTTCATACCGGGACCATCTTAAAGCACAGGTAATTATCATGCGGCACCGTATGTTCATGTTTTATGGGAAGTTTAGATTCAAAATCGATTCCTAAATAAGAAAACAACTATATACACTATTTGAGGTATTGGTTGAAAAATATTATAAATTATCACTAAGGCCTATTAGTCGATTCTTAATTTCAATCTCATATCATTGATGAACATTAAATATAGATAAACTGTTGGAATATTAGTAAATCAACTTTCTTTCTTTCTTTACCCATAAATATAAATTATAAACATTGTAACATACAAATAATAATAATAATTATTATATTAAGGGAAGGGCTAAAAAAAATAGTTAAAACTAATCAAGTTCAGCCCCTAAACATTGAATATAAGCCAAATAAAATCAATCGAACATAACAAGGTAAGTATCGAATGAACCAATTTTAATGACAAGATTAGGACTAATCGTAAGGTGATTGAAAATGTTTCCATTTTTTTCAGTCGATTCAAGATAACTTTATTATTAATTCAAACATATCAAAAGACTTTATCCGAAAGGCAAGTCAAACAGTACAGAATACTGATAATACGAGTATACAAGCACAAACAAACTCAGGAGGTATGATTGATGTAATGAGATCATCTATTGGTTTGAAGAATCCAGACAGAACTGTTAAAGTTGGTGATTTCTTTAGTGTAATAATCCAGGCACGTGATCAGTATGGTCAGAACTGCAAAGGAGGTGATTTTTTCTTTGCAACTATTGGATCTGAAAGCAAAAACGCCTCGGGAAAAATAACCGACTTCAAAAACGGTACATATGAGGTGTTGTTCTTCGCCGGTTGGCCTGGTGTCATCGACATTTACATTACGCTTGTTCACCCATCAGAAGCAGTGAATTTTATTGAACAGGAAATATGGCCTTTGGAGAAAAGGATTGTATGGAAAGGAATTTTTGGAAAAAATAAATCCGAAACAACAAAATGTAGTCTTGGTAATAGCAGAGATGAACACATAAATGAATGCAAGTATGTTCAGCCACTGGCCACGGGAGAGACTGCGTTGTATTGTGATAAACCAAAGCACGCGTCATGTGATAGTTTGAATTGGATTAAGTCAGACACAAACTATGTGAATAGAAAATTTGCCAAGTTCTATAAACCACACCAATTGATATTCTCTAAGTAAGTATATATTTTTTACATTAATAAACAAATATTAAACAAACATTATGCCAACCGCAAAAATAATAGTCCTACACCCAAAAAAAAAAACGGGGAGACCATCAAGCCCTGCCGTTTTTTAGAGTTTGGTTTCTATTCAATAATTTTAATTCGTACTTTGCGAACATACACACAAAAGTGCATCTCAGTAATGTGAATTATATAATAGTAATTACTAACTAACTAACTTTGATTGGATAATACTTTGGCACAAACAAACTACGTCAGAGTAGGGCAAACATCTTACCTCTGACTTTACTACAGTATAAGCTTCCTGATGCAAAGCTGCTTTACGGTATTTATAAACAATAACTTTTAATTCATATTTTACAATGTTTACTTTAGGTATGTGACGTATATACGTCTGCTTGAAGGTACGACTTCACTAACAATAAGCAACACAAGTAAGAACAGGGCATTCCACTTTATTTCTTTGATGGCCTTGGGTCATTGTAAAACTGCAGTATAGCATAATCACAATAGTTTAGTAATAATGTCAATCTTAATGCACACAACTTTGCGCTCCACATAATTACCCGACCGATTAAACACGCAGCTCCCGTAATTATGAAGCTATAGTAATCAGCGCAATTGTGTTTTACCAGGTACGACATTTTCACCTGAGTTGAGAAAGGAAAATTAAGCAAAGTGTCTTCCGATGAGCTTTGGCCTCACTCCCGCGATCGCGCGATCAGAAATTCCATCACACACACACACACCCATATATTCTGCATACAAAAAGAAGAAAATCTGATGATATTTAAATATTTTATTTGTTTTATTTAAGCTATGATGAGTAACATGCTACTACCAGAATGCAAGGCAGATTTACCAAAGCCTCGTAGTGACGGGTTCTGGACAAACAATGTATGGACATCATTGCAATGCAAGACAAAACAATGGACAAAACAAGAAGTTTCCAAATGCATAAACGGAAAACACATCGTTTTAATGGGTGATTCTACAACAAGACAGTGGACTGAACAGTTGCTGAAGTTTATGGGAGTTACAAGGAGTAAAAACACTACTAAACCGAACACTAAGCACATCCAGCATCATAGTAATATTATGATGCTAGATTTCTATTTCCATCCGTATAGCATCGGTTCTATCATGCATATATATCGCGTCGGAAAATGGGAGTATGAAATATTAGATAATCTTAATTAGATACTTGCAATAACTACGTCATAATGGTGAGTCCCTGGGCTCATTATGTGCAATGGACCAAAGAAAGTTTAATTGAAAGGTTGCATCTTTTGCGAGAGACACTTGTACGATTCATGAAACGTTGCCCGGGTGCAAAGATACTGATGAAGACTCCACACCCTCGAAACCACAGTTCACAGATTTCGCTACTATATGGCAGCGATAAACTATTGTATCACATATACGAGCTATATTTTAGCATTTTCTCGGGGTTAGGTATTCATATTTTAGATATCTGGGATATGAACTTATCGTATCCGAGTAGGAATACTATACACATGCCGACACCGGTTATATTGCAAGAACTCTTTTTGATGTTTTCGCATATATGTACTGTATAGGATAAAATATATTTTGATTGTTTGCAATGTATAACAACACCCTGTAATAAACAATTGCAATTCATATACAGTAGTAGTATGATTCCAAAATAAATTCATTTCTGTGATATGTTCAAGATTTAAATTAGTGCAATATTTTAAAATTAATATAGGCATGTATTGAATGTTTATTTATTAATAGCAACTATTAACATACAGTATTTATTTAATATTTAGGCCAATTCTATTTAAAATGTTATTAGTATTAGGCCTAAGATATTTATGTTCTACTTGCCTTGTGAACAATGGTTCAAATAAGTTTATTTATAATTCATAATTATATACTTTTCTGTTATGAATTTCCCGCCTCCCGTACACCCCTACCCCCATAAACCTCTACCCCTATAAACCCTAGCCCCATAAACCTCTACCACCATAAACCTCTACCCCCATAAACCCCTACCCCCATAAACCCAACCCCCATAATCCCCTACCCCCATAAACCTCAATGACAGTTTAAACCAATTCATATTTGTGACTGAGATCATGTAGATAGTAAAAAATGAGAAAAACCTAACGTTTACAGTTGACAATAATCTTTCACATGCATGTACGGATTGAAGAATATTATGATCCAATAATAGCCTATAATTTATGTTGAATAAATTAACAATTAGACATCACTGTCTTTGGACTTTGGTATTGTTCGAAACAGAACTGGTGATAGTAAACCTTTGTCCCCTGGAACGTGGAGCCCTTTTTTGTCATCGCCTAACAACTTACTCTTGGACATGAAATAGCTTGTCACAATCACGTTACATGTGTATCATGGTTTTGTCGTAAGGGTATTCTTAATGCGTACGATGTATATTGTCTAGTTTTATAATTTACAATTTAGAGAGCACAATGTACACACAGTGTATCGATCAGGATTGATTGTATTATTAACGGCAGGTTAACTACACAGATTTGAACAATTGATACTACACTACGCATACCGAACTGGGAGTAATATTACTCCGTAGTAAAAAGTATGTGATAAAACAATTAGGACATAACTTGTCATCATTATAGCAAAACAATTAATACAACGATGATATAGAGCGCTTTTAAACACTTAAAATATATTCCTGTCATGTGATTAGACGGTTATGGGTCACATGGCGTAAAATAGAGTACAGATCATTGTATTCATAATACGAGGCACTCCAAAGTGGAGGTTAGGCTTTGTAGTTACTAATAATAACAAAGAAAACATTTTTATTTTAAAAAACATCGGTTATGGCAGGGTAGGTATTTTGTTGTAGGCTTTGTAACAACTTACGAATAATAAATCCAGAGTTGAGTTTTAGTAAATCAGCTCTGTGTCATTTTGACGGTGGAACTAGAAAATTAACCAACTTAACACAGGTAAGTACTCAGTTATAAGCATAATGATGTAATATATACCCCAAGAGCACTAATTGGAGACTTACCAATGGAATACTGACTTTAGTGGTCAAACGTTGACATAAAGTAGGCTAGTACGAGAATCGAGACGTGATACTATTTTACTTCTTTTCAGATTGACGAATAAGGAATTCCTGTTTCTAAAGGTTCTAGCCTACTCATCAGCAGAAGCTGCAAATCAAAGTGCAATTTGACTTTCAACATGTTTTCAAAATTAACACTTTTCATCTCGGCATGCATTTCAGTTATTGTAATTGTAAGAATACGAATTCACCGTAGGCCTATCTAATAACATGAAACCGATTATGTTACGGTATCATGTCTTGTAACAATAATAATTCTTCAGTATCGTGTCTTCTGACAGCAACAGTAACATACCATAAGATTATAATTTAAATACTCAATCAGTAAATATTTTCATGAGGACGTAAACGCAACGCAAGCGTTTTAACCAATGACAAGCGAAGTTATAGACAGTTAGCAATCACAAACGAATAAGCCATCGCTTGTGATTGGTCAATTCACTTGCGTTGCGTTACGTCCTTGCGTTGCGTCGCTAGTGGGAACCACGCTTAACTGTCTATAACTTTGCTTGTCATTGGTTAAAACGGTTGCCTTGCGTTTACGTCCTTGCGTTACGTTCTAGTGGGAATCAAGCTTTAAAAAAGATAAACATAGCCTAACAGTAGGTATTTATATTTTAGTTTTTATACGACCTCTTACACGAACTTTCTGCACCCGCACCTTTTATCATTTTAAAATCTCATAGCCCTGGTAAAAAGCACACACTGGGATAATGTAGGCTAAATAGTGTAGACGATAACAATTCAATTAAAGAACGTATAATCTAATACTCATGTTTTTTAGACTACATACACGTGGTCAACCCTAACCGTATATACTAAACGACCGTTGACGTTTTCATACCGGGACCATCTTAAAGCACAGGTAATTATCATGCGGCACCGTATGTTCATGTTTTATGGGAAGTTTAGATTCAAAATCGATTCCTAAATAAGACAACAATTATAGACACTATTTGAGGTATTGGTTGAAAAAATTATAAATTATCACTAAGGCCTATTAGTCGATTCTTAATTTCAATCTCATATCATTGATGAACATTAAATATAGATAAACTGTTGGAATATTAGTAAATCAACTTTCTTTCTTTCTTTACCCATAAATATAAATTATAAACATTGTAACATACAAATAATAATAATAATTATTATATTAAGGGAAGGGCTAAAAAAATAGTTAAAACTAATCAAGTTCAGCCCCTAAACATTGAATATAAGCCAAATAAAATCAATCGAACATAACAAGGTAAGTATCGAATGAACCAATTTTAATGACAAGATTAGGACTAATCGTAAGGTGATTGAAAATGTTTCCATTTTTTTCAGTCGATTCAAGATAACTTTATTATTAATTCAAACATATCAAAAGACTTTATCCGAAAGGCAAGTCAAACAGTACAGAATACTGATAATACGAGTATACAAGTACAAACAAACTCAGGAGGTATGATTGATGTAATGAGATCATCTATTGGTTTGAAGAATCCAGACAGAACTGTTAAAGTTGGTGATTTCTTTAGTGTAATAATCCAGGCACGTGATCAGTATGGTCAGAACTGCAAAGGAGGTGATTTTTTCTTTGCAACTATTGGATCTGAAAGCAACAACGCCTCAGGAAAAATAACCGACTTCAAAAACGGTACATATGAGGTGTTGTTCTTCGCCGGTTGGCCTGGTGTCATCGACATTTACATTATGCTTGTTCATCCATCAGAAGCAGTGGATTTTATTGAACAGGAAATATGGCCTTTGGAGAAAAGGATTGTATGGAAAGGAATTTTTGGAAAAAATAAATCCGAAACAACAAAATGTAGTCTTGGTAATAGCAGAGATGAACACATAAATGAATGCAAGTATGTTCAGCCACTGGCCACGGGAGAGACTGCGTTGTATTGTGATAAACCAAAGCACGCGTCATGTGATAGTTTGAATTGGATTAAGTCAGACACAAACTATGTGAATAGAAAATTTGCCAAGTTCTATAAACCACACCAATTGATATTCTCTAAGTAAGTATATATTTTTTACATTAATAAACAAATATTAAACAAACATTATGCCAACCAAAAAATAATAGTCCTACACCCAAAAAAAAAAACCGGGGAGACCATCAAGCCCTGCCGTTTTTTAGAGTTTGGTTTCTATTCAATAATTTTAATTCGTACTTTGCGAACATACACACAAAAGTGCATCTCAGTAATGTGAATTATATAATAGTAATTACTAACTAACTAACTAACTAACTAACTAACTAACTAACTTTGATTGGATAATACTTTGGCACAAACAAACTACGTCAGAGTAGGGCAAACATCTTACCTCTGATCTTACTACAGTATAAGCTTCCTGATGCAAAGCTACTTTACGGTATTTATAAACAATAACTTTTAATTTATATTTTACAATGTTTGATTTAGGTCTGTGACGTATATACGTCTGCTTGAAGGTACGACTTCACTAACAATAAGCAACACAAGTAAGAATAGGGCATTCCACTTTATTTCTTTGATGACTTTGGGTCATTGTAAAACTGCAGTATAGCATAATCATAATAGTTTAGTAATAATGTCAATCTTAATGCACACAGCTTTGCGCTCCACATAATTACCCAACCGATTAAACACGCAGCTCCCGTAATTATGAAGCTATAGTAATCAGCGCAATTGTGTTTTACCAGGTACGATATTTTCACCTGAGTTGAGAAAGGAAAATTAAGCAAAGTGTCTTGCGATGAGCTTTGCCTCACTCCCGCGATCGCGCGATCAGAAATTCCATCACACACACGCACACACCCATATATTCTGCATACAAAAAGAAGAAAATCTGATGATATTTAAATATTTTACTTGTTTTATTTAAGCTATGATGAGTAACATGCTACTACCAGAATGCAAGGCAGATTTACCAAAGCCTCGTAGTGACGGGTTCTGGACAAACAATGTATGGACATCATTGCAATGCAAGACAAAACAATGGACAAAACAAGAAGTTTCCAAATGCATAAACGGAAAACACATTGTTTTAATGGGTGATTCTACAACAAGACAGTGGACTGAACATTTGCTGGCCTTTATGGGAGTTACAAGGAGTATCAACACTACTAAACCGAGCACTAAGCATATCCAGCATCATAGTAATATTATGATGCTAGATTTCTATTTCCATCCGTATAGCATCGGTTCTATCATGCATATATATCGCGTCGGAAAATGGGAGTATGAAATATTAGATAATCTTAATGTAGATACTTGCAATAATTACGTCATAATGGTGAGTCCGTGGGCCCATTATGCGCAATGGACCAAAGAAAGTTTCATTGAAAGGTTGCATCTTTTGCGAGAGACACTTGTACGATTCATGAAACGTTGCCCGGGTGCAAAGATACTGATGAAGACTCCACACCCTCGAAACCACAGTTCACAGATTTCGCTACTATATGGCAGCGATAAACTTTTGTATGACATATACGAGCTATATTTTAGCATTTTCTCGGGGTTAGGTATTCATATTTTAGATATCTGGGATATGAACTTATCGTATCCGAGTAGGAATACTATTCACATGCCGACACCGGTTATATTGCAAGAACTCTTTTTGATGTTTTCACATATATGTACTGTATAGGATAAAACTATTTGATTGTTTGCAATGTATAACAACACCCTGTAATAAACAATTGCAATTCATATACAGTAGTAGTATGATTCCAACATAAATTCATTTCTGTGATATGTTCAAGATTTAAATTAGTGCAATATTTTAAAATTAATATAGGCATGTATTGAATGTTTATCTTATTAATAGCAACTATTAACATACAGTATTTATTTAATATTTAGGCCAATTCTATTTAAAATGTTATTAGTATTAGGCCTAAGATATTTATGTTCTACTTGCCTTGTGAACAATAGTTCAAATAAGTTTATTTATAATTCATAATTATATACTTTTCTGTTATGAATTTCCCGCCTCCCGTACACCCCTACCCCCATAATCCCCTACCCCCATAAACCTCTACCCCCATAATCCCCTACCCCCATAATCCCCTACCCCCATAATCCCCAACCCCCATAAACCTCAATGACAGTTTAAACCAATTCATATTTGTGACTGAGATCATGTAGATAGTAGAAAATGAGAAAAACGTAACGTTTACAATTGACAATATAATCTTTCACATGTATGTACGGATTGAAGAATATTATGATCCAATAATAGCCTATAATTTATGTTGAATAAATTAACAATTAGACATCACTGTCTTTGGTATTGTTCGAAGCAGAACTGGTGATAGTAAACCTTTGTCCCCTGGAACGTGGAGCCTTGTTTTGTCATCGCCTAACAACTTACTCTTGGACATGAAATAGCTTGTCACAATCAAGTTACATGTGTATCATGGTTTTGTCGTAAGGGTATCCTGCGTACCATGTGTATTTTCTAGTTTTATAATTTACAATTTAGGGAGCACAATGTACACACAGTGTATTGATCAGGATTGATTGTATTATTAACGGCAGGTTAACTACACAGATTTGAACAATTGATACTACGCATACCGAACTGGGAGTAATATTACTCCGTAGTAAAAAGTATGTGATAAAACAATTAGGACATAACTTGTCATCATTATAGCAAAACAATTAATACAACGATGATATAGAGCGCTTTTAAACACTTAAAATATATTCCTGTCATGTGATTAGACGGTTATGGGTCACATGGCGTAAAATAGAGTACAGATCATTGTATTCATAATACGAGGCACTCCAAAGTGGAGGTTAGGCTTTGTAGTTACTAATAATAACAAAGAAAACATTTTTATTTTAAAAAACATCGGTTATGGCAGGGTAGGTATTTTGTTGTAGGCTTTGTAACAACTTACGAATAATAAATCCAGAGTTGAGTTTTAGTAAATCAGCTCTGTGTCATTTTGACGGTGGAACTAGAAAATTAACCAACTTAACACAGGTAAGTACTCAGTTATAAGCATAATGATGTAATATATACCCCAAGAGCACTAATTGGAGACTTACCAATGGAATACTGACTTTAGTGGTCAAACGTTGACATAAAGTAGGCTAGTACGAGAATCGAGACGTGATACTATTTTACTTCTTTTCAGATTGACGAATAAGGAATTCCTGTTTCTAAAGGTTCTAGCCTACTCATCAGCAGAAGCTGCAAATCAAAGTGCAATTTGACTTTCAACATGTTTTCAAAATTAACACTTTTCATCTCGGCATGCATTTCAGTTATTGTAATTGTAAGAATACGAATTCACCGTAGGCCTATCTAATAACATGAAACCGATTATGTTACGGTATCATGTCTTGTAACAATAATAATTCTTCAGTATCGTGTCTTCTGACAGCAACAGTAACATACCATAAGATTATAATTTAAATACTCAATCAGTAAATATTTTCATGAGGACGTAAACGCAACGCAAGCGTTTTAACCAATGACAAGCGAAGTTATAGACAGTTAGCAATCACAAACGAATAAGCCATCGCTTGTGATTGGTCAATTCACTTGCGTTGCGTTACGTCCTTGCGTTGCGTCGCTAGTGGGAACCACGCTTAACTGTCTATAACTTTGCTTGTCATTGGTTAAAACGGTTGCCTTGCGTTTACGTCCTTGCGTTACGTTCTAGTGGGAATCAAGCTTTAAAAAAGATAAACATAGCCTAACAGTAGGTATTTATATTTTAGTTTTTATACGACCTCTTACACGAACTTTCTGCACCCGCACCTTTTATCATTTTAAAATCTCATAGCCCTGGTAAAAAGCACACACTGGGATAATGTAGGCTAAATAGTGTAGACGATAACAATTCAATTAAAGAACGTATAATCTAATACTCATGTTTTTTAGACTACATACACGTGGTCAACCCTAACCGTATATACTAAACGACCGTTGACGTTTTCATACCGGGACCATCTTAAAGCACAGGTAATTATCATGCGGCACCGTATGTTCATGTTTTATGGGAAGTTTAGATTCAAAATCGATTCCTAAATAAGACAACAATTATAGACACTATTTGAGGTATTGGTTGAAAAAATTATAAATTATCACTAAGGCCTATTAGTCGATTCTTAATTTCAATCTCATATCATTGATGAACATTAAATATAGATAAACTGTTGGAATATTAGTAAATCAACTTTCTTTCTTTCTTTACCCATAAATATAAATTATAAACATTGTAACATACAAATAATAATAATAATTATTATATTAAGGGAAGGGCTAAAAAAATAGTTAAAACTAATCAAGTTCAGCCCCTAAACATTGAATATAAGCCAAATAAAATCAATCGAACATAACAAGGTAAGTATCGAATGAACCAATTTTAATGACAAGATTAGGACTAATCGTAAGGTGATTGAAAATGTTTCCATTTTTTTCAGTCGATTCAAGATAACTTTATTATTAATTCAAACATATCAAAAGACTTTATCCGAAAGGCAAGTCAAACAGTACAGAATACTGATAATACGAGTATACAAGTACAAACAAACTCAGGAGGTATGATTGATGTAATGAGATCATCTATTGGTTTGAAGAATCCAGACAGAACTGTTAAAGTTGGTGATTTCTTTAGTGTAATAATCCAGGCACGTGATCAGTATGGTCAGAACTGCAAAGGAGGTGATTTTTTCTTTGCAACTATTGGATCTGAAAGCAACAACGCCTCAGGAAAAATAACCGACTTCAAAAACGGTACATATGAGGTGTTGTTCTTCGCCGGTTGGCCTGGTGTCATCGACATTTACATTATGCTTGTTCATCCATCAGAAGCAGTGGATTTTATTGAACAGGAAATATGGCCTTTGGAGAAAAGGATTGTATGGAAAGGAATTTTTGGAAAAAATAAATCCGAAACAACAAAATGTAGTCTTGGTAATAGCAGAGATGAACACATAAATGAATGCAAGTATGTTCAGCCACTGGCCACGGGAGAGACTGCGTTGTATTGTGATAAACCAAAGCACGCGTCATGTGATAGTTTGAATTGGATTAAGTCAGACACAAACTATGTGAATAGAAAATTTGCCAAGTTCTATAAACCACACCAATTGATATTCTCTAAGTAAGTATATATTTTTTACATTAATAAACAAATATTAAACAAACATTATGCCAACCAAAAAATAATAGTCCTACACCCAAAAAAAAAACCGGGGAGACCATCAAGCCCTGCCGTTTTTTAGAGTTTGGTTTCTATTCAATAATTTTAATTCGTACTTTGCGAACATACACACAAAAGTGCATCTCAGTAATGTGAATTATATAATAGTAATTACTAACTAACTAACTAACTAACTAACTAACTAACTTTGATTGGATAATACTTTGGCACAAACAAACTACGTCAGAGTAGGGCAAACATCTTACCTCTGATCTTACTACAGTATAAGCTTCCTGATGCAAAGCTACTTTACGGTATTTATAAACAATAACTTTTAATTTATATTTTACAATGTTTGATTTAGGTCTGTGACGTATATACGTCTGCTTGAAGGTACGACTTCACTAACAATAAGCAACACAAGTAAGAATAGGGCATTCCACTTTATTTCTTTGATGACTTTGGGTCATTGTAAAACTGCAGTATAGCATAATCATAATAGTTTAGTAATAATGTCAATCTTAATGCACACAGCTTTGCGCTCCACATAATTACCCAACCGATTAAACACGCAGCTCCCGTAATTATGAAGCTATAGTAATCAGCGCAATTGTGTTTTACCAGGTACGATATTTTCACCTGAGTTGAGAAAGGAAAATTAAGCAAAGTGTCTTGCGATGAGCTTTGCCTCACTCCCGCGATCGCGCGATCAGAAATTCCATCACACACACGCACACACCCATATATTCTGCATACAAAAAGAAGAAAATCTGATGATATTTAAATATTTTACTTGTTTTATTTAAGCTATGATGAGTAACATGCTACTACCAGAATGCAAGGCAGATTTACCAAAGCCTCGTAGTGACGGGTTCTGGACAAACAATGTATGGACATCATTGCAATGCAAGACAAAACAATGGACAAAACAAGAAGTTTCCAAATGCATAAACGGAAAACACATTGTTTTAATGGGTGATTCTACAACAAGACAGTGGACTGAACATTTGCTGGCCTTTATGGGAGTTACAAGGAGTATCAACACTACTAAACCGAGCACTAAGCATATCCAGCATCATAGTAATATTATGATGCTAGATTTCTATTTCCATCCGTATAGCATCGGTTCTATCATGCATATATATCGCGTCGGAAAATGGGAGTATGAAATATTAGATAATCTTAATGTAGATACTTGCAATAATTACGTCATAATGGTGAGTCCGTGGGCCCATTATGCGCAATGGACCAAAGAAAGTTTCATTGAAAGGTTGCATCTTTTGCGAGAGACACTTGTACGATTCATGAAACGTTGCCCGGGTGCAAAGATACTGATGAAGACTCCACACCCTCGAAACCACAGTTCACAGATTTCGCTACTATATGGCAGCGATAAACTTTTGTATGACATATACGAGCTATATTTTAGCATTTTCTCGGGGTTAGGTATTCATATTTTAGATATCTGGGATATGAACTTATCGTATCCGAGTAGGAATACTATTCACATGCCGACACCGGTTATATTGCAAGAACTCTTTTTGATGTTTTCACATATATGTACTGTATAGGATAAAACTATTTGATTGTTTGCAATGTATAACAACACCCTGTAATAAACAATTGCAATTCATATACAGTAGTAGTATGATTCCAACATAAATTCATTTCTGTGATATGTTCAAGATTTAAATTAGTGCAATATTTTAAAATTAATATAGGCATGTATTGAATGTTTATCTTATTAATAGCAACTATTAACATACAGTATTTATTTAATATTTAGGCCAATTCTATTTAAAATGTTATTAGTATTAGGCCTAAGATATTTATGTTCTACTTGCCTTGTGAACAATAGTTCAAATAAGTTTATTTATAATTCATAATTATATACTTTTCTGTTATGAATTTCCCGCCTCCCGTACACCCCTACCCCCATAATCCCCTACCCCCATAAACCTCTACCCCCATAATCCCCTACCCCCATAATCCCCTACCCCCATAATCCCCAACCCCCATAAACCTCAATGACAGTTTAAACCAATTCATATTTGTGACTGAGATCATGTAGATAGTAGAAAATGAGAAAAACGTAACGTTTACAATTGACAATATAATCTTTCACATGTATGTACGGATTGAAGAATATTATGATCCAATAATAGCCTATAATTTATGTTGAATAAATTAACAATTAGACATCACTGTCTTTGGTATTGTTCGAAGCAGAACTGGTGATAGTAAACCTTTGTCCCCTGGAACGTGGAGCCTTGTTTTGTCATCGCCTAACAACTTACTCTTGGACATGAAATAGCTTGTCACAATCAAGTTACATGTGTATCATGGTTTTGTCGTAAGGGTATCCTGCGTACCATGTGTATTTTCTAGTTTTATAATTTACAATTTAGGGAGCACAATGTACACACAGTGTATTGATCAGGATTGATTGTATTATTAACGGCAGGTTAACTACACAGATTTGAACAATTGATACTACGCATACCGAACTGGGAGTAATATTACTCCGTAGTAAAAAGTATGTGATAAAACAATTAGGACATAACTTGTCATCATTATAGCAAAACAATTAATACAACGATGATATAGAGCGCTTTTAAACACTTAAAATATATTCCTGTCATGTGATTAGACGGTTATGGGTCACATGGCGTAAAATAGAGTACAGATCATTGTATTCATAATACGAGGCACTCCAAAGTGGAGGTTAGGCTTTGTAGTTACTAATAATAACAAAGAAAACATTTTTATTTTAAAAAACATCGGTTATGGCAGGGTAGGTATTTTGTTGTAGGCTTTGTAACAACTTACGAATAATAAATCCAGAGTTGAGTTTTAGTAAATCAGCTCTGTGTCATTTTGACGGTGGAACTAGAAAATTAACCAACTTAACACAGGTAAGTACTCAGTTATAAGCATAATGATGTAATATATACCCCAAGAGCACTAATTGGAGACTTACCAATGGAATACTGACTTTAGTGGTCAAACGTTGACATAAAGTAGGCTAGTACGAGAATCGAGACGTGATACTATTTTACTTCTTTTCAGATTGACGAATAAGGAATTCCTGTTTCTAAAGGTTCTAGCCTACTCATCAGCAGAAGCTGCAAATCAAAGTGCAATTTGACTTTCAACATGTTTTCAAAATTAACACTTTTCATCTCGGCATGCATTTCAGTTATTGTAATTGTAAGAATACGAATTCACCGTAGGCCTATCTAATAACATGAAACCGATTATGTTACGGTATCATGTCTTGTAACAATAATAATTCTTCAGTATCGTGTCTTCTGACAGCAACAGTAACATACCATAAGATTATAATTTAAATACTCAATCAGTAAATATTTTCATGAGGACGTAAACGCAACGCAAGCGTTTTAACCAATGACAAGCGAAGTTATAGACAGTTAGCAATCACAAACGAATAAGCCATCGCTTGTGATTGGTCAATTCACTTGCGTTGCGTTACGTCCTTGCGTTGCGTCGCTAGTGGGAACCACGCTTAACTGTCTATAACTTTGCTTGTCATTGGTTAAAACGGTTGCCTTGCGTTTACGTCCTTGCGTTACGTTCTAGTGGGAATCAAGCTTTAAAAAAGATAAACATAGCCTAACAGTAGGTATTTATATTTTAGTTTTTATACGACCTCTTACACGAACTTTCTGCACCCGCACCTTTTATCATTTTAAAATCTCATAGCCCTGGTAAAAAGCACACACTGGGATAATGTAGGCTAAATAGTGTAGACGATAACAATTCAATTAAAGAACGTATAATCTAATACTCATGTTTTTTAGACTACATACACGTGGTCAACCCTAACCGTATATACTAAACGACCGTTGACGTTTTCATACCGGGACCATCTTAAAGCACAGGTAATTATCATGCGGCACCGTATGTTCATGTTTTATGGGAAGTTTAGATTCAAAATCGATTCCTAAATAAGACAACAATTATAGACACTATTTGAGGTATTGGTTGAAAAAATTATAAATTATCACTAAGGCCTATTAGTCGATTCTTAATTTCAATCTCATATCATTGATGAACATTAAATATAGATAAACTGTTGGAATATTAGTAAATCAACTTTCTTTCTTTCTTTACCCATAAATATAAATTATAAACATTGTAACATACAAATAATAATAATAATTATTATATTAAGGGAAGGGCTAAAAAAATAGTTAAAACTAATCAAGTTCAGCCCCTAAACATTGAATATAAGCCAAATAAAATCAATCGAACATAACAAGGTAAGTATCGAATGAACCAATTTTAATGACAAGATTAGGACTAATCGTAAGGTGATTGAAAATGTTTCCATTTTTTTCAGTCGATTCAAGATAACTTTATTATTAATTCAAACATATCAAAAGACTTTATCCGAAAGGCAAGTCAAACAGTACAGAATACTGATAATACGAGTATACAAGTACAAACAAACTCAGGAGGTATGATTGATGTAATGAGATCATCTATTGGTTTGAAGAATCCAGACAGAACTGTTAAAGTTGGTGATTTCTTTAGTGTAATAATCCAGGCACGTGATCAGTATGGTCAGAACTGCAAAGGAGGTGATTTTTTCTTTGCAACTATTGGATCTGAAAGCAACAACGCCTCAGGAAAAATAACCGACTTCAAAAACGGTACATATGAGGTGTTGTTCTTCGCCGGTTGGCCTGGTGTCATCGACATTTACATTATGCTTGTTCATCCATCAGAAGCAGTGGATTTTATTGAACAGGAAATATGGCCTTTGGAGAAAAGGATTGTATGGAAAGGAATTTTTGGAAAAAATAAATCCGAAACAACAAAATGTAGTCTTGGTAATAGCAGAGATGAACACATAAATGAATGTATGTTCAGCCACTGGCCACGGGAGAGACTGCGTTGTATTGTGATAAACCAAAGCACGCGTCATGTGATAGTTTGAATTGGATTAAGTCAGACACAAACTATGTGAATAGAAAATTTGCCAAGTTCTATAAACCACACCAATTGATATTCTCTAAGTAAGTATATATTTTTTACATTAATAAACAAATATTAAACAAACATTATGCCAACCAAAAAATAATAGTCCTACACCCAAAAAAAAAACCGGGGAGACCATCAAGCCCTGCCGTTTTTTAGAGTTTGGTTTCTATTCAATAATTTTAATTCGTACTTTGCGAACATACACACAAAAGTGCATCTCAGTAATGTGAATTATATAATAGTAATTACTAACTAACTAACTAACTAACTAACTAACTAACTTTGATTGGATAATACTTTGGCACAAACAAACTACGTCAGAGTAGGGCAAACATCTTACCTCTGATCTTACTACAGTATAAGCTTCCTGATGCAAAGCTACTTTACGGTATTTATAAACAATAACTTTTAATTTATATTTTACAATGTTTGATTTAGGTCTGTGACGTATATACGTCTGCTTGAAGGTACGACTTCACTAACAATAAGCAACACAAGTAAGAATAGGGCATTCCACTTTATTTCTTTGATGACTTTGGGTCATTGTAAAACTGCAGTATAGCATAATCATAATAGTTTAGTAATAATGTCAATCTTAATGCACACAGCTTTGCGCTCCACATAATTACCCAACCGATTAAACACGCAGCTCCCGTAATTATGAAGCTATAGTAATCAGCGCAATTGTGTTTTACCAGGTACGATATTTTCACCTGAGTTGAGAAAGGAAAATTAAGCAAAGTGTCTTGCGATGAGCTTTGCCTCACTCCCGCGATCGCGCGATCAGAAATTCCATCACACACACGCACACACCCATATATTCTGCATACAAAAAGAAGAAAATCTGATGATATTTAAATATTTTACTTGTTTTATTTAAGCTATGATGAGTAACATGCTACTACCAGAATGCAAGGCAGATTTACCAAAGCCTCGTAGTGACGGGTTCTGGACAAACAATGTATGGACATCATTGCAATGCAAGACAAAACAATGGACAAAACAAGAAGTTTCCAAATGCATAAACGGAAAACACATTGTTTTAATGGGTGATTCTACAACAAGACAGTGGACTGAACATTTGCTGGCCTTTATGGGAGTTACAAGGAGTATCAACACTACTAAACCGAGCACTAAGCATATCCAGCATCATAGTAATATTATGATGCTAGATTTCTATTTCCATCCGTATAGCATCGGTTCTATCATGCATATATATCGCGTCGGAAAATGGGAGTATGAAATATTAGATAATCTTAATGTAGATACTTGCAATAATTACGTCATAATGGTGAGTCCGTGGGCCCATTATGCGCAATGGACCAAAGAAAGTTTCATTGAAAGGTTGCATCTTTTGCGAGAGACACTTGTACGATTCATGAAACGTTGCCCGGGTGCAAAGATACTGATGAAGACTCCACACCCTCGAAACCACAGTTCACAGATTTCGCTACTATATGGCAGCGATAAACTTTTGTATGACATATACGAGCTATATTTTAGCATTTTCTCGGGGTTAGGTATTCATATTTTAGATATCTGGGATATGAACTTATCGTATCCGAGTAGGAATACTATTCACATGCCGACACCGGTTATATTGCAAGAACTCTTTTTGATGTTTTCACATATATGTACTGTATAGGATAAAACTATTTGATTGTTTGCAATGTATAACAACACCCTGTAATAAACAATTGCAATTCATATACAGTAGTAGTATGATTCCAACATAAATTCATTTCTGTGATATGTTCAAGATTTAAATTAGTGCAATATTTTAAAATTAATATAGGCATGTATTGAATGTTTATCTTATTAATAGCAACTATTAACATACAGTATTTATTTAATATTTAGGCCAATTCTATTTAAAATGTTATTAGTATTAGGCCTAAGATATTTATGTTCTACTTGCCTTGTGAACAATAGTTCAAATAAGTTTATTTATAATTCATAATTATATACTTTTCTGTTATGAATTTCCCGCCTCCCGTACACCCCTACCCCCATAATCCCCTACCCCCATAAACCTCTACCCCCATAATCCCCTACCCCCATAATCCCCTACCCCCATAATCCCCAACCCCCATAAACCTCAATGACAGTTTAAACCAATTCATATTTGTGACTGAGATCATGTAGATAGTAGAAAATGAGAAAAACGTAACGTTTACAATTGACAATATAATCTTTCACATGTATGTACGGATTGAAGAATATTATGATCCAATAATAGCCTATAATTTATGTTGAATAAATTAACAATTAGACATCACTGTCTTTGGTATTGTTCGAAGCAGAACTGGTGATAGTAAACCTTTGTCCCCTGGAACGTGGAGCCTTGTTTTGTCATCGCCTAACAACTTACTCTTGGACATGAAATAGCTTGTCACAATCAAGTTACATGTGTATCATGGTTTTGTCGTAAGGGTATCCTGCGTACCATGTGTATTTTCTAGTTTTATAATTTACAATTTAGGGAGCACAATGTACACACAGTGTATTGATCAGGATTGATTGTATTATTAACGGCAGGTTAACTACACAGATTTGAACAATTGATACTACGCATACCGAACTGGGAGTAATATTACTCCGTAGTAAAAAGTATGTGATAAAACAATTAGGACATAACTTGTCATCATTATAGCAAAACAATTAATACAACGATGATATAGAGCGCTTTTAAACACTTAAAATATATTCCTGTCATGTGATTAGACGGTTATGGGTCACATGGCGTAAAATAGAGTACAGATCATTGTATTCATAATACGAGGCACTCCAAAGTGGAGGTTAGGCTTTGTAGTTACTAATAATAACAAAGAAAACATTTTTATTTTAAAAAACATCGGTTATGGCAGGGTAGGTATTTTGTTGTAGGCTTTGTAACAACTTACGAATAATAAATCCAGAGTTGAGTTTTAGTAAATCAGCTCTGTGTCATTTTGACGGTGGAACTAGAAAATTAACCAACTTAACACAGGTAAGTACTCAGTTATAAGCATAATGATGTAATATATACCCCAAGAGCACTAATTGGAGACTTACCAATGGAATACTGACTTTAGTGGTCAAACGTTGACATAAAGTAGGCTAGTACGAGAATCGAGACGTGATACTATTTTACTTCTTTTCAGATTGACGAATAAGGAATTCCTGTTTCTAAAGGTTCTAGCCTACTCATCAGCAGAAGCTGCAAATCAAAGTGCAATTTGACTTTCAACATGTTTTCAAAATTAACACTTTTCATCTCGGCATGCATTTCAGTTATTGTAATTGTAAGAATACGAATTCACCGTAGGCCTATCTAATAACATGAAACCGATTATGTTACGGTATCATGTCTTGTAACAATAATAATTCTTCAGTATCGTGTCTTCTGACAGCAACAGTAACATACCATAAGATTATAATTTAAATACTCAATCAGTAAATATTTTCATGAGGACGTAAACGCAACGCAAGCGTTTTAACCAATGACAAGCGAAGTTATAGACAGTTAGCAATCACAAACGAATAAGCCATCGCTTGTGATTGGTCAATTCACTTGCGTTGCGTTACGTCCTTGCGTTGCGTCGCTAGTGGGAACCACGCTTAACTGTCTATAACTTTGCTTGTCATTGGTTAAAACGGTTGCCTTGCGTTTACGTCCTTGCGTTACGTTCTAGTGGGAATCAAGCTTTAAAAAAGATAAACATAGCCTAACAGTAGGTATTTATATTTTAGTTTTTATACGACCTCTTACACGAACTTTCTGCACCCGCACCTTTTATCATTTTAAAATCTCATAGCCCTGGTAAAAAGCACACACTGGGATAATGTAGGCTAAATAGTGTAGACGATAACAATTCAATTAAAGAACGTATAATCTAATACTCATGTTTTTTAGACTACATACACGTGGTCAACCCTAACCGTATATACTAAACGACCGTTGACGTTTTCATACCGGGACCATCTTAAAGCACAGGTAATTATCATGCGGCACCGTATGTTCATGTTTTATGGGAAGTTTAGATTCAAAATCGATTCCTAAATAAGACAACAATTATAGACACTATTTGAGGTATTGGTTGAAAAAATTATAAATTATCACTAAGGCCTATTAGTCGATTCTTAATTTCAATCTCATATCATTGATGAACATTAAATATAGATAAACTGTTGGAATATTAGTAAATCAACTTTCTTTCTTTCTTTACCCATAAATATAAATTATAAACATTGTAACATACAAATAATAATAATAATTATTATATTAAGGGAAGGGCTAAAAAAATAGTTAAAACTAATCAAGTTCAGCCCCTAAACATTGAATATAAGCCAAATAAAATCAATCGAACATAACAAGGTAAGTATCGAATGAACCAATTTTAATGACAAGATTAGGACTAATCGTAAGGTGATTGAAAATGTTTCCATTTTTTTCAGTCGATTCAAGATAACTTTATTATTAATTCAAACATATCAAAAGACTTTATCCGAAAGGCAAGTCAAACAGTACAGAATACTGATAATACGAGTATACAAGTACAAACAAACTCAGGAGGTATGATTGATGTAATGAGATCATCTATTGGTTTGAAGAATCCAGACAGAACTGTTAAAGTTGGTGATTTCTTTAGTGTAATAATCCAGGCACGTGATCAGTATGGTCAGAACTGCAAAGGAGGTGATTTTTTCTTTGCAACTATTGGATCTGAAAGCAACAACGCCTCAGGAAAAATAACCGACTTCAAAAACGGTACATATGAGGTGTTGTTCTTCGCCGGTTGGCCTGGTGTCATCGACATTTACATTATGCTTGTTCATCCATCAGAAGCAGTGGATTTTATTGAACAGGAAATATGGCCTTTGGAGAAAAGGATTGTATGGAAAGGAATTTTTGGAAAAAATAAATCCGAAACAACAAAATGTAGTCTTGGTAATAGCAGAGATGAACACATAAATGAATGCAAGTATGTTCAGCCACTGGCCACGGGAGAGACTGCGTTGTATTGTGATAAACCAAAGCACGCGTCATGTGATAGTTTGAATTGGATTAAGTCAGACACAAACTATGTGAATAGAAAATTTGCCAAGTTCTATAAACCACACCAATTGATATTCTCTAAGTAAGTATATATTTTTTACATTAATAAACAAATATTAAACAAACATTATGCCAACCAAAAAATAATAGTCCTACACCCAAAAAAAAAACCGGGGAGACCATCAAGCCCTGCCGTTTTTTAGAGTTTGGTTTCTATTCAATAATTTTAATTCGTACTTTGCGAACATACACACAAAAGTGCATCTCAGTAATGTGAATTATATAATAGTAATTACTAACTAACTAACTAACTAACTAACTAACTAACTTTGATTGGATAATACTTTGGCACAAACAAACTACGTCAGAGTAGGGCAAACATCTTACCTCTGATCTTACTACAGTATAAGCTTCCTGATGCAAAGCTACTTTACGGTATTTATAAACAATAACTTTTAATTTATATTTTACAATGTTTGATTTAGGTCTGTGACGTATATACGTCTGCTTGAAGGTACGACTTCACTAACAATAAGCAACACAAGTAAGAATAGGGCATTCCACTTTATTTCTTTGATGACTTTGGGTCATTGTAAAACTGCAGTATAGCATAATCATAATAGTTTAGTAATAATGTCAATCTTAATGCACACAGCTTTGCGCTCCACATAATTACCCAACCGATTAAACACGCAGCTCCCGTAATTATGAAGCTATAGTAATCAGCGCAATTGTGTTTTACCAGGTACGATATTTTCACCTGAGTTGAGAAAGGAAAATTAAGCAAAGTGTCTTGCGATGAGCTTTGCCTCACTCCCGCGATCGCGCGATCAGAAATTCCATCACACACACGCACACACCCATATATTCTGCATACAAAAAGAAGAAAATCTGATGATATTTAAATATTTTACTTGTTTTATTTAAGCTATGATGAGTAACATGCTACTACCAGAATGCAAGGCAGATTTACCAAAGCCTCGTAGTGACGGGTTCTGGACAAACAATGTATGGACATCATTGCAATGCAAGACAAAACAATGGACAAAACAAGAAGTTTCCAAATGCATAAACGGAAAACACATTGTTTTAATGGGTGATTCTACAACAAGACAGTGGACTGAACATTTGCTGGCCTTTATGGGAGTTACAAGGAGTATCAACACTACTAAACCGAGCACTAAGCATATCCAGCATCATAGTAATATTATGATGCTAGATTTCTATTTCCATCCGTATAGCATCGGTTCTATCATGCATATATATCGCGTCGGAAAATGGGAGTATGAAATATTAGATAATCTTAATGTAGATACTTGCAATAATTACGTCATAATGGCGAGTCCGTGGGCCCATTATGCGCAATGGACCAAAGAAAGTTTCATTGAAAGGTTGCATCTTTTGCGAGAGACACTTGTACGATTCATGAAACGTTGCCCGGGTGCAAAGATACTGATGAAGACTCCACACCCTCGAAACCACAGTTCACAGATTTCGCTACTATATGGCAGCGATAAACTATTATATAGAACCTATAGTCTAAACATAGTTAGGCCATGGCTATTTACTACCTTTCTAAAACAAATCTAGATTTCGTAATTTTGTTCATTTATCAGGACTATTCTAAGCTTCCGACAACAAGTATTTTTTGGCAAACATCATCAGTGAAAGCTATAACTATAACTTGGCCTAAATCTAGCCTACAGGCCTACTGTATTGATATCAACCGTCCCCGCCTAAACATATAAAGATAAAATATTTTGCCATGCCGTTGTTCTTCTTATTAAAGCGGCCTATATTTACAATATTTTTGTACAAAGCATGGGTTTTAATGGGTATAGGCCTAATGTAAACTAGGCCCACATTCGTGACATAGTCTGCTGACTGAAAAGAACATAATGAAACATCATGAAAATAATGGCAAGATATCTAATGACATATTATGCGGGTTTTCTTTTTTTTTTTAGCATTTTAAATCTAGTAACGACGTACTCTATGACTTTTTTTGTGCTTTCGCATTATTATTAGTATTATAAATTTAAATTATTGATTATTTATTTAATTTACTATTTCTTCGACAAAAACATCCGACTCTGTGATGCCAATAATGAAACTCTGGGGGAGCGCCTCGCAAGCTAGAAGTCTCCAGCTTAAAATTACATTATGTATACAGCTCTCTCATTGGCTAATAAGATATCTGGCAAAATGCTGAGCTGACGTAATGCATTATTTTTGTCCAATAGCTGCTGCTCGGTGGTGTGTAGGCACGCCTAGTTTGAGCGTAGTAGGCGTATACAGTGTTTGTTAGTGTTATGGTTGTTCTCGACCTAAAAAAAAAAGTAGGCCTCCTAAACAAACTTATTTTATCAGCATCAGTAGACTATTCTGGGTCTGGTTTTAAAATATAGGCTCTCTGGTAAGTAGACTAGATTACATTACAGCAATTATTATTTTATTGTAAACAACTCCCTGTTTTTTTAGGGCATATAGGCCTAGGCCTAGCTAGGCAGGCCTATCCCTGGGCCTAGCTATCCTGGCCTCCTAGCCTACTACACTAGTACTACGGCCCTAGCTAAGCTATGCCTAGGCCTAGTCTAAGCTAGTAGACCCTAAAGACTAGAGAGAGTACTTTACCAGACCTAGGCTAGTTTATTTCTTGTACTAGCCTAGCTAGGCTTAGCTTAACGTACTCAGCTAGCTAGGCCTAGACCACCCGTTTGCTTGTCCAGCTAGATAAATCTTATTTGCCATAAGGTAAGTCATCTGCGGACTAGCCCTAGCCTAGGGCCTACCTATCCTTATTGTATTAATTATATTATTAATATTGGGCCTAAAAAGTGTATAGGGACCTAGCCTAGGCTAGGCCTACAAACAATACATTATAATTAGGCCTAGTATTAATAAAATACATAAAAAAAAAATGTCTGTTTGGCCCGTCGGTAATAAATGTTTCTAATAAACAATATTGAATAATTTTTTCCAGAACTTTTTATTCCATTTCTCTTTATTTAAGACAAGTCACAGTAGGCCTAATGCACTTGTCAATTGTATGACCAACTATACGACCCCCGGGAGAGGTGCGTCATTTGTCTGATGTGCGTCATACCATTGAATACCATGACGCACCCGTGCGTCAAAAATGTGACTTACCATTAGGTGACCATGACGCACCCATTTTGACGCACTGTTACCATGTTGTAATGTTTATGATATGGTGGGTGGTAAAGTGACGGACATTGACACACCTTGTTCATTGATGTGACGTACCATCTAGGTTTTTTGACGCACCCCTGCGTCAGTAATTATTAGTAAATGACGCACCCATGACGCACCTCTCCCAGGGGTCGTATAGTGCATAATTAATTTACTATTTTATGTAATTTCACTTTCCTACTAACACTGAACAGTAGATAAACGCAAGTTACATAATCATTAATGTAAATTCTTTTCAGTGAATTTCTACACATGAACATGTGAATTTAATTATACATATTTATGTCATCAAAATTGCTCTGCTTTGCTGTGTATAGACGGATCATTGAGGTATAAATTCCATGGACGGATCATGATGCACTATTGAATCTGAAATTACAGTATTTATAGTATAGAAAATCATGACAAATAGTATGATGGATCTGTACACAGTTAAATAACAGCAATAAAACTATAAACTACTGATATTATTCAGTACTGTTGAAAGGTACAACAAATGTTCTGGGTTTTCCATTGCACTTACACAGGTATATTATTACTTTATACGGACCTTTTTTTTAACCAGGAAGGTCCTTGGTCATAATCTAGTCTAGAGTACTATTAAAGCTGAATTTCTACCATTGAATCCAAGTCTGAACTTGTTCATGCTATGCAGTATTCAATATTCATTCAATTATTATTTATTCAGAATTATTCACTGGTGAAATTCTTTTATTTCAGAAGAATTGTTGAACATGAGTGAGAACACAACTGGTACTGGTACTGCCCCAGATGCTGGTCCCGCCCCAGGTACCGATCCTGTCCCAGGTAGTGTACCGCCACAAGGACAACCTCAACCCGGCTACGGACCTCCACAGCAAGGCTATCCAGGAGTACCGCCAGGTTATCCTCAACCAGGCCATCCTCAACCTGGCCATCCTCAACCTGGCTATGGTTATGGACCTGCTCAACCAGGCTATGCTGCTCCACCACCTGGTTATCAAGGACAGCCAGGAGTGGTATTATAAGAAAACTAATTAAATACTATTCCGTTTCATAAAAGTTACAATTAGTTGATTAGCAACACTCTTCAATCTCTTTAAAAAAAATCTATATTTATAGAAAACAATTAACTAGAATAAATATATAAGTTTAAATATAAAAAGAAATATATATAAGGCACTAAAAAAATACAGTCCCGAGTATAGCATGGTAGTTATACAGTGGCAGTATGCATGTTTCTTTTTAAAACAAAATGTTTTTCCCGATAACATACTGCAAGAATTAACTAAAAACATCCAAGTTGGAGCAAACAAACTTCAAAAACCTTTAAACAAAATTTATTATTTTTTATTCTACAAGTCCTTTTTTAACGAAATTTACTATGTTTTATAGGTTGGAGTTCAACCAGGGGCAGTGAGTGCACCATGGATGGCCAAGCCAGAAACCGTGCCTGGCTGCCCACCTGGACTAGAATACCTGACCCAGGTGGACCAGGTGCTGGTTCATCAAGTCGTTGAACTTCTTGAAGGTATTTCATTCTCTTAATATACACAAAATATCAAGATACGTTTAGTTATGAAATATTCCTTAATGCATTTGCAATAACCGTGGCACAAAAGTAATTAAAATAATAATTTAATTTTAATAGAACTACTTGATTTTAATGTAAATTTTTTACACTAGCCTTTACCAATTGGGAGACACCAAACAGATACCAAATCAAAAACAGCTTAGGTCAACAAGTCTACTACGCATTTGAAGGTAATATATATAAAAAATAGCTTACCAAATTTACCAGATACTGTTAAATGGAACTTGAAACTATTTAGACATGTGCAATGTGGTTTAAGGGTCAGTCAGTGTCAAATCACGTAGAGGTCCTTAACTGATCCTTCAAATGTTCCTTTATGTAATGACCACACAGAACATTTTTAAGTCGTTTTTAAGTTACAACTCTCCGAATAATGCCACGCCCCCTATATTTTGTACATTTTTTGCCATCTACAGTACAGTGAGGTCAAATGTTCGAATATGCGTCAATACTATTATTAATCTTCATTTATTTATACAAATAAATTTATAACATACTGGTCTGCCTCTGTTTATGTTCAAAAGACGACATGGCATGTCGTCTTGGATTGCTAAAAACCCGGGTGGCAATGTGCTTTTGAATTTAAATGATAATCAATCAACTCCTGAATTCACAGTTAATTAGTCTCCATCAAGACATCGAGACACAAGCCAACATTACCGAAAATCATGTATTGATCCTAGTGGCCTATCCTAGTCACATGACCATGAATCTGTTTTTCAGAATCTGACGTATGTCAACGACAGTGCTGCGGCCCTTCTCGGGGTTTCATCATGCACATTGTGGATAATACAAACCAGGTAGGGTAGGAACCATATTCAAAACCATGGAGAGAGTTACATGTCTTAAGACAGTAATTTTATAAACTTGTTATACAACAAACAGTTATATAGTAGTTACTATTATTAAGGGGACATCTTCGGGGACCAGTAAAGTGGGCCATGAATAGGGGCTAGTCATAGTGCTGAAACATATTTGCCTTTTGTTCTTGGAAAATCATCTTTCATGACTTTACTGTAGTTCCAATGCACAGGTAAGTGAAGACAAGGAACTATCAAATTTGAACAAGACCAACACAAAACAGATCATTGTGTCTACTGCACAAGGAAGTTGACTTAATATTTAAATTCAATGGAAAATAAAACAGCCTTGAAGTTCATAAAACTGAACTAGTTTTTATTTTTAATAACATTTAATAATGCTGATCATAACCTTTAACCTGCAGGAAGTGATGCGTGTGTCACGCGAATTCAAGTGTTGTGCAGGTTGTTGCTGGTGCGCGGATAGTGATTGCTGCGGTCTCGAGGTCGTAGTCGAAGCTCCAGTTGGCCAAGTTATTGGTTATGTTCGTCAAAGGTATTAGATTATATATACAGTACATATGTAATTTACATTTTCAATGGCATGGCTGACATATCCATAATTCCAAAAAGGAAATAACTGGAAAACTTTGATATTAAATTAAGAGAAAAAAAAATTAAATCTCATTTTTTAGAGGGAGCTTTTGGAAAGCGTCTTATGATATAATGAATGCAGAGAAAGAGACCGTCTTGACCATTCTGGGCCCTTGTTGCATTTGCCAAGGAATATGCTGCACATGGGATCAGGAATTTAAGGTAATACAGTAATATCAGACATTTTTATCAATTCAAGGCATCACATGTCATGTCACTGTAATTCAAGGCATCACATGTCATGCCACCACCATAGTTCAACTCATCACATTTTCATCATGCCACCACCATAATTCAACTCATCACATTGTCATCATGCCACCACCATAATTCAACTTATCACATTGTCATCATGCCACCACCATAATTCAACTCATCACATTTTCATCATGCCACCACCATAATTCAACTCATCACATTTTCATCATGCCATGGCTGTAATTCAAGGCATCACATTGTCATCATGACACCACCATAATTCAACTCATCACATTTTCATCATGCCGCCACTGTAAATTCAAGGAATCAGATTTTCATCATGCACCACCATAATTTAACTCATCACATTTTCATCATACCACCACCATACTATTACTATCTACTGTTCCTTTGAAGGTTTTCAGTACAAATGGTATTGATGAAATAGGAAAGGTTTCTAAGCAGTGGAGTGGCTTAGTGAAAGAGATGTACACCAACGCTGATAATTTTGGTGTAGAATTTGCTATGGACTTGGATGTGAAAGTTAAAGCTACATTAGTAGGAGCTGTATTCCTTATTGTAAGTTTACAACAAGTACATTTTCTAACCACTATCAACATTCTATGGTCTTTTCAAGGTCTAAAAAAAACGTTTATTTTGGTCAAGCTGTCGAGATTCTTAATTTGGTAGATTTCAGTACAATACTGCATTACAGGAGAAAAAAAACAGTGAAACATACATTACTTACCATCAGTGTCCCGGGACAGTAGAACTTGCCAATTCCATGGTCACAGTACCATAATTTTTCTTAACTGCCTAAATTGTATGTCAATTAGAAAATCTCATTCTGTAATTGCCACGCCATGCGTTTGCTGCAAAATAAATCAAACAATCCTGTATGTAATAGTCAGTAGAATTAGTATGTTAAAAATAATTTTACTTTTTTATTTCAGGACTTTATGTTTTTTGAACAGAAACAAAACAATAACAACCATCATTAGATGGTTTCAAGATGTTCTTTCACTTGTTGATGTCATGGATATTCATTCCCCAATGCATTACCTTATTATAGTTACACAGTAACATTGTCAAATTATATACTTACTTACAATATGTTTATACCTACTTATAATACAACAAACAGTAGTAGCTTATATTTCAGTATATAAGATTAGAGGTGAAAAAATATGTATAAGTTATGTATTTTTACAGTAGCTAGCACAATAAATTACTACAGTCTGTTTATTATTACAATAAAAGTGTCTCTTAATTAGGGATGTCGTGTGAATAGGTGTTAATATTGTTTAATATGGTTCTACTGTATAATATACAAATATATATTCATAAAGTTTATTAACAATGCACAGATTAAGTCAATTTTATTCTTAATAAAAAAAAACTGCAAATTAGAAGAAAAAAATTGAGATGTATCATTTTTTGTATAGTATTTTTATTGTAGTATAATCATTTGTATATACTTTGTTATATTTTATTTATTTAATCTTTCTTTATTCTGAAATACACTTTCAATACAATGTACTGATTTCCAAAGTGGTTCAGTTCTTAACTACATAAATGTAAACAAAATACAGTATATAAATGGACAAAAGAAAATATAAAATTAAACCTAAAATTATCAAAATCAAATTAACACAATTAAAGTAAGCACATTTGTTATATATAAATAATACTGTACTGTATTATAAATAATATCTATATAGCACACTTCTCAGGTTTTGTTTCTATATTAAAATTTGATAAGAGGTTGAGGTTTACACTATTCTAATTTCTTTTTGTATTATAATGAATGTTTTTAAATAAAGATATCAGATCTCAGATTCTCTTTCGGTGTGCAAAACTATCCAAACATGTGCAACATATGATAATACAGAAGGAATCATGCATATTCTGGGATGTGTATGCATAATACTCGTTAGACGTATGCAACGTTAAGCCCTACTACAGCCTACTAAGACGCAACTCCATGGCGGGTTTGTGTGTTACAAACAGTCTACACTCTATAGCACTCAACTATCAGTTGGCAAACACAGAGTCAATTTGGTATTAAAAGCGGTGGTTTACCGGGTGTCACGAAACCTAAGACCACGAAAGCTAAGACCCCCTAAGACCTAAGATCACGAAAGCTAAGACCCAAGACCTAAGATTACAAATTCTAAGATATATTACAGCTTAAAAACAATACTTGTTGGCTATACAGTACGGTAGGCTTGTCTAGGGCAAATAAACTCAAATTTCCAGTGCCCTGGCCTACATGTGTAGAACATGTAGTGTACTGGACTTTATTTGCTCTCTTGATAATTTACAAGCAGATAAGAATTTTAATTGTTTACTTTTGGCAATGACAATATTCAATATTTATCAAATACTTCAATTCATATTTGAACAGATGGATTGTAAACTTCAGTATTGTCAGAGGCTAAATCAATCAAAATTTGAATTACAGTATGATGGATTATATACAATTGCAACAGTGCATATGCTTTTATAATCAATCATAATGCATAACATAATATTACAAAACATTGTTAGTACAGAAAAGAGTGAGTCATGTGAGATATAATGGAAAGTATTAATAAAAATAGGCCAAGTATGAGTGAATCATGAGAGATTATAATGGAACAACAAAACCATATATTGATTTTTTTATATTGGCTATTGTTATAAACATTATGCAGTATACGACATTGTACTGTAGATGACATTGTACTGTAGATACAAGTTGTGCTGAATTCATTAAATTTCTACTGCTTTATACTGAGACTAAACTATTTGTCTACAGCTGACTGTATTATTATAATAGAATGGGTGAAAATCTTCATTGGACATATTGAGTGTTGACAAAGTGCGAGGCAGCGAGGCACGCGAGGCATGCGTGGCATGACAAATATTTGTGCGAGGCATCATTTTATCATTTCCAAAAGTGCGAGGCATACAGTTTACAATTTCAAAAAGGTGCGAGGCATATCTTAACGTGCTATTATGCTATATTATAGGCCTAATAATCAATCGATACAAGCGTATCTAAATAGATTCGTGTATACACTCATCATGTTGTTTATTTTTATGTAACGATTGTTTTTTCATTCAATTCATATCGTGTCAAATTTTACTTTTACAAAAGTGCCCAAACTACGGTTCAAAAATCTGAACGACAGTCTTCAACTTTCGATAAACAATAATTGTTATAGCGACACACTCATCAAATGACTGCAATGTTTGTTGGCATTTCGAGCGTGTTCACTCACATGTCTCTCGAACATAGCAGAGTGAAAATAATATTTTGTCACACCCCTGCGCCTAGATCCGGTAGACCCGAGAAATGGAAAATCCCTCTTTACTATGTAGCAGGTAGCGGAATGATTCAGCCCTCAGCTCAGAGGATTGTGGTGCATTCCCCTCCTATAGCACGTGGTTTCAGCAGCAACGCTCAGACTTCTCTCTGAGCGGCGTGCCAAAGACATTTTTGACATTCCATTCTCTAGGAACAACACGTGTACCTCTCTCGCAAATAAGGTGAACAGCGATTGCCAGGACAAGTTCAATAACTGGCGGTGAATAAAAGGTAACTGATATGCCGATCCAATAACATGCCGCAAAGAAAAAAATTGCGACAGAATTCTGGAGCGCGTGTGAAAAAAGACTTACGTCCGACAATTGTAATACTAGGCCTAAAATTAAACTTTAGCTAATATGCTTAGCCCTAACCTAGATAAAGGCCTATGTAGAAAATAATTTAATCAATTTTGATAAAATAATAATTGGTGTAATATTTAATAATGATACACTATTCCTGTTTTAGTAAGCTAGGTATATTACGAACGATTTTTATTTATTGTTGTCCATGTACATACTAATAAACCTGGCGCTAGTTTCCTTCGCTTGTATTTTTACTCCAAATTTGATAACTAACTTTATCGTGTGAATACCACACCTTAGAAGTATACCTCATGAGTACTTTAATGAAAGAATCACATAAAAAGTAACAAATAAATCCTTAAATTAATGATTTTACAGGCGTGTTTCTCGCACACTGTTCGCGAATTTCACTTATTCAATGTTCAATATTTTTGTTTCTATGGAGCGCCAAAAGAGCAACGATAATAGAGGACTAAAACTCAGTGGAATGCGTCAATTTCTCATGCATTTATTGGTGAAAAACACGTTTTATTTCAATATATTTGTTAATTTGTCAATAAAAATGTTGTAATATGTTACTGCTGATACTGTTCTGTTTTCAAAGAATAATAATCGATCCTAAATCAACATCACTACCTAGTCTAGACCTAGGACATCCTACTAAGGATATTATGATGAATTTTTCTATTTTATTCTTTAAAAGGTTAACGAAACCGTGTACATTATCAACAGTAACATTTTTCCTTACTGACAGTGACAAAATCTATTGAAATTGTACTTGATTTTCACCAAATAATGCGTTAAATATAAATGGATTCCACAGAGTTTTTAGCCCTCTAATTAATTTTGCTCTTTTGGCGTTCCATAGAAACCAAAATATTGAACATTGAGTGTGCGAAATGCGAGAAAAACAACGTCTGTAAAATCACCAATTTAATGGATTTATTGTTACTTTTATGTGATTTTTCTTCATTAAAGTAGGCCTAATTCTAAGCTGTGGTATTCAGGATAAAGCCTTGGTTAAATTACAAGGCAGGTGCAAAAGGAAACTAGCCTAGCGGGCCTAGGCGCGCCTAGGCTACTTCAATTTCGGTGATTTCCTGCCTTGCAATTTTGAGAAATGATAAAATGATGCCTCGCATTTTTTGATGATGGTAAAACGATGCCTCGCATAAATTTCTGACTTGCCTCGCATGCCTTCCCTGCCACGCGTGCCTCGCGCTGCCTCGCACTTTGTTACTACCCGGACATATTGTGTGAACATTTTATGCTGTGGATATTTTTTATTTGGCTTCACTTGGCAGCCTTCGTTCTGCTTCATCGCACGTTTATAATAAGTTAAAATTTTACCATTCAAGAGACAAACAATTGGATTTTATATGCTTGACTATTCATTTTAAACCCAGAACCCACCTTTAGTTTGTATTGGTTTCCTAAGAATTTAGTTTACTAATGATGGAGAAAATAACTGGTATCGGTGGTGCCCAATATACCGGTCCTGTGTCAGGTACCGGTTCTGTCCCAGGTACTGCTCCTGTCCCAGGTAGTGTACCGCCACAAGGACAACCTCAACCAGGCTACGGACCTCCACAACAAGGCTATCCAGGAGTACCGCCAGGTTATCCTCAACCCGGCCATTCTCAACCCGGCCATTCTCAACCCGGCCATCCTCAACCCGGTCATCCTCAACCCGGTCATCCTCAACCTGGCTATCTTCAAGGGTATGGACCTGCTCCACCTGGTTACCAATTAGGACAGCCAGGATTGGTAAATATATAAAACATTTTTTGTTCAAGTTAGTGTAGGCGTACACTACTTTTAAAAATAAAGTAAAACAATTTAGGCTAGAGTATATTAACAAACAACTTAAGTAAAACTCTTCGAACAGCTGAAAAAGGGGACTAGTAATAGTTATCTGGGTATTAGACGCTCAATACCCAGATAACATATTTTTAGCAAATCTACATGATTGTGTTCCATAGAAATTTACTTTATTTTAAAATACAGGTTGGAGTTCAACCCGGGGCAGTCAGTGCACCATGGATGGCCAAGCCAGAAACAGTACCTGGTTGCCCACCTGGACTAGAATACCTGACCCAGGTGGACCAGCTACTGGTGCAACAATTTGTTGAACTCATTGAAGGTATTTCATTCTCTTGATGCAGACTTGCTAGCCGATATAGGCCTATGCCCATGTAAATTGTCTCCTAACAAAACATACAAAGTCTAATATATAAAGTTAATTTTTGTTAACAAGGCCCGATGGCTGTAGTCACGTGCTCACATTTGAGTTAGTTTTACCGACCGACCTAGTGAGCTGTAGAGTCATGTTGCATGCGACTAAAAATTAATTACTTTTACCTGTAGTCTGGCCTGTTAGTTCCTAATGTTTATATTTTATGTTTATATAGTTGTTACCCACTGCAAGACACCAAATAGATACTACATAAAAAATACCTTAGGTCAACAAGTCTACTATGTATTTGAAGGTAAGTCGACATCCATATAGCTCACAAAATTTTCAGACACTACACTATTAACTTGCAATGCAACCAGGGAGATAATCTCCCTGATGCAACCTAATTTTTTTTAAGCCCTAGCCAAAAAACAAAAAAAATTTCGAAACACTTTCCATGTATCTATAATACATACTTTTTTTTGGTTAACCAAATACTCCCATATTCCATATATTTTATTATTAAAAATAGTATCTTTGTTAAAGCAGAAATGTCACTAAAACATTAATAAAATCCATATAAAGTAATACACTAATAAAAACGGCTCATCCATAGCGTTACTTTTAAGATTTCGCCGTTATCACGAAAAAGCAAATTTAAAATAGCCACTTGAGCAATTCAATTACTTCTGGTTCGTATGCAGAAATATTTCCGTGACGTCATCTCGGGTGCTTCGCTTGGTTAGTTACACACACGAGTTGTTGGACACTGTATTTCTCTATTGTATTTCGCATTCTTTTGTTCAGGTAATCAATCTCTTGAGGCACTTTTGTTAAAGTTAACTTTTGTTGGTGTTAAATCAAAACACAATGCCGTATTGTGCAGCATTTAATTGTACCAATACAACAAGTGGAGGATAAAATCGCGACCGGAATATAGGATTTTTTTTCCTTCCCAAAGTCTTCGGGTCTGAGAAAGGCATGGTCCGGATCCACCAGGGCTCGATTTAGTGCTAGCCCGGCGTACAATGGCTAGTAAAAACAGCTCCGGGCTACCTAAAGTATCTTCCTTTAAGCCCGGATGGCTAGTAGGTTGTGGGAACTCGAAATTGGGACGAAATGACCTCATAAAAATAACTCCAGCATAAAAGACACATGTCTTGGCAACATCAGCAAAAATACCACTCGCGCGCTGCTGTGGCCATAACAAGTGATGATGTAGGCGGAGCCTCTCATAATCAAGCAAATTTTCCGAATTATGATTGGCCATTTATGTTTTTGTCACCCAGGTTATTGTGAAGTAGGCGGAGCTTCATTATCAGGTCAAACGTGTCACAAAAATATGACCATAAATAACGAACTGTGATTGGCCAAATGTAGTAGAATTTTGTCAATGTTAAAAATAACTTGTCTAGTCTTGTCAGGCCTGGTTGTCACAGATCAAAGCTAGGGATATTTTGTAGGCCCGGGTGGCTGGCTCTATCCCTGTAGGCATGGAGGTATACCTCCATGCTGTAGGTAGGCCATGGAGGCCATATTTTATAATATGCGTAGGCCTAGATAGAATCAAAAGCCATCGTTTGGCATCGTGATGGCTGCTCAGCAGCTAGGCCTAGCTAGATACTACCATTTTGGTAACAGTTGAGTAGAGTAGGCCAGGTGCTCCAATGCGATCTAGCTAGGCTAGGTAGGCCTACAGTACGTCTATCCTAGCTACCCTACTATAAATAATAGGCTCTCTAGGCCTAGCCTAAGGTAGACAGAATCTAATTAGTTTTCTTGGCTAGGTTGAAGCCCAACAACAAAAAGACCTCAATAAATTGATTCTGTGAATATGGTGAGCATAAAATAGACTATGCGTCGCGACGCAAAGTTAATTTTTATAATGTGAACAATAAAGAAATACAATTTTGTGTAATTTTTCATGCAAGTATTTATGTAAATGTTTAGCAATTCTCGAGCGTTTAGATTAGTGCGCCCTCTATTGTACAAAATGCCTGAATTCATTTATATGGCGGCCCGCGATTTTTTTTTCGTACATAAGTTGGGGACCCCCTCATGAAACGTCACAAAATAAACATGAATAATTCATCAGTTAAATTTGTTGTTCCGTGTGCACCCAAGCGTATAGCAACAAGAAGTGATTACACGCACAACTAAACTGCGATACGATTCTTTCTACAGTAGGCCTAGGATTCTAGGTCAATTCACGTGATTGCCTTCGCGCACTCTTCTTAATCTTCACACACACAGTACACCACTATGCAAAATGTGTCGAGGCTAATCGACAGCTAGGCAAGATATTAAACTAAGTACTGTAGTTAATTGGACATAGCCCAAAGAAAGCTTAGACCCACAAGAATAAAAAATGTATATAATTTGTGTACTGTAATTTTTTAATTCTGCTATTTTATTATCAAACAATATGCATGTACTCAAAGGAACTTTAAAAATGCGCGTATAATATGAACACATGAGATGGGAAGATTAGACTCACGAGAATAAAAAATGTATTTTTGTGTAATGTTTATTGTTTAATTTTGCTGACTTATACTGGGACTGTGTCATACCTAACACACACACACGTCACACACACCACTACTACTAGAATAGAAATGGGTTTAGAGACTAATAATTAGGCCTAATAGTATTAATAGAAACTATAATTTTAACACGTAATTTTTTATTAATAAATTATATTAGAAACACCATAAACCAAGGCTGATTATTTCGACAATCCACACAAAACGACGCTATTCTTCTATGAAATCGCACGCCGCAACCACAGCGGAGATAGGCCTAGAATCGTGTCGCAGTTGTAATGTTTTGTGTAATCACTTCTTGTTGCTATACGCTTGGGTGCACACGGAACAAGAAAATTTAACTGATGAATTATTCATGTTTATTTTGTGACGTTTCATGAAGGGGTCCCCAACTTATGTACGAAAAAAAAAATTGCTGGCGGCCCTGCTATCACGGTGCGATAACAAGAGTGGGCTAGTAAAATAATGTATGGGCTAGTGAAATCTACAGTGGGCTAGCAACATGAAAAAGATAAATCGAGCCCTGTCCACGCCGTCAGACGAAAAAATTTCCAGCCTAGCAAATTCGCAACGATATGTTCGGAGCACTTCTTGGAAGAAGACTTTGCGAAATACCCACCTAAACTTCGTGAAATGGGATTCAAAGAAAAAGTAAATTTGAAATTGAAAGACGGGGCAATACCTTCGAAGGTTACATTGCCTTCAGAAAGCACCGCCACCGAGAAGATCCCAGCCCAGGCCCAGCTGCTAGTCGTAGTAGAGGCGCCTTTCAAAAACGTAGGCGAAGAGAAGTAAGTGTTATTTTTACTTTTTCATTATTGCACTAACTAGGCTTACCACCACCGCCGAATTTACCTGCCTGGATCGACAGGACAGGCCCCCTATGCTCAAAAGCCTAGTAAAATCAACAAATTTGATCCAAAACAAAATGTCTTTCCCACCACCTTCCTCGCTGGCCGCATATGTATGGCCGTGATTTGTTTTTTTTTTTTGGTGTTGACCGATGCAGTCGGCGGGGGGGTAGAATCACAATTGTGAAAAGGCTACACATAACAGTTACTTAGCTAACTAACGAATAATAAAGTATTAAAATGATTTTATTATAAAAACAGAAATAAGGAAGATTTAAAGACTGTTTTACGATCGGTATTTAAACACTAACAAATATAACGTAGGCCTAGGCCGCGCCTATGACGGAGCCGATGCTAGCTAATTGATAGGCTACAGTAGCCTCCCGAGCCCGCTCCTCCCGAGTAGCCTATTTAAACATACCATGTTCAATTTCCTTCTCTTTCCTCCCTTCCTTCTGCCTCAACATCGTCTTCTTCTTCCTCATCGTCATTTTCAAATTCCCCAGCCTTTCTCAAAGGCTCATATTGGTATGGCTGAATTTCTAACGGAAAAGTTTCTTCTTCGGAATCGGAATACATTTTGCGAGGATTGGCTTTTTCATGTACTCATCCAGCGTGATCGTTTTCAGGGAAGATAGCGAAACCCGATATGACGTCACAACTGTAAAGTTAATGAGTTGGCTCTAAACGCTGACTGGTCAGAAAAATCGTATTTTCAAACGTCGATTTTAGCGGTAAAAATTGCATAAAAAATTTCAAAAAACCTAATATATATTTTATTATACCTAAACAATCATCACAAATACTCAAATAGTTGTTGACATTTCTGCTTTAATATTAAACTTAGATCATCATTTAGAGTGTTTTAGCTGCTTTGGGAACTGCAGAAAATCTTAATTTTAGATCTATGATCGTTCATCCTAATAGCATACCCTCATCACATTGACCATAAACTTGCTTTTAGAATCTGATGTACCTCAAGAGTGCTGTGACGGAGCTCGGGGTTTCACCATGCATGTCATAGATAATACAAACCAGGTAAGCTGCGCACTCACTTAATCAGAAACATCACAGAGGCCCCAATTTAGGTCCCTACAGCACTGGGGACAGAAAGTGGCGAGAGTTGGGGAAAAGTCACCGGTCACTCTCGCATATTTAGCCTTTTCAATATTATTTTAATACCCATTTTTAAGTACCATAAACTTAGAATTCTGACTTTTGTGTTTTCTCGGTGAGCACCACTTCGTTTAGCCAGTGAATGCTCATAGCCGCTATGCCACTGCACTTAATCATGGAAGGAGTGGTTCTCCGACGAGAGGTAAACATTACGAAAAGAAGAACATTAATAACATTAATTTTCCACCACCCCCGTCGGATAATGGATCAGTCCGCCACCAGTACGCCCTCAAGTGAGACACACCCATTTATCATCGTCATCATTTCTCAAGACCACCTGCCTGAGGGGACGGTAGGGAGGGCGTTTATCCAGGTAAGCGGCACTCATAGACTACCAACACCACTATTGGTTTGTGTAGTCTATATCGTGCCTAGCTTACCTGGATAAACCAACATAAGCCAGTGTAGTACCGGACTAGAGTCTAGTCGGAGGCGGGAGGCAAGGTAAACATTCTTATACGTACCTAGTGTCTGGGCTTCAAGATTGAAGCAGCCACCGTAGACTGGTTTGCGGAGGTATCCGACAGGTAGTGGGATGTGAAGGTGGACTGTGATCGCCACCATGCCGCTTGCAGGATGTCTGGGAGGGGCACCCCAGCAAACAGCGCCCATGAAGCGGCAATGCCACGCACTTGGTGCATATGTGCCGGAGGAGGCGTATCTGTGGAGTCGTAACCAGCCCGGATGGCTGCCACGACCCAGTTTGCAAGTGTCGACCGAGCAGCCGGTCGGAAGGGTGAAACTGTCGATATGAACAGATGTGACGCTGAGACCCGAATGGACTCTGTGCGTTTGATGTAAAACTTTAGTGCCCGCACTGGGCACCAAAGTCTGTCTTCCTCAACCCCTGAATATGCAGCAATGGTGGGAATAAACACAGTCGGCGGCGAGAAGTTCAATGTCTGAGATTTTGCAAGGAAATCTTTTCTAAAAACTAACCGCGCGCCACCCCGTTCAAACCTGATGTGCCCTGGCTCCAGAGAAAGAGCGTGCAGTTCACCTCTGCGCTTGCACGAGGCTAGTGCAATCAAAAAGGCAGTTTTGAGAGACAGGTTGTAAAGTGATGCTCTACTCAGGGGCTCGAAGGGTGGACGCATAAGAGCGGCTAGGACGACATTGACGTCCCAACGTGGAATCAGGGCCTTAGTAGGAGGCCGTTCTCGAAACATCCCGCGAAGCAAACTGGAAATTGCAGGGGATGAAGAGATGGTCGAGCCGTCTTCAAAGTTCGGAATTACTGCACCCAAGGCAGACCGATAGCCGGATACGGTGCGAATCTGCAGACCTGACTCAAACAGGTAATGTAGGAAAGCGCAGACCTGGCCCAAAGTGACTTTCATTGGGTCGGTCTTCTGGCGCTTGCACCATTTGAAAAAGTGTTTTAATCGGCTATTGTAGACAGCAAGAGTGGATTCCCGTCGGGATTTCGCCGCGAGGGCGGCCGGGCCATCTGGAATGCCTGAGTCTCTGAAGCGATCCCTGACAATGGCCATACAGTCAGGTCGAGGGATATGAGGTTCGGTAGAGCAAACCGAGCTCGGCCCTGCGTCAGCAAGTCGTTCCGAATCGGAAGACGTAACGGCTGATCGTACAGAAGGCCTAGTAGCAGTGGAAACCACGGCTGCCTGGGCCAATACGGCGCTATTAGTAGGACTCGGCATTGATGGCGCTGAATGTGTGTCAGGACCAGTGGCAGTATTGAAATCGGTGGAAAGGCATATGCCCAAAGGTTGTCCCATGGTATGGACAGGGCATCCACCGCCCACGCATGTGCATCCCGATATCGACTGCAGAAAGTCGGGAGCTGCGTGTTGCCTGACGTCGCAAACAGATCTACATGGGGCCGCCCCAATGTGGTTGAAGATTTGGGTGGCGATTATTGGAAGGAGACGCCATTCCGTAGGACGTAGAAGTGGACGGGACAGTGCGTCCGCCACTATGTTCAGACGACCCGCAATGTGGGCCGCTGACAGTTGGATGTTGTGTCTTATACACCACATTAGCAACGTCCACGTGTGGCAACATAGCGTGGGGGAGCCTGTTTATGTATGCCATGACGGTTGTGTTGTCGGAATTGACGAGAACATGGCGATTTGCCAGATGGGGAAGAAGAGCCTCCAACGAGCGCTCGACTGCCCAAAGTTCGAGCAGGTTGATGTGGGCGGGCGCGCGTCTCCTCGGGCGACCAGAGCCCGGAGACGCGAATGTCCGGAGACGGTATGTGACCGCCCCAGCCTACTTCGGATGCGTCCGTTTCCACACGGACATCCGGAATTGACCTTTGTATAGGTGTGCCCACAAGTAACCTGTCTTCCACGAGCCACCATTCGAGATGCGAGATAATGAACGCATTCGTTGGAACCACTTTGTATAGAGAGTCTGATTTTGGGCGGTATGCTGCCAGAACTCCTTCCATGATTAAGTGCAGTGGCATAGCGGCTATTACATCCATTATTTCTAATGCACGATTTAGTAAAGTTGAAAAATTTTGATAAAATATCTTTGACCTACAGGAAGTGATGCGTGTATCGCGCGAGTACAAGTGCTGTGTAGGTTGTTGCTGGTGCGCGAACAACAATCACTGTGGTCTTGAGGTCGTAGTCGAAGCCCCTGTCGGCCAGGTCATTGGTTATGTTCGTCAAAGGTAGTAAATGTACCATACAAAGTCCAGTTACACCATGCATTTACATACTATGCCAATGTATATTATATTATTAAGTCACATCGCATCTCGAAAAAACCATCAATATACAAATTGAAATGCTACTGTACTAAAATGAAAATTAACAAAAACACAAAATACTACTAGTTACATTAAAATAAATAATTTTAAATGTTTGTATACTGTACATCAAGTATTCAAAGATGAAAACGAACATTTAAGCCATCTGGCGTGTTAAAACTTGTTTAAGCTTGGTTCCCACTAGAACGTAACGCAAGGACGTAAATGCAACGCAAGCGAATTGACCAATCACAAGCGATGGCTTATTCGCTTGTGATTGCTAACCGTCTATAACTTCGCTTGTCATTGGTTAAAACGCTTGCGTTGCGTTTACGTCCTTGCGTTACGTTCTAGTGGGAACCAAGCTTATGAGTTGTCTGTCCACAGCTCTACCTATTAATTAAGAATGAAGACATTTTCTCAATATATGGAGAAAGTCATACAAAAAAAAAGTTCAATTTTGTCTGAAACTTTGATTTTTAGAAGGAGCTTTTGGAAGCCATCTTGTGACGTACTGAACGCCGAGAGACAGACAGTCTTGACAATTCGTGGCCCTTGTTGCATCACTGAAGGAAATTGCTGCACAGAGGATCAGGAATTTAAGGTAAATATTATGAATATAGTAGCTTACACATTTAGCCCACGCCGCCCTCATAATTCAACAGTACTCATCACCTAGGATCATGCCACCACCAACAACTCATCAGTTTCATCATGCCACCACCGTATTTAATTCATCACGTTTGATTATGCCGCTATCAAAATTCAACTTATCACATTTTCATCATGCCACCACCGTAATTGATCAACACATCACATTTTCATCATGCCACCCCCATAACTCATCCTGACCACTATTATTACAATCTACTGTTCCTTTAAAGGTTTTCAGCACAAATGGTATTGATGAAATAGGAAAGGTTTCTAAGCAGTGGAGTGCGAGAGAAAGGTATGCTAGTGATTTTGGTTTGGAATTCACTATGGACTTGGATGCAAAAGTTAAAGCTACATTGGTAGGAGCTTTATTCCTTATAGTAAGTTGGAAACAAATATTATTGTTGAACACTAAAATATTATGAGAATTATTGTATATCTTGATCGCTTTCAGTATAATAATTCTTGTACTGCCCAGAGGTGTAACTTATTTTGTCTATTTACATGATCGGACCGTAACTTTGTAGTTACCATACTTGCCAATTACAGGGTCCCAGGTTAAATTCCAGCTTTGTTGCAGCAAGGCAATCTAACAACAGGACACTCGAGCTCGCTTTGCCAGGATAGGAACTCATAACAGTCCTTTGATCTTATGTCTGGCTGCGACAAATACCAACAGTACTACTATGTACATATTCTCTTTTATTATCTGATTGTGTCTCAAGTCACAGATAAACCCTTTGATCTCCAGAGCTAATCATCCGCAGTCTTGCTTGCAGTATACCTGGATTTTTCTACTGCTAAAAGTTTTACCCAGTCTTTTAATTGGCTAGTGGTGGCTGAAATTGAATGAAATTACAGTTAATACCTTAAATTACGTCGTGAGGCGGTTTCCCGAATGATCGTAAAATCAAAACGGTACTTCTATCAACTAAAAGTCGTAGTTAGTCATGTCTCGGGTCACATCCTATGGTCACCGTACAGATAGGCTACTACATCAGTACTTCTATGAATGGATGACTAGCGACAATAACGCTAGTTGGGTCATACCCAGTACCGTTTTGATTTTACGATCATTCGGGAAACCGCCTCACGAGATTTTATGGACTGTATTAGAATTCAATCATTAAAAATAAATTTACCTTTTTATTCCAGGAGTTTATGTTCTTTGAACAAAGAAAAAATCGTCGTCGTTAGATATCAAGATGTTCTTTCGATTTTCTGCCAATAACGCATTACATTATACACAGTAACATTGTAAAATTATATATTTAACGAGATCCAGTACCAATTCCCAAAAAAGTATCTACAATAGATGTTGTCCATATGGATAAAACATAATATTGTAGTATTACTAATATAAATATTGGGTTAGATACTAAAATTGTAAGTTTCTATGTAAAGTAATAAATGTTGTGTTTAGTTAAAGATACCAGATCTCATTACTGTACATTTTAAATCTCATCAATGATATATGTTTCATCTGTTATATTTTCACTAAACATGGTTCCACTTATAAAGTATCTTGATTAATAATCCCAAAATAATTTTAATTTATTTGAAAATAATTCAGTTCTGTTTTTGTTTTATTTTGTATATTCAAAACAATTTACAAAAGACAATACATGACAGTAAAGGCTTTTGCAATATGGCCTTCCTTGACAATCATTATATAATGAGGAATAGTTTGGGAGTAGTTTTCCCTGAATAGATAGTTGTCTTCGGTCGTTGTTGTGCGGATGCGAAAATAAAAATATTCTGTATACTTTCGTTTCGTTTCATATTTTTGTTTGCGTACATTTTTTGTTTGTTTGATTCATTCCTTTACACATTAAAAAATAAACATATTCTGTGATTCCATAGCGACCAGTAATCAACTATGGTATAACCATGATATTATTATTCAAGACCATTAAAAAACGGCATAAAAATACAGCAAGTTGTTGTTGATCCATTCCTTCACACATTAAAAAATAAAAATATTCTGTGTTAACCATAGCGACCAGTAATCAACTATGGTATAACCATGATATTATCATTCAAGACCATTAAAAAACGGCATAAAAATACAGCAAGTTGTTGTTGATCCATTCCTTCACACATTAAAAAATAAACATATTCTGTGATTTCATAGCGACCAGTAATCAACTATGGTATAACCATGATATTATTATTCAAGACCATTAAAAAACGGCATAAAAATACAGCAAGTTGTTGTTGATCCATTCCTTCACACATTAAAAAATAAACATATTCTGAGTTAACCATAGCGACCAGTAATCAACTATGGTATAGCCATATTGATATTCAAGACGACCATTAAAAAATGGCATAAAAATACAGTAAGTTGTTGATCCATTCCTTCACACATTAAATAATTAACATATTATGTGTTAACAAAGCGACCAGTAATTGACCATGGTACAGCCATGATATTAATATTGAAGAAGAGACATTTAAAAAACAGGGTTAAAGCATTAACAATTCCAGTGACTCAAATACAGTGTGGAATATTAGATGCATGAATTACTTGAAGAAGAAACCAGTTACAATGGTGAGAGATAGGAACAGAACATTAAAAACCCCGATTTAAAAACAAAAGGTCTCAAAACTCCAAAATCCATAGTGCTAGACAGTATGTGAAAAGACACTTTGTTTCATCACCATGGAAATATTTGGCTTGAATATCCACATTTTTCATTTCGCACAATAATGATATTATTTTGGTTTCTTCTTCATCTTTCCTAAAAGTTTATAGATTTCTCGTTTTGCTTTCTTCTGTCTTTCATCTTTCTTCTCTTCTAAAACAGACATCTTAAAAAAAAAGTTTTAAAAAGACCTTTATTATTTGTTTTCTTAAATTGTTTAAATAATAACCCAAAAAATCAGGTCAAATTGGGATAGATAGATACATAAAACTATTTTCTTTATGCTACGAGTCTTTCCTAATGTGCAAATACAATATCTTCATATAGAGTAGAGGAAAAATGTTTTTGTGTCTAGCGCATGATACTAATATCTAATCACTGTATATTTTTTAACGGTTAGTAACTAGTAACTAATATAAGCCTAGTACCCTAGCCTAGTACCCTAGCCTATCTAGGTAGCATAAATGATTCGCTTACCTACACCTATATCATGAGTGAGCCACCAAATAAAATGCCAAAGGACAAGGAACATTATAGGTGCATTTGCATGGATTTGTAGAGAAGCTATCTCACATAGAACAGATGTAATGCTTGTCTTCATGTCATTCATAAAGTTTTGCTTTGGCCAAGCGAAATTATTTTATTATAAAGTTATTGCTGCTAGGCATAATAGCAGTTGTAGCCCAGCCTTTATTTGTGATGGGCATAAGACAGAGGGCATACAAATCTTAGTTGTTGAATATCTCAACTGGATAATTCTTTGCTACAGTCAACTCTCCCAATACCGGACACCCTTGGGCGGGCATATATTTTCCGGTTTTTCGAAAGTCCGGTTTCCTGAAAACATATTTTTAAAGTCATCACGTTGTCACCGAATGCTGCCCGGTACGGTCTCCTAGCGTAGGGAAGGCCTAGGCTAGGCTATGATTGTGTCAATCTAGTTTTAATTAAATAAATACTGATAGGCCCTAGGCCTACTTTATTAATATTAAGCTACAGTAATTCAATTTACCTTTTTTAAAAGTTACATTATTTACTGTACCAATAAAACATGTTACAATAGTAAATTATTGTTTCTCAATGTGTTTTTAACGGCAAAAAGGCCTACGTACGTACGTACGGTGAACATAATTTCGGTCTGTTTATTGTTTTTCGTGAGCTAGCTAGCAGCAGCAGCATGGGTGAGGGCTTTGATTGATGCGCATGTGCAGAGGTGTCATAATCAAATAAAAACGCCCACACCTAGACCACATGTTTTTTAAGCTCCTTTATTTTGACGTAATTTGATAGCAATGATGAAAATTGATTAGGTAAACGAGCCAAGCAATAATGACACAATAATTAATTGGTAACATTTCAAAGTTTATTAACACTAGTTAAGTCAAGTTCATTCCGTTTACGTTTTGCCATAATGATTTCCAAATTTATAATGATGCACATTTTTAGTCCCGTTTTTAGTGAAACATTCCTTTTTAAAGTCCTATTGCAATTGTGAATTTAACAATAATTTAACAAAACAAAGACACAGGAATGTAAATTTAACTTTATTAAAAAACAATTCATATGCTAAAAAACAGGGAGTTGTTAACAACTCCCTGCTAAAAACAATAGACATTAAGACATAGCGCTTCGATGTGAAAAAGCCCACCGCAGTTCGATACGCAACAAAGCAATTGCCGCCTCGTGGGTTAACAATGAACTGACCTGTCAATCACAGTGTAGTGCTCCATGGCAACATTATTTGATCGTACCGCGAAACGTCGCGCACTTCATGCATGGTGAGGGTATGGTTAAAAGCTTTTGTACATTGTGAATGTAGTGAATCCGAGTCAGCGACGACGATGTTACGTTGTTTTCGTAAATATTTGGAGTTTTTTAACCGTCAGTCCGGTTTTCAGACGCTAATTTTCGTGTTTTGTACTTCATAATTTGTCCGGATTCCGGAATTGGGTATTCCGGTTTTCATAATAAATTACAGTACATTTAGAATAGGGACAAATTGGGCCCTCCAAAAAAGTCCGGTTTTTCGTGAATTCCGGTTTTGGGAGAGTCCGGTATTGGGAGAGTTGACTGTATTAAAATTGATGTGACAAACCATATGGCATTGTCTTTTTGGCAAAGACAGTGATAGATATGGCATGCTATGTTCGTCAAAATATTTACTTAACTTACCTTCTTTTTATGTTCTTCTACCCTGGCTGCCATTCGGCTTCTCTCTTGACGTTTCCTTTCATTGTAGAGTGTAGTCATTTGATGTACCAGTGCTGCAGCCTTTAGTATTAAAAATGGGGATTTTTTGTTAAGCATGGCTAGCAAGAGTTAACAATAATTTGTTGTTTTTTATTTTATCGCTCCTAGAAAATTGTGGATGTGAGATTAGGGCATGCAAAGTTTAAACTGGACAGTGCTTAGTTTGAATTTTCCCTCATCCAACGCTTACCGTCTTAAACTTCCTGAAAACCAATGAAAGCGAACAAACGCTAGCCATGTATGGCTCTCATTTTAGTATCTCACCTGTCTCTCCTCTGGCTCTCTAACTACAGCTCTCATTCTGCTAATTGCATTCTTTTTACGTTTGAATTTCTCTTGTGGTTTGTCCTTGAAAGGCAGCGCCCTCTGTAACTCTCTTGGAATACGCAACTCTCTAAACACCTTTGGTTTTCTTTCAATTGGCTGAAGTAAAGACATCAATATAATTATATTAAAAAATAATCAATTTTGTTTACAATTTTTTTATTTTTATTTTTAAAACCAGAAACAGCAGCAAAAACAAATTCGCCACTTACAGCTTGGTTTAACAGATACAAATAAGCAACATTTAATTTTATTTCAGACTGTTATTGTCTTTAAAAAATACTGGCAGAAATGTTGCATATCGTAAAACCTAGAAAAGAAGCCCATATACATTAGAGCGCGAATAAAATGATTTCTAAGTCACCACTTAGAAATTAATAAATCGATCACTGTAGCGCCGATTTTCAGGGATCCCACAAAATAAATACTTATTATGAACAATTTCATGTGCAGTTTTATTGGAAAATAAAGAGTATGGGGTTCGCCCCACCGCTACAGCAAACAACAGGATCATCAAGATAATTCTGCAACTACTTTGTTCCAACAATGCGCAATAGACTTTCACATTGTTCAGCAAAACCATGTCAGCCTTATTACATAATATTGTTTGCTGGAGCGAACCATACTCCTTACCTTCCAGCCTGGTGTTAGCAATAAAACCGCACCACAGTTTTTAATGAAATTTTACATAAAAGGTCTTCACAATTTGATAATTGAATTTTTGTACTCATTGCGTTGGATCTCTTGAAATCAGAACCTAATGGTAACCAATGCAAATAATTGTTTGATCAGTTAGCAATCTCAGCTGAATAATAATGTCCACATAAATATTCAGTCCTATCAACTTTATTTTTTAAACATCATTGATTGCATATGATCAAACAATTAAACAGTCTTGACTTTCACATTGTATCAAATAAGGGTGCAGAGAATGTGAAATGGAGATAGCTTACTTTGTATAATGAATCCTTATTGAATGGTACAGCCACGTTGTTGTCTTTCCTTAATTGTCCTACAGTTCTCATCCCCGTCCAATTGTCCTTCTCGCCCTTTGGTAGTAACAGTGTCTGTACCGGGTTGTAAAACTTTGGCATGAATACTGGTATCCAACCACGCAGGAACACAATGTCTACAAAAAAGTTCATAATACATAAAAACATCTTTTTGTTCAGAAATGTTACTTTATACCTCTCTCTCCAATTTCAGAAAATATTGTTTTTCATTCGTGCATACCTCACAATGAATGTGATAAAATTATAATCTGTATGCAGTCAACCCTTCGAATACTGAACTCTTTAAAAACCAGAAACCCTCCCAAAACCAGACTTTTCTTAAGGTCCAAAAGGTCCCAAATTATTTTTACCATTAAAAACACATTCCGAATACCAGACTTTCCTGAAAACCAGACATATTAGGCCAGCCCAAAGGTGTAGGTATTGGGAGAGTTGACTGTATTAAGGCTTTAACATGGTTTAAATAATAATAACTGAATTAAAGCACTATTAATGGAAAACTTCAATACTATTGCATACCACTTTTAAGAATTTTGTCTTCAAATGAAGCACGGAAAGCGCCCTCAGGTGTCTTTATAGCTTTCTTGATCTGCCCTCTAATGCCGCTAACCGTTTTGACTGAAGCACCCTCAAATCTTGCCACCTCTAATGTTGTGTTAAACATTCCCTAAAGAAAATAAAAATTTGAAAATTAGAAAAAACTAGAGATAATATGTTGAATAGATCATGAATCCAGTCCGAATTTTGTGACATTTGACCCTAAGATTTAAACACTATAAATTTTAGAGCCTGTTCGGACGGAACAAATTTACACTTGTAATGGTTGCATGTGGTGTAAATTTTGAGATAAACTTGCTGTTTAAAAAATCCACCTATAAGGGGGATTTTTCAATTACACCTTAAACCGCAAGCTGATTAACCGCAAGATAAGGAGCAATTTTACCATAATAGTGTAAAAAGATGCATGAAATATGACCCTGCTGGGTATTTTTCGTTAGTTTACACGTGTAAATTGTTCATCATCCGATCGAGCACTGATAACACATATAAAGTTTTAACGTCCAAACACAGCTTTATATAATTCTATGAATTTAATTAGAAAAGCTTACTGGCTAATTATTGTAATCTACCCAGTTACAGACACTATGAGATATATTGGGTGGGACCAACCCAATTTTAACTTACTTTCAAAAATCCTAGGACAACAATAAGACTAATTAATAACCAACCTTAATAAATGCAGTGTTCTTGTGAATCTTGATTGGTGTACCAATCAGTTTCAACTTCTTTACAATGTGTAGTGATTTGTCAATGTCGGTGACAGCTCCAGTCGCAGCTATACGAAAGCCAGGCTAGAACAAATACAGATTCATCAAAAGGTTGAAATAGTATATTAGTTAAAGGGGATATCAAAGATTACACATTTTGAGACACCTATTGATGGTATAGTAGACTGGGGTTTCCCTCTAATCATTTAAAAACACGAGTCGGAATTTTCAAAGTGCGCACAAGCTAATTTTGTACAAGAAAAGGTTTTTCTACCGGCAAAACCGTGTCAGCCTTATTACATAATGTTGTTTGCTGGGGCAAACCCCATACTCCTTATCTTCCAGCCTGGTGCTAGCAATAAAACCGCATGACCACAGTTTTTAATGAAATTTTACATAAAAGGGCTTCAAAATTTGGTAATTGAATGTTTGTACTCATTGCGTTGGATCCCTAAAAATCAGAATCTAATGGTAACCAATGCAAATAATTGATCTGTTAGCAATCTCAGCTGAATAATAATGTCCACATAAATATTCAGTCCTATCAACTTTTTTTTTTAAACATCATTGATTGCATATGATAAGACAATTGTACAGTCTTGATTGTCAGGTCTGTTTACATACCATTCTACCAGCAACTGTTTGTAATGCCAAGAAACCTGTTCCTTGCGGGGTGATTGGTCCTGTGAAGTGCAAATAATTGGAAAATAGAAATAGTAATTTATTTTATTATTTACATATTTTTATTTATCTTATCTTAAATAAATTATCTTAAAAGATTTTCTTTTTCAAACTTGTTGAATATTCCATTTTAATATCACATAATAGTTATCCACTGTGACCAAAAACTGGATGAAAAAAAAAAATATTTACCTGAAAAAAAAAGTAATTTAAAGATAATGGATTTTGGTTTTAACATTTTTTTTTCTTTTGTCTCTTTATAAATGAACTGATGATTTAATAGACATGTATATTTATTAAAACTGCAAAATTACCTATTTAAACTCTAATTTTATTAAACTTCATTTTTCATGTTTTTGGGGGACAATACATCTTTAAATAATTTATGTACTCTACATCATGTGTTTTATTTTTTGACTCATTAAAAAAATCATTAATATATAAAATCTGTTGTTGTTTTTGGAGTTCCTAATTATGAAATAGTATTTATTATTTGTTTGTTTTGAGGTGTGTATTCATTACAAGCTATGTTTTCATTTAGGCTCCTCCACTGTATTTAAGTTATAAGTAAAGTGAAATAAATGAAATAAAAATGATGTATTTTTTGATAGAAAAGTGAACATTGCTCGTAGTGGGGCTATGTTGTATTTTATAGAATTATACAGGGTGGCCCCATGGAGAATTGTGCTGAGTAGTGTTTAGAAAGGAATAAATACTTCATTTTCTACCAGTCTCAGGTTAACGAGATAAGCCTCAATGAATGCAATTTACATTCTAGGTTTTAATGTTTTTTCTCATTGACTGAAAGAATATCAAATTTAAGAAATTGCATTGTGCTAGTCGCCCACCCACTGAATGCAGATGGGGTTATTTTTTAGGACTGGCTGTATAGTAAATATATTACCCATCTCCAAATAGACATTGTCCTATACAATATGCTAGTCGCCCACCCACTGAATGCAGATGGGGTTATTTTTTAGGACTGGGTGTAGTAAATATATTACCCATCTCCAAATAGACATTGTCCAGCCTATACAATATATTACCCATCTCCAAATAGACATTGTCCTATACAATATGCTAGTCGCCCACCCACTGAATGCAGATAGGGTTATTTTTTAGGACTAGCTGTATAGTAAATATATTACCCATCTCCAAATAAAGACATTGTCCTATACAATATGCTAGTCGCCCACCCACTGAATGCAGATGAGGTTATTTTTTAGGACTAGCTGTATATTAAATATATTACCCATCTCCAAATAGACATTGTCCTATACAATATAAAAGTAGCTGTAGTAAATAGGCAAGAAACATACCCCAGATGGTTGCCATGCAGTGCATATGTTCAGGGGTGTACTTCAACAAACGCCGTCGACCGTTGTGATCCTCGATTGAAAATAATGGAATAGTCTGAAAACGACGCCATCCTAATGAGAAAATTAAAGGGTCACGAGTCTTGAGAATCTTTGGATACCAACGATGTTTCTTTATTCGCATCTGTAAGAGGAAGACATTTTAAAAATGTGTTTAAAACAACAAATATCTACATTACTTCATGGAATTTTCTTAAAGGGAGATTACAGGTTACATTTCATATTAAACAATAAGAAATTCTAAACCTTAACTTCCCCTTCAAATAAACATTCATATATTAAATAAATAAATATTTCTAGTCTATCTCAGCTGAGTAAGGATGTCTACACTGTAAAAAAATTGACATCTTCAGTCCTATCAACTTTTAATAAACATCATCGATAGACTAGTAATTATAATTTCAAAGTTCAAAGTTCATTTTAATTAATTTATTAAATTTTTTTTAATTGTTATTTTATTCAATTTTCAGGCACAAATAACAATGTCTAAACATGACAGCGGTGCAGTACCCTGAGGATTGCCATGAGTGCTAAACACTATCGAATTGGCTCTCCATACTGCACTTTAAACATAAAAAAGTGAAACAATAAAAATACCTGTACATAGCCAATATTCTCCTCACTACTTAGTAGTCCACCAATGACCATGGGATATGCAGGATCAAAATTGTTCACAAATTCACATGGCATGTTAGCCACCTAAAAGTGGTAATTACAAAATTAGATTATTCTGACTTTTACAAGGACAAGCCAAGGAAAGCGAACTTGATGCTGAAATTAGTCTCAGGTTAACGAGATAAGCTCCATTGATGGTTGTTAATACAAAGTCAGGTTTAACTTTTTTGTTCATCATTGACTAATTACAACATAAAGATATTCTTTTTTTTCCACAGCTATTTACATGTATACGCAAATTTACTTTTAGGTGCAGTTGTCAATATTGAAATTGTTGAAATAGTCAAGGAGGGAGACCGGCCAAGAAATGGTTAGACTGTGTGAAGGCAGACTGCACATCAAGAAACCAAGGATCCCTAACAAGTGCAACTAGAACATCACAAGATAGGAGGATCTGGCAAGAGGTTGTGAAACAGAAGCCATCACAAGTCTCTCAGACGGTGTGGACGGCTTAGGTCAAGGTAGGTCATTTACATGTTTGATATTTATTAAAATATTTTTGTTTAAATAATTAACATGAATATTGTAATTGTGGAAAAAAGTGTACAAAGTGAAAATGTGAATATAGGATGTAATACTCACCTCAACACGCACATACATTCCTGGCCGAAAGCCTTCGTACTGTGTTCTAATATCATCATCCATATCTTCAAACTCTTTGCGATTCAACTGCAAACAAAACAAATAAATCTTGAAAAATTGTTGGGATGTTTTTGATTTCTGATGCGAGCTAGACAGATTTTTTTCTTACTTATTCGATGTTAATTTGTGGGAATACTTTACTCTTTGTAAAACTTCACTTGAAGTACACTACAGTAGGAAATGCCATTTTCAATATAGTATCTTATAACTTAGGCATCACGCTTGCAATATGATTGTTTTCCGCTTACCTCATTCTTTATTATGCTAATTATTGCCTTATTTATATACAACTGTGTTTATTTATATACAACTGTGTAGTAGGTAAATAATTACTGATTGATTGATTACAGTTCTGATGATGAGTATAGAAATCTCGAAACACGTCACGTAAATTTTAAGATGCATTTTCATGAAATGCTTTATGATATTGATTCTCACTCGTAATTGGTGGTATTATACATGTTAGTATATTCAAGCCATTATGAGGTTAATCAATTCAAGAAATCATTTATGAGAGTACAGTTAAGGCCATTTTACAGCAGGGAACAAAAATATGCAAACCATGTTATTTCTGATGACCATTTACACAGAATGTGGAACGACCGGGCAGTTGAAATGAAACCTGCTCAGGATAGATACAGATCATACGTATGACAAGCTAGGTATTTTTCTGCTCATCTGTGTAAATTTGCCTTTTTACTGCCATATTTACAATACTACATTTAAAGTACTCCTCTCAATAGAAATAGCAATGTTGTATAATGTACACACCTCTGCTTGTTGGTTCATCTGTTGTTTCAGATCATCATAGTACGATGACCCGCCATCTGCATTATCGTATGCAGCATCAAAAGCTTCCTTAAGCTTTCTCTTCTTTTCCAAAAACTTCTCCCGCTTTGTCATTTCTTTCTTCTGGTCTTCTTCCCCATCCTCTTTCTTGTCATCACCATCATCATTTTCTTCTTCATCATCATCATCATCATCTTCCGTTGTTTTTGCTTTGTGAATAATACCAGTCTCTAAATCTTCAAAGTCTCCATAAACCTCATCTAAATAATTTAAAGTAAAAAATACATCAATTTCTCAATCAGTTTTTCACATAATTACAGCAGGTTCCTGTCTTTTGATTGGACGTTAGTAACATAAAACAAATGTAGCACATTCATTTGTGTCTTTTAATGTAAATCGAGTATTACAATTTTGTTTTGTTTGTTCATCTTTGTTCAAATGGTTTAGGCCTTGGCCTACTTCTCTAAAAAAAAACAAATAATGAATGTTTTATATTCGTTAAATGTTACAAATAATTTAATTTGGTAAAAGATGAAAATGTGTTATATTTCATCTTTCACTTCATGAAATTATTTGTACTATTTCACTTATTCAATATTTGTATATTCATGCACAGGGTGATTTATGCTGCATATTTTGCGAATGTATGTACAGTGGATCAACAACATTTGACTAGTCTACTTGCCATCTTGATCCAGCAAGGTCTTGGCATCTTCATCTGCAGACCATTTGCCAGTAACAAAACAATCAGCAATCATCTCCTTCAGCTATATTAAGAAAATGTGTAAATTATGTGTTTGGTAATACAAAAAAAAAACAGCAGCAGAAACAAATCCACCACTTGCAGCAACTTTACTTGTTTCATTATGCATACCAAATTCTATTATACAACACCTAAATAAATTCCTGCCATTTAAGTAGACGATTATGGGTCACATGCCATGCAATAGTATGCACTATTGAACGGTCATTCAATAGTACTTTTTTTTTGTGTATGAAAAAAAAAATCTTTTTGCATTTGGAATATATTTTTTTTATACTGTACTGCTTTTGAAGTACAACATCGCCAACATGTCATAGTTAAAAGATTAGTAGAATCTGCTTTATAAAATTAAATGAAGATTTAACAGACACTTTTTAACCAGTTTCAGACTAATAGGGAAAACAATCATAGAGTTGAAAGTTCAATCTCAATGTTCATGATGTCATCATTAACTGGTATTCTTTCTTTTTACTTGTCTGTTTTATTTGTCTATATTTCAAATTTGTATTACTCTTTATTTACTGTATATTGTCTTTATATAGTGTATGTCAATAATGTATTATTATAAAAAAAACATCATTTTGTGCATCTATTATATGTCTCTTATTTTTTCTATGTAACGACAAAACAGAAAATGAAATTAAACATTTAAAAACCTCTTCATTGGTCCAATCTCTAACTACGTCTACTGGGAAGACTGAACTATCAAAATCATTCATTCCTTTACGTTGTTTCTTTTCATCAGTAGATTTTCTTGAAACTGTAAACAATCCACCCAGCTCTTCCTCATCATCAGAATCATTTTCTGTATCGTCTACAAATAAAGTACAAACAAAGTATCACAACAGTTCTACCAAGGCAATCTAACAACAGGACACTGAGCTTCCCTTGCCAAGATAGGAACTTGTAACAGTCCTTTGATCTTATGACTGGCTGCGACATATATTAACAGTACTGTTACTACTATGTGCATATTCTCCACGGTGCGCAGTGTCTGTTAAGGGTGTGGAACTGATCGTGTCGCAGTCGCCACAGACAAACCCTTTGATCTCCGGAGCACAGCATCTTGTTAGATTTCCTTGGTTCTACATAGATGGTCCAGTAAACACCATATTGGGCAAGCCATTCCATTTGCTTGGTGAGCTACAAAGCTCTAACCATTGAGCAAGGTAGGCTAGAATGGACAATACCACTAGTACAAGATCTCTGGCTCTATATAAACATGTAGTGTAGTTTGTTCATGGTTAACAAAATGAGATGGATGTATGCTTGAAATTTACAGGTAATAAGCTCAGCAGAGGTCAGTATATCAAAGTACATATGAATGTCAATAGCACTAACAAAGTGGTCATGAGCATGTGTTCAGGTTAGTCTCAGTTTAACGAGATATAAGCTTCATTGATTGGTTGTTACACAATCTCATTATAAATATTATTCCTCATTGACTATGAACACAAAACCACTATTATTGTAGAGATGCACAATGTACTAATCAAGCATACTCACCAACACCATACACCAATTTCCTTAGGTTGGGGGTGTCCTTCTGACGTTGAAGGAAAGCGTCTGCTGCTCGTTGAACCATGTCATCTTTCCATCGTAGGTGACCTATGATAGTACAAAATATAGCAATGTTAGTCATAGGCATGTCTACCACAAGCATTCTGCTTTTTATTTAAATGGTTTCTTTAACTGTTATCGTTAATATTTTTTACCTACATCTTGTTAACTGTTTTTGAAGTAAATAAATGTCACTTTGATTTATTTAATTCAATTTCTATTTATTTCCATAACATTACATAGCCTATGTAAATACGTGAACAAGATTGGTTGAAACTGCATCACATGACTACTGCTGTAGATCGTATCCTCAGCGCTACACGCTTTGGAAATATATTCCCTCGAACAAAATATCATTCCTTCGAGAATGTCAAATCTTATATTTAACCTCTAAGCAGGCAATATCTGTATAATACACGATAATATAATGATACATTTACAATCCCTGATCTACAACCCTTTAAAGACAGACTCTTGTTGAGTTTTGAAAGACAAATTTAAAAAAATTATCTTCATAAATATATAAGGTAATTAACATAATTATTACCTGTACCAAATTCGTTCAAACTTCCTTCTTCAGAATCCATTCCTTCACCATCAATTTCTTCAGCTTCTATTCCTTCTTTTATCTCTCTATCTTCAATATCATCTTCACTATCTGTATCATCTTCATCCTCCTCTTCTGCTTTTGTTATATTTATCTTTTTATGTTCTTCCTTTGATCTATTATCTTTTACAGATTTTATTTTATCTTTCCCTTTTCTCATTTTTTTTTTACTAAACGTCCTTAGCTCATCCTGATTTACATTCAGTTTCCTTTTCCGTTTGTTTTTTTCTTTTTCCAACTGTTTCTCCATATCACTGTCTTCATCCGATTCTTCTTCATCATCACTCTTGACTTGCAAATTTTTAAGAGCTCCGGAGTTGTTAGCAAATTCATCATCATCTTCATCATCACTATCTACAAAAACCAATTCTTCTACATCCTAAAAAAAATTATTTAAAACATCAACATATTGTAAATAACTGTTACCATTGATTGATATACTAAACTATTATTGTACTGTTCAGGTAAATTTAGGTGAGAGTCGAGAGCTTGATAGGCCTAACCATGGTTATAGATGATGCAAACACATTCTATCAAATGGCACTCTCAGACAAACATAATGTTTCAACCAGCTTCAGACTAATAGGGAAAACATTCACAGAGTTGAAAGTTCAATCTCAATGTTCATGATGTCATCATAAAACTGGTATTTAGAATAAATGTTTATCTGCATGTTAGTATATAAACAATATATTATTATTAGGGTATCTTATCTTTTATATTTAGCAGAGTACAATATTGTGAAAGTATAGTAATTCAATGAAATAAATCACTGTAATGATTTTATATTTTCTGCAATCACATGGGCATTAGTGGTTTAAAACATTTAAAATCGCATCAAGAAAACTTACAACTTTTTGTCTTTTGTTTTTCGAAGTTGATGACTCAGATTGCCGGGATTTTTCTAGCTCTGGTTCATCTTCGTCTGCCATATCATTATCTGAATCTTGACCCTGAAAAAAGTGCCAGATATACTATAAACATAATACATTCTGATAAATAAAATTCTAGTAATTATAGACATTATTTTTTATTTGTACATATCCAATCTCAGACTAATAGGGAAATAAAATATCATAAAATGTGTTCACATTTCAAAGAATGCTATCATCATTGACTGGAAGTTCTTATTAATTCACTAAAGTTACCAATTTGTTTTTATTTCGCATTTCATATTTCTATCTAATAAATACCAACCTCATCTTCTGATTCGTTACCAGAATCTTCATCATTGTTAACGTCCTCATCTCCAAATACCGCCCTCCTTCGGACCCTTCCTCCCTCGCTCACAACTTCCTCTTCTGGCATTCTGATTGGAAAACCAGTTGAGACTTCCTCTGATGCAATAGGAGTGGATTCTGGGAAGTACGCTAATTTACTGACTGCCATCTTAGCATCTACAGTCTGCTGGGTACCTATTAGGTTTGTGACAAGTTCATTCGATGGCCGTTGCTCTTCCTATGTATTAAGTAGATAATGAAAAAATTGGAAAGAAAGAACCTATAATATAATTAAATTCTGATATCAAGCAAAAATGATTTGTCCTTTAATGTATAGTGCAATTATAATTTGGGTCTAGATCACACATAAATTCAAATTATCTTTCCATTTTCACTAGCAGTGTAATATAATATGGAAAACCTCTGTTTTGGGGACACCTCTATTTTTGGAGACACCTCTGTTTTGGGGACAACTCTATTTTGGGGACACCTCTATTTAGGGGTCAGCTCTAATTTGTTAGTGGGAAAATGTATGTTTTACCACTACAGACAACACTATCAAGGGAACACTTTGTTGGGCCCAAACACCGTCTCCTTAATAGGTGTTCTATTGTATTTGATACATTGTATATTAATTGAAAATTAAAAATTGATATCCAATCTCAGGCTAATAGGGAAACAAACTTCATAGAATGTTAAAACATTCTCAAAGTTAATTTTGTCATCATCGATTGGAAAATCTGTTAAATATTCTTTAGTATGAAGTTAATAATATTGAAAACAGATGTTAAAAATTAAAACTACAGTATACATATATTACTGTACCTGAACTTGGCTGTGAGGCGCCTTGTTTCCCAAGTCTATGTAGACAACATCTTTATCATAGACAATTCCACCCACTCCAGACAAAGGGGCATAGATAAGACGTTCTTTTTGATTTAACGATCGTTTCTTTTCCTTGTCCGGAAGAGGGCACGGATCAGGAAGGTAACTGACATCCTTCACGTTAAAATCTCCACAACCTGGCAAGCAAAAATGTAAATATTTTCAGACTGAAATAGTCAATGAATAATCAAGCTTTTAATGATTCAAATTATTCTCCCTATTCCACTCATAATCATTATTTGTATATTTATTTATTAGTTACATATTGAAACATTTTCAGACCTAACAAAGTTTCTCACAATTATTCAGCAATATATAAATATTTACATTGTTACAATATATATGTCTGTAGTCGTAAGATATTAATATCAGAAAGAAAAACATGAAATAAAGTTGTAAAAATACAAGTTGCATACTCTATAATTTTAATAACTTTTCCATAGATAGAATATACAGTAATAATCCTTCATATACCTGCTATGTGTATGTTGCTTCCATTTTTAAGGGGCGTGCCTCTGACGTAACCATAGAAACTGACAGTACGATCACAATTTGGTTTCTGTCGTACCTCCTCTGGGTCGGTTAAATCTTCCATCCTAAATAACAAAGGAATAAAAACAGATAATTATTTTTTAAAGCGTAATTTCGTACTTGGTGTCGGCACAATCCATATTGATATTATTGTGAAAGTTATGAAAATTGTTATGAGGATCTTTAGATAGATGGACATGCTCTTGGAAAAGATGAAGATGTACCAGTTAGTTGAAGGATGAGCAAAGGTGGTACAGAAAAAAAATCGAAAGGATCGGTTTAGAGAAATATGATGCACACGACATGTATTAAATAGAATCAACAGTGATGCCCACCACACAAAATGTTTGTATAAATTTGACTATCATTCATTTTATTATCATGTTATTTTGGATTTAGGTATTGTTATTTATGTTGAATAATAGAGAGTGGCAAATCAGTTAGAGGAACATGATGAGGCAAAAGACAGGAAGAAGTGGAGAAATGGTGTGGGAGCATGGAACAATTTTCAGAACCTCTTGGAATAGGGAGAAAATTAAATCTAATAAAAGACAATGATGATATTATGCTTTACATCCAATCTCAGACTAATAGGGAAAAATTAATTCACAGAATATTTAAATTCTCTGTGTAATTTTTATCCTCATTGATTGGAATAATTGTCTTTAAAATTAATCAAAATGTCATCATGAGATTATAATTTTTAACTATTTTGTAGATCCTAACCTATATAGTCTCGACTATAATCTAGACACTAACCTGGCTTAATATAAAATTATCAATGCTCACCTGTCTGCCAGGATGTATGGATGGGTTGTCCGCCAGACAAGTGGTCTAAACTTCATTACAGAGATGAATCGTCCCAGGTTGTGGATCTCGCGTTGCTGGTAGTCACTGTGAACCATCCCAGATAAATAGAATAACTTAGCACCCTGTACATAAATATATCCAAAACTAAATTAAAAACTTTTGGGAGTTTATTACTATTTAGATGCTCATCACATAACTGAGAACACCTGTGAGTTATGTACAAGCTGGTCTCTGTACCTTAAATTACTGGTAAACGAAATGCAGTTATGTGGGTTTATTTCTATAGTAGTTTTTTAGGTTTATGGATTAGTTTTCCGCAGATGCCTTCAGGATATGTGCGCAAATCTTATATTTATTATTACCTATTGTGAAGAATTAAAAAAAAACAAGACTAAATAAGTATAAAAATAGACAAAAATATTATATGAAATTATATAAAACATAATTTCTACCTCTTGATTTAAAAAAACATTCCCGACCCTGAGGTTAATTTTTGTTAAACTAAAGACAAAATAGAGTAATGGGGTATGTATCAAAATGACTGGAATTTTATTAGGATGTTTTAAAGTACATTTTTTTAGCTATATTAACATTTATTTTATACAATACACAATAAATAATAAACCAGCTTTAATAAGTACAACAATGAGAAAAACAATACAAATCAAACATAAAATTACCTGGTATATTTCTGTCCAAAATCTGTTCTTTAATCGTTTCTTTGTCTTTTTTAATGTTTTATTATTTTTCAGTTGGTCTAAATGAGTCAACACTCCCATGATCTTGGGAAATCCATGAATCTGAACAATGTTTAGAAACTCGAACACTTCCATCTCAAATCCAAAACTGGCATCAACCAATAATAAGACCTGTTTAAATTAAATGCAAACTTAGTTTGGTATGTAGCACACACATACAGCATCATGTCTAGTGATAATCAGTATAGTATCAGTCTGTTTACAGCAACCTGCATCACACATTACTCTAATTCATTTTTGCACTTACCAGGTCAGCAATTTTTGCGAGGTCAATCATACTATTAACATCATTATTGCACTCTATAAATGTTAAGCGACGTTTCTTTCCTGAAATCAGAGCAACATACTTTGTTAGCAAATACAAAAAGGGATAATTGAAATCAAAATATGGCAGAATTATAAAGGACTCCTGTTGCATTTGGGACTAAAGAAATCATTCCTTTTGGCATGATAACCAATAGCATAGGGTTCTCCAAACTGAAATGTGATGCAATTCAGTTTGCTGGAGGAATCTGTAAATATGCCAGTGATTTTCCAAAACTGTTTGTAGTTTTTATATTATATTTTGAGTAATATAAATTACCTGAAACTATTGTAACAGGTCCTTGTATCGTGACCAAATTTTGCCGTGTATAGTTTCGTATCAAGCACCGGATGAGTGTGGACTTGCCAACTTTTGGGGGACCAACAACAGCGATAACAACAGGTGGTGGCTCAAGGGGCATTCTGTCAACCAGTGGTATATGGTGCCGCTTTGACTGCAAGTCCATGTTTCTGTTATAATAATTCAATTCATACATATTTATTCAAATGCAAACAATAATACTGGATTCATACGCTACATTTTATTGATTCCTCTCCGCAACATTTACATTGCAGTATAAAAAGAGATATAAATTCTGCAGACCTAAAAATTTACAATTTCAAGAAATAAATATTTTGAAATGTTGTCCAATGTCCACTTTATACAGTAATTTTCCAGTTTAAAAAAATGCAGTTATAAATTGGTTGGGGTTAACTCTAATGTTTTACCTTGACATTTAGACTATAAACCTGTTAAGGTTTGTGAGTCCCTCTTTGAACATCTTGGTTATATGGCTCAAACTTTAGGTTGTGGGTTTTCCAGTGTGTTTCAAGATGGGTTTTAAAATTATTTATAGAGGATGCATTTACTATATGATATGGCAAACTATTCCAATCATTTACTGCAGATATTGAAAAGAATTTCTGTCTGTGTTTCGATTTACTATGATCTTTTTTAATTTTAAAATTGTGGCCTCTAGTTACAGTAGATGGTGCTAATTCAAAAAAGACACCCGGATTAACATTATCATACTTTTGTATCATTCTAAAAATCTGTAAGCAGCAAGATGTTAATCACTTGGAATTGTTAACAGTTTTAACTGGATTTTCTTCTGTGTTTGTCAGTTTATAATTCACTTTAATATCACCAAATTTAAAGCAGTATAGTATGCTTGTATTGTATTTAGTTAGTATTTGTTAGTAGTATTATTAATTATTTAAATGATGAATGCAAGTTTGATAAATAAAATGTACTCTACCGTCTAAAAGACTTTGCCATGTTAGCAGCTGAATGGAAGGCAAACGCCTTTGGGTTGCGTTGGCGATCTGTGAGATTTTCATCTTGTTTTTTGTTTTTGTTCTTTTTCTTTTCTGCTTTGCGCCCTGCTTGTCGCTCACGATGGTTCTTTGGTGCTGGGGTCGTCTCCATCATACAGTTTTATTTATAATTTCTAACCTGTGTATAAAAATAAGTCCATTTAAATTAAAATAAGAATTTGTTATACAAATACTGTTTTAATTAAATTATGTTTAAATGAAATATTTGAATTGTTTTGGCCTCTAGCTAGTATTGACCCTAATTTTAGCCTACTAAAGGCATAGAATAGTTTTTAGTTAGTATAGGCCTACCTAGGCCCTAGTAATATGGTTTATCGCAAATAGTGTGCGCATGACGGGAAGGATTTGGGAGCAAATGCATGACGCGTACATACATGATTGTTGTACTGTCTAGACGTTTGCTCCCAAACTCTTCCCAATCCCATCGGCATCATGGATTTTGCAATGACGTTCCTCTTGAATTCAAGCCAGTTGCGATAAATAAACCTTGTGTTCTTGATTTTTAAATAATTTTAACCCTTGGCCTACTAGGCCTAAAGCCTACAAGCATAGATGGAGCTATAAAATTATATAAAAAATATAAACTAATTTTATACTTTATATAGCTCCCCATCCATGGACCATGCTACAACAACTAACCCTGCCTGGCTTAGGCTCTAGTCTTAGCTTAAATCTATCCCGAACGACTAGAGAATCTCTCCGCCTAGCCTAGGCCTAGCATAGGTACCTAGCCTAGCTAGCCTAGGCTACCTGTCCTGCTGGGCCTATTCGGTCCTATTCCTAACTAGCCACAAGCTAGTCTGGCTGGGGCCTAGCCTATCCCGCCTAGCCTACTCCTAGCTAGCCTTCCTAGCTAGGCCTAGCCAGCACATAAACAACAATAGAAACGCGGGCGATGTAGCCTATAATATACTTTTACCTAAAAGCAGAGCCACAATAAATTAGTGTAGTTGTTATACATTTTGTAAACGTGTTTATAGGCAGGCTGTACACCACACACGACACACGAAAAAATAATGTGGAGTCCTGTGGAGACCACGTGTGTGCATTTGCTCATTTTGCTTGCGTCGCCTGTGAAAATCAAAAGACAGCCCTCAACTATTGAGGGCTCTCTTTATACAATTCAGAAGATTTCTCATAGTTTCAACACACTAATTTTAATTAAAATTTGTTAGCTACAGTAGGCCTACAGGCATATTCCCACAGAACTACTCATTCAGAAGCTCTATCTAGCGGAAGCTATAGTTCTAGAGGCTGACAGTTTTGGAATATTGTAAACTCGTCCGGGTCATGCTCAAATTACAAACCCCAAGGCACGTCTGGAAGAAGATAATTCGCCGTCAGATAATCATTGAATTATGATCAAAACAGTCCATAGTAAAGTTTTTGTTTGTAATAGAATACAATTTGTTCACATTTGAATGTTCTTTATAAATTATATAGCACCTCACTGGCCATTTATCACTTGTTGACATCTATACTTGATGAAGTTACCCCCAGACTTGACCTTAGCAATACAGATAAACTATTAACATATTAGATATAATCCACATTGGTGGTATTATTTGCTTTGAATGATTTGAATTAAATAAATTCAAAGTAGGATACTTTTTTCTATTTGTGTGTGGTTAAGTGAGCTATACACTACTATAATTTAGTTTATGATTGTATTTTTGTTGTACAGTAGGCCACACTATATTTACGTATACAAAATGTTTACTACTGATTGTTGCATGCTGGAAGTCGTCGTTAATTGATTGTCATACAGAACATTCGAGGACGGGCTTTTCCGTTTTGTGATTTCTATGGTTCCCGGTTCTCATGTTATTAACCTTTTAATCGTTTTTCCGGGATGCGAAATACAGTAAGAAACAAAAACAAAAAAAAATCACTTATAAAAAGACAAAAAAAAAAACCAGTAATTTCAACCAATTTCCCTTAATTTCTAAATCTCATTTCTTCCATTTTGTCTTTTTATTGTTTTTCTTTGTATTACCAGAAACAGAAGATACAACACTGCTTAAAACTAAATTCTTCTAAAATAATAGAGAACCTGCAGTCACATACATTTGGAAATGAATTGAACGTATCTCCAACGTCAACAGGTTAGTAGGCCTACCTTTACGAATCGCAGAAACCTTGCCTAAGTGTCATATTTGGCGCTGTAATTTTAATTATTTCCATAATAATTATAATACGAAAAGATGAAGATAAAATTTAAATGGAATCATAATCTTAGTTAAGTTTCACTTTAAACTAGAGGTGTTCCCATAACTTAACGTAAATTTTGTTTCACTGAAAAGTTGAGTGTCCCCTGAAAAGAGATGTTTCAGAAAAGGTAATTTCTAATTTCCATTTATTTTTATATTAAAAATCAAATATGTTAAGATGGTTTATTGACCTGACTACTGTGCACAATTTGTGTACATAATTTTTAATGGAAGGAGTGGTATGGTCTACCGCATTCCAGGACTTAGTTAGCACGTACTAAGGTGGAAATAAACGAAGAATATTCTAATTATGTTACTTCATGACAGAAATTACTAATCTTCTGTATTATAAGTTTTGTTATTACGAACTTCCTGAAATAAACACGTATTTTTTTATACAGAGCGAAAACACGCCCTCTTTCATCAACAACTGTTATATAATAGTGTTATTTCTAGTAAACTGTTCATTATTGTTCTATGATATGATAGGACGCAGTGCCAGTGTTGAAATAAAGATGTTTCGGTATTTTTATTCAGTTGTTTCATTGTCTCTTTGTTTCGTGTACGTTCAAAGTGAGTATAAATTGAAGTTATTTCTTTTTTAATAAGTTATAATTCTAAATATTAACTTAATCATTTGAAGTATAAAACTAATTTAAAATATATGTATTGCGACATACTTAATTAATACTTAATGAAAGTTATGAATACTTCTTTATACTTACATTTTCCCTCTTACATATTTATATAATATTTGTATTTTTTAATGTATTTTTCAAATATAATAAATTAGCCTATAGTCGCAAATATTGTACCAGTATGTATACATACCTAATAATATTTCAAGATCGCTTATTGTTGATAACTTTCCCATCTATATTATAACATTACAAAATAACAAATTCTCATTTAAAAGAGATCCATATTGAATAAATAATGATTATCAATATTTTACATCAATACTATTTCTAAAAACAATGTTGGTAATGTTTGTTTTTTTAGCGGCAAAAATGCATAATCTGAGGAGCCATGCACATCGAATGACTGCAGACGGTTGTAAGTAGACCTTTATCTCAATCTTCATAATAAGCTGAAAATAAAGTCTGATCTACACTAGCAAACTCTTTTTTTTTTTATAAACTCTGTGTTTGCTCACCCAATTCTGCAGCTGCCAAGAGGCTATGATTCGTATCTATGACTGTTGACAATCTACCTCACGAGATGCAGAATAATTGTGGAATTCCCTACCAATTTTAAACAGTGTACTACGGTACTCTAAACTTCTCCAAGACCCAGTTGAAGTTTATTTTACCGGTTTTAATCATAAGTATACATTTACATTGAAACTAGTCAAACTATTGTTACAACTTGATTTTCCACCGTTTGAAGATACTCCTTAAATATACTGGAGGCTGCCCAACTGAGGATCACAAAAGATTGGTGACACTGAGCCTCATGGCAGCCTTCGGTAACAAAACCGTCTCCAACAACAAACAGTGGGCAACTCTGAGTTTTAAAAAAATTGTCTGATTACACACATGTTATCTGGTGGTTTGTTTCTCTTCGTTTATTTACAGTTCCAATAAATAAAAATAATGTTTATATCATAGGATATTTACAATTTTATTTTTATTCTCAGCTGATGAATACTCAAAGTATTGGAATGATTTGGCGGAAGATGAGCTGGAGAAGGCGTTACGTGCGCAAATTCTTAATCAAAATGTTTCAAAAAATATGATATTGTTCGTTGGGAGTGGAATGGGCGTATCGACAGTGTCAGCAGGAAGAATTTTTGTAGGGCAACTTGCAGGCAAAACGGGTGAAGAATTCCAACTATCATGGGAGACGTTCCCTCATGTAGCATTCAGTAAGGTGAGTTTAATAGGTAGGCCTAATACGATTTGTTGTTCAAATCATACACCTTGACATACGTTGTTTGTATCCAGTACAAGATACTGTACTCTTACGTTTATGAGTTGCAACGGGTGTTGCAAGATTGAAAAAAACTAGCTGTATCCGACATATACTAGTTTGGAACCAGATGACATTTTTTTGAACAACTTAAATGATACAGTATTCAATAAATTAAATCTTTTGTATTGTATACATTCGCTTCATCCTCTCAGTGCTTCAAAAGTGTTCCTTTGGTGGATAAAATTATTTTTACCGAATGTCATCTGACATTATGATTGTTCTCTAATTGTTCTTCCTCATTCGGTAGTTTACTATAATGTCGTTTACACCAAAAACGTCGTTTACCAACGTTGTTTTAAATTAATTTAATTGTTTTACTGCACAGACTTATAACACGGATGCACAAGTAGCTGATTCAGCAGGAACCGCGAGTGCTTTTTTAACCGGCGTAAAAACGAAGGCAGGTGTGGTAGGCCTAGATGATCACGCAGAGCGTGGAAGTTGTGCATCAACCGAATCAGCAGCAGTGGATTCAATTCTGCATCTAAGTCAAAGAGCAGGTTTGTTTAAGTTTACATACTGAGTGCAAGTACAAGGTGGATTTTCTTTTTAAAAGTAAAAGATTTATAAATATTGCATTCTGGTTTGTAGGAATTCAAGGTGTTCAATCAATAATAAATACGTTTTTATCTGTGCATTTGTAGAAAAGTCGACTGGGATCGTTACAACTACGCGTGTGACTCACGGCACACCGGCTGCTGCATACGCAAAATCTCCAGATCGTAACTGGGAAAATAACAGCGACATACCGGATGCAGAGGCTGCATTAGGCTGCAAAGATATTGCTCTACAACTTGTGGAAGATGCTACAGGGATTCAGGTGAATATTTTTTTTATCTTTTGCCGCTATACGAGGGTTGACCATGGTAAATTAGCTGGGTTTGATTTTTTGTTTTAATACATCAGCTGCTGGTGTTTCTTATTAGCTGGACGTTTACTACATTAGCGCTCGAGTATTAGTCAACATTAATGGTTGTTAGTAAATTAGCTGGCGTTTTCTAAGCGATTCTAACACGCATGATGAATCTATATTCTTGAAGATACAAATATGACACTAACTTAATGTATTCCATTGTATCATTTAGGTTGTTTTGGGAGGTGGCCGTCGTGAATTAACGCCAAGATCAACACGCGATCCTCAAAGCAGTGGGCATCATGGATATAGAACAGACAATCGAAATCTCATCGACGAATGGGTAGCACTACGGCCAGAAGAAACTACTCGTTATGTTTATAATAAAGGCCAATTCGACGATATTGATACGGACAAGATAGATTATTTGCTTGGTAAGACACTAAATAAAACTAAAAAATAAGAATTGATGATTTTGTCAACATTAGTAACTATTTGCTTGGTAAGAGTATTTAATATGACTTGATAATTTATTTACGACTTACATTAATAATACAATCATATCATGATCAATTAAACATATTTTTTTTGCAATTATTAAGAATGTTCGAAAACTGCGCATAGGTCTACATACCCAAAATTATTGTTACCGGTATACAATTACACTAAAAACTGATATCATAAGAACTCAAAAGTATACGTCTTTAGGAAAAGAATCTGCTAGTTTGAAAGGTGGTGATTGAAATGTAGTTATTATGAAAATAGTATTTTGTAACAGGAATTTTGATGTTGAAATTTTGATTACAGTAATTTTATCTCCAAGTAGGTCTATCGATCGTTTGACAAAACGTACTATAAAATACAAACATACGTGTATTTTGGAAAATAACAAATTGTTTCATTTTACTTATTCGTCTTAAAAAACAAAAATACAAAGGTACAACAATAAGCTGGAAAACCAAAAGTGAACTAAATCATTGGCCTAAACCTTAGGCCTACATTGGCCTAAACCTTAGGCCTACATTGGCCTAAACCTTAGGCCTACATTGGCCTAAACCTTAGGCCTACATTGGCGTAAACCTTAGGCCTACGTTGGCCTAAACCTTAGGCCTACTTTGGCCTAAACCTTAGACCTACATAGTTCCTTTTGTAGTAGAAACAGTGGCGTATAATTCGTAAATAAATGAAATGGAACAAGATCGTGATCCTATAATTGTATAATTTTTAAGAGAAATGTGTCGTAAGGGAGATATGTGGCCTTACTTTTGAGTCATATTATTATTTGTGAGCTACAGTAGGCCTATATAAATATTTCCTTTGCTTTTTATAGGACTATTCGACCGTACACATATGAATTTTGAATCAGAGAGAGACACTTCATACGACGGTGACCCATCGTTAGAGGAGATGACAGAAAAAGCGATTCAGATATTACAAAAGAATGAAAAGGGATATTTCCTTATGGTTGAAGGTAAACATTATTTGCATAGAGTAATAATATATCTCAGTTGAAACGTATACAATATAAATTTCTCAAAGGTATACAGAGAAAATACAATTGTTACATCTGATCTTGTTTTATTAATACTTTACTGATATTAAAAAATTAAAAATATCAAAATTGCTCATGTCAGAGAGAGATTTTTAATTATACTTCTGTAATTTTTTTTTAATTGGCAGCATGGAGTGACAGTTATTAGGCCTATTATTCAAATCATTTATTGGTTATATAACTTTACAATTACAATAGTCAAATTAATAAGCCTCAATATTCTTTGAAATGTTAATAATTTATAACCTGTTAGTGGCGGTTTCATCGCTGTTGGTTGTCAACTGTAGAAAATAGAATAAAAAATAAATAAAATAATTTAAATATAACATTATTTGGATATTTCAGGTGGTCGAATTGATCATGCTCATCACAGAGGAGAGGCGTATAATGCATTGAATGAATTGAATCAATTCCATTTGGCTGTTGCTAAGGCGAAAGAGATGACAAGTGAAGAGGACACATTGATTATAGTGACGGCAGATCACAGCCACACGTTATCATTTGGCGGTGATTACCCCGACAGAGGACATCCAATTCTAGGTACGAATCAACCACTTTATTACATCTGCACCATCTAAATGTTTACCTGTTTTTGTCACTTTTCCTCGTTTTTCAGTGGGTCAGAGTTGAATGTCTTATGATTTTAAACTATCAATAATGTGTTTTTCCTCATTTAGGTAACAACATTGACGACAACGACGTATCTGATGACTTACCACATACCACATTGGCGTATGCAAATGGACCAGGTGGCGAGAAAGTATCTGAATCGTACAAAAAGTATGGTCACCGGCCAGATAACACAAGAGTTGATACAGGTAGAACAAATTTATTTATAGTTCTTATATTTCTTAAAAGAAATGTAGGCGTATTGAATTAATACTATAATTCTAATGTAAATTGTATGATGATGTAATTGTCTGACGAGTTTTATAAAGATACTTACATAGCCGGCCTAGGTCCACCACACGACCCTTATGCAAAATGTATGAATCCGCGTGGCCTGGATTTCACTCATTTTGCTGGTACAGTTAGGCCTATAACCAAACTTTTATTAAATGTGTTTACAGAGGACGAAGAGTATGTGCGAGACGCATTAGTTCCACTCGACGAAGCTACGCATGGTGGTGAAGATGTTGTAATCTACGCCAGCGGACCAATGGCTCACTTATTCCACGGTGTCCATGAACAAAACTACATCATGCACGTAATGCAATACGCCTCATGTGTTGGTTATAATAAAGAACATTGCGAGATCGTTGGCGGTGGAACCAAATGATTCGACTCTACATTATCAAACATTTCTGTCTTAGTACTATCATTTAGTGTTTATTAGCACCTGACTTAGTATTATATATAGAAAGAATTATACTAAAAAGTGGTCCAGAATTGAGACCGTGGTCCCAAAATTTAATGGAATGGTCCTTGACCACATATCTATCTATATTTTCATTTTGGTAAAGATCTTGTAATTACTTTTTGAGTAATGCTGCTAACAGGATTATTCCTCCTTGGCGGAGGTAAATGAAGGGTTATTGGTGCTTGGTGTTTAAAATTATAATGCTAACAATCATGTGTAGAGCTGAATCTGTAGTCAATAATTATCACACATTCGACGAATTGTTTTTATATTTCCTGTTTTTTGGCAGGATGGTTTGTTATTGTGTAAGGAAATTATAATTTAGTAAAAGGAAAATTACCAAACTCTCTAATAGTCAATGATCAGTTAATAAAACGTGAAAAAATTGGTAGGCCAACATAATTATTTTGGTAGGCCTACATAATACTGTTTGATGCCCAGCTTTAAAAAATACGGTTGCTGGTATTCCACCCGAATTATATATTACTGCTACCCTCGTCATCTACCCTACTCTGAACTTATTAAATGTAAGTTTCTAGCAAACTTTTCGTATTGGCTGTCTAGCTTTCAAGGCAGTTACCTCATCCGTATTTTCAAAATGCTTTTGGTTATATTTTGGCCATTTACCTAAAATTAGTATTTTAAAAATACAATTTAATTACAGAGTCACTATTTTTCTATTTTCTATTTTGATTATAATTTTCCTATCTCCGTAAACAATAACAAACACACTGTACTCAGGGATCACAATCCATCTATAAAAAAAAAGTAAATTTTTACATATTAATATACTCAACAGTTTTCTTTATATATGCATGACATTAGGCCTACTACAGATATTCTATAACTAAACTCCATTTCATTAACAATATGAACATGGTATTTTTTTTCCTACAGTAGCGATATTTTTGTTGTAACTTAAAATGGAATTCAAGTATTTAAAAGACTTTCTTAAGAGCCACTTTCTTTGCAAATTATCGTCTTTTAATTGCATATTGTATTCCAAAACCAAGTTAAAATTATCTCAATAAACAATCAAACATTTTAATCAATTAATGAATCAATAATAATTCATTTCTCAAATAAAAATAAAATACAATAAAATGAGAAAAGGGGTACCAGACTGGAAGCTTAAGCTTTTAAATGTGGGTCCAGGCAACAATATTTAAGTAAGGTAAAGGTTAATGAATGTTGTCATCTGTAAATGTTATTTCCTATTTTTTATTATACAGTATTAAGTCAATAATTTTACTTTTATGAAAATGTTATATATAGTAATATAGTATTTTGAATGTATTTTATTTGTTAATTTCTGAAAAGCGCCTCTTTAAGTTAAAACTAACCTCTTGTAATAAAGTAATGCTGCAATAAATAACAGCTATATAGCCTACACATTCTCAGAAAATGTAATTTTGTTCGTTGTGTACTCAGTGAACTGTTCTAGTCATCTCTGTCATTGTCTGCTTTGATAAAGTGAATGAACTATCAGTTATTATAGCCAGAATGACCAATAACCAATAGAATCAGACATTTCTCAGCGAGGGTTTATTTGAGGAAAAATAGGTTTTAAGTAAAACCATAAATTGAATTTGTGTGACAAATTTCATATGGTGTAAGAAACCAACCACAAGCGATGATTATGTCGCTTTCGCTTGCCATTGGTCAACTCTATTGTGTTACCGTACGTCTCTATCTAGTAGGAACCACATGATTTATGTCATGTCGAAAGAGTAGGCCTACTTGTCCAACTACATTAAGGTCAAATGCTCAAATGGAATTCCCGATATATAATTATATACAAATTATGTAAAATATATGCACTTTCTTCAAAACCATGGAAATAGTGCATGCATGGTATAAGTAGTCACACTATGGATATCTAGAGAAAATTCATGTTATACGGTAGTATCAGGGAACGGTGGAACTCTTCTCTGGTAGTTTCATACATTTCTAAAGTATAAAGTATAATAAACCAAACTACATAAAAATACACACAAATGGCCAGTGTGTACCTTTAAAAATCATGAACGGAAACTCTTACATAGCTCTGAGATATTCATTTCTGTAATTGTAATTTTATTAACATTCAATGATTTCATTTATAATTCACTTCAATCATCGGACGATAAATATAAGCCGACGATAGATAAACATGTATAATAGTTTCCTTGCGGAAAACCAAAGTAATCGAAGCTATAGCCTAACTATTTAACAATTTATGCTGTCTTTGATATACTATATTTTTAAATCCAATCAAATGACATGATCATGAACAAAGAACTAAATAAAAAACGCTGTATCGTCACGATATCATTGCTCTTACTACTGATCGTGAGGTCGAGGTTCGAAATCTTGCTGCATTGCTTGTATTCTTAGGCAAGATACTTTACTTACGTTTGCCTCTCCCCCCCCCCCCCCCCAGGTGTATAAATGGGTACCCGGTTAAGGAAGTATTTTTCCATACGTGTTTGATCCAAAAAAATGACTGGTAATAATGTTCAGGGGTAATAATGTTCAGCGCTATATAAATCCAGGATATTATTATTATACAGTATTTGGTGTGACGCTCGTTTAATTGAATATGTTACAAAGAGGCCTACTGCAGTCAAAGCAAAACAGTACTAGTAGGAGGATAGTAACTGGTTGTTGTTTGTTGTTTTTTATTTGATTTCCAAAAATTATACATAATAAATTTCTTTATAAATAATTAATTTGGTATAAATGTGGATGGTGGTCAAAATAAGTCTAAAACTAGATTTTAAAGCTCAGGTACAGGCATGAATTTTAAATATAATATCTGGTTAATTGTACATAAATCAAATATTTGTAACAGAAATCAAGACGAAAAACCATGAATTTCCCTTAATATTGTCAAATACAAAATTTGGCAAAAATCTGCCAAAAAAACCAGGAAGACTTTTTTTCAGTAGTTATAGGTAGTTAATGTAATAACATGTCTGGTGACTCCCTAGAAGGTGAAAAAAGATGGTGGATATACGGTGGATAATTTTTGCTATTGCATGAATATAACATTCTGAAGTTGAATAAAAATACCAGAAATGTAAAATTTATTTTTCATAGCTTTTTAAAATGCCTCTCTATTTTCAAAATTTGTGTACAAAAGAATAGAGATTTTACTGTGTAATTTGAACTATCCCCCCACTGATATGAAAGTGCTAATTTTCAACAAGCTCCTGTAACACAAATAAAATCCCAAAAATTATGAAACATAGGGGAAACTATAGATCGATAATTATTGGAATGTATGATCAATAGAAATGTTTTGCCCGCACCTGGCCTTTAATCAGTGGCCACCATTTAAAAAATAGAAAAACATTAGATCTACATTGAAGTTACAGTACAATATTTAATTAGATAAATAAATAAAAGGTAGAGTGGTTTATAATCTATCTTCTTCGGTGACTGTACATAATTCAGATGAATTAAAGTTGATTGTTGATTTGTATGGCCTGGAACGAGAGTGGGCCTGTCCGTTTAATATTACAGTTCAAATATTGTTTTCAGGATTCGATATTCATTCCAGTTATGCATGTGATCGATGTGTTTTACCAATACAAATGTGTATTTCAAAACACACCGAAATATTGCTGAAAATGGAACTACTGACTGGCTGAGCAGCAACCTGAAAAATGGAAACATATACACAGTTTATAATGCCGCAAAATGTAATCTCAATCCAATTTTTATCACCTATAAATGCCTAGTTGTAGTGAAGATCCTGTAGGCCTAATACATGTATAGCGAAGTTGAAAGGAGTCAAGTCAAGTCGCCCCATCGCAAAGTCGCCCCATACAAAGTAGGGTATGTAAGATTTTGCGATAGGGCGACTGTGCCGGGGCGACTTTGTTTTGGGGCGACTTTGCAATGATGCGACTTGACTGGATCCCAGTTGGGATATAGCCTAACAAATAAAATGTAGTATTTAGAAGATTTGACAAGAAATGAAATACTGTAATAAAAACATATACATTAGGCTTAATTTAAACACGTAAATAAAATTAGAAATTGAGAAAAGTATTCATTAATTAAATTTCGTGTTGTTGGATAGTAAAATATTAATTATTCTAAAATGTCTAATAGGCCTATACTCAAAATTAAGCTGGTGTCCAAGGCTTCGTGTAAATTTATTTATTTAACAAATATTTATCAAGGATTACACAATCAGGTGAAAGAAAAACAAGTTTTACATTGTGGTCCAGTCCTAAATATAAAATAAATCGGGGAGGTGGGGGGAATAGTTTTGTACATTTATTTGTATTAGACATTTTAAGATAGTTTATTGACCTACTGTCCACATTTTACATAATTTAATTTTAATGGAATAAATTATGGTTCGCCGCAATGCATTACATAACGTTTAATTAGCACGTACGTAGGGTGAAAATAACGCATAGTCATAATCCTTACTTTAAATAGATTAACTATTCCAAGAACAGGTACGTGTTGGCCCATTTATTTGTTTTTTATACTGGGTAGCCTCTTCAGTCAAAGACTGTTCTCCCAGAGGGCGCAGTTATAAGTTGCTTTGTATGACAGTGGCTTTATGTAATACTTGTACACCGGAGTGTATCTCGAAAGATGTATGGGTTTTTTCAAGTGCACATGAGCTAGATGTGTACACTGGACCTACAGTTTATAGTCCTTATCCGTGAAGACCACTACCACCAGAACCATAGAGCAATTAGATCCTCGAACCCTTGATTATGTTACGACTACGTAGGCCTAATTAGGGTTACACTGTTAAAACATTTCACTGGAAAGTGTGTCTTTAATTAATTGAAGTGTCCCTTGAATAGAAATGTCTCAAAAGAGGTTATTTTTACTTTTTTTTTTGGGTTATTAAAAGTCAAATATTATTTTTAGATTATTAGTTATTAGAAATGTTCCAAAAACCAAGAATTAGTATGTAAACTACAAACCAGAAGAACATTTTCAATCATTATTGTAAGATGTTTATTGACCTGACTACATGTGCACAATTTGTGTAAATAAATGTTAATGGAAGGAACAGTATGGTCTACCGCATTCCAGGACTTAGTTAGCACGTACTAAGGTGGAAATAAATGAAGAATATTCAAATTATGTTATTTCATGACAGAAATTACTAACCTTGTGTAATATGAGTTTTGTTATTACGAACTTCCTGAAATAAACATATTAGACAAAGCGAAAACACGCCCCCTTTCACCATCAACTGTTATATAATTGTGTTATTTCTTGTAAACTGTTCATTATTGTTCTATGATATGATTCTATGATATATGATTTATGATAGAACGCAGTGCCAGTGTTGAAATAAATATGTTTCGGTATTTTTATTCAGTTGTTTTATTTTCTCTTTGTTTCGTGTACGTTCAAAGTGAGTACATAATATTTAAGTTATTTATTTTGTCATTTTATGAGTGAAAATAGTTTTTTTTTCAGGGTTTTTTTCTATGGAAGTGATTAGGCCTAAGTTTATTAAAACTACAAAATGGCCTATTCAAAGTATGATTTTATTAATCTTCATTCTTCATGTTTTTGAGGGACAATACATCTTTAAAATTCTAATAATAATGTTTTGGCCTAATCGAAATTTACAATTTCTTTTTTATATTATTATTTTCAGCTAATGAATACGCAAAGTATTGGAATGATTTTGCGGCAGATGAGCTAGAGAAGGCGTTACGTGCGCAAAATCTTAATAAAGAAATAGCAGAAAATACTATAATATTCATTGGAGATGGAATGAGCGTACCGACTGTGTCGGCAGGTAGAATGTTTGTAGGGCAACTTGCAGGCAAAACGGGTGAAGAATTCCAACTATCATGGGAGACGTTTCCTCATGTGGCATTAAGTAAGGTAAGTTATATTGGTATATGACTGTGTTTGTACACATCATACACACCTTAGACACGTTGAAATTAAATATACGCATACGTTACCTATTCTGCAAGAGGTGTTGTTGAAGAAAATAATTGGACTGGCTGTAGGCCTCTATGCTGTGACAGACACACAGATACGGCACCAAATAACATCGTAAAAACATTTAAATAACATAATAAATATAAAATCCTGTTGTTTAAAAGTGTGTGTATACGCCTAGTTGTTTAAAAGTGTTGGTCATTGGTGAAAAAATTACAGTGGTGTGTTCCATGCCATGCGCACTAAATTTCTTCTTCATTCTGTAATAGTATAGACTTAATTGCCCCAAGTCTGTATTGTTTTTTTTTTATTTATTTGATTTTATTTCAACCGCGATTTTTGTCTGAAAATACAAACTAAAGTAATACACGTATGAAACGCCATATGTGCAAAAATATTTATATTTTTAGTAATATTAAAACAAAACTACAGTACTACTATAACTTACCATTAGATCTACATTCTCAAATTGCGTTTTTCAATTTTATTCATCCTTAATTAAAATTAATTATTTTACTGCACAGACTTACAACACGGATGCGCAAGTTCCGGACTCAGCAGGAACCGCGAGTGCGTTTTTAACCGGCGTAAAAACGAAGTCAGGTGTGATAGGCCTGGATGATCACGTGGAATTTGGAAGTTGTGCATCAACCGAATCAGCAGCAGTGGATTCAATTCTGCATCTAAGTCAAAGAGCAGGTTTGTTAAATTTGCATTTCATATTGATTTCAAATACAATGTCAATTAAGTTCTTCCACAATCCACAAAGTTTGTGCAAATTAATATAGTATAGGTTGTTTTTGTGGAAGGTGTTATTATTAAATTGTTTGTGTATGTTTTGTATACGGATGTACTATCCAAAATAAAAATTAAATGAATGTGGTGGTCTGTGGTTCCATAAATCAGGAACGTAGCAGTATAGTAGGCCTAGTGTAAGTAAACTCTGATTTGGTGGACTTATAATCACCCAGTAATCAATGCCTGTTTGTTTTAGGAAAGTCGACTGGGATTGTCACAACTGCGCGGGTGACTCATGCCACACCGGCTGCTGCATACGCAAAATCTCCAGACCGTGGATGGGAAAATAACAGTGACATACCAGATGCAGAGGCTGCCTTAGGCTGCAAAGATATTGCTTTGCAACTTGTGGAAAATGCTACAGGAATTCAGGTGAATATTTAACCAATATTCAATCACAAATTATTATTTTGAATATGATCAAACGTAGTCAACTTTGCACGATAGAACGAGCCAAAGCGTGTATGTGGGTAAGCTTGGTTCCTACTAGTGACGCACCGTAACGCAACCTACGCAACGTAAGGAAATTTCCTTCCGATAATTGTGTTTGGCTCGTCTGTTTACAGCACTGTTGGGTCGTCGGTTCCCACGTGTGATTTCACAATACAGCATTTTGCGTCAATACGTCGCTGCGTTGCGTTACGTTGCGTCGCCAGTGGGAACCACACTAGGGGTTGTTAAATCCTATTAAAATAACGAGCTGATCAATTGCGATTAACCATCCCGCAACAATGTATACCTCCCTCTAATATGTATGCAGCCACAAAAATGTAATAATCCAAAATGCTCATAATCTCGGGTAATGATTAAGAGTAGACTGTTTTAAACAAAAATGTATTGCGCATACTTAATCTCGATTCCTGGAAAAAACAAAATCAAAAACTTACGGTATTTTATTGTACCATTAGGTTGTTTTGGGAGGTGGCCGACGTGAATTAACGCCAACATCAACACCTGATGCTCAAAGCAGTGGGCGTTTTGGATATAGAACAGACAATAGAAATCTCATCGATGAATGGGTAGCACTACGACCAGAAGAAACTACTCGTTATGTTTATAATAAAGGCCAATTTGACGATATTGATACGGACAAGATAGATTATTTGCTTGGTAAGACACTAAATAAAACTAAAAAATAAGAATTGATGATTTTGTCAACATTAGTAACTTATATGTCTGTAACATTACTATTAAAATAACGTTTGAAATGTAGATTTCTTATTTAGGCAATGTCAACATTGCTAAAGCAGTTACTACTGTATACCTGTACTGCAATAATATAACGACTAATTTCAGTTGTTTCTTCAAAACACTGCATGATAGGCTAGCATTAACATTTATAAAGCTCCGTCTACACTATCTATCAAACTAGTTTGACAAAAAACGTGATGTGATATGCTCAAATATGGTAGTGATTTGACATCATCATATCTACATGGGCAAATCACATTTTTTGTCACATAACGTGTGGTATTGTAGACAAGGCTTAGTCCATGATTAAAAAGTTAGTATAATAATATACTTATATAATATACGAAACAAACGAGGTTTATTCTGTAATTATGAAAATGGGGAGGTATACGACGTACGCCGAGAAATCCTCTCTTGTTTTCTATATTAATAAATAAATTAGAACATTAAAGTAACCTGGTTAATACACTGCTATAATCTTATTCTATAATGGATGCCTTGTCTTATACGTATAGAATTGACTAATCTACTTATTAATTTGCTTTTGATAGGATTGTTCGACCGTACACATATGAATTTTGAATCAGAAAGAGACACTTCAGACGACGGTGACCCGTCGTTAGAAGAGATGACAGAAAAAGCGATTCAGATATTACAAAAGAATGAAAATGGATATTTCCTCATTGTTGAAAGTAATAATAATAGTTCATTCTTATATAATCATTATATAAGCAAGCTGTCAATGCGCTAAACATTATTACCCCAGTCATTTTTTTGGTCAAACACGTATGGAAACATACTCCCATAATGCAGCTAGTATCAGCGCAAAGTTGTTTCTTGATCTAATCAAGTTCCCATTTATACACCTGGGTGGAGAGAGGCAAACGTAAGTAAGTATCTTGCCTAAGGATACAAGCAATGCGGCGAGAGGTGGATTCGAACCTCGATCTCACGATCAACATACTGCGCCACACGCTTTCACAAGTAAATTATATACATTCTGTCGATTTAGATATTTGTATAGAGATAAAACATAATTGATTGATCTATGTTAGAATAGAAATTAGATTTTGAATACTGCTAGATTAAAAACAAACTATTCAACTAGTCAAAGAACACATCGATAAATGGTTACTTTAATAACTTATATCTTTACAATACTGATGTATTCATCTTATTACGTAATATCGTTTGAATATTCCAGGTGGTCGAATCGACCATGGTCATCACAGAGGACATGCGTACGATGCATTGAATGAACTGAATCAATTACATTTGGCTGTTGCTAAGGCGAAAGAGATGACAAGTGAAGACGACACATTGATTATAGTGACGGCAGATCACAGCCACACATTATCATTTGGTGGCGACTCCAGTAGAGGGAACCCAATTCTAGGTAAAGCTCTGTTAAGCTTGGTTCCCACTAGAACGTAACGCAAGGACGTAAACGCAACGCAAGCGTTTTAACCAATGACAGGCGAAGTTATAGACAGTTTTGACAATTTCATCCCCATAGTGTTTATGAGAGTTGAATTGCTTAGAATTCTGTTTATATTTCTATGTTTATATATTTATGCGTTCATCTTCTTTAGGTCTTGCTGACGGTTCTGTCGGATCAGATGGTTTACCATACACCACATTAGCGTATGCAAATGGACCAGGTGGCGAGCAAGTATTAAAATCGTTCAAGGAAAACGGTCGCCGACCAGATAACACTAAAGTTGATACAGGTAAATTCATTTACGTTCAGTTTAACTATAAAAAAAATACAAAATTCCTCAAGGTTGTTAATAATTGGATAGCTACTTGGGATTTTTTTTACTTTTATGATTGATTTTTTACCGTAGCTAAATTTCTTTAATGTTCTTTACAGAGGACAAAGAATATAAGCAAGACGCTTTAGTTCCAAGAGAATTAGAAACGCATGGCGGTGAAGATGTTGCAATCTATGCTAGCGGACCAATGGATCACTTATTCCACGGCGTCCATGAACAAAACTACATCATGCATGTAATGAAGTACGCCTCATGTGTTGGTTATAATAAAGAACATTGTGAGATCGTTGACAATGGAACAAATGATGCCTCTGTACATTATCCAACATTCCTTACATTTATCATGTCTATCTCAGTATTCAGGTGTTTTCTCTAATGTAGCTTAATAGTTTATTTGAGAGGTATATAAAAGAACGTGGATGTAGGCCTACTGGGGTATATTAGATCCTTTTTTATTTAATATGTGTTTTGATACCTCTATAGATTGGTTCCTACTATATTTAACTTTATCTGAACTAACTACATACAGCAAGTTACATTCCGACTGATTTCTTCTAATTGAAACTGAAAACAAAGTAAATGAAGGGTGGTCTGAAACTTTTTTAATAATTGTACTATTTTAATGTTGATAATCATGTGTACAAAGCTGAATCTGTAAATTAATGTTATGGTATAACATTTTAAGATATATATTTTTTAATTAAGGAAATTATATGTGAATATAGGAAAAAATAAATATTACCAAACTCTCTGATAGTTTAAATAAGATAATTAGTTGTGTTCATGAAATATATTTTCTTGATAGGCATTGTTGATGCTTAACTTAGCAAGGCCATATGCATGGTTGCAGTCGCGTGCTCAAATTTGAGTTAGTGTTTACCGACCAACCGACCGACATGGTAAGCTGAAGAGTCGCGTTTGCACGTGACTAAAAATACGGCTAAAATTGTTGAGAGGTTAAGCATATAATTTTGACCGTTTGATCTGAAACTGTTCAATTGAAATGGTCCTACTCATTGAATGAAAATGCACAAGAAATATTTAATCAGAAATTACAGTAAGATAGCATCAGATATATGGGCATATCAATAAGGTATAGGGTCTATTTGTGAAAAAAGGAGAGATCTTGCATAAATTAATTAAAATCATAAAGGAAAATAAACAATTCATATCAATAATTCGGTCAAATTAACTGAATGTCTCTTGTATCAAATTATATACATATTTTTAACTCATGCTTTTAAATCATAAATTTAAATTGGGGTGTCTAGAAAACTCAGATCTAGAAAACTCAGATCTCAGATATATCTGAGTTTTCTACCCTTTAAATTGATGTAAATTGTAATGCTTGTTGTTTATACTAATACTATTTTTATATTTTGTGATGTTAAGAACAATTGTACATTTTGTTAATGGAACGAATAATAAAGTGTGATTTAATTTAAGATTTAATTGTAAAATATATTTTTAAGTTTTAAATTACATCAGCACAATAACCAACTTAAATAAGTTATTACAAACTGCGAACACTATATTGCAAAGCGCGAGAGCCTAACTAAGTGCGACAGAACAAAGTGCGACAATAGATAGACAATCTGGATTGGTTAAATCTGTCCATTATTTAGGACAGCGCCCCTCTCAATCTGACAGAAAACTCCTATGATGAAAATGAAAATTTCATCAACCCTCTCAGCACAACGTGTGGCACCCTGATTATTACAAAGTGCAACGATACCAAAAGTGCGAACAGAAGACGCCCTCTGTCATAAGCTTACTATTATTAGTCCTATGTCAACTTGAATGTTCATTTTTGAAAGGAGATTCCTTGAATTCTGGTAGTAGGATACTGTTAACATGAATATGTTTCGGTCCTTTTATTCCCTTGTTTTATTGTCTCATTGTATCGTATACGTTCAAAGTGAGTAATCGAGTGATTTCTTATTTTGAACTTTTTATGTTGAACATGGCCATGGAGGTTTAGTTTAAACTGCAATACAGTAGTGCAATATGGATAACCACGGAATATATACTTGTGAATGTGAACAATGACGATACAGGATATCTAGGACATTAGAAGATAAAGAAAGATGTAGGAATAAGGCAGGACCAAAATCTCAGTTACTTTACTTAAAAGGTTTTGCTGATCACTTTAGGTGAATCGTAGGCCTAATATAAGGAATATGTAATTAGTTTTATTATTGAGTCTACAAGATCTAAATAACCTAGATCATTCACAAATTAATTTTTGAATTTTGGGAAACTGTTTAGATTAATAATTGATTTGAAATATGCAATTAATACCTGCATGATGTAATGACAAGTAACAAATAGATTCACTAGAATTTATACATCGCACTGTGTGCAAAATAAATGGAGATACTGTATCACAGTACCATAACACGATATTAAGTGAAAGAGGATATATCATTAATACAGTAATAGTCACTTGAACATTAGACTCACAGGCCTTTATCTGTAAAAGCTTTGGGAAGTTTCCACATGCAGTGTTTAAAAATATTAGCGGGCAGAGAATTTCCATTTAGGCTAAGTTACATTACCTATTAAGATAAAGGTACACAAATACACTGTTGTTATTATTTAGAAACAAACACTAAGAATATATGTTATGATAAAAGAAGAATTTCAACAGTATCACACTAATTTTGTAGTTATTATCTACTATATTAAAAAGTACCTGACAAAGTAATCAATGTAAACATTCGCTTGGCGGGTTATCTATCTAAATTTGCACAGTGGTCTCAATTGTGATTGCCGGTAACACAAATCGTTATTCCTATGACTGCATGTCCATAAATTGTATAGCAAAACCAACAAACATGTGCGCACAGACTCAAAATATATTATAGGCTACAGTATTCTAAGTAAATTAAGGGTACATTAAAAAAAGTAGGCAGATGCCCGATAAGATAAAACCTTGGGCGAGTCTAAACAAACGACAGAGAGCAATTAAAAAAAAATACAGGGTGTGAACAGGGACAATACAAGACAACCACGGGGGGAGGGGGGACGAACGGAAAAACAGCTATTCTGAGACAGCAGATCATGTCTTGATTAAGGACTGAAATTGATACAAACATTTCATCAACAAAAAAGTTCTAATTTCAGCTGATGAATACGCAAAGTATTGGAATGACTTGGCGGCAGATGAGCTGGAGAGGGCATTGCGTTCACAAGACCTCAACAAAAATATAGCAAAAAATGTTATAGCATTCATTGGAGATGGAATGGGCGTAGCAACAGTGTCAGCAGGAAGAATTTATGTAGGGCAACTTGCAGGAAAAACGGGTGAAGAATTCCAACTATCATGGGAGACGTTTCCTCATGTGGCATTAAGTAAGGTAAGTTAGAGAATGTTGCTCTATGAACATAAGCATGTGCTTAATACATTAAAGGGATATACAGCATTACCCACTGCCATTACTAAATCCAAGAAATTATGTAGTATGTTTAAGCGGATATTAGCCCTTGGTGGCATTTGCAGCAATAAAGAAATTGAATTGAATTGAATAGAAATGGTCAAAAAAATATCTATTTCCAATGGTCCATTCTAAATACGCACTCTGTGAGATTCATTTTACAAAGTATGTTTAGGTTACAAGAATATTAACCAATTAGAAGTTTTAAATTTTGTTTTTCCATATCATGGACAAACCAATATATACCTGATCAATCAAATTCCACTTTCGGCATAATGCAACCCTTACTGCACAGACTTACAACACGGATGCACAAGTAGCTGACTCGGCAGGAACCGCGTGTGCTTTTTTGAGTGGCGTAAAAACGAAGGCAGGTGTAGTAGGCTTAGATAATCACGTGGAACGTGGGAATTGTGCATCAACAGAATCAGCAGCAGTGGATTCAATTGTGCATCTAAGCCAACGAGCAGGTTTGTTAAAGTGTGCATAAGTATAGGTACAATGTGGAGGAATGGAATTTTTTTAAACCGATAATGTAACAAACTTCTACATTTTAGGAAAGTCGACTGGGATTGTTACAACTGCGCGGGTAACTCATGCAACACCGGCTGCTGCATACGCAAGATGTCCAGAACGAGACTGGGAAAGTAACAGTGACATACCAGAAGAAGAAGCTGCCTTAGGCTGCAAAGACATTGCTTTGCAACTTGTGGAAAATGCCACAGAAGTACAGGTGAATATTTAACTCACGAATAGTATTGATCACACTTGGTTTACTTGAATGTTAACTTTTCACGACCCGACTCATATTTGTTTAAAGCGTGTACCGTACTGTATGATTTTAGATATGTGTATCTTATTATTAAAAGTAATACCAGCGATTGCATCACTACCGAAAGCAAACATTTACTCAACTGAAGCGTGCAAGCACAAAACCATCTACTAAAAAAAGTGTATATTTGGATAACTGTTTGGAAAACGTTTATTGCGCATGCTTGTCGCGATCTTCTGACATTAACAGGGCCGGGAATACTTTTATCTTTAGGTTGTTTTAGGAGGTGGCCGACGTGAATTTATGCCAAACACTACAGCTGATCCTCAAAATAAGAAATATTTTGGAAAAAGGACAGACAAACGGAATCTCATCGACGAATGGGTAGCACTACGGCCAGAAAATACTACACAATACGTTTATAATAAAGGCCAATTTGACGATATTGATACGGACAAGATAGATTATTTACTTGGTATGTGTCTAAAACCAAGACCATTTATAGAGTTGAATTTATAAATAGAATCAGGTATTTTTTAAATGAAGGTTATACGAGTTTTATATAAAATGAAAACAATACCAAAAAATCATGATGACCATGATCATCTAATTAACCTTCTTTTCTTCGTCTTCCCTCATTGTAATTTTTATTGTAATAATATTCGTTAAATACACACATTCGGAATTATTCATCTCAACACAATATCTGTATACGAGATCATAACAGATGTACATTATAGTTTGAATAAAGTGTTGTAAACAGTAAATATTCTCCAAACTAAAAGTACCGGGTCTGGTAACCACAGATTGACTCTTTTATCAGTTATATGCTCGTTCTATAAATTGATGACTAGTTTGTTAATATGAAAGCAAGTTGATCGAATCAGTACCGTTGTAATGTATGATCATTCTGGAAATTATCTCACAAAGTTTAATACTATGGGATATGAATTTTGTAGGATTATTCGACCATACACATATGGATTACGAATCAGAGAGGGACACTTCATACGACGGTGACCCATCCTTAGAAGAGATGACAGAAAAAGCGATTGAGATATTGAAAAAGAATGAAAAAGGATATTTCCTCATGGTTGAAGGTAAATACATCCGTTTTGTTTAAAATATATTAGGCATTATAGGTCCAAAGGCAAAATACTGAAAAAATGACAATGCTGTGGTTATCAGTGGCTGGATCTCAATGAAGATACATAAAAAAAGCGAAAGGCTAAATCAAAACGATAAAGTTAAACAGCCAGAAAAGGTAGCAGAGATTTCGGGCAACACCTTATCAGTGCAAGTGAAGGAGATATATGAACAGGGGTTGTATATTTGACTGTGTTATTTGAATATTCTAGGTGCTCGAATTGACCATGGTCATCATAATGGTCAGGCGTACGATGCATTAAACGAACTGAATCAATTACATTTGGCTGTTGCTAAGGCGAAAGAGATGACAAGTGAAGACGATACATTGATTATAGTGACGGCAGATCACAGCCACACGTTTTCATTTGGTGGTTACCCTGACAGAGGAAATCCAATTCTAGGTACGAAACATCCCCTTTATTTACCTGAACACATGCCAATGTTTCTTGCAACCCCCCCCCCCCCCCCCCAAAAAAAAAACCCCAAAAAACACACTTACCTTGTATGGGTCAAAAAATGACAAGAGAGAACATTATTTTGGTGTGCTACAGTGGATCCGAGTTAAATATTGTGTATATTATTTCAATATTATCAGTAAATGCCCTATGTTTAAACACTTCGTGCGTTCCTTCATTCAGGTCTAGTCAATACCGGCGTCGGATCAGATGGATTGCCGTACACCACATTGGCTTATGCAAATGGACCAGGTGCCAACAAAGTATCTCATTCGTTCAATGCAACTAATCAGCGACCAAATAACACTGGCGTTGATACAGGTGAACTAAATTAATGTATATCTCTGCTCCAACTATAGGAAGCCTCAAGATTAAACAATGTAGAATAATTGAAGACTTTTAAAAATGTCTGTTATTTCTAATAATCCAATGTACAATGTAAAGATGTCTGTCAAAGATCTTGAATCATTGATCGAAATGTTAATAGCCTGAAATACAAAAAAAACGCAACATTTATTAGATAATAGTTGTCAATTGTTATATAGTTAATAGTTATTCTGATTAGCAATAGTGGCTACAGTGGATAGATTTAAAACAATCGCACTTTTATGATTTATCTCAGTTTTATCGTGTACTCTTGGTTGCATAGACTTAGGCTTAAACACATTTCCTTTATTGTTTACAGAAAACAAAGACTACGAACAAGACGCTTTAGTTCCATTAGCTTTAGAAACGCATGCCGGTGAAGATGTTGCAATCTACGCCACCGGACCAATGGCTCACTTATTCCACGGCGTCCATGAACAAAACTACATCATGCATGTAATGAAGTACGCCTCATGTGTTGGTTATAATAAAGAACATTGCGAGATCGTTGACAATGGAACAAATGATGCTACTGTACATTATCCAACATTTCTTACATTTATCATATCCATCTCAGTACTATTGATTCAAAGGTTTTCTGATTTATAGTCCCCCAAAAAATAAATAGAAATGTTATAGAATAAACTATTAGGCAGCGTAAAGCTAAAAGAAAAAAAAACAATCCATAAAAATGCTATGTATTTTTGTTTCATCCTTATGTTTCTTGACATCTATAATTTATCAGATTTATTCCTAATTGTTAACAACTAGATGGCACGCTCGCTTCGCTCGCGTACCATCTAGGGGTGCTCACAGATGGTTCTCGAATACAGTAGAATAGAATAGAGACAACAAAACCAATACTGGATTCCATAAAGGACAATTAATTTATGTGGACTAAAGAAATTAGGGAGAAATGGAAATGTATGTACCGGGGAATTGGGCGGCACGTGGTGGTGGTGATGGAACCGCAGTAATAAAGTTGATTGTATTTATATATTATAAGAACCAAACTAAATAAATAGACCTAGACATTCTGCGAAATGGAAATCGGAAATTCAAGCTCCTATTCAGTGAAAAATTAAACTGTAGTCTACCTAAATATTTAGGGCAAATCATCGGTTGTGGTGGTTGAAATTCCTGTAAACATTTGTGTGAACCAAACTGGGTCGAATTTCTGTCATGAGTACTGATTTGTTGGCCTGTGATTTATGACGCCTAAGAGATCTATCTAGACTTATTTTTTAGAATAATGTACGTACCTGTCAGATACAATTGTCTTGTGTCGTATAATAAATAAGTACTGTAATAGTTACTGAAGTTACTATTACAATCTCGTCAATGAAAACACGAAAATGTATATGCACTTACTTATGAAAACGTATACAGTATTATACTCAGTTATTGAAACAGTAGGTTTAAAAAAGTTTCGTTTGTCTGTAAAATGATGTAATCAAGCTGTTTACATGAGTCTTAATTTATAAGCACATCAATAATAAAATAGTTTATCTATCCTGTAATTGGCGAGATTATGGTCGCTGTTGAATGAAATAAAGCCAATCGGTATCATATTTGTACAGAAACGTTTTCGCGGCCGAAGGGTGTAACCTAAATTTGGACTAAAGAAATTAGGGAGAAATGGAAATGTATGTACCGGGGAATTGGGCGGCACGTGGTGGTGGTGATGGAACCGCAGTAATAAAGTTGATTGTATTTATATATTATAAGAACCAAACTAAATAAATAGACCTAGACATTCTGCGAAATGGAAATCGGAAATTCAAGCTCCTATTCAGTGAAAAATTAAACTGTAGTCTACCTAAATATTTAGGGCAAATCATCGGTTGTGGTGGTTGAAATTCCTGTAAACATTTGTGTGAACCAAACTGGGTCGAATTTCTGTCATGAGTACTGATTTGTTGGCCTGTGATTTATGACGCCTAAGGGATCTATCTAGACTTATTTTTTAGAATAATGTACGTACCTGTCAGATACAATTGTCTTGTGTCGTATAATAAATAAGTACTGTAATAGTTACTGAAGTTACTATTACAATCTCGTCAATGAAAACACGAAAATGTATATGCACTTACTTATGAAAACGTATACAGTATTATACTCAGTTATTGAAACAGTAGGTTTAAAAAAGTTTCGTTTGTCTGTAAAATGATGTAATCAAGCTGTTTACATGAGTCTTAATTTATAACCACATCAATAATAAAATAGTTTATCTATCCTGTAATTGGCGAGATTATGGTCGCTGTTGAATGAAATAAAGCCAATCGGTATCATATTTGTACAGAAACGTTTTCGCGGCCGAAGGGTGTAACCTAAATTCGTTGTATTATCGTCAAGAACTAACTGTAACTAAACTTACATAGAAAGTAGGGTATCATAAATTTGGCCTTAGCACTCGGGGGAGTGGCTAAGATGTCCGTGGGACTACTAAATATAAATTGTAATGAACCTCGAGGGACATAAATAGGAATATTTCATGTTTCATTATCAATGTATAATAAATGGAAACTGTTTACCGATTCAAATAATATAAATTGGTTTTTAACATTTTCCGAACCTATTGCAAGTTTATTCTCAAAGGGCCCATATATTTACCTACCGTATGTGTTAAACCAAGGGCTCATAAATTTACCTACAGTACTTGTGTTAAACCAAACTCTGGCAGACTGAGAGATTGGGATGTTCCATTCATCGCAAATCAATACATTTGTATAATCGTATATTAAATCTATCAAAATAGTATTTTTTAAAAGAAATCGGCCTGTCTTCAACATTATGATGGTGTACTCTAGCTGTTCAACCGGTTTTCAGCTATTAAAAACAATTATCGTAGGAGGAGATAGAAAAATGCGAAGCCTTCTCGCATTTTTTTGGCGGGTATTTTTCAAGACGGACATCCATTAGACAGTGTATACCACGATCGGAAAACACCCCTATTTGGGGCAAATCGTTGAACCTAAATTCGTTTTAATCGTCAATAACTAATTATCTAACTCAATTTAATTAGTAAACAGGGTTACATCAGGCGGTTAAAATCAGTACCGAAAGTACGAACCAACTTTACATACCATCGAGTGAAAATTCTAGAAGTAAGGCGCGATTTACCGAATTTCGCCCTTACGTAAATTTATATATAGATAAATAGAGTAAAACATTTCCGATTTAATAACTGTTAAAATTGTCACTGTCATAGTCGATTGAAATAGTAAAGTACATGTAACGATACACCACCACGACGTTTATATTTTTTTGTAATTATTAATCAATACAAACGTTGAGAAGCAACTGTCAGTAATAAAGTATTATATTATTATGTGTTTATAATCTAAAAGTAGGGGCTACCCACACTCACAGTAATAAAGTTTATTAGTATATTTGTTTATATTATAATAAACAGTAGGCCTACCAACGCACACAATAAGAAATTTGCGATTCAAATGGCTATCAAAAGTGGTTAATACCTATTTACAGTATTGTATAGGTTTACAATACTATTTATGTTTATTCTCAAAGGGCCCATAAATTGACCTACTTGTGTTAAATCATGGAGGTATGCAAGCATGGTTAAACCAAATAATTTGGAATGTTCCATTCATCGCAAATCAATACATTTGTATAAACGTATATTAAATCTATCAAAATAGTATTTTTTAAAGAAAATCGGCCTGTCTTCAACATTATGATACTCTACTCGAGCTGTTCAACCGGTTTTCAGCTATTAAAAACAATTATCGTAGGAGGAGATAGGAAAATGCGAAGTATCCTCGTATTATTGTGTACAGGTATTTTTCATGAGGACATCCATTAGACAGTGTATACCACGATCGGAAAACACCCCTATTTGGGGCAAATGGTTGAACCTAAATTCGTTTTAATTGTCAATAACTAATTATCTAACTAAATTTAATTAGTAAACAGGGTTACATCAGGTGGTTAAAATCAGTACCGAGATTATGACCAACTTTACATACCATCGAGTACACATTCTAGAAATAACGCGCGATTTACAGAATTTTGCCCTTACGTAAATTTATATATAGAAGCTATAAAAGTTTATATTTAGTTGTATTTTGAAAAGAAAGCCTGTAGTCAGAGGTGAGGGTAGTGCAGTGGATAGGGTGTGGTGAGATGGACCCAACTCCACCGTTTGCTACTGTAAGACTTTGATTGTCTTAAAATTACAAATTTAAAAGACAATTGTTTGACTTAATTTCAGAAAATAACAATGTTTTCGGTAGATTATTCCTGAAAGTTAATAAAGCTAGTAGCGTCCTATGCTAATAATATTAGTGTAGGTTCAAGGGTTAAATTTTGCGGCAAATAATATTTCTCCAGTCTCTGTCATTCCTAACACCAATCAAGAACATTTATGTGAAACGCCCTGTAGGCCTATGACACACGGGTGTCACGAAACCTAAGACCACGAAAGCTAATACCCCCTAAGATCTAAAATCACAAAAGCTAAGACCCAAGACCTAAGATTACAAATATTTATCTTTCGCACCTGCCTTGTATTTTAACTCCCAACATTTATTCTGAATACCACACCTTAGAATTGGCACTTTTATGAAAAAGAATCACATAAAAAGTAACAAATACAATTTTAAATTGATGATTTTACAGACGTTTTTCTCGCACACAAACTGTTTGCAAATTTCGCATGACTTATAGCCTACAGTACAGTATGCCTACCCCTGTTCAATGTTTTTGTTTCTATGGAACGTCAAAAAAGCAAAAATTATATAGAGGGCTGAAAACTATGTGGAGTCCATCTACAGTGTGGATGGAACAATGTAAAATTAAAATTGTAATGATAATAGTATAATCATGCAAGTACGAAGAAATAAATACTGGCAAATAAATTTTAATTTAAAAATCATGATAATAAGTTTTTTTGTTTCGTTTTCTTTCTGTTTTTATACTTGTACTATTATTTTTGCTCTTTTGGTGCTTCATAGAAACAAAAACATTGAGCATGGGGGGAACTCGAGGAGTTACAGGTATAGTAGAGATATTATAATAGTTCACTATAATATCTCTATGAGTATACAAAGAAACATGTCTCTAAAATCATCAATTTAAAGGATTTATTTATTTGTTTTTATGTGTTTCTCCTTCTGAAAGTACTTTTAAATCCTAATTTTAAAGTGTGGTATTCAGGATAGAGTTAGTCAACAAATTTGGAGTCAAAATACAAGAAAGGCAGGTGCGTAAGAAAAACATCCTCTGAACCAACACAATGGAGTAAATATATACTAACAAACGACCCGTCAAGTTTGTTTGTTGTAAAGAAAAAAATATACATTTACTCAACGGGCGAAAATAATGTGAGTTTATCTATGTTTTGCAGTAGTATTTAATTATATTTATGGTAATAAATGAAACCTACTGTGTTTAAAATTATGTATGGATAAACAAGTATTGTTTTTAAGCTGTAATATATCTTAGAATTTGTAATCTTAGGTCTTGGGTCTTAGCTTTCGTGATCTTAGGTCTTAGGGGGTCTTAGCTTTCGTGGTCTTAGGTTTCGTGACACCCTATGACACACACGCGGCCCTCTATCATAAAATTAAACTGATATAGCGCTATGCCAACTGAAAATGCTCATTGTCGAAAGATTATTATTTGCTGGTAGTAGGACGTCAGTGAGAGTTGATATGAACATGTTTAGGTCCCTTCATCCAGTTGTGTTATTGTCTCTCTGTTTCGTGTACGTTCAAAGTGAGTATAAAATTTATCTTTTCTTTACTTTAAGTTAAACCACATTTAGAGGCTTACTCTAAACTAACGTCCATGCTATAGTAGTGCAAGAAACATATTTAGATAAAAATGTAATTAATAGTACATGCTGTAAATGTCTACAATACCCATAGTAACAACTCAGCTTGGAAATACACAACAATTATTTATACGGGCATCAATAATAAGTGCATTGTTCAGGCAATCATCAGGCAGACGGCATAACCATTGGCCCAGCTTGAGTCTAATCTGGTTCAGGCCCTTGAATATATTAAAACAGGGTAGTAGTGTTGACATAAGTCAACCATGTTGACCCCTACAGTTTACTTGCTGAAACATGAGTAGTGTTTGTACATAGTACATTAGTAAAGATAAATCAGCAGCCTTTCTCACAATGATACTGATACACTATCTTTATATTGGTCTTTGAGCGGCAAAAGTTGAAATAAAAGATATCATCAAGCGGCAATATTAGTTAATATACAGTATATTAACTTTTTTTAAGTTTGTGTCATAAAAAAATTAATCTATTCATTATTATAGTTTATGCTATGTCTATTCTTTCATCAGGGATACATTTTTAATGAATACGTTTTAGCTTTAGTGATTAAACTATAATGAGACTTATCAATTTGATACTTATAATCAGTTACAGTTATTGACACAAGTGATTACTACGTGGTGGTTGACTCTCATATTGCTAACATTAGACTGTTTTTTCAGTAAAGTTGTTTCTTTATGTGATTACCAAGTGGGGTTATAGAATAGGGGGTATGCGACCATCCGATCCATCCGTCGTCATTGCAAAATCTCCCATTTCACAACATTGCACCCGTGGCGATGTTGCTGCAATTACATGTGGGGTTTTTGTTTACATTCACAGCGAAAAAAAATCACCACTTGCAGCTTCTTCAAATTTTATTTTCCTTACTATTAGTATTTTTCGTCGTACTATTTTATGGTCGTTTATAATCGGTATTCATTCCATTTTCCATCGAAAGTGCATCCGTCATTCCGAATCCGATCGTCGTTTTGGGTGTATTAACCTATATATAACCTTCTTTATTTGAGTATTAGGCTCGACTATCATGCACTGCTGTTTCGACTTTTGCTATACAACCATGCATCTTCATTCTACCATCAACTTTATTTATTTATTATAATTTGTTAACAGAAATGAATTGTGATATTTGAATTATGATCGAATTTTTCACGTTGACATTCTGAAGTGTAAAGCTGCCATTCGACAATCAACCTTTATTATCAACATTGTAAACAGCTGCTTTGTCTTAAAATAACAATATAATTTCTTCTTAAAATTCAGAGTCATATTTTGAATCGTAAACGAGAACGCAAAAACACGATGTAGTTACATTACTTTTCCAATTTACGACCGGTAACAGTAAGCGGAAAACCGCGTAGCTTGTCCCACGTAGAATCTGTATCTATCATCAATCATGAGCGAAAACCGCCCGTCCGCTCCACGCTGTGTGTATAATTTGTATTACCGTTACCGTTGTAGTCAGAAGACGCGATACTGTACACTTTTTATTGACCCTAGACTGGTCTTTTTTCCGGCCGCAATTCTATATTTAGTAGGAATTGCTTTACATGTATCAGTCATTCGAGAAGGGATTATTCCTCCGTGATCTAATTAAGACGACAATCAACGAATTCATTGACAATTATATTCGAACATCGTATTCTATTTTAACAATTTATCTGGATTATATTATTTTCGATTAACTTGGAAAGATTCAATTTTGATATTGATACAATGTTATTTTATAATTAATACATGTCTATTTGAATTAGAAGAATTTACATAGTAAATAAAATATAAAAATAGTTTAAAATGATTATATTCACACACTAATGTGGTAATCGTAATGTCTACCTGTGTACTATTGACACCTCACAACGTTAACACTATCTTGGTCTGTTCATCCTTATACTTTCGATGTCAAATAATGCTGTCTCTGATTATACATACCCCTAATGGACGCAAATAGTAATACAAACACATTTATATAGCGAAATGGACTTGTATGATATGCGCTTTTCTATAAGAATTCATTGAAATATTCTTTTCTGTAGTATTTACCTACCAGTATATTTCTGAGCATCTGTTAACCATCATTATGCAATTGCAATGACATGATGATTCGTTGACTTTCACTTTTTTAGTTATATATGTTTGTTTTGAAACATTAAAGATGTTGATAATTCAAATGACCGACCCCATTTACGACATAATGTAAAGCTCTGTCTACACTATGAGACTATGTGACAACAAATGCGATGTGCCGATATAAGGACATGATGATAAGATCAATTTTTATTGAAGGACCAACTTACTGGAATAAACTCCAGTCTACTCTAGAACAAAATCACATGACCTCACTCCCTATGCTAAAGTACAATATTAAAAAGATGATATTTGAAACATATTGCTATAGCTACTATTGCTACTGAAAAATTGGGGTTGTAAACATTTAGCTTAATATCACTTTGTTGTGTTTGTGTTTTTTTCTTTTTCTGTCTCAAAATGTCTTTTTTTGTTAATGTAATGCGTTCGTATAATAGGTTTTATGTTTATGCTTAGGACTACAAAGACAAGCCACTTTGGCTTCTGTGTATCTTAACCGATAAACTTTGTAAAATATTGAATATTGAATAAATGTTGTTGTAACATCACTACCATATTTTAAGCATATTACTATCATATTTGGGCACTTCACACTTTTTTGTTTGTTTGCTAGTTTATACTGTGTAGACAGAGCTTATAAGCTAAAGGCGTATGATCCTATTGCCAGTTTTTCGTCTTGTGTGTCAAGTGTCAACCTGACTTCAACATAATTATTATTGTTTTGTAACAAATGACCCTCTGACTAAATTCTAATTAATGATTGCTATATTTTGCTGACATTTTAGCTAAATACTACACCGTTATGCAATTCACACAGGACCCTGATGTCTTCTTATTCGGAATTCCGTAGGGTATCCCGTTCTAAGCCAATGCATGAATCTTCTCACCGGTGTGCATCTTTCAATGCGGAATTCCGTAGGGTATCCCCGTTCTAAGCCAATGTATGAATCTTCTCACTGGTGTGCATCTTTCCATGCACCAGTGATAGTCAACAGTGCATTGAAAAATGAATGTTTTATCTGATTCGTAATTGAAGCTTAGACGCTGTTAATAGTCGAGATCGGATGTTTCTGCTTGTGTAAGTAACACAAGCGTGATAAAACCTTTCTCTGTTTTAATGTGGCATTTGGGACTCATCGGTATTCTTAGATAACGTATGCTTGATAGTGTTGCATTTAAAATATAATATTGTATAATCTCACAATTTATTGGTTGTTCGCAATCTATAGTTGTTTTCCATGTCTAATGATGTTGCCTATTAAACACTTAACATAAGAATACTGTACATAATACAGTACATCCCGGATGCTTGATTTTTTTGTGTGTGTGCTTTACTTAATGTGTACGTCACCGACAAAACATTTTAAATTTTTGTTATTTTTTCGAATTCAATTTATAACATATCCATGTATGAATATAAGAATCTGAACCATTCATGTTTAAACTCAACAAGATATCTTCTTAATAGTCTTAATAGGAGTGTCCTTTGAATAGGAGTTTGACATCGTGTACAACATAATACTGTATGCCTGCCAATTGTTTTAATTGATTTCATATGACAGTGTTCGTTGAAGACATGTCTGTAAATGAAATTTATCGTTTGATTAATGAATGAATTATTCTATTTTGATTTCTGAGGTTTAATAATTGATAAACAATTCAGGTATATAGAAAGAATAAATGTCTAAACCCTGTGTTAACATTATACGTTATATAGCAACATATTCCAGACTTCCAACATTTGACCCTTAATTAAAAGATTGTAATCGGAAAGGGCCTTAAAATTGAAATGAACCTTTGGACAGTTAAACACGTCTACGCCTTGTCAGTAATTATTGTGATTTCCACCTTCCGCAATTGGAAGTGGTAATTCTTGGATCTATAAATTAGATATCATCGTGTCCATATGACCACATCACATTTTTTTTGTCACATAAAGTTTAAAAGTGTAGACAGAGCTTTAGACTACCACACCCACAAAGAAGTCGCAATACAAAGTAATACTTATATAAAAAGTAATACTTATATAAAAAGTAATAGTAAGTAAGAAAGTATAAAAAGATGTAGAAAACAGCAGTTAATTAAACGGAAATCTTCAATTTTAATCTCATTGGTCAATTATGTACCAATTCGTTTGACGGAAATGCATAGTTATTTAATTTAAGATTGTTTTAAACACTTTATTAACTTCAAGTTAATGCTGAATTAAATCTTCTAATATACCGAACAATTATAAAAAACTTAAACATAAGAAACATATTTTACATCAACCTTTTTCATTTTTACACTTGTGCTAAACAGCGCATAGAGACTATTTGTATTTTGCGCTATATAAATTTAAAACCATTAAACCATTACACATATTCATACATTAAACATATTCATACACTAAACACATTAAACATATCCAAAATTTGATTAATGTAGTCAGATTATTAAAGTAGTAATGAAGATAATAATAAAGATTCAACGTAATTTAAACATAATATCAGACCTTAATTTATAAATATAAGAGGACAGCTCCTAATGGCTCTCCTCAATATGTTGAGGAGAGCCATTATTTTGATTAAGTATCCGAGGCACAGGCCCACCATGGTTGGGCCTGTGGCGAGCCGAATTTTGATAATTGACACCTCTAGATGGCCGGAAATGGTACTCTCGCACGTAAAATTCATCGTAGGTCATTTATTCTCTGAACGTAGTCCAACGATGTATTGTTATGATATAATTTTATCTACGCGTCGATCGTAGGGTGGTTCGTAGGGTTAGTAAACACCATTGTCATCGCCTTTAGAAGCATGGACAATGCAAACAAACAATGTATTGTTTGCTAATTAAAATCCTATCTAAAGATAGTAGACGTCAATTTTTGGGCGCTAGTTCCGTTTCGCACCTGTTTTTATTTCGACTTCCTTTTGACTCCAAATTGTTAAGCAACTTATTGTGAATACCACACCTTAAAATTGGGCCTATATATATCAATAAAAAAAAAGTTAAATGCACTATGTTATAGACCAAGATAAACATGATTATAAACGCATATTTAGCTAGCCACCCCGTTGCAATAGGGCAACGAATGAAACAAAAAATGAATCAGGAAGGAGTCAGGAAATGCAGGTAGTTATTTTCATTCTTCCCTGGTTAGGTTTAGAACAAAGACAAATCATTTTTATTACCGTAGATTGAAATTAATAACGTAAGGGCGAAAAAATAATTTAACCTCAATTAAGTACCTTTATTATGGTAATAACTTGTTATACTCTATGTGTACATGATTTTGCCCAATCCCTAATACAAGCATGTATTAACCTAAACCAGACTAAGGTTAAGTATAGAGGATATCATATTAGGATTACAAATACATGTAGCTGGCATTCTTTAACATTGTTATTATTTAATAATCATAATGTACCGTATACTTAATAATTAAGTTAAACCCTATCTGTCAATGACTTGCTCGATTACCATAATATCATGGTGTGGAAATCGTTAGAGATCTATATCGAAATGGAATTAAGTTTCGTAATGTTTATTTTTATAATAATCACGTTTTTAAAGTCACAGTCAGCTAACCTTTCTTATTATGTATGAAGTGAATTGCTAATACTGAACACTAATAGCCTTATTAATAGTAAACTGTATATTGGATAAGCAAGTACCGCTGGGTACTGTTAATAGTAATGACATTGTGTAAAGTTATCGGAAATTATCAATATAGCTATAAGGTTAAACATGATAATACCGCTGGGAACGCATGGATGACATAAGTAGATAGCTTATATTGTATTCTAGATATTTCTCATATCCCACGTGTTCGATTCATTGTCATAATCCACTCTTATTATGCTCTTATTTCTTATGTCAAAAATAGATACCTTTATATTGGCGTATATAATATTCTAATCATCGTAAGCCTCGCTTGTTCATTTTTAACCTACATTTCTGAGGGATTCATTCATTCATCTTTTTATTTCGGAATACCATGATTATATTATAATATATCCATATATAACAACAATTTTAAATGTAAATATGTATATGTTTGTATGATGTAGTATGTTTAAGCGGATATTGGCCCTTGATGGCATTTGCAATATAGAAATTGAATCGAATTGAATTGAATCAACAGAAAGAAGCTTGATCTAAGAAATCATAGTACAGTAAGTAAAAATAGGAGTTGAGGTTGTACAGAAAACAGACAAATATATAAAGTCAATGCAAGAAGTCATTCCACTGAATTCACGATTTGTAGAGTGGTTTAGAAACTATTGGAAGTATGTATGTCATTAGACCCACGGCAGCCGTAAACTAATAATCGTCATTCTTAATTACCTATTTTCATCTGTTTTTTTCTTTTGTATATTTATGTATTTCATGAATGGGTGGGACGTAATATCGGTATAAAGAAAATTGTTGAACAAACGTGTTTTTTAATATAATCATATTTAATGCATAATACAATACAGCAAATATGCCTAGTGGTTCCCGTAATTAAACCTAATTAAGTAGAGGATTTCCATAATCAGACCTTGAAAATATATGAATTACAGGTTTTGATTTGGAACAGTAACAACACTTTTCATGTGATTAATGTTGGCTGAAGAGTAAAACAATGGTATAAATCAGAGAAGAGTGAAAATCAAACAACTTAAAATAGTATCCGCAATTACCTGAAGGAGATCAACAGTGATAAAAAGCAAAACGGATTATTAATAATTATTTGTGACAAAATTATTTTCCGAACAATAGTTTTTTACATAATTATTTCGGTCATGGCCATGAAAGAGAAATACTTTGTTGCACAAACTAACTATAAATAATATATTTATGTCAAATGTATTCTGTGTCATTTATCAACGAAACCCCTACTTAACCCACATAGAACCAGAGGTTAAGTTCTAGCACGATTGAATAAAGTAGAAGAGACTATTAATTCTTAAAGGTGTTATTTTTGTATTGTAAATTGTAACACTTTAAATAGATTTTTGCATTTGATTGAATGATAAGACATGTTATTCAATAACTACTTTATTGAACTGTTACGTCATCAAGAGTGCAATTTTGTTATATGCACGTTCATTCTTCACTGATCACCATTATAATCGTCGTAATATGCCCTCTAAAATCCTGTGTAGGCCTACGATTTTTTTAGGAGTAAGGCAAACTAGGGTACCAACATTAGTGATATTACTTTAAAATATACAATTCAGTTAGCCAAGTTGCACTTCGAAATTTACGCGCTTACCTAGTAGGCCACAATCATCATATCAAGTTATTATCAATTTTATTTAATTTTCAATTCTGTAAATTATAAATATATTTTCACATTAACACATTAATACCTCTTTAATATGTATAATATACAGCAATTACAGTAAGTGATTTGTATTGGTATTTTTATTGATGATTGTATTGTAAAACACGTGTTTTTTTGTAATGAATTTAAGTCAAGTTACGGATAACACTTAAGTTTGTTCGATCTACTTAAGGTTTATATACCCAGTCAAACATTAATGGTAATTCCACTTAAGTGAGTACTTCTGATCCAATACTATTTTAATGTAGCCGACTCTGGGCACTTATGTGCTGAACACAATCCCTTATATCCACACTTGTATCACTGCTTGTAGGGTTAAGTGTCAGATACATTCTAACATACTTATTATAAGCTATAAGTTTCTCATAATAACTTCGGCACATAAAAAGTACAAGAGATACTGCATCTGAACTGAAGTTATGGGTGTATGATTATATTTTGGACACTGAAAATCCACTTTAGGAAATAGATTCGTTGAGATTCGTCTTGGACATAGATAGAGAATTCTCATGTGAATATTTTGAGAGTGAGCGCGTAGACAGAAAATCGCAGTTTAGTTGCTTTAGCTCAATTGAGATTTTAAATTTACTATTTCGATTGCTGATCACTTTACTGTTAGTGAATTGTATATGGAATCTTTAAAAGATTGAGTTTCAGATCCGTTGTTCCAATTACCAATTTGGTCTACTGTTTCTACAAGATCCATATTCTATATTGAATAACTTACTTAGATGATATTGAATTGTGGGAAGCTAATTGGATTGTGGGTAATATTATATAAAGTATAATCAGCCATTTGCCTTTGAAATATCATCATGTAAATAATGTTGGATATTTGTACATAATAGATTAATACATTATTAAGTTGACATAACTTAGGCCTATATGAAAAAAAAAATGTAATTCGACTAATGGTAAAATCTGGCACTTGAACATTAGACTTGCAGATTGTTACCATTGTCTGTTTTAACCTCCCAAATATTAGGCCTAGTTATATTTACCCTATTAAAGTGGACAAGTAAACAAAAATGCCTTTGAAAAGCATTTAGAATTCAAGGGTTAAATTTAATGGTTAGCTTTTCTACTATCATCCCTACTTAACACCTGACGAAGTAACCATGCAAATATTTGTAAATTTGCACAGGGGTCTCAAAAGGTTATTGCCGGTACCAACAAAATAGGTTTCCTCCTCGTGACGCGACTATAGTACATCATAGGGAGAAACAAGCAACACACATACGCAAATACAGATGCCTTGCGAAGCAATGTTATTCCACTTCACACTTTCAAACATTGCTAGGACAATATTAATATTGTAATAAACAGGAACGCTAACCTTCTTGCTTTTTATATTATGTATACACACATCCAATACAAGCACGTGTCAATTATCTTTAAATTAATTAAAACTTTATTTGCACGAGACTGATTAATAATCACTACAGTAATGATGGTAATAAAGGTACGCGTTGACACCGTAATCAATGCATGACATACATTAAGAGCATATAGTGGTTGGGTAAACATTGTTATTTAACTACACTTATATTCTGTACTATTATAACCTATACGCCTAATATTTCAAAGTATGGAGTAATCTAGTTGAAAAAAATGCGCTATCATATCAGAAATACCATGTATGTTTGTGACAAGCCTGTGAAGTAAACATTCTAAAAACTCTAAATCTATTAAAATTTGACATAATGCTTTTAAACAGACATTTATTTACCAATGCCTTCACTTATTAATTCATTTACACGGATAATATTCGATCTTTAAACTAATGTTTCTGTTTGATTTTTTTTTTAACAGCAAAATGTCATAACAAGGATCATACATTTAAGATTACTGGAGGAGGTTGTAAGTATATCTGCTTTCACTACCATATTTGGGCATATCACTACCATATTTCACATCATACCTATTTTGTCTAGTTTGATAGTGTAGACAGAGCTTTAGACCATCTAATGCATGTGAAGGGTCCTCAGACCATTTCGATTTTGATCTTGTTCAACATAAAAATAATGTTAATAACTAACTAACATAACAGTGTTGTTTTTAATTAAATTTCGTGTGTGCAGGCATGAGAATACCGTAATTTAATATCGATTGATGGAGTTTAGATTACAGCAAACAAACCGTAGTTGCTTAGTCTTAAGTTTGTATCAATTTCATGAATGTTATTAAGTTTTCCACTGTACTTTGTTCTAAAACATTGCTCATTTAAAATAGATTGTCTCATCTTTTTCGTTAAAAAACCTATCTGGGCGGTTATCAATTCTATCCATTGACATTTAAAAGTATAATACTATCTATCAGAGTCGTATCTCCATATAGGACAATATTTGTCCAGTAATCATAAGCAAATTCCGTATACAGCATATCATGTATATCACATGGCTGCTTCATGAAAGGGTAAATGCTCTTCTCTGTGGTTAGAATAAGGTTAATGCAATGGTATTGATAGGCCTACAGGTGTCACATGTGAAATACATATATATGATAATATATACATGGATATGATAATGGACACATGTGGATGTAGTACTAAAATATCTGTTTAAAATCTCAGCTGAGGAATACGCAGAGTATTGGAATGATTTGGCGGAAGATGAGCTGGAAAAGGCGTTACGTGCGCAAAACCTTAATCAAAACATAGCAAAAAATGTTATATTATTCCTTGGAGATGGAATGGGCGTAGCGACAGTGTCGGCAGGAAGAGTTTTTGTAGGGCAACTTGCAGGCAAAACGGGTGAAGAATTCCAACTATCATGGGAGACGTTTCCTCATGTCGCATTAAGTAAGGTAAGTTAGATAAGATTTGTTGCTTTAATTATACAGTACATTTGCCTACTTTTATAATACTGCCAGGTTTGAAAGAATAGTTTGTATACATAATCTACAAACGTGGACAAGGTAAGACAATAAAGCAAAATCTGATTCGGTCGATATACCTTAAGAGTGTTATATTTGTTAAAGTACATGCCATCTCATATGTATTGTTTGAATGTTCTATGCTGTGAGATTAGTTTTAATATACCGTCGTATAGTAATTAAATTTTTAAGGCGGTAGATTTTTTAATATTCTTGCAGAGAATCCTTACGTAGTTTTATATACTCAATAAATGTAAAGATACCTCCGTAATTTAACTCATTTTTTATTGTACAGACTTACAACACGGATGCCCAAGTTTCGGACTCAGCAGGAACCGCGTGTGCATTTTTGAGCGGCGTAAAAACGAAGGCAGGTGTGGTAGGCCTGGATGATCACGTGGAACGTGGAAGTTGTGCATCAACCGAATCAGCAGCAGTGGATTCAATTCTGCATCTAAGTCAAAGAGCAGGTTTGTTTAAGTTTGTATAGAGAGAGGTTTTGTGTTCGATAGACTTTCGGACATGCAAAAGTAGCGTAAATATTAAGCTCTGGTTTTAAGGAAAGATTTAACTAATATTTCAATTTTATTTCTAGGAAAGTCGACTGGTATTGTTACAACTGCGCGGGTGACTCATGCCACGCCGTCTGCTGCATACGCAAGATGTCCAGATCGTGACTGGGAAAATAACAGTGACATACCAGAAGAAGAAGCTGCCTTGGGCTGCAAGGATATTGCTCTACAACTTATTGAAAATGCTACAGAGGTTCAGGTAAATTGTTAACCAATAGAATCACCAAAATCTCAAATATTGCTGATCTTACAATGATCAACGGCGACTCTACTTTGTTCCAAGCTTGGTTTTAACTTAACTCCGTACTGTAATTTGTGATCAACTCACGTGGGTTTTGCCTCCATATTGTTGTCCAAGTGGAAAACAATATTTAAATGTGTATACTACTGTATTTATGAAGTACTTGAATCTTAACAGCAACAACAGCGATGCAATCACATACGACTAGTTACAATCAACACCATTTCTTCTTCTTGAGTAGGCCTATGTATCATTTTCTTTCAAATGACTAATGATTAAGGCTGTAGGCCTACTAGACATTTGGACTTCAAAGCTTAATCTCAATAATCTTAAGAAATAAAAAGATACTACTTATTTATCTTTCAGGTTGTGTTGGGAGGTGGCCGACGTGAATTTACGCCAAACACCACAGCTGATCCTCAAAGTAAGGGATATTTTGGACAAAGGACAGACAAACGGAATCTCATCGACGAATGGGTAGCACTACGGCCAGAAGATACCACACAATACGTTTATAATAAAGGCCAATTTGATGATATTGATGCTGAAAAGATAGATTATTTACTTGGTAGGTGTCTAAAACTTGATGATGTGATAAAGAGTTACAAATGAACAGTTAAAATAAACAAATCATGATAAATTAAGATTATTTTGAAACTATTATTTCTAAAATAATGTATTATTAAAAATATTAAGAACACCGTTTAGGATGGAATCGGCAAAACAAAGAACAGTTAAGAACTGTAATTAGCATGATGAACATGGTATACAACGAGCAAAACTCACTTGTGTTCAATTTGGGAAAATGAACAGCTTTACATTTGAAAAACCTCACACCTAAATGATCTATTTGTCTTTCTTTTCCTTTTTATAGGACTATTCGACCGTACACATATGGATTACGAATCAGAGAGAGACACTTCAGACGACGGTGATCCATCGTTAGAAGAGATGACAGAAAAAGCGATTCAGATATTGAAAAAGAATGAAAAGGGATATTTCCTCTTGGTTGAAAGTAAATAATGTTGTCAAATTAAATGCATTTGATATTTGATTTCGGGGTACTATAGCATGCATTGCAACATGGAGGATACACAAAATAGGAATCCCTCCAAAAAGGTCTACACATTACAAGTTTTACGGTTAATAATCAAAAATTCAATTTGGCTGCAATGATTCACGTGATAGGCCTAGTGAATATATACATATGCCAATTAACAAATGTTTTATGAGTGGACATTTTTTATTTTTTGAAAAGATATGACTGACTCATGGAGGTTTGTTTTATTCACAACCGTAATAGTAACTTCAATATTAAAATGGAAGAAAATAATGAACAGCTCGTGTAACGATAATTAACTATGCAATGGCAAGGATAGGTTTGTTATAAGAATCTAAAAGTACTATATTATTCTATACAAATGTATTAATTTAATTATGTAATGTTATTTAAATATTCAAGGTGGTCGAATTGACCATGCTCATCATGGAGGAAGGGCATACGACGCATTGAATGAACTGAATCAATTCCATTTGGCTGTTGCTAAGGCGAAAGAGATGACAAGTGAAGACGACACATTACTTATTGTGACGGCAGATCACAGCCACACGTTATCATTTGGTGGTTACCCTGACAGAGGAAATCCAATTCTAGGTAATAAAATGAAGCAACCATTTCTAACTCGCATACATTTTTTGCCAACATTTACCTGTTTATCATGGTTATCCAAATGGATTTTAAAGATGTCTAAACTGTTTTTATGTTTTCTTTCAGGTCTTGTAAATAATGACACCGGATCAGATGGATTACCATACACCACACTGGCGTATGCAAATGGTCCAGGTGGCAATCAAGTATTTGAATCGTACAATAAAACTGGTCAGCGACCAGATAACAGAGGAGTCGATACAGGTGAACTAAATTAATGTGTATTATATTTCTATTTTTTTTTTTTTTTTTAATAAAATTGTATTATTTGGGTGTGGTCAAAGACCATACTAGAATCAAATCTGGAATATTTGTATCCATAATAATATATTTAATGTATTCAATACAGAATGTTAAATATTTTTCATAGCATTAATAGTAGGCCTGATTAATGTTATTATTGCACATACTTTTGCCTAGTCCCGTGCCTAGGTTTATACCGCTATTATGAAATTACTTTCTTGTAGATATAGATCTCATTTCTTTTCACAAAACTCAATCTTTTTTTTTTCTCAATTGTTTGTTTCTAAGACCTCAAGGTAAAACAGGCCTTTCTTTTGTGAAATCCTACTTTAGATAAATAAATACAATTATTGATTGCTTGTAGGTCCATCCACATTTTCTCTAATTATGTTTTTTTTTACAGAGGACAAAGACTATAAGCAAGACGCATTGGTTCCTAAAAGTTCTGAAACGCATGGCGGTGAAGATGTTGCAATCTACGCCAGCGGACCAATGGCTCACTTATTCCACGGTGTCCATGAACAAAACTACATCATGCATGTAATGAAGTACACCTCATGTGTTGGTTATAATAAAGAACATTGCGAGATCGTTGGCAGTGATGCCTCAGTACATTATCCAACATTCCTTACATTTATCATGTCTATCTCGGTACTATTGCTCAGAGGGTTTCTGGCCGAATAGTAGGAGTACTGTACATGGAATGCTGTAGAATGTTTTGTATTCTATCAGTTTAGTATGTGTTTTGACATTTCCAATTGATCAGATTGGTTCATAACTTAAAAGAGTTACATTCCTACTGTTTTATTCGAACAGAAAACAAGGTAAATGAAGGATTAGAAACCCTGAAGCTTTGGGAGTTTATATTATGTATACTATAAAGCTTGGTTCCAATTTGGACGACGTACGCACAACTTACTAAAGTGAGTTGACCAATCATAAGCGACAGTTCAGATGCTCGTGTCGTGATTGGTCAAATTACTTAAGCTTGGTTCCCACTAGAACGTAACGCAAGGACGTAAACGCAACGTAAGCGTTTTAACCAATGACAAGCGAAGTTATAGACAGTTAGCAATCACAAGCGAATAAGTCATCGCTTGTGATTGGTCAATTCACTTGCGTTGCGTTACGTCCTTGCGTTGCGTCGCTAGTGGGAACCACGCTTTAGGCGAGTCTACGTCCTTGCGTTGCGTCCAAATAGGAAACCAAGCTTTAAAGACGATATATTTTCTAGAAAAAGTACCGTATTTCGTAAAATTATTTGAAATATTCTGATAGAAATTTGACCGTATATTAAAGACAAAGATTTTTGTTGGTAGGTCCCTTAAGTGCCCTAATTGCCGAATAAAATGAATACAATAGACCTACTTTTATACACATGAAGCATCAATATCGGTGTTGTGTACTATGTACATGTTATGTATAAGTATTGCCCCAATTTGATAAGAAGTAGATTATAGAAATTATGGAGGTTTTTGCAACCTTACGATAATGAAAACGCAAAGGTATCTATATACGATATCATTATACTGCCAATAAATAATAATGTGCAGCACACAAAAGTATGAATACGATAAGAACCAAATAACAGAAACCAAAATAACATTCCTTATCATTTTGTTTTATTATACACAATAATGAATAATGCAGCGAAGTTTTGCAATTAGCATTCTTATCCTATATTTAAGATGATCTCTTAATAAAAACCAATGCAATATAGGCCCTATATATTTTTAAATGGCACGAATGATTTTAATATAAATAATATAAGGTTGTGAAATGTTCTCCTGAGTCTTCAGTGAAAATATTCTGAATTAAAGTAGTATAATGCTAATGCAAAGTCCTTAATAATTGATAACAATAACAATAATAAATATGTACACTGTTCCCGTAATAAATATTGTAGGTGGTTGATCATATCATCAACAAAAATGTATCCAATTGAATACAGAATAAAATACAGATTTGGCACGACGACTGATTTTAATGTAAATATAAGGTTGCGAAATATCATCTTTCTTAATTTTGTCTTTAGTGTAAATATTCTAAAAAAATAAAATACAGTTAGTAGAAATGACATGTGGATATTCCTTGTCTCATTTATACAAATAATTCATGAAAGTCAAACAGTACACTGGTTGTGGTTCGTCGGTTCGAATCGTTCGTTTAAATGGAATCTCTTTCAGTTGAGAATATGAATAAAAATGGCAGTTTAAATATTATTGGCAGTTTTATTCCTAAATGCTCTCTATACCATACCCTATTGATATTTTGTATGTCTATGGACAATTATTATTATTCTTTGTTTTCTACTCTTATTCAGTCTCCTTTTGTTTTACTTCTGTTATTCTTGTCCACCCAGGCAGCACTTGCCAGTTCTTATACTATGACGTTATCCAAATTCCTTCACTTGCACTGATGAAGGGCTAGTGTTGCCCGAAAGCCCTGCCAACTTTTCTGACTGTTTTACTTTATCGTTTTGATTATGCACAATTATATATATAAATAGCTCGATATACTTTTAAATATATAAAATTAAATATATTAATTTACAATAACTACTATCCTCCGTCAAATAATGTGTTGTTGTTCAAACACGAGTGGCCGACGAAAAGAACCTAACCTCACTATCCATTGCACCTCTGTAAATAATCTCCAGTTCATTCAGATCCAATTGGTATTTCTCAGCATAGACATCAATAAATCCTACAAGACTGCCACCAGTCCTGTTGCCAATAAGATTTTTCTTTATCCAGGAGCTGTAGACATTGGTGTCACTCTGAGAAGGAAAAAAAAGGAAAATGACAAAACAACACGTGTATTCTTCCTTGGGCCCGTTCAGACTTAAGTTCGACAAAAACTAACCAAAACGCTTTTCGTTTTACATTACGTTTTCTTTTTCATGTAAATATACATATTTCTATTAAAATACATACAAATTATTTCTAGGCCTAATATACATACTACAAAATAGAAACAAGTGAAAATTACTGTTTTTCATTGATTTTCTATTTTTTGTGTGGAAAATCGTCTGCCCCTATGACGTAGTGATATCGTAAAATACTTACGATTCCTGATTGTATTTCCGTAGCCAACCAACTCCATAACATGGAACACGGCAACATAGCAACAAGTAGGTAAAATGGATGTTTAGTTTCGGCAACATTTCTTCCTAGTGTTATGTAAGTGCGAACTGCCTCTCCTAGTTTGATGGCTGTTGGGTCATTTAAATGCCAGTCTTCGAGTATCGAACTCGCATATCTAGATGGTAACGTGTTTAAACACAGAATATCACGGTTGTCTATGTATCGCAATTATCCCGTCAAACCTTGTTATCTATTACACAAATCGAACATTCATGATTGGTTGCGCATTAATTTGTTCGCATCACAAAAGTGATTACGCATGCGCATAAACCAACGCTTTCGATTCCTACGAATACATTTGAATTTATGGAAAAAAAGCTTTAATGCAACCCAAGTAGTAGAGTTTGCTCTACAAATTAATAACATACAGTACATTAATTACGATATCTCATAAACTATATGGAATTTGTCAAAGTACTGATTATAAATCTACTACTACTGGCTTTCGTTGAATGTTGCTTTATGTTATTTATCCCTAATAGGCCTAAGAAAAAAATTAAAATAAAAGTGTATAATATTGTAGGCTTAATAGTACTTACTCTTTCATCATATCTTTACGAGCTGTAAGAAAGTTCACCATTAAAATATCATTTTCATCTTCAGCCTTTATTTGTGCTACCTCAACCGTTTCTGCCGCTTGATAACAATAAACAGCATCTTGTAATGTATATTTACCTAACAATAACATAGAACATTATTTTCATGTCATTTCATGCCAAATTAGCAACAACAACAAAAAGCCTAACACCGAAAACAGGTTTAAACTTTTAGCTGAATCGTCCATAAACATTCACAGACTCAATCAAATAGTCCAGCTTTGAACCACGATCGTTGTACAGTATATACTTTTTTAGCCTATAAATCTTCCATGTTTGAAATTAGCATTAATTAGCATTAATTCTAAATACCAATGTGACATTGACTGTTTTAGACCTTTCAATATCTTTTCATCCATGGCAATGAAGCTAGTATGTCAAACATAATTACGAATTTAAAAAAAATATAAATTGTATTCTTATAAATAACACAATCCAAAAACAGGGTAGGCCTATGCGTGGTCAACTGTAAGTCTGGTATATTCGGGCATACTTTTAAGTACATTAGTAACTTTTGTCACAGGCCTATCATTAATATATCAAAATGTTTCGTTTGGTATTTTTTTTATATTTTTCTCTTCAGCCATGATTTTTCTGTGAATATACGTCAGTACCGACAAAATGTTAAATCCGGTTTCGCACATAATGCATAATTGGCCCGTCATACCGTCATACGCAGTTAAAAGTTGAAACTTCGCCATGCCCAGCTAGCCAGGGGGCGAAAGAACCCGTCGGTTTTCACTTTTTTTAAAAGGATAACTCACCATATGATGTAGGATCTAGTAATCCAGACTGTATGCCTTGAATAAAGTCAGTGTGTAAAGCTTCGTTAGCTTTATCTATATTTTTGTTCCACAAAATATTAGACAGACGTTTTGCGGGTAATGATGATGTGTTTTTTGTCGTTATGTCTAGGTCTAGGCCTAGTAGGCCTAGGCGTTGCCATTGACCACCTGCTGGCTTCACTGCTGCTGAAGAAGAAGGTATGTGTTGCCCTTCGCTTAAGCCTATTTTCCGAGACTTGTCTAAAACGGGCATTTTAAGTCGGGTGATTGGTTATAGTTCTGGGGGTATACTCATTATGGCTGAAAAATCAAGTGCAGGTCGGCTGCTAGTCGATTCGGTCTACAACCAAAGATTGTATAGCGCGGTCACAATAGTCTACTAATAAGAGGTACGAAACGGTCATGTTTATGGCGCGCCACTGTCGTCATAATGTACGTGGTTTATTTCTGCCAACTTCGCTGCCTAAAACTTAACTGTTGCTTGTTTAATCTTATATTAAGCAAAATCAAAAGGAACAGACTTTCACACAATTTCCAACCATGTGACATTTTATTTTTTAACATCTTAATGCAATATAAATGCTATACATAATGTCAAATTCTTTTAACAATGCACGTAACTAAAACTTTACAGATTATTGAATGAGATAAAACAAAATAAATAGGCGTAACACGTAAGCATATCAATATATATTAAAAATATTTACGTCAAGAACTCAAAGGAAATAAAACAATATTCAAATTGAAATGTATGAAAATTGGACGACGGCAGAAAATAGAATGTTTTGAAAAGATCGGTTTTGATTTAAAAAAACACAAAAATAATTCAAACCATATACGAAATAGAAATTTAGTATTTTAACGCATTTTTATGAACTTGTAAACCAAGTGTAATGTATAACTGTTTATTGTGTCTTTTTATAAACCGACATCATTAGTATTTTTGTTTGTTGTGTGAGTATGTGAGAGTGTGGGGGGGGGGAGGGGGGTGGGGTTTAAGGTGTTAGAATATTTATGTTTAAAAAAGTAAAGTGTAAGTAAAGATGTTATACATCTTTATTTTGTTCATTATTTGGTGACAATACATCATTAAATCTACACGACGAATTCCATTCATAAAGATAAATTAAAGTGCCTTGATTTTTTTGGAGAAAAAAAAAGGCAGTTTTCACCTTTTACAAACGCCGATATTTAATTTTACAACCAACATAAATGCCAGCCCAGATCTTTATGTCCATTTGTATATCATCAAATTCCCGTTTGAAATATCATTAACCGTACATGTTTCTCCATATTTGTTGTTTTCAATGATATAGACTTCATTATCCTTGACAAAAGTATCCCATCCGTGGGATCTACAAGTGTCTTTCTTAAAATGTTTTATGAAGTAATTTCCTTCAAACCGATAAAACTCTGCCTTTAGGCCACTAAACGCATCGGTGACAACGTCCGTATGTGGTGTCAATATAAGGTATAGTTGCTTGTAAGCCTGTAAATAAATAATCACAGTATTAAAAATGTTTAGTTTTTTGATTTACCTAGTGGAAAATCGGCTTTAATGGTACGATGACAATTTGTCTTTGGGAGAGTATAACATAGGAATTCCGTCAATTCAGTATAATAAAGAAGCTCGAAATTACCTCGACAAGTTTAAAATGTAATGTTTTATATGGCTCATAAATTGACTGATGTGGCTCAAACAGTTCTGTTGATTTACTGTATTTATACACATGGGTTAGCATTGGGCGATCTACACTGTCTTGTGTACTTTGTACAACTATATAATACTTTCCGTTGTATTCAAAGGAGTCCGCATGCATCGGGTCATTTGTATCCGCAATAGTTTGATATAATTCCCAAGACTTCACTGAAACGCAAAAGGTTGATCAATATTAATGCTAAACCAGACAGTATTTGAAATCTAAATCATTATGATGGAGGAATGTGATGGTGAATAAAAATAACTAAAATAACAGAGCCTTGTGGAAATGAAACAAAAAAATGAAGACAAGCATTGGAACAATATATGAAGACGATAACATATAAACGATAAATAATATTTAAATAATAATATACATATAAACTTACCTGTACTCATCATAAGCGTTGCGTCGGATTCGGTACGACCTAAACAACTTGTTGTGCCACCAGCATCATAACCACTGTCACCACAATAACATGCGGTGTTCAAGATGTCAACACCAGCATATTTGTAATCCAAACCACGGCATAGTTCAAGACAATCCCAGGCTGTTACACCAGGCGACTTCAGAATGTAACTAGAAAGCGCTCTCTCAGCCCCATTATCGAGGTAACAGTCTATAATTACTGTCAATTAAATATTTGAAATGCAACATCATTTTCTTATGTCACAACACATATATTACGGTATCTTCTAAAGCCTGTCTACACTATCAAACTTTATGTGTCAAAAAAGTTTGATGTGCCCATATATGGTAGTGCTATTCTTAAATATGGTAGTGATATGACATCATCATGTCCATATATGGGCACATAACATTTTTCAAGTTTGTTTTCATTAGCTTACCATCTGACGTGGCCTTTATTGAGATGTTTTTATCAGAGTACATAAAAATTGGTCGTGGTTCAGTCATTTCGTAAGTACATCCTTCAAACGTCCATATTCCCATCCATAGTTTGTCATTTTGGCAATTATCAATGACGTCATATATGGCAAAATAACTGTTGCCATTGGGTCTGTAAGAATAAATCTGGTTTTAATAAAAAAAAAAAAAAACAATTACGAATCGGTCAGGTCAATTTAAATGTATGGTGTATGCGACCATTTTATTGAAGCCTAATTTTTCAAAAACATAAACGTATTTGGCCTATGCCATTTTAAATTACCTTCATTCTGTTAAATTTGTGGGTAGTTGTTGTTGTGTTGATTTGTTCTTGTGTATAACTAACCTTGTGTAGACCATTTTAAACTGTGCTGGTGTTTTAGTACGAAGGTCTTTCCACGGATAATTTAACAGCCTTTCTTTGGTGAACCATTCAGTTTTACTAGCGCCAATAGCGTTGAATATTAGCGACAATTTAGATTCTCCATTGTCATATAAAGCAATCTTTACCTTAAATAGAGAAATATTATATCTTTAGTTTGGTCTAGCGAATACGGTATTACGTCATTTTAAAATAATCCTGCCATATCAGTGTTTTGTATGAATGAAATACTGTACCACCGTTAAGCCAATGCTAGTGCAACTTACTTTTGAAACCTTATCCCAGGCGTCAACTAGGCTGCTTTTGTAATGGTCTCTGAAGGAATCATCAAGCTTCATGGCATCTTGGTTTCCTTCATTCCTTGATCCTGATGTGCTCCACAGATCATACAGTTCAACGCTATTAACACCAGAGACAGCTTTCAACACAAGTTTCCACCCTTTAGAAATATGTAATAAAAGTTATCTTATTTGAAAACTTAGTTGAAAGTTACGAGAAAAAAACAAATGATTAAGAAATGTCAATATCAATCAATAAATAAATTAGAAAATATGTATAAAAACAATGTTAATGCATAGAAAAAATGAATGTTTCCAGAAAACAATATTGAACAGTAGAACATATATTAGTTCACGGTTATGAAAATGATTTTTTTTTTAAATAGTGGTTGAAAAATAATAATTAGTTCTATTGAATGGCACTATACAATATTGATTATTATTTATTACGTGCAATGTATTTCAATATTTTAAAAGATGATGAAATAAAAGTGGTACGAAACCACATATAAGACAAAACAAGTTTGCTTGTGTTGACTAGGTTTGAAATCACAGTTTTAACACATAATATTTTGCAACATATATACAGTTACTCTCGATATAAATAGCATACTACATTAGGTTGGATGAGGAAAGAGTGATAACATCTATTGTATGTTGTGACAAAGGCACCATGTTACCGTAACAAGTAAACGAAACTGTTTATACAACATTAATTATGTTACATTTACATAAAAACTTACGTTTTGCTACGTGGTAGGACAGAACAACAATTTGAAATAAAATATTTTCATATTTAAAGCATAATATTATTATCATCAACATCATATCACCACCGCCACCGTCGTCGTCGTCGTCGTCACTGTCGTCGTCGTCGTCGTCATAATCAACAACATCATATCACCACCATCGTCTTCATCATCATCATCATCACCGTTGTCGTCAGTCATCATCATCATCATTAACAACATCATATCATCACACCGTCGTCGTCGTCGTCACTGTCGTCGTCGTCGTCGTCGTCATCATAATCAACAACATCATATCACCACCATCGTCTTCATCATCATCATCATCACCGTTGTCGTCAGTCATCATCATCATCATTAACAACATCATATCATCACACCGTCGTCGTCGTCGTCACTGTCGTCGTCGTCGTCGTCATAATCAACAACATCATATCACCACCATCGTCTTCATCATCATCATCATCACCGTTGTCGTCAGTCATCATCATCATCATTAACAACATCATATCATCACACCGTCGTCGTCGTCACTGTCGTCGTCATAATCAACAACATCATATCACCACCATCGTCTTCATCATCATCATCATCACCGTTGTCGTCAGTCATCATCATCATCATTAACAACATCATATCATCACACCGTCGTCGTCGTTATCATCATCATCACCGTTGTCGTCTTCATCATGCTCATCATCATTAACAACATCATATCATCACACCGTCGTCGTCGTCATCATCATCATCACCGTTGTCGTCATCATCATGCTCATCATCATTAACAACATCATATCATCGCCACCATTGTCATCATCATCATCATCACCACCGTTGTCGTAATCATCATCATCATCATCATCATTAACACCATCATATCATCACCGCCGTCGTGATCATAATCATAACCGTTGTCGTCGTCATCATCATCATCATCATCATCATCAACATTAACAACATCATATCATCACCACCGTAGTTATCGTTGTCGTCGTCATCATCATCATCATCAACACCAATGCATCATCTTTATCAGAATAAATGTTTGTATTATTATTTTTTTTTTATTTATTAAAAAATAAAAAAATAATACAAACATTTATCTGTCACCGCCATCCTCGCATACCCTTTTTTAGGTATTTCAGATCAGTAATATTTTATTATAAATAAGTATTCAACCTACTGCAGCTTGTTGCTGGAGTTCCAACATCACAATATTGCCATATTTCTGCAGAAGTTGTAAAACACCAGGGCTGAGTGTCACTATCAGGGTTACGGCAATAGTTGTGGTCTCCTAAACCGAAACCAGGCGCTGCTTCTGGTGAGAAGCTGTGTGTATGAGGCGTTTGGTCTGTCCACTTTTGACACGTGTAACCGCCAGTGGTGGTACTTACTATACCTCGATAATCAACACCATCAGTAGCAGTATAGCATTCTGAATCAAAGATGAGTTTATTATCAAATGAATATTTACGTTGTATTTTTACTGGCATTTGACATTTAGATTTTTTAGTTAATTGTTTTGTTTTTTTGCAAAATCTTTTTTTTCTAATTCTTCTAATGAACGTAAGCAACTTGTTTCCAACTACATTATCTTGTTATTGGATTACTTTTTGTATTTGTTTCATTTCAACGAATACTTACATGTTACATTTATTGTACATTTTTCGTTGAAATCCTAACGTTTTGCTTACTATTAGTTTAACATGAAAGACAATAATTATTACCTTCATTTAAAATGAAAATGGCAAACACAGATGCTGTTTTTGGTCGTCCTGAAATAAAAAAAATTAAAATTAAGTGCTCAGAAATAAGTGGCAATGTGAAGAGACAAGCTAGACATGAAACAGTACCACCCGTGTAATGGTTGTTTATTCAAGCTTTTATTTGATTACATAACTGGACCAGGTAATAGATTTATTGTCGGTTTCTTACCGTAATCGTGACGTTGTTGATATATCAATGTGTCTTTGAGATCTCCAGCGTCATTGACAGACTGCAGTAAAACTAGATAGTTACTTCCGTCCATTTCAAACATATGTGAGTCAGATATTCCATTTGTTTCAATTGTCTTTATAAAAGAAAAACAAAAACGTTTAAACTAATCTTAATTGAATTTTTTCGCATACTAATTTGCTTTTTACATTACAAGCGAAGATAAGAGTCTTTGTAGGCTAAAGCCCATTAAAGTATCGTCTGTTTGGTAGAATTCCGAAAAGTCAATTTTGAGCGTTGAGACTTGATTACATAGAAAGCAAAGCTCTTGCGGGTGGAAGTTAATTTAACAGTTGGTCTCGCACATCAAATAGTATGGAACGCCGTTTACGCAACATTTCGATGATATGAATTTTATGACGCGATATGTGAATGAAATGCATCGATATGAATTGAATGGCGTAATATATGAATGAAATGTTTTGAATTGAATGCTTTGAATTGAATGTTTTGAATGAAATGTTTTGAATGAAATGTTTTGAATTGAATGTTTTGAATAAAATGTTTTGAATGAAATGTTTTGAATGAAATGTTTTGAATTAAATGTTTTGAATGAAATGTTTGAATTGAATTGAAAAGTCAAACTATTGGCGGCGTATGTCATTCCCGCTCGCGATTTTTTTTCAACCTCTTAATAGGCCTAAGCATGGGTACCCTCATCTCCTTTCAACGCTGTCATCAATTTGAATCCTTTACAGAGACTCCCTAACAGACCTGAAACATTGGAATACATATTTTCGAACCCAGGTCTGTTATGATTCTCTGTAAAGGCAGCGTGGAAGAAAGGAGATGAGGGTACCCAGGCTTAGGCCTAATAGGTTGAGAAAATAATCGCGAGCGAGAATGACATACGCCACCAATAGTTTGACTTTTCAATTCAATTCAAACATTTCATTCAAAACATTTCATTCAAAACATTTCATTTAAAACATTTCATTCAAAACATTTCATTCAAAACATTTTATTCAAAACATTTCATTCAAAACATTTCATTTAAAACATTTCATTCAAAACATTTCATTCAAAACATTTCATTCAAAACATTTCATTCAAAACATTTCATTCAAAATATTCAATTCAAAGCATTCAATTCAAAACATTTCATTCATATATCGCACCATATAATTCATATCGATGCATTTCATTCACATATCGCGTCATAAAATTCATATCATCGAAATGTTGCGTAAACGGCGTTCCATAAAATAGTGTACTATTCAAAATAGTAATTGGAGGAGTAATTGGCCTCCCAATGAGCTTGCTTGCCATTGGTTCAGATAGTTTAATTCCTTTAGTAAACCGAATAATGAAAATACATTGTTACATGATTTTAAAACTGCTCGTTTCATCAACTTCGAATATATAATGGTATAATCGCCATCTGAAATTAACTTATAGTAGGTAAAATAGTAGGCCTAAAGCGTGGTTCCCACTAATAGACCGTAAAGCTTGGTTCCCACTAGAACGTTTAACGCAAGGACGTAAACGCAACGCAAGCGTTTTAACCAATGACAAGCGAAGTTATAGACAGTTAGCAATCACAAGCGAATAAGCCATCGCTTGTGATTGATCAATTCACTTGGGTTGCGTTACGTCCTTGTGTTGCGTCGCTAGTGGGAACCACGCTTAACGTAACGTAACACAGCGACGTATCGACGCGTACTCACAAGTGGGAACCGACGAAGCAACAATTCATTTTCTTACGTTGTGTAGGTTACGTTGCGTCGCTAGTGGGAACCAACCTTTAAAACTGATGTTTCTATGTAATGCTTGGTTCTCACTAGAGACGTACCTCAACGACGTAACGCGTAAGGGATTTGACCAATCACAAGCGATGGGTTTATTCGGCTGCCACTTGTCATTGGTCAACTCGTTTGCGCTACGTCCTAGTGGGAACCAAGCATTAGGAAAGTTGTATTTACCAAATGATATTCATTATCAAATCCATGTCTTGAGAATGAACTTATTTTAGAGTGCGTAGTCTTATCAGGATTTCTGTACCGGGCAACAAAAAAAGTCGCGTCTCCCCTACTATCTTGCAGAAAAGACGACGTGCATTTCCCACAAACCACTGTACTTGGATCATGAAATTGTTCTTTAAGAAAAGTTTGAAAATATGGTTTAGTGATAATCTTCCATGGTTAATATTAACATGTATGTTCTTAGTTTTACAAAAATTCACGTAAAATAAATTGTTTGCTTTTGGTGATTTGTATTCTGTTTAAGTTTGTTCTTATTTATTTGAATCGAGTATTTCTCAAATGTATTCTTAATCTAGTTTTAGCCTGTATACTGTATAAGGCATGCTTCTGAGCGCTAATTGTGCAAGACAAGGACGTTCATGTAGCCAGAAATCTGTCAAATCAAAGCGAATGTAGGAAACAGGCGCCTGTGATTGGACAAATGTGTTGCTCCCGCGTTGGCCTTTGTAATGAGTCATACAGGATCCACAATTCTCAATTGGAAAATTAAATGATTTATTCAAACCATCAAAATGAAGGCAATAAACACACGGTGTACTGCAAACCTAACTTTATCAACCCTATATATTACCGGTTTCTTTGTTGAAGTGAAAGACTGACATTAAGTTTGTAGTATACAATTGACCCAATGCGACATACACATCATCATCAAAAGTAAATACATTAGACTCCCACATATAACTGTTTGTAATGAACTGTATCTGCTCAGATGTGGACGTTTGAATGTTGTATTTAAAAACATAGAGACCGGATTCTCTGAAAACAAACATACATTTATACTATTTCAATGCGATTAGATAGACCGCTGCGGCTTGGTAGCATTACAAAGTATTAAGAATTATCCAAGAGTCCAATTCACTTGCAACAGAAATATAACAGATGGCCATATCCCGGTACAATCCCACCGATTTGTACTGCTTCCACGTGCTAGTTTGGTTTGTAATCGACGTGCGGTAATATGGGTATTTGTAGTTAATAAATTTATTCACTTCCACAGAAAAAAAACACGATAAATGTAATGGTTTTTATTTATAAAAAGACAAAATAACAGCTAAATTTAACCAAAAACCAATTGCCATTTTTTGTTTAAATTACTATTCTTTAGGTACATAATTGTTGTAGATCCATTTTTTGTCGAAGTGAATAACTACCACTATGTGACATTAAAATAGCGTATTCGAAAAAAAAAGTGGCTTAAAATATTTTTATGGAAACAATATATCTTATATTTACACTGATATTGATCTGAGAAAACTAAAAACTAAAATGAAACAAGTACATTTTTACTTACTTACTGGCGGCAACGATGTACAAATTACCATTAGACCAAAAATGATTTGTACTGTAAATTTTCGCTATCGGAATAGTTGACTGTAGAATAAGTCTATCCATCACTCCTAAAGTAAATCGAAATTATTGTCGTGTAAGTGATTAAATAATGAGTCGATCAGACACTGTATTGTAAAGAAATCTTTATTGTTTATTATAACATGGGTACAAGGATGTAGCCAATCAGACGCGCTGAAATGAGTCACATGTTAGGATAACGAACACTCCTCATGGAATCAAACTTGTTTTCGTTGCCCTGACATGAGGGCCTGAGATTTGGTTGCCCTTTCAATATTGTTGTATTCCACAAAATGCAAAAATATAACATTGTAGGCCTAATCTTATTTTTTAAATATTTTACTTCGGCAATTTGAGTTTCCCTACGTAGCCTACATTTTTGGTTGCTCCAGGACCATAGGCAACTGATTTTGCGAGGTGCTATGTACTGCTTTTAAAACGTGTGTATGTGTGGCTATATTTGTTATGATAAATTTACTAGGAAACCTAGTAATCTACTATTCGATTATCAGTTCTGTATCCTGATACATCTCCAGATACAGTACTGATAATCTCACTCTTGTCTGTGAGTATACTTACCATGTTCACAGTTAATGCCTCTGAACCTCTCAGTACAAATACAGCTGTAACCTCTATCACTACAGTCGTTAACGCAACTTGCTCCATTCTGACACAAGTTTCCCACTGAACACGTTCCAAAATGACTCTAATGAATATAAAATTAAATACAAATGTATGTGTAGCGTTACCGCTCGGTTGTAAATAATGTTCAATTCAATTTATTTCCATACATAAAACAACATTGTATTACTTTTTTTTAATGAAAATAATGTAATGTATTACAATACTACATTTTAACAATAGAATATTGTTTCATCATCAACAACCATATACAATTGATGTATTATTATTTTATATAACCCTTTTTTCCTCTATTTTTAGACTTTCTCTTAAAGGGAATATTTAAAACGCACCGGGAGTATTACATCGAGAAAGCACAATCTACTACACTTCCTTGGCATTGGTAAGTATGTTTGGTCAACATGTGGTCAACAATATAACTTACGGTCAATCTAGACTTACCCGTTCTCTGGGTGTTACTTGAAGACCATCGAAATGCACAGATTTCATATCTTTGACAAGCTTCCTAGTATTCTTGCCCACCTGGATCGAATACAATGTACAGGTGTCTTCAGCAACCACGAACGATTTACAGTTAGTGTCTTGACGACAAAACACTGAACAACTCGCCGAGTCAGTATCGTTGTAAGTAGTCATAGCATCTGGAATTGTCCAGTGATTGCGACCATGATATATAGCATTTGTTTCTGTATTGGGGCATGTTACCACGGCACTTGTAAGAGGGAAAAGACACAAGCATAAAACAGCTTGGGAAATTGTAATTTCCGTTGCCATTGTGAAAATAAACTGAAATGAATTGTTTAGACCTATATATTATGCTTAAGACACTAAGTTATAGATCTAGTTATTGAATTTAATAATCAATAATTATGTTAGATATTGCGTTGTTTATAATACATGAAATTGTCCCCAATTATAAAATCGACTTTCATCGCGCATTACTTATTAGGTTTCCGCATGAAAAACGCCTTTATAAAATTCATAAACAATTCAATAATCAATATATCCAGTCCGTCTTCATATCAATTACTCATGTAGCTAGATCAACTTTTGTATGCACTTTCAGGTCCAGAGAATTTGACTTCAGAAATTGGTTTAGAGTGGTCAAACAATCTTTTTTGGCTTTTTGAAAATGTGGCGAAGGTCAAAAGTTAGGTGAAAGGTTATAAGACCAAACACTAATAGGTCCTAAATCTATAGACAACCACTGATCACAACAAGGTCTCAAATTGATTAGAAGATATACATTATATTTAGTCTAATGGGACATTTTATTTTTTTAAATATCCGGAAATGCCATTTCTGACCTTTGACCCACAACCCAGAGCATGTATGTATCCTATACTGGTCGCATTTGGTCTTAAATTGTTCGAAATATACCTTTTGTTATTTGTTACACATTTAAAAGAAATGTTACAAAAGGGGAGGGTCAAGGGTTATATGAACACACACAAATAGGTACTTGTATCTCGGCAACCACTGGTCGCAAAAGTCAATTTTGGTCTAAATGTTCAGAAGGCATGCATTCATATTCGGTCTAATGGGGCATTTTAGACAAAAATGATCAGAAATACCATTTCTGACCTTTAACCCACATACCAGGCCATGTTAATATCTCTGTAAGTACTTGTCGTAGGAAATCGAAATTAGTCTCAAATTGTTTGAAATTATACATACTTACATTTAATCTAAAAAGAACTTTGGTTAAAAGATGACTGGAAATACCATTACAGAACCATTACCAAACAACTTTTCATTGACATAAAATTTAATGCAATTCAATTAAATCTTTTATTTCGAAATCTCTGGGGCCGGATTTATCAAACTTGCTTAGCAAAAAAATCGTCTTAACTTTGCCTTAAATCCTTGATTTTGCCTAAGTCAGATTTATCAATATATCTAAGCAAAAAAATTTGCTTAATTTTGTCTTAAATCTAAGACGAAAAACACCCTGCCTTAAGATGAAAAATTTCGTCTTATCTCATTTCTGCAACAGAAACATTCTTTTTTGACAACGCGAGCGCGCTAGGCCGGAACATTGAACATTCGGAAAGGCTACGCTAGTGCGTTTTACGCTGTACTACGGACGCTAAAATAATGATATCGATCTTCACAAAGATGGCCTAGAAATTGGACGAGCAAAACTAATATTTTCGGGATAGGTACGACCCAATTGACTAGCCTTTAGAAAACTGTATCGGCTGCCAAGGGTCGCTGTCATTGATAAAAATAAATAAATGTTGATTTGATTTAAGTTTAGAGCGAATGATTTTCGTATGTATTTCCGACTGTTGTGCTCTTTCTCTATTTCAAGTAATAAAAACAATAGTAGCCAGAATGCGCCCTCTCTTGTTGGGAGTGAAAATACGGAGATAAAATGTTATAGCGCCGCCATCGCTAAGAGAAAAAAGGTAATACGCATGCGTAAGCAAGAATTTTTCGTCTTAAGACATAATTTGCTGCCCTCTAGAGTTTAATTTTGCGCATGTGCAAAGTAAAATTGACCTAAGACAATTTTTCTGCTAAGACATTGCTAAGACGGTTTGATAAATAAGATTAAGTTATTTGCTTAAGCACTTCTTAAATATTTCAGCTTAAGCAAAAATATAAGCAAATATTGATAAATGCCAACCCTGGTCTTAATAGAAAGTAAAATTACGTATAAATTAATAGAAAACCTGTACTGCTACTCATCTCTCAGGATGGCATTCCACCTAGCATTTTGACTTATATACAGTATTATCAAAGAACTTATAACACAAGAATCTCCTGTTCGTCCGAAGCGCGTAACAATTTCGAAAGGCATTGTGGGATAGAATAAAGCTATGGGTGGAGCCATTGTGAGCCATGGAGTAGGGCGCCCGCATCAAATTAGAAAGTCAAAATCATAGAGGGGATCTGCTAATGCTCTAGGGGGATAGAGTAATTGACTGAGGAGTAGGGCGCCCGCATCAAATTAGAAAGTCAAAATCATAGAGGGGTTGTGCTAATACTCTAGGGGGGTAGAGTAATTGACTTCCTAGTTTGGAGGGGGCGCTGCTCCATGCTGTGAAATGGCGTCGCCCAGTTTGACCTTTTAACCCTTTACTTCCGATACTGTGTTTTGAATGCAAATTGAAGAACAGGAGATTCTTGTGTTATAAGTTCTTTGGTATTATGCTATTATCTACAGAGTTTATGATCGAATATGTTGTGATTTGCACGGTGCAGTAGCTATCTATCTACATTTATTTCTGTCTGTCGGGCTTCTATCTTTTTTTACATTTCTAACGAGGGGTATTTTTCTATGCTCAACAACTCCCATCGATTGTCCCAACAATAATGCAATACTTTGTAACGTTTAGGCCTATATGTTAGATTATAAAAGGATCCCAATTATATAAGCTTTTTGGACCGCTATCCTGGATAATCCTTTATAAATGTATTATTTGTAATGTCAGTAATTTATTTTATCACTTTGTATATATTTTTTATGATGATTTTCCTAATAAATTCAAATCAAATCAAATCAAGTAGGCAATTCATTATGAATTTGACTCTTTTGAAAACCTAATTTTCAATTGCCCATCGGTAGTCATGATTTACACCAGTAGGCCTACAAAACGAAAGTTCTGTACATGTTTTATATTGTTTTCAGCTCCAATCTTCTTTTTTTTTTTCAATTGTTGGCCCTCTATTTGAAACAGCAAGATACCTAATTCGAGATCATATGACGCAGTTGTTGTCTTGGTAATCTAAAACGAAACACTGGGTATCAGAATCAGTTTCATATCTGTAAACTAAATTTCTGCGGGATATATCCGACTCATTTCATAAGACTAAACTATGCAAAACCACACACTTTTGAATCGTATGTTCGTTATATCTATCTGTTATCTTTCGTGGAATGTTTAAACACAAAACGCAAATAGATAAGACTATTCAAATTCGGTTTAGGTCTACGCTTAATTACAAATTATTACATATGTAGGTGTATGCACTGTGTGTTACGATGCATGAATAGGAAATCCGGTTATTGAAGATAGATGTTTCCGTCCTCATATCGTATTTATGAGGCCTAACAGCAGTTAGTGGGCCTAAGTAAGTAACCAGGCCATGCTCGTTATCTTGCTGGTATGATTTTAAAGTGTTACTAGATGCTAGGCTCTAAAATATCGTTGTCTTACACCGTTAAAACACATTCGGATCTGATTTGAATATTTAACAGGGTGAGTCACTTTATACAGTAGAATATTATTTCTCATGATTTTGTAGACATAGCCTACTGAAGATCCATTTACACTATAGGACGATAACGATCGACGAAAAATAGATAAACATACATTTTTCTTGAATAAAACAAAAGAAATTAGAACAGTTTTCGTTCTAGAACTATTAAGATAATCATGTATGCTGTATTTGACAAATAATATTTTAAAAAATCAAATGACGTCATGATCAATAAAAACAATAAAATCGTTGTATTGTACGATATTATTACTCTTACTAATCATGACGTAATTTGATTGGACGTGTGGAAATATTATTTTCATCAAAGGCAGCATAGATGATAATCCTATAATTCTAGGATGAAAACTGTTAAAAAATATTTTGTTTTATGTATGACAAATGCATATTTATATTTTTATCGTCGATCGTTATCACCCTAGTGTAAATGGGCCTTAAGGCCGCGGATCTGAACGCCCCTAGTGTAAATGGGCCTTAACAACGTGAAGGATTAGATTCAAGTTAAATTACAATAATTGGAATTCTTTGAGTTTAATATATGAAACAGTGAGTGTGTTTATTACACAAGCAAAATCATATTAATATCCTTGTTGATATAGTAGGTTTGGAAATCCCATGTTAGATTAAAGTCCTACCAATGAGGCCGATAAGTGATATGGATGCACCTTGACCCTCAAATATCCATGTGAATTACAATTGAATTTGTTCTTTCGTTTTTGTCTGTGGTTTCTAATAGTCTTTCCCGGAATCTTTATGTTTTCCGGTTTTTACAGCCAAACCCATTTTCAGCGAAAACCAAACTATTGCATAATACAAATAGATGAATTCACAACCAATTTTCATATATGCCGTTGACAAAATTTGTCAACGGCATGCTTCCATTCTTGGGATGTCATCCAGAATATAAATTATTGTTAAAAATTGTTAAAGTAAGTTTTAGTGAACTCTAGTAGGATCGATACGGTACCATCAATCAATATGACTGCGCAATAAAGGCTAAGTGCAATCGAAGAGAGGGGACATTTAATCTTTATAAAACGCTCTATGGAATTCACTGAAATTATTGGTATGGTCAATTATCAACAAAAAATGTTTAAAATATTTAAAAGATGCACTTTTTTATTTGCAGTAATTTTACGGAATCATGATGTTTTACTCATTGGTCTTAGGCATACAATTAATAATAGTCACAAAAGTATCAACGGAATTGTCGACCAACTTATCTGCTGGAACGACTGACTATGAGGTCTCAACGAACGCATTCTCTTTGGAAACTATAACTGACCCTATCAGTAAAATGTCTAGGCCTGCTACACAAAGCAATACTACGGTATCTTATGCTAGGCCCACTACTCCAAGACCCACAGTCACATATCCTGGAAGTCATACACAACATTTATCAACCAACAAGACAAACATTAATGGTGCGTTTAATGTTTCTGCAGTTCCTCTTGGAAGTTCATCAGCAAGGGTAAATTGGCATGTACCTTCAAATACTGTAGCGATTAAACACTATGTTGTTTTGAATTACAAAGACAACTGCAAAAACAATGAATTATCAGATTTAAAACTCGACTCGAAGACAATTTTGGTAAATCTTACTATCAGTTCAGTAATAATAGGTAACCTATCGCACGTTACTAAATACTGTGCATGTGTGGTTAGTATATCTTACTCCGAAAAGGATATCTCAGGAGTTAACAACTGTAATAGGTTTACAACAGAGTATGATCATCTAAATACGAAAGCTACAGTAGCCCTCTCAATTGCATCAAGTTTTATGGTTCTGTTTTGTATAATAGCTATTTACAATGTTGTGAGGAGTACGCGGATGTTGTCCAGACAAGCGAAAGATGAAGAGTTAATACCAACTGTTAATCATGACCTATCGACTAATAGTGATGACGACAACATTGAAAATCCATGATATAGGAATAATTTATGCTACACTTTTTAAAAATAGTGATATGATGTCGGTCAATACGTAACACTTTTGACATGTAAAATGAACAACAATCAGCTAAATTCATTCGTCACAATAGCATAAACGTACACTGGTCTTCCGCACCCGCATGACCCCGAGTAGGTCTACTAATCTTTCTCCGTAGGTATGCATTACGTCATTCTATTAAAGAAGCACGCATTACTGCACGGATTGTAACTAGCGCCATCACGGTGACATGCGAAACTTTTTTACTGAAAATGTTTAACTTAAAATAAAAAGGTGATTTAACAAAAGTAATAAATAAGAAACATTCACTATGTACAAACATTGAAACGTAATACTGTACATGACTCTAATAAACACAGTGTTATTAATGCATTTTCAAATCCATTATCTTTCATTTCATTTAGCCTCCTACTGTAGTTGTATGGATGTTTAACATGTTTTTTTTAATTATTAAATAAGTAATAAATACTTAATCAAAACGTTTTTATCTGTATCAGAGATCTTGATCAATTGTGCTTGGTGATTAGCAGTCTGATGATGACGTCGTCTATCGGTCGATAGAGACCGACACGGTCTGTAAATAAGTTCTTGGTTTAATTAATTATTATCAATCAATTACATAATTATTAGGTTATTCAAGAAAGAAATTGTAGAATCCAAGAACAATTGCACGCGATAGACTTCGCTCAAGCGTGGCCAATTCCTCCAGAATTATAAATCAATGGATTTATAATTACAGAGATCACAGTACATACACAGCCTACTTGTGCTATTATGTTATATGTTATGATAAAATAATATTGATCAATCGTTATATATAATTGATAATGTAGGCTAAGTCTACGCTCGAGTCTTCGTCTCCGTTTCGACTCATCTGTGCCCTTTTTAAATGTAATAATTTGTTACATATTTGAGAACTTGATTGGTATAAGTTTATGTTATAAAAATAATTTGAGTAGTTACATGTGTTCCTTTTTTAGCCCAGGAAACTTTATTTATATTTATTATATTATTACATTCGTTTTAAGCGTATAGTTTTTAGCGTGTAGATAAAGTAATGGGTTGTGTTTTATAATACTAAAGACAATAATTGACGTCTAGAACATCCGTGGTGATGATCAGGGCATAACAATAATGCTGTTTGGTTTTAATATGTTTTGCAAAATATAACACACATTTAAGTAAACTTAAATAGGCCTACTTGAAAAATTTGTAATAATATTTATATTTATTATACATTCACCCGTGATGAACTTATTTACGGCGGTGTAAATTAATATCAGATAATGAAGAAAGGAGTAATTAATAGAAGCATTGCAAATCAATAAAATCAATGATGTGAATCTATATGTAAATATACCATTTATTGATAATAATGAATACTGTAACTAAACTGATCGATCTGGCTGTATTGAAAGTAATCAAATGAATGAAATGAATAACAGTAATTCGATGTATTGGTTGTCAACTTAGCAATACACACAAACTCTTCGTTCATTACAACTTTTAGAAAATGACGATGATGAAGAATAGCACAATCTTTGTCCAATTTACCGTTGCGTTTATATTTCTTTTCCGTATTACCAGTGCCGTGGTGACATGTCCAAATACGGAAACAAACGCCATCTATCATGGTCGCAAGCACTGGACAATTCCAGATGCTATGACTACTTACAACGATACTGACTTGGCGAGTTGTTCAGTGTTTTGTCGTCAAGACACTAACTGTAAATCGTTCGCGTTTGCTGAAAACACCTGTACGCTGTATTTGATCCAGGTGGGCAAGAATACCAGGAAGCTTGTTAAAGATTTAAAGTCGGTGCATTTTGATGGTCTTCAAGAAATACCAAAGAAACAGGTAGGTGTTTGTTGTTTTCTATCAAACAATAAAGTTAATAAATTAACTTACTAAGCCTCTGCAGCAGTACATTAGACGGAGCAAGTTGACTCCGAATTTTATAGGTCTATACTGAATAATAAAAATGTTTTAAACATAATATGATCTGTGAATACTTTTTTTTACTTGATTTGTTTTGTTTATTATTATTATTATTATTATTTCCAATTCAATATTTTAGGACAATTTGTAATGTTTAAGTAAGTTGTTTGTGTTAGATACCGTACGTATCGTTGCCTGATACCATAATGTTTATTTTGCTCTTTTAGAGTCGTTTTGGAACATGTTCAGTGGGAAACTTGTGTCAGAATGGAGCAAGCTGCGTTAACGACTGTAGTGACAGAGGTTACAGCTGTGTCTGTGCAAAGAGGTTCAGAGGCATTAACTGCGAACATGGTAAGTTAATTACTAACAATTCAACATTTGAATTATTAATTAATCTCTTTTAAACTAGAACTATAACAGTAAAGCTCTGTCTACACTGTCAAACTTTATGTGACAAAAAAATGTGATGTGCCAATATAATGGACACGCCGACGTCATATCACTATCATATTTGGGCACATCACACTTTTTTGTCAAACTAGTTTGATAGTGTAGACAGTGCTTTAGAGAGTTTCGACATATATTCCGTAGTGTTTCCTAATAAAGTTCTGTTATGGTTTAGGAGTTAAAGATCGACTTAGTTTAACGGATACTATTACAGTTGGGTATCCTGGACGTATAGGCCATTTCTGGTCTAAAGGAAAACTTTACATCGTTGTCGGAAGTCGGTAAGTTATAATTTTAATTAAACTGTTTGCAACGTGTAACAATATTTTCCAATATTTGATGTACGATGTATTAAACCTTGTATAGACTATCAAGCTAGTTTGACAAAAACATGTACCCAAATATGGTAGTGATATTAAATCATCGTGTACATATTTTTGTTACATAAAGATTAATAGTGTAGACAGAGCTTTAGTCAATGAGCAATTGAATCTGTTTATGCGTTGAATGGTGAGACTATTTCACGTTTTGAAATGGCAGGCATACATCATGTGTGTTTACAATTGTAGTTAATAGTAGAGGTTGTTATTTCTATTTTTCGTATTCAATGATTTGATAATGGCTAGTTGGTGTCTTCGTTCAAATGTGAAGCATTTTTTGCTTTTATTTAAAACAATGTTTGTCTACAGAGGATCAACGGATGGCCTATACGTTTATAGATATAATTTGGAGACATCAACATCTGAGCAGATACAATTAATTGAAGATAGTCGTATTTGGCGCCCTAATATATTTACTCTAGAAGATGATGTGTATGTTGCAATGTCAAAGACATATTCAGCAGATCTTCTGAACACATATCGCTTCAACCCAGAAACTGGTAATTATGTCTTGCACATTGTTACAACTTGTAACATAATTTGATGTCCGATTTTATACTCGCATTGGCGAACTTCGAGAGAATGTTAGTTGGGATGTCATTATATTATTATGCATCTACTGCTGTACGGGTCAATTAAATTCCAGAACAATTACACAAACGCAGTAACAAATCGGAACAAAAAAAAACGTCCTCTCGCTAGTGTGTTTTTCCACCGGTCCTTTTTGAAATCTCGGAAGAATTTCACCAAAATTTCCTTTAAACCAACTTGTTACTTTTTGCAGATGTGGAAAGAGTAATGTCGTAAACAGGATACAATTATTTTCAAGAAACTTGATTAGTTTCAATTATTTGGAATCGTTCTAAAAACACTCTTCTCTGATAAGACACTAGCGGGTAATACTAGTAAGGTTGATATATGGTAACATAAAACAAACACCGACAAAAAGTTAGGCAAGTCATTATGATTTTACAGTATTTTTCGAACTATTTTTGTTCATCTTCAAGAATAAAGAATACAATGTGACATATTTTATGCAACGCATGTGGATTTATATTTATATAAATCGTTATGTATTCATATATTTTATTTATTTAAACAAAGTACAGTTTTCAGATATTGTTTATGGTTTACAAATTACTTTATTTATAAATTTGATTTGTGAAATATCTTTTAAAAAGAACAATTTGAGGATTCGTTCACAACGGAATGTGGACGTTGCTCGACATCATTTTTACAAGATAGTAGAGGAGACTCAAGTTGGTTTGTTGCTCGATTTGAAAATTCCGCTAAGACTACAAACTCCGAAATGCTTTCTTTTACAAGAGATGGTGTTGGTAACAAGTACTCTCAGGTAAATGTAATATTGTTTTCGAAGTTGACTATAGAAGCTGACAGTATTATTAGCTATCATAATATAATTAAATCAAATATTCTGTTATATCATCAAAATAATAATAATGCCTTCCGTATCTTCTGATTATACCCAATTCTTTTTGCTATAAAATGTTAATGATTATTATCCGATATATTTTTTTTTGTATTCAGTTAATCGAAACAAATGGAGTAGAAAGCTCGCACATGTTTGAAATGGACGGAAGTAACTATCTAGTATTACCACAGACACGCAATACAGGTGGAGATCTCCAAGACACGTTGATCTATCGGCAACGTCACGATTATGGTAAGAAACATTCTTGGCAAACTTTACACGTCACCCATTCGGGTCTCGGAGAGATCAATATACAAATAATGAATGTTTATGAGTGTAATGATGAATGTTGAAATATAACCTTTCATCATTCACCTCATGCCATTATTTGTACCATTACACGAATACAAAAACATTCATCACATCTAAATATTCCTGTCATTTGAATCAGATTGATTGAATCACAATAAAAGATAGGCCTACAATTGATTCACATTGAACTTTTGTAACATACTTTACATTGCAAAACAATTATATATGTTTGGTTTTTTTATAATATATTTATTATTTGAATTTTATAATCACACCTACGGTAGTGTTAATTATGTCAACAAACTCCCCCCAAAAACAATCATAGGCCTAGCTCTAATAAAGCGCCTAGCCTAGTCCTAGTTATTAGGCTGCGAAAGGCAGCGATACCATTACGAAACTTCGCCAGGAAATTGAAACTGTTTTATGCTAATTGTGTGTTTTTCCTACGATTCCCCATCTTGCAGAATTTTTCTTATTAATTATTCAAAATCATACAAACGATCTAAAGCTAATTTAAATGCTTTTTTGACCTAAAGTAGTATGTAGCCTTGTAATTAAAGAGATGTCATACTACGCCGCAGCCATCAAAGAAGGTTTTATAAAAAAAATTATAATATGGCACTTTTATTTAGATCGAAACCAACCGTTATACACTTTGTCTTTTCAGGACGACCAAAAACAGCATCAGTATTTGCAATTTTCATTTTAAATGAAGGTAAACCATTTATAGTATCTAAAGAAATTTTAGATCTTCTTCCCTTTGGTTACCAAACTACATTATTTTTGTACAATATCCTCCAAAGTTTTACTACTGGGGTCAAATCTTAGTTTGTGCGTGTTATTTTACTTCCTTCATGGTTATTCATACTATTCGGGCCCACTACGAATTTGAGCCACAGCCAAAGTGCGTATATTTTCCAGGCGAAAATCGGCAATACATTAGCAACTCTTTGAAGTTTACAGACACGATCAACGTACGAAGAAGATGTTCACGATCGAGTTTACAAATCAAGTCAATTTACGACTTTGGTACCATGGGGGCTGCGGACGTATGTGGAGGATTGTCAGAGATGGGGTGAGGGTATTGGGCATGTCGTTGATGGGTTTCGCAGTTGATTAAGGGGGATTCGCTGTAAATGGAGAGGCTACCCCCTGGCTACGGACCTGGTCAATGTCTTCTTTTGTTCTTATTTTCAAAAGTTAACATTTTAGCCACTGGCTTATCGTACTACTGTAGTAACGTGAAGCGACGCCTATAAACAAAATACATATTAAGTCTCGTTTGTCAAAATATATGTCATCTCGTTGTTTAGAATGCTATACTGCTACTGATGGTGTTGATTATCGAGGTATAGTAAGTACCACCACTGACGGTTACACGTGTCAAAAGTGGACAGACCAAACGCCTCATACACACAGTTACACACCAGAGACATATCCTGGTTCTGGGTTGGGAGACCACAACTATTGCCGTAATCCCGCTTTGGGTGTGACGGCCTGGTGTCACACAACCGATTCTACAAGGACATGGGAATACTGTGATATTGGCACTCCAGCAATAAACTGCAGTATGTAAACAATTTTTTTTTTCTTATTTTGCATATTAATCAATGTTTGTGCAGAAAACAATACACATACGAAGCGACTCGCGTCAAGCGTCAAACCGAACCGTAACTATGACGCGACGAACGATTTCAGTGTGAACATCAAATAAATCGAATAATGAGACGTGAGGCGTCAATCGATTTATAACTTCAACGCGATGAATTCGGAGATTGCGAAGGCTTCTTGCTTGAATTCTATCAAGCTTCGCGCGACTCACTTCGATTTGACGCCTACCGCGTGTCGCTTCACGTGTAAATGTACAATGTGCACCGGCCTTTAGTATAGTCTAATGTACATCAGAAACGCCAACCTGATTCTGTTTGTGTGTGGACGCTATATTGACATTTGTTTTTCAATACTGGACCTGGTCACAAAATCAAACAATTCTCCAATTCTCCCCATACTGGCGGGAATCTTCAGAATGTCATTTCCCAATAAAATTTAATTTCCTCCGGATATTTTGGATAAACAAAAAATATCCGTATCTATATATAAATTTACGTAAGGGCAAAATTCGGTAAATCGCGCCTTACTTCTAGAATTTTTACTCGATGGTATATAAAGTTGGTTCGTACTTTCGGTACTGATTTTAACCACCTGATGTAACCCTCTTTACTAATTAAATTAAGTTAGATAATTAGTTATTGACGATTAAAACGAATTTAGGTTCAACGATTTGCCCCAAATAGGGGTGTTTTTCGATCGTGGTATACACTGTCTAATGGATGTCCATCTTTAAAAATACCCGCCACAAAAATGCGAGGAGGCTTCGCATTTTCCTATCTCCTCCTACGATAATTGTTTTTAATAGCTGAAAACCGGTTGAACAGCTAGAGTACAGCATCATAATGTTGAAGACAGGCCGATTTTCTTTAAAAAATACTATTTTGATAGATTTAATATACGATTATACAAATGTATTGATTTGCGATGAATGGAACATCCCAATCTCTCAGTCTGCCAGAGTTTGGTTTAACACAAGTAGGTAAATTTATGAGCCCTTGGTTTAACACATACGGGTAGGTAAATATATGGGCCCTTTGAGAATAAACTTGAAATACTTTGACAATACTTTAAATACCTATTAACTATTTTTGGTCCTCATTTGAATCGAACATTTCTTACTGTGAATGTTCGTACTGTTAGATGTAATATAAAAATATATACAAATAAACTTTATTACTGAGATTGTGGTTAGGCCTCACTGTTAGATATATAAACACATTATTATATACAAATAAACTTTATACTGACAGTTCCCTCTCAACGTTTGTATTAATTATTAATTAATAATTACCAATAATATAAACGTCGTAGTGGTGTATCGTGACATGTACTTTAATATTTCAATCGATTATGACAGTGACAGTTTTAGCAAAGTATTAAATCGCAAATGTTTTACTGTATTTAGAGGTATATTATTTATAGGCCTATAAAACATGAACAAAATATTTCGTTACTTAGTGGAAAAAGAATATATTTAAAAATTGTTCCTCTTTGTACCTATCTGCTTTCCCATCCCTCAAACCTAATGTTACATACAAAACACAAATTGGGTTTCTTTAAATGAGTCCAAATCAAACATTTGGACTCATTTTGTGATAAGTTTCTCCTTCGGAAGTAATTCCCAGGGTGCTAATTTTAGTTTAGTTTATTCGTTTCTGTAAACGACAATGTATTGTAGTCCTTCGGTACGTACATTTGAAATCACCAGTTTTGTTACGCTGAAATTACTGTGTATTCGAGAACCATGTGGGCACGACCTAGATGGTACGCGAGCGAAGCGAGCGTACCATCTAGTATTTATAATTTTTGCTACTCCAGTTAAAGGGAAAAACAATGAAAATATGCTAATATCGGTCCGTAAGTTCTTTATAACAAATGCATGTATTGTTTAATATGTGAAATAATGAGTTGGCATCGTATTTTCCGCCTTTGAGACATCTGACCCATGTTTAGTATTATTATTATTGCTCTATGTAATATATTTTTTAAATAGTATACCGCCCTCAATAATAGTTTGGACAAGCTTTCGTAAAACCTCCCAATATTTAATTTTTCCGAGTTGGGATGTTTGCAAAAAATTTGCTTTAATTAGAACCTAAACCTGGACGACAAACAAATAATGTTGTCCTTACTATTAGATGGACAATTAGGACATCTTAACGTAAGATGAAAGAGACCGTACTGTAGGCTCTAAGTGTAACTTCCTACAGTAATGCCTACCTAACGGGTTGGTACCGCATTAACACAATTATTTATTATATTATAATCACAAACACTTACACATTGAATAACAGCTTACTGTACACGAGGTGTGTTTACAAATGTTTGATCCATAATTATTCTTTGCCTATAGTTTCGAGTTATTACCTAACTTCCTATTCTTTTGTTTTCCTTTTGTTTTTCTTTATAATCATACCTAATTGTAGCCGCTGGTAAGTTATTGTAATATCATATAATAAATGTTATAGACCTGGTAGGTTCCAACTACACCATCCTGATTATGAAATTATTGCAATTTATATGAAAACATCTTTATTAAGCTTGTCCATTGCATTAGATGTAGTTGATGACCTTTATACAATACAAATGAGACCATGGTTAAACTCTTCTCAAATAAACATATTTCTTAAAAAATAGGATTTAAAAAAATAATAATAAAACATGCAATAATATGAATGAACATTTCCAAAATATAATTTTCTCAACGGACCACAAACCGTCAACCCTCAACTGGATAAACTCGTCCAGATCTTCTTCTAAAGAAATAAAATGATCAATGTTCAGAATATGTTTTTAATTGTCTGACATTGTTTTAACGTCGCGTTACTGTAATTATTTTTTTCCTGACCATCATATCCAACATATATAGCTTGGAAACTTGTGTTCAAAGCTGTTTCTGGTGTTAATAACGTTGATCTGTATGATCTGTGGAGCACAGTAGGATCAAGGAATGAAGGAAACCAAGATGCCATGAAGCTTGATGATTCCTTTAGAGACCATTACAAAAGCAGCCTAGTTGACGCTTGGGATAAGGTTTCAAAAGTAAGTTTTAAAGATGTATTGTCCCCCTGAAAAATATTGTTTTTATATATTTTTTTTAATATGCCATTTTAATGTCTCATAATAGTTATCCACTTTGACCAAAAAATGGATCTAAACAAAATTTATTTACCTGAAAAAATGAAATTTAAAGCAAAAAATGATCAAATTGGCTGCCAGCCAATGGATTTTTGGTTGAATTTGACCATTTATTGTGCTATTTTATAAGTGATAAGTTTTCGTGGTTTTTTTTCTACGGAAGTGATAACTTTATTAAAACTACAAAATAACTTAAAATCAGATTAAAAATCTGATTTAATTAATCTTCGTGTTTTTGGTGAAACAATACATCATTAAGGTGGAAAGGCGTGTAATTCTACCCTCGTAGGGAACTTTAATTACGGTACTCCTCTTTCTAATATTTCCTTTGTCCTCCACACTTCTCTCATTCTCAGTCTATGTTACGGGCTTACTAATTATTTCATACTTGTTTTCTGACAGGTGAAAATTGCTTTATATGACAAAGGAAAGTCTAAATTGTCGCTAATATTCAACGCTGTGGACGCTAGTAAAACTGAATGGTTCACCAAAGAAAGGCTGTTGAATTACCCGTGGAAAGACCTCCGGACTAAAACACCACAAATGTTTGAACTGTTCCCTACAAGGTTAGTTATAACAGTTTATGGAATTAGTAGATGTTTTTATTTAATTGTAAAACAGGCTGATTTGAGCGATAACCCGATTATAAGCTGCAATGTATTCCTATTTCATAGTAGACGAGAGAAGTCCTTGACCAATGTTAGGACCAATCAAGGTGCTTTAAACAGTCCTGGCTTTGTTTGTATCAAACAGTGTTAGTGGCGGTAATTATCGCTGTTGGTTTCGAATGAATAAAATTAAAAAATATATAAAAAAAATACAATAATCATGTTTTGTATTTACCTAACGAGTGTGGCTCTACTATGTTGGCACTCGACCAACTGGCTTTATCAATTAAGAGAGGGTATAGTATATTAATTATAATAAAATAAAATAATATTTTTATTGTGGTATATTAATTTTTAAAAACAGCAAACATGAAAGAATAATATCAAATCACCATAGAAAAAGAATAATTAATTTTTGGAAAATGTGTCTGTCACATACAGTACTTATCAATTGACAAATACACTTGTACAATTGTTTTAACCCAGATGTCGCACTTTAATATGTCTTACAGTTCAAATGGAAACAGATTTGGTATATATGACGTCATTGGCAATTGTGCAGATCACAAATTCTGGATGGCAATATCGACCTTTGAAGAATGTGATTACGAAATGACTGAACCACGACCAATTTTTATGTACTCTGATCGAAAAACGTCAATAAAGGCCACGTCAGATGGTATGCTAATAAAACTTTATCAACATTTTATGTAAAACAACATGAGGAATTTCAACAACAATAAAAAACCGATAGAACATTCGAAATTTCCAGGAAAAAAAATTAGGAAACTACCATTTTTTTAGAAGTGCCAGATGATAGTATTTACCCAATTACTTGTCAAAAAAATACAAATCTGGATTTTTAATAATACAAATAATACCAAAAGAGTAATTCTTATAGTCATGTTTCATTTAAAATATATTTCAGTTTTTCTGGGCTGTTACCTCGATAACGGGGCTGAGAGAGCGCTTTCTAGTTACATTTTTATGTCGCCTGGTGTAACAGCCTGGGATTGTCTTGACCTATGCCGTGGTTTGGATTACAAATATGCTGGTGTTGATATCATGAACACCGCATGTTATTGTGGTGACAGCGGTTATGCTTCTGGTGGCACTACAAGTTGTTTAGGTCGTACCGAATCCGACGCAACGCTTATGATGAGTACAGGTATTTGTTTGTTATTCTCCCTATAATTATTTTTTCTTCTTCTTGTTTTCATATGAAAGAAAACAAAATATACCTTTGATAGCGGTATTATTATGGTAATATGTTTTTGTACTGATATCCTTTTTCCTAGAGTTCGTACAGATAGGTCGTTCCGTTTTTTTCTCGTTTGAAACGGGTATAATTAGTTATTAATATATTATTAGTGAAAAATGTGAAAAAAAAAACACCGTACTGAAATGTGCATGACCTTATTATGAGTTTGAAAGAAGCAAAGCACCGACAAACTTGCCAATCTTAAAGTTCCAACTTTAGTAAAGTATGTAGTATATATTTCCTAAAACACTATGATAATTATGATTTTTTTCTGATTGTTCTATTATTTCCAAATTTTGTTTATTTGAAGAAGATTGTAATAATTTGTAGAAAAATCAGTCGTAGTATGAGTCGAAAATGTTAACGTAAAATAAAGGAATCAGTACCGGTATACATAACCGGTTTTTGTTGTATCAATCCACCCAGAAATTAGTTAACAGCATGTATTGTTGTAAAAATAATAATATCAGTACAGGTTCAAGCTTCTCATCAACAACTATAGTTTTCTTAGTAGTGAATATTTTATTAGAATAATTATGACATAATATGGGACATTATAGAGGGCGCTATATAAGCATGCAGAGAGATTAAATAATTTTGTGTAAACAGCGTTGCCAACCGAAATGTTTGGTTTAAAGGATTTAACCTATTACACTGAAGCCCTGATCGGTTCGAGGTCTTTCAAGAACATTTTTAATAGTTGAAGAGAGATTATTTAGAGGGTTAGGTTTAGTAGAGTATATTTAGGAAGTAGATCAGCTATCTTGCAATACTTTATAATACAAAATAATAAAGGTAATGAATTATTCATGATTTCTGCCTTAACCTCATAGAAAAAAAATAATGCAACCCGATGTACTGGTCATCCAACTTGGAAATAATGTAAAAATAAACCACGAACCTTTTTGTATTTTGTCTTTTAGTACAGCCATGGACGTTACATCAGACTATTTCTGACACAAATTTGCCACAACATGTAGATTCTTTCCAAAATAATGGAAAGTATTATATAGTTGTACTAAGCTTTGGAGATAGTGAAGCGCGTCCAAGGCTAACCCATGTATATAGATATAGTAAATCAACAGAACTGTTTGAGCTTCATCAATCTATAGATAGACCTTACACGAGTTACCATTTTATACTCTTTGAGGTAAAGCTGGTTTATCTATTGAATTATTTCTGAGACTCAGGCTGAAGTACATTCACACTTGTTCTGGTTTCCTGGAACGGAAGACTGGCAATTTTGTTAAATAAAAAATATTTTAAAAAAAATAGTAATTGTCTACAGCGGTGTGAACGTAACTGACGCACATGAATCATTTTCTTTGGATTTTTAGTCCACTGATGATCACTATGCATTACTAAAATACATATTAAATAAATGAATAACTATTTATTATTTTAAAAATACCTTGTATTCTCAAAAGAACAGTTGGTTGCAATGAGACCTTTTAAAAACACATTTTAGTAGAATGATTTAGGAGTTTTAATAATATAAACTATCATGTTTATATTTCAGGCTTACAAACAACAATACCTTGTAGTGACGTCATATACTGATGTCGTTACAAATGGTTACGTTGTTAAGGTACAGTTCTACAGACTAGAAGGCAATTACTTCGTAACACATTTTGAGATCGATACTTGTAGATCTATTGGATGGGATAACTTTGTTACGGACAATGATGTCTATATTATTGAAGGCAACTACTACGGGGGACAATGTACCTCCGCAAATTCAAACGGGAATTTGAAAATATATAAATTAACATAAGTTATTAATTCCGGTATGGTAGTGTTTGACAGTTCGGAAAGTTATTTCTGACAGTGAATAAAACATTCCCGTATAGCGATAGATTTCTGGTTTTTTTTTTGCATTTTACTACATTATGATTAGGCCTAATGATTATAATTAATTTTATAGATCTACTGTTCCAGATTATTTCAGCTCATTACCTCTATCAAGCTGGTACTAAAACGAGTTTTAAAAAGGGCAAAACTTTTCAGATCATTTTTAACATTTTATTTAATTCATATGGTCGCAGGATACCTTAAGGTAGACTCCATAAAGTTTATCACAGATAGCTGTATATTCCACCTCGTTAAATAGAGCATTCAATCTTTCTCAACTCATGAAATATTCTCTACCATCCAACTCATAGACATTTATTATTGATATACTAGACACAATTGATAGATAGATTGAATGTATAAGCCTACATTAAAAAATATTTACATTTTTTATTTAATTAAGTTTAACCGTGACCAGCGTTCATTTAATTCAGGTGCCGACTTCGCTCCTCTAATGATCCCACCCGACTTTTCGATCTAATCGGAAAGCTGGTGACAATGCTTTTTCTGTCGCCGCTCCGCGGATCTGGAACCTTCATTTGAGAGGAGCGAATTCGGCACCTCTATTTAAACGTCAACTTAAAACTTTTCTTTTTAATTAATTACTAAGTATTGTTAGGCGTTCTGTTCTTTGTAGAGTGCCATATAAAAAACTATAGAAGAGAATAGAATGAATATGTGTAATGCTGTTTTATTACCTTACTTTTATTATTGCTATTAAATGTATTCATATTATAGTACTGGTATATAAAAGCTGTAGCTTAAACCTGAAAGTACAATAATAATCTAATCTATAATCGGAAAATTGAATATAGTTAAATGTACTTTTAGGCCTATACTTTTTATTGTGTTCATTTATTGAAGTTACTTTCATTATACTGTTATTGATTATAGTTATGCGCGTAGTAAACATGGTGCGATCGATTTCTTCATTTTTACGGAGTAAAGAGAAACTCAAGTATGCTTAGACTTTCCCGAGTGAACAAAATATGGACAATGCCAAAAGTTAGTTAGTAGAAAGCTTATGTGTGGATGTTTGTGTTAAAGTAACAATCGGCAGTTTCAACCACTAAAGAGAACATTGTAAAAGTTCATTATTTAAGAACGACTATATTATTCGTAATGTTTACTAATCCAAAAATCCAAAATCTTCTTGAAACAAAAGACATAGGCCTAATTGTTTTAAAAGGCTAACATTTTAGACAACGATAAGTACAATGTGGCACAACTGGCGCACTTTTCTTTTAACTTTTTCTTGTGTCTATTGTATAGCTTGATATGGATTATTTAGGCATAATATTACTGAGAAATAAGTCATAAAAATAATAAAATTGATTTACGTATTGATGTATACGATGTTGTAAAAGAAAGCTTTCACTACCGTAGTATTTATACATCGGCGATGGAAACGACAATTTTACAAGCTGTTGTATGTCTGTCTCTTTTCCGTCTCGCAAGTGCCGTTGTGACATGCCCCAATACGGAAACAAATGCCATCTACCATGGTCGCAAGCACTGGACAATTCCAGATGCTATGACTACTTACAACGATACTGACTTGACGAGTTGTTCAGTGTTGTGTCGTCAAGACACTAAATGTAAATCGTTCGCGGTTGCTGAAGACACCTGCACGCTGTATTCGATACAGGTGGGCAAGAATACCAGGAAGCTTGTTAAAGATATAAAGTCGGTGCATTTTGATGGTCTACAAGTAACACCTACACAGCAGGTTGGTCTGTTATTTTTCTTTTATCGTAATACTACTAACAGCCGTACAAAAATGTACTTGTAGTAACTTCCAGTTAATCAGTAAACTTTACACTTACATATGTTACACTTCTGTTTGATCATCATTTAAAATGTTTATTCATAATCATTCTATAATTATATATATATTTTATGTTCCACTTAGCTAAGACCCTAAGTCCAGCTTCTTAAACATCATCAATTAGGCATACTGTGTGAAATGTATAATACTAAATATAAATGATAGAAGACATTTTTCCTTTAAAATGAAGTTCATAAATAATATGTTTACCGTGAATTTCATACTGAATTTAGATATAGGGGAATTTGGAATTAGAAGACGCTTCGGGATGTAAATTCCTTTTGGACATTTTTAGGGCTATCTCTGTTTTGTACTTTTGTGTTGGTATCGAAATAAATCAAATCAAACATAATAATATTATTTTTAGCGGTATAAAACATGCCTTTATTATTGTCAATTCAATTTTTGGAGTAATTATTAATTAAGGTTTTCTTTATTAGTTAATAGGTAACATTGCTTTGATTCCATACTGTTGATTTTGCTCTTCAGAGTTGTTTAGGGACATGTTCAACGGGGAACTTGTGTCAGAATGGAGCAAGTTGCGTTAACGATTGCAGTGGCAGAGGTTACAGTTGTATATGTACGGTGAGGTTCAGAGGCAGTAACTTTGAATATGGTAAGTAGATAAATTGGATAGATTGTGTGTACACTTCTTCATTTAAATGGTGTGTGTGTCTGTAAACGTGTTGACAAATGGTGTGTGATTATTGGAAAAGAACACAATCATTTAACACACATAATAAGTTTGTGTATAATTCGATATTTAACTAAAAAATCTCACTTGGTATATATTTTCTTCTAGCATTGGCAAATAGACTGAGTTTCCAAGCAACTATTCCACTCGATGATCCTAACCGTTTAAGTCATTTCTGGTCTGAAGATAGACTTTACATTGTTACCCGCAATTTGTAAGTATAAACAGATAAAAAACAACCTCTGTAACACACCTAAATTAATACGTTATTGACATTTGAATCATACATTGTTTTGCCCATTGTTATTGAACGTAGGCTACGTATGAAGGTAGCCCTACTAAGCTTGGTTCCCACTAGCAACGCAACGCAACATACGCAACGTAAGAAAATGCCCTTCCAATAATTGTATTTGCCCCTGCCTGAAATCAAACCTACGATGTTTGCAGCACTGTTGCGTCGTCGGTTCCCACCTGTGATTACGCAATACAGCACTTTGGGTCAATACGTCGTTGCGTTTCGTTACGTTGCGTCGCTAGTGCGAACCACGCATTACAGTACAGTATATTGCACGAATACAAACATGTATGACGACGTGTGTAACTTTTATACTCCGTGTTGAGCTTACTTTCAATCAAGGTAATCTAACAACAAGGCGAACTCAGATTTGTATCACTTACTAACGTAACATTAACCACTTAAGCTTGGTTCCCACTAGAACGTAACGCAAGGACGTAAACGCAACGCAAGCGTTTTAACCAATCACAAGCGATGGCTTATTCGCTTGTGATTTCTAACTGTCTATAACTTCGCTTGTCATTGGTTCAAGCTTTAGCGGTTGATTTTTGTTACGTAAAGCGTGGTTCAACGCAGCGACGTATTGAAGTGATGTATTGCGTAATCACAAGTGGGAACCGACGACGCAACAATGCTGCAAAAATCGCAGGTTTGATTCCACGCAGGCGGGGGCAAACACAATTATTGGACGGGTATTTTCTTACGTTGCGTAGGTTGCGTTACGTTGCGTCGCTAGTGGGAACCAAGCTTTAGTGGTTAATATTAAATTAGTTGATTTTTGTTATGTTAGTAGTTAATGTTACATTAGTGGTTTATTTTTGTGATGTTAGTGGTTAATGTTATATTAATGGTTGATTGTTACGTTAGTGGGTGATACAACACTGAGTTCGTCTAGATAAGAACTCCTTTGTTCATCTTATGTGTGGCTTCGACAAATACCAACAGAACTGTACTATTTACGAGCGGTGTGTGTTAAGGGACGTGGAACTGATTGTGTCGCAGTCACAGATAAACCCTTTGATCTCTGGAACTCGGCATCTTGTTAGATTGCCATGTTTCAATCAAATACTCTTCCATATGTTATCTTGTCTACTTATGAAATTATAATTATATAATAGTTCAGCTAAAATCTTTGACGATTAAATAAATGGCAGATTGATTGAATACAATATTAATGTTTTGTATTCGTAATAGTGAAAGAATTTCCATTGGATGAAGATCAGAACTATTGACTATTATTTTCATGTTGTGGGTATTGGTGAACTACCCGCTTTTCTAATAATAATTGTACTTGTTTTTTGTGCAGAGGATCACCTTTATGTGTTTAATTATGACGTGCAGATGTCTACGTATGAGCAGATCCAGTTCATAGCAGACAGTCTAGTGTGGCAGGTTAAAGTATTTACTGTGGACGATGATGTGTATGTTTCAAAAGGAAAAGGTTTTCTACAGATCCAATGCACGTGTACCGCTTCAATCCAGAAACTGGTAATAATTACTTTGATATAACATAACACTAGGATTTAGATTCTTTTAAATCCATAAAATACTGAGGCGACTAATTCATGCTTTGATTTATAGTAGTACAGTAGTTAGTTGACTTATTGTGGTTAGTTATTGTGTGTTAATGCCACACCACCACACCCACCCACCCTCTGTTAGCAGACACATTTGGGAGTGAGAGAGAGAAACATTCTTTAGAAATTTCAAACTCTTCTCTTTCAGACCTTTAGACCTAATTCTTTTTATTGACAGCAGTAGGAAGACTAACTATTATGTTTGCATGGCTATGCCTTATTATATTTAAAAGGAGAGAACTTTTAAATGTACTACTATTGTAACTACACAACGTTTATATACTACTTATATTAATATATTATTGTTTTAAAGAACAACTTGAGGATAGATTTTCAGTAGAATGTGGGCATTGCTCGACATCGTTTCTTCAAGATAGTAGAGGAGACTCAAGTTTGTTCGTTGCCCGATTTCAAAATCCAGACAAAACTACAAACTCCGAAATGTATTCATTTACAAGAGATGGCATCGGTGAAGAATATAGTCAGGTAAGTTGTTCAATTCTACATTAAAATAGGCCCTACATTGATTTCGATCTTCTTTTTCGCAACTAAACCATACACCAAAAATTGCTGATTTTTTAGTTTAGTACTGAATCCAAAGTGGTCACATGGATATATAGAACCGACAAAATCGGTTACATGAATTGACAAAGTTACAAGATTCAAACGCACCAACATAACTTAACATGATATCATAGGTCATCTGTTCTTGGTCATCGCAAATCAAAATATCCCTATTTTTTTCATCAAATATAGCTAAACAAAATTCATTAAGAAAATTCATATCCACAGGTCTTTATTTTTTTTGTATAATTATTGACTTTATTTTTATAGGCCTACAGATATAATATTATTCGAAACATAGTTATAGTATTAAACCTGATGTGGCTTATGGGGAAATATTATAGTCTGGGGGTCAATTTTAGTGTTTTTAACATCCTAAAACTATTTGTTATTGTTTCTTCGTAATAAAGTTAATTGAAACAAATGGAGTGGCAGATTCGAACATGTTTGAAATGGACGGAAGTAACTATCTAGTATTGCCACATACAGCCAATACAGCTGGTAATACCAAAGACACGTTGATATATCGGCAACGTCACGATTACGGTAAGAAAGCGTTTTTTTAAAATCGCCTTGCATTGATAAATATTGCAGACAGAGGTAAAAAATGAACTTGTTTTAATTTAAAAATATCACGTCATACTGTAGATGAAAGGTTTCTAATATATATTTGTGGTAATCGTTTTTAAGAAATGGAATACTAGTTTGTGTACACGTTGAAATAGTTACCGTTTTATAATGTGAGGCCAATTGAAACTGATAAAGATGATGATGTAATCTAATAAAATGATAAAACGATATAAATAGAAGATCAATGAGGCTAATTTTAATATAATGTGTAATTTTCAATGATTAATTTATGTGATGTAGGCCTATGACTTTATCAATTTTTACATATTTTGATGTGTTTTTTATTTTTATTTTTATATATATTTATATTACATTCTTTCAATAAACAAACGTTAAAAATATTAATGGTATGTTTTTATTTATTATTTCGTTTATTTTAGGAAGACCAGCAACGGCATCGGTGTTCGCAATTATTCATTCTAAATGAAGGTAAGCGAGTTTAACTTTTAATATAGTAAATTGTTCTGATCCGCATCAACAAATCTGAGTTCCACTTTTTTTTCCATGGCACATGCTTTATACACCTAAGATGGAACTGTGAATGTTTTTGTATATTTGTTGAAAAATGTAATGTTATACAATCATCATTATTAAATTACCTTAATTATGTTATTCTTTTGGTTTATAATTAAAGTAACATAATAACTTTTTTTTTACTTTCTATCATACGTATTTAAGCCAACGGTAAAGTATGTTTAGTTTATGTTACATGCATTTTTACTAAGTATATGTAAACTATTTTTGTTTTTCTTGTAATAATGTGATACTCCTGGTCCGAACTTAAGTGTTAGTTTCTCTAAGACAATCTAACACCAATATGCTGAGCCCCAGAGATCAAAAGGTTTATCTGTGGTTGCGATCAATTCCACACCTTCTAACTCTTTGACTGATTTTCGATTGGTCAATTGGCTTCCTAAATCTTTGGTTAACAGACACCGCGCCGCAGTTGAGAATATGTATACAGTTGGTATTTGTCGCAGCCAGACATAAGATCAAAGTACTTCTACAAGTGCCTATCTTGGCAAGCCGAGCTCAGCGTCCTGTTGTTAGGTTACCTTAGTTTCTCTCTTACAGTAATATCTTACTAAATAGAAACTAAAGAATGTTTGATTGGTGACTCGTTTTTGTTTTGTTTTGTCAAAATAATTTTAGTTTCGCACTTTTTAGTGTATATTTAAAATACAGTCTTTCATGAAAAATAACATTACACATTATTACACACTTAGATTTATAGTTTAAAAACGACTACTTTTTTGGAAAGGCTATTAGGCATACTTTATTAAATGTAAAGATTTTGTTTTTGTTCATGAATCAATCAAACAATTATTCTAATTTTGCTGTAATTCTATATTTTTTATAGTGCAGTATCACTGTTATGGCAAAAATACATATTATCTTATTTTAAAAAAAGACTATTTTAATAAAATTCTTACAGATTGGAAACTTGTATTCAAAGCTGTTTCTGGTGTTAATAACGTTGACCTGTATGATTTGTGGAGCACAGCAGGATCAAGGAATGAAGGAAACCAAGATGCCATGAAGCTTGATGATTCCTTTAGAGACCATTACAAAAGCAGCCTAGTTGACGCCTGGAACATGGTTTCCAAAGCAAGTTTGCTATAGCTATATATATATATATATATATATATATATATATATATATATATACTGTACTACTGTAGTAGGTATATTACAATGTATATTTCGATATTGTTGTTTATGTAGTTCTTATCGACTCATACCGCGATAATGAGGCTGATAGAGCACTTTCCGGGTACATTTTGAAGTCACCTGGTGTAACAGCCTGGGATTGTCTTGACCTGTGCCGTGGTTTGGATTACAAATATGCTGGTATTAATAATAAGCACACCGAGTGTTATTGTGGCGACAGTGGTTATGCTTCAGGCGGAACAGCATCTTTCGTTGAACGTTCTCAATCTGAAACAACACTTATGATGAACACAGGTATACCACATAAAATGAATTTCATTGAAATGTACAGATCCAATATAGACCTTTGGAATTAGAAAGATACAGGTTAAGGACATTGTGGAAAAACTTTTTTATTTATAATATTACCATTAAATTTCGGAATATTGCTTTATGTTGGTCAACCTCATTTTTTTATTACGTAACTTTACCGGTGATTTTAAACCGTCCCACAATGCATCGTTTTAAAGGTCTTTCACTATAATTTTCTATGGGTATGACTTTAAGTTCTTCCTTCTGAGAAAACTCCAACATGGTATATCGTTGCTTTTCTAATAATTATACTATCTCATTTACATTTTCAGTTCAACCATGGAAATTACATCAAACTATTCGGACACAAATTTTCCTAAAACGACAGATTCTTTTGAACATAACGGAAATTACTATATAATTGTACAAAGTACAAAAGACAGTGAAGCACGGCCACTACACACTCATGTATATAAATATAGAAAATCAACCGAGCTTTTTGAACGACATCAATTCACAGATAGTCCATACGGTTTCGGCACATTTACACTAGTAGAGGTAATGTATGTCATAATATATTTACATTGTTAGTCATAGTAATGTATTATTAATAATTCGATGGAATAAGAAAGAATAAATCCTTCTCCCTGGCTTATAACTTTCTACAGACATTTTTTTTCATTATTTCTAAACTAATTCCTCCACAAATTCCTTCAATGATTCCTTCACTAATTCCTTCGCTAATTCCTCCACTAATTTCTCACTAATTTATCTACTAATTCATCGACTAGTTCCTCTACTAATTATTCGACTAACTACAGTACTTCACTAATTCTTTGAATACTTCCTTCACTAATTTCTCTACTATCTTCCACTAATTCTTCCACTACCTCTTTCACTAATTCTTCCACTATTTTCTTCACTAATTTCTCTACTAATTCCTCCATTGATTATTCCACTACCTCCTTCACTAATTCCTAAACTAACTCCTCAACTAATTCCTCAACTAAATCCTCGACTAATTACTCAACTAATTTCTCTCCTAATTCCTTCCCTAATTCCTTTACTAATTCCTCGACTAATTCCTTAACTAACTTCTCGAATAACTACTCCACTAATTCATTCACTAATTCCATCTCTAATTCCTTTCGACTAATTCCTCAACTAACTCCTCGACTAAATACTCCACTAATTCCTCTAATAATTCCTTCACTAATTTCTCTAATAATTTCGCCTCTAATTCCTCTACTATTTCTTCACTAATTCATCAACAAATTTTTGTACTATTTCCTCCGCGATATATTTCTACGCTATTTTTTCACGTATTCCCTCCACTAATCCTTCTATCATTTCTCTACTACAGTATTTAATCCACTTTTTCTTCAAAGAATTCCTCACATAATTTCTCTTTGAGTTTATTCTAATCTCAGATTTTCCCATGCAGTGCATGCTTTTGATATAACTATATAGAATAAGCCAGCTAAATTTCAGCATCCAATACACACGAAATTTTAAATTCTTTGTTATGCTTGAATTTTCATAATTTATTAAAGTATGATTATTTACAGGCTTACAGACAATGGTACTTGATATTGCCACCGCGTGAAGACATTGCAACCAATGGTATCAGTGGCCTAAAGGCAGTTTTCTATCGGTTAGAGGGAAATTACTTCATAAAGCATTTTGAGAAGGATACTTGTAGTAGTTATGGATGGGGTAGCTTTTCTGTGAATAATGACGTGTATATCATTGAGGGCAACAGATATGGGGAGCCATGTACTTCGCCTAATTCAAACGGCAATTTGAAGATATATAAATGGATATAACGTCATTTTGAACTTAGTAGACTAGGTTCTGGGTCTCACGATACCGGTGTGGAGAAGAACAAAACATAATCAAGCCCAGATTTGTTGTTTTTCTAATTGTATATTTTGTCATGTTATCAAAATTAAAATGTTTAAACTCAACCTAAAAATAACTCGCGAGGAAGTATCATTCTCTGATTCTGAGTATTATTTTGTTTTGTTTAAGTTTGTCTTTCTTTTTCTTTAATTTGTTTTTGTTTCTGTTCTTTAAATTTTCAATGCCGTTTTTTTTTTTTTCTAATTTCTTTTCTTTGTTTTTTTTCTTTTTAATTGTTAAGTTTGTTTAACAGTCGAATTAAATTGTAAATAAAGACAGCTAGCTATTTTTTAATTTCTCATAACATATCTCATCAACGTCTTTTTCTTTTTTTCGTTTTTTTTTATGTTTCGTTATTTTCTAAATTATGTTTGCCTTTAAAAAAAATCAAATTAGATTACAAACACCGACAACTAGTCATTGACATCTCTCCTATGTATTTTTTTTTCTGTTTATCTATTTCTATCTTTATTATTTTTATTTTCTTTCTTTACATTTTTTTTTATTTTTTTATTTTTTAATTCCGTTAAAAAAGTAATTTTAATCGTAAATAGCCATTGCTAATTTCTTATAACAAAAGTTATCTCTCCCATGTTTTATGTGTATTTTTAAATAGTGACAAAGATTGTAGTGGGGAGAATATTTTGAGTTAAGGTAATAATAGGAGTTATGTGCTATATAGTATGGATATGTAGCCGTGAAACTGTATAATGCCTTATTTTACAAACCTGATGTTTTCTATGACAGACATTTGTTAGTTATGCATTTTGTGAGGACTATAATAGAGCCTGCTATACGCTTTATATTATACATTGATATTTCTTATTTCATTGTTCTTTGTAGTACCAAATAATGATCAATAATGTATTGATTATACTGAGCTGTACTAGTAAAAAAGTGTTAACGAATTTCAATATTGGTATAGTTACATTTAGAGAAAACAGATCGATATGTTCACTTGAATGAATAAAGCTATGTCTACGACACTATCAAACTAATGCCAAATATGGTAGTAATGTGCCAAAATATGGTAGTAATATGACATCATCTCATCCATGAGTACATCACATTTTGCTGTCACATAAAGTCTGATAGTGTAAACAGGGCTTTAGACTTTTATAGAAAACTGGTGTGCCATAGCAGGACTACACATTAGATGACAACATCGAACTCGCACTCTTGAACATACGATATTATGTATGGATTATTAAGTATGGATTCCAAATTTTTCCACGACACAAATAGATTGAAATATTAATACGCATGCGCATTAGTGAATTCGGCTAGTGGAAAGCCGGCTTAAGATATAGGGTAAAAAAAGTCATGCGAGATAATAATTGATTTATTAATTGATTACGCACGAACGTTAGGCTTTCAGATATTATTATATATTGCAATTTCTACGATGGCGATGGAAACGACAATTTTCCAAGCTGTTATATGTCTGTTTCTTTTCCGTCTTACAAGTGCCGTGGTAATATGCCCCAATACAGAAACAAATGCTATCTATCATGGTCGCCAGCACTGGAAAATTCCAGATACCATGACTACTTACAACGACACTGACTTGGCGAGTTGTTCAGTGTTTTGTCGTCAAGACACTAACTGTAAATCGTTCGCGGTTGCTGAAAACACCTGTATGTTGTATTCGATCCAGGTGGGCAAGAATACCAGGAAGCTTGTTAAAGATATAAAGTCGGTGCATTTTGATGGCGTACAAGTAACACCTAAAATTGAGGTAGGTTTAGTTGTGGTGTTTCTTATCTTTCTGTCTAACACTCTTTCGGTTTAGTAATATGGAAGCTACGTTGTATCCTGTTCTTACCATTTAAGCCCAGTCCGGTGCTTGCTCATGATCATCACTCGAGTTTAACATTATATGCTTTGTACAAGCTGCTTGGATTTAAACTTTTTTAAACAGTACTGTGACATTTCAAATGAAGATTAAGGTAAAGTACGTGCTTCGGATATCTTAGATTTTCAAAAGTTCCATCCAATGTAATAGGCTTACAACAATAAAATCCAGCTTAAAAAAACCCCGAAAATACCGTTTATTGTAAAATAAAATGTTTTAAACTAATAATAAACGTCATCAAATCTGCTTAGAAAACTTACTATGATTTTAGGCTAGTTGCTTTTATTGGACGAGTAAAGATATATTATCCTTGTTTTATTTGTTGCTTTTTTAGAGTCGTTTTGGAACATGTTCAGTGGGGAACTTGTGTGAGAATGGAGCAAGCTGCGTTAACGACTGTAGTGTCAGAGGTTACAGCTGTATTTGTGCAGAGAGTTTCAGAGGAATTAACTGTGAACACAGTAAGTAGATACAAATAATGTGGATACTGAAGTTTGGTTCTCACTAGAACGTAACGCAAGGACGTAAACGCAACGCAAGCTTTTTAACCAATGACAAGCGAAGTTATAGACAGTTAGCAATCACAAGCGAATAAGCCATCGCTTGTGATTGGTCAATTCACTTGCGTTGCGTTACGTCCTTATGTTGCGTCGCTACTGGGAACCACGCTTAATTGGCGAACGCTAGATAATTACGTTCATGTAGATGTCTTCATGTGAATGATATTCTGTTTTCTTTATTGTATCAAACAACAAACAAACAAACAAACAAACAATCAATACAATGTAGTACTATCCAGTCATTACAAAAAAACAATAACAAACTTGACCAGTTCACACCACAATTCACAATGGCTGGGTACATCAAATACTCGCTGCCTATGGAACGCCTCCTCTGCCTTCAGTTCACAATGGTCATGCAGTACACACCAGTCGTCATGCAGTACACACCAATGGTCATGCAGTACACACCAATGGTCATGCAGTACACACCAATGGTCATGCAGTACACACCAATCGTCGTTCACATTTATCATGCAGTACACACCAATGGTCATGCAGTACACACCAATCGTCATGCAGTACACACCAATCGTCATGCAGTACACACCAATGGTCATGCAGTACACATCAATCGTCATGCAGTACACACCAAACATCATGCAGTACACACCAATCGTCATGCAGTACACACCAAACATCATGCAGTACACACCAATGGTCATGCAGTACACATCAATTGTCATGCAGTACACACCAATCGTCATGCAGTGAAATATTGCGTAATTTATACCGCCACCTATCGACAAAATCGAATATCACGTGACGTTTATTAGACGGCTGTAAAACTAGGCCATCGACTCTAAGATTTCTTTTATGTTTGACATACTGTACTTATTTTAACCGCTACACATCTCTGTGAATGCTCTGTTTTTTATATATACAATAATTTATTATGCGAGACACAGGCGCGGCTAGGAGGCCATTGCAATTATTGAATTCCATAAAAGAAGTTTAAATAGTCTTAGTTTTACAGCCGTCTAATAAACCTCACGTGATATTCGATTTTGTCGATAGGTGGCGGTATAAATTACGCAATATTTGACTGCATGACGATTGGTGTGTACTGCATGACGATTGGTGTGTACTGCATGACAATTGGTGTGTACTGCATGATGATTGGTGTGTACTGCATGACGATTGGTGTGTACTGCATGACGATTGGTGTGTACTGCATGATAAATGTGAACGACGATTGGTGTGTACTGCATGACAATTGGTGTGTACTGCATGACCATTGGTGTGTACTGCATGACGATTGGTGTGTACTGCATGACGATTGGTGTGTACTGCATGACGATTGGTGTGTACTGCATGATGTTTGGTGTGTACTGCATGACGATTGGTGTGTACTGCATGATGATTGGTGTGTACTGCATGACCATTGGTGTGTACTGCATGACGATTGGTGTGTACTGCATGACGATTGGTGTGTACTGCATGATAAATGTGAACTGAAGGCAGAGGAGGCGTTCCATAGCTGCTACCATGTAGTATCCAGTCATTACAAGGTACACAGTAATAAAGAACACTTAAACCAGCTTGGTGTGTAACCGTCTTTATTCACTCACTCACTATTGTATCTCACTCACAACACTCCCGTGCTGTTCCCTTTATGCTGCACTGCAGCTGTACAATAATATTCAAAAATGCTCATCATTCTAGAGGGCGCTATGCCATAATACAACATACAAAAGGTAGCCAAGATATAGCCCGAGCTAATCAAGCTTGGTACCTTTTAAAACATCTTAACTAACTTAAGCTACGAAATTAACAAATAATGTACCTGTACACATTGAATATAGGCCCACCGTACGAATGAGTGTTACAGAGGCAAAAATAGTTATGAGTATACGAGCATATTTATTTATTTAATTCAAACTTATATATTTTTGTGATATAGAATTAACAAATAGACTGAGTCTTCAAGCAACTATTCCACTTATTGAACCTAGACGTCTGACTCAATTCTGGTCTAAAGATAGACTTTATATTGTTGTCGCTAATGCGTAAGTACAAATACTGTATAGGCCTACAGGAACATTTTGAACGTTATATTTTTATACAATATATTCCTGAAAATTTTTTAAATAGTGTAAGTTTTCCATTTGAACTTATATATAATATTGAATGTTTTGATTGATATTCTGTTTTACAACCAGCAATTAACTTCTTTTAATATCTGTTTGTAAAAACACAATAAAGATAACTTGAACTTGAAAATTTAAAATAGCATTAGGTCTAACAGTAAAATAAACTTGTTTCGTTGAAGTAATCATACATTTTAATTTTTGTATATTATCTTATAATATTTATATATGTCTCCGAGCAAAAGGTTCCGGGCTCGAATATTGGCTGGGACAACTTTTCCTCATTCTCACAGATTTCCTCATCTGTATCTTTTCAAATTAATTAACTAATTTTCAGTATATCACCGGACGGTTTAGAGAATTAATGGTATATAACTGTAGTGTTTATAGGTCTATATATAAATAATAACATCCAAAATGGCAGTCGATCGGAACATTTTTGGAGAGCGATATTTACTAATTTAGCCCAAAAAAGAACTTGAATTAGCTTTAGATTGTTAACTTTGTATGATAATGGGAACAACTTGACAACAACACGTAGAATCATTAAGAAAAAAAACAGAATTTGTCAGTTTCGGTTGCCTGCGATGTTTCATATCGCTAGCCTGTGCTATCTATGTCTAGGTATGTTGTTCCACTGTTGACATAATTCACAGTAGGTGTGCTATAAAACAAATTAATACTATGATGATTTGTTTATTCGTGAAATGATATAAATAAGTTCACCTCATAAATTTTCTTTTATTTTAATTTGTTGTGTTCAGCGTATCGCCAGAGGGTCTTTATGTGTTTAAATATAACGTACAGATGTCTACGTATGAACAGATGCAGTTCATAGAAGATAGTTTAGTTTTGCGTGTTAGAGTATTTACTACTGAAGATGGTGTGTATGTTTCAAAAGCAAAGTTTTATTCTACCGATCCAATGCACGTGTACCGCTTCAATCCAGAAACTGGTAGGCTAAACACTACTTTTAGACATAACGTACACATATAAGATTTGTATTAATTATTACCCATTTATATTAGAATATATTATTTATTACCATTTCAATATCCATACTTTAGACTGACTGACTCTTAGTTATGCACAATTCAATATAGAATCCTAATTACTATATGAGTTAAATTTATGATTAATTTTAATCGTATTGAGAGAAATGCATCTGTAACAAATTTACTACCAATAAGTCTATAGCTTTTCAGATGACAAGGCCTATACACGCGTAGGACGTCTTTCTTCAAAATCCAATTTTTTCACCCACAAATCCTCCGTTTACTAAGCAAACAAACTAAAAGAACGTCGAGATGATTCAAATTTGTTGGCATGAGGCCTAACTATGTTATATAGTGGCGCTTTATGATATTTTTAATAATTTACTGGATTGTGGGGTATCGGTGACACAATCGTGGAAGTAATGTACGCTTGAACATCATAAAGATCTCGCACCCATCTATGCGCCGCCTCATTACGCCTCAGGCCTCATATGTATTATTCACAAGGCAAGAACTCAGAAGAAATAACATTTTGTTCAAAAGCAAAACAAAAATATATTGCTAATTTTTCTTTGATAAAGAACAATTTGAGGATACATTCACAATTGAATGTGGTTATTGCTCGACATCGTTTTTTCAAGATAGTCGAGGAGACTCAAGTTTGTTCGTTGCCCGATTTCAAAATCCAGACAAAACTACAAACTCGGAAATGTATTCATTTACAAGAGATGCCATTGGTGGAGAATACAGTCAGGTAGGTTTTTTCCGTTAATGTAATTCTAAGATACTCAGAGTGGTGTCTCAATCAATATTATTTACTCGTGTATGGGCATTTGATGATGATCCAAGAAAGATCATGACTTGTTTTACGTAATTACTTCAGTATTAATAACCGACTCTAAATAATTAAATATAAGGTCAAGAGGTCAGATTTCTTAGGTAAAACGTTCATTGTATACCAGACAACATATAGTACTATAGGGCCTACTAGACAACATGTTTACGTTACATGCTATTAAATACAAATAAAAATGAAAAAGAATTTTTATTATTCTTCTTTGAGTTAATTGAAACAAATGGAATAGATGACTCGCATATGTTTGAAATTGACGGAAGTAACTATCTAGTAATGGCACAGACACGCAATACAGGTGGAGATCTCCAAGACACGTTGATCTATCGGCAACGTCACGATTACGGTAAGGAACATTCAAATATCCACTCAGACCAATCGCCTCCGGCCCATGTGCAAATTAGTTTAATAATACTATACTTGGCCAAATATAAACAATAGGCCTATAGAAATATATTACGTCATAGAATAAAAATGTTCAATTGTTTAGTAACTTGGAATGTTAAATAGCAGGCTCGTGTAGTTCAAATTGAAAAAGTTAGCATTTTAAAATGTGAGACCAAATAAACTAATTACCTAACGTTATGCCCTAGATTACAAAGTTTATAAAAATACAAATGATAACTTTTTCTTTATGTTGTGTCTTTTTTAGGAAAACCAGCAACGGCGTCAGTGTTTGCGATTTTTATTCAAAGTAAAGGTGAATTTTATAATAAAAACAAGTTTGTAATTTTGAAATCATCTGATTAGTAATGTTAGTGATGTTTCTGGTGATCTAAAAATTAAAGAAAATAAAATTAACATTCACAATTAAATATTTTTGATAATAATTTAATAAATAATAACTACGAAATATCTGTTACGGTCTTGAAATCTTCGTGTGATGTTTAGTTTTCTTCGTGAGTATTGTTTGTTGTATATGAAATTGTTATTTTGAAATGATCAATCTATCAATCAATCAATCATCAATCAATCAATCAATCAATTACGCACATTTATTTTTTTCGAGTCAAGTCAAACAGGCTACACTCAGTATCTAGTTAATTACATTATACTGTAGGTTTATATTTCTTTTTCGTCTGTTGTACTTTATCTAATAATACTAGGCCTAATCTTTGTCAAATACCTTGTACAGGATATATACCTATAATAATATAATTAATTCATAACTTTAGAAGACTTTAACACTAATTGAACCCATCATATTCTATGAAACACAAACATAACCTAGAAGCATGTTCAAAACATGTGTTTCAAAAATAGTCACTGTTAGCACATTACAAATAATTTATTTACCTATGTTTGCCAATGTTTCAGAATGCTATACTGCTACTGATGGTGTTGATTATCAAGGTATAGTAAGTACCACCACTGACGGTTACACGTGTCAAAAGTGGACAGACCAAACGCCTCATACACATAGCTACTCACCAGAAGCAGCGCCTGGTTTCGGTTTAGGAGACCACAACTATTGCCGTAACCCTAGTAGTCACACTCAGCCCTGGTGTTACACAACTTCTGCAGAGAGGTGGCAAAACTGTGATGTTGGATCTCCAGTGACAAGTTGTAGTAGGTTAACGTTTAATGCTTCAGCCATTACATTTCTTTTCAAATGGGCGGCGTTTTTCTCGCACATATTTGCCTCTATCGTATTGGTATTATTATGGTATCAGTTTTAACTAAGAAAACCTCGTGGCAAATAAGATCAGGCTTTTATTTTATTTTATTTACATTTATTCAAAATGTGTTGAACAAGTGAGATACAGTTGTGTCCAAGTAGTGGTTAGTTCAAGGTGTTCTGAAGAATAGGAAGAGTTGCGACAGGTTTATAGATTGTTAATGTATTTGAATGAAAATATTATTTAAATCACCAGTAGGTAGATTTCATACTGTATGAGGTTAGTAATCCTAGAGGGGTGGTTGTCCTGAGGGTATTTGTTATTGGGGGGCGTGGGTGTTGTCCTGGGGGGCTGTAGTTGTTCTGCTGGGTAGTTATCCTAAAGTAATTTAATATTGTTCGGATGGTAATTGTCCAGCTAGGATATAGTTGTCCTAGTCAATCGACTTCAACCGGAGTGGCATATTAAGTTTTCTGACTGACGGCAAATGCTTTTATATACAGACCCATGGACACCCTGGTTCAACCGTGACAATCCTTCAGGTAGTGGAGATTGGGAAACTGTTTCAGACTTGTACAGCGTAAGTAATATTATATACATAACATCAAAATCATTTTCACCATTATTGAGAATGAATACCTATTCTTACTTAGTCCGGGACATACCCGAACTTATTTGACTAGATTCCTATTCGATAAAAACAAATTGTGAAAGTAAATCTGTTAAATACTGTATGCATGAAGTGTCCCATTAACTTTTGACCAAAAGTAGGATCGAAAAAAAAAAAATTACCTGCCAAAAAATGGGATTTTTTTTTCTGCCAAAAGGATTAACTTGGTTAAAACTACAAAATGGCCTTTTCAGAATCTGATTTTATCCTTCTTCTTTAACCTATATCATTCCTAGGAGAATCCAAGTATAATGTGTGATAATCCAACAGCTATTGAATGTCAAACAATTAACGGGTTACCTTACACTTCTACTGGAGAAATTGTTAGTTGCACTACATATGGTCTTGTTTGTAAAAATGAAGACCAAACAGTTGGCGAATGTAGTGATTATCGAGTTCGTTTTTTTTGTCCAGGTTAGTAGTTACTAACAACAATTCAAAATAAATCTAGTTAAAATGTAGACCTAAAAATAGCCAAAATGCGTAATAATTGATGGTGCAATAAGAACGCGTCCATGTGATTAGTACGGTCCTTACGGACCTTAGTCGTCGGTTCTTCTTAAGTTAAATTAAAGGTACCGTTTTTACTAATTTTAATGTTGTAATTTAAAAATGACATGATGTTCATTTCTCTCCTTTTATACCATGCGTAGCCAAAGGTAAGTGAGTTTTTGATTTGATGGCATTCAGTTCTTCGTTTAGATTCTTCCGATTGCTAAAGCTAATTAATTTGTTCAAAGCAAAAGTGTAAGTATGTCAGGTAGTTCACAATTAGACGCTTGGCCGTCTTCTCTCAACCGCTTGGCCATCTTCTGTCAACCGCTTGGCCATCTTCTCTCAACCGCTTGGCCATCTTCTCTCAACCGCTTGGCCATCTTCTCTCAACCACTTGGTAATCTTCTCTCAACCCTCAACCACTTGGCCATCTTCTCTCAACCGTTTTGCCGTCTTCTCTCAACTGCTTGGCCGTCTTCTCTCAACCGCTTGGCCATCTTCTCTCAAACGCTTGGCCATTTTCTCTCAACCGATTGGTCATCTTCTCTCAACCCTCAACCGTTTTGCCATCTTCTCTCAACCGCTTGGCCGTCTTCTCTCAACTGCTTGGCCGTCTTCTCTCAACTGCTTGGCCATCTTCTCTCAAACGCTTGGCCGTCTTCTCTCAACCGCTTGGCCATCTTCTCTCAAACGCTTGGCCGTCTTCTCTCGAATGCTTGGCCGTCTTCTCTCAACCGCTTGGCCGTCTTCTCTCAACCGCTTGGCCATCTTCTCTCAAACGCTTGGCCATCTTCTCTCAAACGCTTGGCCATTTTCTCTCAACCGATTGGTAATCTTCTCTCAACCCTCAACCACTTGGCCATCTTCTCTCAACCGTTTTGCCATCTTCTCTCAACCGCTTGGCCATCTTCTCTCAAACGCTTGGCCGTCTTCTCTCAACCGCTTGGCCGTCTTCTCTCAACCGCTTGGCCGTCTTCTCTCAACCGCTTGGCCGTCTTCTCTCAACCGCTTGGCCATCTTCTCTCAAACGCTTGGCCATCTTCTCTCAACCGCTTGGCCATCTTCTCTCAACCGCTTGGCCATCTTCTCTCAACCGCTTGGCCATCTTCTCTCAAACGCTTGGCCATTTTCTCTCAACCGATTGGTAATCTTCTCTCAACCGCTTGGCCGTCTTCTCTCAACCGCTTGGTCATCTTCTCTCAATCGCTTGGCCATCTTCTCTCAACCGCTTGGTCATCTTCTCTGAACCGCTAGGCCATCTCCTGTCAGCCGCTTGGCCATCTTCTTTCAACGGCTTGGCCGTCTTCTCTCAACCGCTTGGCCATCTTCTCTCAATCGCTTGGCCATCTTCAATTCTATCAACTTCTTAACCATCTTCTCTCAACCGCTTGGCCATCTTCTCTCAATCGCTTTGGCCGTCTTTTTTCAACCACTTGGCCATCTTCTCTCAACCATTTGGCCGTCTTTTTAACCGCTTGGCCGTCTTCTCTCAATCATTGTTCATTTTCTCTTAACCACATGTCCATCTCTCAACCTCGATTGATTCACACCGTAACGCCGGGAATTCCTCAAATTACAACTACATTTCATTTTCCCTCCTTTTTACTGTAAGTCGTTGACAATTTCAAATAACATATCATTTCTTTTTTCCTTCCCATCATATGGGTAGCCAAAAGTAAGTTATTTTTATTTAATTCAACACGCATGCCACAGCATCGTCATAATCATCATCATCATTATCAACAGCACAACTCAGGCTTGTATATTTTAATACAGTATTCCAAAAACTAAAATGATCTTACGTTACAGCTTGGATACTTGTGTATAAAGCTGTTTCCGGTGTAAATAACGTTGACCTGTATGATTTGTGGAACACAGCAGGATCAAGGAATGAAGGAAACCAAGATGCTATGAAGCTTGATGATTCCTTCAGAGACCATTACAAAAGCAGCCTAGTTGACGCCTGGCATAAGGTTTTAAAGGTAAGTTTACAAACAACATGCATACATTGCCCCTCCTCTGTTCTTGCTACGAGCCTAATATATAATGATGATTTCATACTCATTTTTTGAAGGTGAAAATTGCTCTATACGACAATGGAAAGTCTAAATTGTCGCTAATATTCAACGCTGTGGGCGCTACTAAAACTGAATGGTTCACCAAAGAAAGGCTGTTGAATTACCCGTGGAAAGACCTTCGTACTAAAACACCAGCAAAGTTTCTAATGGTCTACACAAGGTTAGTTATTCTTTTAATCGTACTATGTAAACTACTGCACTCACTAGAGTTATAAACAAATATACAAAACAGAAAATTGTCAACAGCAACAAATTATAACAAGGACAACAACGGGTGACAAAATTTAAATTAGATATTACGGTACGGACACCAACCCAATAAAGAATTTAGATTAGAGAAAAAGACGACAAACTGTATGAATATTCTGGGGAAAACCATGTCATCAATTATCCGATTAACAAACTGAGTTTCCAAAAAACTTATTTAAATTGGCAAATTGGGCTTTGGTTAATTATGTTTTGGTAAATTGAATTTTGGTAAAACTAGGTTTTTGCAAAGTTTGAATACCGTAGACTATTAATAAGGCAGACTGGTTCAGCCAAAGTACAGTAAATTAATAGTATTAATTATTCTGTATACAGTAGCAATGGAGGGCGATATTGGAATATATATGATACTTGGGGTGATTGCAACAATCGCAAAGTGTGGCTGTCCATATTACCATTTCCGGGATGTAGTTTTGAACTGACAGAACCTCAACCAATGTTTATGTATTCTGATCGGAAAACGTCAATAACGCCCAAAGCAGAGGGTAAGCTGATAAAAGTATCAACGACATTTAATATTACAACAAAAATAAGTTTTTTTTCTCTTATTATGCTTTTTTTATTTCGTAATGTTTCAACATACAAAGATGTGATGACAAATTCGAATAGTTTTACACCATATAAAACAAACTCAAAGTTTTGGCAATTTAAAAGCAACTTGTTACCGGTATTTAAAAGTCTATTTGAAATATATACAATTCGTGAGATGCAGTTAGTAATGGCATAATGTCGGATATAGCGACTATAGAATGTAAGTTGGTCACATCTGATAATTAATTCAACAAAACACGTCTTATATGATAGTGTGTTCAAATTACAAAAGAACATCGATGATATTGTGTAGGCCTATAGTATTACAGTTTTACTTTAAATTATATATATATATATACATTTTATAGTTATTATAAACTCGTACCTCGATAACGGGGCTGAGAAAGCGCTTTCCAGTTACATTTTGAAGTCGCCTGGTGTAACAGCATGGGATTGTCTTGACCTCTGCCGTGGTTTGGATTACAAATATGCTGGTGTTAATAACAAGCACACTGAGTGTTATTGTGGTGACGGTTATAATTCTGGCGGAACAACATCTTTCGAGGAACGTTCTCAATCCGACGTAACGCTTATGATGAACACAGGTAGGCCATGTGAATGTTTTAAAATGTTATTGCTCAGAATTCCATTAAATTTACTTTATATCAGAAAAGAGTTGCTTTATATTGTGTTTAAAGAAGAGATGAAGGACTAGATTAAAATTAAACATCCATGGTTTCGTCCATATTAGGAAAGTATAAGGTTAGTAGTGGTTAGGTACAATTTGTTGAAGGTGTAACTGATAGGTGTATGTACAAAAGGAAGGCACGGTAGAAGAACTGAATGGATAATTCAATGGAGAGGTGGTCTGACTGAAGACAAACATGCGGCTTTCGAACGTCTACAGTCCAACTAAGGACAAGGATTTGTAATAACAATGACTTATAACTGGTAACAACGACTCGGTTAACTGCAAACCTTTATAAATCCTTAATCTGATTGTATTTTCATTAATATTTGTTAGACGCTTTAAATACAGCAATTTTAACGAGTTTTAAAGTTGAGTTGACAGAAAACTCTATCATGCTTTGTCTTTGAACATTTACTTTTAAATCCACTATGTATTTAGGTATCTGATTTACATTTTGCCTCTTTTAGTGCAACCATGGGAATTACATCAGACGATTTCGGACACAAATTATCCAAAGAAGGCGGATTCCTTTGAACATAACGGAAATTATTATATAATTGTACAAAGCACGCAAAGCAGTGAAGCACGGCCATTACACACTCATGTATATAAATATAGAAAATCAACCGAGCTTTTTGAACCACACCAGTTGATAGATAGCTCGTACCGTTTCTACACGTTTACATTAGTAGAGGTAAATGTCACATTTCTTACATTTTAGTCATAGTAATGAAGAAGTATAAATATAAAATACAGGGAAAATGGTACTCCCATCATTGTTCCCCCTGAATTAAAGTTTAAATTAGAAGGAATCGTAATATTAAAAAAAAAAATCATGTTGACCTATTATGGCAAGTGTATCATTCGTAAACAAATTCATTCATCTTAAAACAATAATTGCGTTGTTTTAGATATAATTTTAGTGGCACATGATTAGTACAGTATTTTGTTAAAATGTTGTGTTTAAATACAGACTAAAACTATTTTAATTTACAGGCTTACAAGCAATGGTACTTGATATTTCCACCAATAAATGATATTTCAACCAATAGTATCAGTAGCCTGAAGGCAGCGTTCTATCGGTTAGAAGGCAATTACTTCATAAAGCATTTTGAGAAGGAAACGTGTAGTGGTTATGGATGGGGCAGCTTTACCGTGAATAATGACGTGTATATCATTGAGGGCAACAGATATGGGGAGCCATGTACCTCGTCTAATTCAAACGGCAATTTGAAGATATATAAATGGATATGATTATACATTATAAATGAATGGACAGATATGAACTTGTTCAACAATCATTTATATGGTAAATTGTAAATACCGACAATTGCTAATTTTACTACATATAATATCTCTCCCATGTAAACATTATAAAACTATTAAATAGTTTACAGTATAACATTGTTGAAGAATGTAGGCAATAATTAGAAACTTTTGTAATATAAATATGGCGTTTGTTAATGTAATTAAATTTTAATATATTTTGTAATTATATCAAATCAATTTTTGAGGAATTATTAAAGATGTATTGTCCCTTGAAATCCAAAAAAAATGAAGGTCAAAATATTCTAAAATTTAAATTGGACATATCAAAGTAATAATAAAGTTATTCACTTTAAGTCGAAAATTCAAGCCAAAAACAAGTTTACGTAATTAACAGGTAAATTAATTTGATTACATTTCATCTGGAAAATCGTCGCGAGCGAAAGTAAACAAAGATTTCAAACCACGAGTATGCATATTATGCATGATGCTAATAAGGATTGTTTACAACTCGGTTGAGAGGGTTTTCACACAGATCGCGAGGAAGTTTTATGATTATGCTGCATACAGAGTAGCCAATCAAGCGCGTTGCATTATGGGATATGTTTTGATCGAAAACTTTGACTGGAATTCAAAGTTATTTTTTTTAACAAAAAAACGTCTGTATTTCAGTTAAATTATTTTTTTTTTAGACTCATTTTTGGTGAAAGTTAATAACTATTACGATTCTTCAAAATGACCCACTTTTTCGAAATCTTTTTCTTTTCTTTTTTTTTAATTAGTCAAAGGGACAATACATCTTTAATATAGACGTTTGCCTTTTTGCAATCTTTTTATTGAGTCGGTATACACGTCTGCATCCTTGCCTAATGACCATACAAATTTATTATACTACCAACATTTTGAAAGAAATGAATACAAAAATATATTGTACAAATCACTGGTTACGTTACCGTCTTCATAGAGACATATGGTAGCCATCGACATAAAGTTGGCATTTGAATTAAAAGTGTACACAATATTTTGTAGAGTGACATACCACAATCATTGCAAATAATTTAGTCACAAAGTATTATTTTTTAACAAAGTTGGAACTTATGTAGTGGCATCTAGCTTGACTTTAAGTAATAATGGTATCTTCCGACGTCGTTGTATAGTATGTGTTGTGTAAAAACAAGTATTTTGGTAGGATCTTCATTGTAATGACATGATCAGTTTGATCAATATTTTTGTTAAGCCGTGTAGTTAAAGTCATATTTAGGCTATGCTAATTACATAATGATCTTTACATATCAAAGGACATGCCCTGTAGGCCTACTAGTCTAGGTTCTAGACTGTGTTTCGAATATTAGTAACAATATAAATATGTATGGGATGACATCTTCCACTTGTCTTCAGATAATAACTCTTTGCATATGTCAACTAATATATTGACACGGTTTAGCTGAATCGAGCTCAGTATAGTGGTAAATAAAGACAAAATGTACGCTATGAGAAATATTGTTATGTTACTTGCTTTATGGTTATTTGTGTTTATTAATATTCATAACACAATCATATTTATAACCTGAACTTATCCAAAAGCATAATATAGGCCTATTTTTTTATATAAAAACTTATATAAAAAGACTATCAATTACATGTTCGTTTCAATCAAAGGAACACACCGGTATATTTTAAATAAACCGGGCCTTTACATTTCATTTCATTATTTAATCGGTCTATTTCAGTGTATACATAACAAAAAAATGACATTGGGGAGACCAGGGTCAACCTAAGTGAACTAAATCACTGTAGATGAGCCGGTTGACCCAACCTCAAAGTCAATTTACACAACAATACACAAAAAGCAGTTAAAGCGAATCAAAATGAATGTGAACTTTTCTAATGAAGGCTGATGGGCTTTCTAGGACTGCAGAAATGGTCTGGAAGCTGGTCCCCGACTCTATACTATCCCTATACCTCTATGTTCGTAAAATAAATTTGTAACTATAAGAAAATTAATAATATTATAATTTTCTTTGAATTCGTACAATACAAGTGAGGTTAATGATTGTTTATACCTATGCAATTTAATATGTTTTTCAATTTAGTCCAAAATATACTTGATTCTGCTACAATAAAAGTAAATAACATATTACAAAAAATAAAAAGATACCATATTTACTCCATTATGAATAATATGTCAATTTCAGTGTGTGAGTAATTCAGCTTTTTGTCGTAAAAAGGTAAACTACCTGTTTCTATGGCAAGTAGTTTTTCAATGGCACTGGCAAACAGAACGATTTTACAAAACCGGATTTTCGATTTTCAAGCTCGGTGTTTAATACGGCTTGGAGAAATTACTTTAAACATGGTTTGTACATGCTTATTTTGTTTTAAAACAATAGAGCATATAATGATAAGTATGAATTGTTAATTTGTATTTATCGACCGAAGGATGTTGCAATTTATATAGGCATATAGAGCTACGCATTAATGAAATATTTATTGATTATACTAGTATATAGTTAAGGAAGTATGTTTCTACGGTATTGATTCTGGATAATATGCACCGGAACAACGGATTGACGTATTCATAGTAACAACGGATTGACGTATTCATAGTAACAACGGATTGACGTATTCATAGTAACAGCAGAACGATGTATTCATTTTAATAGGAAAACATCTTAATAGTAATGCCTAAACTACACCAGGCCTCGTGTGAGATAAGAAAAAAATATTAAGACCCGTTAAACCACTAAGGCTCTCATGTTATGGTAGGCCTTCCACATTTTCATTTTCATGAACTGGGATATTGTTATAAACCATCAGGATAATAATAACATCATAGTTCTAATATTTCTAATATTTTTAATATTTCTAATATTTTTAATATTTCTAATATTTCTAATATTTCTAATATTTCTAATATTTCTAATATTTCTAATATTTCTAATATTTCTAATATTTTTAATATTTCTAATATTTCTAATATTTCTAATATTTCTAATATTTCTAGTACAGTATTTCTAATATGTAAATTAATAATCTAAAATATGAAGAATAACATAAATCGGTTTCTTCTGTTTACCAATTATAAAATTAATTTTCTGGGAGTGATGTATTGATATACCGTAATACAGAAATACTTAGGCCTATAACGCATAGTAAAACAAAAAACTGTATGTTTATACTCTTTCTAAAATAATGGTATATTATACAAATAACGAGTGTTCATTAGTTGAATGGTGAGAATATTCCATAGTATTGTAATATCTAAATATAATCATATCTACTGAACGACACCCGGGCAATAAAAAATATATAAATAAGGGAATAGACATTTCTTTACATTTCAATACAATAATATAGGTCTAGGTCTAGATTAAATCATACGAGATAAAGTAATATTGATTTATTTATTGATTTATAAATTCAATAACTTAATTAAATTGTTTTTAACGCACGAACGTTAGGCTGTCTGTCCATTATTTTAATGTCTACAATGGCGACGGAAACAACACTTTTCCAAGCTGTTGTATGCCTGTTTCTTTTCCCTCTCACAAGTGCCGTTGTGACATGTCCCAATACGGAAACAAATGCCATCTACCATGGTCGCAAGCACTGGACAATTCCAGATGCTATGACTACTTACAACGATACTGACTTGGCGAGTTGTTCAGTGTTTTGTCGTCAAGACACTAACTGTAAATCGTTCGCGGTTGCTGAAGACACCTGTACGCTGTATTCCATACAGGTGGGCAAGAATACCAGGAAGCTTGTTAAAGATATAAAGTCGGTGCATTTTGATAGTCTACAAGTGACACAAAAAAATCAGGTAGGCTTACAGTAGGTTTTTATATTCCTTCAAGTAATAGTCCATGTTTTTTCATTACCATTTAAACCCGACCGGTGCTTATCAGAACGTGAGTACGTTTATACGGTTATTAAGCCTATCCACACATTATAAGCAAACGTTACCGAAATGATGTAATTGACAACTGTTGTTTTTTCAAGTTTTCAAACTAGTTTTCTAGTGCAGACTATGTAAACTTGTAAAAGTAAAAGTAGTACCACTCTATAGCAAACTTTTTAACACTTTTCTAAAGTTTGCTAGCGTAAAATATGCTTACAAATTGATACAGTACGTTCTCTCGTCACCCTAAAACATGGTGCAATTAGAACATTATCGTTTTAAAGTATATAGATATAACGTGTAGTATATTTTGTACCTTATTTCATTTCAAATGTAAATTCAACAGCCAAATACAAATTAAGAAAGGATTTGCTAAATATATGCTGGACATACTTCAGCAAACTCGTGACTTTGAAAAGAAACATTAATGAATGTTTAACCTGCTTTTTATATTATTTTATTTTATATATTTATACAATAATGATTTTATCAAATAATAAAATATTCAAACGTACTACCTAGAACTTGTTTTATGAACTTGATATTGAAACGGTTAAGACTATTTTACCAAATTGTTATAAGGAGACTCCATGTCCTTAAGTTCAGAACTTCAGTTCATAGAGTACGATAATACGTAACACTATAACATAAATGAATTTTTTAATGGAGCTTACTAAGCTAAACTTAGAACATGTCAACACGCACACTTTACAGATGGTGTACGTAACCGTAGACCCCATTGACAGGATGTCGATGATGATTGTGGATTCGTTTTCACTTTTTAACCTTCTGCTAGAAGATGCACATTTCTGATTGCTCTTGTTTTCCCAGTGTTTTAAGGCGACAACTCATCCTACATTGTTTTTATTGGATAAACAACTTTACATTTTGTTATAGCATGTTTTTTTATGTTTCTCTTTTAGAGTCGTTTTGGAACATGTCTAGCGGGAAACTTGTGTGACAATGGAGCAACTTGCGTTAATGACTGTAGTGACAGAGGTTACAGCTGTATTTGTGCAGAGACTTTCCGAGGTATTAACTGTGAACATAGTAAGTAGAAATTATAATAATTTGGATATTCATTTGAATAGCACCATATAATAAATGCTTTTGTGTATTTTTTTATATGAATGATAATATGTACCTGTATGGATGAACGTCACTTTGATTTGATTTGACCAATCTCAAGCGATGGATTATTCTAACAGTCGCGTTGCGTCTACGTTCTTGCGTTACGTCCAGGCTATACATATAATAGTAAGACATTCGATAAGCTTATTTGCTATATTTTGTGATATAGGAGTAATACATAGACTGAGTTTCCAAGCAACTATTCCAATCGAAGAACCTAGACGTATAACTCATTTCTGGTCTGAAGGTAGACTTTATATTGTTACCCGTAATACTGGGTAAGTACAAACTAGACACGTGATTACAGCCTTCACATGAAATAATGATCGCCTACATGTTAACATTCATTTCGCTGTACCTAAAAACACAATTATAGTTTTCGATAAGCGTGATGTAAAATATTACCACAAGTCAATTGTTGTCTTAGGTTATGATTTCCTAAACTATGGCTATAGGTAATGGATAGTGACAATAAGTTAGCATACATGATTGAAAATGTTCATCTGGTTTGTAGGTATAAGTATCTTGAAAATATTCTTTTTTCCAAACCAATAATTAGTAAAAACTAACCTTGACAGTTTCGCTGTCCTGATCGGACAGCTTCTTCAGAAATAATGACGATCTATCATCAAACAGACTGACCTCTAGAGGGCCTATTCTGTTTAATGACAGGGTCATACACGTGACTGAGTTGGTGGGTGCCCTCGTCTCTGTTGATGATGGGGAGCCCAGTCTCTCCCATTGTAGCGAACCTGTATTTAGAATTTCTAGAACAGAAAGCTATATAGCGTTTGCACCCTTAGAATGTAAACCTCGGTTATGGAAACGCTACGTGGATGACGTTCTTGAAATTGTTAAACAAGACCAAGTTGAAAATCTCACACAACATCTCAATTCATCTGACCCAGCTGGCACCATAAAGTTCACCTATGAGAAAGAATATGAAAACAAGATCCCTTTCCTCGATTCTCTCATCATTAGAAAACCAAATGGATCTGTCAAACTTTTAGTATATAGAAAACCGACACATACGGACCAGTACCTACATTTTGATTCCCACCATCCTGTACATCAAAAACTGGGAATAATCAGAACACTATTTGACCGTATGAATTCCATTGTCATTATGGATGCAGATCGTAATACAGAAGAGGCCAATATAACATCAGCCCTTTCCAGATGTGGCTATCCTAAGTGGTCTTTCAACCAAGTAAAGAAAAAAATGAAAGAAAATAAAAAAGTAACATCCAAGAAGAAAGAAAACACCACGGAAAGCAAAGGATTTGTAGTCGTCCCTTATGTAGCAGGACTTTCGGAGCGAGTTAGCAAAGTGTTTAAGGAGTTTGGCATCAACACAGCTATGAAACCCCACACTTCATTACGCCAACTACTTGTCCACCCAAAAAACCAAGTTGACAAATTGAAAGTGGCTAATTGCGTCTACGAAATCTCATGTTCTAATTGTGATCACACCTACATTGGAGAAACGGGTCGTTGTTTTGGCACAAGGTTAAAAGAACATAGAAAAGAAACAGAAAAGATAACCCAACAGAGAAAGAACTTCACTCGTCAATCACATAGAGAATCAAAAAATGAACTGAGCAAATCAGCTATAGCAGATAATGCCGTCAAGTTAAATCACATAATAGACTGGACACAACCTAAAATCATCGACAGGGAACCAGATACAAACAACCGACGCATCAGAGAAGCCATCTGGATCCGCAGACGAGGAAAACAAATCATCAACAGAGACGAGGGCACCCACCAACTCAGTCACGTGTATGACCTTGTCATTAAACAGAATAGGCCCTCTAGAGGTCAGTCTGTTTGATGATAGATCGTCATTATTTCTGAAGAAGCTGTCCGATCAGGACAGCGAAACTGTCAAGGTTAGTTTTTACTAATTATTGGTTTGAAAAAAAGAATATTTTCAAGATAAGTTAGCATACAATCTAATTGCTTGTGCACGTGCGCTATGTTGCTTTATTTTACTCAATATAAAGATTTTGTTTTGTTTAGGCTAACAGACTCTCTTATCTTTTATTTAATTTGTATTTGTGTGCAGAGAATCATCAAAAGGTCTTTATGTGTTTAAATATGACGTGCAGATGTCTACGTATGAGCAGATCCAGTTCATAGCAGACAGTCTAGTGTGGCGTGTTAGAGTATTTACTATGGACGATGATGTGTATGTTTCAAAGGGAAAGACTTATTCTACAGATCGAATGCACGTGTATCGCTTCAATCCAGAAACCGGTAATGATATTACTTTTTGACATAATATAAAAATTGATATCGTTTTTTAAAATTTCTATTTTTTTTTTGGTCCATGTCATGCTAACATCCATGTTATGTCGTCAAATTAGTATCAATTATCATCATTTATTGTCAATTAAACTAAAGAAGATGTGCTATCTATTTAACAAAAAGATAGATATTTTTTAGTTTAAATGATATTTCAATTCTGTTTAAACTCTTTTACTCTTGCACTTATATTTTGGTGTAGAAATGTGTAATTTTGCAACTAAAGTGTATTATATAATTAAAATATTCTAATTCAAATTCACATCTCTAACTACTGCTTTGATAAGTAGTTTTTTTATATATTAAAATGACTTAGTGCTAGTGGAAAAACTCATTGATACAGAGGCCTAAATATTTCACACAAGCTACACAAGTTTGTGTATATCCCTACCAGGAGGCAGGTAGTTGTACCATTTGCTCAACATTGTAGTAAGTTGAAATAAATGGCTTCAAATATATTCTCTAAACACTTTGATTCTCGATTGTACGCATGCGCAACAAATTGTTACAGAAATCCTCATCGTATGTATTCTCAAAAACGATAAAATAATACAGTACAAAGAAAACAATAATGTAATAAATAATTGATTTTCTAAAGAACAATTTGAGGATACATTCACAATTGAATGTGGGGGTTGCTCAACATCATTTCTACAAGATAGCAGAGGAGACTCAAATTTGTTCGTTGCTCGATATAAAAACCCAGACAAAACTACAAACTCGGAAATGTATTCATTTACAAGAGATACAATTGGTGGAAAATTCAGTCAGGTAGTTTTGTTTTATTTAATTTGTTTTTATTCTTAATTTTAGATACATTAGTAGTTAGTGTGTGTAAGAAATGATTTTCCAAATGATCGTAAAATCAAAACGTTAACTACACTGGGTTTGTCTACCAATCGTCATCCGTTCATTTTTAGTGAAATCATAATTTTGGTGTTTTTTTTTACAGAAGTGTTTGACAGTGTAGACAGAGAATTTGTTGGGTACAACTTTCTAAATCCAGTTACCTTTGTACCAGGTCACTTAGTTTATATAAAATCACTAAAATAACTACGTTAATTTCTTCATAAAGGTAATTGCAACAAATGGATTAGATGCCACAAAAATTTTTGAAATGGACGGAAGTAACTACCTAGTTTTGGCACAGAAGGACAATACAGGTGGAGATGTCCAAGACACGTTGATATATCGGCAACGTCACGATTACGGTAAGAAATATTACATATAATTATATACACTATTAACTTATAAATAACAGGTTCGTGTACAAGAATAGTTGCCGTTTTGTAATACATGGCCCGATAACAGATACACATATTTTAATTAGAAGATAATATATATATATATATACATATTAATAATACACAATTTTAAGTTCAAACAAATTCAAATCATGACTAAAATGGTTAGGAGGAATTTTAGATTTCAAAAACAAAAATAGAAGATGGACAGGAACTGAAGAGAAAATTGGCTAATGCTGAAAAGGAATATCATTTTGTATTTGGCCTATATCAAAGAACTTATAACACAAGAATCTCCTGTTCGTCCGAAGCGCGTAACAATTTCGAAAGGCATTGTGGGATAGAATAGAGCTATGGGTGGCGCCATTGTGAGCCATGGAGTAGGGCGCCCGCATCAAATTAGAAAGTCAAAATCATAGAGGGGATCTGCTAATGCTCTAGGGGGGATAGAGTAATTGACTGAGGAGTAGGGCGCCCGCATCAAATTAGAAAGTCAAAATCATAGAGGGGATCTGCTAATACTCTAGAGGGGTAGAGTAATTGACTTCCTAGTTTGGAGGGGGCGCTGCTCCATGCTGTGAAATGGCGTCGCCCAGTTTGACCTTTTAACCCTGTACTTCCGATACTGTGTTTTGAATGCAAATTGAAGAACAGGAGATTCTTGTGTTATAAGTTCTTTGCCTATATCCACATTACAAAGAAATTAGACAGTTTTAATTTATTCATACAATTAATAATGAATAACCTGGTAAGATTTACCCTTTTTCGCATATTAACAAGGAATTTAAACTCGATAATTAAATTTATCTTGCTAGAGTACTCAGATAGATGTATTCATTATATACTATTATATGGGCAAATTGCACCACAAATTATTGAATAAAAGAATGAAGTAGAGGGCACTCCATAGTACACACCTCTGCATAGAGTACAATTATACTGTATATACAAATCCCCTTCCCATCCTCCCCCACACCCGAAAATAATATATGTTGTCTAGTCTAGTGTGTGACTAGGCTTAATTTCACCCTTTTGGAGGAGTATCGTGTAATGTGTATGCATTCAGCTTCTCACGGCTGAGAACTTTGTTCAAATTATCTTAAAATGATTTTTGTTAAATTATTATTTAATTTTTTGTTTATTATTGTTGTTTGTGCCGTGACATTTTTAATTAGGTTATATGCATGATATGCATATAACCTCTTGATTCTGTCAAAATCTTTATTTATTTATTAGGTTATATGCATTATTATGCATATAACCTCTTGATTCTGTCAAAATCTTTATTTATTAGGTTATATGCATTATCATGCATATAACCTCTTGATTCTGTCAAAATCTTTATTAGGTTATATGCATGATAATGCATATAACCTCTTGATTCTGTCAAAATCTTTATTTATTTATTTATTAGGTTATATGCATGATAATGCATATAACCTCTTGATTCTGTCAAAATCTTTATTAGGTTATATGCATTAATGCATATAACCTCTTGATTCTGTCAAAATCTTTATTTATTTATTTATTGATTTATTTATTAGGTTATATGCATTATCATGCATATAACCTCTTGATTCTGTCAAAATCTTTGTTTATTTATTCTTTCCTTAGCACTATTTTGTCCGTGAATTATCTTGATATCAGTTTCATCTAGCTAAGTCAATTTTTCAGAGTATATTCCTTATGGCCAGGAATCGATGTGGTTATGTTTTCACGGTGCGCAATGGCATTCAAGGTACCGAGATCGAGTCTCACCTTGGGAAACGAAAAAAAAATTTTTTTTATTATCCGTATTGTTTGTTCAAATTTATTTCTTTGTGTATAGATTATACACATGATTTATAATGAAATCTAGATAAAAAGTAACTTATGTCTTTATTATTATGTAACAACAAATGTGGTTTATGACATTATACGCATATGGATCTTTGATCGGATTGTGATACCGGCTATGGTGTTCGCGTTAGCAAGGTCCTATCATATATTATAAATAATTAAAGATTCTGAGAAAATCAATGAATCAATATATCTTTTAAAAATCAATTATCTTTATTTAAATCAATGCATATAACCTATAATTCGTCATATAGTGACGAATTAAATATAGTTAATTTTGTTTTTGTAATAGGTGGTTAAAATAAATATGTTATTAACAGATGAAGATTATACACTCTTGAAACACAGAATTGATTAGCTAAAATAAATTGTTGTTTTTCTTTATTATTTTGTCTGTTTCAGGAAGGCCTGCAACAGCATCAGTGTTCGCAATTTTTATTCTCAGTGAAGGTAGGCCTAAACTTGTCAAGTTAAAACAGAAATGTTCGAGTGTTCCGAGTACTGATGGTTCGATTAACACTTACACGCGAAGAGAGACACGCTGCATGCAAGCGTCAAGCCGATTTTTCACTAGGCGAATTTTAAAGCGTCATAGCTCATTTCCTGAGCTCTGATTGGTAGCGCAATATTTCGCTTGGCAAAAAGTAGAAACAATTCGAACTTATTTTGTTTTCCTATGCAATTAAGACAGAAATCATGAATAATACATTACCTTAATTATTTTCTATTAGAATTGCAAGATAGCTATCTTCTTCCTAAATATACTAAACCTAACCCTCTAAATAATCTCTCTCAACTAATAAAAAAACAGACCAAACATTTCGGTTGGCAAACGCTTCTTACACAAATTATTTAATGTCTCTGCATGCTAATTATTCAAATGAATTATTCATGATTTCTGCCTTAATTGCATAGGATAAAACATAATGCGTACCGGCCTTAATAAAGAAATGTATCCGATGTTCGAATATTTCAAATAATAATAATATTATCAGCGTATCAATTTGAACGCAAAACAAATTGACTAAAATCAACGTACCTGGTGTGTTTCACAGTATACTATAAACCTTTCCACTTTCACTTTTAAATTAAAATGTACCGGTACACATTCCAGTCGATTCTCGATACTGTATCTATTTCCGAAGTATCAGAAGAATATTATACAAATAATGAATGTTTATGAGTGCAATGGTACAAATAATGGCACGAGGTGAATGATGAAAGGTTATATCAACGAGGCAAAGCCGAGTTGATATAACCTTTCATCATTCACCAAGTGCCATTATTTGTACCATTGCACGAATACAAAACATTCATTATTTGTTTTATATAACATCTAGACGGTTTTTTTTCGTACACAAAAATGTTTCAAAAAGTACTATTTAACGATCGTTGAATAGTGCGTACTATTGCACGCCATGTGACCCACATTCGTCCAATCAAATGACAGGAATTTATATAGGTGTTATATAATTAGTAATATGCCCCACATGTGTATCTAGTAGTAACCTAACTTTTAAGCACCATTTATGTGATATGAGATGCTGTATTTACAAAATATTCCTATGAAATAGATGTATGTCGAGACTATAGCACATTCGATTAAATACAAAACACAACCCATAGAAGCATGCTCAAAACACATTTCAAGTAAAGGTGTTCACTGTTAAAACACCTTCATTAACATGTAGGCCTATGATATAATATTTGTTTCGGAGAGACAATTTATATACAGTACCTTAATTACCAATATTAAAAACAATAAATCATAGCCTTCAGCTTATAATATATCTGTTAAGAGTTTTTATTGAAATAATATTAATTCATTTAACAACATTTGTATGATTTAACTATGCTTGACAATGTTTCAGAATGCTATACTGCTACTGATGGTGTTGATTATCAAGGTATAGTAAGTACCACCACTGGCGGTTACACGTGTCAAAAATGGACAGACCAAACGCCTCATACACACAGTTTCACACCAGAGACATATCTTGGTTCTGGGTTAGGAGACCACAACCATTGCCGTAACCCTGATAGTATCACTCAGCCCTGGTGTTACACAACTTCTGCAGCACAAAGATGGCAAATTTGTGATGTTGGACCTCCAGTGACAAGTTGTAGTAGGTTACCGTTCAATACTTGAATACAGTTATTTTCTTTTCAAATGGGCGGCATTTTATCGCACCTATTAGCCCCTATCGTATTAGTATTATTGGGTATTAGTTTTAACTATGAAAAGTTCTTGGCAAATAAGATCAGGCTTTTCAGTAGAAGCGTAAAGTAAGTTATCAATATATTTTATTTACATTTATTCAAAATGAGTGAAATAAAGTTGTTTCCAAGTAGTGGTTAGTTAAAGAATAAAAAGAGTTGCGGCAGGTTCATTAATAGATTTTTAATGCATTTGAATGAATATATTATTTAAATCACCAGTAGGTTAGTAATCCTAGAGGGATGGTTGTCCATAGGGTATTTTTTATTGGGGAGGTGGTTGTCCTAGGAGGTAGTAGTTGTTCTGCTAGGTAGTTGTCCTAAACGGGAATTCCCTAGGGGTAGTTGTTCTATTGGAACTCCAGCAACAAACTGCAGTAGGTTTAATACTTCCACTATTTATAAATTATTCAAACGGGTATCATTTTTTTACAAACGTCTGTTATTTTAGTAGGCCTTATTATGGTGTATTAAGTTAGTGTTAGAGGAATAATCTGTCGACTATTTGATCTAGATTTTCACAAATAAGACCACAAAATAGTGAGTGAGTGGCCGAGCGGTTAAGACAGTGGAACCGTAATTACGTAGCCATAACATCGGCAGGGGTTCGAGGCTCACTCACTCCATGGTTCTGGTGGTAGAACGAGTCTTCTCGGATAAGGACTATAAACCGTAGGTCCAGTGTACACATCTAGCTCGTGTGCACTTTAAAGAACCTAGTACATCTTTCGAGACGAGTAGGGGGTCACCCCGGTGTATTAGTACATCACAGCCACTGATCACCAACTGGGCCCTCTGGGAGACCAGTCTTTGACTGAAGAGGTTACCCAGTATAAATATAAATTTCAATCAATTCAATTCAATCTTGATATTTGCATATGTGTATCGGAAAGTGAACTGCTTTTTAGTAATACACCATTCAAAGGGATTAATTTACTTTTGTCAATGCTAAAATTATATATATATATATATATATATATATATATATATATATATATATATATATATATATATATATATATATATATATAAATCCAAAGGCAAATTACTGAAAAAAATGACAATGCTGTGGGTATCAGTGGCTGGATCTCAATGGAGATACAAAAATAAAAAGCGAAAAGCTAAATCAAAACGATAAAGTAAACAGCCAGAAAAGTTAGCAGAGCTTTCGGGCAACACTAGCCCTTCATCAGTGCAAGTTATATATATATATATATATATAAATCGTGGTGAATTTAACGCAGACCATGAAAGCGAAAGTGCTCGATACAAAATGTAGAGCCAAATATAAATAAATGAAAGACGCTAGTAAATTACCAACTGAACATTTTATTGCACTACAGGCTGTTTCATGAGTATGAACTCAATCTTCAGGTGCTTGGCTCTGAATGATAGTCACAAGTGAATATAAAAAGCTATAATGAAGTCTTAAGGCAAACTGTTTATGTGAACAATAGTATGCTAATTAGCAAGTACAACACATCTCTATTTCCTGGACAGTCTATTGTTAACCAAATTCTTATTATCTAAATTACTGATACCTTAATAGAAACTTTCTCCTATGTCTACATATTCAGGTTGAGATTATCAGACCGTTAGGATAGAGTGCTCAATACCAAGGTAGAGCAAAAATAAATAAAATAACAGCAGAAAACTTGGTTACAATTAAAAAGTTTAGATGTTTGATTAATAATAGAGCCGAAGAATGGGAATGCCAGGGATAATCTTCTGTAACATAGATTTGTATCACTCTATATTCTGACTTGACGTGCACAACTGTATTTCCATAAGTGAGAGGGTGTTGATATAGGAGCATTGATTTCGTATAATTTTTCTTTTTTTAATCTGTGTGGTGTAATGTCTGCTTTTTTTTGTTTTCCAATGTATTAAAGAAAGATTGAAAAAAAGACCACAATAGTGCAACTATAACACTCTCTTCTTAACATGTTTTTTCTTTCTTTTTGCCTGTTTCATCATACGGATTTAAGTTAAAAGTAAGTTTTTTTTATATTTTGTATTACGCTAGAGACCGGACAGGACAACAAACAAACACAGATAAACCATCATTGGATGGAAATGTCATTTACTATAATGACGAATATTTAAACGTGTATATTGTTAAAACATAGATGACGTATTAACACAAATCACTTAGTATAAAACTAAAAAAAAAATATAAAATGGGTTACGCCCTATGCGTTATGTCATCTGAAACCATAAATCAAATACTGCATAACGGATATCAGTAATCGGACTATTTTTAAACAATTAATTGTTGCGTTACCGCATGCATAATGGCGTTGGTCCCACAGAGCTCTAAACTTTGAAACCATTTTAAAGCTGCATATTTGTATGGGTAATGGTAGAGCTGTGGCACAAATTAAACATTCATGATCCAACTCGTGTGACAGAGCCAGTTTAAACAAACATTAGTGACTTTGACTTTGTATTATATTTTTTATAATTATGTCGTTTTTCTTATATATAAAAAAATATTTTAAAATAGAGTGGAAACTTGTGTACAAAGCTGTTTCTGGTGTTAATAACGTTGACCTGTATGATCTGTGGAACACAGCAGGATCAAGAAATGAAGGAAACCAAGATGCCATGAAGCTTGATGATTCCTTCAGAGACCATTACAAAAGCAGCCTAGTTGACGCTTGGGATAAGGTTTCAAAAGTAAGGAAAATAATAATAATTTTAATTGTAAAAAAAATATATTTAAAATATTGATTTTTTTTTATAATGCTATATTAGTGGAATTGAATAGTAATAGGATTGAATAATATTGGTATTATGTTACAGAAAAGGAAGAAACAACATAGAATTTTCTTACGGTGGTAGCCTCTCTTTCTCTTAGCCAACTTAGCCAAAATAATCCTGCATCAAGTCTCTCTTCTTTTCTTGCTACACTCAACATCTCCCCTTTTATCTACGCCCTTACTTGTTATTTTATACTTTTTTTGAAGGTAAAGATTGCTCTTTACGACAATGGAGAATCTAAATTGTCGTTGATATTCAACGCTGTAGGCGCTACTAAAACTGAATGGTTCACAAAAGCAAGACTTCTGAACTACCCGTGGAAAGACCTTCGTACTAAAACACCAGCAACTTTTAACATGGTAATGACAGGGTGGGTTATTTTTTGTTTAGTTCTACTTAATAAGCACATACACTAAAATACTAAATGAAATGTTTGCCAAAGGAATTAAATACTGTATTAGGAACACCAATCCCATG